>NW_025814896.1:67108750-68407500 GCF_022079265.1 Lynx rufus
GGGCACTGGAATCACAAAAGACTAACAATCAAAGCATAAAATGAGAGTAATTTTGAGCAGTGAGTGAGAAATTACAAAGGTGTTAAAGAGCTATAAAAATAGATATCTTGGGGCATCTGGGTGGCTCAGTCAGTTAATCCTCTGACTCTTGGTTTCAGCTCAGGTCATGATCTTGAAGTTCGTGGTTTTGAATCCCACATCGGGGCCCTACACTGACAGTGTGGAGCCTGCTTGAGATTCTCTTTCTCTCCCTCTCTCTCTGCCCCTCCCCTGCTTGTGCTCTCTATCTCTCAAGATAAATAAAATAAACTTTAAAAAATGTTTAAACAGGGGTACCTGGGTGGCCCAGTAAGTTGGGCAACCAACTTCACTCAGGTCATGATCTCACAGATCGTGGGTTCGAGCCCCGTGTTGGGCTCTGTGCTGACAGCTCAGAGCCTGGAGCCTGCTTCACATTCTGTGTCTCCCTCTCTCTCTGCCCCTCCCCCCACTCATGTTCTCTCTCTCTCTCTCTCTCTCTCTCTCTCCTTCAAGAGTAAATAACATTAAAAAAATTTTTTTAATGTTTATTTTTTTTTCAACGTTTATTTATTATTGGGACAGAGAGATACAGAGCATGAACGGGGGAGGGGCAGAGAGAGAGGGAGACACAGAAGCAGAGGCAGGCTCCAGGCTCTGAGCCATCAGCCCAGAGCCTGACGCGGGGCTCGAACTCACGGACCGCGAGATCGTGACCTGGCTGAAGTTGGACGCTTAACCGACTGCGCCACCCAGGCGCCCCCCAAAAATTTTTTTAATGTTTAAATAAAAAGTAAATAATATCTTGGATGTGTATTTAGATACAGTGAGTTAGAGATTAATGTGGTATTTTGTCAATTAATAATCATTTACTCAATTCTCTTAATTTTGATGAACAATTTAATAAACAGCCTTCAAGTTATAAGAAGATGAGGTAACAGAGTTACATCTGGCAATGAAACATTTTGCAAATAAAGCCACAAAAATTAGTGAGATTATTCTTGGGAATAGTATGCATAGTTTGGGGGTTGGCAGTGTGCAACTTCCTGAAAATACCCAAAATGCAAAAGCAACAAAAATCAGGTTGATAAATTGTTCTTGATTTGATGCTATTCATTTCACTTAAATTGCTGAACAGATCATAAAGTTCCAAAACCAGGTCTAGCAACTCAGATTTACAGGTTTAAAAGACTGATAAGATTTCCTTATGAAGTCAATAATCAAATAGTTTTTTTAATGTCCTAGTAAAATTCAAATTATACAGGTAGCCATTGTAACACAGTGACTATTTACATTAATCAACTGACAATAATAGGATGGTACAACTTAAATTATTGCTCAATAAAAGCATAAATTTTTACTTGATATATACTCAAAAAATCAAATTTAGTTGAATCTTAAAATTGCTTTTTCACCTTTCCTCTTTTGCACTTACTCTGATGATATCTAAAACAGAAAGAAAAAAAAAGCCAGAAAAAAAAAAGCCTCCCCCCCGCCAAAAAAAAGCCTTTTAAAAACAGGCTGTCATATTACAGCTAGTCCAGATAACATTAAAAACACTCGAGTCATTACAATTATTTTAAGACTGTAATAATAGCGTGTTGTAATTTGAATTCATTTGCAATGAAATTATTGTCCTTCGTTTCTCTTTCTCTGTATTTTGAAAGGACTATCGACATTGTTCTCCAATATTAATCAAAGCTGGAATCATCTCAGTTCTCAGCATTTGGCTCTTTGGAAACATATTTTCTTACATCTTCAGGTGCTAAAAATGCTTATAAAAATGGGGAAAGAATGAGAATAATTATAAAGAACACACGGATTTGTCATCTCCTGACAGCCAGGGAGAGTTTTCTTTTCTAGCTTAAAAGAGTAAACGGCCAGGTAAAGTTCAAAGGTCGACTTTTTTATTGTTGTTCCGACGGTTCTCGTTTCCCTTTACATTCCATTTTAGCTTCCGCCTTCCCAGACCCCTCACTCTTTCCTTCAGACCTCATTTCTTCAAGGTTTCAGAGTCGTGCTCCTTCTGGTAAAGGGAAGCCTCAGTTTTTTCAAATTTTCTCCGTAGCTACCAAGGCTCCCTGCCGGCTGTCAAGGTCAAAGCCCACGGCCCCTCCAGCCCCACCAGCAGCCACTGCAGGAAGCACCTGCTGGCGGCGTGGGGCGGGGCGCCGCCCACGTACACCTGGGGACGGGGTGGCGCCCCCCCACCCCCACCCCCGACGGCCTCGCCAGGCGTGGGGGAGGGGAGCTTACTCTTTCTCTCTCCCCCGCCCCCAGGCGGTGACTCATCGCCGGAGACCTGCGGCTGAGGTGTGCAGCCCGGGGCAGGGCCCGGGAGGCGGGGCCGCCAGGTCCCGCAGGTCTGCTCCGCCCCGCCGCGCGCTCAGAGTGAGCAGTTCCTCGGGGAGCTCGCACCGTCGGTGCGGTGCGGGTATAGCTCTCCGCCGTCCTCCCGACGCTGACCCGCGCAACCCACGCCCGTCCGCCGGCTCTCAGCGCCCCGCTTCCTCCGCACGCCCTCCCGCGAGACCCCAGCCCGCCTGGCGCCTCTGTCGCACAGTATGGCGCTCCCCCAGGTTCTCGCGTTCGGGCTCCTGCTCGCGGCGACCACCGCGGCGGTGGCCGCAGCTCAGAAAGGTAAGGAGCAGAGTTGTGGGCTGCGGCCGGGTGGGGACGTCCCACGGCATCCGAGACGGAGATGGTGGGGAAGGGGCGGCCGGCCGCGCTTTCCCGTCTGGAGCGGATGGCGCGGGGCTGCAGCAACCCAGGCCCTCTGCGCTCTGCAGGCGGTGGGAAGGCTCCCGCTCGCACGGCGAGGAGGAAACCTCCTCACTATGCTGCTTTGCACCGCTCTCTAGGGAAATGGCCCGGAGCAGGGGCGGGGAGTCAGTGAACGAAGTGGCCTCGTTCGGTAACTCCTTGGCTTCGGAGTGGGCCAGGAGGGCTTGGGGAGGCGCGGCGGCCGCGCCACGTCTGGGCGCGCCCACCTACTCCCGCGGAGGCGCGCGCTTGGAGTCCTAGTGTGGGGGAACCAGCCGCAGCCGGGAGGGGAGTCGGTGGCAAAGATGGCCCGGCCCCTCCTCCCCCGGGCACCTGAGGCTGGCCCCGGATGTGGGTCTCGGGCGGGGGCAGGTGGCTGCGGGGAGGCCGTTGGGCCCGCTGCGCATCTGCGCGTGTAGCAAGTCGTCCTGGGCCTCGACTACCTGGGGTGTGAGAGTGGGTGTTTCCACTTCTTTAAGGATCGTGTAGGTAATGCCAAGTTTATTGTAGGAACCCAGAAATACCGGTAATTGTAAAGAGTAAAAAGAAAAACTCACAATCTGACCGCTTCAAGAGAATCTCCTAATAACTGACTATACTTTTTAGACATTGCTTTAAACGTTGCTGTAAACCGAAACACAGTTTTATATCTTGGTGTGTGTGTGTGTGTGTGTTTACTCCCACATAACATCCAGATTTTCCTTTTCTTTTAATCTTGGAAACCACAATTTAAGTGGTGAAGGAACAGTCTCTGGTGTGGAAGGTCACGCCATTATCCGAACATTGGACATATGGTTTGATTACATTTTTCTTAGTTTGTTATAAACATCTTGGCTGCCATCTCTTGATGGTAAGATGGTGGCCAGAAGTAAAGTGGCAGTTGGCGGAAGCTTTCTGGAAAGGTCTTTAGACCTTCACCAACAGGGCCTGGGCTTAATTCATTACACTTTCAAACTATGCAGTTTAATTAACCCATGTTTTTCTAGCTCCAGTCTAAGGCTAAGTACTTAATCTTAAATTGTTTTAAAGTGATGATAGTTGCTATAGAGTATGTTCAGAAAGTCTGTACATGATTGGTCTGTTCTAAATTTCCACATCCCTTGGGCATGAAAATGGGCTTTGGAGCAGGTATAGTAGAGTGCTGCATAAGACTTTAACTCTTGGAGCACAGCCACTATCTCCTTTTGTGATCCCAATATGGAGTTTAGTGCTGGACCGATTATATAGGTGGTTCATATCAATTATAATTTAAACAGGGAATAATTAAAGCCAACTTGAGATGAAGGATCAATATAAAAATTCTTTGGTTTGTCACAGTAATTTTTGTTAATGATTGTATTCTCTTAGCTAGACAAATAAACGGAATTAGAGGGGCTTGCCAATTTGAAATTAAAATGAGGTTTTGAGATAGTGAAAGATAATGACTATTAAACTGGCACTAATACCCAGGATAAGCTGCTTAATATCACCTTCAAAATTGGGAACTTAGAATTCAGTTTAGTTAGGAAGCCCACAAACAAAAGTGACCCCTAAATTCACCGAAAGTATAATTTTTCTAAGATATAAAGTTGTCCAAGGGCTGAATATATTCCCACTAAGTTTAAATCTTCAAAGTTCAGATTTTAAGAAAATGGGCTGGGAGGAGGGAGGAAATGTGAGTTACTTACAGATCCTAGAATTGCAATTGTTGATTTTCGGGAAATGAGTCAGTAGCTGACAAGCAAGGGTTTATCTAACAGAACAGGAGGAGGGAAGGATCTGAGACTGAGAGTATCATCATGGAGATAAGGCTGAATATGATGTTTGGAGGGCTGTATTCTTGGTTTAAAAAAATCAAAATGGGAATGCACGCAAATTAGACTATGTGTCTGTATAATATATACAAACTATTCACCATGATATCAGCCACTCAAATTACAGCTGAAAAATAAAACATTCAGGACCATTTTTTAAGGCTTTGTGGCCCTATAACTTAAGCATTATTATTAGAACATAATTTAGCTGGGACACTAGAGTTCATAGTTGGATCCACATTTTAAAGTGGGATTTTGTTTTTTAATTTATCTAGGATGTGTCTGTGAAAACTACAAACTGACCACAAACTGCTCTTTGAACACACATGGTCAGTGCGAGTGTACTTCAATTGGTGCACAAAATTCTGTCATTTGCTCAAAACGTGAGTAGAATATCCTCATTGCCTTTAAACTGTATTTTGGTTTAGCCTTCCTTAATTGATGTGTCTTGAGTTGGGAAGTGTTGTGTTTGGTTTTTTTTTTTTTTTTTTTGGTTCAAATTTGAATCATGTTATTTTGTCAAAATTATCTCCTGTAGCTGAACCATCTGAAAACTTAGAAAGTGAATATGGAACCATGTAAGTCTGCAATAATCTTTGGCTCTGGGAGTTTGGAGTTAAATTAAAATGTTTTTCCTTATGCATAAAACTGCAGTTACTTTTCAGTATGACATGAAGCTTTCTTTTCAGTGGCAACCAAATGTCTGGTGATGAAAGCAGAAATGACTGGCACAAAGTCTGGGAGAAGAGCGAGACCTGAGGGGGCTTTCCAAAATAATGATGGGCTCTATGATCCCGACTGTGATGAGAAGGGGCTCTTTAAAGCCAAGCAGTGCAATGGCACCACCACATGCTGGTGTGTAAACACTGCTGGGGTCAGAAGAACTGATAAGGACACGGAAATATCCTGCTCCGAACGCGTGAGGACCTAGTGAGTTGAGCTGTCAAATGTTCCTTGTTTTCATGCTTTTCAGATTCGTTTAATGACATTTATCTTTGAGTATGTAATGTGATTTGGTGGTTTAGAATTCAAAAGGTAGAAAAGGGTATACAGTGAAAAGCTTCCATTTTTTTTTCTCAAACCCCCCCGCCCCCCGCAGCTACCCAGTTTACTTCCACAGAACCGATGTCACCAGCTTATTATATAACTTTCCAGAGATGCTTTTATGAATTCACTAGCAATATATTTTTGTTATTTTAAGAATTGTTTCTTATAGTAGCCTACTAAACAAGGATTTTCCTCTTACATTTTTCTTAACACTGTTCAGATTTTAAAGTTGGATTAGTGTTAAATGTATATGAAAAATTTAAGCTGTTTATGTATTTGCCTATTTATTGCGTTTTAAAACGAGGTGTGGTTGTCTCGGGCTCATGCAATAAAAAGGAGTGGAAGCATACTCAAGCTAGCTTAAGGAAAAACATTTTTATTTAAAAAGTGACTAGAGCTGGAAAGTTATCAAGACCAAGGTAGGCACTCTCTCCTTTGGTGTTCTGAAGCCTCATGGTCACTTTTCTCTTTTTCACTCGGTGCCTTTTTGTCTGTTCCCTTGAACATGACCCAGCATGAGCAGCTAAGCCTTGGCTTTATGTGACCTTGAGTATAGTGGCCCAGCGCCAGAGGTTGACCTGTTGGAAGGGTGTTCTCTCCTGGATGAGTGCTTTATGAGCAACGTGTGAAGGCCAAGGAAGAAATTAAGGGCATACCTATTGCATAAACCCTTTTCTGTTAATTATACTGTAATTTCACTTGGGAATTTTCCTATTAATCAATAAATACTGTCTTTTTACTTTACAGCTGGATCATCATTGAACTAAAACACAAAACAAGAGAAACACCTTATGATATTAAAAGTTTACAGACGTACGTACTATTAAGTGCATTCTATTTGCACAGTTAATACTCAGATCTTTGTTCTACACCATTAGAAAAAGGAAAACAAGTCTTAATGCTTTTTCATATTTATGAAAAATAAGATAATATAAGTAATATTTTAACCTTATTTTGGAAATAGAGTTGCAAGAATAATGCAGATTCCTATAGGAGTCTTCACTCAGATTCACCAGTCACCAATGAACATTTTGCCCCACTTTCTTTTTAAATGTGTATGTGTGTGTGTGCTTTTTATATCTATCTAAACACGTATAGATGTTTTTTTTCTGGAACCATTTGAGAGCAAGTTGTAGATATCATGCCCCTTTACCCCTAAATACTTTAATATATCTTTTCCTAGGAACAAAAGGCACTCTTTTAGTTTCTTTCTCTTTCTTGTAATCTCTACCTGCAATGAGGGAATCAAACTCACAACCTCAAGAGAGTCGCATGCTCTGTTGACTGAGCCAGTCAGGTGCCCCGAAAGGCATTTTTTTCTATAACCACTCTACAGTTACCAAATTCAGGAAATTTAATGTTACACCAAATTGTGCCACTTTTCCCAGTGTTGATCTTTATGGCAGTTGTTTCCCCCTTTGACCCAGAATGCAATCTGAGATCATGCATTGCATTTAGTTGTGATTCTTCAGTCCTTTTTGATATGGAACACTGTCTTGGCCTTCGTTGGTCCTTCATTACATTGATATTTGTGAAGAGTATAGGCAAATTAGTTCATAGAATGTCCCTCAGATTAGGATTTGTCTGTGCAAGCTAAACATTTTTGACAGAAAAACTGCATAAGTGATCTTATGTCCTTTTCAGTACTTCACATTAGGAAGCACCTGATGTCTTGTCCCTTTATTAGCAATGTTAACTGTAGTTAAGGGGATATATATATATTAGGTTTGTAAGGTAGAGTTACTGTTTACTTCTTTGTAATTAATAAATATATGGGCAGATACTTGGGTACTGTGTAAATATCCCATTTCTTATCAAACTAGAACTCAATTATTTTAGCATCAATGGATGATTCTAGCCTGAATCAATTATTAGTAGTTGCAAAATGGCATAAAATTTTTAAAACAAGTTTGGTTAATGACAGTTCTAGAGCTTGAGCTACCTGCTTAGTTAAAAAGTAATGCTTCTTAATGTTGTGTAGTACACTTTTTTTAAAACACAGGTTTTTAATTATTTACAGTGCACTTAAGGAGGTAATCACAACTCGTTATCAACTAGATCCAAAATATATCACAAACATTCTGGTAAGATTTTTGTTTTTTTTTAAATGAGCTTTTGCAGAAAGTTGGTGGGATAGTATGGTTTGGGTATGAATTTTGATAGTGGTTAAACTGCACTTGAATACCAGTTTAATCCCTGGACGCTTAATTCAAATTTCCTGTTCTTTTCCTTTCATAGCCTTTGAAAACCTCAAGTTTACCCTTAAGGAAAATGTAGTATCTCTAATTTCCGTCATGCATGCCAGTCATTTTAGCCTGGGAAACCTCTCTCAATGATTGCTTTTGGTACATTAGGATGCCACCTAGCTCCCATCTTCTTTGGTTTAAGGAGCTAATTCTTAACCAGGTTACCCCTTCCTTGATTCTTTGAACTCTGGTTGAAAAATACTTGAATAGTGTAATGGAACTTTTTCAAGGCAGAAAAGTGATGTCATTTTTAAGGACAGGAAGGAATATAGTTTTTTGCTCCTTAAAAGCAGAATGTGGTAAATGCATACTGCATTTTGGATTGTATTTCTTTAGTATTTTATTTTAAAAGTAGTTCTAACCAAATAAGGTGCTTTATTTTTTTATTTTGTTTTTATTTAAAGTCTACTTATTTATCCTGGGGGGGAGAGAGAGAGAGAGAGAGGTCAAGTAGCGGAAGGACAGAGAGAGAGGGAGAGGCAGAGAATCCCAAGCAGGCTCCATACTGTCGGCACAGAGCCCAGTGCAGGGCTTGAACCCATAACCTGTGAGACCATGACTGAGTGGAAATCAAGAGTCAGAAACCTTTTTTTTTTTTAATTTTTTTTTAAATGTTTATTTTTGAGAGAGATGAGACAGAATGCAAGTGGGTTGGGGCAGAGAGAGAGGGAGACACAGAATCCAAAGCAGGCTTCAGGCTCTGAGCTGTCAGCACCAGAGCCCGACGCGGGGCACGAACTCACGAGCTGTGAGATCATGACCTGAGCTGAAGTCAGATGCTCAGCCGACTGAGCCACCCAGGCACCCCCAAGAGTCAGAAACTTAACTGACTGAGCCATCCGGGTGCCCCTTTGCTTCTTTTTTTAAAGTAAGCTCTGTGCCCAATGTGAGGCTTGAACTCATGACCCTAAGATCAAGAGTCACATGCTCTATTGACTGAGCCAGCCAGGTACCACCCAACTAAGATACTTTAAGATCTTGTTTGAAATCTTTTGGGCAGAAGAAAATTCTCTTTTAGAAAGAAAATATGCATCATAATTATTTTTAGTTGTGTAGCTATCTTACTTCCCTTGGATAGATTTTAAAACTTCCAAAGAGTTTTACATTATTAGTTATAAATTCAGTTACCCGCTAATGGAAAGGAACACTGACACATTTAGATTATAGAAAATACCTAAATATTCTGATTATTGAACAGTAATATTTTTACATGATTTTGGTTGTGTTGGTATTAATTTGTATTTTTCATATTTTCCCCCAGTATGAGAATGATCTTATCACTATTGATCTGGTGCAAAATTCATCTCAGAAAACTCAGAATGATGTGGACATAGCTGATGTGGCTTATTATTTTGAAAAAGATGTGAGTATAATCTTCCTCATTTAATTCCTGTGTTTAGAAGTGCAATGCTAGGGGCACCTGGGTGGCTTAGTCGGCTGAGCATCCGACTTTGGCTCAGGTCATGATCTCGCAGTTCGCGAGTTCGAGCCCCACATCAGGCTCTGTGCTGACAGCTCAGAGCCTGGAGCCTGCTTCAGATTCTGTGTCTCCCTCTCTCTATGTTCCTCCCCTGCTCACACCCTGTCTCTCTGTCAAGAATAAATAAAGAGGGGCGCCTGGGTGGCTCAGTCGGTTGAGCGTCCGACTTCGGCTCAGGTCACGATCTCACAGTCTGTGAGTTCGAGCCCCGTGTCGGGCTCTGTGCTGACAGCTCAGAGCCTGGAGCCTGCTTCAGATTCTGTTTCCCTCTCTCTCTGCCCCTCCCCACCTCATGCTCTGTCTCTCTCTGTCTCAGAAATAAACATTAAAAAAAAAAAAAAATTAAAAAAAAAGAATAAAGAAAAAAATTTAAAAAACTGCTTTATAAATGCAATGTTGTATGTCATGCTTCAATGGATTCAGGATCTTTCATCATCTTTTTTTTTCTTTTTTAAGTTTATTTATTTATTTTGGAGAGCACGCAAGCTGGGGAGGGGCAGAGAGAGAATCTTAAAGCAGGCTCCACTCTCAGCACAGAGACCGACACAGGGCTCAATCTTACAAACTGGAGCTCAGGGCCTGAGCTAAAATCAAGTCAGACACTTAACTGACTGAGCCACCCACCCAGGCGCCCCTTCTTTCGTTATCTTTTTCTTCACTTACATGTCAACCACATCTCTGTTCTCCACATGATTTCTCGTGCTGCAATTAATAACATCCTCATCCCTGCCTTGCACCTTCTGCAAACACCTTTCTGACCTGTTTGTTGTGTATGAGAGAATATCTTCTCTCATAATTCTTACCTGTTGTATCCTTGGTAGTTACTTAGTTTATGTGGATAGCCTCTTCTCCATTATAATGTCCATGAACAAGAGGTGATATAAGAAGTGCTATGTAACTAGTGTGATTAAAATAGTTTTTTTCGACTTTAATGTGTTATCAAAAAAAATAAATTAACATAGTGAGCTATGTTTTTTTATTAAAAATTTTTTTAATTTTTTTTTTTAACGTTTATTTATTTTTGAGACAGAGAGAGACACAGCATGAATGGGGGAGGGGCAGAGAGAGAGGGAGACACAGAATTGGAAGCTGGCTCCAGGCTCTGAGCCATCAGCCCAGAGCCCGACGCGGGGCTCGAACTCGCGGACCGCGAGATCGTGACCTGAGCTGAAGTCGGACGCTCAACCGACTGAGCCACCCAGGCGCCCCTAAAAAATATTTTTTAATGTTTATTTATTTTTGAGAGAGAGACAGAGCGTGAGCATGGGAGGAGCAGAGAGAGAGGGAGACACAGAATCCGAAGCAGGCTCCAGACTCTGAGCTCTCGGCACAGAGTCCGACTAGGGGCTCGAACTCACAAACTGTGAGATCATGACCTGAGCCGAAGACAGACTCTTAACCTACTGAGCCACCCAGGCACCCCTACACCAAGCCATCTTCTGATGAAACCTGGGATTTGCTTCAAAGTAATCTGGCCCAGGGGGAGGGGGAAGGGAGGAAGGAGAGAAGGAAGAATGGATTAAGTAAGGTTGGCCATTTGTTTATATTGTTGACTCCAGGTGATAGGTACATGGGATTTCGTTATGTTGTTCTTTCTACTTTCATGTGTGTTTGAAAATTTGCCACAATAAAAAGTTTTTCTGAAGTTTCAGCGTACGCGATTGTTCCCGCTAAAACCAAAAAGACCCTTGACAGCAGTTCTTTCCATGTATAATTGGCATCTAATTCTATGTGGCCATGGTAGGTTTTCTTAAATATTTTAAATTGCTTTTCTCCTTCTAAATATAGGTTAAAGACGAATCCTTGTTCCATTCCAATAAAATGGATCTGAGAGTAAACGGGGAGCAATTGGATCTGGATCCCGGGCGAACTGCAATTTACTATGTTGATGAAAAACCACCTGAATTTTCAATGCAGGGTCTGCAAGCTGGTATTATTGCTGTCATTGTAGTTGTGACACTTGCAATTATTGCTGGAATCGTTGTGCTGGTGAGTGTAGAACAAGTCCACTTTCTTTTTTTCTTTTTTTATTTATTTTATTTTAGAGAGAGAGTGTGCAGGAGTAGGGAAGAGAGAGAGGGGGCAGAAAGAGAGAATCCTGAGCAGGCTTTGCACTGTCAGTGAAGAGCCCAGTGCAGGCCTTGATCCCATGACCCTGGATGATGACCTGAGCCAAAATCAAGAGTCAGAGGCTCAACCAACTGAGCCACCCAGCCATTTGAAGGCATATTTTTTCAAGAAAAGGTGACAACGTGAGAGAACTATCTCCATATTTTAGAACATATTAATGAAGCAAAATCTTCAGTTTTTATAATGCTCTATAGTGAATGAATCTCTTGCATCTGGCCCTTTTTTATAAAGCGGTCACTTTATGAAGTAAGAAAGGATACTAATCTGAGAAAAGCTCATAGCTGAGCACCGCACAGGTCAGTTACGTTGCCATCAAGCAGCAAATGTCCTTTAGTTCTCTTGCTGCAAACAGTCCAACAGCCCTGCCAGCATCAGTGCAAAATACCTGAACTCCCAAACCGTTCGATGAAATGAAACAACAGAACACCAATTATTAAAGTTAGCATGGAAAGGGTTAAAAGTGGTAAATATGAGGAACGATTCTAAACAAAAGATTAGCAAATTTAATTTAGCAGTGCCTCAGCAGAAGAAGGTACCACCTGGACAGGATTTATTCTAGAAATACAAGGATGCTCAGCATTAAGAAATCTTAACAACATAGCATAATTCAGAAATAGATTTGAGGGTATGTGAAAACTTAAATTTTCAGTTAAGTGGAATCATCATACTTGGCTATCCATCTGGACGAAAACAAAAGTTGAATTTCTATTTCACCCTCCCAGGGCAGGCTATATTGCCCAACTCTGGGAATGGTACATTATGGAGCAGGGTGCCCATGTTCAAACAAATTCCCGATGGATTATAGTAACAAATGTTGAAAAATAGAACAAGCCTCAAAATTAATTTAGGAAATGTTTGTACAACCTTGTGGTAAAGGAAACCAAGCAAGGCAAGAAATCTAGAGTCCATGAATGAAAAGTTACATATTTGACTAAGTTGAAATTAAACATTTTTTATGGCAAAGATATGATAAAGTGAAAAATAGCAATGATATGCTGGGGGGAAATATCCATGATGCATAAAACAAAAAAGATAGTTATGCATAATATATGAATTCTTAGAGGAGAAAATTAAATCAAGAATAGCAAACGGCACGGATAGATGATTCACAGAAGAAATCCAGATGGGAAATAAACACATGAGAGAATCCTAGAAATCAAATTGTCCTATAGAAATGAAAGCACAGGTACGTAGGAAGGACAGTATAGGTTATGTATTGCACTGTTGCTCGTAAGGGTGAATCTGGAAACAATTTGAGTGCACCCCTGTAGGAAAATGGATGAGGAGATTGTGGAATATCTATGTTACGGAATAAAGCTGTTAAAAAGAATGAGTGCAATTTATAGCTTTTGCTCATCGGAAGGTTCCTATGATGTTGATATAGGCTGTGCAAAGAGGGAAATGATACTGTATGATCCCATTTTTTTAGACTGCCCCCTTTCCCAAAACTCGTATGTATGGTTTTGTGTATGTTTGTATTAGGATGGAGCAAAATGTGGAAGAATACATAACAGGCCGTTAGATTTTATTATTAAAGATTGTTTGTTGTTTTCTCAGTGCGTTTTTTTGTTTTTGTTTTTGTTTTTGTTTTTTGGTTTGTTTAACTGGTTGTTGTAGGCTTTTTGTTGTTACTGTTCCAGAAGATTTTGGTGGGGGCTGGGCTCAAAGTTTTTTTTTTTTTTAATTGAAGTATAATAAACAGTGTTATATTAGTTTCTGGTATATAAAATGATGATGCAACAATTCTGTATATTAGGGGCACCTGAGTGGCTCAGTCAGTTAAGTGTCTGACTTCGGCTTGGATCATGATCTCACAGTTTGTGAGTTCAAGCCATGCATAGGGCTCTGCACTGACAGCATAGAGCCTACTTGGGATTCTCTGTCTCCCTCTTTCTCTTTGCCCCTTCTCTGCTCGTGCGCACATAGTATATTGTCCTTCTCTCAAAAATAAATAAACATTTTTTAAAAACCTCTTTAATTCTGTATATTACTTAGGTCTCGTCATGGTAAGTATAGGCTTTTTTTTTTTTAGTTTAGTAGGGAAATTTTAATTTAAGAAATAATATCTGTAGATTTTAAAATTAAATTTGTTCAGATAGGAATAATGTTCATTAAAAACATTTTATGTGTCAATTTTTCTTCCATTCAGGTTATCTCCAGAAAGAACAGAATGGCAAAGTATGAGAAGGCTGAGGTAAATGGATTACTTAATAAAAAGGCCCCTTTTTAAATCTCTTACTCCTGATAATCACTATACCTACCTAGACACTGATAGGACTCCATTATACTGGAGCCCCTTCATAGTATAATCCTTAAGGTCTTAGGGACAGTCTTTCAATGTTTCCTTAAATTCTCCTTCATGAGTTCCATGGCAGACCAGCTAATATTGAATTCTGCCTCAACGCATAGTGGGATAGGAAACCTGCAATTTTTGTTTGACAAAGTGTCAACTTTTAATGGAATCTTTCAGAGGCGTACTCTGTGGATTCACATTACAGAAACTTAATGTGGCTGATGACCTGAGTTATTGTTTTTATTCCAGTGAAATAATTATTAAAAAAGAGCTTAATACATGTCCTAATGAGTCTCATCCATGCTAACTAGTCACCTACATTAGTGTGAAGACAAAGTGTGAGATTGTTAGCGTGTCAGTTGCTTGGAGTTGGATGTGAACCACACTTGTTCCTGAACTCTGTCAATAACATTTTCAGTATACCCACTGATTTTTATATATTTATGCATTTATTTGTAATTCTGTATGTGCATTTTACTAATCTTCTACCAAGAAACACAGAAATATAAAAGAGTATTGAAAAAAAATTGAATAGAACTAGAAAGTTGTAGCTTTTTTTTTTCCTAAACCATAGTTGATCATCTGGCTTACCTGGTTTGGTGACCACAGGTCTGGGGGACAGACTCTCCCTGAACTGAAGCATAACAAAGTTGGAATGACAATGTAGTGTTGTGGTCAAGAGCAATATAGATGTGGGTTTGATTACTTGTTAGCTGGGCAAGTTATTTAACTTCTTTAAGCCTCCATGTTTCCTTATCTGTAAAATGAGGATATACGTACAGACCCATTGTAGGATTAAACACGGTAGTCTGTATACAGTGTTGGTCCACTGCTTGGCACACAGCAGAATGTTTGCCAGTGGTCGTAATTTCCATTCATCTTGTCTCAGTTCTGCTTGTAACTAATTGTGTGATCTGTGACAAGTCAATTCTGAGCTTCAGTTTCCTCATCTGTAAAAAGAAAATATATTGTTTCTTACTGGATGTAAAAATGGCATCCATTTAATAAAGACCTTATCCATTCTTAAAGATCTAACTCACCTGCTACTTCCCTATCACTTTGGGAATAGTAGTTTAGGTCGTGCATTCAGTGCATGCTTCCTTGTAGTACATTTTTTCTTTTTCCAAATGGGGCTCATAAACGTGGAGAGAATCATCTTGCTTTCCTCTTTTTTTTTTTTTTTTGTAACTATTTTAAGGATGAACAAAAGACTGGAAAATTATTTAAATTTGTTTCCTCTTTTTTTCCTCTATTTCAGATAAAGGAGATGGGTGAGATGCATAGGGAACTCAATGCATAATGACTATAATTTGAAGAGTAACTACAAGAAGGGAAGTTAGCAAACATTACAAATGTACAAACATGGGACAAAGAGATCTTTGAGGACTATTGTTTTGTTAGTTAACATCTGTTTGTAATAGTGAAATCTGTACTCAATATATAAGAAGCTTCAAATTGACTTTACCAATCTTAAAATTTGACCACAAGTGTCTTATATATGCAGATCTGATACAAAACTCAGAACTTGGACTGCAGAGTTAAAATTGTTTCTGCCTAACATTGAAGTGTGTACCTTAAATATGCTTCCACAGTAGAGATTTAATGACTACTGTCTCATCCATTTGTGATTGAACGCTGCCTTTCTGTTTACTTTGAGTCTGTACATACAAACTTTTTTTTTTTACAAACTGAAATAAAACATTTTAAAACTAAATTTCCTAACTTTGTTTGAATCATACAGAATCAAATTTCATAGTATACAAATAAGATAACAGGTTAAGAAATGCTCAGAATGCTAACTGCAAATTGGAGTTTTATAGGAGTATTTATAATTATGTGTATTCAGTATAAAGTGTATAATCTCTATGTAACTTCTACACAGAAAAATCAAACAGTTTTATTCTGAATGAATCTAAGTTTCTGTTTTAAACAAATTGGCATTTTGACAAACACACCTTAGGGCAGAATTGGTGGATAATGTCGTGAACCATGAATGCTATGGTTGGTTGAGTTAAAGCACCAGACATTCAACATCTTACGTGACAAATAATTACAGTAAGACACATTTTGTGTGAGTTAAGGGTATCCTGAAATTTTGCTTTTGATAGGAAATTTTTAAAAACACTATGGAGAGAACAGCATTAAAGAAAATGTAAAAGCTAGATTGAACATTTACCAACGATTTTTATCCCTTCTGTAGTAGGCAGACTTCTAGGATGGCCCCCAAGATTACTTATCCCTGATGTACATGCCCAAATAATCTTCTCCCCTAGAGTGTGGGCGGGGCCTGTGAATATGATGCGCAGTCACTCCCAAGATTAAGTTACATTTTATGGCAAAGGTGAGGGGATTTTAGATGTAGATGTGATTGAGATCCTGAAAGCTTGACTGTATTGAAAGAGAGATTACAAAAGAGTGCCTGAAGGTAAGAGACAAGAAGTAGAAACTATAGATGAGCTCTCCCATTAGCCAGGCTGAGAGGAGGGCCTCAGTCCCACAACCACAAGAACTGAATTCTGCCAACAATCACTGAGCTTGGAAGAGGACCCCAGCTCCAGATGAGATCACAGCCCTGGCCAACATTACCACAGTCTTGAGACTGAGAAAAGGACCCACTTATGTGATGCCTAAACTCCTGACCCGTGGAAACTGATAATGTGTTTATTGTCTTAAAATGCTAAATTTGTGGTAATGCATTATGCAGCAATAGAAATTGATACAGCGAGTAGCAAGAAGGGAATAGATAATAAGGAGCAGCCATTACCCCCAGGCCTGAGACAGAGCACCCAAAGAAGAGAATCTCTACTTCGCCTAAGCCCCACTCCCCGGGCTGAGATCTGGACCCTGTGGGAGAGGGCAGTGCAGCTCACTGAAGAGCAGGGAAGTTGCTATGATGCTACCCTGGAGGGACTTACTGAAAATCTGCCCCATGGAACTTGCTGGAAATAATGCCCTCTAGGACAGGAGTCCTCAAACTACAGCCTGCAGCCTGGCCTACCACCTGTTTTTATATAGCCTGGGAAATAAGAATGGCTTCTGCATTTTTAAAGGATTGAATATTTCCTAGTATGTGAAAGTTACATTATAAAAATGTCAGTGTCTGTAAATAAAGTTCTATTGGAGCACAGCTACGTTCATTTATTGTGTGTGGCTGTTTTGTACTACGGCAGAAGAGTAGCGTTGGACCCACTGGCTGGCAAAGCCTAAAATATTCATTCTGGCCCTTAACAAAGTTTGCTGAACCCCTGCTTTAGGGTGCTGGGGAAAAACTGTTCATAGGAATATGTCCTATTAGACACCAAAGCACTCCGTAAAGCTGTCTCCCCCCCCCCCCCCCCCCCCGCGAAAGAGCACAAGCAGTAGAGAGGGAGAGAATTTTAAGCAGGCTCCATGCCCAGCTCGGAGACAGGGCTCAATCTCACAATCATGAGATCATGACCTGAGCCAAAATCAAGAGTCCAACGCTTAACCGACTGAGCCACCCATGTGCCCTTAAAGCTGCTTTTTGTCATTTGGGTGTGGGAGCAGGTGCTCAGGGAAGCTGAGGAGCTGGAGAAGCCCTGGGCTCTGCAAACTGGGGAAACAGCAGGTGTTGCAAGGGGAACGCACTCTCCCTTTTTCTTGCACTGTGTGTCCTGCACCCTGTACTGACAAAGCTTCAGGTGCATTTTTACCCAGGAGGCAAAAGGGTGAATTTGCATGGAAGAGGCAGTAATTAAGGCACATTCTTCAATCCCATGCCTTCAAGTGTCTGTCCTCTTTTGAAGCTACACTTCTAAAGACAACACTGACTACTAATTGCCAATGGCCTTTTTTCCCCAGTGTTTAATCATGTGATTCCTCCACAGCTTATCACTATGACTGTCCCATTTCTTACCTCAGTATGTTGCTTACAGATTTTCTTCTTTGGCATAACTGGCATTAGTCTCCCCTGGTTGTTTTCATCTTCTACTGATTCTGAAGTACTGATCCAGGATTTAGCCTTAGTATTTTCTACTCCTGTGGATGTGATCTATTTAAAAACTGTGCCTTTTCTTCTGTTAATCTGCCTTCTGTCGATTTAATTCACACACTCCCAAGAACTGAACCTAACAGGGTAGAGGAAAGTTTCTCCTCAACAAATATAACAGTTAATAATAGATACAACATAATTTCACAACTCTTTTCTGTCATCCTGAAACATGGCCCCCAAGCCCTCTAAACATTCCCACTGACTTCCTTAAAAAGCTACCATTCCTTCTCTCTTTCATATCAAACTTCTAATTTTTTAAAATGTTTTAAAATTTTAATTTCAGTATAGTCAATGTACAACTTTATATTAGTTTCAGGTGTAAAATAATCCTATTACTCAGTGCTCACCACAATAAGTGTACTCTTTATTTTTAGGTTATCTCCATACCCAACATGGGGCTCAAACTCAGGACCCCGACATCAAAAGTTACCTGCTCCTCCAACTGAGCCAGCCAGGCACCCCACAAGTGTACTCTTAATCCCCGTCACCTATTTCATTCATCCCCCCACTCCCTCCCCTCTGGTAACCATCTGTTTGTGATCTAAAGTTAAGAGTCTGTTTTTTTGGTTTGTTTCTTTTTTTTCTGCTTTGATCATTTGTTTTGTTTCTGAAATTTCACACTTAAGTGAAATCATAGGGTATTTGTCTTTCTCTGATTGACTTATTTCACCTAGCATACTCTGGATCCATCCGTGTTGTTGCAAATGGCAAGATTTTATTCTTTTGTATTGCTAATATTCCATTGTGTGTGTGTGTGTGTGTGTGTGTGTGTGTGTATGCATACATATACATACCCACCACTTCTTTATCCATTCATCAGTTGATGGACACTTGGGCTGTTTCCATAATTTGGCTATTGTTGGTAATGTGATAAACATAAGGGTGTATACATCCTTTTGAATAGTGTTTTTGTATTTTGGGGGTAGTAGTGTGATTACTGGATTGTAGGGTAGTTCTATTTCTCCTATCCAAGTACTAACCAGGCCCAACCCTGCTTACCTTCTGAGATCAGACGAGATTGGGCATGTTCAGGGTGTATGGCCATAGACCGGGTACTTCTATTTCTAATTTTTTGAAAAACCATAACTGTCTTCCACAGTATTTGCACCAGTTTGCAGTCCCACCAACAGTGCTTATGGGTTCCTTTCTTCTTCACATCCTTGCTAACACTTGTTTCTTGTGTTTTTGATTTGAGCCATTCTGACAGGTGTGAGGTGATATCTCACTGTTTTGATTTGCATTTCCCTGATGATGAGTGATGTTGAACATCTTTTCCTCTGTCTGTTGGCCATCTGAATGTCTTCTTTGGAGAAATGTCTGTTCATGTCTTCTGCCCAATTTTAAATTGGATTCTTTGGGTTTTTTGGTGTTGAGTTATTTAAGTTGTTTACATATTTTGGATACTAACCTTTTATTGGATATCATTTGCATCTTCTCCTATTCAGTAGATTGTCTTTTAGTTTTGTTGGTAGTTTCCTTTGCTGTGCAGAAGCTTTTTAGTTTGATGTAGTCCTGATAGTTTATTTTTGCTTTTGTTTTCCTTGGCTGAGGAGACATATCTAGAAAAATGCTGTTACAGCCCATGTCAGAGAAATTACTGTCTATGCTCTCTTCTAGGATTTTTGTGGTTTCAGGTGTCACATTTAGGTCCTTAATCCATCTTGAGTTTATTTTGTGTATGGTGTAAGGTATTGGTCCAGTTTCATTCTTTTGCATCTCCAGTTTTCCCAACACCATTTATTGAAGAGACTTTTTCCCATTGCATATTCTTGCCTCTTTATCGAAGAGTGACCATACAATCATGGGTTCATTTCTGGACTTTCTATTCTGTTCCAATGATCAATGTGTATTTTGTGCAAATACCATACCGTTTTGATTACTATAGCTTTGTAGTATAACTTGAAATCTGGAATTGTGATACCTCCAGCTTTGTTTTTCTTTTTCAAGATTGCTTTGGCTATTCAGGGTCTTTTGTGGTTCTACACAAATTTCATGATTGTTTGTTCTAGTTCTGAAAAAAATGCTGTTGATATTTTGATAGGGATTGCATTAAATTTGTTAATTGCTTTGGGTAATAGTAGATTACTTGTATTTGTCTTCTTTCCAGATTTTTTCTTGTGGTTGATTTCTAGTTTCATTTTGTGGTTGATTTCTAGTGTTGTGGTTAGAAAAGATGCATGGTATGGCTTCAATCTTGAATTTGTTCAGGTTTGTTTTGTGGCCTAAAATGTGATCCATTCTAGAGAATGTTCCATGTGCACTTGAAAAGAATGTGTATTCTGCTGTTTTAGGATGGGGTGTTCTGAATATGTCTTGAAATCCATCTGTCCAATGTGTCATTCAAAGCCACTGTTTCCTTGTTGATTTTCTGTTTGGATGAGCTGTCTATTGATGTAAGTGGGGTGTTAAAGCCCCCACTATTATTGTATTACTATCAATTACTTTATGTTCATTATTAACTGCTTTCTGTATTTGGGTGCTTTCAAGTTGGGTGCATAAATGTGTATAATTTTTGTATCTTTTTGTTGGATTGTTCTGTTTATGATTATATAGTATTATTCTTTGTCTCTTGTTACAGTCTTTGTTTTACAGTCTATTTTGTCTGATATAAATATTGCTACCCTGGTTTTCTTTTCACTTCTGGTTGCATAACAAATGCTTCTCCATCCCTTCACTTTCAATGTACATGTGCCTTACGTCTGAAATGAGTTTTATAGGCAGCATATAGATAGGTCTTATTATTATTATTTTTAAATCTATTCTGTTGCCTTATGTCTTTTGATTGGAGCATTTAGTCCATTTACATTCAAAGTAATCATTGATTAAGTTTGGATTTATTGCCATTTTGTTTCTTGTTTTATGGTTGTTTTTGTAGTTCTTCTCTGTTCCTTTCTTCAGTTGCTCTCTTCTCATGATTAATTGGCTTTCTTTAGTGATATACTTGGATTCCTTTCTCTTTATTTTTTGCAGATCTATAACTGGGTTTTTGGTTTTTTACATTTTTTTAACACTTATTCATCTTTGAGAAACAGAGAGAGAGAGAGAGAGAGAGAGAGCATGAGTGGGGGAGAGGCAGAGAGAGAGGGAAACACATAATCTGAAGCAGGTTCCAGGCTCTGAGCTGTCAGCACAGAGCCGGACACAGGACTCAAACCTACAGACTGTGAGATTATGACCTGAGCTGAAGTCGGATGCCTAACCAACTGAGCCACCAAGGTACCCCTATAACTGGGTTTTTGATTGATTAGGTTTATATGTAACATCTTCTGCGTAGAGCAGTCTATATTAAGTTGATGGTAGCTTAAGTTTGAACCCATTCTTTACTCCTCTTCTCCCCACCTTTTGGGTATATGGTGTCATATTTTATATCCTTTTATGTTGTGAGATGGATATACTTATTTTTACTGCTTTTGTGCTCCCTACTTTTCTTACTTTTACTTATGGTCTTTCCACTCAAAGAGTCCCCTTTAATATTTCTTGTAGAGCTAGTTTAGTGGTCCTGAATTTCTTTAATTTTTCTTCCTCTGGAAAACTCTTTATCTCTCCTTCTATGTGAATGATAGCGCTGCTGAATACAGTATTCTTGCCTGCAGATTTTTTTTTTTTTTTTGAGAGAGAGAGATAGAGAAAGACAGCATGAGTCAGGGAGGGGCAGAGAGAGAGAGAGAGAGAGAGAGAGAGAGAGAGAATCCCAAGCAAGCCCAAGAATCCTCTGTCAGCACAGAGCCCGATGTGGGGCTGGAACTCACAAACCATGACATAATGACCCAAGACAAAATCAAGAGTAGGACACTTAATCGGCTGAGCCAGACAGGCACCCCTTGGCTGCAGAATTTTTTTTCTTTCAACACTTTGAATATATCATGCCACTCCTGGCCTGCAAAGTTTCTGCTGAAAACTCAGCTGACAGCGTTATGGGTCATGTATGTAACTGTTTTCTTTTCTCTTGCTGCTTTTTAACGATTATTTATTTTTGAGAGAGAGAGAGAGAATGAGTGGGGGGGGGCAGAGAGCGACTGGGACAGAGGATTCGAAGTGGGCTCTTTGTTGACAGCAGAGAGCCTAATGTGGGGCTCAAACCCACAAACTGTGAGATCATGACCTGAGCCAAAGTCAGACCAACCAAGGTGCCCCTGCTCTTGCTGCTTTTAAAATTCTCTGTTTATCATTAATTTTTGCTACTTTAATTACTATGTGTCTTAGTTTGGACCTCTTTGCGTTGATTTTGTTAGGGGTTCTCTGTGCCTCCTGGTTCTGGATTTCTGTTTCCTTCCCCAGTTTTGAGAAGTTTTCAGCTATTATTTCTTCAAGTAAGTTTTCTGCCCCATTTTCTTCCTTTTCTTCTGGGATCTCTATAATGCAAATGTTATTACACTTGATGGTGTCACTGAGTTCCTTAAGTGTATTCTCATATTGCTTAATTTTTTTTTTCTCTCACCTACTTAACTTGATTACTTTTCATTACTCTGTCCTCCAGGTCTCATTCTTCTGCTTCTTCTAGTTTATTATTTATTCTATTAGTGTATTTTTTACTTCATTTATTGTGTTCTTCATCTCTGATTTGTTCTTTTTATCTGTTAAGGATGTCATTGAAGTCCCTCTTAAATCCAGTGAGTATCTTTATGATCATTACTTTAAATTTTCTATCAGGCATTATTACTTGTTTTCATTTCACTTAGGTCTCTTGCTGTTACTTGGTACTGTTTTTTCATTTGGGATATATGCCTCTGTGTCCTCATTTTGTCTAACTCTTTGTGTCTGTTTTTTATCAAACTTTTTAAAAGATTTTATTTTTAAGTAATCTCTACACCAAATGTGGGGCTTGAACTCACAACTCCACAATCAAGAGTCACATGCCCTACTGACTGAGCCAGCCAGGTACCCCATCAAACTTCTTAAAAACAACAAGCACATCTTGCTTTCAGAATGAACTCTTCAATCCATAGAGCTTCTGTTCTCCACAGTAACTAACCAAAGAGCTTTCTCCAAAACCAATGACTTCTTTGGGTCCTTTGTCCACTTTTAAATTGGTTTATTTATCATCTTATTATTGAAATGTAAGATTTCTTTATATATTCTGGATACAAGTCCCTTTGGATATATGATCTGCAAATGTTTTCTCAGAAGAACATTCAGAAAACATGAAAAGGTGCTTAATATCGGTAGTCATTAGGGGAATGAAAATCTAAATCACAACCACAATAAGATACCATTTTTTTTTGAAGCAACAAAACGTTCTAAAGTTAGATTGTGGTGATGGTTATACAACTCCTGATAATATAACCATATGCTTTATTATTATTTTTTAAATAGGTTCCACACACAATGTGAGGCTTGAACTCATGATCCTGATATCAAGAGTCACATGCTCCAGGGGCACCTGGGTGGCTCAGTTGGTTGAGTGGTCAACTTCGGCTCAGGTCATGATCTCCAATTCATGGGTTTGAGCCCTGCAATAGCGAATTACATGGCTATACCATATTTTATATATACATTCATCAGTTGCTCCGAAGCAGTCACTACTTTTATTACCAAATAATATCGAGTTGCATGGCTATGCCATATTTATTCATTCATCAGACTGCTCTGAAGATGTCTCCCTCTCTCTGTGTCTCCCTCTCTCTCTCAATTGTTAAATTAACAATAATAATTTACTTTTAAGGTTAAAGCACCTTAACGTACACAATACTTTTCTATACTTGGTTGTTTTAAAATAGTAATTATTATTTCTTTAATGAGCCTCTTTGTTAGTACATATGCTTTTTTACCCAACACTTATTCTGACTGTAAAAAGAAAATAGTCATTATTGTGAATTTGGAAAATATATGAGAAAATTAAAAAAACATGTTGGGGTCATGATTTTTTGCACCCTATCAGTCATGTCATGTCTTCCAGTTATATTTGTGTGAAAGTTCTCTTGCCAGTTATTTTTAGAAATGCATAGTTTCCTATGTAGGACTGGAAAACATGAAATTTCTGTAAGATGCTACTATTTGACATAACTTTAGAAATTTATCATAAATATTGTTGGGGAGAAGGAAATTACTTCCTTTATTCTCAGAAGTTCTTCTGGTCGGATTAATAATTGACACAGATTAACAGAAGAAAAAAACAAAATTACATGGGCACAGAGGTTCAATAAAAAAACTGAGACCAAAGGAAATGACAAATGTATGCAGTGTTTATACATTTTAGACAAAGAAACATAAATCTGTGAGGAATTGACAGGACAAAGAAAACATGTTTGGGAGTTTCAATTAGTAAAGGAATTCTAACCAGAATTTGGGCTGGGGTAGTAAATTAGTAAAAACGACAAGATTTGTTTATATAGGCTTCTTCAGCCCTGAATTCCCACCTCTGGTGATACGGATGCTACTCTCAGTCTCCAGGTGATGTGGGGGGCACCTTTCACATGGGAGACTTATTTCCTGCATTCAGGGAGATAAAGGGTCAAGAGGCCCTTCTTGCATTGCTGCTTTTTCAGTAACTTCAATTTAAAGCAATCAACATTCCACTGTGGCATATCTTGGGGCAGACTGCACTGAGCTCCAACAACATTGAATCCATGCACATGACTTAAAAAAAAAAAAAGATGCTCTTGGGGCGCCTGGGTGGTTCAGTTGGTTAAGCGTCCAACTTTAACTTTGGCTCAGGTCATGATTTCAGGGTTCGTGAGTTTGAGCCCCACGTCGGGCTCCGTGCTGACAGCTCAGAGCCTGGAGCCTGCTTGAGATTCTGTGTCTCCTCTCCCTGCCCCTCCCATTTGCAGCCTCTCAAAAGTAAATAATAAACATTAAAAACAAGATTAAAAAAATAAATAAAAAGATGCTTTTAAGACAAACTCTTAGACAAATTCATTACAAGTGCATGTCAAAGTTTTATTTCAAGCTTGTGTTTAAACAGGTTAATTTAAAGAACCCACTTCTTGGGGCACCTGGCTGGCTCAGTGGGAAGAACATGCAACTCTTGATCTCGGGGTTGTGAGTCTGAGCTCGATCCTCTTCTCAAAGACATTTTGTAGGGGAATGTCTGGGTGGCTCAGTCGGTTAAACATTTAACTTTGGCTTAGGTCATGGTCTCTCAGTCAGTGGGTTCAAGCCCCACATCTGGCTCTCTTCTGTCAGCACAGGACCTGCTTCGGATCCTCTGTCCCCCTCTATCTCTGCCCCTCCCCTGGTGTATGCTCTCTCTCTCTCTCAAAAATAAATAAAGTTAAAAAAAAAAAAAGACATTTTGTAGGAAAAAAGCATGTTAGGATCATTGTTATTAGCCTGGATACAAAGCAAAGGATCATTAGGTTATCTTCTATGTTTTGTTAAAAGTCACTGTCCTCTGCCGAGGCTGATAGTCCTCTGGAGGAATTTTCTGGACTTTATGCCCATTATAGTCTCTCAGAAATGGTTTTAATGGGTGCCTGGGTGGCTCAGTCAGTTGAATGTTCAACTTCAGCTCAGGTCATGAGTTTACAGTTCATGAGTTAAAGCCCCACATAGGACTCTGTGCTGACAGTGCAGACTCTGCTTGGGATTCTCTCTGTCTCCCTCTCTCTCTCTCTACTCTACCTGAACTTTCTTTCTCTCAAAATAAATAAATACACTTAAAAAAGAAACAAAGAAATGGTAATAATGTCTCAAAAAGAATGGCTAAAGACATCAGACTACAAAATTCAGGTTTCAAACACATTATCTTTTTCAGAACTGCTGGTAGAACTCCCCCTGCCCAGGAGCAACCACCACGGTTATGGTGTTTAGAAGGCTCACGCTTTGGAGATCCATCTTGATTAGCATGGTGCTTCACCCCTAAACTGTACAAATATTCTGAAATGGGGCTTTAGCTCACAATCTAGAGTGGATTTTTTCCATTTTTATTTTTTTCAATTTTATTTTTTAAAATTTATATCCAAATTAGTTAGCATGTAGTGCAACAATGATTTCAGGAGTGGATTCCTTAGTGCCCCTTACCCATTTAGTCCATCCCCCCTCCCACACCCCCTTCCAGTAACCCTCTGTTCTCCATATTTATGAGTCTCTTCTGTTTTATCCCCCTCCCTGTTTTTATATTATTTTTGTTTCCCTTCCCTTATGTTCATCTGTTTTGTCTCTTAAAGTCCTCATATGAGTGAAGTCATATGACATTTGTCTTTCTCTGACTAATTTCACTTAGCATAATACCCTCCAGTTCCATCCACGTAGTTGCAAATGGCAAGATTTCATTCTTTTTGATTGCCGAGTAATACCCCTTGTATCTATATACCACATCTTCTTTATCCATTCACCCATCGATGGACATTTGGGCTCTTTCCATACTTTGGCTACTGTTGACAGTGCATACCCAATAGGTGCCAGGCCTTATGGCACACAGACGGTTAAGCATACAGAATTTGTAACAAGACAGAACTGTATTACTTACTACCAGCTCTGTAATCTTGGGCCAGATACTTCACATCTCCAAGTTTCCATTGCTTCATTGTAAAATAAGAATAACAATAGTACCTAATACCTAGCATTTCAAAGATTAAAAGAGTTAACACATATAAAAATAAGGAAAACACCTGTCAGTGAATGGTGATGAACATTAGTCATTATCATTAACTATAAAAACTCATTGGTGTCCTTTCCAGGTGTTTAGTAAAAGAAGTGAACAGGTATTATAAAACAATGCAGAAAATATTGTTATAATATGAATAAGGTGGTAGGTACTCCAGAAGATTACGCAACTGACGACACCTGCAGAAACTGGGCAGGTTGGACTGAGGAGACATTTGGAATCGAAGACAAAATGATGACTGGAAGTTTGCTACACGGACAGGAAAGGGCCATTCTGGAGCAGAGAGACAAGTTTGTGTTGAAGCCACAACCCTTGAAAGGTAAAGGACATTTAATTATTAAGTAAGCTCTGTGCCCAATGTGGGGCTTGAACTCAGGACCCTGAGGTCAAGAGTCTTGGCCTCTACGGACTGTGCCAGCCAGGCGCCCTGGAAGAGGAATTTACTGGCCCAGATAACAGACCTGGGGTGAGAGGCGAGAGCACTGCAGGCTGAGGGAGATGTTAAGTCTGTGGGAAAATTAGTCAGCAGAGGATCCAAACTTTTTGTTTTCCAAGATATTTGAATTTTAACTGTAGGCCACTGGTTTCAAAACTGATTGTCGGGAATACCCAAGGATGTTTTTTTTTTTTTTTTTTTTTTTTAATGTTTATTTATTTTTGAGACAGAGAGAGAGCATGAACGGGGGAGGGTCAGAGAGAGGGAGACACAGAATCCGAAACAGGCTCCAGGCTCTGAGCTGTCAGCACAGAGCCCGACGCGGGGCTCGAACTCACAGACCGCGAGATCATGACCCGAGCCGAGGTCGGCCACTTAACCGACTGAGCCACCCAGGCACCCCGCTAAGGATGTTTTTAAAAGGATCCCAAAACCCCACCTTCATAAATTCCAAGCTTTTGTATGTGGGTGTGGCCCAGCTATATCTTTGAAAAGCCCCTGGAGTAATTCTGCAGTTGAATCAGGGTTGGAGCTGCTTCCTTGGGTAAAGAGTGAGCCAAACAGGAGAGCAGGATACCTACCTTTCCTAAGGCAGGTAACTGTGCAGGATGCGTTCTGACCTCCTTCAGATCTTTGCTCAACATTAAAAAAAATTTCACCCTATCTTTATTTTCCACCTATACAGTTATCTTCTAATAATTTTCTTACTATACATTTACTTAATATATCATCTGAATTCATTCATGAGAATACAAACTGAACAAAGGCAGTGGTTTTTCTCTTTCCATTTCTAGTGATCCTCAGATTCTAGAAGAGGCTGGCACATAGAAGGCCACATAAATATGTTTTTAAATGAATGAATCAGTCAAGGAGAAACGAGAAAGAATATGGCTAATATAGAACCATAAGGAGGTTGCGGAAGAAACCTGTAATCTTGATGTTGGCAGTTTGCTTAAAAAGGAAAAGGGAGACAGGGAAAGGGGGTGATTTTATTTTTTAATTTCAGTATAACTCCAGTGTTACGTTAGTTACAAGTGTACAATATAATGATTCGACGATTCTAAGCATTACTCCCTGCTCAGAGAGGGGTGCAGTTAAAAAAATATATATTAGGACGGGAAGAAAGGCTAGTTTTTCCTTGTTTTCAAGTTTCTTTCTGATCTCACTCATACTTCCGGGTTAATAATAAACTCAAGAGAGCCAAAACGTCCCACCCGGCCGCCTTCCCTAGTTATCTATCCACCTGGATTCCTTTCGGATGCAGCAGAAAAAGTCTCGAGGACCTAAAATCTTTTAACGATGGCTGTCTGCCAGGGTCGGCGCGCGACCTAGGCTCAAGCATGCGCAGTAGACAGTTACCAGCGTGCGCGGGAAGCTGGGCCGCGTCCGTTTGTGATTGGCTGCCGCGGCGGACTCCCACCCACCGAAATGCAGCGCTCGGTGCTGATTGGGTGACTCCGCAGAGGCCGGACGTCGCACGGGAGGGAGGGAAGGGAGGCGGGAAACAGCTTAGCGGGTGCGGGGTCGCGCAGTTTTTTTCTGGCAGGCGGTGGAGCGGTTCTGAAATGGCGGTGCTGCCGAAGGAGACGCTGCAGCTGGAGAGCGCGGCCGAGATCGGCTTCGTGCGCTTCTTCCAGACCATGCCGGAGAAGCCGACCACCACGGTGCGCCTCTTCGACCGGGGCGACTTCTACACGGCGCACCACGAGGACGCGCTGCTGGCCGCCCGAGAAGTGTTCAAGACCCAGGGGGTGGTCAAGTACATAGGGCCGCCAGGTGAGGGCGGGGACGGCGCGGGCTTGGGGGACCCCGCGGAGGGGGCTCCTCTCAGGCAATGGGCGGCGTGCGACTCTTGGGCGAGGAGGCACGGGGGCGGAGACGTCGGTGCCTCCCCGGGATGGCGCTTTCTGCGGCCGCTGCCTGGCCAAGTGGGGCGCCACCCGCCCCTGCCCTGCCTCCGTCCTGAGTCTGTCCCTCTGCAGCGGCCCTAGACCTGAACTAACAACGGACACAGGGAGAACGGACACGGAGAGAGCGTCCCGCCTGCCAGGCGTTGGGCGAGGCGTTTTAATACATTGTTCTTTCTTGATCCCCTGCAGTCGCGTGGGTGTCTGCCCGCCTCCCCGCCTTGGCCCTGTGGATCTTCTCGCAACTCCCGACCAGGAGTGAGATTTAAAATAGAAGGTGGTCTGGGAAACCGTTTTATGTCACCAGTGTGATTTTGCCCACACGCAGTGCAGGGATCTGGAATGGGTTACTGTTGATGGGCAGTAACTGTTGCCAAGTGGTCAGAACCTCGCTTCGAGCCAGATTGCCTGGATTCAAGTCGCGATCCTCCACTTAATAGCTGTGTGACCTTGGGCTAGTTACGTATGTCGGTGCCTCAGTTCGTCACTCCATGTCCTCTGTAATCCCAGCCCCATCTCTCCAGCATCATCTCTCCCTCTAAGGCTACATACAAACTTCTCACCCTATGTGAGCTATATGTTCTAGATGTTGTGTGTTGATCTTTGCTGCCTGGCTCCATTCTGATGATGGAAAAGAGCATTCTGGCAGGAGTGAGGAGTCGTAGCTTCTAGTGCTACTTTTGTCACATGCAGATGGGATGTTATTGATAAAAAGGATGTTTTATTCCTTAGACAAAAATTTGTTGAGTGCTGCTGTATCACGCAGGGTTATGGGCACTGGGAAAGACGGTATCCCTGCCTTCATAGAGATCTTTCTGGTGGAGAGCAAGGCAGAAATAATTCACTGAGAAAAATTGTGGAGGTGTGCTCCGTAGCAAGTTGAAGAGACAAAGAGGCAGGAATGCCAAAGATTGGAGACCTCAGAAGCGCTGCATGAGAAGCTGAATTTCACTTGAGTCTTGAAGGACCGGGTGTTTGCAGCGGAGAGGATCTGAAAAGAGGCAGATTGCTGTTGCTAGAGCAGAAAACCCTGAGGAGGGTGGCTCAGGTGGATGGGATCAGATGATGAAAGGCTCTTTATGTTGTACTGAGTTGTTGGAATTTTATGCTGTAGGTCCCTGAGAAGTTGGATGACTTAAGTAAAAGGTGAAGTGATATGTTGGATCATTTGGCTGTAGGGTGGGGGTTGTTAGAAGGGGCAAGAGTAGAGGTGTTGGGATCAATGAAGACCAGCCAGAGATCATGGATGGCTTCATAGTTAACGATGGTCTAAGTTGCTTTCCAGTTTTAAAGTTTTTCCAGGCTAGTGCACTTAACTCTCTTATTTTTGTATTATGCAGTGTAGAATAGTTTAAGCATTTAAAATGATGTAAAAAGTTCTAAACATACTTGTATGTTTGTGTACATTGAATCACTGATTTTTCTATGCACCTGTTAATGATTTTAATAGTTTTTCTATTTTAGATTATGAAAGGAATAATGGATATTAAGCATTATACCCATTTATTGGGAAGGAAGTTTAGTATAAATATCCAGGAATCTTTTATACTGGAGTGTAGGCTTTTAAAAAACAAAAATTTTCCTTTTATTGCTCTTGAAGGTTGAAATGTGTTTACTGGGCACATTTCTAAGAATAGAGTAACCTAGACTGTCACCTCCTCTTAGTCATGCTGAAAATGGCATTAAGGGTGAATTTAACTTGGGGCCCCTGGGTGGCTCCGTTTGGTTAAGTGTCTGACTCTTGGTTTCTGCTCAGGTCATGATCCCATGCCATGGGTTTTTGGGATTGAGCCCCGCATCTGGTTCTGCACTGACAGCATGGAGCCTGCTTGGGATTCTCTCCCTCCTTCTCTCTGACCTCTCCTGATTGTGTGCGTGTGCATGGACGCTCTCTAAATAAATAAACTTTAAAAACAGGTGAATTTAACTTTTCAGAGATTAGCAAGTAAATGGGTTATTCCTAAGGATCTAGTTCTTATGTTAGACATTTATGCCAAATACACATTTTAGGTAAATGATTGTCCTAATATATGTTTGTGTAGGATAATAGTTACAAAAAGATCAATCATTTGTTACTAGAAATCGGCTGAAATAACTGGAAGAGGGAGGGACTCAAAAGCAAAAATGTACTGTAGATCTTCAAAGCTGATGTCTTGCAGTTTTCACTATGCAGGATGCAGTGTAACTGAAGATCTTTTTAAATAATGTTTTATTTATTAATAAAAAATTTTTTTTGAAGTTTATTTATTTTGAGACCCAGAGAGCCAGTGGGGGAGAGGCAGAGAGAATCCCAAGCACACTCCATACTGTCAGCCCAGAGCCCAAAATGGGGCTCAGACTCATGAACTGTGAGATCATGACCTGAGCCTAAACCAAGAGTCAGATGATTAACTGACTGAGCCACCCAGATGCCCCTTGATTTTTTTTTTTTAAGTTTATTTATTTATTTTGAGAGAGAGAGAGAGCATGCACGTAAGCAAGGGAGGGGCAGAGAGAGGAGAGAGAATACCAAGCAGGCTCTGCACTGCCAGCACAGAGCCTGATGTGGGGCTCGAACTCATGAACTGTGAGATCATGACCTGAGCCAAAATCAAGAGTCAGATGCTTAATTGACTGAGCCACGTAGGCCTCCCAATAATGTGTCATCGTTGGTGTAAGGCTGCCAATACTTGTTTCTTGGGAGGAATTTTCCTTCAATTTAATACTATGCATAATGTTAAAGGGTTAAAAAAACCTTTTTCTTTGTTTCTCTGTTCCACCTGGAAACCTGATCAAGTTAAGGTTAGTTATGTTTCTAGGCATCATTGCTTATTGCAGAACTGTAAGGCATGATGAGGACCACGTGTACTTGCACTCTACAAATCTTGGACCCTGTGACCTTTTCCCATATTATTGAGCAGTTGAACTTGTTTCTGACTAGAGAAAATAGAAATCCTTAGACGAGAAGTCCCTCAATTTCCTGCCCTTAAACCTATACTTTAGGTAAAACAGATTTGTTGAGATATTATTAATATACAATATGATTTACACACTTAAAGTAAACGGTTCAGATTGTTTTTATTTTTACAAATCCGTGGTTTTTGTAATAAACCATTACACATGGCACATTTTATTTATTTATATTTACTTTCTAAAGTAATGTATGTACCCAACATGGGACTCGAACTCAAGACCCTGAAATCAAGAGTCGTCTGCTCTACTGACTGAGCCAGCCAGGTGCTTCCATAGTAAATTTTAAAACATTTTTTGGGGGCGCCTGGGTGGCTCGGTCGGTTAAGCGTCCGATTTCTGCTAAGGTCATGATCTCACGGTCCATGAGTTCGAGCCCCGCGTCGGGCTCTGTTCTGACAGCTCAGAGCCTGGAGCCTGTTTCAGATTCTGTGTCTCCCTCTCTCTCTGCCCCTCCCCTGTTCATGCTCTGTCTCTCTCTGTCTCAAAAATAAAAACGTTAAAAAAAATAAATAAATAAAAATAAATTTAAAAAAATAAAACATTTTTTGTCAGCCCCCAAAATAAACCTGTACCTATTAGCAGTCACTCCCCACCCCTTCCACCCTCTCCTGTTCTCCCAAACCTAGGCAACCACTAACCTGCATTCTCTCTAGATTCGCTTATTCTGCACATTTCATAAAAATGGAACCATAAAATATGTAGTCTTTCATGACTGGCTTCTTTCCCTTAGAAATATTTTCAAGATTCATCACTGCTATTAGTACTTCATTTCTTTTTATTGCCAAATAATAATCCATTGTATGGATATACTGTATCTTGTTTTTATCCATTTCCTAGTTCACAGACATTTGGGTTATTTCCTGAACCTATACTTTTTAAAAAATTTTATTCATTTTTGAGAGAGTGAGCGCACATGAGTGGGTTAGGTGCAGAGAGAGGGAGACAGAATCCTACTGACAGTGCAGAGCCCAATGTCGGGCTCGGACCCACAAACCACAAGATCATGACCTGAACCTAAATCAAGAGTTGGATGCTTAAGCTACTGAGCCACCCAGGCATCCCTTGAACCTATACTTTTTAATGTCATCTGTACCTTCTTTCCTTCCCTGTTGTGTCAGTGAGGAGGTGGCCTTTTGCTATGGTCTGGATCCCATCCCCACTTCTCAGATGTGGCTTTCTGTTGATCCTTTCTTCTGTCTGGTTCATTCTGTTAGCATTTAGACTTAGTTGCATCTTCTTAGCTACTTTTAATTTTCAACATCTAGTGATAACATTATTGTAATAAAGCCTTGTGAGATGGGTTAGTACCTAGCTCCCAATTTGTAGATTAGGAATCTGAATCATTGAAAAAGAAAATTACTTAGCCTTTTGCCTCTTTTGTTGTCAGATCTCAGCTTAGAAAGCGTCTCCTTTTGGAAGTCTTTTTTGATTCCCACGTTAAGATGGTCTGGTTAGCTGTGCCTCTTAGGTGTTCCCTGACCTGAGGCTTTCTTCCTACCCTAGACACGACATGTATTCTACCATATTGCCCATCTATCCCAGTAGACTGAAAGCTCCTAGAGGGCAGGAACTGTGTTTTAACCAGTGTCTTCCTCTGAACCCCAGCACCTGGCACAGTGCCCACGTGTAGCAGACACATGGTAATTGTCAGCTGAATGAGGTTGGGGGCTCCAAATTATTCCTGAAGAGAAGAATCTTGTATGAACATGAGGCTGTTCCTTCTGTATCCCAGGTGGAGGCTGGGTAGCTTTCTGTCCCTTATTTCATGCAAGGAGGTCAGTTTTACCTCCCATCTGATTAGTTGTGTTTATTTTATTTTTTTACAATGTTTATTTGTTTATTTTGAGAGAGAGAAAGCAAAAGCGTGAGCAGGGGAGGAGCAGAGAGAGAGAGGGAGACACAGAATCCGAAGCAGGCATCAGGCTCTGAGCTGTCAGCACAGAGCCTGACGCGGGATTCAAACTCACGAACTAGGAGATCATGACCTGAGCTGAAGTCAGATGTTTAACCGAGTGAGCCACCCATGCACCCCAAGTAGCTGTATTTTAGATGCCTGTCAGTAAATAAGACTTAAAATGCACTGCCACCCAGTATGTCACAAAAACTCCTTTGAGAGAAATAGTATCTTTGGAGGATAACCTTGGCAGTTGGGCAGCCCTTCTGTACCTTAGCAATGGAGGTAGGGGAGGCCATGGGGGGAGGGGAATTACCTCATTTGTCTCTTCACCCCACCCACTCTTAAGAAATTACCACTGTTGTGAACCTGTGTTCTGTTGAATTTGTTGAAAGACTTGACCGGATTCCTTCTACCCAGAGCCAAGTAGATAACATTGATGTGCAAAGTAGTTGAATGTAATAGGGAGTGGTGGGGCTTGTGGATCTGAGAGTGCTTGTTCATCTGGTGATAGCATTCAATTTCAGATGCTTTAAAAACCCTGTACTGGCCAGACAGTTCTGCTGACACATCGTACTGGGTTGATGATTTAAGAGCTGTTTCAGAATTTTGCCAGACTGATGATTTTTTTTCCCTCTCTTAGAATTGTTTTTGCTGAGTTACACTTTACATTTTGCCTTCTAAAATGTAAAGGAAGATTTGAAAAGCAGTATTTTTTGAATTCATTGTATTTATTGGAAGTTGCTGATAATCTTCACAGTGGTGTTTATAAGTGTCTTTGGGAGAAATTCCTCTGTGATTTTTGTGTCAGTGCTTTCCTTGAGCAAAATTTTTTTCCTTGGGGCGCCTGGGTGGCGCAGTCGGTTGGGCGTCCGACTTCAGCCAGGTCACGATCTCGCGGTCCGTGAGTTCGAGCCCCGCGTCAGGCTCTGGGCTGATGGCTCAGAGCCTGGAGCCTGTTTCCGATTCTGTGTCTCCCTCTCTCTCTGCCCCTCCCCCGTTCATGCTCTGTCTCTCTCTGTCCCAAAAATAAATAAACGTTGAAAAAAAAAAATTAAAAAAAAATTTTTTTTCCTTATTTTAATGATGTTTCATCATGAATAATATTACTCATGTGGAATTCAACTGGATGGGTTGGTAGGGTGACCAATCATTCTAGTTTTCTTGGGATTGAGAGGGCTCCTGGAACATGGGACTTTTAGTATTAAAAATGAGAGGGGGGGCACCTGGGTGGCTCAGTCAGTTGAGGGGGGTCTGGCTCTTGATTTTGGCTAGGCTCATTGTCTTCTGGTTGGTGGGATTGAGCCCCATGGTTGGGCTCTGTTGACAGCATGGAGCCTGCTTGGGACTCTCTCTCTCTCTCTCTCTCTCTCTCTCTCTCTCTCTCTCTGCCCTCCCCCCACTCATTCTCTCTCTCTCAAAATAAACAAACTTAAAAAAAAAAAGAGAGGGGCGCCTGGGTGGCTCAGTCAGTTAAGTGTCCTTCAGCTTGTGTCATGATCTCACGGGTACGTGAGTTCGAGCCCCACCTCGGGCTCTGTGCTGACAGCCTGGAGCCTGCTTCTGATTCTGTGTCTCCCTCTCTCTCTGCCCCTCCACCACCTGCATTCTGTCTCTCTCTGTCTCTCAAAAACGAATAAATGTTAAAAAGAAAATTAAAAAAACAAAACACCAGAGAGTTTTGGGCAAAGTGGAATGAGTGCTAGGCAAAACCAGGAAATAATTTAAATGGGACCTACCATTCCACTCAGGTTCTCATCGTGAGTGAGTGTTAGTTGGGAGATGTGAGTCTGTTGCAGGCTGGAGGACTTCGTTTTGGAGGATGCCTCTGAGAAGTGTGAGTACAGGCGTTGTTGAATGGGAGTATAGAGTAAACATAATTTTCATGCAACTTGCTTTCTAAATGCAAGCTAGAGAAACAGCAATCTATTCAAGTCTAAGAAAAATGTGACTGAGTTGAAGACTGGTGGCCTAAATAGTGTTTTGCTGTATGTTTGAACTGATTGCCTGTATTTTAAACATTGGGACATTTCATGAAAAAAAATCATATTTTGAGCTGCTTTTGAAAAGTCTGCCCAGTTGAAAACTCTGGGTGTGAATATCCCCGCAGCAAAGCAGTGGGTTTGGAGCTGAGTGGCTGCTCTCTGATGTGTTCCAGATTTCTCCTTTACTCTCATGTGCTTTCCTTGTTTTGTCACTGTTCCCACCACTCTATATGATCTCTTTTGAAGCCACTTGTCATGTCAGCTCTGTTGTTCTCTGCCTTTGGCTTCCTTTGCTCATTTGATACCTGGCCTGGTCCCTGTAAATACTTGTTTGTCAGTCCTGGATGAGATCACGAGGAATGTTCTAGGGAAGAACCTTAGGCAAGATTTGAGCCCTTTTTGAGGGTGGCAGACAGTGGGGATTCTTATACTAATAACTTATAACTAATACTAGTACTTACAACTAATGAAGAAATGTTGGGAATATTAGCTGTGTTTAGGTGTACAAAACAGTTGAATTATGTCATTTAATCTTCATGCTTATTTGTATTTGATATTTATACTTGACATGATCTATTATTTAAAAGAAATTTTAAAAAATGTTTATTTATTTTTGATAGAGACAGAGTGTGAGCTGGGGAGGGACAGAGAGAGAGAGAGGGAGACACAGAAACCTGAAGCAGGCTTCAGGCTCTGAGCTGTCAGCACAGAGCCTAACATGGGGCTTGAACCCAGGAACTGTGAGATCATGACCTGAGCAGAAGTCGGATGCTTAACTGACTGAGCCACCCATGCATCCCTATTATTTTTTAAAAATACTTCTTTTTAAGAGAGAGAGGGAGGGAGAGACAGCACAAGTTGGGGGGGGGGCAGAGGGGGGGGTACAGAAGATCTGAAGTGGGCTCTGCTAAGAACTGAGTGCTAGATGCAGGGGTCGAACTCATGAACCGTGAGATCATGACCTGAACCTAAATTAAGAGTTGGATGCTCAACTGACTGAGCCACCCAGGCATCCCTATTCTGAATTACTTTTTAGTTTTTATTTGAGAGAGAGAGCAGGGGAGGGAGCAAAGGGAGAGGGAGAGAATTTTAAGCAGGCTCCATTTTAAGCAGTGTGGAGCTTAATGCAGGGTTTGATCCCAGGCCTCTGGGATATTGACCTGAGCTGGAATCAAGAATCGGATGCTCAACTGACTAAGCCACCCAGGGGGCCCCTTAAATACTTTTAAGTGGTATTATCACTGGTATTACCTGTTATTATAAGAAAATTGAATTTTTATTCAATTTGATGGTGTGAGTGATTTTATTAATTTTGTAAGAAATTGACAATTGCAAATCAAAACTAAGGTGGGACACTTTTCTAGTAAGAGTTCTTAACCTTGGCACTATTGGTATTTTGGACTGAGTTATTATTGTTGTGAGGGGCTATCCTGTGCATGTTAAAATTTTTTAAAAAATATTTTTATTTTTGAGAGAGAGACCGAGTGTGAACAGGGGAGGGGCAGAGAGAGAGAGAGGGAGACACAGAACCTGAAGCAGGCTCCAGGCTCTTATCTGTTGGTGCAGATCATGGGAGATCATGACCTGAGCTGAGGTTGGATGCCTAACCAACTGAGCCACCCAGGTGCCCCTGTATCCTGTGCAAGTTTAACAGCACCCCTGCCTTACCCATGCGATTCCATTAGTACTCTGCTGTCCTCCCTCCCTCAGTTGACAACCCAAATGTCCCCAAGCTTTGGCAAATGTCTGCTAGAGAAGCAAAATTATTCCTAGCTCAGAACCAGTAATCTGAGATGAAGACCAGAAAGTTTGAAAACTCTGTGTTTCTTGGATAGGGGAAATAAAGGCACTCATACTTTATGGATGATAGTGTTAATTTACACAGCCAACCAGAGGGAATAGTCTGGCAATATTTATCAAAATCACTGTATTCTTTGATAAAATCCAGTTTTGGGGCTTTACCTTACAGATGTACTCATATTGGAGAGTGAAGCATGTACAAGATTATTCATACAGCATTGTAATAGAGACTGGAAACAACCTATATGTTCATCAGTAAGAGACTAAATTATAGTACATCCTCAGAGTCAATGGAATGTTTGTAGCTATAAACGGAAAGAAGCGGATTATGTAGTGATGGAACAGTCTCCAAAATATATTAGGTTAAAAAAAAAGGCCAAGATACAGAGCACTGTTTGTAGTTTGCAACCATTGATGTAAGAGAGGAACAAAGTAATGTTTGTGTGTGCATGGCCTGTGTTTGGAAATATATTAAAAAAAATTTAATGTTTATTTTTGAGAGAGACAGTGTGAATGGGGAGGCACAGAGAGAGGGAGACACAGAATCTGAAGCAGGCTCTAGGCTCTGAGCTGTCAGCACAGAGCCTGACACGGGGCTCAAACCCACAAACCATGAGATCATGACCTGAGCTGAAACTGGACTCTTTTTTTTTTTTTTTTTTTTAATTTTGAGACTCTCTTCATATTTTTTTTTTTTTTACGTTTTTTTATTTTTGAGAGAGGGAGAGAGACAGAGCATGAGTGGGGGAGGGACAGAGAAAGAGGGAGACACAGAATCGGAAGCAGGCTCCAGGCTCTGAGCGCTCAGCTCAGAGCCCGATGCGGGGCTTGAACTCACAGACTGTGAGATCATGACCTGAGCCGAAGTCGGATGCTTAACCGACGGAGCCACCCAGGCGCCCCTGAAACTGGACTCTTAACCCACTGAGTCACCCAGGCACACTGGAAATATATTTTATAAACTGATGGTACTTGGCTGAACTCTATGTGTAGGGGATCAGTGTGAAAGGGAAGTCTCCTTTTTGCTGTACTTTTTTTTCCTTTTTTAAAAATTTAAACCAAGTTAGTTAAAATAGTGTAATAATGATTTCAGGAATAGAATTTAGTAATTCATCACTTAGTCTAACACTCAGTGCTCATCCCAGGTGCCCTCCTTAATGCCCATTTAGCCCATCCCCTCACCCAACACCCCTCAAGCAACCCTCAGTTCTCTGTATTTAAGAGTCTGTTATGGTTTGTCTCCCTCTCTGTTTTTTATATTATTTTTGCCTCCCTTTTCTTATGTTCATCCGTTTTGTATCTTAAATTCCACACATTAGTGAAATCATATGATTTTTGTCTTTCTCTGACTGGCTTATTTCACTTAGCAAAACTCTACTTCCATCCACATTGTTGCCAATGTCAAGATTTCCTACTTCTTTTTTTTTTTTTAATTTTTTTTTCAACGTTTATTTATTTTTGGGACAGAGAGAGACAGAGCAGGAACGGGGGAGGGGCAGAGAGAGAGGGAGACACAGAATCGGAAACAGGCTCCAGGCTCTGAGCCATCAGCCCAGAGCCTGACACGGGGCTCGAACTCACGGACCGCGAGATCGTGACCTGGCTGAAGTCGGACGCTTAACCGACTGCGCCACCCAGGCGCCCCAAGATTTCCTACTTTTTGATTGCCGAGTAATACTCCATTGTGTACGTATACCACGTTATCTTTGTCCATTCATCAGTTGATGGACATTTGGGCCCTTTTCCATACTTAGGCTGTTGTCGATAGTGCTGCTATAAACATTGGGGGTGTGTGTGCCCCTTTGAATTAGCATTCCTGTATCCTTTGGGTAAATACCTAGTAGTGCAGTTGTTGGGTCAAAGAGTAGTTCTATTCTTAATTTTTTGAGGAACCACCATACTGTTTTCCAGAATGACTGCACCAGTTTGCATTCCCACCTTGCTGTACTTTTTCGAACCTTTGAGTTTTGATCTGTGTTACCTAGAACATTATGCAATGAATAATGACTAATTTGTTTTTATGGACCTTTTCGGAAAAGTTTAATTTCATACAAATACGATATAGTTATAAGACTCTTTGTTTTTAATGTTTATTTATTTTGAGAGAAAGAGAGCTAGTGGGGGAGGGACACAGAGGGAGAATCCCAAGCACGCTCTGTACTATCGGCACACAGAGCACAACGCGGGGCTCAAACCCACAAACCATGAGACCACGATCTGAGCCCAAACCAAGAATTGGCTGCTCAACCAGCTGAGCCACCCAGGTGCCCCATGTAATTATAGAACTCTATTCAGACCTCTGAGAAACTAATTATAAGAAAGGATAAGTAAGTTTATCTATATATGTATTTACTTATTCTTTTATCTTTCTTAATTTTTTATTTTGATGTGTAGGTTCCATGAAAGCAGAAGAGCCATATCTGTTCATTTTATACCCTTCAACTACCAAAGTCCTTCAGATATGTAATAAGGGCTTGATAAACAGTTTATTGAAGAAATGAATTACTGAGAGAAGAATGTGGCTTGGGGGAACCATTGTGTTACTACTTTAAATCCTTAAATCTGTAACATGTATTTTTAATATTTTTCTTTAGGAACAAAGACTCTGGAGAGTGTTGTGCTTAGTAAAATGAATTTTGAGTCTTTTGTAAAAGATCTTCTTCTAGTTCGTCAATATAGAGTTGAAGTTTATAAGAATAGAGCTGGAAATAAGGCCTCGAAAGAGAATGATTGGTATTTGGCATTTAAGGTAATTATCTTCCTTTTTAATTTGGTTATTTTTAAGAGTAGAAAAAATAAAGATGTGAGGGAATTCTGTGTGCTTTAATATTTTAACCAGGTTGTGGTAATAAAATATTTGAGAAACTAATATTCTTTAGCATATGGTTTTTAAAATCACAGTTTAATAGCAACTTTGAAATTCACTAAATCGTTATTATGAGTATGAATACTCTGAGCTTTGTCAGTATTCCTGAAACCTAAATAATAAAATAGATTTTACATAAAGTTGAGTGCCAGCATTAGACAGATTTGATTTTACTGTTTTTAAAGTAATAACGTCCAGATTTACTGTATCCCATATATCTCCTACACATCTGTAACATGTTTGTATCTTTGTATGTGCCTTTCTCTTCCGTTAAGTTTATAATTTTTGTAAGTCAGGGACTTTGTTTAATGATGATCATTTCTTGGTGTCCCTGGAAAGGCTTATTTCTTTTTTTTTTTTTTTTTTCCTGGAAAGGACTATTGACATGCATGCTTCTGTGCCTTCATGGAGACAGCACTATTTTATTTTATATAATGACTGTCTTCATTGCCATTCTGTAAGGTCCTGTTTTTGGTTGTTCAACTGCAGGTTCTGTAACCTGCAGAGTAGGTTCTCAATAAATACTGCAACAAATGAATGGTTAAAATGTTGGGGAGTTACAATTTATTCTTGAAAGGGAATAAATGTGTGGTAAGGGAGACAGTGCTTTGGGCTTATAGTCAGCATATTTCATTTCTTTTCTCCTCTGCCCTTCTGGGTGTCCTTGGTGTATTTCCCAACCATCTCCTGTATCTGTTTCTCCATAAACAGTAAAATTAGAAGGTTTTTAATGATGTTTTCCAACTTCAAAGTCCTGTGAGTTTTTTCTTGTGAGGTTTAATAGAATATCTAAACATCTGATCTTGGTACTACCTCAAATATAACATTCAGTCTATGTTCCATACTGTGTCCTCCTTCCCCCATCTGCCTTTGTAAGTATGTCTGTATTTACTGAAGATTATATCTGGGAGAATTTAGCATTCTACATTATGGAGTTTTCTGGGAATTTTCATTGGTGTTTTACTGAGAAAAGTAGGGCTTTTACTAAGAGTTTTAGTCTGTGTCTTGAAAGATTTTAGTAGAAAATTGAGGTACTACAAAGTGATGTTTTTTCATTTTTCACAGAACTCAATTAGTAATAACACCAAAATGTAGAATACTAAATTTAAGAGGTTACCATGATTATCATCCCATCATACCTCACTCCTCTGTGTCCTGTCAGAATCCTTCAAGATGAATTCACTTTAACTCCTACCTTTTAAGTCGGGGAGATTTTTTCAAATATATGTCTATCAGGTTAAAAAGGTGGTATCTTAATCCTGACATTTTAAGAAGTTCAGATCTAAAGCTGCAAAAACTGATTTATCATGACATTTTTTAGCTTTAAAAAAATTTTTTTTAAATGTTTTTATTTATTTTTGAGACAGAGAGTGACAGAGCATGAGCAGGGGAGGGGCAGAGAGAGGGAGACACAGAATCTGAAGCAGGCTCCAGGCTCTGAGCTGTCAGCACAGAGCTCGACGCAGGGCTCGAACCTCCGGATTGTGAGATCATGACCTGAGCTGAGGTCGGACACCTAACCGACTGAACCACTCAGTTGCCCCAGACATTTTTTAGCTTTTTGATTCTATTGTAAATATTAGTGATATTTAAAGTAGTTGGTCTCTTATGATTGATTTCTTTCCCATGTTCTCAATGGTATGTACAGAGTGGGAAAGGATCTTGGATACAATCTATTTCACAGATTAACAGTCTTATGTTGAAGGACCCTTAAGAACCCAATTTTATTAGCTACTATTCCCTTTTGAAAGTTTAAAGGTGTGCTTTGTAACCTGTATGTGCAAATCTGAAAAATGTATGTAAAAACATATTTTTTTTTTGCAAATGTTTTGCAAATTTTTTTTTTGCAAATGTTTACATTTGCAATTGAATCAGTGCTTTTAAAATTTGAATGCAAGATAACACTGTTTTTCCATTTCATTTTTAAAAAAATGAAACATTTTATTTTAAAGTAATCTCTACACCCAACATGGGGCTCAAACCACCACTGAGCTAGCCAGGCACCCAGCCCTCCATTTCATTTTTTTTAATTGATTTTTTTTTATTTAAAAATTTTTTTTTTTTTTTTAACGTTTATTTATTTTTGGGACAGAGAGAGACAGAGCATGAACGGGGGAGGGGCAGAGAGAGAGGGAGACACAGAATCGGAAACAGGCTCCAGGCTCTGAGCCATCAGCCCAGAGCCCGACGCGGGGCTCGAACTCCCGGACGCGAGATCGTGACCTGGCTGAAGTCGGACGCCCAACCGACTGCGCCACCCAGGCGCCCCGATTTTTTTTTTATTTTAGAGAGTGAGGGAGAGAGAGTACTAGCAGGGGAGGGGGCAGAGATAGAGAAAGAATCCCAAGCAGTCTCCACACTCAGCATGGCTCCCGATATGGGGCTTGATCTTGACCTTGTGATCATGACCTAAGCCAAAATCAAGAGTCAAATGTTCAACCGACTGAGCCACCCAGGCATCCCCTTCCTTTTCATTTTTGATCCAGATTTTAATCAACAATCCATAGTTACAGGATATTTAGAGTCATTTTATGGAAAAATCAATGATTATCATGATTATGATGCTAAAGTCCTTCAAGAACTGTTGGGGAATCTGAGTGGCTCAGTTGGTTAAGTGTCCGGCTTCAGCTCAGGTCCTGATCTCATGGTTCGTGACTTTGAGCCCCACATCAGTCTCTGTGCTGACAGCTCAGAGCGTGGAGCCTGCTTCAGATCCTGTGTCTCCCTTTCTCTCTGCCCCTCTTCTGCTCGTGCTCTCTGTCTCTCAAAAATGAATAAATGTTAAAAAGAAAAAAAAAGAACTATTGAACTATTGACGGCTATTGGTTGCTTAAGTTTGGTTGTCACCGTGGTCATTGGACTCTTGGTGACTCTCCTGTTTAATACCATGGGTGGTCAGTTGTCTCAGAAAATGCCTCATGTTAACGGCTTCCTATCAGCTTCTGATCAGGTTGAAATATGTAGTGTCACCCACTGACTTGACACAAAAGTGAAGAAACTTGACCCTTTAGTTGACTTGTGCAGTCTTACAGAGAGATTTCTAATCTTTTTGAAATATTGAAAATAGGCCAAGGATCCTTTATTTTGAAATGACTGATGTAGAACAGTCTCTACATTTTACAGATAAATATATTGATAGAGAATTAACTTTCCAAGGTCAGTATTTGTAGCTAATAATACTGCTCTCCTATGTGGTATAGCTAGTCAGAGAAAATACAATGTGCAACCAATAGGTAGGCATTTTGGCAGGATGTAGAAATTTAAGCTTACAATTGACAGGATTATCAATTTGGATATCTTAATTATTGTGTGTGTATAAATCCAGCTGCCAAATTTCAAGTAGGCTTCATACCTGGTGCAGAGCCCAATGTGGGGCTTGAACTCAAAACCCTGAGCTTAAGACCTGAGCAGAGATTAAGAGTTGGATGCCTAACTGACTGAATGACTTAGGCGCCCCTCCAGCTGTCAGATTTCAAACTGAAAATCTTTTTTGCCCAAGTGTCCTGAAAATAATTGGAAAACTAGGGAGGATACTTTATAGAAAATAAGGTAATAGTAATTGGAATATATTGTTATAAGCAATTTTTTTTCCAACAGTAATTGGAATATATTGTTAGGAACAATTTTTTTGGGTAACTCTTGTTTGCTATGAAATTTTTTAAGTGCATTCAACAATTCTTCAAATTTTTGTTTATTTTTGTTAAGGCTTCTCCAGGTAATCTTTCTCAGTTTGAAGACATTCTCTTTGGTAACAACGATATGTCAGCTTCCATTGGTGTTGTGGGTGTTAAAATATCTACAGTTGATGGCCAAAGACAGGTCGGTGTTGGGTATGTTGACTCCATACAGAGGAAGCTAGGACTTTGTGAGTTCCCTGATAACGATCAGTTCTCCAATCTGGAGGCTCTCCTAATTCAGATTGGACCAAAGGAATGTGTTTTACCAGGAGGAGAGACTGCTGGAGACATGGGAAAGCTGAGGCAGGTAAGGGAATCAAGTCTAGTGATGGAGAACCTAAGCCTAGGAAAGGTTCTAATTAACATGCTATTTTATTTAAGAAAAAAAATAATTTAAAAGTCAAATATTTTTGTATTTAATTACAGTAATGTTTTATATTGAGGATTGTCTTGATGTTTATCTTTCACAGAAACTTCGTATATTTAAGAGGATTGTAGAACAAGTTGTTTCTTGTTTTACTTCAGATCCTTCCTTCCTTCCTCCCTTCCTCCCTCCCTCCCTCCCTCCCTCCTTTCCTCCCTCCCTGAAAGAGTAACAGAATGCCATCTTGAAGGGATCACAGCTGATGAAAGGAATGCTTTCACAGTTGTGAGGGGAGGTGATTGAGGTCCACTTAAAAAAAACCAATTTATTACTGTATTTAGCATGGATTTATCAAATAAATAAGATGCAGATCTTCAGTTTAAGATAGTTTAAGTGGGACCTTTAGCCTCTTATTTCATTGAGTCTTTTTAGAAAATTCTGATTATACTGTTTGATTATACTGTTTGTGTAAGTATATGATTTATTTAGGTATTTAAGGGATATTGTATCCTTGAAGGATTCTTTTCTTTTTGTGGGCTTCAGATACCATAAGAACTGCTTGGGAAATAGGAAATATATAATGGGCATTGTTAGCATAGATAGTATCTAAACAACTTTCCACAAGTATTATTCTGTTAAGAGGTTTTTACTATTGGGACTATTTTTGGGGTGGGGGTGCTATTTTTAAAAACCTTTATATGAACATACTTTTAAATTACATGACAACTTAGTTTATAGATTTTAAAAATATGTGTTAGTATGTATGTCTTCCCAGTGTCTTGCACATTGTATAGAAACTTAATGTGGGTCAATAATTTAAGTTGTTCTTACTGTACTTGTCAGTGATAGATTTTTTCTCATTTCTTTTTTTATTTTCCTCAAAGTAATTTAAATTATTTTTTGTAAAATAGGTTATTCAGAGAGGAGGAATTCTGATCACAGAAAGAAAAAGAGGTGACTTTTTTACAAAAGATATTTATCAGGACCTCAACCGGTTGTTGAAAGGCAAAAAGGGAGAGCAGATGAATAGTGCTGTCTTGCCAGAAATGGAGAATCAGGTATGTGGATTATAATGTGAATTTACTCTTAAATTGTAATCATGGCTTTTGGAAAGCTACTTCTTTCATATCTCTCCAAAGTGTAAACTGTGAATCACTGATATAAATTAAGCTTATTTTTACTGTGATTAAACTTTTGAAAAACTTGAGGAAATGACTAGAAAAACTGAAACATAACCTTAAATAGAATTGCATTATATTTACATAACATATATCCTTGGAGCAAGAAAGAGTTTTATTGATTTCACAGGAAAGAGCCTGATTAATGTCACTTAAGTGGATGAGATAGCATAGTGGTTGTAGGGGGGAAAAAGACCTTTCAGAGCTTTATAATGTACAAGTTGTAGAGTCTTTAATAAATTACTTCATCTTTCTTTTTTTTAAAATTTTTTAAATGTTTATTCATTTTTGAGAGACAGAGACAGAACATAAGCAGGAGTGGGGCAGAGAGAGAGGGAGACACAGAATCAGAAGCAGGCTCCAGGCTCTGAGCTGTCAGCACAGAGCCTGACACATGGCTCAAACCCATGAACCATGAGATCATGACCTGAGCTGAAGCCTAATCAACTGAGCCACCCAGGGTCCTCAATTACTTTATCTTTCTGAGAGGCAGTTTCGTTATTTGTTAAATACATAATAGGTCTTAAAGGATTGTTGGGGAGATCAGGAATAAGAGTGAAAGTATATATATATATATAGCACATAATGCATAATAAATACTACATTTAAACAGTTTGGCTAAAAAATCGGCAGATTATGTATGTGTAGTGGTAGAAATGAATATGGAAACAATGTAACTTTTATGGGATTTTCAGTGGTTGATGTGTTTCTTTGTTCAAATTTTCGAGGTGGGTGTGGCTTGAGATGTATTTTTATGGTAAAATATTGGAAGCTCTTGACAGGATATTTGTGGGTCATTGATAAGTAACATGGAAAATTCTGTTGTATACTTAAAAAGACAGGACAAGCTGTTAAACTTAGAATTCCCAAAGTAGATTTCAAACTAGAATGAACTGGGACTGTTATGACTGTCATGATTTTGTGGTTATTGCTTATCATGTAATAGTTTAATTCCTATAAACTCCGTAATTCTTTTACTTTTTGTGTGTGTAACATAATCAAAAACCAGTATGTATGAGCAGTAATACTGGTATTAGAAACTTGCCTCTTGAAAATGTGAAGAAACTTTTAGGGCTACAAAAAGTTTTTATTTGTGCTTCCTGATGACACTACAGGAAGTGCAGTGCTGGAGTTTGTCAAGGACAGGTAGATGACTGTTTTCAGTTAGGGAAAGCAGGTACATTTCACAAGTCTAGTATCAAATATATTTTAATATGTAGGATTTGTCGTTGGGCTGTTGGTTTGATGTCCTGAACTACTTATGTTACAATAATAACAGATTATTTAAATTTTTTATTATTTAAATATACATGAAGGAAAGTGCATATATCCTAAGTGTATAACTGAATTTTCATGAATTGCAGATCCCCAGATAACCAGCACCCGTGAAGCAGAATAGAGTATCAGGACCTCAGACCTTTTTTAGGCTTCCTTTCAGTCATTACCCCGAGGGTAACCATCGTTCTTACTTCTGCTAGCATAGACTAGTTTGGCCTGTTTTTGTAGTTCACATTAGTGGAATCATATGGTTTATATTCTTTTGTGCCTGGTTTCTTTTGTTCAGTATTGTTTGTAAGTTTTACCCATATTGTCATGTGTCACGGTTGATTGTGCTTGTATCTTTGGTTGTGTAGTATTCCATAGGGGTGAACATGCCAAACTTCATTCATTTTACTCTTGATAGTCATTTGAGTCATTTCTACTTTTGGCTATTATAAATAATACTATTCTAACAGTAAATTTTCACTTTCTAAAACTAATTTTTTAACCTTAAGAGATTTATTTAAACTTTGATTTTCTTCGTTTGGATTGAGAAGGAACACAAAGGGAAATGATAGTGTTCAGAATTTATTTTCATTTTGCCATTTGTTTTTTAAATACCTCTAGGATTTGTTTATATATGTTTTTATATATACTCTAGAGAGTGAGGGAGACAGAATCCAAAGCAGGCTCCAGGCTCTAAGCTGTCAGCACAGAGCCCGGTGCAGGGCTCAAATCCACAAACTGTGGGATCATAACCTGAGCCGAAGTTGGGACACTCAACCAGCTGCACCCCTAGAATCTTTAATTAAAATTTTTTTTTTTTTTTTAATTCTTAATCTTAGGTTGCAGCTTCATCATTGTCTGCAGTAATCAAGTTTTTAGAACTCTTATCAGATGATTCAAACTTTGGACAGTTTGAACTGACTACTTTTGACTTCAGTCAGTACATGAGGTTGGATATTGCAGCAGTCAGAGCCCTTAACCTTTTCCAGGTAAAAAATAACATGTCTTAAAAAACTTAATGCTTAAAAAATGTTTCCTTTATTCTATGCTGAGGAATATTATTAAGGAGCTTAAATATTTTGAAATATTATACGTAGACATGCAGCTTTAAATTACTATATTTTTCTAGGTGCAAGCTATATAAATAGTATTTGTCCTGGCTTTATGAATAATTTTATTATATTAATAGCAGTTCTTAAAAAATTAATTTTAGGAAGTTTTATGTCTAAAACTACAGTAATTACAAAGTAATTTTGGTTTGGGGGAAAATACACAGCAGAAAATCTAGATTAATAGGTTGAAAGTTTGATTTTAGGAAGAGGAGTTTTTTTTTTTAATTAAAAAAATTTTTTTTTTATTTTTTACGTTTATTTATTTTTGAGACAGAGACAGAGCATGAACGGGGGAGGGTCAGAGAGAGAGGGAGACACAGAATCTGAAACAGGCTCCAGGCTCTGAGCTGTCAGCACAGAGCCCGACGGAGGGCTCGAACTCACGGACTGTGAGATCATGACCTGAGCTGAAGTCGGTCGCCCAACCGACTGAGTCACCCAGGCGCCCCGAGGAGCTTTTTGTTTTAAGAAAAAATTATTTTATACACATTTTACTTAAATAAATTAAAAAATATATTTTTTTAAGTTTATTTTGAAAGAGAGAGGCAAGAGAGCATGAGTTGGATAGGGGTGGGGGTTGGGGGGTGAGAATCCCAAGCAGGCTCCACCTGTGCAGAGCCTGATGTGGGGTTCTAACTGTGAGATCATGACTTGAGCCTAAACCAAGAGTTGCACGCTTAACTGACTGAGCCCCCCCAGGTGCTCCCCAGAAACCTTTTTATTAAGTTTATTTATTTTGAGAGAGAGAGAGAACGTACACAAATGGGGAGGAGGGGAGAGGGAATCCCACCATGAGCTCGTGACCTGAGCTGAAACCCAGAGTCAGATGTCCAACTGACTGAGCCACCCAGGCGCTCCTGCACATCTTACTTTAATAGCCACCAAGACAACTGTTTCATTTCCTCTAATGGACTCTGTCTACCAATTATGTTGGCCTTCAACATATGGCCATAGCAATACATATGAGTATGTATCATGCATTTATACACACATGCACACATTCTAAAGCACCATGAGACACAGGCTACACTTTCACACAACTGGGGGCCTCTCATGTGCAATTGATCAGTGGTTTGCTTTACTCAAGACTTTATGGGCTTGGTCTGGCCGTTAATCCCAGTTCTCCAGAGAGGAGTTAGGATGACATAATGAGTCACCACACTTTGGACATCATAAAAGAATGGAAATAGGCTAAATGTGAGATGGCATCTTGAAGCCTCCACTTTGACCATGTGGATTCAAAATACTCAGGTGCTGTAGTATAGACTGACCCGCAGCCTGACAGTAAGCCGGCTGAGGAAGAGGAACTTCTGTGCAAATTTCTCATTTAATATCTGAAGAATATAAGTGTTCTTGTTCCCAAAATTATTTAATTATTTTTCGTAGCACAGTAAAGTTTTCACTAATGAGCATGCTATTCTTTTTTGTTTTTTGTTTACTAGGGTTCTGTTGAAGATACCACTGGCTCTCAGTCTCTGGCTGCATTGCTAAATAAATGCAAAACCCCTCAAGGACAAAGACTGGTTAACCAGTGGATTAAGCAGCCTCTCATGGATAAGAACAGAATAGAAGAGAGGTATATTACTAATGTACACTTCTGTAAGCTTTGGGTAACTTCTAATTACTCCACAGGATTATGCCGTTTACTCTAATATGCAAATTTGCTCCTGTATTTTTGCATGTGACTGCACAGAGAGCTAGCTACATAGTGATAAGAGTAGTAATGATTTAGATTGATTTGATAACTTATTTTACTATTTTTTTTCACTATAAAAAAGTAAAGTTTTATCAGAGAGATGGATGGATAGTGTTTCAGAACATAAACTTAGGAGCGTGAGTACCTTGATGCAAGTTACGTCTCTAGCGCTTATTAGCTGTGTTATCTTGGGACAGTTACTCAACCTCTGTGTTGCAGTTTCTTCCCTTTTAAAATGACAGTAATGACACACCTATTTTGTAGGGTTGTTATGAAGATTGGATAATTTAGTATATATAAAGTGCTTTGATGAGGGTGTAGCACATAGGAAGCACTTCCTCTTAATTATTTTGGAAAGGGTTTTAAGGCAACCTAAACATTTATTTCAGAAAGTCACTTTAATTGAAAAAATGAAAGGTTCTATAATTCTGCTACTTGAATATGATTAACATTTGGGTATATTTTATTTTTATCTTTTGTTTTATATATGGGTTATAAGACTTTAAAAGAAGTATACATAAGAGTATAAATGCTAAGTGTTGCAGCTTGGTGGATTTTCACAAAGTGAACACATCAGTGTAACAACAGTCAAATCAAGAAACAACATAAGTAGCATCCTAGTGACTCTCCTGGAATCTCCTGCTAGTTACTACCCCTCCTCACTTCAAAGTAATCACTGTCCTTCTAACATCATAGATTAATTCGTTTTGCCTGTTTTTTGAACTTTATATAAATGGAGACATTTTAAATGACTTTTTTTTTTAAATGTTTATTTTTTGAGAGAGACAGAGCACAAGGGGGGTGGGGGCAGAGAGAGAGGGAAACACTGAATCTGAAGCAGGCTCCAGGCTTGGAGCTATCAGCCTAGAGTCCGACGTGAGGCTCGAACTCACAAACTGCGAGATCATGATCTGAGCTGAAGTCAAATACTTAACCAACTGAGCCACCCAGGCACCCCTAAATGGAGTCATTTTAGATGATGCACTCTTGTATTAATCTTTTTTTTTAAAACATAGTTGTAAATCTTAATATAGTTATATGCCCCAATTTTTCCCACTTATATGTCAATTTTCATAAGCATTTTTTACTGTTGCTGTTTTATCTTCTCATTCAACATTTTTTTTTTTTTTTAAGTTTATTTATTTACTTTGAGAGAGGAGAGAGTGTGAGCAGGGAGGGGCAGAGAGAGGAGGAGAGAGAATCCGAAGCAGGCTCATACTGTCAGTGCATAGCACAGTACTGGGCTATATCTTGTGAACTGTGAGATCAACCTGAGTCAAAACCAAGAGTCGGTTGCTTAACTGACTGAGCCACCCAGACACCCCTCATTCAATCAACATTTTTAGTTTTTACTAAGTACACAATATTTTATTGACAAGATGTACTTTATTTTACCTTTATCCATAATTAAGTTCTTTTTTTTAATGCATTTATTTTTATTTTTTTAGAGAGAGTCAGCAGGGGAAATTGGCAGAGGGAGGGAGAGAGAGAATCTCAAGCAGGCTCCACACTCAGCACAGAGCCTGATGGCAGGGCTGATCCCATGACCCTGGGATCATGACCTGAGATGAAATCAAGAGCTGGATGCTCAACTGACTGGGCCACTCAGATGTCCCAATAATTAGGTTATTTCTAATGGCCTTGTTTTGTACCTAATGTTTTCCATTTGGCAAATTAAGTGACACTGCCAGAATGGGTAAAAGATTCAATTTTTTTATGGCTACGATGTCAAATCATTCAAGAATTTGTTGAATACCTACTGAATGCTGATAATATACAAAAGCATAATGATCTTTTGACTATTTGGGACATTGCCAGACATACATAAAATAGTTGATCGGTATCATAAGACACCCTGTAAATAATTACCAAACTGAGTGTTAATCCTGTGGATTCAAAGAGCATTATAATAAAAATAACTCAGGAGGTTAGTGGTTTGTGGATGTGCTGGTATTTTATTGAAAATGCCAAAGTTGAGGGGTATCTGGCTGGTTCAGTTGGTAGAACATGTGACTCTTGATCTCAGGGTTGTGAGTTCAGGCCCCACACTGGGCATGGAGACTGCTTAAAAAACAGACAAACAAAAAACAAGGAAATGCAGAAGTTGAGATGCTATGCTGACTTTCTGAAGTCAGGTTTACTGGGAAGAAGAGTGGGATTTAGTAACTTAAAATAAGAAATAGGAAGGATTAGATAATTGCAAGTAATTAAAGCGGTTTACAGTTTTTAATTTTAATTATTTGTGAATAAGTAATAACATGTATACGTTTCAAGATTCAAACAGAACAGAAGGTTACACAGTGCTAATTCTTCTCCTCTTGTCCCCCAGTTCCCTGGGATCTCTTTCTCAGGGCCTCTATGTTTGACAGCTCAAGGGACACATTTCTTACTGTACTGTATGTGAGTTGCCATCGTTGCCCTGGGAGCAATCAGTCTTAATCAGCTTTTGAGTATCATTTAATGGAGAGTCTTTCTATAAACAAGCAAAATTTTATGCTATTGTCTCTCATCTTTTAGTGTTTTGTTTTGTTTTTTTTTAGAAAAATTAGGTAATTTAACTCTCAAGCGCTAGGTCATTGGTTATATTTTTAACCTTGGTCTCCTGTGAACAGAGCAAGTGACACTTGTCCCCTTCGGGCTTAACAACTAGAGCACGTATGTATTAAGACTCTTCTGGGGGCGCCTGGGTGGCGCAGTCGGTTAAGCGTCCGACTTCAGCCAGGTCACGATCTCGCGGTCCGGGAGTTCGAGCCCCGCGTCAGGCTCTGGGCTGATGGCTCAGAGCCTGGAGCCTGTTTCCGATTCTGTGTCTCCCTCTCTCTCTGCCCCTCCCCCGTTCATGCTCTGTCTCTCTCTGTCCCAAAAATAAATAAACGTAGAAAAAAAAAAAAATTTATAAAAAAAAAAAAAAAAAGCCTCTTCTGAAACCTGAGATGTCATTTTTATATTATTTACCACAGTAACAAATTACTTTAGAAGATATGAAAATTAGATTTTTTTAGAGGATAAAGGTTTCTTCACAGCACATAGCAATAATTTCCAAAATCTGGTAGTCTATAAGGCTTATTAATTAGAAATAGGGTTTGCAAGGATGCCTTTATGAGCCAGAATATGATCTATTTTTCTGCACCTGTAAGGTGAGAAGAAATATTTTCTCCTTTTCATCTTGGTGAGAAATTTTTTGTTTGCCAGCAAGTATAAAAGCCCTTGGTTTTCAAGACCAAATGCTGAAATTCACAGATTAGGAGGAGAAAGTTATACTCCTTATACAGGTTCTTATTTGGACAGTCCCCTTGTTTTATCTCCCTTTCTCAGTTCTATCTGCTGCGATACCTCTGGCTTCCTAGTTTACACCTTCAGGGTTCTCAGGGCGAATTCATTACCCCCTTCTCTGAGCATGTAGGATTGATCTCTTCAGGGTAACAGTAAAATCAAGTTTTCTGTTTCTTACTGTCAACATTGTTATGGGATGATTCACAAAAGAGTAAGTAGTGGAAGTCTGTAAGTGAAGAGTTTATTTAATTTTCTTTTTTAAATACATTTTATTTTATTTTTTAATAAACTCTACCCCCAGCATGGGGCTTGAACTCATGACCCTGAGATCAAGAGTTGCATGATCTACTGATTGAGCCAACCAGGCGCCCCAAGAGTTCATTTTAGGGGCACCTGGGTGGCTCAGTTGGTTGAGCGTCTGACTGTGGCTCGGATTATGATCTCGGGGTTGTTGGGTTTGAGCTCTGCATTGGGCTCTGCAGAGCCTGGAGCCTGCTTTGGATTCTGTGTCTCCTTCTCTCCCTGCCCCTCCCCTGCTCATGTTCTGTCTCTCAAAAATAAATAAACGTTAAAAATTTTTTTTAATTTTGTTGCTGTTGGGTGAATTCTGTTAAGGAAGGAAAAGTTTTCATTTTTCTTTTTTCATTAGAGGAGAGGTAGGGACAGATGTGATAAGATCTGAGTTTGGTGCATACATCTTATCAAGGACAGTAGCGCAGTTGATAGGTTCAGGAATAATGATGAAAATGGGATTACTTTTAGGTTATTACCAAGCTCTTAGGAGAAGGAGGATGATAAGACTGGTATCTACTTTGTGTCTGGCACTTTGCTAAGCATCTGCTATTCATCAGCTCTGATGTGGTGGGATTGGTTTTAAAGCCAGGCTGGCCTGACTCCAGAGCCCTTGCACTTAATTGCTATACTGTATTTATTGCTTCTATCAATGGTATTTAATTTGATCCAAATTGGATTTTAACACCAGAAAGGAAGCATATTATTTTGGTTTTTATTTAAATTAAATCCATGGAATTGCTTTATATGTTGTCATGCTCATGTTTCCATTCACTAAAACCTACTTGCACAGAGACTACAAATGCTGCTTATTTTTAGCTAATGGCTTAAATACTTTTTATCTCCAGTGACAATGATAAGTTATTACCTTTTAGGAGTATCTAGGTGTTTCTTCTTTTTTGTACTTTATCTAACAAATTAGGAATTATAATAACTGCCATCTTTTGCCTTGTTGCTTCTGAGAGAGCAAGAAGGGTCATCCTACTGGAGTCATCTAAAAAAAATTGGCCAGGGATGCCTAGCTGGCTCAGTTGGTAGAGTGTTCAACTCTTGATCTCAGAGTAGTGAGTACTAGCCCCACATTGTGGACAGAATTTACTTAAAAAAAAACATAGAAGTGTATATATAGAAAAAATTCAGCCAGGATTCTCCTTGCCACATTTGCATAAACCTGCCTGATACAGTCCAGAAATACGGCCTCAATATGTGCCAGTAGTGTTTCCATCAGTATGTAAAGGATACTGGCTTCATTAAGTTGGGTTAAGTGAACTTCCTTGAGTGCGTCATCCAAGGTACCCATCTTACTGCAGATGTTCAGGATACCTACCCTAGTGCTAGCTAGCTCTTTGTATATAAATTAAAAATACTTGAATTAAAAAAAGAACTATTCATATTACTATTTTTTCCACTTGTTTTTTTTTTTTTTTTTTTTTAAGTTTATTTTGACAGAGAGAGGGCATGCATGTGTACAGGGGAAAGGCAGAGAGGAGAGAGAATCCTAAGCAGGCTCTGCACTGATAGTGCAGAGCCTGACCCGGGGCTTGATCTCAAGAACTGTGAGATCATGACCTGAGCCAAGATCAAAAGTTCGGATGCTTAACTGAGCCACCCAGGTGTCCCATCACTTGTTTTCTGATATGTCCCAGAGTCCTCACGTTTGCTCATATACTAGGACTGTTGTTCTTAATCTTCTAGGTTTTTGGTTTTTGTCTTTCCATAGATTCATATGAAGTCTTGGTAGTTTTCAAGTTAGAATTCTCTAAAGAACATTGAATACATGATAGTGAGCATATGAAATAGTTCACTCCTAAGAAATTGTTGATGGGGGAACCTGGGTGGCTCAGTCCGTTAAGTGTCTGACTCTTGGTTTCGGTTCACATCATGATCTCAAGGTTGGTGAATTCCAGGCCTGCATTGGGCTCCATACTGATGGTGCAGAGCCTGCTTGGGGTTCTCTCTCTCCCCCTCTTTACTCCTCCCCTGCTTGTGCTTTCTCTCTCTCTCAAATAAACTTAAAAAAAATTAAATTGCTGATGAAAAATTTTGTTTATATTAAATACGGTATTCTTACTGCCTTCTAATTTAAAATTGAATTACTTCTTTTTATATAAAATTTAGTATGATTAATGTAACAGTCTTATTAGAAACCTAAGTCTCTGAATAAAAGTATTGGTCCTGTAAATTTAGATAAGCCGAGGGGATGCTTAGGTGATAGTATATCATGCTTTTTGAGGCAGTGTACTCCTAAGGTCCCTAGACTTCTTTCCAGGTTATATTTTTGTGCCAGGGCAAACTAGTTAATAGTCCATATTTTGTGGAAACAGTGGTTTGGAGGTCATACAGTGAGTGTAGTTTCGTTATAACGGTGAAGCACTGCTCTAACCTCTAAGGAAGAGCTTACATTCCATTGCTTTCCCACCATTTTCTCTGCTTCTAAATCAGGTTTAGTGGCAAGGCTTTATTCTGCTCTGAGCTGATCTGCTCAGCCCTTTGAAGTTCATTTGCCTCCAATTCAGCCTGCACCACAAAGGCACTGCCTTTCCAGTGCTTTCAAAGGCACCATAGAATTTCTTGTGCTCCATTGGCCCTTTGTCATGCTGGCCTCTCTCCTTAGCTGTCTTTCTCAATTAAGAGTTGTTGGCTTTCATTGCTACTCAATTCTTACTTTTTTTCTTCCTCTGACCAGATTTATTAAACATATCAAAATTCTGTGTACAAAGTGACTTGGACCTCCTGCTTCAAAACATGATCCTTTCTTACTAATATCTTGATAAGTCAGTCCATTGAGTGTCAAAAAGCAGCTTAAAATTCTAAAATTAATAGAAAAGTGCCTAATGCACACCAAATAAATGGTCTAACTACTGGAACTTGAATAGTTCTACAAGATAATTAACGTAGGTAGAATCGAGCCTCTATGACAGTCTGCTGGAAAACTGACGTGAGATGTCAAGAGGCCATTTTGTGACTGCCACTGTGATCCTGTCCTGTTTTTGGATCATAATGTTCCCATTATCTGATTCTAGACGCACCACAGGAGTATCAGTGGGGTCTGAGGTTAGCTCGCTACTTGTTGGGCTAAAATAGATAGCACCCCAGCATGCTCATCTGATAGGGTCCCATGGCAGCCCAGATTAAGTCCTTGTGAACCTGTGCACAGGACTCCCAACAGTGGATGGATTCTTCACTGTTTCCTTGAAGTGCTGCTCCAAGGTCACTTCTATCCCATCCATGGTCCACCTGGCCCAGGGTCCTGTAGCATTTTGCGTTGTCCTCTGGCCCAGGCCTGGAGCATGTCTCCTCTTATTTTACTACATGACAAGTTACAGTGACCAACCCCCAATTTTTTACTTTCCTTGAAAGCCTTCAGCTGCCTTCTGCCTCTGAACAGATGATCTCCTCCTTAATCCTTGTAATCTCAAAATATATCTGTATTTTCAGTCTTTACTCCATGGCTCTTAAAAGAAGAGATAGTGCTTTTTCCTTTCCAAAGCCAACCTTTTCATTTTACCTCTGGACATAGTTTTTTCCTATTTCTTCTCTGCTTCAGTTTTCCAGTGCATCCTGTACTTTTCTTCCTTCAAGTCTCTGCTGTGGCCTCCCATCCCAAGTCGTCTCCCCCAAGTCTTAGCTCTGTAAATCCCAACTTTTCAAAATACAGGCAAATGAAATACCCCAAAGTGAAGTTTCCTAGCTCCCATAGGAATCCTTACTTACTTATCTGCATCACATTGCATTGCATTTTGTATCTCAGTTGTTGTTACTCAGCACTAACTGTAAGATGGAGCATGTCCTTCTCCACTAGATTGAATATTCCTTAAAAGCATTTCCTCTCTTTATGTCTTGCCATACTCTTTCTTTTTTAATCTTCTCAGGCCTACCAGAATATGCATCAGATGAGTGGCTCTCGCTGCATTTAACCATACCAAATTTGTTCTCAGCCATATAAATATGCTGTCGTGAAATTCTAGTCAACTATTTTTACAACGAAAGATCAGAAATGCTAGTTTTATTTTATTTTATTTTTTTTAAATTTTTTTTTTTCAACGTTTATTTATCTTTGGGACAGAGAGAGACAGAGCATGAACGGGGGAGGGGCAGAGAGAGAGGGAGACACAGAATCGGAAACAGGCTCCAGGCTCTGAGCCATCAGCCCAGAGCCCGACGCGGGGCTCGAACTCACGGACCGCGAGATCGTGACCTGGCTGAAGTCGGACACTTAACCGACTGTGCCACCCAGGCGCCCCAGAAATGCTAGTTTTAAAGAAAGGACAGAATGTCGATTTTAACATACGAAAACATTTCATGATTAATTTCATGATTTATTCTGTCCAAATTTTACCCTAAAAAATTGTCTTTATTCCAGTCAGTTTGCAAATTAATGTGTCAAATTGTGTACAGCTGAGTAATTTTATTGAGGATTGACAGGTATACTATGTTATGCCAACAGTAACTTTGGAGCTTCTAAAATTGTGATTCTCTAAGAGTGGCATTGTCATAGAAACAGTTAGCAGAGCAGTCCTTTTTAAAAACTTTATTAGCCAGAACATAAACTGACACTGTAATTATTTCTGAAATGGTGTACTGAACAGACTTGTGAAACTAGTAATTTATTGGGCTTTTAATGATACCTGGGCCAGAAACCGAGGGGGTGGTGTATATTGCCTTGTACTATATGTTTCAGAAGTGGTTTCATTCCTGTACTGTTCAACTTCTTAATATTCTTACTGAAATTTAATGTTCTTAAACTGTTATTTATTTTTTAAGGACACAAAGGTTGCTTTAAATATTTCTTTGGAGGAGGGGATACCACACTTATACTCAATGAAGAGAAACATTTTTACAGTCTAGAGGGTGGTCTGTCTTTCTTTCCCTTTCTTTCTTTCTTTCTTTCTTTCTTTCTTTCCTTTCTTTCCTTTCTTTCCTTTCTTTCCTTCTTTCTCTTTCTTTCTTCTTTCTTTCTTTCTTTCTTTCTTTCTTTCTTTCTTTCTTTCTTTCTTTCTTTTCTTCTGTCATACCATGAATTCATAGGGAATGGGTTCCAGCAGTTTAGGCTCTTTTCCATTAGTTCTTACAAACTTTTCTGTGTGCAGCAGGTTGGTGCTTCATTTGGACCCATGTATCTTTCTCTTGGCTTCCTTTTTTCCTCTGATCATTTTATTTCACAGGCTTCAGGAAGCTGAATGCTTAATATGCTCAATATGTACACTAGTTGTCTTGGCAAGAATCTTGCCCCTGTTTGTTTACAACATTGTTAACAGCATGCTGGATGACACTGGAGACTCTTCCAGTTTTGCCATGGTAACATTTGTGGGGCGTTCCTTTTTGAACAGTGCCATTCCCTTGATGTCTGCAGTGTCATTATCATCTCTTGTACATGTGCATGTATGTGGCTAAAGGACCATCTCTGTTTTCTAAAAGGCCTACAGAACATAGCAGGTGCCCCTCTTGCCCTTTGTGTTGGTCATTTTGGCAGATTACTGGAAGATGGTGGTATGGGCCAAAAGGTGGTGTTGATGACGTTAAGACCCATTCCCTGGTGAGTTTGAGAGGAAACAGTGATAAAATAGTTGGAATAAGGAAGAAGCATGGGAAAACTCTTTTTTTTTTTTATGTTGATTTTTGAGAGAGAGAGTGAGCAGGAGAGGGGCAGAGAGAGAGGGGGAGACACAGAATCTGAAGCAGGCTCCAGGCTCTAAATTGCCAGCACAGAGTCCTGATGCAGGGCTCGAACTCATGAACCGTGAGATCATGACCTGAGCCGAAGTCTGTCGCTTAACCGACTGAACCACCTAGGTGCCCCAGCATGGGAAGATTCTTAATCAGAAATATCTTCTCTGTGGATTCTTAACATTTACCTGAGAGTAGCCTAAGGATACGAGAGTCTTGGGAAAACAAAAGAAAAAGAAAGATGAAGGGTGGGTCAGCCAAGCATCAGGTTTCTTTTATCCTTTCCTCACCCTCTTAACACTGCTTTCCCTGCTTTATCATGAGAACTCAGAGATTTCTTGTGATTGTTAAAACTGAGGCTTTATCAAACTGTTGGTGCATAAGAAGCTCGTAGAAATTTCACAGCTGAGTCCCACCGCCAGGAATATTGTACTATCCACCTCTAAGTAACTTCCATGCTGGTGATCTTAGACCAGCCTTGGAGATGCTCAGTTAGAGCCAGAGGCTTAGGTAGGAAGGCCCATGTTTGTTTCATTGGATTATGGGACTTGACTGTGTTCAAATTCTGGTTTGTCTTTTAAATTTAGAGTACAACCATAGAAATCTTTTCTGGAGTAGTAAGTACTTACAGCCCCAGTGACTAGTACACAGTATAATACCGGCTTGGTAGCAGATTTTTCCCCCCACTAATTTGACATTTGCCAATTTGCCATAGCACGTATATCTGCTGCCAGCTGCCTAGATATTATCTTGGCATTCTATAGAGTTTCAGTTATTTTTCTGTTAATTTTCATCTTTTAAAAAGTGAACTTTTATTCAAGTTTAAACCAGTGGTTCTCAACCTGGGGCACTTTCCCCACAAGGGAACATGTGGCAGTGCCTGGAGACATTTTGGGTTGTCACTGGAGAGTGTAGTGTGTAGAACTCAGAGATGCTATTAAAGAGCTCAGAACCCTCTCACAACAAGGAATTGTCTAGCTTAAATGTCAGTATTGTTGAGGTTCAGAAATCTTGCTTTAAATATATGTGGTCATCATGTGATTACTGTGGGGGCAGCATAATTTTCCCCTCATATAATATGCTGGATGAGCATTTTGGTGATAGAGGAATTATAAATGCTGATGGAGAGTTAAGTAAATACTTAAGAAATTTAGAAAGCTAATTTGTTTCCTTTTTCTGTCCTTATGTAATTTGAGGGTTAATTTACTGCTCATATAGTTTACAAATATAAGGAAAATGGTTGCTCATTGATAGCCTTCTGCACCTAGGACCATCTGTTATGCCCATGGCTATTTTCCTTACCTTTTTTTGTAGGCTCCACATCGAATGTGGGGCTTGAATTCACCACCCTGATATCAAGAGTTGCATGTTCTACCGACTGAGCCAGGCAGGTGCCCCTTCTCTACCTTTGATTACTCAAATTTACCTTTTGGCTATACTGAAATATGTGTTGTTGCAATAACCTCTACAGCATAGTTTTTCAAACTGCACGTTGTGACCCAGTGGTGGGTTATGAAATTAGTGCATTGGGTGAAAACTACTATTTTTGACAAATTAAGTATAAGAGAAAAATGAGTCCATTACATATAGTAGGAGTAAGTATTATTTGTGAAACCTGTTTTATGTATTTATTTTTAATAGTTTATTTATTTTTGAGAGAGACAGAGACAGTGTGAGCGGGAGGGGGCAGAGAGAGAGAATCCCAATCAGGCTCCCTGCCATCAGTACAGAGCCTGATGTGGAGCTCTAACTTATGAAACTGTGAGATCATGACCTGAGCCAAGAGCCAAGCAAGAGTTGGACACTTAACCAACTGAGCCACCCAGGCATGCCTGTTTATTTATTTGTTTATTTTAATGTTTATTTATTTTTGAGAAAGAGAGGGAAGAGACAGCGCACGAGCAGAGGAGCAGAGACAGGGAGACAAAGAATCTGAAGCAGGGTCCATGCTCTGAGCTGTCAGCACGGAGCCCAGTGTGGGTCTCCAACTCTCAAACCATGAGATCATGACCTAAGCCAAAGTCAGACACTTAACTGACAGCCACCCAGGCATCCCAGACCTATTTTAATTATATATTGTAGGTAAGGAAAATTTCTTTTTTCCTACTACCCTCTAGGTTCTCTGGCAGAGACCCTATAAATTAGACTGACAAAAGACAGATTAACAAGAGAAAAACACACTGAAATTTATGCTTATACGCAGGAGCACTCAGATGAGTGACTCGGGGTTGATTAGAACTTGGGCATATATAGCATCTTAGCAAAAAGGAACAATAAATTTTCAAAGAGACTAGACAGAGGAGAAGAATTTTGAGTTCCTAAGGCGAAGTGATGGGAAACTAATGATAGATAAAGGCTAGTAAGTAAAATTTGGTGTGTGGATTCCTAGGTACCGTTTCCAGGCTGATAAGGATCTAAAGTTGTGGTTAACTTTTGTCCTTTCTGGTAAAGAGAGAAGAGAGGACATCTGTAAATTATGTCCTGCTTTTAGGCAAATGGGGAGAAGGCAGAGAGCTTTTCTTTCTGCTTCTTAATTGTCGTCAGCTCAAAATAGTCCTTAAGGACACTAAAGTAGCATGTTTTGAGGTGGCGTGTTATGCCTCCTACGATATCTATGCATGCATATGCTGGATCATGATGTAAAAACATTTCTTGCTGTGAGTTACAGGGAAGAAAATGGAAAGCCACGGATTACAATAAATTGCAAAAGTAATATGAGCTGCATGTTTTATAGTTCTTAGAACACACCAAGATTTTATTTATTGACTTGGGGAAGCAATAAACTTATTTGCTTTTTAATTAGAAATTTGGGGCTTTGTACTGTCAAAAGGTAATTTTAGAATGCATTCTGAAAATTTATAAGACCTTCTGATAGAATAAGTATTGGATTTGGCAACATTCTTGAATTGTAATTCTGTTTTATTGAAGATTATTGTTTACATGTTCACTGATGTGTCAGTAACAACGATATCCCAATAATGAAATTCTTCTGCTTAAAAAATGGCAATTCGATGAAAGGCAAATGAAATGGGTATGTGTTATATCTTATGATACTACTACTTAACTAAACATTAATTTGGTTATTAACTAATCAGAAACTGCTTACATTTTCTATTATGGAGCTTTCCATCCTAGGAAGTTTATGTTGCAGAATAGATTCAAGCTTCCTGTGTGGAATTTTTGAGTTAATTTAGTTGATTCTTATGTACGTAGTAGACAGATTTTAATTTTAAGCCAAAATATTTAACATTAATTCTAATGTAATTTATTTCAGACTAAATTTAGTGGAAGCTTTTGTAGAAGATGCAGAATTGAGGCAGAGTTTACAAGAGGATTTACTTCGTCGATTTCCAGATCTTAACCGACTTGCCAAGAAATTTCAAAGACAGGCAGCAAACTTACAAGATTGTTACCGACTCTATCAGGGTATAAATCAACTCCCTAATGTTATTCGGGCTCTGGAAAAATATGAAGGTAACAATGATTTTGTTATTATTTTCCTTCACTCTCAATATACTTAGCAAATGTACTGTCCTTACAAAGTTGGGTCTGGTAACTCACTTCAAGTTTTTCTAATAACAGGTTTGTATTGACCTGTAGCTATGTTGTAGAATTTTTGCTTTTTACAAGTGAATGTCAGAGTAAGTGGGTTTATTGGACTAGCAGGGCTCAGTTGCCATAGTAGAAGACTCAAGGGCCCAAAATGACATTGCTTTCAAATCTACAGTTTATTGAAGGAAAGGGGTGCAGTCTAGCAGCAGCACTAATGTAAGGATAATGTATTACAGCCAAAGTTTCACAGCAGGGGTCCAGGGAGGTCAGTTGTAGGCTCCTATTGTCCTTCCTTTTCAAAGGTCCTTGGTGAGGTGCACTTTTCTCTCACATTAGGAACCACCAATGTGTGCAGAACACCTTGGAGCTAGGGAGCTTAAAATGGAGTCTTGCTAGACTTTTTTTTTTTTTTTTTTTCAACGTTTATTTATTTTTGGGACAGAGAGAGACAGAGCATGAACGGGGGAGGGGCAGAGAGAGGGAGACACAGAATCGGAAACAGGCTCCAGGCTTTGAGCCATCAGCCCAGAGCCTGATGCGGGGCTCGAACTCACGGACTGCGAGATCGTGACCTGGCTGAAGTCGGACGCTTAACCGACTGCGCCACCCAGGTGCCCCTAGACTTTTTTTTTAAGTTTATTTATTCTGAGAGAGAGAGAGAGAGAGAGAGAGAGAGAGAGAGAGTACAAGTGGGGGAGGGGCGGAGAGAGAGGGAGAGAGAGAGAGAGTACAAATGGGGGAGGGGCGGAGAGAGAGGGAGAATCTCAAGCAGACTCCGCACTGTCAGTGCAGAGCCATATGTGGGGCTCAAACTCATGAAACTGAGATCATGACCTGAGCTGAAACCAAGAGCCAGGTTGCCTCTTGCTGGACTTTTCATATATTTTCCTGATCTTGTGGGCATTTTCCTGTTCTATAACTAGCCTGTATAGCAGAACCTTCCAGTGCAAGGAGGCCTCATTGAGACTCTTACAAATCATCAATCAAAAACAGTGCTGACAAGCTGAACAAACAATCTTGAATTTCCTCAGATCTATGATTACAGAACAACAGGATATGTTTGATGCCTTGACCAGGGAACATTGCCATAAAGGAACTTTAAGAAAACCGTTCAGGCTAATTCCAGGCTTGCTGGAGTGAACCTTTCCAGCATACCTATAAAATCAAGTTAAGACAAAAAGTTTTGATGATCTCTAACAGTTGATGTCACAGTGAAGTTACCAGAATGAAGTGAGCAAAGTTTTACATACTGATATAGTATGGATAAAATCAGTTTGCTCTTACAAGTGTAGTTTTTAACTTTTAAGTGAATCCTAAATTTCTACAACAGTTCAGTGATTATGAAGTTATATGTCTCATACATAAAGCATTTTAAATTTTAGAGTTAAAAATCACCATCCCTTAGAACTGTTAAACCATTCAGTATTATGAGAAAGCTTTTTCTGCAGACAGACTTGAAAAATTCAACTCTATGATGACAAGCTATAAAATAAGCATAGATTTAATTTAAATTTCATGATGACCTTTTCCCTTAAAGTGTCGAAGATACCTAAGTGCTGCTTATTTTAAAGTACCACTGTGGAAGAAGTATTCCCACTCAAGCCAAGGCTCCTCCGCAGACTGATGAGACTTAAATGCCCTTGCATTTTGTTCCACTAACGTGGAATTAAAGGAAATGGGTCTTTATCTTTCCTGTTTCTGCATTCCTTTAGTGTGGCTTAGGCAGCCATTTACCTTCCCTGTGCTTCAGTTTCCTCGTCCATTAAAAGAATATCTTTTATAGTGCTGTGCTTTTCTGATTCCATATCCTCTGGCCCCATTCCAATAGGATCCATTGGAAGCACAAGGGGATTGACCAGTATTAGGGCTATGATAATCAGATTATCATGGGGGTAGGCTCTGTAAACAGTTAATTCACTCTTAACCACTTATAGCTATTTTGAACCTTACATCTTTTCCTTCCCATAGTAAAAAAAAAATAAAAATAAAAAAAATCCTTATTCCTGTACTCTTCTTGTACCTACACCTCTTTTTTGCTTTCCATTCCTAGTCAAGATTCTGAAAGCCTACATTTCCATCTTCCATTTGCTCAGCTGCCTTTCAGCCCTGACCACAGCACTGAAATGGCATTTGCTAAGTTACTTACTATTGCTAAATCCAGCCAGCACAGTCCAGTCCTTATCACACCAGCTTTAAATGCTGAGTTTGACAATATTTTTCCTTCTAGTTTTATTGAGGTATAACTGACATATAACACTTTATAGGCTTAGGTGTGCAACATGATTTGATATACGTACGTATTGGAAAGTAGTTACCACAGTAAGTTTAGTTAATATCTGTCACCTCACATAGTTACAATTCTTTTCTTGCAATGAGAACTTTTAAGATCTAATCTCTTAGCAGCTTTCAAATATACAGTGCAGTATTTTTAACTGTAAGTCACCATGATGTACTTACATCTCCAGAACTTAAATCTTACAGCTGGAAGTTTGTACCTTTAGACCCCCTTCCCCCTTTTCCCCACCCCAGCTGCTGGCAACCACCATTCTTTTCTTTTCTTTTCTTTTCTTTTCTTTTCTTTTCTTTTCTTTTCTTTTCTTTTCTTTTCTTTTCTTTTCTCTTTTCTTTTCTTTTCTTTTCTTTTTTCTTTTCCTTTCTTTCTTTCTTTCTTTCTTTCTTTCTTTCTTTCTTTCTTTCTCTTTCTTTCATTTTTATTATTTATTTATTTTTGAAGGAGAGAAAGAGTGTGAACAGTGAAGGGGCAGAGAGAGAGGGAGACACAGAATCTGAAGTAGGCTCCAGGCTCTGAGCTGTCAGCACAGAGCCTGACACAGGGCTCAAACCCACGAGCTGTGAGATCATGACCTGAGCCGAAGTTGGACGCTTAACTGATTGAGACACCCAGGCACTTCCTTTCTTTCTTTCATTTTTAAATGTTTATTTTTGAGAGAGAGCACACACGAGTGGGGGAGGGGCAGAAAGTGGGGGCGGACAGAGGATCTGTCTGATGCAGAGCTTGAACTCATGAACCGTGAGATCATAACCTGAGCTGAAGTCGGATGCTTAACTGACCAAGCCACTTAGATGCCCCTCTTTTTTTCTTTTCTAAGTTTATTTTGAGAGAGAATGGGGGGGAGGGGCAGAGAGAGAGGGAGAAAGAGAATCCCAAGCAGGTTCTGTGTTGTTAGTGCAGAGCCCAACACAGGGCTTGATCTCACAAACAAGAGATCATGACCTAAGCTGCAACCAAGAGTCAGATGCCCACTATTTTCTGTTTCTGAGTTCAGTTTTAATTAGATTCCACATATAAGTTAGATCATACAGTATTTGACTTTCTCTGTCTGACTTACTTCACTTAGCAGAGTGCCCACCATGTTATCACAAGTGGCAGGATTTCTTTTATTTTTTAAAAAAATTTAAAACATTTTAAAAGTATTTTTATTTACTTTGAGAGAGTGCAGGTGAGCAGGGTAGGGCAGAGAGAGAAGGGGAGAGAGAGAATCCCAAGCAGGCTCTGTCAGCATGGAGCCCAGTATGGGGCTCGAACTCATGAACTGTGAGATCATGACCTGAGCTGAAATCAAGAGTCGGTCGCTTAACCAACTGAGCCACCCAGGCCCCCCAGTATTTCCTTTTTTTTTAATGGCTGAGTAATATTCCATTGTATATATACACCACATTTTCTTTATCCATTAAAAAATTATTTTTAACGTTTATCCATTTTTGAGAGAGAGAACTTGAGTGGGGGAGGGGCAGAGAGAGAGGGAGACACAGAATTTGAAGCAGACTCTAAGGCTCTGAGCTGTCAGCACAGAGCCTGACCCGGGGCTAGAACTCACACACGGTGAGATCATGACCTGAGCTGGTCAGATGCTTAACCGACTGAGCCACACAGGTGCCCCATTCTTTATCCGTTTATCCATCAGTAGACCCTTAGATTATTTCTGTATCTTGTTAGTTGTAAGTCTACTGCAGTGAACAAGGAAGTGCAGATATCTCTTTCAGATAATGATTTTGTTACTTTTGGATATATACGCAGCAGTAGAATTGCTGGGTCCTTCTATGTTTTGCCTTTCCCTTAAGACTCCTCCTACCCCAGTTCGGTGTTTGGCACTTTTTTCGTTCAATACCAGGAACTTTAAAGCTGGGAGTTTTGAATGAATTCTTAGAAGTGTCTTGACATTTCATACAAGATTTTGTGTATGTGTCTTTTCTGGGAAGAGATCTGTAATTTTCATCAGCTATTCAAAAGCATATATAAACTACTCCTCCCCCTCCAAGAGAAAGGGTAAGAAATACTCTTGTGCCCATTCTTTGGTGAATCTTTTCCATTGCCTGGGATAAGCACAGAAGTTAGGAATTGGTCTTGAGAGTAGCTTGGCTCTCTTCCTCCTGCATATATGGGGCTTCATGTACTCAAGGAGAGTTTTGCAACAGGTCAGTAATTTCCAACTTTTTGGGGGCTACACTTAAGTTATATAGACCTTTGAGAGATCGTAACATTATCTAAATCAAATGCTTCACATTATCCACTTTGGCAACTGATGTCTGCTTTAAAGTATTTAAGTCACCTAGCCTAGAGAATATTAGGAGAGGAAGACTGTTCCAGATATTGTGGTACCAAGGGCCACGTTCTTTTCTTTCTATAACATGGAATATTGGATACTCCAGGTGTGCCCTAGTCATTAGGCACCTAACTAATCTGAGTTTTCTCTAAAAAAACCCCCAACAGAATGGAGGTGCCTGGTTGGGTCAGTCGGTGGAGCATGCAACTATTGATCTTGGGGTTATGGTTTGAGCCCATTGTTGGGTATAGAGATTGCTTAAAAATAAAATCTTACAAAACAAAATAACAGAATGACATTTTGATGAGTTGAACATAGCTCCTAGTTTACTGATTTCATGGAGAGAGCCAAAACTGAGGCCAACTTATGAGGAAAATGAACCAAATTCACTATTTTTAAAAGCAGAATCATGACTTAAAAAAATTTTTTAAGTATGTGAGTATATTGCTAGAAATTGAGTATGTTCTCCTATCACCTTGTGATGTTTTTGTTTTTGATTAAGTGTAGGTTTAAAGTTATATTGGGGCGCCTGGGTGGCGCAGTCGGTTAAGCGTCTGACTTCGGCCAGGTCACGATCTTGCGGTCCGTGAGTTCGAGCCCCGCGTCGGGCTCTGGGCTGATGGCTCAGAGCCTGGAGCCTGTTTCCGTTTCTGTGTCTCCCTCTCTCTCTGCCCCTCCCCTGTTCATGCTCTGTCTCTCTCTGTCCCAAAAATAAATAAAAAAACGTTGAAAAAAAATTTTTTTAAGTTATATTAATGTTATTCCTAAAAAAAAAAATAAAAGTAACTTCTGAGACAGCAGAGGGCAGCAACAGTCTACAAAGCTGACTTGGGTTGAGTGATAGAAGCTCTACTCTAAATCATCTTTCTCCTGTAAGAAATAGTTATTTGAAAAATATACTTGGGGGGCGCCTGGGTGGCGCAGTTGGTTAAGCGTCCAACTTCAGCCAGGTCACGATCTCGCGGTCTGTGAGTTCGAGCCCTGCGTCGGGCTCTGGGCTGATGGCTCAGAGCCTGGAGCCTGTTTCCGATTCTGTGTCTCCCTCTCTCTCTGCCCCTCCCCCGTTCATGCTCTGTCTCTCTCTGTCCCAAAAATAAATAAAAAAAAAAACGAAAAAAAAAAAAAAGAAAAATATACTTGGCTTCCCTTCTTCCTTGTATCTTGTTTTTTTTTTTTTTTAACGTTTAAGTTTTGAGAGAAATGGAGAGGGAGAGACAGAGCATGGTCAGGGGAGGGGCAGAGAGAGAGAGAAGAGAGGGAGACAAAGAATCTGAAACAGGCTCCAGGCTCTGAGCTGTTAGCATAGAGCCTAACATGGGGCTTGAACTCACAAACCATGAGATCATGACCTGAGCCAACGTCAGACAGTTAACTAGCTGAGCCACCCATGTGCCCCCTTGTATCTTTTAAAATTAAAAAGTTGAGGCAAAATCTAAATAATATTGTGCATTTAGGGCAATTTTCTGATAGTGCTTAAAGCAGCTCCTATAAGTATCCAGATGATTTTATTGATAAATTTTATTGTAACAGCACTCATGCTGAGGTGCATAACTTTTCCCTCTTCCTGTATCCAATTAATCATCTGTTTCTGTTTAATATACTTCTTAAAATTTTCACATTTGCTATTTTTCCTCCCCTGCTCTGTGCATCCTCCTCAATGAAACCATAGTTATCTTTTCTAGCTCATCTTATTTGATCATGTCATTTCTTCCCCTTCAGAACACGTTAATTGCTTCCTGTAACCTATAGGAAGAAGTCCTCTGGTCTGCCTTTTAACAGCAAGTAATTCTATACTGACAGATTACTTTTCCAAGAAGGTAGTACTCATTTATAGTTCCAGTCACAGGATTTAGAAGAAAACTTCTTTGCATCCTCACCAACACTGTTTGCTTTCTGTTATGGTGATTAGTTAGTGTATTTTAGTGGTTAGTATATTTTGTTGCAAATGTTTAGTGGGATCTGGGTGGAAGTAATTTGATGGAGGGACAGAAATACAAGGGTAATATGACTCTTAGCCCAAGAATAGATACCAAAAGATTAAATGAGAAAATTGCTATAATAAGTGATGGGTCAGAGAAAGGAAAAATAATCTTATGAAGTTGGGACTGTAAAGGAAAACTCAGTTTTTCTCCTGTGAGTCGTTTTCCTATATCTCTCCTTTGCTCTCATACAGAACACTGCACTTCTAGTCACCAGGTGTTTGGAACTTTTCCCTCCACACCAAACAATTTTTTGTGACACCAGCTGGGTGTCCTACAGTGTAACTCAGCTCTGATATTGTCTCCCTGGAAATAACACCAGATTCCAAGGTTAAGGGTATAGTCCCACAAGACACCAGACCAACTGACTATAGATTGAAGATTCCTGTGATAACCTCCTTGGATTTTTTTTTTTTTAATGTTCATTTATTTTTGAGAGAGTGAGTACGAGTGTGCAAGGGGCAGAGAGAGGGAGACAGAGGACCCAAAGTAGGCTCCCCCTGACAGAGGGAGCCTGGTGTAGGGCTTGAACTCATGAACTGTGAGATCATGACCTGGGCCAAAGTCAGACACTTAACCGACCGAGCCACCCAGGGGCTCCTGATTTGCTAGAGCAGCTCACAGAAATCAGGGAACCATATTTACCAGTTTCATTAGAGGATACAGATGAACATCTAGAGCTTCTAGTCATGGTTTGGTCTGTCTGGTAACCAGCCCTCATCCAGGAGCCCACCTTTATTTTTATTTTTATTTTTATTTTTATTTATTTTTTTTTTAAGTAAACTTTACCCCAATGTGAGGCTCAAACTCATGACCCTGATAGGTGCCCCTAGAGTCACCCTTTTAGAACAAGAGATGCTCCTAGTGCTCTTAACACTTAGGAAATTATGGGGGCTCCTGGGTGATTCCATTGGTTAAGTGTCTGACTCTTGATTTTGCCCCATATGATGATCTCATGGTTTGTGAGTTCGAGCCCCAAATGAGATTCTCTGTCTCCCTCCTCTCTGCCCTGTGATCACCTGCTCTCCTTCTCTCTCAAAAATAAACAAATATTAAAAAAAAACACTTAGGAAATTACAAGGTTTATAGGAGCTCTGTGCCAGGAACTGGGGGCAGAGACCAATAGGTTTCTTTTGATCTCACAGGGACTAGCACAAGTATAAAATGATACTCATAAATAATCCATGAAATCAGAAGAAAAAGTCAATATAGAAAAGTACTATTTTGTCAAAATGACAGTAGTCATAAACGAGAATGAGGATGGTGTCAGAGAAGGTATTACTTGCATGTGGGGGGACTGAGACAGGTGGCTGTGCTTAAACAAAAGGGATGACGTGGCTGGAGAAGCTGACAAGAGAAGATGAGTGAAGGAAGGGGGTGGGGCATGAGGAAGGATGAGAGGCCCGTACTGTAGAGTGCTGACCAGTGCTGATGGCAGTGAAAGAAGAGCGGGAATGGCCATGTGCCAGAGGTCGTCATTCAGAGCTATCTGATTACTTAGACATTTTACCATGATTCACCTGCGCTTGGCTTTTTTGTTTAATTTGGTAATTTATTGGCTCCAGCCTTATATTTGTGTGAATACTTAAACTTTCATTAGCAGTATCTTACTAGTATTTATTCCACTTACCTGGGCTTTTAAATCTATTTCATAAATCTATTAAAGGGATCAGATAAAGTTTAATTATGCTTAATAAAACTTCTAGTTTAGAATTGATAATACAAAGAATTTGTGTGCAATTAGTCAAGGAAATGTAGGCATAGAATAAATTGTTTAAATCTTTGTTAATTAAAACTCAGGTCTTTTTATTACCATTTACCAAAATATTTAATAGAATAGGCTAACTTCATAATTAATATAGATTTTAGGTTGAGTTTCTCAGTCATGGACTATTTGAACAGTCTGATTTAGCTGACCTGTGACTAGGGCCAGGCATGGATCTGAGGATAGTGTCACAAGGGCATGTGTAAGGAGGTACCTCCTATGTGCTGTCCAGAACTGTACTGTAGTTTGTTTTGATTTTTAGTGTTATTTGCTCATTTAACTTGAGATTAGTCTTTCTTTATTTCACTTAAAATTTTTTTGAGTACAGTTGACACAATGTTACATGAGTTTCAGGTATACAGCATAGTAATTCAACAACTCTGTATGTTATGCTATACTCAAAAGTGTAGCTGCCGCCTGTCATTGTAAATACTATTATAATACCATCGACTATATTCCGTATGCTGTACATTTCATCCCTGTGACTTATACATTCCATAACTGGAAGCCTGTATCTCCTAATCCCCTTCACCCATTTTACCCATTTCTCTACCCCTTACCCTTCTGGCAGCTATCAGTTTTCTGTATTTATGTGTCTGTTTCTCCTTTTTGCTTATTTGTTTGTTTTGTTTTTTAGATCCCAAATATAAGTGAAATCATAAAACACTTGTCTTTCTCAGTCTGACTTATTTCACTTAACATGATACCCTCTAGATCCATCCATGTTGTCACAAATGGCAAGATCTCATCCCTTTTTTTTTTTTTACGACTGATACTCCAGTGTTTGTGTGTGTGTGTGTGTGTGTGTATTTGTGTGTGTGTGTACGTCATACCACATCTTCATTCATTCATCTATCAGTGGACACTTAACATTGCTTCCATATCTTGGCTATTGTAAATAATGCTGTACGGGTGCCTGGGTTGCTCAAGTCGGTTGAGTGGCCTTCAGCTCACGTCATGATCTCAAATTTGTGCGTTCAGGCCCTGCATCAGGCTCGGTGCTGACAGCTGGGAGCCAGGACCCTGCTTCAGGGTCTCCTGTATCTCCTTTTCTCTTTTTCTCTGCCCCTCCCCTGCTGTGTGCTTGCTCGCTCTCTCTCTCTCTCTCTCTCTCTCAAAAATAAATAAATAAAACTTAAAATAATGTTGCAGTAAACATAGGGATGGGTATATCTTTTCAAATTAGTGTTTTCGTTTTCTTTGGGTAAAAAATGACCAGTAGTGGAATTACTGAACCATACAATATTTGTTTTTAATTTTTTAAGGAACCTCCATACTGTTTTCCACAGTGGCTGCACCAGTTTGCATTCCCACCGATAATGCATGAAGATTCCTTTTTCTCCATATCCTTGCCAACATTTATTTTTTATCTTTTTTATTCTAGCTATTCAGCAGGTGTAAGGTGATTTCTCATTGTGGTTTTGATTTGTATTTCCCTGATGATTAATAATGTTGAGTATCATTTCATGTGTCTCTTGACCATCTGTCTCCTTTGGAAAAATGTCTATTCAGATCCTCTGACCAGTTTAATCTGATTGTTTATTTGGTCTTGAGTTGTGTAAGTTCTTTATATATTTTGGATATTATTCCCTTAACGAATATATCATTTGCAAATATTTTGTCTCATTCGGTAGGTTGCCATTTTGTTTTGTTGATGGTTTTCTTCACTGCAAAAGCTTTTTATTTTGGTGTAGTCCTAATAGTTGATTTTTGCTTTTGTTTTCCTTGTCTTAGGAGACATATCTAGGAAAAAGTTGCTACGGCCAGTGTCACAAATTACTGCCTACGTTTTCTTCTAGGAATTTTCTTATTTCATGTCTCACAGTTAGGTCTTTAATCCATTTTGAGTTTATTTTTGTGTATGGTGTCAGCAACTCCAAGAAATTAAGATCTTTTGGTGGCTGGCAGCAAATCTAGTGTTCCTACAGAAATTTAATTTAATGATGTAATTTCTTAAATATTTCACATTTTGATGTACTTACGAAGCTAACAGTTATTTCTTTGTGTCATCTCTGGTATCCTTGCTAGATGAGTGTTGTGTGTATCAAAACTAATGACCAGGGGCACCTAGGTGTCTCAGTTGGTTAAGTGTCTGACTCTTGTTTTTGGCTCAGGTCGTAATCTTGTGGTTTGTGAGTTTGAGCCCCTTGTGGGGTTCTGTGCTGTCAGTGCAGAGCCTGCTTGGGATTCTCTCTCTGCCTCTTTCTGCCCCTCCCTTGCTCACTCAGTCTAAATAAATAAATCAATAACCAACCAGTGATTGATTGCCTTATCAGGCCCTTGCTTCCTTCCTTCAGTAAGTCATTCAACAGATGATTAATTTGTGCCAGGCCTTATCCTAGGAGGTACAATAGTAGATATGGCAGATAAGATCCCTGTTCTTATGGAGGGTCAGTAATAGTGGAAGATTAGAGGGAGATAGACAATAAATCAATGAGCAAGAATTTAAATAGTAACAATACAATAAAGAAAGCATAATATATTGATAGGATAGAGTGACTTGGCTGGGGCCAGGGGAAACACTAGGTCTTTTGGTCAAGGATAACCTCTCGAATTGCTTCTAAGGTGGAACTTGTATGATGAGAAGTTGCCAGCTGGTAAGATATAGGGGGAGGCTAGTGGGACCAGCCAGTACAAGTGTCTAAGGCTTGAATTGTTGACGGAGTGAAGGAGGGCTAGAGTGGTCAAGCATAGAGATAGAGAATAAGGGCCATGTTAGGAGTAGATGCCAGAGAGGTAAGATCTAGCTGAGGTTTTTAATTTTTTTGTGCTGTGGACCCTAAATAAAGCCTATGAACCCTTCTTCAGAATAATGTTTTTAAATGCATTAAATGAAACACATAGAGTTGCAAAAGAAACCCAGTTATATTGAAATATTGTCATCCAAATATAAAACAAAAATTTTTAACTTTAATTTGAGAGCTAGAGTAAGAGAGAGAGCATGCACTAGTGAGGAGGGGGCAGAGAGGGAGGGAGAGAATCCCAAGCAGGCTGTGTGCTATCGGTGCAGAGCCAAATGCAGGGCTTAATCCATGAGATAATGACCCAAGCCAAAATCAAGAGTCAGTTGCTTAACCAGCTGAGCCACCTAGGCACCCCTAAAACAAATTCCTGACAAAGAAATAAGTCCTTTTTATTAATGCGTTAAATAACATGATTGGAGTGAAGTTCTAATAACATCTTTAATGGTGGTTTATTGCCTACATTAGTAATGAAAGTTAATGCCAGATACCAGTTAGAGGTTAGGGAAAATAAAGGTGGAATTTATTTCTTTTCTATGTTTATGTAGTATTTTATTTCAAGGGTCTGTAGTCCTTGTGTTAAGACCTTAGAATATTGTATAGGGCTTTCTAGACTGTGGTAACTAGTGAAAAATGGAGTTTAAAAAAAAACCAATTGATGCCCATCACTAGATGAATGGATAAATAAAATGTGCTATTTTTATGTAATGGAATATATTTGTCAATAAAAAGGAATGAAGTACTGATGCATGGTGCAGCATGGATGAACCTTGAAAACTAACTGAAAAAAAGGCAGTCACAATATCATATCCATTTATGTGAAATAGCCAGAATAGGCAAATCTATATACCAAAAGTGGATTGCCTGGACTTGGAGGAGTGGCAGGAGGTTGGAGGGGAACTGAAAGTTACTGCTAATGGGTATGGGTTCCCAGTGTTTTGGAGGGCAGTGACAGAGTTCAAAAATCAATTGGCAGTGGTCCCACAAATCTGTGAATAAATAAAAACCATTGATTGTACCCTTTAAGATGGAGAATTGCTTGCTATGTGAATTATAGCTTAGTAAATTTAATTAATTTAATTAAAACATAACCAATTGGGGGGAAAAAAAACTCAGTTGGAAATCAGTGCCTGGGGCTTAGTACAAAATATAGGTAGGGGAAAGAATTCAAGATGTTAGTGAAAGTTTGCAGGATAGGGAGCCAGTGAGCTCAGAAGGGGCCTATTGACTCTGAGAAGAGCTGCAGTAAGGTGGGCCTATATGCTTGAGGGACTAGAGGACATGTTGAGGATGACAGGTTCTGAAGTTTATACAGATATTTCTGTAATAATACCACATGTTTATTCTTGGCATATTTTATTTCAAAGTCGTATTAGAAAACATAACAGAACTTATAGAAAAAATAGAGTTAAGGTGGACCTCAAAATACATGAAAAAATTTTAATATTACTAATTGGGCATCTGGGTGGCTCAGTTGGTTAAGCGTCCAACTCTTGAATTGGGCTCAGGTCATGACCTTGCGGTTCATGGGATCGAGCCCCGCATCAGGCTCTGCAGTGACAGCATAGAGCCTGTTTGTCATTCTCCCTCTCCCTGTCTCTGCCCCTCCCCTATTTGTGCACATGCATGCTTTCAAATAAATAAACATAAAAAAATTGTTAACAGAAGCAGTAGTAAACTTTAATAAAACAGTTGCCTACAGAAGTCTCCATTGCATTTGTACCCAGCAGCAGCATCATGTGACTCTTTGCAGCCTTAAAGTCTAGGGTTCTTGTTACCTCCTTTGAGATGCCCTGTGAGGGCATTTGCTTCTAATAAAGGTCATTTTCACAAAAGTTAAAAATCTGAACCAGGGTAAAGAATTAATAAAAATTCTAGTAAACACCAGCAGATGTTTTTGTGCTTCTCATGTATTCTCTGCTTTTCCGTGTATCTTAGCATAATGACAAGTACACTGGCCATTAAGCCAGCTACTCTGAGGTCTTCATAGGTTGCTAAGTTTACTCTTCCATTGTGTGACGCTTGCCTTGATCACTTCAAAACATTAATGGGATGGGAAAAAGATCATTTGTGAACCAGTGCCACCTCCACACTTTGCTTCCATCATTCCCCTATTTACCAATAGCATATGAGCTAATTCAGAATAAAGAACCAGGCGTTGAAGCACAACAGACATTATGTGGGCAAAGTGTTGGTTATAGACTGTCTAAATAATGTTTCACACATAGGTACTATTTTCTAAATGTGTGTAGATGCTGTTGTGATTAATAAAACATGAATTCTTAAAACAATTTTGCTGACTTCATAGTAGCTTTTCATCATTTTCTCAATCAAGAGCTACTGATATTTCTAGAAAAGGTTGAAGCAAAATGCAGTATGCTAGAGATCACTTGCAGAATTCTTGTAAAAGAATTTATTGGAGATCAGAAAAAAAAAAAATCCTTGCAAGGTAACCAATTATAATACATGGTAACTATAGCTGGGCTTCTGTTAAGTGTCAAGCATTATGTTAAGTGTTGTAGCCTTGTATCATTTATTCCTCTTCTGGGTAGCTATTGTCATTACTCCTATCATAATAGATAAGGGAAAGGGGCTCAGAGAACATGCTGTAGATCACAGAGCCAGGAGATAACAGAGTTGGGACTGGCACCCAGGTCTGTACTCAGGCCTTTCTTTCACACTATACACTTTGTTGCTTCACTTACTCCTGTAATTCCCCAGCATGTGCTCTTAAATAGCATCAAGTAAAGTGCCAGTGTAAATACTTGACCTGATTTAACCTCTGTTAATTGGAACACTGTATTATTAATGGAAATTAGGGATATAAGGTAAGTTAGAGACATTTTAATGACTTTGACTTTGGGTTATTAAATCTACGAAGAAATGCAATTCATTTAGTTGTAATTAATGTCATGTTTCTGCATCTCTAGTGCTCTTGATGAAGGAGATTACAGACAGGTAGGGAAGGTAGTGTTTTATTAGTAGGAAGCTTAGAGAGCCAGATCATTTCCCTTTCTATAAAATAAATACTTAACACATTTGACTTAAATTTGACTTAAATTTACAGAAGTAAATAGTAACTTTGGAGACCCGCTGCACTATTTGCGCTTTTTGGATCAAATGCTGTTTGTTATCTTAGACGAATTTTTAAAACTGGGACCATTTTGGGGCGCCTGGGTGGCTCATTCGGTTAGCCATCTGACTTCAGCTCGGGTCGTGATTTCGTGGTTCGTGGGTTCTAGCCCTGTGTTGGGCTCTGCTGACAGCTTAGCCTAGAGCCTGCTTTGCCTTCTGTGTCTCCCTCTCTCTTTTTCTCAAAAATAAATAAACATTAAAAAAATTTTTAGATAAGAACATTTTATTATTTTTTGCTTTCTTTTAGGAAAACACCAGAGATTACTCTTGGCAGTTTTTGTGACTCCTCTTATTGATCTTCGTTCTGATTTCTCCAAGTTTCAGGAAATGATAGAAACAACATTAGATATGGATCAGGTATGTAATGTACTCTTTTTTTTTTTTTTTTAATGTTTGTTTCTTTTTGAAGGAAAGAGACAGATTGTGAGCGGGTGAGGGGCAGAGAGAGAGAGGGAGACACAGAATCCAAAGCAAGCTCCAGGCTCTGAGCTGTCACCACAGAGCCTGATGCAGGGCTCGAAACTCACAAGCTGTGAGATCATGACCTGAGCCGAAGTCGGATGCTTACCGACTGAGCCACCCAGGTGCCCTTGTAAGGCACCTTTGAGACAGTGGATGTAAGATTAAGTGATGAGGAAAGTTTGTTTTTGTTTTTGTTTTTTTTAAGAATTGTTTTAGTGGACGAAGAAAGATTAACAGAGGCAATGAATATTGGGCACAACTGGCTTTGTTAAAGGAAATCTCACAAATAAAAGATTTCACATATGCAATCTAAATTTTGCTTTAATTTCAAGAGAGAAGGGAGATAGTCTCTGGAAAAGAGAAGAGGATAAATGTAGATGTGGAACATAAGAGAAGGCAACTTCTCTTTTGTTTATTTTCCATGTAGGAAAGTCTTTGGGAGAAGAGGTTAGATTATACGTGTGTCTCCTAAGTAGCTGTTGATATAACTAAAAAGTTAACTGTAGTTTAAATACTGTTTAGTTCCAAATTTCTAATTAGTTGAGGAGAGCTTTTAGATTATAAGTGACCTGTACCTCGGGTCTTTAACAATGTTAAATAGTAATTTATATATATAAATATAAAATAGGAATAGTTTTTGAAGTAGTTGAAGATACCTTTTATGAAAATGAATTTGAAAGCAAAATTTATGAAATGGTAATTTTTACTGTTAAAAGTTTATTTATAGAACAAATTTATTATGGGGCCACTGAATGTAGTGTTTTCCAATTTTGTGATATTAAAAATAATATTTAAGATATTTTCTACACTAAATTTCTTGTCAAAAATGATCATGCAGGGAATATGTGCTCTGATATTATTCATATTAAGGTAACAGTTCGGTTTGCAAATTGTTAGATTCTTTGCATTCTTAATAACTGGATTTGAGTTGTTTGTCCCATGTGATGTCGATTTATTTTGTTTTTATTGTTAACTGAGGTTTAAAGAAGTTAAACCTCATTTACTCTGTGTTCTTTGGATTTTAGAAGTACATGAATATGTATATATAGGTGTAAATGCTTCACTTTTCTGGGACTGTTTTGTCAGTGATGGGCCTAAACAGCCAAAAGACTTGCATTGTTCACCCCTCATTTGGGAAAACTTGCATTTTAGCTATTGTTACCTCTGTAATGTTGCTATGAGTGGAATGATTTAAGGTGTGCAACTTTCAGATCAATGGGAGGCAGAAATATTGCTAAGAAACATCTAATCCCGGAATACCACGGCCTCCCAAGCGGAAGATGTGGCCTTCCTGGTGATTGGGTGGGGTTGGATATTTGTAAACGATGTTTAAATGAAAGCTTGTAGAGGCATAGTTCTTGGAGGTTAACAAAAACTCTTACTAGCTTAGGGATGTGGGGAGGCAGGAATCTAGAGCCCCTCATTGTCACCACAGCTTAGTTCTGATGAAATGCTGCCATTGATTTTGCCCTTTGTGGCCAGCTTTATTCTTCTAAAAGTTGCCATGCTTTAATATTGTGGGTCTCAAGCTTAAGCATGTATCAGAACCACTTGGTGGGTTTGTTGAAACAGGTTGCTGAGCTTCATCCCCAGAATCAGATTCTTTTGGTCCGGGGTGGGGTGAAAAATTCACATTTCTCTTTTTTCTTTTTCTTTCTCTTTTTCTTTTTTCCCTTTCTTTTTCGTTTTCTTTTTAAATACAAGTTAGTTAACATAAAGTGTAGTAATGGTTTCAGGAGTAGAATTTAGTGATTTGTCACTTACATATATCACCCAGTGCTCATCCCAACAGGTGCCCTCCTTAATGCCTATCATTCATTTAGCTCATCCCCCCCCCCCCAACATCCCTCCAGCCACCCTCAGTTTGTTCTCTGTATTTAACAGTCTCTTATGGTTGGCCTCCTTCTCTGCTTTTATTTTGTTTTTCTTGTTTCCTACTCTTTTTTTTTTTTTTTTAACGTTTATTTATTTTTGAGACAGAGACAGAGCATGAATGGGGGAGGGTCAGAGAGAGGGAGACACAGAATCTGAAACAGGCTCCAGGCTCTGAGCTGTCAGCACAGAGCCCGACGCGCGGCTCGAACTCATGGACCGTGAGATCATGACCGGAGCCAAAGTCGGCTGCTTAACCGACTGAGCCACCCAGGCACCCCATCTTGTTTCCTCCTCTTGTGTTCATCTGTTTTGTTTCTTAAATTCCACATATGAGTGAAATCCTATGATATTTGTCTTTCTCTGACTGACTTACTTTGCTTAGCATAATACACTCCAGTTCCATCCACGTTGTTGCAAATGGAAGATTTTCATTCTTTAAAAAGAAATATTTTTAATGTTTATTTTTGAGAGAAAGAGAGAGTGAGAAGGGGAGGGGCAGAGAGAGAGAGGGAGACACAGAATCTGAAGTAGGCTCTAGGCTTTGAGCTGTCAGCAACAGGGCCTGATGCAGGGCTCGAACTCACAAACCGTGAGATCATGACCTGAGCTGAAGTCGGATGCTTAACCAACTGAGACACCAGGTGCCCCAAGATTTCATTTTTTTTTTTTTTATGGCTGAGTAATACTCTAGTGTATATACATATCACATCTTCTTTAACCATTCATCAGTCAATGAACATTTGGGCTCTTTCCATAATTTGGCTATTGTTGATAGTGCTATTATAAAATTGGGATGCATGTGCCCCTTTGAATCAGCATTTTTGTGTCCTTTGAATAAATGTCTAGTAGTGCAATTGCTGGGTCGTAGATAGGGCAGCTCTATTTTTAATTTTTTTGAGGAACCTATACAGTTCTTCAGAGTAGCTGCATCAGTTTGCATTCCTGAAAATTTGCATTTCTAACATGTACCCAAATGATGCTGCCTGTCTGGGGATCACACTTTGAGAACTACCTGCTAATAAAATAAATTACTCCTGGGGCGCCTGGGTGGCGCAGTCGGTTGGGCGTCCGACTTCAGCCAGGTCACGATCTCGCGGTCCGGGAGTTCGAGCCCCGCGTCGGGCTCTGGGCTGATGGCTCGGAGCCTGGAGCCTGTTTCCGATTCTGTGTCTCCCTCTCTCTCTGCCCCTCCCCAGTTCATGCTCTGTCTCTCTCTGTCCCAAAATGGATAAACGTTGAAAAAAAAATTTAAAAAAAAAAAAAATAAATAAATTACTCCTAATAAATTAGGAGTGTAATCTCATCTCAAAGTGAGATAAGTGTGCGATTTCCTTTCACCAATTTGCATCCTACTACAAAGGCTGCGCTTTTGGGCAATCACTGGGCATTATCTGGCCAAAAGTTGGTGTATATAAATTGAGAATGTTCGAGTTTCTTAAAATTTGTAGCCCCTCTGTCAAAGTACAGATCTTCTATTGAAAACCCTGGGTCATCACACTGACAGCCTGTCCAGTAGATGTGGAGGCCTGCCTTTTAGGACCTGTCTTCCTCTCCTGCTCTTGGACAGTTTTAAAAGCTGTCTCCGGCAATGAGCTGTTTGTTTTCCTTATACTCAAGATGTGGGCCACTACTATGATAATTACAAGAAGCAGCAGGATGATAAAATGTTGGATACTTTTGGGGCACCTGGGTGGCTCATTCAGTTGAGCATCTGACTTTAGCTCAGGTCATGATCTTGCTGTCTGTGAGTTTGAGCCCCACGTCAGGCTCTGTGCTGACAGCTCAGAGCCTGGAGCCTGCTTCGGATTCTGTCTCCCTCTCTCTCTGTCCCTCTGCTGATTGTGCTCTGTCTCTCTGTCTCTCAAAAATGAATAAATGTTATTTAAAAAATTTTTTTCAATGTTGGATACTTTTGGTTCATATTTTGCCTTTTGATTTATTCCCTCTCTCCCTCCCTCTCCTCTTTCTTGCTCTCCTTCCCTCCCTTCATACAGTATTCTGACTGCATAGGTCCAGCCCTTGAGATACATAGCTGCTTGACAGCAAATAAGCCAAAACATTCCCTCACAAATGATGATGTACCAAAATACCAAGATGTAAATTTTGAAAGTATTTTCTTTATTTGAAGCTTTTCTACTTAATAAAGATAACACATCTGTTAGACAAGTGGAACGGGGTGCCTGGGTGGCTCAGTCGGTTAAGTGTTCAAGTCTTGATTTCGGCCCAGGTCATGATCTCAGAGTTGTGAGATCAAGCCCTGATTAGGGCTCTGCACTAGGCATGAAGACTGCATAGGATTCTGTCCCATTCACTCCATCTCCCTCTCTTTCTCTCTCTCAAAAAAACCCCAAAAAATCAAAAGCAAGTGAAACAAAACTATACGAAGAAGTGTAGAGGCAAAAGTGACCATTCTTCCCTCTTCAGATGAACAGTGTTAACAGCCTAATGTGCTTCTTCCAGCTCCATCTTCCTTATTGTGGGTTAAGATGTACTTTTATCTGAAACACTTGATACATATCTGTTAATTTAGACCTTACTGTGATTGTATAAAATAGTTTTTTAGGAGATTTTTTTTTTTTTTTTTTTTTTTAGAGAGAGAGAGGGAAAGAGAGAATCTTAAGCAGACTCCACTCCCAATGTGGAGCCTGACCTCAACTCGGGGCTCAGTCCCACGACCCTGGGATCATGACTTAAGCCAAATTAAGAGTTGGACCCTTAACCGGTTGGGCCACCCAGGCGCCACTTTTTAGTGTCAATTTTTGAATGGTGCTTTGGGATTAGAGTGTTGTAAGATTTTGTGTCTGGGAAGAGGAGATTTTAGGAAGGCAAGCAGTGTAATTATATTGATAAAGCCTGGGAAAGGAGAGGTCCTTTGTCCTAATTTTATTGCTGTCACTTAAGATTATGACAAAACTTGATTTCTTAATCTGAAAGTAGTTAACTTTATGGGGGAGAAAAACCTTTTTTTTTTCTGCTTTCTTTGGTTCATTGTTTGGAAGTCTGCTAGTTAAACTGATAAACAGATTATTAGCAAGAGAACAGATTTTTGGGTTCACAGAAAAATGTGACTCAAGGAGGCTATTAGAATTTGGGGCTTATGTATTATCTTAGGAGGGGAATGGGAGAGGGAGAAAGGGTACTTCCAGGAAAACAAATGACTTTTACAAGTGATTAATGAGCCCTTGAGAGAATAGATTGAGGATATGATAATTTTTACTTCCTTGGTTATGAAACTCCCTGGGAGGGGATTTAACAACAAATTAGTTCTTTTGGGAACCTCTGTTTTTAGGGAGATAAGAGAGTGCAGAAACAAAGTCTATTCTCAGATGCTTTCATCTTGGAATAATTTTTATGCCACTATAACATATTCTGAACCCCCCTTCACTGTTAAGTACTGTGTCAATAAGTGAGCTGTGGATTTCCTCCCTGCCCCCAGTAGATTATCTGAGGTTAAACTTAGTATTAGTTAGGACTCTTTATTTTTCACATAACCTAAAACTCACTACACCCTGGCTCATGAAATTAAAAGTCTAGAGATAGGGTAGGCTTTAATTTAGAGTTGCTTATCCACCAGCTCAATAATACCATGCAAAGGACCTAATTTCTTGATCTCGTCTATCTTTTGTGATTTTAATACCAACCTAATGCAAGTTCCTCTTTTGGCCCTGCGTTGAGTATCTACCAGTAGTAATTCATGTAACATTCCTAGGAAGAGTCCTGCAGTTTGTTTTGATGGGACCATTTAAGCAGTGCTTTTGGCCAGAGATCCTAAAATGTGACGATGGGCCTAAGATAGCTAGGGGTGGGTTATCCCTCTGTTACAGGTAAACAAAATGAAAGCTCTACTGGGAAGGGGAAGGAGGGAATGAATGACTGTTGTGTAGACAACCAGCCTTGTCTGCTAAGATAGGGTCCTGTAACTGAAGGCTTTCATGTTTTATGGTGTGATGCTGTCTTTTAAATAAATACAATTCCTACTTAAAACCTTCTCTGGATTCTCTAGGGAATTGACCTGATACAATATCTTCTTTATTCTCAGTTACAAACCTTTAAACTTAGCTTGGGGTTATAAAGTGAATTCAACCCTTCACTGTCATTGTAGATATTTGTAGTGAATTTAGGCATTTAAATTACGTGACTCAGAACTACTTTGAGCAAACCTCAGAGGATAGCAATCATTTCATGTATGATTCCTGAAAGCTTTCCTCATGTTTTCCAGCTGTGCACTTAGGAGCTCATGTGATGAAGGGAACAGTCATTTATTTATTTATTTTTTAATTTTTTTTTTTTTAACATTTATTTATTTTTGAGAAACAGAGTGAGACAAAGCGTGAACGGGGGAGGAGCAGAGAGAGTAGGAGACACAGAATCTGAAGCAGGCTCCAGGCTCTGAGCAAGCGGTCAGCACAGAGCCTGATGCGGGGCTCAAACCCACGAACTGTGAGATCATGACCTGAGCCGAAGTCGGACACTTAACCGACTGAGCCACCCAGGCGCCCCGAAGGGAACAGTCATTTATATGAGTAGTTGCATTATTTCTTTTTTTTTTCTAGGCTTAGCTTCATATGTAATACTTAAGGTATTTTTGTGTCTACTTTCCATATATCTTATGGAAAGATTTTCTATTTCTGAAGTACATATGATTTTTCACAAAAAAGTAAACAATTTCAGTTAGATTGGATGATTCAATGAGATGTATTAAATTTTAAAATTCATTTTATACTATATTTGGGTATTTCATCTTTGAATATTAGTTTTCTTTTTTTTTCTTTTTTTAAAATATAATTTATTGTCAAGTTAGCTAACTTATAGAGTATACAGTGTGCTCTTGGCTTTCAGAATAGATTCCCATGATTCATCACTTACATACAACACCCAGTGCTCATCCCAACACCTCAGTGCCCATCACCCATTTTCCCCTTTCCGCCACCTTCCCCCACCTCCAGTCAACCCTCAGTTTCTTCTCTGGGGAAGAAACTTCTATGTAAGAGTGTCTTATGGTTTGCCTCCCTCTCTGTTTGTAACTATTGTTTTTCCTTCCCTTCCCCCATGGTCTTCTGTTAAGTTTCTCAAATTCCACATATCAATGAATGAAAACATGATATCTGTCTTCTCTGACTGACTTATTTCACTTAGCATAATACCCTCCAGTTCCATCCATGTTGTTGTAAATGGCAAGATTTCATTCTTTTTCATTGTTGAGTCGTATTCCATTGTTTACATATACCACATCTTCTTTATCCATCAGTTGATGGACATTTGGGCTCTTTCCATAATTGACAGCACTGCTGTCAACATTGGGGTACATGTGCCCCTGTGAATTAGCAGTCCTGTATCCTTTGGATAAATTCTTAGTACTGCTATTGCTGAGTCATAGGGTAATTCTATTTTTAATTTTTTGAGGAACCTCCACACTGTTTTCCAGAGTGGCTATACCAGTTTGCATTGCTACTGACAGTGCAAGAGGGTTCCCCTTTTTCCACATCCTTACGAACATCTGTAGTTTCCTGAGTTGTTAATTTTAGCCACTGTGACCAGTGTGAGGTAGTATCTCATTGTGGTTTTGATTTATATTTCCCTGATGATGAGTGATGTTGAGTGTCTTTTCATGTGTCTGTTGGCCATCTGGATGTCTTCTTTTGAAAAGTGTCTATTCATGTCCTCTGCCCATTTCTTCCCTATTTTTTTTTTTTTTTTTGCATGTTCAGTTTGGTGTTCTTTCTAGATTTTAGATACTGACCCTTTATCTGATATGTCATTTGCAAATATCTTCTCCCATTCCATTGGTTGCCTTATAATTTTGCTGATTGTTTTCCTTTGCAATGCAGAAGCTTCTTATCTTGATGAGGTCCCAGTAGTTCATTTTTGCTTTTATTTTCCTTGCTTTCCGGCATTTGCTGTGGCCAAGGTCAAAGAGGTTGCTGCCTGTTTTCTCCCCTAGGATTTTACTGTTCCCTGTCTCACATTTAGGTCTGTCATCCTTTTCAAGTTTATTTTTGTATATGGTGTAAGAAAGTGGTCAGTTATATTCTTTTGCATGTTGCTGTCCAGTTCTCCCAGCACCATTTGCTAAAGAGAGTGTCTTTTTTCCACTGAATACTCTTTCCTGTTTTGTCAGAGATTAGTTGGCCATATATTTGTATGTGGGCCCAATTCTGCATTCTGTATTCTGGTCCATTGGTCTATGTGTCTTTTTTTGTGCCAGTACCACGCTGTCTTGATGATTATAGCTTTGTAGTATGGGCTAAAGCTCAGGATTGTGATGCTTCCAGCTTTGGTTTTCTTTTTCAACATTACTTTGGCTATTCGGGTCTTGTGGTTCCATACAAATTTAGGTTTGTTTGTTCTAGCTCTAAGAATGCTGGTACTACTTTGATTAGGATTGCATTGAATGTGTAGATTGCTTTGGGTAGTATTGACATTTTAACAATATTTGTTCTTCCAATCCATGAGCATGGAATGTTTTTCCATTTCTTTGTGTCCTTTTCAATTTCTTTCATAAGTTTTCTATAGTTTTCAGCATACAGATCTTTAACTTCCTTGGTTAGGTTTATTCCTAGGTATTTTATGGTTTTCGGTGCAATTGTAAATGGTATTGATTCCTTGATATCTTTTTCTTTTTTAAATGATTATTTATTTTGAGAGAGACAGAGACCCAGCATGAGTCAGGGAGGGGCAAAGAGAGGGAGACACAGAATCCCAAGCAGCCTCCAGGCTCTGAGCTGTCAGCACAGAGCCAGACGTAGGGCTTGAACTCAAAAACTGTGAGATCATGACCTGAGCAGAAGTCAAACACTTAACCGACTGAGCCACCCAGGCGCCCCTCTTGATATCTTTTTATGTTGCTTCATTATTGATGTATAGAAATGCAGCCAGTTTTTGTACATTGATTTTATATCCTGCGGCTTTGCTGAATTCATGGATCAGTTCTAGCAGTTTTTTGGTGGAGTCTTTTGGGTTTTCTATGTAGAGTATCATGTCATCTGCAAAAAGTGAAAGTTTTGACTTCTTCTTTGCCACTTTGGATACCTTTTATTTCATTTTGTTTGATTGCTGAGGTTAAGACTTCCAAAACTATGTTAAACAACAGTGGTGTGAGTTGAATATTAGTTTTCACATACACTTACTATTGGTATATCTTCTATTATTGGAAAAGTAGTAATATTAAATAACTTTTTTAAAGTGTATTTATTTATTTTAAGAGGATAGAGAGAATCCCAAGCAGGTTCTGTGCTGCCAGCACAGAGCCCGACATGTGGCTTGAACTCATGAACTGTGAGATCATGACCTGAGCTGAAATCAAGAGTCAGATGCTTAACCGACTGAGCCACCCTGGCACCCCTAGATAAATTTTTATTGACAATACTGGGACAGAAAAAATTGAAATAGTTTTTAAAATGTCACAGTTCCATGATCATACTACAACTAAATGATTATTGTATATGTAAGCTGTAAAGATACTAATAGTATATAAGTGATTCAATATTTTTGTTCTTGGAAATAAATATACATGTAATATATATATAAAGGAAGTATTCATGGGGCGCCTGGGTGGCTCAGTTGGTTGAGCATCCAACTTCGGCTCAGGTCATGATCTCACGGTCCATGAGTTTGAGCCCCACGTTGGGCTCTGTACTGGCAGCTCAGAGCCTGGAGCCTGCTTCTGATTTTCTCCCTGCACCTCCCCTGCTTGCTCTTGCTCTCTCTCAAAAATAAATAAAACAGTAAACAAAATTTTTTTAAAGGGAAGTATTCATATTCTCCTACCTAGATTTAATTCTAAATACGTGTTGACATTTTTGCTTATAGTTATCCTTGTTTTCTGTTTTCTGTTTTTATATTTTGATTAAACTATAGTTGACACACTATGTTAATATTAATTTCAAGCATACAACTCAGTGGGTAATGCTATGCTTACCATACAGTGCTATTACAATACCATTAACTGTATTTCCTAAGCTGCACTTTTTGTCATCCCTGTGAGTTATTTGTTCCATAACTGGAAGCCTGTACCTCCTACTCCCCTCTACTCATTTTGCCCATCCCGGACACCCCTCCTTTCTGGCAGTTATCAGTTCTTTGTAGTTATGGGTCTGTTTCTGCTTTTTGTTTGTTGGTGGACCTTTAAGTTGTTTTTAACTCTTGGCTATTATGATTAGGACTTTCATGAGCAGTCATGTACGAGTATTTGAGTATCTGTTTTCAGTTCTTTTAGGTATATATTTAGGAATAGAAATGCTGGGTCATATGGTAATTTTATGTTTAACTTTTTGGGAATCACTAAATTGTTTTCTAAAGTGTCTGCACCATTTAACATTCCCATCAGCAATATAGGAGGAATCCAGTTTCTTCACGTTGCTGCTAATAATTATTATTTTCTGTTTTTTTGGGTGTTGTCTTAATAGTGGGTGTGAAGTGATATTGTTTTTGTTTTTTAAGGTTTATTTATTTTTGAGAGAGAGAGAGAGACAGAGACAGAGACAGAGTGGGAGTAGGGGAGGGGCAGAGAGAGAAGAAGACACAGAATCCAAAGCAGGGTCTAGGCTCCGAACTGTGTCAGCATAGAGCCTGACGTGGGCCACAAACCCACCAACCAAGAGATCGTGACCCAAGGTGAAGCCGGACACTCAACCAACTGAGCCACCCAGGTGCTGCCATTATGGTTTTGATTTTCATTTCCCTGGTGGCTAATGATTTCGGGCATCTTTTCATATGTTTGGTGCCCATTTATTTGTAATCTTTAGGAAAATGTCTGATCAGATCCTTTGCTCAATTTGAAATTGGGTTGTCTTTTTGTGTTTGAGTTGTAAGAGTTCTATATATATTCTGGACACTAGACCCTTTTTCTAGGAAATAAATACTTTTTTCTGGGTTTTCTACTTGCCACAAGTTGTTTGTAGTGATTTGCTTTTTTTTTTTTTTTTTAATTTTTTTTTAACATTTATTTATTTTTGAGACAGAGAGAGACAGAGCATGAACGGGGGAGGGTCAGAGAGAGGGAGACACAGAATCCGAAACAGGCTCCAGGCTCCGAGCTGTCAGCACAGAGCCCGACGCGGGGCTCAAACTCACGGACTGCGAGATCATGACCTGAGCCAAAGACAGATGCTTAACCGACTGAGCCACCCAGGCACCCCATTCCCTGTTTATTTTTAATATAATTTGTGCCTCCCCCAACATTTCCTCCCTTCCATAGTTTGTTTTTTAAGAGAATCATCTTATGACTTTTAATTTTTATTTTGTATTAATTTTTTTAAAGTAGGCTTCACTCCCTGTGTGTAGCCCAATGACCCTAAGATCAAGACCTGCTCAGAAATAAAGAATCTGTCTCTTAACTGACTCAGCCACTCAAGCACCCAACTTGTGATTTTTTTTAAATCCTCTTTTGTGTCATTGCTTTTTTGTTTCATTAATTTCAGTTCTTATGCATTTTTTCTGTCTACTTTTTTTACTTTAATTTAGTGTTCACTGTTTTTCCAGCCTTTTTCAGTAAGCATTTAAGATTACACTTTTTTTTCTATATATTTAGCTGAATGTATCCCATAAATTTTAAAGGTAAAATCTCTTACTCAGTTTTAAGAATTTTATTCCCATTATCATTTTTTTAGAAATATATGTTTTTTAATTTGTAAGCTTTTAGTACATATCAGTTTCATAAAAGTTCTCAGTGTACTTGAGGATCACTTGTGCTCCCTAATTTTGGTTGCAGAGTTTTCTATATGTCTATTAGGTTAGATAGGGCTTTAGTTGTTTTGTTCACATTGTATGCTTGCTAATTTTTGATCTGCTGAGTTACTAAGAGAAGTGTGGATTTCTTATAGTTCAGTCCATTTTTGCTTCATATGTTTTTAAGACACAAAGCTATAGTTTCTTTGTGGTGAACTGAACCTTCATCATTCTTTAGAGACAGTATCCTTAGTAATGCTTTTTGCCTTAGATATAGTTTGTCTGATAGTAAAGGGCTATGCCAGAGTCCTCCTTTTTAGTTTTTTTACATGGTATATATTTTTCTGTCCTTTGTGAGTCTTTATGGTTAGAAAGCTTATAGCTGGATTTTATTTATTTTAAATTTATTTTCATCTTAAGAAAAAAATTTTTAATGTTTATTTTTGAGAGAGGGAGAGACAGAGCACAAGTGGGGGAGAGGCAGAGAGAGGGGGGGAGGCAGAATCCGAAGTGGGCTCCAGGCTCCGAGCTGTCAGCACAGAGCCTGATGCGAGGCTTGAACTCACAAACTGCAAGATCATGACCTGAGCTGAAGTCAGATACTCAACTGACTGAGCCACCCAGCCACACATTTCATGATCTATTTTAAGTGGCAATCTGGATTTATTTCTACATTATTTTGTGATTCCTATTCTTCCTGGTTCTCCTTATTGCTCTTTCTTTCTTGTATATTGATTGGGCTTTTTAAATTCCATTTTGCCTTTCCTTGTAGCCCCTCCCCCATCCTATCACACATGCACTGATTTGGAATTTATTCACAAATTTTTACAAAATGTGTATACATAACTCAAAGTCTGTCAGTATCTTCTCACGTAACCCCCCAAATACTAGGACCTTAGGATATCTGAGATCAGAATATATTTTTCTTCATTATTGGCTGGTATTTTAGTTCTGTCTTTTCCCCCCTTAAACTTCCATTCTATACAGTCAGTGTTAAATTTAGATTTGCCCATATGCTTACCAGTTTCTTAGCTATTGATTCCTTCTTCCTGAATATTCTTTAGGAGTTCTTTTATTGGCAGTCTGTTAGTCAGGTTTTGTTTGTTTGAAAATGTGTATTTCACCCATGTTCTTGAAGGATATTTTTTGTGGGTATACATTCCAGGTTGAAGATTAACAGTTATTTTTCCTTAATATCTATGAGATTGTATTGTGCTGTCCTTTGGCTTGCATTATTATTGTTTAGAAGTCTTGGTTCCAGATACTGATTCCTTTAACTGCTCTGTGTCCAAAAGTGGATTTCTTTTTCTTTTTCCTGTTTGGATTTACTGTGTTTTCTTAATCAGAGAATTCATGTCTTTTGTCAATTTTGGAAAATTATCAATCATTACCTCTTTGAATGTTGTGCTCCTTCATTCTCTTCTCCTAAAACTGTGTTTGGACATATGTTACACTTTCACATTTTTTTTTTCTGCCATGTGTCTGTGCTGCTCTCTTTGTGATTACTTCAGATGTTCCAATTCACTGAGTGTCTCTTCAGCTCTGATATGATGTTTAACCAGTCCATAGGGTTTTTTTTTTCAGTGATTACATTTTTTATTTATAAAAGTTATTTGGTTCATTTCTAACTCTGCCTAGACCTTTTTTTTTTTTTAAATAATATTTTGTTCTTTGCTCATGTGTTCCATTCTCTATTATATTACTTTAAACACTTTAATATACTTAAAAACATTTTTTTAATGTTTATTTATTTTTTAGAGTGAGAGAGAGAGTGCACAAGTTGGGGAAGGGGAGAGAGGGAGACACAGAATCCGAAGCAAGCTCCAAGCTTTGAGCTGTTCGCACAGAGCCCGATGTGGGGCTCGAATCCATGAACCCGCGAGATCATGACCTGAGCCGAAGTCGGTCGCTTAACTGACTGAGCCACCCAAGCGCCCCAACATTTTAACATACTTAACATTCCGTGTCAAAAATTTCTTGGTTTAAATCTGCTCCTTGTTTCTGCAGAGGTTTTTTTTGTTTGTTTTGTTTTGTTTTTTGTGTTTTTACTCTCACTGTTGGTGGCTTCTTTCCTTGTCCATTGTTTATTTTAAATGTTTATTTATTTATTTAGAGAGAGTGGGGGAGGGGCAGAGAAAGAGAGGAAAGAGAAAGAATATCAAGCAGGCTCAGTGCTGTCAGCATAGAGCCCAGCGTGGGGCTCAATCCCCTGAACCTCGAGATCATGACCTGAGCTGAAATCAAGAGTCAGACTCTTATGCCCCTGTTATGTATATTTAGATTACGAATTCTCATCTATTTGGGTTCTGTCTGTGCAGATTATACACCACCCCCCATATAAAATTTGCCCTTTTGCTTTTGCCATATGTCCCGCATTGTAATTAAGCCAGGGACACTTTTCTTTTTTAAGTGTATTTATTAATTTTGAGAGAGAGTGCAAGCAGGGGAGGGATGGAGAGAGAGGGAGAGAATCCCAAGCAGGCTCCATGTTGTCAGTGCAGACCCTGACACTGGGCTCAAACTTCAGAACCGTGAGATCATTACCTGAACCAAAATCAAGAGTCGGATGCTTAACAGATGCTTAACTGACTGAGCCACCCAGGTGCCCCTGGTACAGGTAATTTGATTCAAAGGTATCTCTTCTCTTCTCTGGTATATTGTTTATTCATATTTAAATGATAGTATGAGGATCTTTCTTTCTTTGTTCTTTGATCTTTTTTCTGAATTTCATCTTCCCATTTTGGAGTTCCAAGCCTGGGTTTCTTTTCCTCCATCTTTTTTGTGTAGTCTGATGTAATGAGTGTGTGGGTTTTCCTGGTGATAGGTGGGTGATGTTGTTGGAAAGACAACTAGAGACTAAAGGTCATATGTCTTGGTTCTGTGTTAGAATACTGAGTTTGGTGGTATATTTTAATATCCCAGATTGTTTGGGAGGGGTGATGTCTTGCTGAAGGGTACCCTGTTTGGAGTGTGGGCCTAGAGTGTTTTAGTGCATTAGGACCCAGTCATTCACTTTCCCTGTTTCACTCCAGTCTCCTCAGCAGTGCTTTCACAACAGTATTTCCCCTTCCCGAGGAAGGAAAATGGAAGGATACCCATTCAACTTTCTTCTCTCCAGATTTGGGATTACTAGTGATGATTCTCAGGGTTAAGTTACCAATGAATGGGCTTCTGGAAGGTGGGGGTGAGGAAAGGAATATGATTTGGCTCTGCGTCACTTCTTTTTAAGTTCATTGGAAGAGGCAAATTCTTTAGCTATGTCAATCTACCCTTGTTGCATTATTTTCCTTGAAATTATCCTCTTAGTTCTTGTTTCTGCATCATCTTCACTGTCTGTTTGAATAAACTGTATAATATTACTGAGGTACTATTGTGCAAATATTGTGATGTTTTATCATTTCTGGGTTCTGCTGTAACAGATAAATCTGCAGAGATCTTATTCATCCCTGTGTGGCTTTGCATCTGTTGCATTATTCCTTAGGTTGAATTCCTGGGAGTAGAATTGCTGTGTCAAAGGGTGTAACAAATATCTCTGAATCTTGTCGAATATTGCTTTTTTTCTAAAGGTTATAACAACTTAGGTTCTCACCAGAAATGAATGAGTACACTAATTTCACTGTAGCCGCATTAGTATTTGATGGTAATATTTTTCTTAAAAAAAAAAATAGCTGTAGAATAAGATCTTAAGGTTGCTTAAATATTCATATCTTTTACTGTTGACCTTTAGCATTTTCCTGTGGTTTAGTTTACTACTTATTTTACTACTTACTTTCTCATTTGTGAGTTGTATGTTTTCATATTTGCCCATTGAATGACCTTGATATTTTTCTCATATATGCAAAACCAAGTTCCTTTATAAAAGAAAGTGTTTAACCTTTCTATTTTTACATTTTTTTACAAATATAATTAAATCTCTTATCAGTTTCAACTGAGAAATTTATGTGATAAACTGAGAAATTAAGCTAACTTTTTTGGTTAGCTTTTTGTAATTTTAATTCCTTTTTCTTGTGTTTGCCTTTGGTATGTGAGGAAGGTGTGTTCTCATTAAATAGAAAGTAATTGGAAAGAAATTATATTAACCCCATGTAGTAAGGTGTTTTGTTTTTCTAGAGAGAGAGAGAATGTGGGGAAGAGGGTCAGTGGGAGAGAGAGGGACAGAGAGAGAATCTTAAGTAGGCTCCACACTTTGTGCTGAGCCTGACAGCCCACGGTTCTGATGCCAGGACCCTGGGATCATGACCTGAGTCAAAATCAAGAGTTGGATGCTCAACCAACTGAGCCACCCAGGCACTCTGCCAATCCCCCACCCAATTTGTTTGCTAAATTAAAATAAATCTCCTTGGGAAACCTGTGTGACTCAGTTGGTTAAGCACCCGACCCTTGATTTCGTCTCAGGTCATGATCTCATGGTTCATGAGTTCCAGCTCTGCACTCACAGCGCCTGCTTTGGATCCTCTGTCTCCCTCTCTCTGCCACTCCCCCATGTGTGTGCCTACTCTGTCTGTCAAATATAAATAAATGTTAAAAAAAAAAAAAAGAATATCTCCTTGTCTTCAAGTAGGCTCTATACCCATTGTGGGGCTTGAATAGGAGTCACATGCTGTACTGACCAAGCCAGTCAAGCGCCCCTAATTTTTTTTTTTAAGATTTTATTTTTAAGTAATGTCTATAGCCAACGTGGGGCTTGAATTTACAACCCAGAGATCAGGAGTTGCATGCTTCCCCAACTGAGCCAGCCACACACTCCTCCCCTAATCCTTTTTAATAGTTATTAATGGCTGTAAGAATATGCTTCATTCATTTTTTAAAATATTCTAATTGTCTCTGGTTTTTAGTCATTTTGTTTCAAAAAGGGATTCCTATTGGACTGTCACTAGGAATGAGGAAATGCTAATGTTTGATTTAGTTTCCTCTTTTCATAGTTTACCTTTTCGCTTACCAATCGTTTTAAATATTCCAATAAGCAGTTTATATATATATATATAAGTTCTCTATAGTGGGGTGTGTGGGTGGCTCAGTGGGTTAAGTGTACAACTTTTGATTTCGGCTTAGGTCATGATCTTGAGGTTGGTTGGTTTGGGCCCCATGTCGGGCTTTGCGCTGATTGTGCGAGGTCTGCTTGGGATTCTCTCCCTCCCTCCCTCTCTGCCCCTCCCCGCTTGCTCTCCCTCTCTCTCAAAACTAAATAAACAAAAATAAAAAAATAAAAGTCCTATATAGGGCACCTGGGTGGCTCAGTCCATTGAATGTTGGACTCTTTATTTCGACTCAGGTCATGATCTTATGGTCGTGAGATCATAGCCCGAAGTCAGGCTCTGTGCTGGGCATGGAGCCTGCTTAAGATTCTCTCTCCCCCTGCCCTTCCCCAACTTGTGAATCTGCATGGGTGTCCTTGCTCACTCGCTTGCTCTCTCCCTCCCTCCCTCAAAAATATATAAATAAGTAAATTGTGAGTTTAACATAAAAGTCTTATATAATTAAGACTTTGTTTCTAAATACCTTGTGTATACATTTGCCATTGTAAGTGAGATCTGTCTTTCATTATGATTTCTTGCTGGCTGTTATTGATAAGAATTTAGGGGAAACAAAGTACTTGAGAGATTTTGATGAACTTACCGTTTTAAGAAATAAAATTCTATAGTTTTTTTTTGTAAACTTTGAGATCTTAAGATGCATCCTTGGTTTGGGTAAAAACTACACATTCTGTTATAGGCTATGAACATTGAACATTGTTTAGTAATGTTTAGGAAGAATGTAGTGAACATTGTTTAGGGGGAACTGTAATTAAAAATACTGAATGCTGCTAGTGAAAGAAGCACTGCATTTTTTCATCCAAGTAACTTTTGGACATCTAGAGCTCTATAAGCTCCTTATAAACAGGATTTTACATCTCCTAATAAATAGAAACTCTTTAAAATATTGGCTGAGTAACTTAAAACATAAGTTTAACTCAAAACACAGTGACATTTAAATGAAAGAAAAGAAAATACATTGGGATTCTTTACCCATCATTTATAAAATGTAGCTATTCTTGGGGCTGTTCTCGGGGCGCCTAGATAGCGCCTAGATAGCTTAGTTGGTTAAGCTTCCAACTTCAGCTAAGGTCATGATCCCACATTTGGTTTGTGAGTTCCAGTCCCGCGTCGGGCTCTGTGCTGACAGCTCAGTCTGGAGCCTGCTTCAGATTCTGTGTCTCTCTCTCTCTGCTTCTCTGTCTCAAAGAATAAACAAACATTAAAAAAAAAAATGCTGCTCTTTGTTCTGTCCGTAGGTGGAAAACCATGAATTCCTTGTAAAACCTTCATTTGATCCTAATCTGAGTGAATTAAGAGAAATAATGGATGACTTGGAAAAGAAGATGCAGTCAACATTAGTAAGTGCAGCAAGAGATCTAGGTAAGAAGGGTTCATTGGAGGTTTTTGTCTATACAGTATCCACACTGGTGCCAGAATTACTTCCCAGGAGGACACAGTGGATCTTGCCAGTTCCTTGTTTAAATTGCCAGGCCTTTGTTCTGCACAGTAAAATTACAAACACTTCAGGTTAACATACAGGAATACTTTGCATTCAGAGCCACACCCTCTTCCAGACTTCTCTCTTACTAACTCGCTAACCCAAGGATGATCCCACATTCCTTCCAGACAGTTCAACCAAGAGTCCCTTGCATCATTTCCTCTAAACAGGATCTGCATTAAACGTCACCTCCACTACAAGCCTAATTCTACTAGGAATAGTTCGTTGATTTGGCTTTGAGGTTCCCTACTACTTCAGTAACTTCAGCTTTTTTTTTTTTTTTTAATGGCTGCCTTCCCTACCAGATTATTAATTCCCCCAATTAGTCTCAGACTATTCACACAGATTTGTTCTGAATTTGTAAACCTCTTTGCTTTGAGCATCTCTCACATATATGTTAAATGAATAAATAAATCTTAGCATATTAGAAGACCCCTTGAGCAGTAATACTTAAACTTTTGAAGAATCTGATGAAAGTTATGAATCCTCTTTCCTGAAATATGTCCATACCTACATATACAAAAAGTTTTGCAAATAGTTTCCATGGAGAATTCATGTATGGACTAGACCCTAGGTAAAGAATCTTTGCCTTACTTTACTTCTCGTTTCATAGCGCTGTCTACATTTTTTCTACAGTCTCTTTCCTCTCCAGGACAGTGATTTCCTCCCCAGTCCAGTGAGGTCTGTCTTTAGTTGTTTGTTGCTACTGATATTTCATAGCCATGCTTTAGCAGTTAAATTTGTAGGTATGATATCTCTTCTGGTTTGTACTCTAAAGATCACATTGATGTGCAAGATGATGAGGACAGACTTAGAGAAACTTAAAAATCTTAGGTGTACAAACTCTAGCTGATTGATAATTGCTTATTTTGTGAAGTTTCCTACCCTTAACAGAAAATACATGTTATAGTTTTTCTAGAGTTTCATTGTCAAGAGTCTTAAGTTTTTGTTTGGAAAGTGTATTTGTTCACTTTAATCATCCTTTATAATAGTTCCAGAGAAATGCTTTAGTGAAGTAAAGCACCCTGCTGCAGAACTCTCCAAGGGAAGGGGCCATATCTTAGCCCACTGCTGTACTCTGCACCTTCGGATGGGTATACCCAGAAAGCGCTTCGACATCAGAAGCCAATAACATTAATGCAAGAGTTTAAGGATTTTATAGACAGCCTTCACTCATGTAGTTTTTGAATGAAGTGAAGTTTGACTCTTTCCCAGTTAATCTTAATAATTTCCGCTACACTGTCTTGCCATAAAAGTATGTTTTTCACCATTTAGAGTTAATTATTTTAAGCATTTTATTAAAAAATGGCTCTAGACATCTGTAACATACTTTTTCTTTATTTCCTTATCCTGAAGGCTTGGATCCTGGCAAACAGATTAAACTGGATTCCAGTGCACAGTTTGGTTATTACTTCCGTGTAACGTGTAAGGAAGAAAAAGTCCTTCGTAACAATAAAAACTTCAGTACAGTAGATATCCAGAAGAATGGTGTTAAATTTACCAACAGGTTTGTATTTATATTACTTTATTAAGTCTTCAGTAGTTCCATGGAACTAAATTGTTCTGTGAAACGTGAATGCTGTATGATAAGGAAGTTTTACCTTATTAACTGATACAAGGCATAAGGTAAGAGTGAAACATTATTTTCTTATAAGTGCCTAGTCAGGTGTTCCAACACCCCCGTGTTAAATAACTCTTCTCTTCCTCATTGACTGAAGTGACACTTTGGATCTGTTTTTAAGATTCTTTCACATGTCTGTCCCATAATTCTTTTGTCAATATGAAATAGATTAATTATATTACAGTTATTTATACTATACTTCCATATCTGTTAGAGTTAGTTCCCCATCATATCTCTGCTTTATAGTTATTTTCATGTTTGGTTTTTCTAAGAAAACTTTGCTATAATTTACCAATTAAAAAAAAATTCTATATCAATTGGATCTATAAATTAGTTTAGGGAGATGCCTACCAGCCTTAGCAAGGTCACTCATTAGATTATTGCTTTTTAAAAAATTTCTCTTTCTGGGGACGCCTGGGTGGCTCAGGCAGTTAAGCGTTTGACTTAGGCTCAGGTCATGATCTTGTGGTTCGTGGCTTCGGGCCCCACGTCAGGTTCTGTGCTAATAGCTCAGATCCTGGAGCCTGCTTCAGATTCTGTGTCTCCCTCTCTCTCTGCTCCTCCCCCTGCTCGTTCTCTCTGTCTCTCTGTCTCTCTCTCTCTCAAAAATAAACATGGACAAAAGATTTTGCGAGTTTTTCTTTTCCTTCACTGATGTTAAGTTTCTGAGGCAAATTATGTATGGGTGAAAAAAGAATTATTTTAAAATAAATCTTCTGTGGAGCTCCTGGATAGATCAGTCGGTTAAGTGTCCAACTCTTGGTTTCAGCTCAGGTCATGATCTCATGGTTTGTGAGTTTGAGCCCCGTGTTGGGCTCTGTGCTAACAGGGCATAGCCTGCTCTGGATTCTTTCTCTCTCCATCTCTCTCTGCCCCTCCCCCACACTTGCTCTCTGTGTCTCTCTCTCAAAAATAAACTTAAAAAAATTTGTTTTCATAAAGAAAATAAATCTTCCATTATTTGGGTCGGGGCATTTATCTTTTTCCTTCTGTACTATATTAGAATTTATGGCAGCCTAACACCCACCCCTCTTCAATAGTCCCTGTACTTTACAAGTAGTTTTTGTATATGTGATCCCCTTTTATCCATTTATTTAGCAAGTCTTTGAGTGCCTCTTATGTGCAGACATTATTCTAGGTGTTCAGACACCCCAGGAATGAAAACAATCCATCTGTTAGATTTCTCATTACAATTCTGAAATAAATAGGTTTATTTCTCTCATTTTTTACATGAAGCTGAAACTCCCAATTTCCCAGGGTTAGACAGCTAGCAACATTAGATACTCACTCCTAGATCTCCTGTCGCTAAATTTAGTAGTAGTTGTTTTTCCAGTAAACTGTCCCTGACTCAAGAAATATATATGTATATTTTGGCTTAGATAAGGCAGAACTTGTGGGGTGTTATAACCATCTTTGAAGCACACCATTGATTAATTTATAATATATGTAGAAGAGATAGAACTGATTGCATTTATTCCAAAAGTTGTGGAAAATTTATTAATTCATTTTGGTCAACAAATGAAACGTTTGCTGTGTATCTGAGTCTTTGATCATATAATTTTCCTTCTTCCTTTTTTTTGTAATGTTTATTTATTTTTGAGAGAGAGAGAGTGAATGTGGGGGAGGTACAGAGAGAGAGGGAGACCGAGGATCTGAAGCCGGCTCTGCGCTGACAACTCACAAACCACAAGATCATGACCTGAGCTGAAGTCCAACTGAGCCACCCAGGCGCCTCTATGATTTTCCTTCTTAAAAACTTCCAGTGTCTGTCTGCCATCCAGAAAAATCTGGAACTTGTATTGTAACCTGCACAGTCTTGTCCCTGGCCCCCTCCACTTTCCTCTCTTGCTACTCTTCCTTCACATAGTGGTCTCACTTTTATAATATCTTTGCCTCTTGTTTTTCTTCCTTTAATTCTTTCTCTTTGCCTGTTTCATGGTCTGCTGCTGCTCCTTGCCTGTGCACTGTTCTTGAGCTGTGTATGTGTATTATGCCATTGGCTAATCCATCAACTTCACAATTATTGCCTTGGTTGATGCCCTCCTTCATCTAGTGAATGCTTCCCCCTTTTTGTCTTCTCTGTGCCCCCCATCTTGTTTTTTTGTTTTTAAGTTTATTTATTTATTTGTTTTGAGAGAGAGGCAGCATGAGTAGGGATGGGGCGCAGAGAGAGAGAGAGAGAGAGAGAGAGAGAGAGAGAAAGGATCTCAAATAGGCTCTGTGCTTTCAGCGCAGAGGCCAATGTGGGGCTTGAACTCAAGAAACCGTGAGATCATGACCTGAACCGAAACTGAGAGTCGGATGCTTAACCGACTGAGCCCCTCAGGCACCTCATTGTCTTTTTGTTTTCAATGTCCTTCCCTTCCTTTGATATTAGTGAATGTTTTTCCTTCACTTTATTATCTTTCTTTACTTTTTATTTCAACCTATAGTTTCATTTTTTCTTAACTCAATGAGATTTGGTTTTCAAAACATTTTCCTTACTTTGACAGCCTTCAGTATCAAAAGAAGGGCTCTTCTAAACAGCATAAATGTTAACATAGTGAATTCCAGCCACATCTTCTCCTAATGAGTTGCCCATTTTCTACTCACATTTTCATTTTAATTATTGTTTTGGTTCTTTAGAGGATAGATACTCTGTATATATTTTATGTAGTACGTATTACCTCCAGTAGATGTTTTGATATTTTTAATAATATCATTATCTTGATTTGCAGTAAACTGACTTCTCTCAATGAAGAGTATACCAAAAATAAAACTGAGTATGAGGAAGCCCAGGATGCAATTGTTAAAGAAATTGTCAATATTTCTTCAGGTAAATTGAATAGACCAGTACATTAACTGTTCTGAATATAATCTGGTTTTTAGTAATAGAAACATCAGGATGTTTGAAAAGTGGTTTTTTTAACAGCTGTTAAATGTTGTGACTGTTTATTATATTAGACTGCATATAAGTATTTTATAGGTATTGTGGTGGGACAAGTAGCTGGAAGTTACTCTTGTAAGTAGAAAGATAAGTTAGTGCAGGCTAAGGAATGCAATGGGAACAGCCTGAAAAACAGATATACATAAAAGTGCAATTTATTGTTTTGTTTGTTTTTTTGTTTTTAAAGCACAAATTTATTGTAACAAGGAAAAGAAACACCAAGGGCTACAAGGCACTAATAATGTTAGATTATCTATGGGTTCATGCTCTAAGTTTTGGAAATAAGTACCACTGAAAAACAAATAGAAATTACACATGAGGCAAGAAGCCTTCTTTTGGGTTTTGTGTGCCGTTTTGCAGATTTCCAGAGTTTATTCTAGAGGGCACTGTTGAGCAGACTGTATGACGTGACACTGGTATTGCCTGTAGTATGGAATGAATGTGTGGTTAGCACAGGGTAGGGCTGATATGTTAAACTGGAAGGCTTTGCCTGTCATCACAGACACCTTTATTGTGCCTTTCAAAAAGATAACCAAAGAACTGCTTCAAACAAGTGATCAAAGTTGGCATCATCAATAATGGGACAAATGACATCATAAATAATGCTTCCTGATGTGATGTAGAGGGAAGAGCACGGTACTGCCCATGAGGTATTCTTGACAAAAATGTTTAACGTGATAATGAATGAGAAGGGAAAAACTTAGATAAATTTAGATTTGTGAGACACTACTTTTAAGGCCTGTACTCTTTAAAAATGTGTGTGTCGTGGAAGCAAAAAAGGAATGGGCAGGATCTGTTCTATCTAGATTAAAGAGACACGGCAAGCAAATGCAGTAGACAGTCCTTGATTGGACCCAGGACTAGGAGTTGGAGGTAGGGAATAGCTATCAAGAACCTTGAGACAAATTGGCGAAGTTTAAAAGGAAATAATACGGTATTGGTGTCCTATTTCTTGGGTGTGTATTGTGAGTAAGTAGGAGGATGTCCTTGTTTTCATGCTGAATTATTTAGGAGTAAACAGTCATTTGAAAACTGTGTGTTTATATAATTCTGTAAATTATTTTACTATTAGCAATTTTCATAGTAAATCAGAAATATAAAACTTAAAGGGTTCTAATACACTTTATATATTGGTGTTGAGGTGAGTGAGATTTGTAAAGATTACATTTTTGCTTGGCAGTATCAGATAATCGTGGCATGACAGTCTCAGTTGAATTACATTCCTGAGTCTAGATTGCGTTTTTAAGGATGCTGTAAATACTATATATTCACACTTCCTTAAAAAAAAAAAAAAATTACTAGCTCCTATTCATTAAGCACCTACTAGGTTAAAGCTGCTAGCTTTAAACATTTAAATGGAAGGTTTTTTTTATTTAGAGTTACCTTGAATTTAAATGAAGCCTTTTCTTGTCTAATATATGCATTATTTTTATTTTAAAATGTAACAGATCATTTTTGTAGTTTTCTATCTTGGCTATTACACCAGAAAAGGTAATGCTTTTAAGAGCCAGATGATGTAAGATACCAAGTATAGACTTAAATAAGAGGCTTCGGTTTTCCTTTTTTAAAGTAATTACAGTAAGTACTCCATTAATATTTAAGTAATTTCACAGGTTCTTGTTCCTACATTATAGAGTAGTGTGAGCTGTTTCTTTTTTTAAAAGAAGTACATGTTAGGTAAAACGGAATAAATTTGAAAATGGTGAAACAGTAAGAGAGTTATTTGTATTCAACCATTCATAAGTTAATTTTTATTTTCAAAGCATTTTATCACTTTTATGGGAAACAAGGGAATCAAAGATGAATTATATATCCTGCCATTTGATTAAACTCATAAATGTTTTTCTAAAACACTATTCTCTTGAATGTCCTTTGAAGCTTTTGACACACTGATGCCCGTGTGATAGTTCTACATAATGTGTGTGTGTTATGTTACACCAACTCCTCCAAGCTATTAAAATTTAGAACCTATTCTATGAGTTTTGACCATTTTTATTGCTTAAACATGCATTGCCTGGCATGTGTCAGGGACTTTTTAGTGTACATAATAGCTTTTAGTATTAATGTTCTTGGAGAGGAGAATCTCATTGAAAGTGTTTTAAGTGACAATTAGGGATCTAAATTATGCTAAATTTCAACTGCATGTGGTACTGGTGGGAAGAAAAAACTCAAGTAACAGTTATTTGGTCAAGTTTATACATGCACAGGCCTTGATGGTCACATTATTATATTTTAAACCTAGTATTTGTATGTTTCCTAAGATAAGCAGCTGTGTGCTTTTTAATTTTAATGGATTTCGGTAAGGGAAGGCATCACACTCTATTTTTGAAATCCGTTCATACTAGGGGAAGATGTAGTAATACATTTTAAACTCGTGAGGTTTTAGGTATTCCTTTCAAATTTAGCATGGCAAACTTCTGTTAATATTTTAAGTATATAAATTAGAAAATGGATTTTAAATTCCCAAATAGGGAAGTTAAACATATTTCTGTGGCTGTTTATATGTATTTTTTTTTTCAGTATTCCTATGCACATTTTCTGTTTTTATACAGGTTATGTAGAACCAATGCAGACACTCAATGATGTATTAGCTCAGCTAGATGCTGTTGTCAGCTTTGCACATGTATCAAATGGAGCACCTGTTCCATATGTACGACCGGTCATTCTGGAGAAAGGACAAGGAAGAATTACGTTGAAAGCATCCAGACATGCTTGTGTTGAAGTTCAAGATGAAGTTGCATTTATTCCTAATGATGTTCACTTTGAAAAAGATAAACAGATGTTCCACATCATTACTGGTAAAACAAAAAAAACCCCAGAAAACATCTAATTTATGGGCTTTTTGGGGGGGGGTGGGTAATGTTTCCTTTTTTTTATTTTGGAGTGGAAATATTTAAGACTGATGAAGCAAATTCTAATCCTTGATGTTAGAAAAACAACATTAATCATACTGGTTAGTAATATATTCACATTTGGGTTACAGGGAAGATTTGGAAGGAGGGGGAGGCCCTTATGAGAGAATGTCATCTTTATATAAAACTTTTGTTCCAAGGGGTTTATTAGTGTATTTAAAAATGAATTTTCCAGAGTGCCTAGGTGTCTCAGTCAGTTAAGCGTCTGACTCTTGATCTCAGCTCAGGTCTTGATCTCACAGTTATGCCTTCAAGCTCCACGTTAGACTCCACTCTGGGCGTGAAGCCTACTTAAAAAAAAGAACATCCCTTCAACCTAAAGATTACCGTTAGCCAGAGGTCATTGAAGGTCAAGTAGAATGGACTGCTGAATGACCTCAGCTTAAGGTAGCAGTTCTTTTAAAGACATGGGACTATATTCATGTGAAATTTGAGAAAAGTTTGCTTATAGACTAATGTAGCATGTTTCAAACTAAAGTGTTTTTACATCTTAACCAGATTCTAGAAAACAGAAGTGGAGGATGGGTGGGAGTCTTTGGACAAATATATTGGGGGAATAGTCAGTGATAATATTCTAGTTCCCCAAACGGATTTTCAAGTTGTTAATATAATCTAACCCAAACAAAGAAATTGTACTTTTGCAGAAAATGGGGTTGTTTCTTAGGGCTTTAGTGTGGAGTTTAAGTAATTTGAAAGATTTGACCATACTAATCCATTCACTAATAGCCTTGTTTATTAATGAGTTATAGTGTTTAGTTAATCATTTAGGTGTGTACTACTTTTCTGGATGACATCAAATTATCACGTAGGCGGTTCTGTGAGCTGTGAGAAAATCTATGGTTTTTCTAGGCAAATTACAGGTAAGGTATATTTCTCATGGGTCCTCTTGATGAAGGGTGCAGTGTAGGTTTGACTGAAGAGAAAATACCATTACCTAGGTAGTTGGTGGTTCTGCTGCTTATATGCCATGTCATATGACCTAGGTGATTAGTCATAAATGTGCAGTTGAAGACTAAAAATTTATTCGCAGAAATAAATTTAATAATCTTGCTTTTCGATGTAATTTATTTTATAGGCCCTAATATGGGAGGTAAATCAACATATATTCGCCAAACTGGGGTGATAGTTCTCATGGCCCAGATTGGGTGTTTTGTGCCATGTGAGTCAGCAGAAGTGTCCATTGTGGACTGCATCTTAGCCCGAGTAGGGGCTGGCGACAGTCAGTTGAAAGGAGTCTCCACATTCATGGCTGAAATGCTAGAAACTGCTTCTATTCTCAGGTGAGTGAATTTCCCAGTCCCCTCAAAATGAAAATGAATGTCCCTGTCCTGTGAGAAGTGCATCTGCAGATTCACCTATAAAACATCTGAGAACCTTCATCTAGTTTAATAGTTTTCTTATGAACTTTTGTCTTAAAGGGTGATTGGTAATAGTTGGGGAAAGCTTCTTTGATTTTTAAATTTGTCTTCTTAAGATTTCTGGCAGTTGTTCACCTTATAACCTCCGCCACTACTATGCTTTTGCTTGTGCTGTTCACAATTATGTGGAGTGTTTACCCATGTCCTTTCCAATCTTTAAAGGCCTTAGTGACAGACATTCTACTTCTCCGATGTCTTTCCTTGTCACATAAGCCTCAGGTCATGGATATTTCTTCTGTGAACTCTTCAACATGCCTTTAACTTTATTAGATTTTTTATTTTAGAGGTTACTAAAATCTCTTTGTTTCACTTTTAGGTGCTTCTTTAAAGGTAGGGAAGCTGTGCCTTCTGTTTCTTAGTATCTTCTAAAGTACATCACATATCGTAGATCCCTAGTAAATTACTATTGATGATTAGAGAGGTGGTACAAATATTTGGTATAGTAATTAGTCAATAAGCTAATATTTGTAATTTAAAAATTAAAGAAATAAGCAAAAGATGCCAGTGGCAATTCACAGAAAAATAAATGACCAGTAAGCACATGAAGAACTGTTACATTCTCTGATTGAGGGAAAAAAATTCCCCTCCTTACATTTAGTTAAAAATGAGAGAAGAAAGAATGCTAATGTCTGATTGGTAGGGCTGCAGCAGGCACAGGAATTTACATGACCACCAGCTGTGCGTACATGCAGGTGTCCATATGCTGACAGCCTTTTCCCATCCTCTTGTGGTATTAATCTCTAAAATCTTGGTTGATTTGATTGGCAAGAAATGAATGATAGCTGATTTATTTGGAAATTGATTACTGCTAGTGAGATTGGTAATTTAAAAAATATTCACTGTTTCCTTTTCCATAGTTGTTTATTTATGGCCATGCCCATTTTTTTAAGTTTCAGTGCTTTTTATTCACTGTTAAATTTTTTATATATTAAGATAATCTGTTGTGTGTGTGGCGCATCTTTCCTATTACATTGCCTTAAATTTTTTTTTTTTTTTGCATTACCACATATTATATAATGGGGAGTTTTCATTAATTATGTGTTTCAGGTCTGCAACCAAAGATTCTTTAATAATCATAGATGAACTGGGAAGAGGAACCTCTACTTACGATGGATTTGGATTAGCCTGGGCTATATCAGAGTACATTGCAACAAAGATTGGTGCTTTTTGCATGTTTGCAACACATTTTCATGAACTTACTGCCTTGGCCAATCAGATACCAACTGTTAATAACCTACATGTCACAGCACTAACTACCGAAGAGACCTTAACTATGCTGTATCAGGTGAAGAAAGGTGAGTGTGTACTGCTAGTGTACCGTAGATTCAGGTGTGACAGTGAGAAACTTACTACCCTTGACATCATCAGTGATTGCCTTATTCTAAGTATGAATTGTTGATATTTGTACAGAACACATTTACCTTTGAATTCATAATCTGGGTACAAGGATGTGGTACATTATTTATATTTCTGTGTCTCATAGTAGACATTCATCATAACACAGTTGCAGGAAGAATAACTCTTCAACATTATCACAGAGGGTTTTGTACTATCTCTACCATGGCAGCATGATTTCTTATCAGATTACCTACGGCTAATGACAATAATAAGCTTTGAAGTTCCAAGGCTTTTTAACAAACTATTTATTATATTATAATTATCTAATTGTATTTTTTTTTTTTTTAAGTTTATTTCTTCACTTTGAGAGATGGGGGCGGGAGCGGGGGGAGAGGAACAGAGAGGTAGACAGAATCCCAAGCAGGCTCTGTGCTGTCAGCACAGAACCCTACTCGGGGCTTAATCTCACCAGCTGTGAGATCATGACCTGAACCAAGATCAAGCATTGGACGCTTAACCGACTGAGCCACCCAGGTGCCCCTAAAGAGTGTGTTACATGAACAGGTTCATTTAAAGGTAGGGTTTCCACAAATCCTGAAATTGTTGGTAGTTCTCACATACAAAATGACTTATTTGTTAGCATTTCATCCTTTCAGAAGAGTTTGTCATTTGTGGGTCTGGCAGCTAATGAGCTTACAGGGTTGATGAGATTAACATGCTGCCTAAACATTTCACCAATCATTGGAATAGTTTTTTCAGATGACTTTCTGATTTTCCAGGAACACATTTTCCTGCATTAGTGGGTTGCACATAAGTGAGATATATTTTTGGTTCTTTTATTCTTTGTTGCTTATGCTTCATTGGGAATCCTTTTGAGTTATTATTGATAAAAAATAAAGATACTTTTAGTTGGACCTGGAATTTAGCATGAAATTGAGGTTTCGTTTTGTGTTTTGTGTGATAAAGAAATGGGTTCAGAATTTTAAAAGACCAGATGATGTGAGGAGATAATAGGAATAAACCCATCCAATCCATCTCCAGCCCCAGAACGTCAGAGATAATGTAACTAGGCAAAAAAATTTTATAGTTGATACATAGTTGAGGCAAAAATGGAATCTCCATCTTAACTGTCTGCGAGCATCACTTGTATTAAACGTCTAGAAGGAATGTCTTAAGTCAGTTTATTTTCTGCAAATGGGGATGAAGATAAGCTGCCTAATCAATAAGTTTACTAGTGACTTGGGTCAAAAATTCCGTTTTTTGGAATTTTTGCAGTAGTTTAGAATCAGTAGTCATGTGTTTGCAGTAGTTTAGAATCAGAATAAGACTATGTAAGAATGGTAAGTAACTTTTCTAAGACCAGTATTGTAAATATTTATATTTATCTAGCCAATTTTCTGAAGTCATTATCTCTAGAAAATGATGTAGGCAGATCTAGAGGATAGACCATTGAGTAATAAGTCTGTATATTTTGAATTAAATGCTCTTAATTAGTGACGCACATTTATCTTTTTTTTTCTTAATACTTTATTTAGTTCCTCACTTATGAAATGAGAAGACCTCAGGAAGATTGAATTGATTAATTTTTTTTCAGAATCTGATATTTGTGTAGACCTTTGAGGGTTCTTATCAACCTTTTTTTCCCTGAAATTTTTCCTACTACATTTGTTAAGGATAGAATATAACATTTTGTGCCAAGTCCTAGTTACTTTCCATTAAGGCCTAATTAAAATTCCTTCATCTAAGTTACTCTGAAACATTTGGCTAATGTATTTGAAATACAAAATTAAGCTTCCTAATTACAGGGTGAGACGGATAAGTTCTCTTTACATTAATTGCTGTCTTTTTCTACCCTGTTCCTCACGATCCCCAAATTTCATAGGTGTCTGTGACCAAAGTTTCGGGATTCATGTTGCAGAGCTTGCAAATTTCCCTAGGCATGTAATAGAGTGTGCTAAACAAAAAGCCCTGGAACTAGAGGAGTTTCAGAATATTGGAAAATCACAAGACTATGGTGAAATGGAACCAGCAGCAAAGAGGTGCTATCTGGAAAGAGAGGTTTGTCAGATTGTTTTTGTAATTATTTAATCCTGTATTATATCTGTCAGGTCACCAAGATGAGTTATTTCTTCCCTATGTGATTCTAATATTTGTTGATCATTCATTGTTGGCTTTCACTTAGATTTCTTTGCATGGCAAAGACTTCATTCATCTCTTTTTATTTCTACACTATGTGCATGACCAAAGGAGAGCATTTCAAAGTACCAGATTTAAAACCTATGATGACAGGAATATTAGTCTAGGTGTGTGTTTGTTTAGAGAGAGAGAGTGCACATGCATGCACAAGCTGGGGAGGGGCAGAGGGAGAGGGAGAGAGAATCTCAAGCAGGCTCCAGCCCAGTGCGGAGCCCAACACAGGCTCCATCTCAGGACCCTGAGATCATAACCTGAGCTGAAATCAAGAGTTGGATGCTTAACAAGACTCAGCCACCCAGGCGCCCCCTTTAAAAGTTTGTTTGTGTGTGTGTGTGTGTGTGTGTGTGTGTGTGTGTGTGTGTGTGTGTGTGTTGGCTTGTTTGAACTTATGATCCTGACTGAGATCAAGAGTTGGAGGCTTGACTGAGCCACCCGTAGTCTAGGTTTGAACTAAGTAATTCAAAGGAGTAAAAGATGTCTGAGCACTTTTTTGATTACTTCATAAACAAATAGATCAAATCCAGTTATTTGCATATTTACTCAGTGCTTAGTTAAGATGATAACAAAGAAAGAAACATAGTTCCTGCCTTCCAATTGTTTAGAATCTGGCTGGGGAGATAAGAATAATGAATATGTCATAGGGTTCCTGGCTGGCTCAGTTGGTAGAGAATGTGAGTCTTGATCTCAGGTTTGTAAGTTCAGGCCCTATGTTGGGTGTAGAGATTATTTAAAAATAAAATCTTAGGGGTGCCCAGGTGGCTCAGTCAGTTGAGCATCCGACTTTGGTTCAGATCATGATCTCGCGGTTTGCAAGTTTGAGCCCTGTGTCCAGCTCTGTGCTGACAGCTCAGAGTCTGGAGCCTGCTTCAGGTTCTGTCTTCTTCTCTCTCTGCCTCTCCCCCACTCATGCTCGTGTGCTCTCTCTCTCTCTCTCTCTTATAAACATGAAAAAAAATTTTTTTAATCTTAAAAAGAAAAATATGTCATAGAGATTAATTAAGTGGTATATGACAAATGTTTATTCTGGAAAGCTCTTTGTGGGCAGAATGTTTCAGTTCTCATGGGAGAAGTTCATCTTAAGTTAGGCCTTATCTCTAAGTGATGGGTGAAATTTAGATACTAGCACAGGAAGGTACAAGCATGTGCCCGGTGTATTTTTTAGAAGTTAAAGGATTCTCTGCAGTAATGAAAATAAAAGAATCTTAATTCACTGCTAGGTCCTGGCAGCATTTACTGTAGTTATACATTGTGAACTTCTTGTCATGTCTTTAGGTTTAACCGGTGAGTTTTTGGTGGTGTTCTTTGTTGAAGGATAGATAATTGTTACAGTAGATTATTGTGTATGACTTTTAAGCTTTGAAAAGGCCTAGTTTCATCTGTTGTACCTATACTGGCAAGAGAAACGTATTCTATCTCGTTGCCAGTTTTAAGTTTGGAAGGTTGCTGTGGAATGGTCTTGGTGTCACCAGCACACCTAGTGGTGATCTGGGGTTACATAGGTTCTTTCATGTAATTCCTGGTTTCCAATTAGAACAGAAACCATGTACTTTTGATAATATTAATTACACTTTTTTAAAAAAATTTTAAGCTAAAGAAGATGCTCAGTCTAGATTTTATCTTTACTTGAAAAAGTGCACTTGTTATTTAATAGAGAAATATTTCTTCATTTCTTACCATTTGAATATCTACCTTTCAACCCTTAAGGTACTTATCACCAACTAGCTCCCTGTATGAAAAACAGGCTTTTTAGTTCTGCTTCATATGTGATGATAAACATTTACATAGTACTTACCTTTGCCAGGCATTGTTCTAGGCACTTCTAAGCACGCATATTCACTCTCCATTTCTCCTAACAGCCCTGTGGAGGTTGGTAATATTATCATCCCATTTTATGGATGAGGAATGTGGGTTAAGGGATTTGCCCACAAATGACATGGCAAGTAACAGCCGTGTTTTTTAGAATGGCAATAAATGGCCAGTAAAATAATACTGATTTTAAAATTCTGTATGTGTATGAGTACTGAATTTTCAGTGACTATGCCTTACAGTATTTATAAACCTTGAGTTCTTTTTCTCCCAGAAGACTGTTTATGCATCGATTATAAAAGGTGAGGGATTTGGAAACTATTAAAATATTCAGCCCCTTTCATTAGCAGCTGAAAAGATATTTATAAATGTCTTTTAATAACTTGCTATTAAGAAATATGGTCAACTAAGGCCTTTGTGTATATTCTAGATAGTGCACATTTGTAGTTTAAAGAATATTCTTTGAATATCAGGTGGTGTGTTTAGATTGAAATTTAAAGAAACAATTCATTACAGTTCAATGTGACTTTTTAAAAAGACATTTTAAAGACTAATGGATCATTCATATGTCTTTCAGCAAGGTGAAAAAATTATTCAAGAATTTTTATCCAAGGTGAAGCAAGTGCCTTTTACTGAAATGTCAGAAGAAAACATCACAAAAAAGTTAAAACAGCTGAAAGCTGAGGTAATAGCAAAGAATAATAGTTTTGTAAATGAAATCATTTCACGAATCAAAGTTACTACATGAGGAAATCCCATCAAAGGAACGAAGATAATATTGATAAGCTATGGTCTGTAATACTTTTGTATTGTTTTTATACTAACCCTTTTTTTCATAGTGTTGGCAATTTGATGCCCATGGGATATCACCTTAATAAAATATTTAGTAATACTTTGAGTACAATTTCAAAGATCTTTATTTTGAAGAATGAGAGCTGTAACTGAGGAATACATAAATGGACATGGGCAATAGTAGTCAGTGTGTGGAGTTTTATAAATAAAATCATGTAGTTTGTGAAATTTGATATGTGTTATATTTCTTTGTAATAAGACTTTCTATTTAAACATTTATTTATGTTTTTGAGAGAAAGAGTGAGAGTGTGGGGGGGTCAGAGAGAGAGAGACCCAAGTAGGCTCCACACTGTCAGCGCAGAGCCCCACACAGGGCTTGAACTCACAAACTGTGAGATCATGACCTGAGCCAAGATCAAGAGTCTGATGTTTAACCAACTGAGTCACACAGGCGCCCCTGTAATAGGACTTCTATATGTGTTTATTCCCAAATGGTATGGAAGAAACAAGTAGCACCCAAAGACTTTGTAAAAGTAAAGGATCTTCAAATTAGAAGGAACCATGGAAATTATTTCCATTGATTCCCCAGAGTGTCTGTTTGTTGGCAGGAGCTAGGGTAGCTGGATACACATTAGCCAAGGAATTTGTTACAAATTCCTTATTTCCTTATTTTACAGGAAAGAGATGGAGTGGTTAAGAGTTAGTGGCTAGCTTGCTGAATATGGGTGGGGGGATGGGAGGACCATCTTTTCAATAAATAGTGATTGGATGATGGGGTATCCATATAAAGAACAAAGTGAAACTGGATCCCTACTCCATATATGAAAATAAACTCCAGTGAAATTTTTTATTTAAATGTACAAGCAAAACTGCAAAGCTTTTAGTGTTTAGTTTTGTAGTTCTACAGAAAATAATACAGGGAAGTATATTTTCATGATCTTGGCTTTGGGAAAGATTTCTTTTTTTAAATTTTTTTTTTTTTCCAACGTTTATTTATTTTTGGGACAGAGAGAGCAGAGCATGAACGGGGGAGGGGCAGAGAGAGAGGGAGACACAGAATCGGAAACAGGCTCCAGGCTCTGAGCCATCAGCCCAGAGCTTGACGCGGGGCTCGAACTCACGGACCGCAAGATCGTGACCTGGCTGAAGTCGGACGCTTAACCGACTGCGCCACCCAGGCGCCCCGGGAAAGATTTCTTAAGTTACAACACCACCCACTCAGCTGTATTGAAACTAAGCACTTTTTTTCATTAAAAGTCATCACAAAGTGAAAAGACTTAGATCCATGATGGGAGAATATGTTGGTACTACATAAGATATCAAAAGATTTATTACCAGAATATATAAAGCACTACTATACGGTTACTAAGAACATGAGCACTTAAGAGTCTTATTACAGAGTCGGTCGTGCAGGAGCCATCGCTCAGGGGCAGGTCCGGCTTTGGGGCTGGCAGGCTGAGTGGAAGAAAGATGGCAGCAGCAGTGGTGGCTGGTGGGGCCCCTGGGCTGCCGGGTCCAGTGGCACATGGATTGAAGGAGGCATTGGTGGCTATGCTCACCTGGATCCTATCCCCAGTGCAGGAGGTGCAGTTTAAGTTGCTCGAGGTGACAGGGATAGCATAAGCACGGTCACCTGCAAAGGTTGCTCCTCAAGGATTCAGACACATCATGTGTCAGGCACTGAGCTGAGTGGAAGGCGGCCACACTTGGAAAAAAGCCGGTGGTGGAGTTTTCTTTTTTTCCTTTTAGCTGTGGTTTTTGTGGTTCTTACCAACCCCCTGAGGTAAGGGGGGCTTCTTCAGAGCTCTACTCAGAACTACCTCCTTTCCCAACCAAATTCTATTCGCAGTTCTCCCTAGTAGTGGTTTCCATGACTATCAAAGCACTGCCAAGTCTCCTGTCTCTCTAGTAGACACTTAAGATGGTAGTGTATGTTTCTTAACTTATCCTTTGTCCTCCGTGCTCTCCTGTGGATCTTTCCTGCTAAGCCAGGTTTTAGATGGATAATGTTTTTGCACAGTGGGATGAAAGAGAAAGGGGAACAAGGATAATGAGAGAGAGGAGCAAAAGACTAAAACACCAGAGAATGAGTTAGGGAAGGAGGGCAAAAGCTTTCTTAGAAAGGAAGTCCGAGGATACCATTTTGGACTGGATAAAGGTATACTCAAGAACCTACAGTCAGGGTGAAAACCCAGATTGACAGAATGGGTCTGTCTTACTTCACCTAAAAATGTCTTAATACATCTCAATAACAAAAAGATAATCCAGTTAAAAGCCAAAGGATCTGAAGAGATATTTTTTCCAACTACGTTATGCACATGGCCAATAAGCACATGAAAAGATGCAGGGTATCATCAGAAAAATGCAAATCAAAGCCACAGTGAGCTACCACTTCCCACCCATTAGGATAGCTAAAATCAAAAGTCATATAGCACACTTTGATGAGGGAGTGGAATTCTCACACACTGAGAAAGTGTAAATGGTGCGGTCCCTTTGGAAAACAGTCTGGCATTTTCTCAGAGTTACTGTATGACTCAGCATTTTAACATCCCTAGGTATATATACAATAGAAATAAACATGTCCACACAAAAACTTGTACACAAAGTTTATTAGCAGGGATTGTTCATAATAGCCAAAAAGTAGAAGCACCCCAATTAGCCAGGGCCAATGGATGAATTAATAAACAAAAAATGTGGGATATCTATACAGTGGAATATTATTTGGCCATAAAAGGAATGAAAGTGATACATGTTACAACTTGTATGAGCCTTGGATGGATATGAGTTGATGAAGCCAGGCACAAGAGTTTATGTATTACATCATTCCATTCATATGAATGTAGAATACCACGGAAAGAGGGGTTTAGCAGTTACACAGGGCTGGTGGGCAGAAAATGGGTAGCTAGGGAGGTGATATGATAGCTAAAGGGTATAGTTTCCTTTTGAAGTGAAAATGTTCTACAATTGGTGGTGGTTGCACATATTTGACTATACCAAAAGCCATTGAATCGTATACTTCAAATGGGTGCATTGTATGCTTTGTGAATTTTACCTCCATAAAACTTGGTTTAAAGAAAATCCAGACACTTCACCCAAGAGAAATATAAATGGTCCATACATGAAAGGTTCTTCATTCACCATGTAGAAAAATGAAAACTGTATTCCCCCTTCCTCTCTACCAGATTGACAGTCATTCAAAGTGTGACAGTGCCAACTGTTGGTGAGGATGTGGGACAACGCTGCTGGTGGGAATAATTCTCTAGTACAGCTGAAAATATGCATGTGACCCAGCAGTTCTCCTCCTAGGTGAATACTCTAGAAATGCTTGTGCATGTACTACGATGAGTATACAAGAATGTTTGTGATGGACCCTAACTGGAAACAACCCAGCTATGGAAATGAGCTCTACAGCTATACAAAATAACATGGACGGAATCTTAACAGTAAGCAAAATAATGAGAGATAAGGAATAATAGTTTTTTCCCATTCATATGAAGGTGAAAAATAGGTAAAATACTGTCTATTCATAGAGGCTGAGAACATTGAATATGTAAGTTGGGAGAGTAGTTGTCTCTGGAGACCCAGGTGCCGATGGGAAGACAGCTCCTATAGGGCTTCCAGAGTGCTGTGCCGTTCTGTCACCTGGGTGGTGGTTATACAGGTGCTTGCTTTAGAATTCTTGTTAAACTGCCATTATGTTTGGTGTGAGAACAAATGAAAATTTAAGGCCAGTGGGCCCTTTAAAATGCTCATTTTAATTTACCATGCTCTTTTTCATCATCGATAGTTTAGAATGAGTTCTATCAGTTTTCTTTTTTTTTTTTTTTCTGGATCCCAGAAGCTTAGAAAGAAGGTGAACTTAGAGGAAAAATTTAAACGTGGAAATTTTTATTGGTGACAAAAGCATTTAGTCATTTCCAAGTGGAAGACTTTTATATAATTCAAAAGCAATTTTAAAATTCCAGTGAAATATTTCACCCCCTAGTTAGCCCTGAAAGTGTTTTTAGGTTGCTACACAGAAACATGCATAAAATGGAAATCAGCCCATGGTTTTGGTTGTTAGCCCTACAAGAAATGGAGGGGGGGGGGTGTTGATGCTACGAAAACGGAGTCTATTGAACTCCGATAAATCAGGCTGCTTTCATTTCTCTAAAAGAGATTTAGTGTTTAGTTGTAAGATGTTTTTGAAAATGAAAAACACATAATAGAACCCTTTAAGATATTTCAGACTTAAGCTGAGCTTATTACATGAATATGCTAATGAAGCAACCAGGCCTTCAATTAGAGTCCCCTTCCTTTTGGAATGGTGGATGTAAAGCAAAAGAGAGTTGCACTTAAAATTTTTAATTGTAATGTGGTTTGGTTTTTCCTCCCTCAGACATGAACTTGGATAATACCAGAGTAAAGCCGAATATATATTTTCCAAGATTTAGAACTCAGCCATACTGTTACCAAATGAAATCTGTTGGCCACATAACCACGTTTCTGAGAAAATCCATGATTTTTGCATTTTTTAAAAGCACTAAGAATCCATCCAAGATGCAATTGTTTTTGTAATTAATTTGATTTCTTTCCCTAAAATACTGTTTTGAGGATAAAAATTGTAACAGAACAGAAGAAAGATGTTTTAGGATAGATATATTTAAAGAATAACTTTTTCCCCTTAAAATCTCAATGTTCCACATACTAAGCACATCCTGTTAGACTCCTTAAGTATTAAATGCATCTTCTATCCTTGGTCTTTCTGCATTTAGCTTTTTTGGGAAGTATGTTTTTACCCACAGCATATGGTATGAGCTGCTGATTCAGTATTGAGTAGCTCTTTTAAGCTCGTTAGCTACATTCTGTTGATCAAAATGGTGCGCCGAACAGTCAGAAGAAAAACCAGTTCCTGATCTGAAATAAATTAAACTCCGCTAATCAGCTTATGAAGAAGAAGAAATGAGTAAAGAAGATTTTGTAAGGAAATGTATCATTGCCTTCCTAGGCGGGTGTGTTTGGGTTAAGGGGGTAGGGTGTGGCTGGGGACGGGGATGAAAATGCCCAGAATGGTACGTATAGTTTTGGGCTAAAACTGGAAGTGGAGCCCAAATTAAAATAATAGTTTTCTGCCTGATGTTCTCCCCACTCCACTTTTCCTTGATAGATAGAGCTGCTGCTTTCTCTTAATTCTGCTTCAGAATTTACCCATTTTGCCTTCAGATGTCTGTGATAATTCTCTTGCTTGGGTGTCACGGAGAAAGTAGTCCCTTGTAGAAAACGTCACATTGCTGGTAGCGATGCCTCCCTTTCTCTGAAGAGGGAAATGGGGAGCCCTCGCCTTGCCTTTGACACAACAGCTTCCCCGCGTCCCTGGAAGCAGTGTTTCATGGTGTCAGACAACATTCAGAACATGGTCCAAATTCAATGTATGTTAGCATATTTTTGCTTTGGCTTGTGGTTTGTCCAACAGAAGTGCCCACACACATCTTTCATCCAGCTATGTGGGAAATTCAGCAGTGGCATGAACAATATGAGATGTTGGACAGCCTTCACTGGACCATCCTGATCTTATTTCTAGACTTGGTGAATAGAAGACCTGCTGTTTCCTTTGGTTCACCTCAAAGAGGTAAAGAGAAACTATAAACTCCTTTAAATGGTTAAATTTAGAAGGAAGGAATATTCTGTCAGTGGACACTTAATTAGTTCTAAAGAAAGAACAATGGCAGTGAATTCCTTGGTGTTCAGAACCAACCAGTAAATGTAACTATAGCAATTAACCTGTATTATCATACTATTACTAGTGTGTTTATTTCCTAGAATTTTGGTGACACGTAACTAGCAGTTAGTTTGATTTTACAAATAGTCTTGAATGGAAGTAGTTTAAGACCAAATTAAGCATAGTTAAGTCTAAGACAGTGCAACTATTTTCAGTTCAGCCGCTGATCTGAAAACTTAATATGCACTGTCCAACCAGTGAGATGTATTTTATCCATCCTCTCTTCACATAATGATCAGGACTTCCTATTTAGTATCAATTTTCATGGGATATTTTATTGTTAAACATTGTGTGGCTCAGCCAAATCAATCATGAAAGTGACCTTACACATTGAATCCTTAGTATTACAACATGGATGAACAATTTGGCCACATTGAATACTTGGTGAGTATCTGAAAAGGACAAGGTACTGTGCTGGGTTCCTCTCAAAGCTCTTAAAGGTCAACACTTCAGTCTGCGCTCCACAGAGGATGCCTAGGCTCGGAGGTATGGTGACTTGTCTCGGTCACACAGCCAGTAAGTGGCAGAGCCGGGATTTGCACCCCAGGAGTACACGTGTCTCCAAAATCTGTACTTTTCCCCCTTTCCATTTAGAGCCTTAAAATATAGTTAGGAATCTGAAAGGCACACATGTGATAAATTTAATCTTTCTAAATATTATTTAGTGTCAAAATGAGTGGTGTAGGCAATGGAACAGGAGTTAAGGAAAATAGAGGGAGGTGTGGTGCAGATGTTAGGTATTTCTAATTCTGTTGTGGAAGCTGACATTCCTGTGGAAGGCTTCTCTCTGGGCTGCTGCAGACACAGCAAGAGGTGTCCAAGCACCGAGGCCCTGCTGCCCACCTGGTTTCTGGCTACTACAAGGTGACTCTCAGGGGCTTATTAACCCAAAGGATGCCGAGAAGCTAAGAAGCTACATTCTTTCAGAAGTTTACCGGTCACCAAATACTGACATCTAATCAAGTGATTGCATTATACTCTGGACAAAAGATTGTTTAAATGAAAAGAGATGATCAGCCAGAAGCTTGCAAAATGGGAGGATGAAATGAAAAGTCAGCGGTGTTTATAGCAGGACACTGAAGCTGGTGCCTTCAAATGTTCTGATCACTTGACTTGGAGGTTATGTATGTTCCTTCTTGAGCCAGGAATGTTTTATCCCGCCTATGGGGAATAACCCTGGAGGTTCTCTCAATCGCTGTGCTCTAAATGTGTTCCTAGTGAGTAAACTGATGACTAAGCCTGCACAGGCCAGGACATGTGGCTGAGTTACAGTGAGCGGCAGTGTGGTATATCAGGAAGGCTGTTTGGGTTGCTTAGTCCCTGCTTCACCACTTAGCTGCGTGACTTGAAACCGCCCCACCTTGGATTCCCACCCACCCCCCCTTCTGTGTTTTAAGGGGTTGCATTGTTAGAGTCAAATGGCCACACCAGGGCCAGGCAGGTGCAGGGTATGGAGGGTAGCCCGGTGACGGTGAACGTCCAATGTGAAAGCATTCAAAACTTTAGAAACACTGCTGGCCAAGAGAATATGTGTGTAGGTCTGACTTTGTCCAAGGGTCACCAGTTTGTGTCCTCTAGGGCGGTCTAGTATTTCCTGATGATATGAAATTATTTTTGCATACCTGCTAAAAAAGGACTCAAGCCTCTGTTGCAGCTTGTCTATGCTGGCATCCAAATAGCTACCCTGAGGTGGTCCTTGTCCTCGTCCTTCTCTCTCTAAGCACCACGCTTCTAATCTAGCTGGCCATTCTCTCATCAGCAATGGCACACGTGGCTGCTTTATTTTCCATGACTAGCTGTGATCTTAACATCCAAGTATGTCGAGTAGAAATATTCATTGATGATGTTTTTCCCTGAAACTCTTCTGGAGGTCCCTTCACTAGAATCAGACACAAAGAAAAAAGACCCAGTGAATTCTAAGCAGGTAGAATGAGGGAGGATGTCTGGTTACCTGTGAAAGGAAAGGCGAGGTGTCTGGATCAAAACAGCACCTCCAAGTCTCCATGAGCTTAAGTCCAGGCTTTGGGGAGAGTGGGGGGTGAGGAGATAAAGCAGGCTGTAACCTTTGGAATTGGCTCTGACTTAAGTAACCTTCATGATTGAAAAATAGTAGTTTGAGGGGTGTGTGGTCGCTCAGTTGGTTAAGCGTCTGACTTCCCCTCAGGTCATGATCTGACAGTTCATGTGTTTGAGCCCCACGTCGGGCTCTGCTGACAGCAAGACGCCTGCTTTGGATTCTATGTCTGCCTCTCTCTCTTTCTCCCACTTTTTCTCAAAAATAAATTTAAAAAAACATTAAAAAAAATAAGGAAAAATAGTAGCTTGAAGCAAATCCAGACACCAATCAGCTGGGCGACAGGAATCCCTGGAAGGGTGGACCTGCTGAGTCTGAGTATAGTGGAGGAGTATGGGTTTCAATTAATAATAGCAACAAAGAAAAAGAAGCAAGGCGGCTTGGATTATCAACTCTGGAGACATCAAGACTCAATTTTTAAAAAGTAAATATGATAGAATACTGCCCACTTCAACTATGAATTTTGCTCAGTTATAATAAACAAGCAATTTAAGAAAAATAGTAAAAAAAAAACAACCCATATATTTTAAGAGCATAAATCCGCCACGCTTTCTGTAAGATAATGTCTAAAGTTGCAAAATAAAGAAGTAGCAGTGTAAGCATGTTATTATAAAATGTGGAGACAAATGCCACCAGATTCCAGGAGCTGAGAGTGGCTACCTCTGGACAATGAACAGGGCAGTACTGAGAAAGGGACTGCAGTTTTCTATTATAAACCTCATGATAATACAATTTCTTTTTTAAAAACTATGTAGTTTTTAAAACTTTTAAAACTATAAAGTTTTAAAAACTTTCTTTCATGTAAAAGAAATTCAGAGGTAGGAAGTCTAGGTAAATGTAGGTGGCTCTGCGGACATCAGGGACCCTGGATCCCTTGAGCTTGTTTCTCCGCCGTGTGCAGCTTCTCTTCTCAAGGTCCCCTCATGGCCCAAGATATGACCAGGGCTCCAGCCATTGCACCCACATTTCAAGCAGCAGGAAGGAAGAGCTTGTAAGGATGTTCTTCCTAGCTTTAAGGAAACATGGAATTTGTACGCATTGCTTTCACTAGCATCTTCTCGGCTGGAACTGAGTCGCATGCCCATGCTGAGGGGGCTGGGAAATGCCGTCTTTTAGCTGTTCGCCGCCCCCAAAGGGCAATTGAGCAAAATTCATTCTGTAAAGTGCATTTTGGGCATGGCAAGGGATTTTTAATTTGGTGTTTATGTTTCTGCTTCTGCCCACCATCTTCGTAGCCCCACCTTTAATATTTATTTCCTCTCAAAGCATCATTTGGCTTCAGTTCTTTCCTTCTCTTTCCCATGTAATAACTTCTTTGGACTCCACTCTGTTCCGTAATCCTGTTTCCACTGAATCCAACTAACCTACAAACTCAGGACTTTGTCTGTCTTGACCCCAGTTCTGAACACAGTAGGCATAGAGTACGTTTTTAGGAAACACCTATGCACGGAGTATGAACTCTGGGGGGACCTGGATTATTATTGACACCTTTGAGCCTGGACTCTGGCGTGCCCCAGTGTATATACCTCACCCTCTGGGCTGTCATGAAGGGTTGTGGAGGACTTGGACATCGGCTTGGCTGGAACAAAATGACCCTGCACAGAACAGACTGGTAGAGTGTTGAAGCCAGCATGCAGAGTTGGGGTGATGGGCCCCGGGTCTCATGGCTGGTTGGTGGCAGAGCTTCCTGGATGGTGGGCCTCCTGACCCTTAGGCGGCGCCTCCCACCACAGAACTCCATCAAACACTGAATTCAAGGCAAAGCCTCATCCCACGGGGTCACTAAGAAGACAGAAATGGATAATACATTTTTGCGTATTCAGAAATTGTTTCTCTCCTCCCCTCATCTTGGGATTGATTAAGTTAGCTGGAAATAATGCACCTGGACTGATTTTTGAGCACCAGGTTTAAGTGGTAATTACTGTTCTTATACCTTGTTTATAGACTTTTGGAAGACGATAATACTTATTAAGATGATCCTTTTCTCTCCCACACACCCCCACCAGTTTTTCGCTTGGTGTAGAGAACTGAGGAGCCAGAACATAAATGAGCTGGAAGAAAGAACAGTTTCTTTTTTCTAGGAGTTGTGTCATATTTCTAAAGGGCAGTGCTGTAAATACCGTCCTCCCCTTAGGGAAGAAATCGTGCTTCAAGGACACCTAACCGGAGAGCAAATTCCAGGGGAAGAATGGCTGGTTTGGGATTTACACAGTCATTGGCCAAATTCCTGCCTTCCCAGAATCTTGCTGACAGAAGCCCAGAAGCCCAGCCCGGGGTCACCTCATAGGTTTGGTTTTGTTTTTTGTTTTTTGTTTTTTTTTTTTTGAGGCCATTTCTTTTTTCTTCTGACTTTTCTCAGTAGATATTTGTGGCTTTCTTGAGGACACTGTCTTTTAGACTGCTTGAAATCAATCCGTGCCTGTCTCTTGGTTCCTTCTTACATGAAGTAGACTCCTATTTGTCCTCAGCTGGCCTCATGGTTTCCCAGGCAGCCCTCCCTCCAAGTCTCTCAGGGATTAGAGGGCAATTCCATCTACATGGGTGGGAACATTTGGTGAGCTTATAGGGGCATCACAGCGCCCCCCGGAGCTAGTCCCATGATGACTCCTGACCAGGTTCTGTAGTCACACTTGGTGAGGTCCCAGGTGACAGCTCAGAGAGGGAACCACCTCCTGGGAGCCCTGGGGACTCAGCTTCTTATTAGCTTTAAGATGTCCTCTTGTATATCCCACCTGGGCCCTGGCAGCCCAATGGCCAAGTAAGAAAAGTCCCAGCCTCCTTGGCCTGAAGCTGAGTTGCTTCCACTCCACATGTAGCTTTTACCCTCTCTGGTTCCTCTTGTGGAGCTTCCATATCTCTGCTGTTCTGGCCCCAAATGCTCCCTACTCATCCAGGCAGCCGAAGGACCGAGTTCCTGGAGCACTTTCACCACTTTGAATGTCTCAGGCCAGTTCTCCTTACCACACACAATTCAGTCTTCCCTTTGTGCCCAGCCTAGCTGCTTCCTGCTCTCAGCTTTGCCTGGGCTGGCTCCTGCTGTCTAGCTTCACCCCTTTCCCTGCCTTGGGGAGGACATGTTCCCTAGAGGAAATGGGGAGCATGTTGACCCAAAGGAGTGAAGAAGGGGTGCTGGGCTGAGAACAGCATGTCCATACGCTTCCTTATAGGAGGCAAGGATTTGAAGAGATATGGCAGGAGAAAAACTGAGCAGTGTCTGCTGGTCTCAAGCCCTCAGTAACAATCAGCTGCTGCTGACTGGTGGTGGTGGCGGTGGTGGCAGTGACGGGGAAGAGGAGGAGCAGGAGGAGAAGGAGGAAATGGAAGGAACAGGAGCAGGGCTCTGCTGTGCTCTGTGCCTTGCTTCAGGGGGGCCAGCTGGTGGCTGAGTGGGATGTATGCCAGCCTTGGCTGCACTGTGCCCTGGCCCAGGCTTTGTCTGCTCGGAGGGCCGCCTCCTTCTCATTCCCACAAAGGACCTGTATGAGCAATGATGGCCTCTAATGGGGGAAAAAAAAAAGTGTCTTTGTGTCGAGACACAAAGAGCTAAAATCCCTGAACTCACAAAGGCCAGAGCTGGAAAAATGATTCTGAAATCTTGTAAAGGAATGCTGAATGGGAGTGTGAATTTCTGGCTGGTGGTGTAGTGAAATGAGGAAGGGTTTGGGAAAATCACTTTCTAGAAGCCAAAAGCTACTGAGCCTGTGTTGGTTTCCAAGTGGAAATCAGCCTAAGGCATCAGAGGTGTTACTCAAGGCCTTAGCTGGGGGACCCAGGGAGACCCTGACCTAGGCTGAGGGGAACTGAGCGTGGACAACAAAGGTCTAGAGGAAAGGAACTAAAGCCAATGAGCACCCAGTCTGTGCCATGCACTCTGCACACAAGCCTATAATTGATGCGGATGCAGAAATGGAGGCTCTGAAAAGGGAAGTTACTTGCTAGAGGTCACTGAGCTGAGTGATGGAAGGATGGCTTCCCCCCATACCTCCTGCCCCCGAGTGCTCACCGAAGAGCACTGTCAGAATGAAACCAGCTGCTGCACTCCCCCTGCACCAAGCAGGACACAGAGATTTGAGAGCTGGGGGACTTTGCCCAAACGTGCTTGGCTGGCAGGGTTGGCGGCCATGTTGGCTCCTCAGCGTCTTTGTAGAGATCTTGCACTCAGATTCCACCTGCAGGGTGAGTAGTGGTCTGCTGAGATTTCTGAGTGTTTGATTTATCATGCTGATGGGTCCTTCTTTCTCACTGTGGCAACAAAATTTGTCACATTTTCCTCTTTCATGTCTGAGAAATGCATCTCCAGGCTGTTTATTGGGCACTTGTATAGCAAGATACTTTCTCTCTAATTCTTCCTGGGGTTGAGGACTTAGGTATGGGCCAGACTCCCTTTGTGGGGAGAGGTGTCTAAGGGGGTGGAGGTTGGCTGCTGATGCTGAGCCACCCTTCACCCACCCACTCACTTGCGCCCTGCTGTGGAGGGACCATCAGGCCTGAGGCAGCTGTCTTTAACATATCGATCACCTTCTCATTTAGCTCATTTTGCTGGTTTCAGAATCCCTCATGGAGGGTTCAATTAAGATCTTGGAAGGAATCTGGGCTGTGTACATTGTCCTCAGTGGAGCAACTAAGAGATGAAAAGAGTAAAATGAAAAGCAAGACAAAGCCATTGCTTAGGTTAGGATAATTAGAATTCGAGGCTTCTTCCTTGGGAAGGGAAAAAAAGGGGGAAAAAAACCTGTCCTGGTGGTCTCCATTAGAGAAAGAAGTGTTTTATTAAACAGTATGTAATCCTGCCAATTGCTTTCTATTGGAGCTTGAAGAGAGGCCTGGGAATGTTTCATCTCCCAGCACTTTTTCTGTACCTCCCTCATGACACTCTTCCCTTTCTGCCAAGTTATTTACGTCTGGCCTTAATGTTTAATTTTTGCCTTTAGATGGTACATCCCTATATTTACTTCTGTGGCAACTTGCAGTGGTTTGTATGTGGAAGGTGCTCAATACATGATGTAATATAAATACATGGTGGGTGGATGGATGGAAGGATGGGTGGCTCCTTTCCTATAGGGAAAGTAGAACTTGTGGATTGAGGAGGGGATGGAGAAGGGGAACTGATATCCATTGTATGTCTCTGTCCTTGCTAGATACTGCATTTGGCACTTTATAACCATTCCAATTCCTTCCATCAATGCAGTTAGATGGGTTTGTTTTCTCGTTTCAAGGTGTTTGATGTTCAGAGGGTTCCAGAATTTGCTTAATGGGACCCTCATCTAGACCAGTCTGAATGGAAAACCCACCACACTGTAAAACTCAATCCAGCACCAAGCAGGCACCAAAAGTTGACTTTTACGGTGTTGTTTAGTCAGTACGCTGACCCTGAAATTATGTGAATGCAGATTAATGTGGAGTGGATTTGGGCCTGGCTGAGGGTCTGCTGTGGGGGCTGAGGGAGCAGCTGGCCTCCCCAGGGCCTGGGTGACTCAAGTGTCAGCCCCAGAAGACTGCTCCCCTCTTTGGTTTCAGAGGAGTCAGGACAGGTGTGGCCATGTCCTCAGCATACCTGTCCTACAATGCTGTATGCTGGGACAGATGGCCTTCTCCCCTTCTGTGTCCCCCAGCCCTGCCTTCCCCGCTAGGCAGCAGACTGTACCCTTCTCAGTGCCTACTGCGGAGTGTAAAAGCTAAGAGCAAATGTCACCTGAATGGCAGCCTCAGAGGAGGAGAGAGAGGAGGTCTCATTCCAGGAGCTGGGGGCTGCCCCGGAACAGTGTTGGCCAGCCCTGGCTCCGCTGATGTTATTATCAAAGAAGACAGGGCTGGGAGCCAACAGGCAGCAGGGTTTGGGAGCCTACACTGTGGGTTTTGTTCTGGAGATTGAATCCTCTGTGTAACTTCCCTGCCTGATGGTGGTCTGCCCTGAGGAAGCATCCTGGTTCCAAAACCTATCCCCACCAAACTGAGTGGGCCTGTCCCTCACAGATGCCCTGTCTTGTGTGGTGAGGGGCAGGACTTCCCTCAGCAGGCCCACCCCTTGTTCAGTTGCCCTCATTGCTCTGTCCTCTTTGAGGTGGGGCTTCTGACAAACCATGAAGCTACTCAGCTTTTGTGAACTCCCCATAAGCCCCTCTTCCCACCCCCTCCCTTGAGGTACCAGGGAGGCCTACTATTTCTTCCTTAAGCTTTGCCATAAACCACCCTCTGCAAGGCTTCTGTTATCAGTCATTTACTGGCAAGCGAGTCTAAGTGGAAACCACAGTATCTCCTTTCTCCCTGGTTATTTACACTTCAAGATCATATTGTGGAGGAAAAAGTTTGTCAGTCAAAGAAGACTAATCATTTTTATTCATAAGGCCTTTAATAGTACACATTATTTTTTCATGTATGTCGTCTTTTGGGGTTGTTATAATGCCGCTTTATTGCATCCCTGGGGGGACTCGTTTGCTTACCTGACAGCTCTGGTAGGCCCAGGCTGTATTGGCGCATATTGTACAGGGTGGCCTTGTGGCCTTTGGAGTGGGTGATTGGCTCCTAGAGCACATCCCCCAGGTGGATGAAGAGATCGCCCCCTCCCCTCCATCAGGGAGTTGATGAGGTAGAGAAGAAAGTCCCCATGAGGTTGAAAAGACTGGAGGCCCTTGTTCTGGACCTTGTGATGCTAGGGGGAGAGGCGCTTTTGGTTAGGGTTCTAGGTAGGGCCCTATGGGTGCCCTTTGACCCTGCTTGTCCCTGGCCTTCTTGAGCAACAGGGCTATAGGAAAAAGAGTCAGCCAGGCCCCTTTTGAAAATAGTCTTAGGAACTATAACATTGTTTGGGAGAGAACCCCCAACCCCCAAAAGAGTAGAAAATGAGATGTGTGTGAAAGTGATACAGTAGAGGGGTGTCAACAGTAGCCATGGGTGAGACATGTGTTGGCCCCCCACTCACTGCAGGGCATCAGCAGGTAGAAGGGACAAGACATAGGCTTCCACAGGGTAGCGAAGGTCACCACTGACGGACACAGGGGGACAACTGAATGGCCACCAAGGAGAACGCATCAGCCCCTGAGGTCCCTGTTCAGGAGAAAGAGTCTTTGGGGCTGGGGTCTGGGCTGATTCTGCTGGGGAGGCAAGGAGCCAAGGGCAGCTATGTTCCACTGTTCTCCTTGCCCACTTTGGCCATTGGCCTCTGCTGGCATGACCCAGAGAGGCAGAGGCTGCCTATCAGTGAAGAACTGGGCCTGAGCACAGGCATGTGCAGGAGAGGGTCAACCAGCAGGCCTGGGGTGCTTGCACCATACACATACCGAAGAACTGGCCCTTGACCTGCTCCTGGGAAATAACGTCTGAGCCCCTGGAAGATCTTGCCTTATAGAAGTGTCCTTGTACACCTGAGCCCTTGTGTTATGACAGATAGTATACGCTTGCAACATGATTCATGGTCAACACCTGTCTGTTCACCTGGGGCCCTGGCCAATGTCGTATCAGTTTGATCTCTGGAGGGGCTGAATTGTGAGTAGCTACGGTCAGTTATGCGGGTGCTCCATGGCTGTGGGGCTGACCCCCCACCCCCAATAAAAACCCTAGACATTTGGGGCGCCTGGGTGGCGCAGTCGGTTAAGCGTCCGACTTCAGCCAGGTCACGATCTCGCGGTCCGTGAGTTCGAGCCCCGCGTCGGGCTCTGGGCTGATGGCTCAGAGCCTGGAGCCTGTTTCCGATGCTGTGTCTCCCTCTCTCTCTGCCCCTCCCCCGTTCATGCTCTGTCTCTCTCTGTCCCAAAAAAAAATAAATAAAAACGTTGAAAAAAAAAAATTAAAAAAAAAAAAAACCCTAGACATTAAAGCTCAGGGGAGCTTCCCTTGCTGGCAAGACTTTACATGTCTCACATCATTACTGGGAGAATACATGCCCTCCATGTAATCCCACTGGGGAGGACCACTGGGTGCTTGCAGTTGGTTTCTCCAGGATTCTGCTCTCTCTTTTTTCCTTTGCTGACTTGAATCTATACCCTTTCTCTGTAATAAGCCACAACTGTGAACCCTTCATTGAACCTGAGGGTGGTCTCAAGGATCCCCAACGAAAGGGGACCTGAGCCCCATGTTTCTTTCAAAGGCCCTAGAGCATGTGGTCTTACTGATGCTCAGCTCTAAGAAGCTGGTGGGCAGTGTTATTTTTCTTTAAGTGGTGAATGAGGGAGAGATGTCCTGAAATCTCATCTCAGAGGCAGCTCTGCTTCTATTCTAGACTGAGAAGCCTAGAATACAACCAGGAGGCCTGGGAAGTCACTTCCCTTCTCCAGCCAGCCTCCTGATCTGCAACACAGGAGGGCAAGCCAAACCGTGGCTAAGGGTGGCCAGTGCAGCCTCTGCAGTTCGGGCGCGGTTCTTGTGGCTCCCCCTTCCTTGTGTCACTGGCTTCCCGGGTGTGCAGTGGGTGAGCTGGAGTGGGGAATGAGATGCCAGTGATGCTCTGCTTGCTCCTTCTGTGACCAGGTGGCTTATGTCACCACTGCCTTTTAAGGGGGCACTGGGATCTGGTTTGCACAGCAGGAGTGAAGCTCTTGTATCACTGACAGTGGAACAGCCTGATGTGAGCCCAGCCTGGAGCCCGCACACAGGCCCCGCAGGTGTGGTGCAGAGAGGATGGGGTGCTCACTGTGCTGAGGCTGTGGGAGCAGTGGGGCTTTGATGCCGTCAGGGGCAGGGGTTGCAGGGCTGTGACACCCAGGAAAAAGCTGCTCCCTAAGATGTCTCCGGGCCAGAATGCTTGATTCCGCCTCCAGTGCTTTTGCATTATTCCTGTTAGCTTGTTTAGGATGAATAAAATTGCCATAATAATAAAATCCTCCCCGTTTTATTATTTTGACTTTTAACCAATGGCAAGAGAAATCTCTTACTGGGGAGGGTGAGATGAGGTGAGAAGTGGGCTGTGGAGGGGCAAATGTTCCCAATTTCTGGAACAGAGGTGCTCTCTAGCCAGTAGAAATCTCCCTACAGCCCTCTTACCCCAGGCTCTGGAGGCTCTGGAGAGAATCTAGAGAAGGTGGAACATGGAAGAGGGAGACTGACTGAGAGACTCTTGCACTTGGAGCATTTGGTTAATAGTATTAGAAGCTGGGCTGGCAGAGACCCTGTCACAGAAACATTAAGTCAACACTGGAGATAGCATTGTTAGAAATGTAACGAGGAATGGCTGGAAATTTGCCTCTCTCTCTCTCTCTCTCTCTCTCTCTCTCTCTCGACAGAGCATGCAGAGGAGGGGCAGAAGGAGAAGAAGAGAGAGAAACCCAGGCAGGCTTCGTGCTATCAGCACAACAATGCGGAGCTCAAACTCACAACCATAAGATCATGACCTGAGCCAAAATCAAGAGTCGGATGCTCGGGGACACCTGGGTGGCTCAGTCGGTTAAGCATCCGACATTGGCTCAGGTCATGATCTCACCACTGTTTGTGAGTTTGAGTCTTGCGTCAGGCTCTGAGCTATCAGCCTGCCCTAGATTCTGTGTCTCCCTCTCTCTCTGCCCACCCCCCCACGCTCACACTCTGTCTCTCTCTCAAAAATAAATAAACATTAAAAAAAAGAGAGATGCTTAACCGACTTAGCCACCCAGGTACTTCCAGAACTTTGTTTTCTAAGGGAAGGAGTGTTAGTTGGGGCATACATTCAGCTTCAGTCCTCTGAAGCCCAAAGTCAGCAAGGTGGCTCCATGATGTTCTCAAATGGCCTTTACTGTGACCTTTATCTGATTTGTAGGATTCCCTTCTCCATCTGCCAGGAGCCAAGGCTTTCCTCTCCTGCTCCATCAGAACCTGGTCTTGGAAGAGGCTCTGCTACTGGTCATTTACACTTTAGTGTGAATATGTCATTGTACTCCCTGTCCCGGAGATGTCTGCATTCCAAGACTGAACTTTCCCATGAAAGTTGCTATTGCTACAAATGGCATTCCAGTTGTCCAAGAGCAAGGAAGGAGTTAGCTTAGGTGTAGGGACAATGTTAGCTCACATTTTTTCAGTTGCAGGATAACCTAATGCAGCCCGTAGACGAAGGGGAAAATTATTGGCTCACCCTCATGGGAAGAAAGCTGAGAAGGCTCCCAGATTTGGAGGAAGAACTGTAGGCACCAGCGTTGGGGAGCGCAGTTGGGCTGCCTCTTCTTCCCTTTGCATAGTGATTTTCCCCTCTCTTCCTGCAGAGAGGGAAGACAATTACCTCCTGACCGCCCCTGCAGGCAGGATGCAGTAGACTGGCACTCAGCACCTATTCCACCCTCCTTCTAGGGGGCTGTCCTATACTGCAGAGCCTAGAAAGCTGAAAGCTATATTCCCCAGACTCTCTTGCAGCTACCAATCGGATGAGATGTGGATTCTGCATGTTAGATGCATTTGGACAAGATTTGAAAGGCAGATTGGAGGTAGAGCCTGGGCCTCTGCTGTTTGCTGCTGGCAAGGGGGTCTGTCTGATTTTTCTGGAGTGGCTTCTTCATCATGGTGGCCTTTATGAAAACAGCTGCTTCCCCAATCATAGGAGAGGTAGCAACTCCCTTAGTGCCCTGGCTCTCTGGGTGTGTCTGTCTTGAGAGCCTTTTTGGCTTTCCCAGTGATGTACAGGCTGTTTGCCAGCCCAGGGTAAATACAAAGTAAAGCCCATCGGAGACTAAAAATAGAATGAATAAGTTTTACAGCCAAGCAGAAAACCTGATCGAGGAAAGGGTCTGGAAGGGCTGTTCAGATGAAGTTTGGGGAGGGGCAATGGAGTAGGTCTTTTTTTAAAAGATTGCAAATTCTCTCTGTGTCCCACAGCAGGAAAGCAAAGTCTCCTAGTGATGCTGACTGGGTCTGTCAGTTGTGTAAGCACGGAGGGTTGGACGGGGCCTCCTGGCTGCTTGTGGTGCCCGTCTTAGGATTATGGTGCCCAAGTGTCTCTCCCAAGCACATAAGACCCTGCCTGGGGGCTATGGCAGCAGTGCCCTGCAGCATCACTGAGTCAGTGTCAGTGACCTAGGTGGCCAGGTCAGAGTTTACCACCTATAATAAATGTGTTATGCTTAAACCAGGTGGACTGCATTCTACTGCATTAACTTTGCCTTGACTGGTGCACCAGGCCTAGCTTGTAATTTAAAAGAAGAAAGGGCCACTCCATCACACCCGATCCTTGTAAAGCCAATGGGGTCCTCCCCTGGCCTGCGGCGCGTGCCCTCCCTTATACCAGTGAGGATGTGGAACCATGGGTGATCCAGCCTAGAGGGAGGATGCCAGGTCCAGTATGTAGGTGGTCTCACTCCTTACCATCCAAAGGCTCTCACCCTTGCCATGCTCCTATAAAGAGGATTGTTCTGGCTCCTGGCCTCCCTTGTAGGTGATGGTGAACATGTGACACTCTTCTGGTCAATGAGATGCCAGCAGAAACTCCCCAGGAAGGCCTGGGCAAGCCACTTACCAGGAAGTCGCCCTTCCTACTGCCTGCTGGTGGTAACATAGACATGAAACTTGGAGGTGTGGCTGCCTCCGGCACCTGAGGTGATCAGCATGAGGACTAAAGCCAACATGCTGAAGATGGTGAGCGGGAGAGAAGGCGAGCTGGCCTTACTGCCTTACTATGGCACCTGCTCCCAGACCTCTGGCAAACATCAAATAAAACCCTATTTCTGTCTCTTTGTTCCTCTCTGTTGGATTTTCTGTTAATTGCAGCCAAACACATTCCTAATTAACACAGGAGGCACCCTATGATTGACAAGTCCGCTAGACCACAGGGAGGTGGGGCAGGTTTTTCAAAAGGAAGGACAGGGATATCGGTCCCAGAAGAAAGGGACAGGAGAGCATCCTGGGCAGACAAAAGGAAAGGCTCCAAAATCTACTTTGATGGGCCTTCTCAACACCCCTAAACCCTCACCTTCAGGCAGCACTCAAACTGTGGGTATGTGCTTACTGAGTGAAACTCAGCAGGATTGTGACCTGATTATGAGCAGAAGGACTTTAAGAACATTCTGGATCTGGAGAAACAGAGACGATGGAGTATAGGTAGAAAAGGTCTATAAACTTGGGTGTTAATTGGCCGCCGAGATTAAAAAAAAATTTTTTTTAATGTTTATTCATTTTTGAGACAATGCGAGAGACCAAGTGCAAGCACTGGAGGGGCAGACAGAGGGAGACACAGAATCTGAAGCGGGCTCCAGGCTCTGAGCTGTCAGCCCAGAGCCTGGCGCAGGGCTCGAACTCATGAACCATGAGATCATGACCTGAGCCAAAGTCAGACGCTCAACCTACTGAGCTACTCAGGTGCTCCTAATTGACCACTGAGATTTTGATAAATACCAGCCCCCATCCCAGGGTGGCCCTGGAGTTCAAGCTCTCTGACCCAGAGCTACCTAGAGCCATCCTTTGTAATAGCCCTTGCTGCAGTGACAGAAATAGTTTTTAGCTGTGCCGTCCAATGTGGTAGCTGTTAGCCACATGTGAGTATTGAACACTTGAAATGTGGCTCCTGCAACTGAAGAGCTGAATTTGTAATTTAATTAAAATGTAATTTTAAATTCATTTAAATTTAAATAGCTGTGTGTGGCTAGTGGGCACTGCCTTGAACAGCAAAACTCTAGAGAATGGTCCTATATTTGTCCTGGAGGAAGCAGAGACACATGGAAACGGTGACCTGAAGCTCACAGAGGTTCTCACAGGGTTGGGAATGTGTGTGGAAGCTGCAGCTTCCGGCAGGAAGCTGGCCAGCCTTCAGTGGGCACATTTCCTTCCATCCTGCATCCAGATGGCCAGTCCTGCTTAGCACAGCCCATGGAGAAAGAGCTGGCATAAATTGTCCATGTTGGGTTAGCCACTTGGCAGATGTTTGCTAAGTATGGTTCTTAAAGGAATCCTCATGGACACTTGCATTTCTCCCCCCTCCCCTCCTCTCCTGAGCTGCAGTGACAGAGCCCAAGGGCCAGCCCTCACTTTGCTGATGTGGAAGAGGAGCCTCAGTGAGAGCAAGAGGTCTGCTGGCAGGCAGCCAGAGAGGCAGCAACAGGGCAGAAGGAAGCGCTCATCGCCTCTGGTTAAGTGATTCCACTGACCGTTTCCTTGAAAATGGAGTAGGAAGGGGCCAGGGAGTAATTTGCTTTGCCCACACTCCAGTTCTTCCAGCCAAGAGATCACTTCCCCTCCCTGGTCCCCACCCACTTCCCCTCCCTGGTCCCTCACTTGCCACTCCCCCTGCCTGGCTCACTTCTGTCCCTCATCAGCATGCTCACCTTGGACACCCTGCCTCTGAGGGCCTTCTCCACCTGGATGAAGAGCTGGCTGCTTCCCCCTGGGCACTCCCACAGCCCGGACTGCCCCGTGGATGTGTGGCTCCCATCCTGCCATACTGCGGGGCCTGGTCTCCCGGATGGTGAGGGCTGTGCTATCCTTTTCACCCTTGTCTCTCCAGCCCCTAATATGATGAGGCAGGGGGCTGGCCCTAAACTAGACAAGTTACTTAACTCTCTGACCCAGGACAAAATGGGGGAAAATACCAAATTCCTAGGGGAGGTAGGGGATAGTGAGATAAATATGCAAGGGCCTGGCTTGATAAATGTAAGCTCCTTTTCTTCTTAGGCGAACTGAAGGGTAACCTACCACAGAAGGGAGAGGGTTGGCAGTCCATTGGGCATGGCTGCCTGGGGGTCTAAAACGTCAGAGGAATCATAGGCCTCCAACTTGGAAGGAAGGCAAGGACTCCTTTGTGCAGCTAAATCACCTGCCTGAGCAGATTATGCAGCTGGGGCATGGGGTCCAGAGAGAAAGGAGGCTTGCTGGGCTCCTCCACTACCACAGTTAGCTAATGGGTCTTAGCTGGAAGCAGGGTGATAGGAAGCTTTCATTCCAGAAACACTGTAGGCCAGTGTTTTTTCAAACTGCTGAGTGTGATTCATCAGGAAATCAATGTAATAGCTTTGACCAGCATTAAAACAAAACAGAATAGAAAATAGTACACTGTGTCACACTACAGTCTGTGAAACTTTTGGGGTAGGGGGAGAGAGTGATTTTATAGATTGAGGGGGACGGGACCCATCCTTGAGGGACCTGTCAACTACTTCTCATCTCTAGGGAAGGCACCCTGAGGGAAAAAGATGACCTCCATGAGGCTGTGGACTTTGCACTAATATGCTGATTAAGGTGGTGCCAAAAAGGCAAGGTTTGCAGAGGCCAGAAGCAATCATCTAGATGGAACCTCCTTCCCCAGCTGGCACTGCAGAAGCAGTGGGGACTGCCTGGTCCCTCTCAGGGTGACACCTTGTGTTTATGGTGAGCTTATACTTTTCAGAGTTCTCAACCTCTCATTGAGTTTTTAGAAGACTCCTGAGAGGTGTGTGTGTGGGGGCACAATATCATTATCTAACCATTTTAGAGATGGGGAGACTGAGGATCTGAGCCAGCACAGTGACTGCCTGAGGCAGAACGAGAATTCAGACTTCCTAGCTTCCAAGTGAGTGCACTTTCCACACCGTGACGAGAGTGCTCTGTGTTTAGAGTGTGGGTTCAAGGCCCTGGATGTCCATTAGGAGCACCTGGCAGCTTCCAAAACTGGAAGCTGCTGTTCAGCGTTCCTGAACAAATCTTGGGAGTGAGGGGATGAGGGTGGGGGGCAGAGGTGGGGTGGGTCCTGGGCATCAGTATCTTCTCAAGTGTCCTTTGGAGAATCTGGCGCACCACAAGGGTTGAAAGCCCCTGCCACAATGAGGCCAATGTTTTCTGTGCCTGTCTTCCTTCCATACCTGGCCCTTGGACACTGGCCCAATTCAGCCCAGTTGCCTGCGAGATCCTTTGGTGTCCCCCACCCTCCAGATGGATGTCACTGTTGTTTTGCTGAGTAACTTCCCCAGGGAGCTGCTGCTAGGGCCTGGATCCAAGAAACAGGTCTCCTGGGGCCCCCTGAGAAGAGGTGTGATGAGGGAGGTGGGGAGGCAGGAGACTCTGACAGACAGACCGCAAACAGCTCAAAGAGGTGGCAGGCTGCATTTTATTCATCGGTAATTTAAACACCCTTCAACTCCTGTCTTGGAGTTACTGCTCAGAAAAATAAATGTATTGTTTAAGAAACCCTGCAGGCTCACCCCGCATGCTCTAACCCCCTCCTGAGAGAACACAGTAGCATAGAAAATGATTTGTAAAGCAAGGTGGAGCTTCCCTAGGGAGGGGAGAGAGGAGGAAGAGGCTGAAAGAGAGGGGAAGAGGGTCTTGGGCCAGGGTAGTACAGAAATCTCATCGCTTCTCAGCGCTTAACGAGGTGCCTGAAAGTGCCAGGCCTGCCCCAGGGGCAAGAGTGCATGCTGAGGAGCCTGCCCTGGGTCGGGAATGGTTCCAGCAGCCCTTCCCCCGCCTCCCCTCTCCCCGCCTAACCCCCACAGAGTGTGCAGCCTTCAGTGGCACCGGCACCGCGATGAGCTCGCTGTACAACAACCCCTGCGACAGAGAAGCCCCAGCGCCTCTTCTGGACTCAGAAAGGCCCTAAGCAGTCTGTCTGGATGTGCTTTCCAGACAGTGTGTGTGTGGAATTGTGCTTTTTGTTAAGAATGTAAGAAATTACAGTAAGACGGAACCACCTGGCCCACAGCTCCTGCGGTCTCCACCTCTGTGGACTTCCATATGCCTCAGCTCCCCAGAAGCTTCTCCTTCGGCTGTGAGGGCTCAGCCACCCTGACCCCCAAAGCACACAGGAAGAGGGCATTTGCTAGGAGGCCACAGGGATGGAGGAGCCCTGCTGTAAATTTAGCAGCTATTTTCCAGGGTTTGGCTTGGGTTTGGACGCTGGCTTCTATGTAAAACACAGATTCAAATTCATGCAAAGTGTACGTGAAACTCCCCCAAGGAGGAGAGGAATTTTCCAGGCCCTAGTAGATCTCCAGGGAGTTAAAAATGGGGAATCTTTCTTCTCAACGTGATCTAGACTGGGATTTTTCCTTGGGGGAAGGGGCTAGTAGCTCTTTGTAAGGCTGGTGTGTGAGTGCATGTAGGTGCACATGATGCTGTGATGTGTGAAGCTCCTGGACAAATGCCCAGGACTGACTGGCATTTTCCGCAAACTGAGGGCATGACACTACCTGAGCCTTCTGACTCCTTCTCCAGGCCCAGAGGCTCTGGCTTCAATCAAAGGACAGAAGAGCCTGACCACCTGGCCTTATTAGCAAGCAAGGACAGCAAGGGTGGCTTCTTTATTTGCCTGCTCATCTCTGAGAAGTCCCAGCTGCTCGCTAAGATCCTGGCCTCTGTGTGGCCACAGCGGGTGTCAAGGGCTGCTTAGGGCCCCATAGCCCCAGCCTGGGAGGGGTGAGTAGGGGCCTAAGGTGAGGCAGCAACCTGAGGAGCAGGGACAGCGGCAGACTGCGGTGAGCTACCAACTTTGGGTCAAACTGGAGAGTCCTGCATGGTGGGATGGGCCACAGTATCTAAGCGAATGGGGAGCCCTTTCTTATGGGGCCTGAGGTTCAGAAGAACCTGCACCAAAGAAAGGGGTCCCTATCAGTGTCACTATTCCTGAAATGATGGTAGGACCCCGGTCCTGGTTCTCAGGGCTCACCCTCAAGCAGGATGCCACATAAGTCTGTAGGTATGGGTCTAGGCTCCATCAATCCCCCTAATTTTGGGAGCCCAGCTTTTCCAGAGAAGCAGCCCCTGGCATTTGGAGCACTGAGCCCTCTGGCCTGAAGTGAAGGACAATGACATACTGAATTTGGGTGGGGGACTAGGGGAACATGGGCAAAAATATGAGCATGCCCCTGGATCCTGAGCTACCTTAGTATGCTGGAGGCTGGTGTTTCTCTGGGAGGTTGGTGAGAGGGGAGGCTCTCTTCCCGGCCCCCATAAGCCATGCTTAAGGCTCCTTCAGCAGCTTGCTCAAGCTGCTTACAATGGTCTCCTTCCAAAGGCAGAACATAGGAGAAGAAGTGAAAACAGCTAAGGCTGCAGCATGAGCAATTTAGGATAGACTTTAGGAAGCACTCCTGACAGAGAAGACTGCCAAGGAAGGTCTTGAGTTCTTCTTCTCTGTAGGCAGGTCCTGCTCCTCCTGCAGAGACATGGTTCTGTGCAGTCCTGAACACTGGTCAGGGGGATGGCTTGGACACGTCTTTGGCCTGTCTAGCTCAAAGAACCTCGATAGCTAGGTCTTAAGCTTCCTGTGCCGTTGCTGGGGCTCACTTCCTCTGGGTTGGCTTCTGTTTTGCCTGTTATTAAGTCCTCATGATCTAGATGCCTCTATCATGGGGATCTCTCACCCCCTCTGTATGCTTCAGATCCCCAAGTTATTGCTCGTTGCCTGGGTGACACCTCTAATTGGATGCCTTTTCAGCTTTCTTTCATTTGGAGGGATAAACATGACACTTTACTTCTAGATCCTGTGAGAGGGCCTTGGCCTAGAGCACTTGTGCCTCTGAGTGTGCAGTCACTGCAGTGGGACTAAAGCCACGGCTCAGGTGGGGCAGGGGTGGGGTGCTCACCAGCGGGCCTGAGTGACAGTCATGGCGAATCCTCTCTGGAAGCCTACCCTTCAGGATCTAGCAAGACTGTCCTCTCTCCTGGCTGCTCTGTGTCACTGGTTTACCCTCAGATTAGGAGCTGTGTTTAAGTCCCAATCCTAATCTGAGTTAGAAATTAGCTACCCGAAGTAGCTAGAGAATCATTCAGATCCCAATGCATTTTTCCCTTCTTGTCATGAACGGGAAGGAGAAAGGGGAGGCTGACATTCAAGCATGACTCTTAATGCTGTGTGTGTGTGTGTGTGTGTGTGTTTTCCAGGCACATATGCTTCCTTGGAGGCCAGGGGGTGCAGATTTCACGGCTTTCCATGCCTCTCAGGCAGACAGTGTGAGGTGTCCTGGTGCTTTAGGAGTCTTAGAAGTAAGACTTCCTATCAGAAGCTGTATATATTGGTGTGTCACATTGTTTCTGTTGCATTTGTCCTTGGGACCTTCTTTTCAAATGAGGAAAATGGGCTGAAAGAGCATTATTCATTTATAGTCCAAGACCCCCAGCCTTTCGATGAAGGCAGCATCTGACCTTCCTTCAGTTCAGTGACCTCTATGCAGAAGAGGGCGTCCCTCAGCTTAAGGATCATCCCAAGCAAAACTTTAACTCTAAAACCGCTTCCATCCACCCATTCCATCAGCTCCCTACCTCCTGCCTTCCTCCACCTCCAATACAGACTGTGCGTGGAGAAAAATCCACTTGATTGTCAGTGGGGGCCAAACAGGGTTTAGAATGGGATCTGTCCCCCAAACATTATGGGCTCTGGAGCCAGATTCTCTAACATTTGCATGATGGCTGCTTTCTGGTGAGGCAGAGCCCGGTCCTGCAGAGCCCTGACTCAGGAGGAGAAAGGGGTTCTGGGGACTGCACTCTGCACCCTCAGGTTCTCTAAAAGGGGAAAAATGAACTGCTCAACGGGAGTTAAGAAACAAAATCCACACCAACAAAGCAAGATCTCGTCTGAGAAGACTCAGACATTCCTGGTTAGTAATGAAAAGCATTCCCAAGGACAGCGCTGGTGAGAGAAAGGAGGGTTGGGGGGTTCTGAGATGTGCCTGGAGCCTCAAAGATCAGCTGGCTGAAGCAAAGCAGGGCTCCTACAGCGCTAGTGCTCCCCTGCTCCCTGCCCTGCCGTCCACTCTGGGTTTTCGGCATTGGAAGTAGCTGCCCTGTGTGCTAAGTGCACTAACTCCAGGCTGAGAAAGGCCAGCTGAGCCCCTTACCATCCCAATTTCTAAATCTCGGGGAAATGCCACAGTCCGCAAGTTGGTGCTATGTTTCATCTCATTGCATAATACTACACCATTCTCCGTGTGTAGCGGCTGTTCTATTTATATACATCGGTAGGCAACATATGGCTCTCCCTACCCCCACCTGTCAAAACTGTGACTACATCACTTCTGACGACCAGAAGGAAGCTGCTAGGCTGGGCCAGGATTCTAAATGCTGCGGAGGTAATTCAGAGCCAGGAGAAGTTGCACCATATGCTTTGGGGTTGCCGGCTGCTTATGTGCATGGGGATGGGGTTCAGTGCCAGTCCGCAAAACCCAGGGATGGCCCTCTCCTGGCTGCGGTACGCACCTGGTGGGGGTCTGAGGTGCCACTTTCTCTCTCCCTGGAGGAGAATCTGCTGGGGGCCACCGTTCTTCACGAGGGGACCCACGAGGAAAACAGGCTCCCCCAAAACCTGCCCTGGATAACATCAGGCCTGGCCAAATAGTATTTCTTTAAAAAAAAAATTTTTTTTTTTTGGTTTGATTTTATTGGATAAAGATTAAGAAAGCGCCAGCGTCTGAGAGAAGGAAAGCAAACCACGGCCGGCGGCACGCCAGCCCGCCGAGGGTCCGTGGCGCGGCCGGGCGGTCTACCTGGAGGCGCTGGTCTCGGCCAGCCGGTTGTTCATGATGCCCAGCGCGCCTACGCCGCCCGAGAAGCCGTTCTGGCGCGTGTTGACGCACACGCTGCGCGGGTAGCCGTTGGCCGTCTCGGACAGCTGCTTCTGCAGCAGCGCCAGCGACACCTTGTTGGAGGCCGTGAGGTCGCGCATGGAGATGAGCTCGCCCGACAGGCGGCGGCCCTCGGCGTCGCTGTCGCGGGCCGCGGGGTCGGCGCCGAGCGCGGCCAGGCGGCGGCGCAGCCGGGAGCCCGGGGTGATGGCGTTGCGCCGGGCCAGGGGCGCGCCGGGCGCCGGGCAGCAGCGCGCGCAGCAGCGGCAGCTCAGCTTGCGCAGCATCCAGTTGAGCACCTGCTTGATGAGGATGGAGATGACGTTGAAGAGCGAGTAGATGCAGCACACGCCGAGCAGGATGAAGAGGAAGTTGCCCAGGCGGTAGAGCCCCTGGTTCCGGTAGGCGGCGTGCTGGCTGCTCACCAAGTCCCCGAAGCCGATGGTGCTGAAGGTGACGAAGCAGAAGTAGAGCGAGTCCACGTAGTCCCAGCCCTCCACGCTGGTGTACATGGCCGAGGCGCAGCACGACAGCAGCACGGCGAACAGGCCCAGGATCAGCAGCACGTGGTACACCGAGGGCTTCCAGCCCGCCAGGCAGTCGGCCTCCGAGAGCGCCGAGCCGCGGCGGAAGGTGGCGGGCAGCAGGCCGCTGCGGCGCAACTGGCGCTCCCTGCAGGCGCGCATGATGAAGGCCAGCAGAGAGATGATGCGCTCCAGGAAGAGGTTGAAGAACAGGATGGTTCCGGCGCAGCCGAACAGCCCGTAGGCGATGAGGAAGGCCTTCCCGCCTACCGTCGCGGGGGTGGTCATGCCAAAACCTGTGGAGACAGGGCAAGGGTCAGCGAGGTCCTGGCTGGGCAGGTGGTGCCCACTGGGCGGGGGAGCCGGGCGTACATAGGTGTTGACGCGGCTCCTACCGAGTGGCATCACTCGGGGGAGGGGAAACAGTACTTAGACATTTCTCGCCCTTGGCGGTGTGGTTCCTGATTGGGGCAACGCCTAAACTGATGGCAGAGATGTGGCTCCTCGTTTTGGGGTCTGTGGATCAAGATGGGTGGGCAGGATGGTTACTAGGAAGGACCCATAAAGACTCATGAAATGAAACCACTGTATGGGTGCAAACCATTGAGATACCTACAAAGCCTACAAAGAGATGTCACCTGCTCTCCCACCCCTCAATTTTTTTTTTTTTTTAATGTAACCAATGGCACACGTGGGCCTCCTTAGGACACAATTCCATAAAGGCTTCATTTGATCTGGGATTACTAGGGACCAGGTACAGTGTGTTCAGTCCAGGTGGCTATGTGTGATGGTCTCTGAAAAGGGGGTTTATGAAACTGACAAAAAGCTTGAGAATGAGTCCACAACATTCAGGGAGTGAGCTGGCTCTACCATGGGGTGTCATTGGGTGTCTTTCTCATCCAAGGACCACCATCACCCTTGCTCAGACTTGTGGCCAAGGGAAAGGTGGTGGCCCAGCGGGGTCCTATGCTGCCATGTGTCTGGGGTCACTTTTGTCCTGAGAGGCCTGTTCTGTGCCTGGGCAGCTATTTATTGCTTTTAGTTCATAATTAAGCCTTAACGTGTCCACTTGTTCAAAGCACAGGCTTTAAGGGAGATTCTTTATCGTTTGATTTCTGCCGAAGGCTTGGCTTCCCACCAGTGTGCTCTGCCCTTGCCATCCCGGGCAGCTCTCCCCTCCCACCTGCGTGCTCAGCTGGCTGTGGGCTGTGGGCTCTCTGTGGGACCCATAACCCACTCTGGTTTCGGAAGGGGGTTTAATCTCTTTGCACAAATATTCACTGCTGCTCGGAGTCTGAGCTGGAAATAGATCATCTGTCCAAACAGCACCATGGCACCTTTCCCACCTCTGCAGCAAAAGTTCAGGGGCATCCCTGTTAAATTTAGGTGCCACGTCAGAGGGGCTGCCTGTGTGCTGCTAGTGGGGTGAAGCCAGCCCTGGGAACTGGGTGCTGAAGACTTCTGTCTCACTTGGTTTACTATTTCCTTAAAAAAGCCAGAGGTAAAAGATTTTTTTCCAGTAATTCCTTAGCCTCTATGCTAATCATTCTTGAGATTCCCTGGAGGAAATCTCAATTGCCTGACCACGATCTTCATCTTATGCTTAATAACTTAATTTAGGAGAAAAAGCTATGACAATACCCATGTTGAGGAAGATGGATTATATCCTTAGATTCAGATTTGGGCCACAAGAGAGTGAAAACAACAACAACAACATATTAGCAGTGTAAGCAATTTAACGGATTTTTCCACACTTCAAAGCCAAATCCAAGTTCTTGAATTCATAAAGAAATCAGCTTTGAATCTATATGGTTATATGTGGAGTGAGAGTATTTGTATTTGTGTGTGTGTGTGTGTGTGTGTGTGCACACTTGTTTGCATGTGCACATTTATATAAAGTCCTGGATCGATAACCCAATTGCCCACAACTAAGTCAGTCTGTTCTTACAAGGAAATACTCTACAGCAATGAGAAAGCATGAACCACAGCTACTTGCAATAATATGAATGAATCTCACAAAAAAGAAGCTGAACACAGAATGCATTCTGTATTATTCCATTTATAAAAAATTCAAATTCAAAACCAGGCAAAACCAAACTATAGTAATTTTTTTACGGACGCATTCTTGGTTGGTAAAATTATAAGGAAAATCAAGGAAGTGATTTCAATAAAAGTCACAATTGGGGTTTCCTCTGGGGATGGCAGGGGGTAATAAACGGGAGGGGACACAGGGCCTCTGGGGTGCCAGAAATGTTAATCTGGGTAGTGGTTACATGGGTGTTGTATAATTGTCTAACCATGTGCCTTGTGACTTTTGTTGGTACTCTTATGATAAGAAAAACTTTTTAAAAAACTGCTATGGGGCACCTGGGTGGCTCTGTCAGTTGAGTTTCCGACTTTGGCTCAGGTCATGATCTCACAGCTTGAGTTCGAGCCCCACATCGGGCTCTGTGCTGACAGCTCAGAGCCTGAAGCCTGCTTCAGATTCTGTGTCTCCATCTCCCTCTGCCCCTCTCCCGCTCGTGCTCTGTCTCTGGCTCTCTCTCTCTCAAAAATAAATAAACATTAAAAAAAAATTTTAAACCTGCTAGATTGTTAACTGTAAGGGACCTTAATTTTGATCTCTCGCTGTATAAGTGAGGGAGCAGGGGCAGAAGTGACATGATCTATAGCTTGTTGGGAACACATACCTTACACATGTCCTGGCTTCTAGCCTGGTCTTAGACCATTCTACCCGACACTGCTTCTACACATTGAGGAAAAACAGCACCTCTAATAGGGGATCACTTTGCTAGATTTCTGAAGAAATGGAAAGTCCTGAGCCTGGAAAATTAATTTGCCTAAGAGAATACTGAATGGGATTTTCCTAATCTTTAGGATTTTTAGCTGAAATCTCAAAGCTAAGAGTGACACGTGGCACATTATCCCCTACTGGAAAGAGAAGTTCTAGATGCATTTATGCAGAATTACTAGATCAAAATGGGTCTGGTGACTAGCACCCCCCAGCCCTGGGCTACATGGAAAGGCTGGGATAACGGGAGATGGTCATGAAGTAGCAGAGTGGTTGTCATAGTAGGAGGTGCTGTGGCATCCTCCACCTACCCCCAGGCCAAGTGATGGGGGTGCGGTCAAGAGCACCTCGCCTGCAGCTAGAGGGGAGCTGGCAGCTCGCTTCCCAGAGGCTAGCTGACCTGCAGAACTAGGCAGGCCCATCCAGGGCCCCTGGATGGAGTATAGTGAGAGTTCTGGGAGAGTCAGAGGTATCTCCTAGAGTCTGAAGCTGTGCTGGAGAGTTCTCTGGGTGAGAGGCTGACTGGAGCAGGCCACACAGACAGAGGTGGGAAGAGGGGAGCAGTTTGCACTTCAGATGCTTGTTGCATCAAGGCTGTGTGAGAGTGACAGGGTCAAGTGGATGTGCAGAAGGCAGCCAGGTCTGAAGACATTCTGCCCAAGAGGGTTGCTGCTGGGTGGAGGGTCCTCTAGCAATAAGAGGCTAGGAGATGGGGTGCTGGGACAGCATTTGAGGCACTCCCAGGAGGTAGGATGGAGAGGGTGCCCCTACTGAGGGAATGGTGCAGAACAGTGGGCCCTGTGGGTGGTCTCCAAAGACCCATAGATAGGCCCCATGAAAGGGTATGTCTGTTCTAACAGTGGGCAATAGGTAAGAAAGGATTATAGTGGCACCAATGATGTCAGACCGAGCCAACAGACTGCCCTCCCCCCACAGGCCCCTGAGCTGAGGGCCAGACATGGAGCTGGAGGGAGAAGCTGATCTTTGATTAGAAGTGAACTTGAAGACTGGATTTATATTGGATTTAGATGGGACTGGATATCTGAGAATGAGTTTCAATTTTAAGACTAATGGTACTTAAAACAAACAAACAAACAAAAAAACACGGCTGATTGGAAAACTCTAGCATCTGCCCAAGACCTGAAGGGATCCGAAGGGAAGTTCCTTAAGACAGCAGATGAAGACAAGGTCACTTCTGTGTCAGGCCATTGGATAAACTGGTTCCACCTGGATTCACTTGCTGCAGCAAAGCCCCCAGCTCGAGCCCACAGTCCTTTCTCACCTCGCTCCATCTTGGCCACAGCTGTGGGGGAGGGACACCCCACTCACCAAGGGGTTAGATAGTTGTCAAGGCCTCACAGCACAGAGCGGGGAAGCTGTGCCTGAAACCCAGGTCTGTTGCTGTCTAACATTCATGTTCTTTCCACCAACCCCAAACTGCCTTCTGAGAGCACTGCAGGGCCTCCTTTCCAACTGTAACAGCTCATTTCAGTCCTCCAAGGCTGGCAGCCAAGAGAGCACTTTCCCCCGGGGAAGCTGGCTGACCCTGAGTCATGACTCGTGTCCCTAAGAGTCCTCTGTCCCCTGTGGCTCTCTTTCCCTGGACCATTGCCGGGGAGAGGGGCCACGGCTCCTCCTTTAACGTCCCCACTGAGGTGGATGCATCACCCCTCCTGTGCTGCTTGCACAGCTGCTTGCACAGCTAAGACAAGCAAGGCTTTAGAACCAGATGTCCCAGGGCTTGGTTAGGGACAGCAGGAGGCATGCCATACAGGGGGGCCTGTACTTTTGGCTAACAGTCTGGCTGGCGGCTCATCTGCCCCTTGGGGTCCTCACAGGACTGCCCGTAGCTGACCTACCCCCCTGAGTCAAAGGCCAGGCCACCAGGAGCAGCCTCAGATTCCTCCAAACTCCCCCATGTCTGGATTCCTGGCCCCCCTCCAGAGTCTGGGTTCCCTGTTGAGGATTTGTCTCTTCCCTTCATGACGGGGCTGAGAATGTGACATGTTTCCCACTGACCATTCTCCCTCCCCAGAGGGTTATGGCCTTATCCTAGGGCCCCCATAAGGCCACAGTACTAGACACGCCACAGGAAGACGGACATCCACCCGTTCACTCCTTCAGAAACACAGCTTGGCCGACTTCGTGCTAGGCTCGGGGTATGTTGGAAAACCGGGCAGATGCGGTCCCTGCCCTCAGAGTATCTGGGCTGCCTTCTTAGAGGTTAGCACTCATCTACTCCTCTGCTCTGCAGGCTCACCCCTGGGCCAGGGCACAGCTTTTCTCCGATGCCCCCACAGAGTCTGAGCCAGAACTTGCTCTGGGGTCTCGTCATGGCCATGACCACAGGCCCAAAGTGATGCCAAATGCTTGACTGGCTGTGGCACCGTCGGCCCAGAAGGAAGGGGACAGGCAGGTCAGGAGTTTCTCTGCCAGCACAGAGAGCACCCAATGCAAGTGTCCCTCCCACCAGCCCTATTCCTGAGGTCTGGCTCTGTGCCCACGACACCTCCTTTTGCTTTTCTACACACAACACTGTCTGTCTGCTCTGCCCAGGAGATAGGTGGCAGTTTACTGTCCTTCCCCATTGACACCGATAGGCTCAGAGCTCTGGGGGCACTGAGGCCTTGGGGTCAGGGCTGTGGGGTATGTACCTGGTGCTGCTTCCTAGAGTGGAGTAGCAGTCCCTCAAGCTCTGGCAATCTGTGGGGAGCCAGGCTGGCTCCGGAGAGGGGCCTTAAAGCCTCAGCCAGAAAAAGGCAACCCCAGGCACCCTGAGAGTCCCCTCCTTCCCCCAATCACACCCTGCAGAGGCGTAATCTGTCCCCAGGTTCACACCAAGCCTGCTGTTTTGTTTATGCCACAATTGATCTGCCATCCCCGTTTGCAAAGAGCAGACACTTGGGGGCTTTATTATGCCACTTTGACAAAAACTGTGAAGCTCGTTCCCACAGCCTGTCTGGTGCCGCCTTTGCAATTGGGGCTCTGGTGACGGGGCCTCTGGAGTTCAGCTCAAAGAGGCTGGAATCGAGATGGAGAGGCCCGTACTGATCTGTATCGGGTACCCCTGGCTGGCAGTGTCCGTGCTGGACACTGGACACTTGTCCTCTCATCCGATCCCCCAACCGCCCTGGGAGGGAGGCATCATCAGCTTTAATAAGGACATGAGCTAAGGGAGGTGAAGGTACCGGCTGAGTTTCCGTTTGTAAGTGGCTGAGCTGACTCTGAAGCCCTTTCCATTGTGGCAGAAGGCTGGGGAGTCTTCGCTCTTTACCTGGGGTACATTTTCTGCTGGCTCTACAGTGTCAACTTAGAGAAGGGGAGATATAATATATAGTCCAATCCAGTATACTTTTGAGAGTAAAAGGGGCACTGATCATCATTACACCAGGAAAGCCATAAATCAGGGCTGATCCAAGCAACTGAGATGTATGATTAAAATGATTAAAGGGCAGATTCCAAAGCAGAGGCTGGTTAGCTCAGTTAGAATGTGGTGCTAACAAAATGCAGATTCCCACTCCAGAAGTTTATTTAGTGCATCATGAAAAGGGCCCAAGAATCTACATTTTAGCAAATGTTTTCAGATGATTCTGATGCAGGCGGGCTAAAGCCCTTTCTTTAGAAAAAATGTGATAAGGTAGCCCTGTATGTCCTACTGGTTGGAATCTGCCCAATTTCAAATATTTTGATTTAAATTCCTTTAAAAAATTGGCTTACTGAGGTATAATTAATACATAAAATTGTAAGATATTTAAAGGGTATATTGTGGTGCTCTGCTGATTTAAATTTCAAGCAGCCTAAAACACTTGTGGATATTGTGGCTGTCTCTCCTTAACAACACCTCCCACCTCCAACTCCTATAGGAGGCAGCCAGGCCACTGGAAGAACTGACCGAGCATCAGGGGTGGGCTCTGTTAGTCTAGGCCAATCGAGATTACCAGTCCCTTACCATGACTGGCTCAAGGATGGATAAGCCTAAACCAATCAGTGCAGGACACTTTTATGGCTACAGAGATTGGTGTAGGAGTGGACACGTGACTCCATTCAAGTGAATCAGCTCAAAGAAGAGTTTCTCTGATAGTTCCCGGGTTAAAAGATTTCTCGCTCTAGAGCTGCCCTGGCCCCAGGAGTAGTCGGCAGCCATCTGTGGCCATGAGGTGGGGCCAACCTTAGATGAAGCTGACAATGCAGGAGGCTGAGTGGAGGCAGCCAGAAAGAAATGGGCCTTCATGGCCCCAGTGAGCTGTCAAATCAAACTGGCCGTGCTGCCCCACCTACCTCCAGCCTTCCCATTGCTTGAGCCCATAAACCCTTTTGCCTGTTTACACCTTCCATTACATGCCACCAAACATATTCCAACTGGTGTGATGGTTTGAGGGCCTGGGTGAGCAGCTCAGTGTCCAGGAAATAGAACCAGAGTTGAACTGGAAGTTATGACCTCTGTTGTGGCCTCTATCAGCCAAGCGTGAAGCAAATTGCTACCACTAACTTCTCTAAGCCTCAATTTCATCTGTACAACGTAAACCACCCCCCCCGCCCCCCCCCCCCCCCGCAATGTGAACTCTCTTTGTAAACTGTAATACACTATGCCAAAGTATGCTCCTTAAGGTGAGCCTGGGTGGCTCCGTCGGTTAAGCCTCCGACTTCGGATCAGGTCGTGATCTCACAGTTGGTGAGTTTGAGCCCCGCATCGGGCTCTGCGCTGACAGTGCGGAGCCTGCTGGGATCCTCTGTCTCCCTCTCTCTCTGCCCCTCCCCTGCTCATGCTCTGTCTCTCTCAAAAATAAGTAAACATTAAAAAAACATATGCTCCTTAAGATGATAAAACATGCTTAATGGCGGTGGGGAGAGGAGAATTCCTAAAATTAAAAAAAAAAAAAAAAGGTGGATGTAAGGGCAACGTGTTTATTTATGGTAGGACTTTTCAGAGCACTTATGTTAATGTGACTTATGAATCCGAGTAGGCTGTGCTGGCACTCTCCAGTGTTCCCCACACTAACTGGACCATAGACTGTATTTAATCACCTCAGGTGACTTGAGTGTTTCAAAGAATAATCTTTGGGAAATGCTGCACTCCACCCTCAGGAAGAATTGAGGATAAGACATTTTTAAAAGCGCTTGAGGAGTACCCACATTTTCAACAGTCACCGTGACAATGCGGTGCCTGGAATAGCCCCTGGGATGCAGAACGTGCTGGAGCTCAGCTTGTCGAGTGAATAAATAGACTCTCCCTCTGCTGGTTTGGAGCAGGGATTCTCAAACTAGTTTGCCTAGGACCCGCCTGGGGATCTTGTTGAATTCTGGGGCGGGGTTCCTGATTCTGCATTTGTAACCTGGCATCCAGTGATGCCGCTGGTCAGTGGCATCCTGAGTAGCCAGCACAGATGACTTACAGCATGAATTACCTTTTGGGGCCTGTCTCCACAATGAGACAGGGAATCCCTGGCAGGTGGGACCACATCGTAATTGGCTATTTGGAACTAGGTTGCTCAGGTTTGAATCTAGTTCCACCAATTAACCTCTCTGAGCCTCAATTTCCTCATCTGTAAAATGGAGATAATATAACTCCCTCAATAACTTTTTGTTTTGAGTTAAATATATGCAGAATATTTAGTGCCTAGCACATTAATAAGCCCTAAATAAAGATTTATTATTATGAATCTTTCTGTGCTCTACAGTGGACAAAGGAACCTCATGTAAAGTAGGCACTGATAGTTATTTGTTGACTGAATGACTGAAAGTAAAAATTTCAAGAATCTCTCAAGGGTGAGAGTTAAATACCAGAGACAGTAGGAAAGCTGAGATGTGGGGTCAGTGGGCAGGGATGGGCAAGGAGACTCATTAGCATTGCCAGATAAAATACAGAACTTCCGGGGCTCCTGGGTGGCTCAGTCAGTTAAGTGTCCAATTCTTGATTTCAGTTCAGGTCGTGATCTCATGGTTCAGGAGTTCAAGTGCAGCACCAGGCTCTGCACTGACAGCATGGAGCCTGCTTGAGATTGTCTCCTTCTCTCTCTGACCCTCCGCAGTGTGTTTGTGTGTGTGTGCTTGCTCTCTCCCTCTCATAATTAAATATTTTAAAAAGCCAGAACTCCCAGTTAAACATGAATTTCAGATAAATAACGAATCATTTTTTGGTGTAAGTATGTCCCAAACATTGCATGGGGCACATTTACACTAAAAAAAAAAAAGATTCATTATTTATCTGAAATTCAAATATAACTAGGTGTCCTGTATTTTTATGTGCTCAATCTGGTGACCCTAACCAGGGCTCCGCTTGTCTGCTTGGCACAATCCCCTGGGAAGCCATCTCATTTGATCCTTCCTGACTGGCTGGTAGAAGGATGAACAGCCTCACTTTAAAAAAAATTTTTTTTTAACATTTATTTATTTTTGAGAGACAGAGCACAAGCAGGGGAGGGGCAGAGAGAGAGGGAGACATAGAATCCAAAGCAGGCTCCGGGCTATGAGCTGTCAGCACAGAGCCTGACACGGGGCTCGAACTCACAAACCGTGAGATCATGACCTGAGCCGAAGTTGGATGCTTAACTGACTGAGCCACCCAGGTGCCTCTGAACAGCCTCACTTTAATATCAAGGAGGCTGGGTCTTGCCCAAGGCTACGTTAGCAGCCAGGCCTTCCTGTGTCCCTCCCCGCCCCCCCCCCCCACCAGGTAAACAGGGAGCAGTGGGAGACTCGGGGTGGGCTGGGTGGTGGAAGGTGGAATGCCATTGGGCTGCTCTGTGGCCCGTGCCAAGACACTGACTCTCAGGGAGAAGGAGGGAGCTTCTTCTTGGAAGAAGGTTGGACACTTGAGAAGGCATCAGGCCAGAAAGATTTCCCTGGGACATGAGCCTCAGCCCTGGACCCTCGGGCTGTGGTGGGGTGGGGGGGGGGGCTTGGGGGACAACTAACCAGCCTGGGTAAGCCCCGAATATTTTGGGAGAGCTGGGGCTGAAAGAATGGTGGGGGAAAGTCACTAAAGCATTCAGTGAGGAATAAAAACGTGGAGGGGGATAATAATAGCTGACATGTATTGAGCCCTCACTATTTCCAGGCACTGTGCCAAGACTTCATGTATATCCATGCATTTCATCCTCACGACTCCATGAGGCACTGGCTTTCATTCACTCTAAGTCACAGCTTTTTTTCCCTTGAATTTTAACATTCTTGAAATCAGGATGCTTCCTACAGTCAATGACCTGGCATGGTTTATTTGGCAACATTTTAAATTCTTAACGGTACACAATAATGGTGCATTTCTAATCGATGGTGCATTTATAATCTTAGATGTGATGAACCACAGTGGGAATTGTTATCATCTCCATTTGTGAGATTAGTAAATGCGGTCACACTTAGTAGATAAAGACACCGAGGTTAAATAACTTGCCCAGATCACAGAACAAGCGGCAGAGCCAGGAGGTGAACATGGAGGAAAGAGCTTGCGATGTGATAAAGGAGAGAGTCAAACGCAGGGGAGTTTGGAAGAAAGGGAGGTCGGTTGCTTTTGGCTCGAACAGTGGCTCTTCACTCTGGCTATGCAAGAGAATCACTGGGGAAACTTAAAACTGTCCCCAGTACCCAGGTGTGCCCGGACCAGCGTAGGTCAGTACTGGGGCTGAGGTCCTCCCTGTGGAGGGTCTGGGAAAGACTTATGGAGGAAGGTGTATTTGTGTTCAGTCCAGAAGGGTGTGTGTTTTGGGGAGGGAGTGGAGTTTGGAGAGGGAGGAAGCTGAGGCCTGGGTCTCAGAAAAGCATGTCCACTGGGAGGGTGCCGGGCACCAGGCCGGGTGTGCAAGGGGCTCAGCCTGGCCCACAGTATCCAGTAACGCTCGCCTATGGATCAGGTGACCGTGTGGAAGGAAGGGGACGATGTGGGAGAACTTCCCATCAACCTTGTTCTCAGGCTGAACTACGGGAACACTGTGGGAATGAGGCCTCTAGAAACACCTCCAGGGGCACCTCCAGAAGCTTCTCCAGCATCTGAGCCTGACATCCGGCAACATGCCCTGCCTTTGTACAAACTTACAAACTCCGGAAGCTTCACGCTACAGAAGACAAAATTGGCATGTCTCCATTCCTGCAGGCTTGGGAAGGGCCAACGTCACCTTTCTTGGAGAGCCGACAGCAGAGACTGGGAGCAGAGGCTGTGGCGTCAGGCGCATGCCTCACTTGTGAACGCGGCAACACGGACAGGTTACTTCTCCCTCTAAAAATGGCCTGCTGACTGCCTACCTCGGAAGGTTACTGTGAGGAGGTGGTTCCCACACGCCTCCCGCAGCACCTGGGACATGCTGAGTGTTCACAAAGCAGCGAGCTTAATTGGCAAACAGCACGGGAGAGGCACGGCTCTTCCATCACAGCTCAGGTGCATCGGGTGAAACCTGGAAGCCAGGGGCGAGCCGTGACCAGAAGTTTCAGCGGCAAGAAAGAGCTCCCCATCTACACACCTAAGACCGACTCTACCACTGCCTGCTTTTACCTCCCTGGGCCTCAGTTTGCTGGGCAGTTTCAGGTGAGTGACAGCACCCTCTGGACTCGCTTCAGGCTCTGGCCTTGTGCGCGGTGGGAGGCCCAGCTAGAGGGAGGCACTGCCTTCTCCAATCCCCCAAATTCGCATGGCAGGATCCTAGAAAACGGGACCGTTACGGAAAAGCCAAGACCGTGGGCTGCTGTATTTGTTGGCACTTGTGGATTTCTCTCAATTGCAAACCAGATGGACAGTTTCTCGAGGACAGCAGCTCCTGGTCCCCTTCTTTCCACAGCTGAGCGTGGGGCTGAGCTCATACCGGACGCCCCATGACTCAGGACAAAAAGGCACTGCCAGCAAAGCACCTGGAGAATGTGGGCCCCTCCTCATTCTCCTGTTTGCTTTTGGGTTGTTCTGTGGGGGCCTCTGGGATGATTCTTGATGAGAACAGGAGAGCAGTTGGGGGTGGCTTAGATGGCAGGGGGCTGGGGGCTGGGAAAAGAAGGCTGAGCGCTGCAGGCCAGTGATGTTTAACGTTAGAAAAGTTTTGGTAAACTGTGAGCAATGGGCAAGTGACCCCGAGAACCAGTTTTGAACCTTGGCATGGGCGTTCCCAGCCAGCCGGGCTGACTTGAACCTCCTCCCACTCTGTGCTGCTTCTGTGGGATTAAGGTTTTTCTCTCCTCACCAGAAATCATTCAGCAAAATGAGTTATTAAAAGCCGGTTAACTACTCCTGCCTCCGGGTAGCTCCTGCTTAACAACCTCTCCCCGGGAGCAGCTGTCAAACCCAGGCCCCGTGGAGCTGGCGGGAAGATGAGTCATTTACATGGAGCCCATCCTGCGTCCTGCCCCCCAGATCTGTCCCTGCCTCTCTCATGACTAATCCTTTTGGGGGATGAGATCACTGCCCCTTCTGCCCCCCACCCTCCCCAAAGAGCAGAGCCCTAGCCTCAGCCCAGGGTTGTGGGAGAAGGCTGGATCCAAGGCCAGGGGGAGTGAGGAGCAGTCTCTGATGGGACAGAGGCCTGGCCAACAGGAACCTGGAGAGGGCGCAGCGAGATGGGGGAAGCCAGAGGCCGCCCTGGCCTTGCTCCTGGACCTCAGGGGAGGTGGGGGGGGGGGGGAGGAGGGGGGAAGGGGGGGTTTCCCCCGCACGGGGCTGTGGTGAGGAGCTTGAGAGCTCACCTTTCAGGCAGACATGGTTGTGGGGAGAAAGCAGGTGTGTCAACCCTGCTTGGAAGTGTCACTACATCATCACCTGAATCTCCTGTCACCTCAAATCCTGTACCATGGAGGAGCAGAGGTTTTAAAGCCCATGGTGGTTTCTGTAAGGCAGAATCGTGCTCTCCCACCGACAGTTCCCCCGCCTCTAGGCCAATTCCGTTTTTGTGCGCCTGGAGAAGCGCAGCTTCCCATCCTTCACCCTTGCCCATGGAGCTGCAAGGCACATTTGAAGGAGGAGAGATGCAGGGAAGGGGGCCAAGTGCCTGGGAAGCTGGATTCCGAGGCTCTTTGTGCACAGGGGTGCTCTTCAAGGCCCTGGTCTGTGTGAGGGGCTGTCCCAGCACGTGGCTCCCCCCCCTGCCCCCCCGCACCTCTCCTCACAGAAGGAGGGCTGTGGGCTGCTCCAGAGAGTGCTAGAGACAGACAAGCTCAGTGTTGAGAGCCGGACCTGGGGAAACGCTCTTGGGGTCCCCACAGACCCCTGTGTCTGCCCCGGTGCCCGCTGACATGCCCCCTGCCCTGTGGGCTGGCAAACAAGCTAGAGGGGCTGTCACGGTGCCTCGCTTGGCACAGGGGCCTCTGTTAGGGCCTGGCTGTGTCAGGAGGGATTGGACCTGTGGCCCCAGGACTGAGGCCAAGGGATCAGGGGTGCCATCTCCTCCAAATGGGGCAGGGCAGCTCCTACTGCACATTGTGCTCTCAGCCGCCTACGGGGAAGGGTAGGTGACCACCGGCTCACGGGAGGTGAGGGATGGAGGGACTGGTATGGAGCCCTAGCCCATGCCCGGCACTCTGCTGGTGCTTTCCAAGATGTACCCCGGAGAAATTCCTGGAGCAAGTGCTTCTGGTCCTTATTCAGGTGAGGAAACCAAGGCCCAGAGAAGTCAAGTAATGAATGAAAGAACACCAGCACACAGGTCCCAAACCCCACACCCATGGTTCTTTCCATTTGCCCTCTTGAGGCCCGACTCCTCTTTGGTTCAGAGAATGCACTGATTTTGCTCTAAAACATGCAAATGATCATACCGTGACGGCGAACTGTGACCAAAACCCCTGCCAAGGGTCTGCGCCATGAGTGTGTGTCAGATGCTAAGTGACAGGAGATGGAGGCTGGGGCTCGGCACCGTGAAGGACCTTGTCCAGGGTCACAGAAAATGGCCTAACTGGGATTCCAACTCAGGTCTGCCTGACTCTAAATCCTACATTTCTCCTCACCTTGCTTTTGGCACCCCATTCATAGAGAGGCCCTGATGACTTGGGACCCTCCTTCTGCACACTGTCCTAGATGGACTATCCTGCTCAAGCCACACTGAGCTCCTAGTTGACAGAAGGATCTGGAATGTCTTAGTCTGGCACTCAGGCCCTGACCCACTTTTCTAGCATCATCTCCCCTCTTTGAACCTTCTTCCTCAGGCCCTCGGGTACTCTCACTGCCTTATGCATGCACACACACACACACACACACACACACACACACACACTCATTCACCAGGAATTTACTGAAAGCCTGCTCTGTGTCGTGCATTGGTGGATACGAGGCAAGCAAGATGGTCAAAGCTGCAGCCTGAACAGAACCTAGTGTCTAGGAGATGTGCCACGAACACTCCCCCACCCTGCCCCCGTGCCATGCCTCTGCACCTGTCCTTCCCCACCTTGCAAGGTCTGTAACGGCTTATTTCCTTTTCTTTACACTTATCTGAAGTCCATTCACCACCTGGCAGCACCTTTAGCTCATCGGGTATTTAGTTCTGTGCTGCTGTGGTGGCCCCTGTACTACTGACCATGTCCCAGAGTATTCTTTACCTCTTTGTGCTTTTCTGGGTCGCCTTGTCAACGAGGACCCAGCCCATGTCTTACATTTCCTCTCTCCCTCTACAATGCAGGTGCTCAGGGAGCAGCTGCTAAATTCCCGACAGAACTGGCAGTGTGTCCAGTGGTCACCAGCAGGGACTGTCCCAGAAACATGGTTTCCACCTTCGTTTGAGTTAATTCACCTAACATGTTTTTGAGACCTGCTATGTGCCAGGCATGGGACAGGGGAGGGAATACTGTGATATACCGTATCGTCTGTGCCCTGCTGCCAAAGGCCACCAGGAACACATCTTTAGATGAACAAAATTAAGTTCACTGCAACAAGAGAGATGTACATCCTGGAGAGCCGTGGAGCTTCTTAGCCAGTGGATATCAGAAAGGACTTACTTAGGATTTGAGCTTGTATTAGGTGATCTGGGGGAGGGCAAGGAAGCAAGGCTTTGCTCAGGTAGCAGGGATCATTCTAGGATTGGGCATTTTAATACTTCTTACATAGGGACGCCTGGGTGGCTCAGCTGGTTTAGCGTCCAACTCTTGATTTCAGCTCAGGTCATGATCTCATGGTTTGTGAGACTGAGCCCCATGACAGGCTCTGCACTGACAGCTTGGAGCCTGCTTGGGATCTCTCTCTCCCTCTCTCTCTCTGCCCCTCCCCTGCTCGTGCTCTCTCTCTCTCCCACTCAAAATAAATAAACATTAAAAAAATATTTCTAGGGCACCTGGGTGGCTCAGTCAGTTAAGCACCCGACTCTTGATTTCGGCTCAGGTCATAATCTCATAGTTCATGAGTTTGAGACCCTCCTCGAGCTGACAGCATGGAGCCTGCTTGGGATTCTCTCTCCCTCTCTCTCTGCCCCTCTCTTTCTCTCTCAAAAATAAATAAACATTAAAAACATACTTCTTACTTAGAAGGTGGGAGTCATGGAGCAAAACCATAGCTGTGATTGGTAAAGAAGTAGAAGTCACTCATAGTAACCAGAGGGGGGTGTTTGGTCATGTTCGTGGCTTGGGTGATGTTCTTATTTGCTCTGTGTCTGGGCGTGATTATAGGTCTTGGTTTTGTCTTACTCCGTTGTAGTCATAAAGAGGCCTCGTGTGATGCAGGTGTCCTGAAGAATTGCTTATGTTGAATGTGAGAACACCCCAGCCTAGATGTGAGCACAGGCCAGTTCCTGGCTTTCTGGGGCCGTTTTTGTCTTTCTCAAAATGGTTCTGCACTCAGCATTCCATAATAGCATTTTATTGGAAGCCATTCATTTTTTTTTAAAGAAATTCCTTCTGTTAACTAACTAGAATTTAAATAAAATCTTGAAACATTAAAAAAATAAGGAAATTCCTTCTAAGTCTTCCAATGTACTTAAAAAATATGTGTATATGCATGTGCGTGTGTGTGTATGCACATGTATTTAGTTCTGTGAGTAGAACATACCTCTAGGTTGTAGAAATATGGGCGATTTTTATTTTAATTTTCTTCTGTATGCTTTTATAAATATCTCACATTCCCTGTGGTACAAAGGGGATAGTTACTACTTTTGAAATCATAACTTCCCCCCAACAGCGTTTAAAAAATTTAGACATAGGGGTGCCTGGCTGGCTCACTCAATAGAGCATGTGACTTGATCTCAGGGTCATGAGTTCAAGCCCCACATTGGGCATAGAGATTACTAAAAAAATAAAAAATAAAATCTATAAATAAAAATGAGTAAAATAAGGCCCCTGTTCTCAAAAGAATGACCCTGATACCAGATGAAAAGGACAGCATGGGAGATGTCACAAGAAGCCAGGAAATAAGAGAAGGGGCCTGGGGGGCTTCCCACAGATGGTACCACTGGCTAAGTAGTAAACATGCCTTAGGCAAGCAGGTGGAGATTGGGAGATGGACTCAGGGGTCATGTGGGTAAGGTTTCTCGGGGAGAGTGTGCTGTATGAGAATGAGGGCCTCTGAGGAACCCCAGTATTTAAAGAGCAGAAGAAGGGTGCCTGGGTGGCTCAGTCAGTTGAACCCTTACATCTTGATTTCAGCTCAGGTCATGATCCTAGGGTCATGGGATTAAGTCCTGCATTGGGCTCTGGGCTGAGCATGGAGCCTGGTTAAGACTGATTCATTCTCTCTCTGTCTTTCTCTGACTCCCTCTCCCTCTCTATCCCTCTCCCCCTCTCCTTCTCCCCCTCTCCCTCCCTCCCTCTCCCTCCCTCCCTCTTTCCCTCTCCGTCTCTCCCTCTCCCCCTCTCCTTCTCCCCCTCTCCCTCCCTCCCTCTCCCTCCCTCCCTCTCCCTCTCTCCCTCTCCCTCTCTCCCTCTCCCTCTCTCCCTCCCCCTCCCTCTCTCCCTCTCTTTCCCTCTCTCCTCCTCTCTCCCCCTTTCTCCCTCTCTCCCTCCCTCCTGGGTGCCTGGGTGGCTCATTTGGACTTCGGCTCAGGTCATGATTTCACAGTTCATGAGTTTGAGCCCCCATTGGGCTCTGGGCTGACAGCTCAGGGCCCAAAGCCTGCTTCGCATTCTGTGTCTCCCTCTCTCTCTCTACCCCTCCCCTGATCGTGCTCTGTCTCTCTGTCTCTCTCAAAAATAAATAAACATTAAAAGAAAAAAAAAAGATTCTCTCTCCTCTGTCCCTCTCCCCTACTTGTGCTTTCTATAAATAAATAAATAAATAAATAAATAAATAAATAAATAAATAAATAATAAAAATAATAAAGGACAGAAGAGGAGCCAGTGAAGGAGGCTTTCATGTGCTCAACAAATACTTATTGAGGGCCTACTGTGTGCCAGGTGTTGTGCTAGGCCCTTGGGATTCATCAGTAATTCAAACAAAGTTCCCTGCCCCCACGAGGATTATATTTCAGCATGAGAGATGGATAATAAAGTACAAACATAATATGCAAGTAAACTGTGTTAGCAAGTAGTAAGTGCTATGGAGAAAAGAAAAAAATAGAGCTGGCCCAGCTGTGGGCTGGGAGGAGGCACACTGCAGTATGAAATGGGGTGAATCAGGGCAGGTCTCATTAAGGAGTAACATTTGATGAAGGATTGGAAGGAGGTATCTGGGGTAAGAGTGTTCCAGGCCAGTCAGCAGCCAGAGCAAAGGCCCTGAGGCAGGGGAGCTGGAGATGGGAGTAGAGAGCAGGAAAAAAAAAAACAAAGAAAAAAAAAAGAAAATACTGGACAGAGAGATTAGTCAGCAAATCTCTCAAGGACCCTCTCGGGGAAAAGTTGAACTCACGCAGATGTCCGAGAGTGTCCGAAAACCTCCCACTCTCATTTGATTTTAGCACGAAGGATAAACAAATAAACTAGTGGTCTTAAAGAGGAAGAAATACAACTATTCAAGTAGATTTCAAGGGGCAGCAGAGATGCTGAACATAACTGATCGCTACCTTTGTTCTCGATCAGAAGGATCACATGCCATTCTAGAAGGAATTAAGATTATGAGAACCACCATCAGCTCTTCGGTGTACAGAGCAAATGTTTATGTCCTATCACATGTAGCCACTGCTACCACCCGGGAAGGAGAATGGCACCATCATCCCCATCTTACAGACCAGGAAATAACTCTATGGGAAGTGATGTGAATTCCACGACATCTGACTTCCTCGAGTCTGAGCCAGAGTTTGTACCTCCTACCTCTCAAACCTAGATTCTTTCATTTATAACCAGGGAGATATTGGAGGGCGTGTCAGTTTGTATTTTGTATATAGTGTTCATGTGCTCTCAATCGGTATTTAGCTATTAAAAATTTTTTTTAAATTTTTTTTTCAACGTTTTTTTATTTTTGGGACAGAGAGAGACAGAGCATGAACGGGGGAGGGGCAGAGAGAGAGGGAGACACAGAATCAGGAACAGGCTCCAGGCTCTGAGCCATCAGCCCAGAGCCTGACGCGGGGCTGGAACTCACGGACCGCGAGATCGTGACCTGGCTGAAGTCGGATGCTTAACCGACTGCGCCACCCAGGCGCCCCTAGCTATTAAAATTTTTACACGATGGTAATAAAAATAATTTTAAAAAGCCAGTTTCTCTGGCTGGCATGTGGAGGGCAGCCTGAAGGGCCAGGATCGAGGAGTCCAGTTCAGAGACTGTGGCACCAAACATGTGGGGGTGGCCCCGAACAGGGCAGTAGCCAGAAGGAGACTAAAGAAAGGGGGAAGACGCAAAAGCAGGAGAGAACAAAGTCACCGAAGCTAGAGCAGACAAAGGATTTGAGAAGCAGAAATGAGGCAGAAAGGGGTTGGAGACTTCTAGAAGGATCTAGTCAGATAGAAACCTGACAGTTTCCCTGGGATTTGGCAACTGGGAGAAGCTGGCTCTAGACATGAAAGGAGGGGGTGGGGCCTTATGGATGCCAGGCTGCAGGGGGTGCAGAGGTCTTGAAAGAGGAGGAATGGATGCAAGTGGGGAGCCTGTCTTTGAAGCCCTTGCGAAGGAAGGCTAGGACATCCCCACCCAGCAAGGCTCGGGGCCAAGACGGGTGCTTCGCTTACTTTACCTCAGGGAGTATTAAGGTCTTAAAGTTTGTGTGTCTCCCCCCACCCCACCCCAAATTCATATGTTGAAATCCCACCCCCCCCACCCCCCTGCTCAGGTGATGGTATTAGGAGGTGGGGCCTTTGAGAGGTGATGATTAGGTCATGAAGGAGAAGCTCTCACAAATGGGGTCAGTGCCCTTATAAAGACCAGATCCCCGGGGCGCCTGGGTGGCGCAGTCGGTTAAGCCTCCGACTTCAGCCAGGTCACGATCTCGCGGTCCGGGAGTTCGAGCCCCGCGTCGGGCTCTGGGCTGATGGCTCAGAGCCTGGAGCCTGTTTCCGATTCTGTGTCTCCCTCTCTCTCTGCCCCTCCCCTGTTCATGCTCTGTCTCTCTCTGTCCCAAAAATAAATAAACGTTGAAAAAAAAAATTTAAAAAAAGACCAGATCCCCTCATCCCTTCTGTCATATGAGGACACAGAGAAAAGGTGTCGCCCACGAACCAGGAAGGGGCATTCGTCAGACACCGCATCTGTCAGCACCTTGATCTTGGACTTCCCAGCCTCCGGAGCTGTGAGGAATAAATATGGTTTAAGCCACTCAGTGTAGGGTATATTGGTTATGGCAGCCTGAACAGAATAGGTGGGGAGGGTGAATAACTTGCCCAAGTATCAGAAGACTGTGGTTAAAATCCCAGGCCCTGGAATCAGAGGTTCAGGTTGTAGCTAGCCCCACACTCACTCAGAGCTATTTGCCACGTCCCGTGTCTTCATCTATCAGATGGAGACAGTGGTACCTTGCAGGGTGGCTCTTGGACCAGCAGAGTGCCTGGCAGGATGAACCTCAGTCAAGTGTTCATTATTAAGGTTACACACCCTGCAAGGGCAGAGAGGGAGAAGGCCTGGCTGGGCGGACCTCTGTCCTGGAGGAAATACCTACAAAGGGTCCTAAAATTTCAAGTGTCAGCTCTTGCTTTTAGGCATTCACTCCCTGTCTTAGCCCGTTCATGCTGCTGTAACACAATACTGTACATGGAGTGGCTCGTAAACAACAGAAATTTATTCCTCACGGATCTGGAGACTGGAAAGTCTAGGATTAAAGTGCCAGCAGATTCAATGTCTGTTGAGAGCCCTCTTCCTCGTTCACAGATGGCACCTTTTCTCTGTGTTTACATGAGAGAAGGGGTGAGGGATCTCCCTGGGATCTTTTTTATAAGGCTCCACCCTCATAACCTAGTCATCTCTCAAGGGCCCCACCACTTAATACCATCATCTTAGGGGTTAGGTCTCAACATGGATTTTGGGGGGACACGAACATTTCAGACTATACCACCCCCTCACATGTGCTTCTGTAACATTATGAAGTGCCTACTGTGTGCCAGCCAGGAGCCGTGTTTGCTGTGTCAAGGGGCTTAGTGTCTGGAAAGACACAGGCTCAGCCCATTAGAGGCCTGAACAAGAGTCCAGGGACTCTAAGCAGTAAGCCCCCTCTCGTGGGATCTCCAAATGCCGTCTCTGTGTTGAGTCACATCATCAGAAAACAGCAACCGCGGACCATATTACCCTTGCTCCTCACAGACATGCCTTCAGGAATGATTTAATGTTTTACCTCCTGCCTTTAGGAAGGCCATGTCTGTGTTTTCTGCAGAACCAAGGTAAAAATATTGCCCATGTCCCTTATTAAAGATCCGTGAGATTTGCTTCTCGAATTTAAGATCCAAAGTATCGGTTTCCCAGGGGCACTTGCATGTACTTGCTTCCTTTTCTTGAATGCTAAGCACCCAGTGTGCCTGCTCGGGGGAAGTTCAGAGCCGATGCAGTGACCGATGGCTGTAGGACTGTGTCCTACACTTGGGACAACCCTCATCGATTTGCAACTATTTTTTTTAGCTCCTTTTTCCCCTCCCTCCTTCCCTCGTCCGCTTCCTCCTGTCCACAAGACCTGCTGAGCACTTGCTCTGTGCAAGCACCGTGCTAGAGCACAGCCCTGCTCTCTTAGAGCTTACCCTTCAGTTTAGTCTAGTTTTATCACTAAGTTTGTTCACACTCTGTGGAAATAAGCCGGCTTTTAGTCGTATATAATAAGCATCAGCAATTTCTAAAAATCTTAAGTCACAGTGACCCCACCAAATGTATGGAATCTCTTTCTCTAAGGTGGTTTTTAAAATGCAGACCAACTCTCCTTCACCAAGGAAGGCTCTGACATGTTTCGGTCTGAAGGCAGGGGGATGACCTCGTTGATCTCTTGTTCCCGCAAATTCTTATGTTGAAGTCCTAAAATGGCTGTATTTGTTTATAGAGGCTTTAACAAGGCAGTTTAAAGTAAGATGAGACCACATAAGTAGGTCCTAAATAGGACTGGGGTCTTTTTTTTTTTTTTAATTATTTATGTTTGAGAGAGACAGAGTGCCAGCACGGGAGGCGCGGAGAGAGAGGGGAACAGAGTATCTGAAGTGGGCTCCACACAGTCAGCAGAGAGCCCAATGTGGGGCTCTCACTCACAAACCTCAAGATCATGACCTGAGCCAAAGTTGGACACTTAACCAGCTAAGCCACCCAGGCTCCCCCAGGACTGGGGTCCTTGTAAGAAGAGGACATTAGGACGCAGACACAAACTGAGGCAAGACCATGTGAACACACACAGAGAAGACAGCTACCTGCATATCAAGGAGAGAGGCCTCAAAGGAGCAAGCCCTATGGACACCTTGATCTTGGACTTCTGGCCTCCAGAACCATGAGAAAATAAGCCACCCGGTCCATGGCACTTGGTGCTGGTGGTCCAAGCTGACCGACCCAGCCTGTGAGCTAGGCTGCGGAAGCCCAGCATCGCCGCACCCTTGCTTATCCTGGGTTTTTGCAGCAGCGGTGGCAGCAGGGAGCTCAGATGCACAGCTCAGTTTCTGAGCCCTGATCAGGAGGCTGTGTTTATATTTATCCTGCTAGCTGCAGGGGACTGTTTATACCCAGAGCAATAACCTCCCGGGCGAGCTGAGGGCAGCCAAGGAGCCAGCTGCTCCCGTCAGGCCTGCTGGGTTCGTCCAGCCGGGCCCACACCATCAGGCCCCATGGTTCTCATGTGCCACGTCCCTCCAGGCTCTCTCTCATGCCAGAAGCTGGGCTTGGGCTCAGGGGCCGAAGTCTGGCCTTCCTGGAGCCCAGGCAGATTACACAGATGCTGACTGCTTCTCACACGCTGTCTGGGGTGTGCATGGCCCAAGGACTGGCCTTTGCCAACCAGTCTCCATCCTAGTCTCACTCAGATTCAACATGATACCAGGTACTCAGCAGGTGCTCAACAAACAGAGTAAGAAGGGGTTTTGGCTTAAAAAAATTAGGGGTGCCTGGGTAGCTCAGTTGGTTGAGTGTCTGACTCTTGACTTCGGCTCAGGTCATGATCTCACAGTCATGAGATCCAGCTTGGGATTCTCTCTCCCTCTGCCCCTTTCCCCCACTCACTTTCTCTCTCTCCCAAAAAATAAATTAAAAAAAATTTTAAAGATTAGTCTGGACTTACAGCTTCATAAACTGTAAAGTGCTCCTGCCACCTGTCCTCCCTTTTTGGTCCCCTTCATGGGGGCTCTGAGAGGGCATCTCATGGGAGCAGGTCCCAGCCACTCCAGGGTTGTTCAGCAGTCTCGAAGCTGGCTTGGGCTTCTGGGAGCCGATGACAGGTTTCAGCAGGACCCTGGCCATAATGCATAGATTCTTTTTTTTTTTTTCACCATTGCTCAACTGCTCATCTTTTATTTATTTATTTCCCCTAAGTACTGATGTTTATTGTTTGCTAAGTAGGGAGTACAGATTTAAAATTGATAATTTTTTTTAAATATAATTTATTGCAAATTGGCTAACATACAGTGTATACAGTGTGCTCTTGGTTTTGGGGGTAGAGTCCTGTGATTCATCATTTACATACAACACCCAGTGCTCATCTCAACAAGTGCCCTCCTCAGTTCCCATCACCCACTTTCCCCTCTCTCCCACCCCCCCCCAAAAAAAACCCTCAGTTTTTTCTCTGTATTTAAGAGTTTCTTATGGTTTGCCTCCCTCCCTCTCTGTTTGTAACTATTTTCCCCCTCCTTCCCCCCATGGTCTTCTGTTAAATTTCTCAAGATCCACATATGAGTGAACACATATGATATCTGTCCTTCCCTGACTGACTTATTTCACTTAGCGTAATACCCTCCACTTCCACCCACGTTGCTGCAAATGGCAGGATTTCATTCTTTCTCATTGCCAAGTAGTATTCCATTGTACATATAAACCACATCTTCTTTATCCATTCGTCAGTTGATGAACACTTAGGCTCTGTCCATAATTTGGCTATTGTTGAAAGTGCTCATAATGCATAGGTTCTTATTTATCAGAGAAATCACTTCCGCACTGTGACCCTGAGTCTCCAGATCCGAGAGGAGTGGGATGAGAGTACCCGGGCCAGGCAGGGTGCCCAGGCCTCTGCCGCCTGCAGAGAACTCAAGTGTGCGGGGAGCCGGTGCATGCCACGGCAACGAGGGAGCAAAGACACAGAGAAGCTTACAGGTTTCCAGCGCTGGCTGGAGGGCACTTTATACTCAGGGGTGGACAGAGAACGCGGGTCAGTCTGCACAGCGACATGTACGTGTTCTCTTTAAAGGAATTATTTGAGGTGGGAACTTTAATTCACTTGAGCAGGTGTGCCAATGTAACCGTGAGAAAGGGAGCTGCCAGAGCGCTGTGTCACAGGCCCTGTCACAACCACGGTCACCACCACGAGCACAGATGACAACTACATTGTTTAGCTCTGACCACTTCTCTGGGTCACTCTCCTCACTAGGTTTCTGTGGGGTTTTATGGTTGTAAAGGCCATTTTCACATATAGTTTATATATGTTTCCTCCCAACCATGGGAGGTGGGTGGGACGTCCCCGTTTTCAGATGCACAATCTGAGGTCAAGACAGGTTTGGTCTAAGGCAAGGAAGTGGTGCAGGCGGTGTCAGAATTCAGGTCAGTGACCCCACTGTGGCTGACCCTACCCTTTCGGGTCTGTGATGACACTGTCCCAGGGTTTGAGGGCAGAAACTCATCAGAAGCTCGGCTGTCCCTCTTGGTGCTCCTGCCCCTGTCTGAACAGACACTCCGGAAGGCAGTGGGGTGTCTTGCCCCCCACCCCGCCCTCGCATGTGCTCTGTGACTCTTTGGGAGGAAAGGCAGAGTGGGGATCAACACGGTTACGTGGCCCCGGACACTGCCTGCGGGCTAGCCCTCTGGGGCCGGGCCCATGAGCTAGGACTTGGGGCTGGGTCACTCCCTCCTTTTCCCTGCCGCTATGATCCTGAAGGTCTATGAAAGAATGTGCACCATCTTTACAGTCTCTCTTTCCTCTCTGTGTCACAAAGTGAGATGTCATCCACCCAGATTCGATTCTCATAGCTCCTTCTGTCACTGACGGGAGGAGGGCAGGGGCTCTTTCCACCAAGGAGCCAGGAGGACGCCCATCACTGTTTCTGGGAGCAGGTGATCCCCAGATGTGGTGCCGAGTCCCCAGGGCCCACCTTCTCTCATCTCTTGGTGGCAGTGAAAGTCCAAGAAAGATTCTGGAAACGCTGCCACCAGTTTCACTTCTCTTTCTTTTGGACTGATTCCACTGTCTCAGAGGAGAGTAAAGACAGACCTCCATCCAGATGACAGCCACACAGACATGCCAACACTCCGGTTCACTGCCCTATCCCCCCTCAGCATACACTTGGAATCAGGGGCTAAAGCTAGGCCAATGGGCTTCTCATCGTATCTCTAGATCTTTGTATAGTTTCAGCCTGCTCTTCCGTAAGACTTCACAGCCTGGGGAGGTCCTGGCCTCTGTGCGCTGGGCCTAGGCCTTGCTACCTCTGAATGACGAGGATTATGGGCTGCGAACAGCATCTGGAAAAGCCTTTCTCCTTCACAAGGCACTTTTCCAGGCCCTAGAGAGGGCTAGCACCATTGTTCCCAGGGTTCCCACTAAAACACATCAGTCCCGTGTACTTTCGTGTCTGAGTAACTCATAGATTGCAAAGCTATAATTTCATGGGATTTGTTTTAAATGCCCTTTGTTGGCAGACGTGGGCTCAGCATGAGCACTCTGTAATTTTCCAGCCTCCTAAGTGGCCCCCCTGTAGCTAACACATACCACGCACCAAACATAACCCACCCTTTTTCCACCCCCCAGACAACCTGATTACTCACTCACATGGTCTTCACCAGGGCCCTCCCAGGGGGGGCGGGGGTCCCCTGGCCTAGGTCCTGTGGGGGCGGCATTCGTGCTTCTGAAAAGCCACAGCACATCCTCTCCAAAGAATACTATGCATCCAACAACAGGGATGCTTTTACAAAGTTTATTTCTACATTATATATCAATAATATAAGGCCTACAATTTTTCTACAGAAGAAAGACTCAAAGGCAAATCCCCGGCGTAGTTCTATTTTCGCGGTAGAAATATTGGGAAGGTTCTTCTTTCACTTCTATGTGCTCTTCTCTTTTTGAAATTGTTCAATAACGAGCATATATTATTTTAATGGATTAAAAACTGTGTCATTCTATTTTAAAGGCAGGGTCTAGCCTCTGGTGGGGAGGGAAGTCACACACGTGTGTGGTCAGATAATCACTGGCAGAAGTGAAACGAAGAAGGAGGGTCCGTGGAGGCTGAATTAGCAGGGTGGGCCCTGCAGTGGAAGACGCCCTTGAGTGCTGTGTGGGTTTTGGAGAAATGAAGTGGGGGAGGACGGGAGAGGGCTTTCTGGGCAGAGGTGATGTGGTAATAAAGAGCCAAGCGGGATCAGGTGTTTGACTAGAGCCGAAGGAGCAGCAAGGGGAGTGTTTGCTTACACATAGGATTGGAGAGGCAGGGGTCAGTCTCTGGAAGCTGGAGGCTGCCGCCAGAGGAGGGACCCTTTGGGAGACCTGGATACAGGTCCTCATCTTCCCTCCATTCAGTCATTTACTAAGTATCTTTAATGTCTCTAAATTCCTCATCATTCAGGCAGCAGCAGCCTTGCCGCAGGGAGGGGGCAGGTGGGATGGCTGAGGAGGTAGGGGCCTGGGCCAGAGTCTCCTTTCTGTCACTTGCTGGCTCTTTGATCTGAGAAAGCCCTTTAACTCCTCTTTCTTACAGTTTTCTCACCTGAGGATATGAATTGCACCTATTTCCACAGAACCTGATGAGGATTACATGAAATAAAGTATGTAAAACGCTTAGCATAGGGCTTGGAAACGTTGGCCATTTGTGCAGTTAGAGAACAAAGAACAGAATTTCTAAAGATAGGAGATGAGGACGAACAGAGAAGAGAAAGGTGGTAGAATAAAACTCCCAGGCTGAATTTCATTCAGCTTCCTTTGTTTTCTTTGGGTAAATAATTTGTTCAGGAGGCCAGCTGGCATTATCTAAATGCTCTCCTGGGGAGGAACCCACCCACATTAAATTCCCAGAGAAAGAGACCACTATGCACAGGGAAAAGCTGGAAAGGGAGCAGGCATCAAAGGTGGACAGAGGAACAGCCCCTCCCTGGTTGGAAACTCCCAAGGGCTTTCAGAGCCTAGAGCTGTGGGTCTCAGTTATCTGGCTCAGATTCCCACAACTCTGCATTTGTTGCAAAGGCGTCTGAATCTGTTTGTTCACTGAGCATTGTTCTCAGCCATAATAACTTTCTCCTATATGCTTGTGCTAGGAGTTTCCAAATATATGTAAATGTAAAACCACGAATGCATTTAAAAGTGGTATTGAATTAATTCAGAGGACTTTGTGTGTCAATATGTATTTTCCCTATTAATTAATGAATACTGAAAGTATATGTCACTTTTATCATATGGGTTCTATATAAAATACTTCTATCATGTGGGTTCTGTAAAAATATTCTGAATAAATAAAAATATTATGTAAAAGTATTTAAAGTGATATATACATATATATACACATATATACATATGTGTGTGTGTATATATATATATACACACATATATACATATGTGTGTGTGTATATATATATATATATTTTTTTTTTTTTTTAATTAAGTAAACTCTATGCCCAATGTGGGGCTTGAACTCAAGACTGAGATCAAGAGTCCCATGCTGCACCGACTGAGCCAGCCAGGTGCCCCAAGTGATCCTCACCTCTAAAAAGGTTTGGAGACTTCTGGTTTCTAAGATAATCATCTAATCACCTGGATTGCTCCCCCACCCCCACCCCAAGACCAGCTAAAATGACAGAAAAGGGACAGAAAGGCTTAAAGCAGCAACAACACTGAGGATGGGGAGGGAGATGTCCAGTGGATAAGGAATCTCAACGTACTTCTGGAAGGTGGCAGCAGGTCAAGGAGTGGTGACTGGTGAAGGTGGGTGTGGCTGAGGAGGGGAAGGAGATGAAGTGCCCCAAGGAACCCTGGACAGGCGTGGGTGTGGGAAACATCGCAAAGATAAATGGCTCACCTGCTCATCTAAAGAGAAACCTGAGTCTGCAAGCCCCACCTATGCAGATTTTCTATTTTTAATTCTTTTTTTTTAATGTTTATTTATTTTTGAGACAGAGACAGAGCATGAGCAGGGAAGGGGCAGAGAGAGAGGGAGACACAGAATGTGAAGCAGGCTCCAGGCTCTGAGCTGTCAGCACAGAGCCCGACGTGGGGCTCGAACTTACGAACTGTGAGATCATGACCTGAGCCGAAGTCAGACGCTTAACCGACTGAGCCACCCAGGCGCCCCTCTATTTTTAATTCTTAAATGAGAATGGACAGTCACAATCCAGACATTTGCAGAAAACTGTGCCCTCCTTCTGTCGGTTCTCCTAGCTTAGCCACCCCTTCAGTTTTTGGACCACTAAGACTCAGTCTTCAGATCACTTCTGGGTGCCACGATCACTCCCTGGGACTCAGGGCTTCCAACCTTGGCTATACACTGGAGTTACTAAGGACTTTAACAATATACTCATTCCTATGCCCTACCCCCAGTGAAAATGATGCAATCGGATGGTGCGGGGTAGGGTGGTGGTTGGACATTAAGACTTTAAAAAGCTCCCAGGTGGGTCACCTGGGTGGCTCAGTCAGGTGGGCATCTGACTCTTGGTTTCGGCTCAGGTCATGATTTCATGGTTTCATGGGTTCAAGCTCTGTGCTGACATGAAGGAGCCTGCTTGGGATTCTCTCTCTCTGCCTCTACCCTGCTTGCACTCTGTCTCTCTCACAATAAATAAATGAATAAACTAAAAATGAAATAAAATAAAATAAAAAGCTCCCTAGGTAATTTTAATATGCAACCAGGGCTGAGAACAACTGCCCTAGCCGATCTTTGGCAGGGCATCAAGTGACACATACAGAGTGGTTCTTACCCCTGCCTGCACATTCGAATCATCTGGAAAACTTTAAAAAGTATTAATCCTAGGTCCAATCCCCAGAGATTCTGACTGAATTGGCTTAAGGTCAAGTCTGAACATTGACTTTTTTTTTCTTTTTAAGTTTCCTAAGTGTTTTTAATGCCACTGTAGCCAGGGTTAAGAACCATTGGCCTATAAAAATTTGTATCTCAGCCCTGAGCTTTTTCTTGAGTTCTAGACTTGCAAATACAACTGCCTAACTGACATCCAACCTGACGTCTAGCAGACATCTCAAAGTTAATATCTTCATAACTTAGCCCTTGATTCTCATCTCCATCACAGCAACTCCCCTCCTTGATTCAACTACAACCCTCCTTATCTCAGTAAATGGCAAATCCATCCTTTCAGTTGCTAAGGTCAAAAGTCTTGGAGTCCTTAGAGTCTTAGAGCCCTTATTTTCTTTCTCTCACACCCTATATCTGATCCATTAGCAAATCCTACCATCCTACCTTTGAAACATGTCCATAATTGAACCACAGACTTTGCTTTAGGCCATGAAGGAGAAGCTCTATCCAGACATCCCTCTTACCATAAACAACTAGGAAACTGACAAAATCTATGAAATAATTATTTTCAAACACTAGAAAACAGGTAGTACAGGACTATGATCCCTGAGAGAAGGGAAACAAACAAAGTGAGACCTTTGATTGTCCTGGCTTTCTGCTTGGAGACAATTTTCAGACAGCAATAGAGGAAATGGGGATCCAAACAGAGCCCAGCACTCTTAGTGAATTGAGGAGACAGAGACTTGAGTTCAAGGAGGACAAGGCAGCTACAGCAAAGGCAGCACTTGTAGGGTAGTGTGTGGGAAAAGAAGGAATTACCAACAGAAAGAGCAAAGGGGCTTCCTTGGGTCTTTGGCTGAATAACAATCTGTGCAAATGTAAGACGAAATTTCTTAAGACCAACAAAACAATAACTTCCAGTAAAGAACAATTGCCAGAGATGTGTAAACCAAACAGTTTCTAGAGCTCGTCTAGAACCAGGAATCACCAGAGTTCCCACTTGCCGGGATGCAAAGGTTTTACTGAATACATAACACAGTCAGTAGAGACCACAGAATGGCTCTACCTTAAGAGTGTGGCTAAACTAGCCACAGAGAAAAGGCTCCTTTATTTCTACCTTTAAAAAAGTTTAAAAACAAGCCTGGAAAAGATCAAATGCATCTATAAGTAACTCAACTGTCTGTTAGAACAAAGTCCAACCCTTTTTAAAGGAGTACAGCATAATCAGGCATCAAAAATGTAAAATTCACAATGTCTCTAATAAAAAAATTATCAGACATGCAAAGAAGCAGGAATCCACAAACAAGAGAAAACTCAGTAGAAAAAGATTCAAAAATGCTAGAGATTAGGGAACTAACAAAGACATTTAAACAGCTGTTAGAAACATGTTAAATATGTTCAAGGGTTTAAGAAAAAGATAAACATAATGAGAGAAATGGAAAAAAAATAAAAAAGAACTAAGCAGAACTTCTAGAGATAAAATATCTGAAAAGGAAATTTTACTGGATAAGTTTAACAGATTAGACACTGCAGAAAAGAAAGAAAAAAGATCAAACCGGAAGACATAGCAATAGACACCATCCAAAATGAAGCACAGTGAAAGGAGGAAAAAGTCTGTAAAACATAAAAGAAAGCAATTAGCCTCTGTTACCTGTGAGACAGTATCAGGTGGTCTAACTTATGTGTAATTGGAGTCCCAAAAAAAGACGCTGGGGTGACAAAAAGAATATTTGAAAAAATAATGGTCAAAAATTTTCCAAAGTTGGTAAAATTTATAAACACACGGATCCAGGAAGTTCAATTAAGACCCAAGTAGGATAAACACAAGGAGAACTATGCCAAGGCACTTCAAAATCAAATTGCTGAGAATCAAGGATGAAGGGGAAATCTTAAAGGCAGCCAAAGAATAAAAGGCACATTACTTACATGTAAACAAAGATAAAAATCACAGACTTCTTGTCAGAGACTATGCAAGCCAGGAAATAATCTTGTCTCAGTTATTTAAGTGCCCAACTCTTGATTTAAGCTCAGGTCGTGATCCCAGGGTCTTGGGATTGAGCCCCACGTCAGGCTCTGTGCTGCATGGAGTCTGCTTAAGATTCTCTCCCTCCTTCTGCCCCTCTCCCCTGTTCATGCTCTCTTCTTTAAAAAAAAAAAGGAAATAATATTTAAAAGGCTGAAGGAAACAAATAACCCTTCAGCCTAGATTTCTATACCCAGTGAATAAAGCTTTTCTGAACACTATTCTGGAAGACCTAATCACTTCTCCCTGGCTCTGCCATTAAAACCTGGTCTAAGTCACCATCATCTCTCATCTGGAATATTTCAAAAACCTCCTAACTGGTTTCCATGCTTCTATACTTGCTTCTAAACTTCCCCTAAAGTTTTCTTCTTGAACAGTAGAGTGATCTTAAAATCAAAGCTTATCTCACTCCTCTTCTCAGTACCTCCACTGGCTCTGCATTTCACTCAGTAAAATCCAAAGGCCTTGCTGTGGTCCATACACCCTGCATGGGTCTAATCCTTCGTTATTGTTCTGACTTCACATTCTAACACTCTCCCACCTGACCCTCTTCCAAACACTATTCCAGTCACATTGGCCTCATTGCTACTCCTGCATGCAACTTGTACTTAAGAACCATGGCTGGAATAATCTTCCTCCAGGTAGCCACACAGCTCACTCTCTTGCTTCACTCAATGTCTTTCCTCAAGGGTCATATCATCAGAGACCCTTTTAGAACACCCAATCAAAAATAGCACCCCCATTTCCAACACTCTTTAGTCTCTTACCTTGCTTTTTTTTCTTTTTGTAGCATTTATCACCATCTGACACTTACTTGTTTATTGACTGTCTTCCCCAACTAGAATGCTAGTTCTATACAGTAGGGATTTTGTTGACCTGTTCACTGCTGTATGAGGAATGTGAAATCAATCACTCATACACATATACACACTGCATCCGTACCTCATGTTTTTCTGGAACTCTCCAGTTCCTGACTCCTTGATGCATAAAGACATTTTGGTTCCCTCAAAGGGGCTGGGAGGAGCTCTAAATGACAGGTATTTTAGTACAGTGGCACCTTTCTGGGGTGGGAACCCCTGGAAACATTACAAGAGGAAAAGACCAGGGCTTTGCAGATGGTGTCTCACTTGATCATATTACATGGAAAAGTTGGGCCTCTCCCTGCAGGGTCTGAAACATCTCCTTCCTCCCTTCTCAGCCCTGGGGAGTGGGGCAGGGTCAGGAACTGGGTTAGAATTAATCAGAGTACTCAGCTCCAAGTCTGCAGCTGGGGTGCCCTTCAGCCACAAACAGCTGTAAAAGAAGAGGAATTTTTATAGAAAAACATTTAGAAAGAAATAAATCAGACATTTATTTGAAGATGAAGGTGATCCTAGAAACAAAAACGCCATGAATTTAGGTCACTGCTACACACCAACCTCTGTTGCAGTCTTGTCGCCCCTCCCTAGTGCCTTTCTCAGCACAGGGCACAGGAGACTGCCCTCTGCAATCTCTGAGCAGGGAGGTGAGGGCTGCCCTGCTGAGCCCAGATTTGGAGGACGGGCTTTCTCCTCCAGCCTCAGCCTGACTTCACTCCCCACTTTCTTTGTGGCTGGAGCATCCTTAACTGCCTTCCCTCCACTACTAGACACATACACAAGCAGCTCTAGATGTATTGTAGAGATCACTTTCAGCCCCCTTCCCTGGATCTTCATGTGTGGCCTTGATGACAGGGATGGGAAGAACAGAGAACAAGAAAATCCAAGATTAGTGGAGATTGTGTTGGGTCATGTTGACTGCCAATCACTAGATCCTGCCATATCGTTCCTGAAAACATCTCTCTCTCTCAGCTTCTCTTCTGTTCCTTTCCAAAGGCCTCAGGATTGTCAGCCCCTATCCCTAGCCCCTTCCACCCAATTCACTCTACACACAGATATTCAGTATCCTGGATTGACATATAAACAAATGAACAAACATTTATTGACCCTTGGCCTATTATGTGAGGGTCTTCCCTGCACGCCTACAAGGCAGACATTATTGTGGGAAAGATTTGTATATAGCTATTAAGTCTAATGTGCCAAATTCTGCTAGCTCTTTGTTCAATGTGTGTGTACCAGTAGCTATAAAATAAAATTATAACTATCATAGATCATGAGCCACTTAGAGCTCATGAAGAAACAATACACATTGGCAATCCTTTTGAATGAGTTTGGAATCACACTGCAGTTCAGAGCTAAATATACAAACTAAGTACCTACTCCTCAGGGATTTACCACCCATATAGACATGTAAGCTCCCCATAAAGTGAAGGGGACAGCTGGTAGTGGGCTGATTTAAGTGTTCGAGGTGAACAGCCAAAACAAGGTACTTCACAATTATCTGGTTGTTTCCAGGCAGTCTAGAGAATGACAATTTAGACTCGATTGCCTGACTTAATGACATGCTATATAGTGACTAATCAGTCAGAATCCTTCTCTAAAACATTCATCATCACACTGCACTCCTGCTCAAGAACACATAATGGCTCCTTATTGCTCCCCACGCCAAGTCTAAACATTTCTGCCCAGCTTTTCAAGGCCCTCTGATATTATCTAAACCTACAAAATCAGGTCACTGTTCCTTAACATGCCAAGGCTAGGCTGGTCCTGATGTCACACGCTATTCCTCCAGGCCTCCCTACCCTGCAGCCTGAGAAGTGGCATCAGACACTGTGGAGTGAGCAAAGGCTCTGAGGTCAGAAACCTCAGCTCACGGTCCAGCTCTGCCACTCACTGTGCGACCTCAGCCAAGTTATTTACAAACACTAGCTCTATTAGAGTGCTTATTAAATGCCAGGGCCAGACTAGGTACTACATTCATTACCTCACAGAATCCTCCCAACAACCAGAGAGAGAGGCATTATTATACTCCCATTTTATAGATGTTAAAACTGAAGCTATGGAAGTTGATTCATCTGTTCAACAAATACCAGATGCTTGGCAACAGGTGCATAACTGTGGGTGAGAGAGAGGAGAACCCTCCTCTCAAGGAGCAGGGAGTGGCTGGTGGTCAGGAACAAACAAGCAAACAAGTAAACAAATACACAAACCCAATGATTTATGAAAGTGGTTCATGCTCTAATAAGACAGGGAAGGGGCACCTGGGTGGCTCAGTTGGTTAAGCATCTGACTCTTGATTTCGGCTCAGGTCATGATTTCAAGGTTTGTGAGTTTGAGCCCCACGTTGGGCTCTGTCTATGCTGTCAGCACAGACAGAGCCTGCTTGGGATTCTTTCTCTCCCCCTCTCTCCACCCCTCCCCTACTGCTTGCTCTCTCTGTCTCAAATAAACATTTAAAAAGTTAAAAAATAAGATAAGGAAGTGCGACGGACAGTGGTCGGGGGTGAGTAGGGGTAGTCAGGGTGGTCAGGGAAGGCTCCTCAAGGGATGACATTTTAGCTTTCATCATGGGGACTTGAATGTGGTTGAGAAGTCAGCCATGCTAAGACTCAGGGAGCACTGCTCTAAGGAGCAGGAGCAGCAGGTGCAAGTACCCTGAGGTCTGATAAGTCCAGTTTGGGCATAGTGACATGAGCAAAGGGGAGAGGAATACCAGTGAGGCTGAGAGAAGGAGGGCCAGAACCCACAGGGCCTTGCAGGTCACAGTAAGGAATCAGATTTCTTGCAAGGGAAAGTCATTGAAAGGTTTCAAGTGGAACACTGGACAAGAACTTGATCTAATTTATACCTTGAGAGATCTCTTTGACTGCTGTGTAGAGAACAGGTTGTCAAGATGCAGACAGGAAGCTAAGGGTTGGTTAGGAGACTGCTCTTTCGTTGCCCCAGCAACAGATGGTAGTGATGGTGGTCAGAGTGGATCAGTGGTGATAGGTATGGGGACAAGGAGATGGAATCAGCATATATTCTGCAGCCTGAACTAACAGGATTTGATGATGGATTGGATATGGGAAGTTAGGGAGAAAGAGGAATCAGGACAGCTCCTTATGTTGGTGACATTCAGATAAGGAAGATGGAGACGGGGCAAGAATCAAGAGTTCTGTTTTTGGTCTTTTTAAGTTTTCATACCAAATTAGACATCCATGTGGAGATGTTAAGTAGGCAGTTGGACCTGTGGTCTTGAAGCTTAGTGTGGAAGATTGGGGCATTTCTTCTGGAAGTCATCAGCAGATAGGGTTTAAGGGCATGGGATGCAAGGGGATGAGAGTATGCAGACCCAAAATAGGCAATTTTGGCAGAGGATTATTTTGAGCTGACAGCAAGAGAGAAACAGCAGATACAGGAAAAGCTCTCTACCCTTCTCCTATCTGCCTAAATGTAGGGTATAAATTTTCCTTGGTGAAGGTGTCTTCCCTTCCCTCAACCGCACCAGAAAGAAAAGAGCTCTTAATCACCAGAGACACTCACATCACACTGATGCTGCAGGAGATTGAATCTGCATAACAAACCTTACTAAAATAACACTTAAGTTTAAGTTTCCCTTTCCTACAATTTATCACTCCTAGAAGCTTAAACCCTTTTTTCTTTGTCTTCACAATTTACAGCTTCACAATTTATAGCTCTTTATTAAGCTGGTATATCAAACCCTGGCCTAACTGCTTCTTTGGGTATCAATTCTTTCCTTAAAAGGCCTCCATATGCATACATAATAAGCCCTTTCTCCTGTTAACCTGGCTTTTGCCAGTTTAATTTGCAGGGCCCCAGGAACTGAATATAAGAGGGTAGAGAAAAAAGATTTTTCCTCCCCTACAGGTGAAATGCGATTATCTGAAGAGAGAGCAGAGAGAGGGGTCTGAGGACTGAACATGGGGCTCTCCAACACTGAAAGGCCAGCCAGAGGAGGGGATCCAGCAGAGGAAACTGAGGAAGGCAGCCAGTGAAGCTAAAGGAGAGCATGGTGTCCCAGAAGCCAAGAGAAAAGAGGATTTCAAGAAGGAGGGTGGTCAGCCATGTCTAATATTGCTAAGATGCTGAGTAAGCTGAGAACAGGGAAGCCATCACTGGGTTTGCAGAAGGAGGCTGCTGGGGATCTTGCAAGTACAGACTCTGGAAAGGCAGGATAACCTCTTGATTGATGTGGACCCAGAAGAGAAGGAAAGGGAGGAAGGGAGAGGTTGGCTACACTTTTGAGAAGTTTTCCTGTGAAGGGGAGCAGAAAAATGAGGTAGCTGGAGGACAGTGCAGGGGTCAAGGGGGTTGTCTACTAAGAAGGGAGAGGGGCGCCTGGGTGGCTCAGGCAGTTAAGTGTCCAACTCTTGATTTCAGCTCAGGTCATGATATCACGGTTCATGAGTTGGAGCCCCACGTCGGGCTCTGTGCTGACAGTGCAGAATCCTGCACTGTGCTGTCATAACAGGGCAAACGGTTCCACGTGATGCATGGATTTGGCGTTGTGAGGATAAGAGAGTCTCTGGTGGCTTTTATTTTCTCAGTGAAGTGTGAGCAGAGTGAGGGGTGTGAGAGGCTGGAGGTGGGAAGAGGGGACATAAGCGGTGAGTTGACATCGTAGGAAGGTGGTAGGAAGGCCGGCCTGGTACCCAGGGCCACTGACAGAAGGTTAGATCGGCCAGCATGATGGCACTGTTTTCTCCAGCCACATTCAGCTGCTTGGGTGCAGGTGAGGAATAGGTGGAAAGCTGGCATTTTGATGGTGGCCAAGTGGAGACAGGGGCACAGCACATGGAGAGCAGGGCAAGGAAATTAAGGGTCCTTGCAGAAGGAGTAAATCTAAACTGGATTGGAAAAGAAGTAAAGGACGGGGGGTGGCACCTGGGAAGCCCAGTTGATTGAGTGTCCAACTTCAGCTCAGGTTGTGATCTTGCAGTTTGTGGGTTCAAGCCCCGTGTCGGGCTCTGTGCTGACAGCTCAGAGCCTGGAGCCTCCTTCATATTCTGTGTCTTCCTCTCTCTCTGCCCCTCCCCCACTCACACTTTGTCTCTCTCTCCTTCAAAAATAAATAAACATTAAAAAAAAATTAAAGGGGATGCCTGGGTGGCTCAGTTGGTTAAGTGTCCAACTTCAGCTCAGGTCATGATCTTGCAGTTCATGAGTTTGAGCCCTGTGTCGGGCTCTGTGCTGACAGCTCAGAGCCTGGAGCCTGCTTCTGATTCTGTGTCTCCCTCTATCTCTCTGCCCGTCCCCCACTCATGCTCTGTCTCTCAAAAATAAAATGTTAAAAAAAATTAAGGAAATAGGACACTGCAGGTCCTGAGGTCCCAGGATCATTGTTCTGGGACAATAGAGGAGGAGAGCTGGAATGACAGAAGGAGGTGGTCAGAGGAAGAGATGTTTGGAGTCAAAAGCTTTGAAGGTAGTGCAGTTCCTGGTCATAGCAAAGACAGAGGTAGAGTGGGGTGGGACAGAGAAGAGCATCTCTATAGACGAGATGGCCGAGGGCCATGTGCCCTGGGTTTCGATGCGTCACACTCAGAAGACGGGAGAGGGGTGCAGAGGAAGGCAGTGATCAAGACCTCCTCAGTGAGCGAGCAGGAGACGTGCCCTGGTGACTGGCTAGTGAACAGCAGAGCTGAAATTCAAACCCCAGACCAGAGCCCTCGCTCTCTCCCTGACCACTGTGTCACCCTCACGTTGTCTCCTGGTGATGCAGATTTTCTCAGTCTGACAACAGAGACATGAACAGCCACCCGCCTGCTGAACGGTGTGTGTCAGGGAGCTTTGTAAGGCACTTTCTGCACGGCAGGCATGAAATCCAGTCTGCTGCCCTGTGGGTACAGGGCACACTACCCACTTCAGCTCTCGGCACACCTGCTTCTGAGATGCTCACTGGGCCAGATGTGTGCTCACTAGTTTGACCACGGTCCCTTGCCATCAAGGACTGTGCTGCTTCAGGAATTTGAGGCTCGTGTGTAGGTGGTGATGGCAGGAAAAGGGACTTAATGCAGCTGCTGGGTTCCTGACATACTGGCTGCATGCTGCACCTCCCTCTAAATACAATGAAGTGCCTGGGTCTACTTCTAGAAGCCCTGGGGTAAAGCCCTCTGCAAACTGAAGTTTTCTTTTTACAAGGCGAATCGTCCTCTGATTTTCATATTTTACTTTTTCTTAAACTGGTGCCTAGGTAGACTTGAGAATCTTGCACACAGCCATTCATCCCACAGATATTCCTGGAGCCCCTCCCATGTGCCAAGCCCTGTGCTGGCCAATGGGAGGCACAGCAGAGATCGGAAGACACGGGTGCTGGCAGGACTGGGCACTGGCAGGATAGGGCCCTGCGCTTCCTCGTCATTGGCGCTGACAAAGGCAGGGTTCTCTTCCCTGCCTGCTGCCTGGGGCTTCCAGACCTCCCCCAGCACTGGCTCACCTGCCACCTTTCCTTCCTTACCTTCCATTTAAACATAGAATCCGGGCATCAAAAACTGCATGGTCTCCAAAATGCACCCTGCCCTCCTAAGAAAGGCCAACCAGCCCAACATGGGCAGAGTTTTATGTGTTCCTTTCCCTCTCGGCCCAGGCTGTCTCTGCAGCATTTCTGGCAGGCCCTGGTGTGAGGAGCTCAGAATTCAGAACACTTGGCAGCAGGGAATGAGATGGTGGCCATTTGGAAAGGATTAGGAAGAAGTCACACACAGTGCGATTTGGGGTTTGTGTTTATCTCAACTGTAACTTTCCAGAAAGCTGGGACACCCAATTCCAATAAAAGCTCCCCAAGTATTTTTGGAGGCATTGTGATGGTGCTGGATTGTGTGGGTGGGCATGGTTTTTCCCAGTTTGTGCAATTGTGTTTAGTTACTGGGAAAACTTCTGTCCAATTTGTGAACCAATATCCGGTTCCCAAGGGGTGTGTCCTGGGCAGGATGGGGAGAAGGTAGCACTGCTAGGCTGAGGGCTAGAATTTAACAGGGTCTCCTTAGGGCTGGGGACCAGGGGCTGTGGCCAAGGCCAGGCCATATGGGGAATCAGGGTCGGTGAGAGAGCTGGGACCAGAAGTCTGGCTTCTTCGTTTAGGACTGAACTTTTGCTACCACTCCTGGGGCAACAGGGGCTGAGTCTCAGAATCATCTGGTGTGGTTTCATGCTAAGCATCGTGTAGGGCCCCAGGAAGGGGAGGAAAGGACCAAGGTGACTCAGCCACAGAGACAGCACTGTCAGCCAGGGGAAGCCCCGCTAGAGTGAGCTGGCTGCTTGCTGCACACCTGCCAGCCGCTGAGAGATCGTTAAACCAATGGCCCAGCGGAGAGGCCAGGGAATAGCCAGTCCCTCTGGCTCCAGAGTGGGGAGGGAGAGGGAGGAGGGGGGAGATTCCTGGAGCCCAGCCTGGGCCCAGCTTTTTGCATTTAAGAAAAATGTTTTTATTACTATGTCCAGTAGTCCAAGGTTGTCAGTTACTAACACTCATTCATTCATTCCATCCATTCAACAAATGTTGATTAATCACCTATTTTGTGCCAAGCATTATGCTTCATGATTTACAGAAATGGTCTCTTTGCTTTAATTATCTCCATCCGTCTCCAGATACAGTGCCCACTTTATAGTAGTCATTCAGTGCATGCCTATTATTGTTAACTGTAGCAGTGACGAGCCCCACTAAGACAGAGCTCCTAACCTGGAAGAAGAGAAAGGGAGAATAATTTCTGACACCTATGTGCTGGGTCCTGTGACAGTTTTGATATAGCTTGCATTATTTCCAGGGAAACTGCCATAGAGACAAATAGTTGCCACAAGTCTGGGGCCAGTAAGAGGGACTTCATAGAAGGTCTCGCTCTAGTGGCCCCATTTGAGTTGGGCTTTGAGGACCAAGTTCACTGGGTAGAAAATGGAGAGAAAGGGAAGAGCATTGCAGGTCAAGAGAACAACAAAAGCCATGGCCTGGAGGCTCAAAGTGCCTATAGTTTGGGGATGGGGGTGAGTGGGAAGGGTTGGGGTGTAGTGGGGTGGGGAGTAGGGGAGGGATGGCCAGAAGTTAAGAGTGGCTAAGGAGGGGGGTGCATTGGCAGGTCCTTGGTTTCATGTGCTCCCCTAACATCTGGGCACATTTGCCTCCAGGATAAGACCTTGAGCAGAGCCTTTCATAAACCAGCTGGCCCTTGGGAACTGAGCTGGCTGCATCCCCAGACTTTCCCGGCTGGTGTGTGGACCTTCTGGTCCTTATTCGGTTTTCTGTCCTCACCTCTCCGTGTCCACTGCTGCTAGCCCAAGTGCAAGGCTGAGGGCCCTCAAGTCATGGGGTCCCCTCTCTGAGCAGGAGCTTGGGACAAAGTTCCCTTCCACACAGGCTCCCAGAGTTCTGGTGAGCTCTGCACAAAGCACTATGCTTATCTACCTTCTCTCATCTGCCCGGAAGTCTCCCTCCCAGAGAGGAGCAGTTGTAAACGATGGAAAGCAAGCAGCCCTTAGTTCATTGAAGCCACTGGGTTTGCGAGGAGCACAGCAGAGCCAAATCCAAGTCCTTAAATTGTGCTTGAGCCCTTGCTGATACCTCCTCATGTTCTCCTCCTCCACCCCCACCTCCCAGCAGACTGAAGACCGGGCTGTGATCCTTCCTTGTCGGTGGTAATGAGGGGCTCAGGGGCAGCAGAGAGGATGCTGGGTGGTCAAGAGTCCTGAATCTTCTATCCTGCCAATGACGCACTTGCTGTGTGACCCCAAGCAAGTCGCTTAACCTCCCTGAGCCTATTTCTTCATCTGTGAAATGGGATAATAGCTTCCTCTTTGCTGTCCTTGGGTTTTTGAAAGGTTCCTGAGTAAACATGTTTTCCGGTGAAAGCATGGTAAACCGGCAAGCATGACATGAGGGGGAGACCACCAGCGAGAGTGATAAGGCTTCAGCTATCGCTCCTGCTCCCCAGAACAGAGGCCCTGGGTGCTGGCACAGTAGAGTCTGGAGAGGGGAGATGCTGGCAGCCCCTGCAGCCTCCCCTGTCCTGCCCTAGGAGGCCTCTGACTGGGAATGCTTCTCTGCCCATCAGGGGCACTGAGGTAGCCCCAGAGTAAAGAGGACCTGGAGCAACACCCTGGCTCCCGCCCACAGGGTGGCTACTCACTGCAGTGCTGTCCTCCAGTGGCCTCCCCCTGCAGTTCCATCTCAGAGAAGCATGGCAGGGCCTGACTTCAGCCACCTCTGCCTCTGCTGCTCTCAGCTCCATCACCTCCCCCTAAGCCCGAGCACTGCCAAGAGGCCCTAGCCCACCTGGGAAACCAGGGGTTCGGGCAGCAGTTGGCCCACCAGGGCTCCATTCTGAGAGTGGAGAACAGAGAAGCACCAGAAGACACTGGTCTAACCCACCACTCAATCATCCATTCAATTATTCCCTAAATAGGTTCTTTAAAAAGATTACCAGAGCACACACATGTGAAGAATTAGTAAGACGTTCTAGTTGAGGAACCAAATAAAATGCATTTTAAAAAGCACCCTCCCAGGCCAGTTATGTAACAGTGCAGGACAGCAACACACCCCAGAGGCAGTGGCCAATGAGAGGGCAGCAGATGCCACGCTGCAGGTGTGGCTGGGACCCAGAGGGTTGTGCCCAGGGTGGTGTGTGTGGGTGAGCTGCAGGGGGTGAGTACTGCCTCAGTTTCCCTCCTGTGCAGTGAGGCAACTTGCCAATGGGGCCACTTCTGGGCAGCTGATGGTTCCTGAGGGCTTGCCAGGCACTGCACACACGGACTAGCTCCCTCAGTCCTTAAAGTAACTCCATGGGGCAGGAGCCATCGTTATCCTCACTTTCTAGAGGAAACACAGGTGAGGAGAGGTATATCTACACACCAGGAGCCCATGGATTGTAAGTGGCAGAACGGGGACCGGAAGTCAAGCCGGCAGGCTGCATAGCTGGCGTGTTTAGTCCACATTATACTGCACTGGGAGAATGGGAGCAAATCACCTTCCTAGATGTGAGAACGTCAGAGCTGGAAGGGACCCCAGGGACTGCAGGGACTCCCTCCTTTTAGGAATGGAGAAACTGAGGTAGTGGGAGGTGATGTGTCCTGTCCAAAGCCACAGGGCCAGTGAGTGGCAGAGGTGGGTCTCAGCTGCCAGCCCCTGATTCGCTGCTACTTCTCTACACCCTGGCTAGTAGAGGTGCAGCCTGGGGACCAGTGATATGGATGTCACTGAAAGCCTGTGAGGAATGCAGAGTCTCAGGTTCCCCCAGACCTATTGGGCAGACACCTGCGTGTTGACAAGAACCAGAGATTCACATGTACTTTATAGTTTGAGAAGCACTGCTCTGTGCTACTCTGCCTTCCTGCCCTGCAGTATGTATTACTGTGAGCACAACAATACTGTATCCAGACACAGTAAAACCTGAAATTATAAAATTCTGGCATCTCCATCCTGGGCTCACCTGGGGGTGAGTCCTCTGGGATCTAGGGGAAGCAGAGCAGGTCCCCCACAGCTCGATCCTTCAAGGACACAGGTACACCAGTCACCGCTGACTGCTACTGAGCTGGGAGCTTAGTCCTGAGCTGGGGTTGCCAAGCCCAAGGAAGGGACACTCACAGACAGGGTCCAGCGCATCCTCCCCCATCACCACTGATGGCTAGCAGAGGCAGCCTAGAGTGCCGTGAGGAACAGCTAGATTGGAGGCGGGCCTGGGAATGGCAGATTCAGGACAAAACTCCCTGGGGCAGAGCCTGACAGCAAGGGTGGCAGCCAAGGGCTGGCTTGGGCTGAGGGCCTGGGGGTTTTGATTCTCTCTCTGCTCTCTCCTGGCACCTCCCCTAGTACTGTGAAAGGCTCTTCTCAATCCCATGGAAAGTTCTATGTCCTCATAGCCTCAAGCCCCTCCACCTCCCAACTCTTCCCTACACAGAAATCCTGCCCCTGCCCCTGAGTGCAGTCAGAGCTTGAGACTGCCCAGTGTGCCCACCTCAGCCCACACACATTCCGGTCTGCTGGCTGGCATCCCCTGTCCCAGCCCTGGGCCCTGGGGAAGGGAGTGGAACTAGACAGGAGCCAGGGGAGGGTCAGAAGACTGGGGAAGACCCGGGCTAGGAGTGACCACAGGAACACAGTGGCTTTTTGCTCTGTCTCTCAGCTCCTCTGAATCTGAGGCGGCCATACAGGGGCAAGGAGAGTCCCATTGTAGATGACAGGGCTGGGGGCACCACACCCCACCTTCAAACAGACCACCTTCAGATGGAGTAGGAGCTTCTCCCTGGAGAACACCTCGAAGGCACCTGACTGACTTGGCTGCTCCTGAGATGTCCTATTCTCCTTTCTATAAGCTCTTCCCTTTTCTCCCTGAGGTACAGCTAAATGTTCCCCTGACCCGCTGTGTGACCTTGGGAACCTCTCCCCCTCTCTGAACCTTACGTGAAATGAACAAGGCTAAATTAGCCCTCTTCAGGCGGGTCTTGGAGGAGCTCTAGGGGGTCCTCGGAGAAGTTTTTGGGGAGAGCATGGCATCCAAGAGTAGGCCTGATGGGCAGGGCTCCAATCAGAGCAGCTTTGCTACTGTCTGTTTTCTATAATGGGAGGCTTGTTGGCTTTTGTTGGCAAAATGGTCTAAATGCTTGGGAGACTTTTATGGTAGTGTCTAGCTGGGATCCCTGAGGGGTAGATCTTTGCTCTTGTGGCACAATTTGGGCCATTCCAGGCTGTGGCCCAGTCAGGGCTGAGGCGAAGAATGCTCTCCTTCAGCTGGCTCGGCCCAGGAGTGGTGGGAGACGGTCCCCAGGAGTGCAGGGGACAGGAGGGAAGAGGCTCCAGGTACCCCTCTCTCTCAGTCTTTGATGGCCTGGCAGCTATTCCCATCTGTTCCTCTTTCCTGCCATTCTTCATTCACCCGGAACTTCCCAAAGGAAGCAATTCTCATTAAAGCAATGGAGGCTAAAAATGCTGAAGCCACAGACTTGTTCAAGGGGCGGCTCAGCCCCAGGGACTGAATGCAATCCTGGAGAAAACTAAGTGGCAGTCTGTGGCCTGTTTCCATGGAACAAGCAGCTGGATAACTGGTCTCTGTCAGGCCATGGAGAGGTATAGGCTCAGCTTGGGGGAGACCAGACAGTCCCTCACTTGGAAGGGGCTGGCCACAGAAGCCACGAAGACAGCAGTATCCACTGACTCAGCAATTTCACCACTGAGAATTCAACCCAAGGAGATATTACAGGAGGAAAAGGCCATCTGCATAAAGATGATCACTGTGGCATTACTCAAAATAGCCCCAAACAGGGAACCACCCGGCTTCCCAGCAATAGGGGTAGTAAATTATAGAACATCAACCAGATGGAATATTATGCACCCACTAAAATTAGCATGTGAAGGCTATGTGGAAACCTAGAAACAACACTGATGATAAAATGTTAACAAAAGGGAAGCAGCTTAGCACAGATCAGTTCTCTTTCTTTTCCCTATGAAAGGTGTGCCAGAGAACTACAGTTGTATTATGAGTGATTTGCTCTCTTGTTCACTGAATAAATAATGATCGAGTGTCCACCATGTGCTGGGGTCAGGGCTGGATGCTGCGGATGGGTGTGGATGAGAATGCGTTTCCTTAAAGGTCCTTCAAAGCTGTCATAGCACCATCTTTCAATAAAAAATAGTTGATGGGGGAAATAAGTGAGGAAAGGGGCTCCATTCCTTCTGGGTAATGTTATTTGCCTCCTGGGATCAGAACCACCTCCAGTTGGATTACATACATGTTAGAAGAAAACCGAATGTAAATGTGGCGGTGACATTTCGGTCTTATAATGTCTTAGTTTCCTTTGAAGTGAAAACAGTTTTAAAAATCCATGTGAAAAAAAGAGGAAAAAAGTTAGGACTTGTTACTAATCTCGCGGCTGAATAATTAAGTGTGCCTAATTCTGAAAGTAGCAAGCTAAATTATGCAGTGTCAACAGTGACAACTCTCTTATACCTACACCATCCCGTCTAGAGCGGCGTGGTTTTAACTTTATAGCTCAAATACGCTGCCAGCAAACCTAATAAAAGGAAGCAAAAATATTTCTGTTTATATCAAGCTGCCATTTGAGAAAGACTTTTAAATATGTTCTTCCCTATGTGTAAATCTGACAGCAGTTGCATAATTAAAACCCCAGTAGAGAGTTTCCTTTTAATCTTTTCAAAGTAAACCAGTAAAACATCCTTTAGGATGTGAAACGATGGATTAATACCCTTTGGATTGCTTGAATATCTTTGAGCTAGAGCACTGCCTCCAAGAATATTGTTTAGTGCGAACGGAACACAAGCCGCCATCTTTACCTGGAGGAGTTCATGTAATCACAGGAGATGCAGATAATGATCTGCCAAAGGCCACACATGGATCTACGATGAGCTAGACTTGTCTTGGATTTTGTTAAATGGAGGAATGAATAAGTGAATGAATTCACATTAAAACAAACTTGATTTCAACCCCTTAGGAATATGTCACATCGCATAAATGAAAGAAATAATACTACTCAGGGTTTCAGTTCAGTCTAAGCAATCAATATGAATAATTTAGACCACAAAGTGGATTTGTATTTTGCTTGAGCTATTCAGGCTGACTTCCTACACAGCCTCAACTATTGCTGAACAATCACTGGCAAATTTTCCCACTGGATCTGTACCATGTGGGCACACATGTGTCTATACCACTGCAAACTACCTAGCTCTGGTATGGGGCCCTGTTCAAGCCAAATGTCCAGACAAATATTCCATGTTATCATGGTGTTCCATCTAACCCTAAATACAGCCACATGTGTGTCTCCCTCTAGCTGAAGGCCCATTCCTGCCACTTCTTCCCTTTCCCTATGTGTGTGTGTGTGTGCGTGCACACCCACACACACACACACACACACACACACACACACACACACTGGGGCAAAAGAAGGCAGAAAGCAAGTGGTTTCCATATTTGTACCATTCTGATAAACACCAGAAGGTCTCCTACTTGTTACTACCTGTCTCTGACCTTCTTGGTATTGGCTCTTGCCTTCCCAGCTGTCTTAGACCTGCCAGATGCTTCTCATCTGTCTGACCTCTAACATATGTTTGATCCTTCAAGTGTTCTCTGGACTTAATCAGTTCTTGGCCTGACCAACAGACCAGTTCTCCTGCCCAGCCCTGCCCTGATGTCAGACCATCCCCCACACACCCATTATTAAATACTTCAGTCTCAAACAAGAAGGTGTCCGCCACTTATATGCATGAAGCTGGTAGACCAAACACTGCACAACATGGATTCTCGATCCAGCTGAACATATAATTAACTGTGACCTGAGACAATTCCCTTAGAACTTTGCACCACACGGGACTGGACTAAAGGTCTCCTCCTTGTTCTAATCATCTTTAGTGAAAATAGCCAGGATATGTTGCCCATAAATACTATGATCCATCTGCTGTGGAATATGCTTTAACCTGTGTCTTATAGAATAAACTTTAACTTTTCAAAACGTAGCACCGGGCCTGACATACACAATACATCAATCTTTATAGAATAAATAAAGGAAGATTTGTCCATACGAACATCTAGATGAATCGTTTAGCAGGGTCCATGCACCACCAAAGAGGAATGCCCACCGTTGCATGGACCATCTATACCATGATATCCACTGATCAGAGAAAACGGAGTGCATGCTAATTTTCCTCTTCACTGGATGAGGTGGCAGGCAGAGAATCCTGACTGCCCATTTTGGACCAAGCTGTGGCTTCCTGAGCTGCTAAATCCATAAAAGCACCAATACTAATAATAATTGTCTCTGAAGACTCAGGGCATTTAAGGGAAAGAAATGATGTAAGCAGAAGAGAAACTGATGTATGTAGACCTTTACTTACATCCCATCTAAGTATATTTTGCAAGAGAAGGCTGAAATGACAACCATGCTACTTTGGGATTCAGCAGAACTTATCTGACAGAAGTGACCAGTTTGAACCAGTGCTCCAGGCCATGGCAGCACGTGGATCCTGCTACTCGTGTAGCTGTCTTGGCATCCCTGCAAAGGTCTAGTTCAATGCTAAGTTGTCCACAGGCTAGTTCCTGTCCCTGAGTGTAGCTCCCCTGAGAGATGAATGTCTCCGTGCAGCAGATTTTGGAAACAATGTGCTGGGTCATTCGTAACACAGCCACATGCTTCACTGTAGCCCTCCTACACTGCTTGCCTACATCTGAAAACACAAATCAAGAAAGAGAACATAGTTCCTTTCTGCTTGACTAAAGAACAGCCACTCCTGCCAGTAGCTTAAAGGCTGGGGCTTGGAACAATTTGCCAACACACAGACTTGATTTCGTGCAAGGACTGAGAGAAGCTTTAGAAGCTGTGGCTGGGCAGTGCATGAAGAAATTGATGGGTGCTCATCCGAGAGGCACAGAGACCAACAGGTCACTGGCATGGGGCCCCATCTGGATGGACTCACTCCCTGTAGGGGAAGAGGACACTGCTAACACCTCTCCCTTTAGCGTGTACGTTCCATTAGGAAGCTGAAGCCAGAGCATGTAACCGGGAGAGAAATGCTGTGGCCATCCAATATGTGCACAGGTGTGCCTCTAGGTGGAAGAAAGCAAAAGGGTGTGTTTCCAAGAGGAAGAGCACATATCAGTAATGAGCTATGAGAGCATGATGTCATCCTCTAGGACTAAGCATCCTTAGTACTTTTAAAGCACTTAAAAAAAAAAACTCTAGTTGCTATAGCAACTTGATGCAGCTCTTACAAGGGGATTTTTTTTGAGGGGGGTCATTTTATATCTTCAATCACCATAACAACATGATATAGCTTTTAAAAGGTATTTTTACCAAATTTGTGTGTGCTTTGGGCTTGGGCCATATTTGCCATTTCTATTTAAAATAATCAGATGAAGCATGACACATGAAAAATCATTGAGGGAAAGGAAGCCCTTTCGTAGACTATACATATACACTCAGAGAGACATCTCTAAGCTGCTCATATCCTGCACATGGATGAAGTCTTTCTCTGCCTCCCAGCAGCCATCTGTGATGGCTTACACTGGCCAGTTGGTCTATGCCCGCCTCTGAGCTGGCATACAAAACCAGCCCAGAGCCTACCCATGGAAGTTGTGTCTATGCAATCCCTCACTTCTCAACCCAGTGAAACCAGCCCTCTCCTCCAAAACTACCACCAGGAGATAGTGCCTTGGGGTGACTAGTGATATGGCCAGCCAAATGCCCTCTCCCACCCTGGAGCTCAAAGCAGGAGCGGACAGCACACACACACAAAATCTCACCGAAGTGGCAACCCTGTATTTATTCTGCACTCTGTAGTAACTGAGGAGGAGGTCTGTTTCACATGACACCCAGCATCCTCAGAAAGGGGGGATGGGGAAAGTGGGTGACAGGAGAAGAAAAAAGAAGGAAGGGGTGTAGTGCTGAGCAGCCAGTGGCTCCAAGATCTCTACAGGAGAGGCTGGTGGGATGGGGGTGGGGGTGTGAAAGTAGAAGTGGGGGGCTTGAAAGAGTATTTACACATCATATTTTGTGTGGTTCTGAAACCGTGAACTGTTTATACCAAACATAAGAAGGAATGATAAAAAGTATGGAGAAACTGCCCCCTCCCCACCCCACCCGGTTACCCCTTGGTGCCACTATTGGTTGGAAAAGATGGCAAGGTAACGAGAGAGGTCAAGAAATTGGAGGAGAAGCTGGGAAGCGGGTGGAGGGAGAAGGGGGAGAAAATCCAAGTGGGAAGGCGGGCGGAATAAGAGCGCTGAAATCCTGGCCTCAGAGTCTAACGGGCTTTTCTTTGGTAGAGGGGGAGGTGTAGACTGTAGGAGTAGCGGGTGGGAAGGAGATCAAGGAAAGTGTTTGTCCTCCCCAGGGTAAAGGGCTAGAGGATGCTGAAGAAAAACATGTGGAAAAGAAGAAAGAAAAGAGAGATTAAAAAAAAAGATAAAAACGTGGTGAGTGGAGGGAAAGGGGGCTTCCCAAATCATCTGCATGAGGAAACAGACCCAGGGGGCGTGAGAAATAGAAGGAAATAGAAGGCCCTAGACGCTTATTCTCACAAGTCCTTTTAGAGGAGAAAACTGAGGCGCACAGAGGTCAAGTTACGGAGCTGGGAAGCGCTAGAGCGCGCGGGCGGCCGCGGGTCAGCCCAGTGGCTGGGTGAGGGTTCTCCCCATTGGGCCGTACTGCCTGGCAAGTCAACGCTGGGTGAGCGCCAGAGATGGGTCTCCCAGGCCACTTACCGCGCCGAAAGCCAGTTAAGAAAGAGAAGGGTCAGGGGGAGGGGTGAGGGCAAGACGAAACTAGGCAGTGGGGCATTAGAAGGGAAGGGGAAAGCCGAGGGACGCGGACCAGCCGCCGAGCGGTAGAAAGGGTGGCAGGTGAAAGGCGCGGAGAGGAAAGACGCGCGCGGGGCGCGCTGCTCACCTATGGTGGATACCACTGTGCCCACGAAGTAGAAGGCGCCAGGGAAGTCCCAGCGCGGGCGCAGCGCGTCTGCTCGGACGCCGGCAGCCAGCGCGGCCTCGTAGTGCCGGAGGAAGGCGCGCAGCTCTGGCTCCGCCACGCCGTGCGCCGCGCTGAAGTTGCGCAGCGTGGCGCCCCAGCGCGCCCGCGCCTCCGCCTCGCCCGGGCTCTCGAGCGCCGAGAAGACTGTGGCGCCCGCCACCAGGTAGAGGCCGATGAGCGCCGCCAGCAGCACGAAGCGACCCGTGTCCTCGTTGAGGTGCGAGCGTCGGCAGCAGCAGCAGCAGCAGGAGGGGCGCGGCAGGCGGCGGCGGCAGCGGCGGGGCGGGGGCCGGGGGCTGCGGGAGGACATGGTCCGGAGCTCAGCCCCAGGGCCGGGGCGGCGCTCGGGGCCCGGGCCGCGACATCCCCCCCGCGGGAGCAGAAGCGTGAGGATGGTGGCCAGGGGTCGGGGGCCGCCGCGGAGCCCCTTGCCGCTTCTCCCAGAGCCCGGACGGCGGGGCGCCTCGCCTCCGCCTCCTCCTTGGCACTCAGGCCGCACACGGGTCCCGCGGCCCTTGAGGTTCCCGGGCTGGGACGCTCCTCTCCGCGCCCCGACGCCTCGCCGGCTCCCGCGGCTCCTCACCAGCCACCCTCGGGCGCGGGGGTCTGAAGCTAGGCCCCTGCCGCCCTGTGGCCGGCGTCCGCGGGGCCCCGGGCCTCATACTCTTCTCCAGACAGGCCGCGGGCTGCGGGCGGGGCGGGCTGGGGAACCCGGGAGCCTAAGACTGGGACGCCGCAGCAGGGCACGAAGAGAGCCCCTGGGGTCGTCCCATGAGGCGTTCCCTGCTTGGCGGCTCCCAGGCTCAGGCTGCACCGGCAGTCCAGCTCCCACCCCCGGGCCTGAGCCGGCGGCGTCGGCTTCAGAGCCTCAGAACCGAGCCGAGTCCCGGGAAGCGCTCCCTTTCCAGCTCCAGCCGGAGAGCCGCCCGGCACGGAGAGGCGGAGTCACCGGCGCCCGGGGCGGGGTGTTGAAGGCGGGGGGGGGGGGGAGATAAGGATGGGAGGGAAGGGGTGGGGAGTTGGGCTGCTGCGACGCCTCCCAGTCGTTCCGGCGGCATTAAATGCGGGGCACCGAAGCAGGTGTCCGGACTGCGGTGCTGGCTACCACCCTGTCGGGGAACCCCGTCCGTCCCCTCCCTGAGCTTCGGCTTCGGAATCCCTTTCTTATCTCCAAGCTGCCGCCAAACTTTGCTCAACTTGGTGGTGCCCTGAGGTCGCAGGGCGTTGGGGGCCACACAACGCGAATCCCCCGACACCCGGTTCTTGGGCTGCAACCGAAGTTTAAGTTCCCTCTTCTTCCTGGATCCTTCCGCAGCGCTAGGTCTCAGAGGGTTCCTTTGCAGAAATGATCCCGCCTGGGAAGGAATGGGGGTGGGGTCACTCGGCTCTTGGAGACCCGGGAGTGAGGGAGTCTCCTCCCCTTCCCAACCTAGCAGGCGGCCGGCGTCAGCACCGCGGACAGCGCATCGGTGCGGCAGGCGGGGGGCGGGCGGCTCTAGGGCTGCCGGGGCCCGCAGCGCGGGGCGAGGCCCGTCATCCTGCTGCGCGGTGCTCCCCAAACCCTGTTTCCCTTTCTCCTTCTCCTGTGTTCCCCCAGTCAGCGGCAGGTACAGTTGCTGAAGCAGAGTGCTGACAGGGCGAGGACGCTGCGGAACAGAGACAGGGGAGGAGTCAGGGGATCGAGGTGCCACCGGAGGAGGAGGAGGCGTCCAAACCCACCCTGCTGCTGGGTCTTCTTTTGCCACCCAGCCCCCTTACCCCTCTAGCCCAGGATCGGGGAATCTGGATAGGAACCTGGCTGCGGTGGGGTGGGTAGAAGGGTAGAGGAAGCTCACTAGAGGGCTCTCAGGAGGCCGGCGTGGGGGGCGGGGAAAGGGTGTGCTTTTGAGTGTGGCGGGGGCGGGGAATCGTCGTCCCCTGGTCCCGCCGCGCCCGGGAAACAGCAGGTGCTCCGCGCTACCGCGGGAGCTTCTCCGCGAACACAGTCCGGGTTTGGCCTGGGTCACAAAGTTCTGTGGTGAGGAACACCTTAGGTACGGACGAAACACCACCTTATTCAGGCAGCCAGCCCCTTCTCTGCCCCCTTCCGATGACGATGATGAATCCACGCAGATACAGAAAATAAAAACAATGATGGTAACTGTATTTAAATACCCTAGGTGGGTGAACTGGGGCAAAATGCAGAACTGTTCCCCCACCCCATTTCCCAAGCTATCTGGCCTCCACTATAGAAAACACTGAGCTAAGGTCGACCAAAAGTGGTGGCAGCATCGTCCGACCCCTCAGGGTCCGGGTGCTCAAAGTGGTTCCTGAAGGAGCCTCAGTCCACTCACTGAGCATTCCCCTGCTTAGAAACCAAGTACCTCTGACCCCATGCCCCACATGGAGACTGAAGGTGGGTGGGGAGCAGGAAAGCTGGCAGAAAGCTAAAAGGCATCTGACTTGGGATGTTGATTTGCTTAAACCAGGCACATTGGAGACTTGGATCTTCCTAGAAATGCTGTTCCAGTTTGTAGATGGAGCCAACTGCACTCCCCTCCGTGTTAGGGAGGGACAGATGAGAAGAGGATCCATCACCATAGTCAGAATTAGGCTTTCTGGCTGTGGGTGGCACGTGTCATGTTTTGCGATGATCTTATTAGAAAGGGACAGGGGAATCTTTGCGTGAAGGGGAGAATCTCATAGTGGGAGACTTAAGCAAACACAGATTATTGCCTTCGCAGACTATTGCTTTATTTGCAAAATGCCCTTCAATTACTCTTTTTCCAAGGCTTTGCCTCCCTTGGGCTCTCCACTGGTGTTGCCCCAACTTGTTCTGTCTTCCCTATGATACTCCCATCTCTACAAATTCCTGAAGGCAGGGGGGACAGCCCAGCCATAGGCCTTCAGGGCTGGGTTCCACTTGACCGAAGTATCTGACAGACGCCCTGAGAAGTATCATTCCAGGAGTCGGCCCTAGAAGCCTCTAGAGGCAGCTGAAGGGCATTGCCAGACCTCAGGGCCTTTCTTTGCCCAGAATCCCAGGGCAGGGACAGAGTGCTTTGCTGCAGTGTTCTGTGCCTCTGGACCAGCTCCTTGCCCAGTTGGCAAAGGGCCTGCCTTGTCCTCCAGCTTGTTATTCTAGCTTGATTAGCATCAAACCCCTGGCATCAGTCTCAGCTCTGAATGATCTAATCAATTTATATAATAGGAAAATGATGAGTTCCCTGCACATAGGCACGGGTCCTTTGAGGGACCAGCCCCATGATGAGTGCCACTTTGCCCACTGAATCAATATTTAAGCCACTGATTTCCAGCTGGCTATCCTCAAAGCCTTCACCTTGGCCCTGAATTACTGCAAGAGCCTCCTAGGGATGAAGACTTGCTATCTGAGATGTCTCCCTTTTTAGCTCCATCTTGCCTGCATCTGCCAGTCATTGCTGTGCCCATGCCATTTGATCTGATCACTTGACTAATGTCCCTAGACCACAGTCTTCCATGGTCCCCCAAAGATATTAAAACCCTGCTATTCAAACCCTTGATGATATGATTCCGAGCAAATCATTCCAGGCTCCCTTTCTACTACATCTTGCTTATCCCCCAAGTGCTCCATACTCAGCCCAGTCATCAGGCCTTTGCTAATGCTATGGCCCCTGCCAGAGTGCCATCTTCTTTCTCCTCCTCTCCAGCTCTTCAAATATACAACTCAGCTCAGGTTAGAACTTTTTTCCAGAAAAATTTTCCTTTGTAGGATATTTTGACCCAATCACTTTGATGCCATCATTTCAATCCTAAGATCATTTGATTCTGCTATGCCCTCGAGAACTTCAAATAAGACATCTGAATGGGCACAGGTCTTCTCTTTTTCTCTATTGCTGCCATTTGTAAAAGAAAACACAATGACAGGAATGTAAACCAGGAAAATTGGGAAAGGTCAACTGCACCCAATTGGCAGCTCTACTCTATGTATATATCCAAGATCAGTGAAAAGATATATCCACACAAAAGCTTGTCAGTAAATCTTCATAGCAGTATTATCAATAATAGCCAAAAAGTGGAAACAACCCATCAAGTTCATAAGTGTCCATCAACTTATGAATGGATAAGTACAATGGGATATATCCATACAATGACATATTCAAGCATAAAAAGGAATGAAGTACTGAACACATGCTACAATGTGAATGGATCTTGAAAGTATTAAGTATTAAGATGCCAGTCACAAAAGATGATGCATTGTATGATCTCATTTATAAGAAATGTCCAGAATAGGAGAATCCATAAAGATAGAAATAACTTAGTGGTTGCTTAAAGCCAAGGAATTGAGGAGGAATAGGAGTGACTGCTAATGAGTATAGGAGTTTCCTTGAGGGTTATAAAAATATTCTAAAATTGTGGTGATGATTACACAGTTATGAGAATATACTAAAAAGCATCAAATTGTATATTTTAAATGGGTGGATTGTATACTATGTGAATTGCATCTCAATAAAGCTATTAAAAATACACCTACAACTAGTTGACCAAATTTTTATTGAAAAAATGGAAATAGGAAAGAACTGATCCCAAGGAACATGATTTCTTTAAAATAAAAAAATAGGAAAAATTGGGAAAAGTTTAGCTGTGCTAAAGAGAAATTTTTTTTTAATTTTTCAAGTAATTTTTTATTTTTATTTTATTTTATTTTTTAAATATATGAAATTTATTGTCAAATTGGTTTCCATACAACCCCAGTGCTCATCCCAAAAGATGCCCTCTTCAATACTCATCACCCACCTTCCCCTCCCTCCCACCCCCCATCAACCCTCAGTTTGTTCTCAGTTTTTAACAGTCTCTTATGCTTTGGCTCTCTCCCACTCTAACCTCTCTTTTTTTTTTTCCCTTCCCCTCCCCCATGAGTTCCTGTTAAGTTTCTCAGGATCCACATAAGAATGAAAACATATGGTATCTGTCTCTCTCTGTGTGGATTATTTCACTTAGCATCACACTCTCCAGTTCATCCACATTGCTACAAAGGGCCATATTTCATTCTTTCTCATTGCCACGTAGTACTCCATTGTGTATATAAACCACAATTTCTTTATCCATTCATCAGTTGATGGACATTTAGGCTCTTTCCATAATTTGGCTATCGTTGAGAGTGCTGCTATCAACATTGGGGTACAAGTGCCCCTATGCATCAGTACTCCTGTATCCCTTGGGTAAATTCCTAGCAGTGCTACTGCTGGGTCATAGGGTAGGTCTATTTTTAATTTTTTGAGGAACCTCCACACTGTTTTCCAGAGTGGCTGCACCAGTTTGCATTCCCACCAACAGTGCAAGAGGGTTCCCATTTCTCCACATCCTCTCCAGCATCTGTAGTTTCCTGATTTGTTCATTTTGGCCACTCTGACTGGTGTGAGGTGATATTTGAGTGTGGTTTTGATTTGTATTTCCCTGATGAGGAGCGACGTTGAGCATCTTTTCATGTGCCTATTGGCCATCCAGATGTCTTCTTTAGAGAAGTGTCTATTCATGTTTTCTGCCCATTTCTTCACTGGGTTATTTGTTTTTCGGGTGTGGAGTTTGGTGAGCTCTTTATAGATTTTGGATACTAGCCCTTTGTCCGATATGTCATTTGCAAATATCTTTTCCCATTCCATTGGTTGCCTTTTAGTTTTGTTGGTTGTTTCCTTTGCTGTGCAGAAGCTTTTTATCTTCATGAGGTCCCAGTAGTTCATTTTTGCTTTTAATTCCCTTGCCTTTGGGGATGTATCAAGTAAGAAATTGCTACGGCTGAGGTCAGAGAGGTCTTTTCCTGCTTTCTCCTCTAGGGTTTTGATGGTTTCCTGTCTCACATTCAGGTCCTTTATCCATTTTGAGTTTATTTTTGTGAATGGTGTGAGAAAGTGGTCTAGTTTCAATCTTCTGCATGTTGCTGTCTAGTTCTCCCAGCACCATTTGTTAAAGAGACTGTCTTTCTTCCATTGCATATTCTTTCCTGCTTTGTCAAAGATGAGTTGGCCATACGTTTGTGGGTCTAGTTCTGGGGTTTCTATTCTATTCCATTGGTCTGTGTGTCTGTTTTTGTGCCAATACCATGCTGTCTTGATGATGACAGCTTTGTGGTAGAGGCTAAAGTCTGGGATTGTGATGCCTCCTGCTTTGGTCTTCTTCTTCAAAATTACTTTGGCTATTTGGGGCCTTTTGTGGTTCCATATGAATTTTAGGATTACTTGTTCTAGTTTCGAGAAGAATGCTGGTGCAATTTTGATTGGGATTGCATTGAATGTGTAGATAGCTTTGGGTAGTATTGACATTTTGGCAATATTTTTCTTCCAATCCATGAGCAGGGAATGTCTTCCCATTTCTTTATATCTTCTTCAATTACCTTCATAAGCTTTCTATAGTTTTCAGCATACAGATCTTTTACATCTTTGGTTAGATTTATTCCTAGGTATTTTATGCTTCTTGGTGCAATTGTGAATGGGATCAGTTTCTTTCTTTGTCTTTCTGTTGCTTCATTATTAGTGTATAAGAATGCAACTGATTTCTGTACATTGATTTTGTATCCTGCAACTTTGCTGAATTCATGTATCAGTTCTAGCAGACTTTTGGTGGAGTTTATCGGATTTTCCATGTATAATATCATGTCATCTGCAAAAAGTGAAAGCTTAACTTCATCTTTGCCAATTTTGATGCCTTTGATTTCCTTTTGTTGTCTGATGGCTGATGCTAGAACTTTCAACACTATGTTAAACAACAGCGGTGAGAGTGGACATCCCTGTCGTGTTCCTGATCTCAGGGAAAAAGCTCTCAGTTTTTCTCCATTGAGGATGATGTTAGCTGTGGGCTTTTCATAAATGGCTTTTATGATGTTTAAGTATGTTCCTTCTATCCCGACTTTCCAAGGGTTTTTATTAAGAAAGGATGCTGAATTTTGTTAAATGCTTTTTCTGCATCGATTGACAGGATTATATGGTTCTTATCTTTTCTTTTATTAACGTGATGTATCACGTTAATTGATTTGCAAATGTTGAACCAGCCCTGCATCCCAGGAATGAATCCCACTTGATCATGGTGAATAATTCTTTTTATATGCTGTTGAATTCGATTTGCTAGTATCTTATTGAGAATTTTTGCATCCATATTCATCAGGGATATTGGCCTGTAGTTCTCTTTTTTTACTGGGTCTCTGTCTGGTTTGGGAATAAAAGTAATACTGGCTTCATAGAATGAGTCTGGAAGTTTTCCTTCCCTTTCTATTTTTTGGAATAGCTTGAGAAGGATAGGTATTATCTCTGCTTTAAACGTCTGGTAGAACTCCCCTGGGAAGCCATCTGGTCCTGGACTCTTATTTGTTGGGAGATTTTTGATAACTGATTCAATTTCTTCGCTGGTTATGGGTCTATTCAAGCTTTCTATTTCCTCCTGATTGAGTTTTGGAAGTGTGTGGGTGTTTAGGAATTTGTCTATTTCTTCCAGGTTGTCCAGTTTGTTGGCATACAGTTTTTCATAGTATTCCCTGATAATTGCTTGTATTTCTGAGGGATTGGTTGTAATAATTCCGTTTTCATTCATGATTTTATCTATTTGGGTCATCTCCCTTTTCTTTTTGAGAAGCCTGGCTAGAGGTTTGTCAATTTTGTTTATTTTTTCAAAAAACCAACTCTTGGTTTCGTTGATCTGCTCTACAGTTTTTTTTAGATTCTATATTGTTTATTTCTGCTCTGATCTTTATTATTTCTCTTCTTCTGCTGGGTTTAGGGTGTCTTTGCTGTTCTGCTTCTATTTCCTTTACGTGTTCTGTTAGATTTTGTATTTGGGATTTTTCTTGTTTCTTGAGAGAGGCCTGGATTGTGATGTATTTTCCTCTCAGGACTGCCTTTGCTGCCTCCCAAAGCGTTTGGATTGTTGTATTTTCATTTTCATTTGTTTCCATATATTTTTAAATTTCTTCTCTAATTGTCTGGTTGACCCATTCATTCTTTAGTAGGGTGTTCTTTAACCTCCATGCTTTTGGAGGTTTTCCAGACTTTTTCCTGTGGTTGATGTCAAGCTTCATAGCATTGTGGTCTGAAAGTATGCATGGTATGATCTCAATTCTTGTATACTTATGAAGGGCTGTTTTGTGACCCAGTATGTGATCTATCTTGGAGAATGTTCCATGTGCACTCGAGAAGAAAGTATATTCTGTTGCTTTGGGATGCAGAGTTCTAAATATATCTGTCAAGTCCATCTGATCCAATGTATCATTCAGGCCCTTGTTTCTTTATTGACCGTGTGTCTAGATGATCTACCCATTTCTGTAAGTGGGGTGTTAAAGTCCCTGCGATTACGACATTCTTGTCAATAAGGTTGCTTATGTTTGTGAGTAATTGTTTTATATATTTGGGGGCTCCCATATTTGGCACATAGACATTTATAATTGTTAGCTCTTCCTGATGGATAGACCCTGTAATTATTATATGATGCCCTTCTTCATCTCTTGTTACAGCCTTTAATTTAAAGTCTAGTTTGTCTGGTATAAGTATGGCTACTCCAGCTCTCTTTTGACTTCCAGTAGCATGATAAATAGTTCTCCATCCCCTCACTTTCAATCTGAAGGTGTCCTTAGGTCTAAAATGAGTCTCTTGTAGACAGCAAATAGATGGGTCTTGTTTTTTTTATCCATTCTGATACCCTATGTCTTTTGGTTGGCCCATTTAGTCCATTTACTTTCAGTGTTATAGAAAGATACGGGTTTAGAGTCATTGTGATGTCCGTAGGTTTCATGCTTGCAGCGATGTCTCTGGTACTTTGTCTCCCAGGATCCCCCTTAGGATCTCTTGTACGGCTGGTTTAGTGGTGACAAATTCCTTCAGTTTTTGTTTGGGAAGACCTTTATCTCTCCTTCTATTCTAAATGACAGATTTGCTGGATAAAGGATTCTCGGGTGCATATTTTTTCTGTTCATCACATTGAAGATTTCCTGCCATTCCTTTCTGGCCTGCCAAGTTTCAGTAGAGAGATCCGTCACGAGTCTTATCAGTCTCCCTTTATATCTTAGAGCACGTTTATCCCTAGCTGCTTTCAGAATTTTCTCTTTATCCTTGTATTTTGCCAGTTTCACTATGATATGTCATGCAGAAGATCGATTCAAGTTATGTCTGAAGGGAGTTCTCTGTGCCTCTTGGATTTCAATGTCTTTTTCCTTTCCCAGATCAGGGAAGTTCTCAGCTATTATTTCTTGAAGTACACCTTCAGCACCTTTCCCTCTCTCTTCCTCCTCTAGAATACCAGTTATGCATAGATTATTTCTCTTTAGTGCATCACTTAGTTCTCTAATTTTCCCCTCATACTCCCGGATTTTTTTTATCTCTTTTTTCCTCAGCTTCCTCTTTTTCCATAATTTTATCTTCTAGTTCACCTATTCTCTCCTCTGCCTCTTCAATCCGAGCTGTGGTTGTCTCCATTTTATTTTGCAGCTCATTTATAGCATTTTTTATCTCCTCTTGGCTGTTCCTTAGTCCCTTGATCTCTGTAGCAATAGATTCTCTATACTGTTTTCAAGCCCAGCGATTAATTTTATGACTATTATTCTAAATTCGCTTTCTGTTATATTGTTTAAATCCTTTTTGATCAGTTCGTTTGTTGTTATTTCCTGGAGATTCTTTTGAGGGGAATTCTTCCATTTCATCATTTTGGATAGTCCCTGGAGTAGTGTGGAACTGCAGGGCACTTCCTCTGTGCTGTCTTGAATAACTTGCGTTGGTGGGCGGGGCCGCAGTCAGACCTGACGTCTGCCCCCAGTCCACTGCTGGGGCCACAATCAGACTGGTGTGTACCTTCTCTTCCCCTCTCCTAGGGGCGGATTTCATTGTGGGGTGGGGTGGCGTGACTGGTCTGGGCTACTTGCACACTGCCAGGCTTGTGGTGCTGGGGATCTGGTGTATTAGCTGGGGTGGATCAGCAAGGTGCACAGAGGCGGGAGGGGCAGGCTCAGCTCGCTTTTCCTTTGGTGATCCGTTTCGGGAGGGGCCCCTCTTCCGTGGGCCTCTTGTCTATGCTTGGTTCCGGAGAATCCATTCTGCTAGTCTTCTGGTGGTTTTCTGGGTTATTTAGGCAGGTGTGGGTGGAATCTAAGTGATCAGCAGGACACGGTGAGCCCAGCGTCCTCCTACACCGCCATCTTCCTTCTAAAGAGAAAATTGATTATGAATTTAAACTTGAATAGGAGTTTGCCCCAGAAAATATTTTCTCTTAACAATTAATCTGTGTTGGTAAAATTCTCATAAAAAATTCTGTATTCCAAGTAGCAAATTCAATATGTCCTGGGTGCCTGCAAATCTCTTTGATCTTCCTGATCTCAGAACTCTTCTATTATTTATTGCTCACTGGCAATTAGTTGTGTAGCAAGATATAAATTATATATTATATATATAACATATATATAATATATATTTATATATATTCACAGGATTACAATCTGGAGAAGCTGATCATCTCTATCCTGTATAGGACCACTTGAGATATGCAATTACAGAAATCCTCCTCCCCTAATTGTCCTGGAGTTAGGGAAAAAGAAGACCTTTTATGTTTTATATGATTTGGCAAAAATTTCCTCACACCATATTTAAAAATTTTTTTTTTAATTTTTTTTCAACGTTTTTTATTTATTTTTGGGACAGAGAGAGACAGATCATGAATGGGGGAGGGGCAGAGAGAGAGGGAGACACAGAATCGGAAACAGGCTCCAGGCTCTGAGCCATCAGCCCAGAGCCCGACGCGGGGCTCGAACTCACGGACCGCGAGATCGTGACCTGGCTGAAGTCGGACGCTTAACCGACTGCGCCACCCAGGCGCCCCTTAAAATTTTTTTTAAGATTTTACTTGGGGGGAGGCACCTGGCTGCCACAGTCAGTGGAGCATGCAACTCCTGAGCACAGGGTTGTGAGTTCAAGCCTGACATTGGGTGTGGAGATGACTTAAAAATAAAATCTTTAAAAAACTTTTTGAGTGTTTATTTATTTTTGAGAAAGAGAGAGACAGAGTGAGAGTGCGGAAGAGGCAGAGACAGAGGGAGACACAGAATCCGAAGCAGGCTCCAGACTCTGAGCTGTCAGCACAGAGCCTGGTGCAGGACCCAAACCCAAGAACTGCAAGATCATGACCTGAGCAGAAGTTGGACACTCAACCAACTGAGCCACCCAGGCACCCAAAAAATAAAATCTTTTTTAAAAAATATTTTATTTTTTAAAGTCATCTCTACATCCAACATGGGGCTTGAACCCCCAACCCCAAGATTAAGAGTCCCATGCTCCGACTGAGCCAGCCAGTCACTGCCTCCTCCCATCCTGTGTTTTAGAGAGCTGGTGACTGAGGAGTGAACCAATTTCACCCAGGACTTTCTGGTATGGAAGCAAAAGATATCTGATTTGTCTTCCCTGAATTTGAGGTCAAAGAGGCTTGTTGAGGAAGGGTAGTGGGCAGTGTCTAACCACAGCCCAGAAGCTTGGAAAAGGACCCTTTGAAATACAGTTATTCTGAGGATGAGGAGCTGGACTGGAAGCTAGGCTTGGACAAGTGTCTAAATGCTTTGGTAGCGGAGGATATAACTGATGCCAGATCCCCCCTAGGCACATCTCCCTGGCACTCTGTGGGATTTGAAGGTGAGAGTTGGTTAAGCCTGGACTTATGACCTGAGAAGAGAGCAGACTTGGTGGCCAAGTCATGGTAAAGTGTGTCTGAGCAGTGATAGATAAGCAATGCCACAAATGGTACAGAGGTCCTTGCAATAACAGGGGTGATATTGTTCCTTTTCTTTCCAGTTAGCATTTGGAGGAGGGAGTTCTTTTTAGACTAAATAAGCCTCTATTTTCTTACTGATCTTCTGTCTAAATTTTCTATTCATTATTACAAGTGGGTATTTGAGTCTTCAGCTATTACCATAAAACTCATCTCTCTCTTAAAATCTGTCAGTGTTTACTTCATATATTTTGAGGCTCTGTTGTTTGGTGCATGTATGTTTATAACTATTTTAGCTTCTTGATGGATTTACCTTTTTATCAATATGTAATGTCCCTTTTTGGTCTATTATAATAATTTTTTCTTTAAAATCTATTTTTTCTGGAGTATAGCCACTCCAACTCTCTTTTGGTTGCTGTTTACATGGAATGTCTTTTTCCATCCTTTTACTTTCAATCTATTTGTGTCTTTGGATCTTAAGTGAGTCTCTTATAGACAATATGTAATTGGTACATAAGACTCCTAAGTGAACTTGTTAAGAATGTCTATGATTGTTTAGCTGCCTCCTGGTATATTCCCAAATAATGAATAGATATTTACTGAGAACCTATCAGGTAAAAAACAATGTGATGTGGTGTGAAATGATGTGATGTGAAGTGTATGTATGCATGCTCACACATGTGCTGAGCTCTGCTTTCCCTGCAAGAGCTTAAGGCCTGGCTCAGGAGTCAAGATACATGTATATGAAGCAGTAAGGACTATGACACAGCAGATACAGTTAGGAGCTGTGTGGTGCTAATCACAGATCAGAGAAAGGAGCCTGTGGTGAGGACTGCAGGAGTCAGAAGAAGCTTTGGGTAGCAGGCAGAATGTGGGTAGAGGTCAGATGGACTGAAACAAAGGGAACATCCCAGCCAGGAGAGTTGACCTGAGTGCTAGTGTGGAAGCAGGAAAGAGCATTTGTGGCAAGTATAAAGGAAAGATCCTCTGTCTTTTATAATCCATGACTTCATTGGCTGACCTGTTAGCCTTTTAATACACCTTGAGTGCGTGTAATAACTGACCCTGTGAAACCTCAGGGTGTTTTCTTTCCAGGGTGAGTGTCAGATATCCAACTCAGATGGATTAATGAAGTTAATTTTATGACAAACTTTTGGGTTCCCCATATACACCACCACACTGAGGTGGCGTGGGGCAGGGGTGGTGGTGGTGGATCAGCTGTATCTGCAGAGGAAACAAGGGACAAATGAAAAACATATTGGGTATAGAGTCACAGCCTCCCGTGTTAAAACCTCCCTGTGTACCTGTTTCCATATCTGTCTTTGTGAAGAGTGTGCTGTCATCTTTATGTAGCATGATGCTCAAGGATTAATGAAGCCACTGATGCCTATCTGTTTACAAGGAGCTTGGAAATAAAGTTCAGAATCCTAGAGTGAGGGGTTGCCATGAGGCCACTGGGGACAACTCCTTGCCTCCTAATTCTCTTGTCCATCCTGAAATCTGTGGGGTCCTTATCTAAACATCTTCACAAGCCCTCTTTTCCAATGCCAAATCACTTCTTAATTTTTAAATTTTAAATCTTAAAATTTTATTTTAAAAACTGACCCAGATTTTTTTGTTCTATAGGTAAGACCATCCATGTATTGTCCCAAGTGGATTTTGACATAAGTTTTTAGAAACTGTATAAGTAATGTGTGATTAACATAGAATAATTGAAAAATTAAATAAAGCAAAAAAAAAAAAAACACCACACATTCCATTCCATTATCCATAGAGAATTGCTGTCATTAATCATTTTTTTTCTTTTTCTTTTTCAAAGTAATCTCTACACCCAACATGGGGCTCGAAGTCACAAACCCAAGATCAAGAGTCATATGCTCTGTAGACTCAGCATGCCCTATTGGCTGGCTTGCTCTACCTACCTACCTACCTACCTACCTACCTACCTACCTATCAATGGAGAGAATTTCATTTGCTTACATAGTGCCCTCCCAATTCAGTTTAAGCTGAATTTCACATTGGCAGGTCTTCCTGAATTTTTTAGGCTCCCCCTCTTCCCTCTTTCTTGTTTTTTTTCTTCACCTTTCCCTTCTCCATTAAAATATCAGTAAATGTTTGGGTTTGGCTTCTAAAGGATACTGCTGGTTCCTGTTCAAATCCATTCTCCACCTCTTTTCAGTAGTAATTTGTTATAAGTTAACATTTTCATGGCTCTATGTTACAAGCGTTATTCTAAATGCTTTAGATATATTAATACTTTCAGTCCTCATAACAACACGATAAGGTAGGTATTACTATTCCCCATTTTATAGATAAGAAAATTGAGCCATAGAGGTTAGCAATTTGCCCAAGGTTACACAGCTAGCAAATGGCAGAGCTAGAACTTGAACTCAGGCAGCCTCATTCCAGATTCCATCCAAAAATAGAGTCCACAGGACTGTGTGGTTCATGGGACAGGCAATCAGTGCAAACTTAGAGTTTTGGCTAAAACATTCATGATGGAGAACACAGTTCACAGAGGTAATTCTTCATTTAGTAGGGATCCCACAGAAGGTTAATTTGTGATTGCAAAAGGCTTTCTATTATACAGGCTTTTTTTTTTCTTCAGAGAGTACTGTTTTAGAATGTTTGTGAACTGGCCAGGTAGGCTGGTTAAGGGGTTAGGAGCTAGCAGGGAGCATAGTGAAGCTAGGTGGGCTGAGCAGAGTGAAGGTGGAGAGGTCAGCCTTGTTTTCTAGCTCCCTGCCTCTCCACCCTATGGAGCACACTCCAGAACTGTATTCTTCATTAGCCCCCTGTCCTTTCCTCCAGCACACTGGATTCCTTCCACATTTCAAAAAGACTGCAAATCATCTCCCTTGTCCTCTAGAGAGAAGTGTCCTGTTTCTTAGGCAAGGAGCTAGACAGAGATGGTTAATTAAATTTTCAAGTAAGTAGGCAGTGGCTTCCTTAGTTCCCTGACATGGGGGTCAGCACTAATTCTTTAAAAAGAGCATTGTAGAGACTCAGCAGATTCTGAGTATAAGTTGGATGCTTGCCTGACTCAGGCCCAGACAAAGGGCCTAGTACCCACATTCTCCCTCCCTCTGCCCTACTCCCACCTCCTTGCTTCTGGAGGAGCCCAGTGCCTGCAGTATTCCTTCATCCAGGCACACAGGATCTGAGTGGGGACAGGGGTAGGGTCCCTGGGGTAGGTCATTCCCCACTTCAGAGGATGGAAACCTCCTGGAATGAATGCTTTCTCTTGGATATATTCCTTGGTCAATCATCACCATGTCTACAGTGGAGGCGCTAGGGGTCCTGTGTGCACAGAGAGAGTGGGGAAGGAAGATCCTGGGGTGGGCCACAGATCGCAGAATGAGGTCCATGAGAGGAGGACTTGGATGCTGTGTGAGAAAAATGGCAGCCCCCAGGGAGGGAAGAGGCAAGGGGAAAAGGTATTCTTGTTTTGTCTCTCTCACTAGCTCTGTCCTCCTGGAACCAAATCTACTATTTACCATTGACATAAAACTCCAGAGGGTCAGCTCATTCCTGGTAGAGCAAAGATGTTCAGTGGTCAAAGAGGTGAGTAGCGAAAGCTCCACATAGTCAGTGGGGCTGTGAGGGATGCCAACCATGTTTTTAAATCTGGAATTAGTACACATGGTCTCATCCAAATGTGCTATCGGGACAGACAACTAAAAATTAGGACTGTACCAAGGAACCCAAGACCTACAATCAGGTCCACTTACACAGAAATTACTCCCTTCATGCTGTGTGTCAGCAGGAGGAGAGGAGGAGAAAGAAAGAGAAGGGCATGAGAAGTCACGCCTTTCGTTGTCCTGGAGTGGACATTGTTGTTTCTGCCCATCCAGTCCTCTGGTTTGGGTGAGGAAGGTCCTATGCAGTTCACCCCCACCCTACCCCATCCCCACCACGGGGATGGTGAGACCCAGCCTGGCCAAGCAGTGCACTCTGTCCATCTGCCATGGGGGTGGCTCAGGCAAATGAGACTTACACCTGGGACTTTTGATGGGAATGACTAGCTCTAGGGATAATGTCTGAATAGAGGGTCCAGAAGCCAGCATGTGGCCAAGCCTGCTAAGGGGGCCACCACCAATTTAGTTTCTGTTTCTATGGATTTTCCTGTTCTGGATATTCCATATAAATGGGCTCATACTACTTGTGACTTTTGTGACTGGCTTCTTTTACTTAGCATAATGCTTTTTGGGTTCATTGACACTAGTATATGTCAGTACTTCATTGTTTTGTTAAGGCTGAATAGTGTACTGTGGTATGGATATACCACATTCTGTTTATCTGTTCACCTGTTGATGCACACTTGGGTTGTTTCCACTTTTTGCTATTGTGAGTAGTGCCACTATGAACATCCATGGACTTGTTCAAGTATTTATTTGAATACCTCTTTGCAACTCTTTGGGTTGTGTGCCTAGGAGTGGAATTGCTGGGTCATACATTCATTCTATGTCTACCTTTCTGAGGAATTGTCAGATTCTTTTTCCACAGAAGCTGAATAAAATTCCCTTTTTTATTGTCCCGTATGACTCGAGGAGAGCTGAGATGCCAAGGCTGTGCCCTTTACTGTTCCCAGGGCCTCCTGGAGAATGGTCCTCACTGGTCTGGAATTGTTCCGGGGCTGGTGACTCTGATGGTCTGACACCCAGGAATAATCACTGCTGAGGAGCCACATCCCATTGCCCCTAACACCCCTGAGGAGCCATGTACCAGAACAGCCTCTTTAGCTGCTGGGAGAGGCTCTTTTGGGCAATTTCTCTTAGTCTGTCTATGCATACTTTCCTCCTGGGCAGCCTCCCCCAGAGTGGTGCTGAGAGGTGGCAGGCTAATTTGGCCCTACTGAATTTCAACTAGGGTCGAGGCTGTAGAATAGTCTGTTTCTCCATAGACCCAGGCCTCTGGGGCCATCCATCATCAGGTGTGGGAATGCCAACCCAGTTGACTATGGAGAGAGTTGAGCCATGGCCAGGACACTTGGGGTCTTATCTGCCATCTACCCATCATGTGACCTTAAGTTAGTCCCTTCCTCTCTCTGGACCTCAGTTTCTCAAGTGTCAAATGAGAGGGGCCCATGATCACACTGACCATTTTGGGGCTGGGTGCCTATCACCCCACCTTGCTCCCAAAGTTTCCTTCTCTGAATCTTCATGAAAGTTGGGATTTTGTAGCTGGCCAGAGGCACAGCAACAATCCAGACCACCTGCTCTGGCCCCTCGTCCCCAGTCTTGGTGTGTGCATGCTGGTTCTGGCTGGCCATTGTGCGTGGAAGGTGAGAGCTGGCTACTGAGGCCATTCACTATTAGCACCAGTGCCTTCTTGCAGCTGCAACTCTCCAAACAGCAGCTACCCAGCAGATAGATGATGAGAGGTGCTCCCCACAACAGGCACCTAGTGATGTTGGAACTTCTGGGGGCTGCCTGGGGAGGTGGCTCCCTGTTTAAATGCTCAGCTCACAGCTGTCAAGTTCATCTGCATCAATAGCAGCATTGCTAGATGCCCCCACATGCCCATTCCCAGCGACCTTGGAGGGCTGAGCAGCAATAGGGGTGCCTATCTGTGTATCTGTCTTTTATACACATGCAAATGGCTATCATGGAGCCTAGCCTTCACATACTAAGTACCCACCTCAGAATGCCTCTCTCTAATATTCTGTTATTCTAATCAAACATTCACTCTGTTTTAAAACATAGTAAGTGTATTTGGCACAACAAAAGCTCTATAACAGAGTAAGATGTATGGTTTCTATTGCTATTATTATTATTATTATTATTACCCAAATCTTATAAATCCGATAGATATAAATGACAACTTTCTAATTGCAGTTTCATAATGATTTTCAGCATCTAAATATTTTTAAGTTTCCATAAAATCTGATGCTTGGGGCACCTCATTAACTCAGTTAGGCAATCCAACTCTTGATTTCAGCTCAAGTTGTGATCTCATGGTTTGTGGGTTTGAATCCCGCTTCTGCACTGTCAGCGCAGAGCCCTCTTGGGATTCTCTCTCTCTCTCCCTCTCTCTCTGCCCCTCCCCTGCTTGTGGATGCATGCTCTCTCTTTCTCTCAAAATAAATAAGTAAGCTTAAAAAAAAGATAGAAAATCTAATGCTTTTGAACTGGTCTTTGGAATATGAATGATAGAAGCCAGTGCTTGGACACCCTCTCTATGGGAGGAGAGGCATGTATGGTTTGGGAATGCTCTATTCATGTCACAGACCCCTGATTTTCAAAGGGCCAGTAAACTGCCTTATTGAAAGATGGGTTTTATGTGATCCCTAGGGCTCCATTGCCCCATCCCTTGGTGTCCTCTCAAGGAGCAGATGTTACCAAGACTACTGGTACCACCAAGAGGCCTTGGTAATGAAGGGTGGAGGGGGATGGGCAAAGCCATGGTGGAAAAGATGGACACTGGAGCTCCTGCTCTTTCAGTACTATTGGTGTTGACAAAGGGATGCAGGAGACAGATGAGGGATGGGTGGGGATATGGGGAGGACTAATTTAGTCCTTAGACCCCTAAACACTTCCCCATCCTGAGATCCCAGGCTCTGTGGGAAAAGCTATTGATTAGGACTGCAGCCCCATAGGATTTTGTGCCCATGGCCCCATCCTGCCTGGAGAGACGCTCTTGGGTTTTCACCTAACCAACCCTCCGCATCTGCCCTCGCAGGATAGGGGATGTGGTTTCCCCATAGAAGGCGGCCCAGGCAGGCACACACAGTGTCTAGTCACCGAATGAAAGGGACTCACTCTTGATGGATTGATTGACTGTGGATGACAATGCCAGGAGTGGGCATGCATGTAGGAGACACCTGCCCTCAGCACAGCATTATCCTTCTCCTTCTGATCCCTGGGGACTGCGCCAGGCAGCAGAGCAGGATAGAGGCACAGAGAGGCTAAGACTGTGTATGTGGTGGGGATGCATATGGGACATCCATCCATCATTCCTGTCAGACCAATGCAGGCTCCTTCCTGGACCCCTCCCTGCTCTCTGTCCCTCAGGCCAGGGCTCTGGACTGACCATGGCCAGTTGGATCTGCACTAAGGGCAAAGGGCTAGTAGAGCCCATGAACCCCTTCCTTCTCATTTCTCCAGTGAGCCAGGAGGCTCTACCCAGGGGAGAACCCTCTGACCATGGTGATTAGGAGCCTGTATTGTCCTTTTGCTGAGGCAAAATAGACAGCAGCCTATGTGGTATAACTTTAAGAATTAGAAAAATTTCCTCAATATAGTTCTCTTTTGTGCCTGAATTCCCATCATTAGCAGTTCTCACTTTTGGGTTTTGATGATTTAAATGTTTATGGAAAGGGGAATGTTATGTTTGAAGACCCATCTCTCTCACATTAGATTTTTCCCACGACAGAAGGGCCCTGGGGTGACACAACCCCCACCTCCCACCCCTGGTCTGGAGCAGGATCAGGGGAGAGGTCCCTCGAGTGGGGCAGGGGTATAGAAGACTGATGTTCTTGACTTGCCTCTTTTACTATGAGCATCACAGCAGTGCATGAAGGAGTGGACAGGAAGGGGACACGGGTAGGCTTGTTGTGAGTAGCTGCTGTGAATTTTAATTCAATTCAGTGCAGCTGGCTTGGTGAATCAATGTTGGGAAAACACAGTGCTCTCCTGGGAGGAGAGGTGTTGGGTATAAATAGAAGGTATTATCATTGTGAGGAAATTGGGGGACGTCATGTCGCTCAGTCCAGCTCAAGGCAGCAGAGAGAGCCCAGCCATGAGCTGTAGGGCTGAGAGCGACATGTTTTCATCTGCTTATCCCAAGAGAAAGAGCCCTATCTTTGTTCAGGGCTCATCATCAAGGTGACCTGAGCAAATCCAGTGCCCTTTCTGGGCCCTTAGCCTCTTTATTGCTGGATACATTGGGCTACGTCCATTCTCAGGGGGCACTTGATAGGGTCCTAACCATGCTGGTGAACTGACAGTAACAAGGGATTACCACTCTCCACTCAAACTCTGAGCAATAGCTGTGTCTTCCCCTGATACACCACTGTGTTCTTTATGTTTAGACAGGTTTATTGAGCTATAATCTACACAGCCTACAACTTACCCATTTAAATGTATGATCCAGTGGTTGTTAGTATATTCACAGATATATACAAACACCACTACAACTTTTGAACATTTGCATCACCCCCAAAGGAAACCCTGTACCCTTTAGCTATCACTCCCATCTCCCTATCAACACCCCAGAAGCAACTCTCCTTTCTCTCTCCATAGATTGACTTTTCATATAAATGGAATCATATAATATGTGCTCTTTTGTGGCTGGCTGCTTTCACTTAGTGCAGTGTTTCCAAGGTCCATCTTGTAGTGTGCAGTTCCCTTTCATGGCCAAAGAATATTCCATTGTATGAATATGCTGCATTTTGTTTATTAATTCAGTAGCTGTTGGAAATTTGGGTTATTTCTACCTTTTGGCTGTTATGAATAATTTTTTGCATGGACACATATTTTCATTTCTCTTGGGAACATACCTAGGTGTAAAATTGCTGGGTCATATAACTCAAAGTTTAATCATTTGAGGACCCCCAACTTATTCTTGATGACAATTATCAAACAACTTAGATTAATCATGGACCTTCCAGGCAACCATTCAACAAATACTTATTTAGCTCATTTTGTGTTCCAGGCACAGTTCTGGAAGCTAAGGAAACAGCACTATGAATGGAGGTCAGTCAGCCATGCAGCTTCACCATGGTAAGAACTTTGGCTTTTACTCTGAATGGAATGCAGAGAATTTGCAGGTTTGTGTTTTCCCCAGAAGGTTTATCAAAGTCTAATTTACAAATAACAAACTGCACATAGAGTGTACAATTTCATGAATTCTAACATGTGTGTCTGTGAAAATGTCACTGCAAGATGGTGAACATCATCCCCATAAGTTTCCTTGTGCCTCTTTGTGATTCCCACTCCTGCCCCTCCTTTTGTGCCCATCCCCAGGCAACCACTGATCAAAGTACAGATCAGTTGCATTTTCTGGAACGAAACAGTATGTGCTTTTTTTCGTGTGGCTGCTTTCACTTGACATAACTATTTTGAGGCTTGTCTATATTGTTGCTTTTATTGGTAGTTCGTTCCTTTTTATTGCTGAGTAGTGGTTCATTACATGTATGCACGACAGTTTGTTTATCCATTCCCTGTTAATGGACATTTGGAGTGTTTCTAGTTTGAAATTGCTACAAATAAAGCTTCTATGAACATTTGTGTACATGTCTTTGAATGGACATATGCTTTGGTTTCTTGAATAAATACCCAAGAGTGCAATGGTTGGATCATATGGTAGATGTATGTTTAACTTATAGGAAACTAACAAACTATGGAACAATGGGGTGGCCCAGTCAGTTGAGCGTCTGACTCTTGATTTTTGCTCAGGTCATGATCCTAGGGTTATGGGATTGAGCCCTGTGTTGGGCTCCATGCTGGGCATGGAACCTGCTTAATCTGTCTCTGCCTCTGTCTCTGTCTTTCTTTCCCCTGCTGCTCCTCTGTGCACATGCACGTGCACTCTCTGTCTCAAAATAAGGAAATAAACATTAAAAAAGAAATTAACAAACTGTGTTCTAAAGTTATTGTACCATTTATACCTCCACCAGCAGTGAATGAAAGTTCCAGTTGTTCCACATCCTTTCCCCCACTTGGCATGGTCAGTCTTCTTAATTTTAGCTATTATCAGTGTGTAATGATGTATCTCATCATGACTTTAATCTGCATTTCTCAATGACCAGTGATGCTGAGCATCTTTTCATGTGTTTATCTGCCCTCTGTGTCTTTGGAGAAGTGTCTGTTCAAATCTTTGGCCGTTAAAAAAAATTGTTGCTTGTTTTCTTATTATTGAGTTTTGAGAGTTCATTTTATATGCTAGATATGAGTCTTTTATCAGATATATGATTTGCAAATATTTTCACCTAATATGTAGCTTATCTTTTCATTATTGTAGCAGTATTCTCGAACAGCAGAAATTCTTAATTGTGATGAAGTCCAATTCATCAATTTCTTTCTTTTCTGTATCATGCTTTTGGTGTCCTAGCTAAGAAAACCTTGCCTAACTCAAGGCCACAAAGTTTTCTTCTGCTTTCTTCTACAAGCTTTATACTTGGAGGCTTTACGTTGGAGTCTGTGATTCATTGTGAAGCCACTTTTTTTATATGGTGAGAGGTATGAATTGAAGTTTTGCATTTGGATCTCCAGTGGATCCAAGTGCTATTTGTTGAAAAGACTATTCTTTCTCCTCTGCATTGCCTTTGCACCTTTGTTGAAAATCACTTGTGCATATATGTGTGGGTCTATTTCTGGACTTTCTGTTCTGTGCCATTGATCTATTTGTCTATCTTCATGCCAATACCACCCATCTTGACTAACTTTATGATAAACTTGAAGTCAGGCAGTGTTCCTCCAGCTTTGTTCTTTTTCAAAGCTGTTTTGATTAGTCCATGTAAATTTTAGACTCAGTTTGTCAGTTTCTACAAAAGAACCTCCAAGGATTTTTATTGGGATTTCACTGACTCTATGGAACAATTTGGGAAGAATTGACATCTTAACAATATTGAGTCTTATGAGCCATGAGCAGAGCATATCTCTCCATCTGTTTAGACCTTTGATTGCTCTCAGCAGTTGCATAGCTTTCAGCGTCCAGGTCTCTGCAGGAGTATCTGTGCTCCCACGTGTCTTAGCGTAGGATGATTGCCTACTAGGTGAGCTCTAAGTCTGTAACAATTGTTATTCTGGCTGACTGATAGAGCAAGGACCCCTGCCCTGCCTGGGACTACTTGCTGGGGATATGGAGGTGGTGATGAACATGTAGTATCAACCACTGCCCACTTTCCCTACCAGAAAGCATCCTGTGACTGCCGCTTGGGGGTTGGTGAGCCTTTCTGGCTGCCATCCTATAGATCTCCAAGATCAGCTCAAGTGGTGTGGCGTTTCATGCCCAACCCAAGCCTGGAACCGAAATCCACAGAAGCAGGGCTGAGCCTGTCTTGCAGAAAGCCAGCTCCTTCCTTGTACTCAGCTTTGTGAACATCCTACCTGACATAGACTCATCATCTCAGATCTGCATATGTCCCTTGAATCATTTTCTTGGACACTACTCTAAGTTTTTCCAGGAAAACACCCACAGATGAGAAATAGCCAGATCGGTGCTATCGATGCCAAAAGCCAAGAAGTAGCGTAAGGTAGGGTGAGTCTGGAGCCCAGAAGGACTTGTGTGGATTCATCCATGGGGTGTTTCTAAGATTGGTCAGTTCCCCTTACCTGTGCCCTATCCCCTCATGCTGGGTTAAAGCTGTAGATGCCAGGCTGGATGCCTCTAGACTCTCACCTCCAGATAATTTCTGCTTGGGGTGGGCTAGATTTATCTTTATATATCATTATATTCATCAAATTGCTCTCCTGATCAAGAACCATCAGGGACTCCCCAGTATCCTCAGGATAAAGTTCAAATTCCATGGTCTGGTATTCAAGGAAACCCAACATCTGCTCCTTCCCCACATGCCCCCAACACTCTATTCCAGCCAGGCCAATATTCTCACTGGCCCCAGCATGCTCCCAATCCCAAAGCCTTTGCTCATGCGTGCCCTGTCCTGCTCTTCCCCACACTTACCTGCTCAGATCTCAGCTCCTTAAAGATCAGTTCAAATCCTGTGTTTCTGTGAAATGTTGCTAACAATTCTAGCCCACCCAGCCATCCTCTGTTCCTTAGATTTAATGGGTTTTATTTACAACTTGATTTCAACTTCATTAGTTCTATTTAAAATAAGTTATTATTGGGGCACCTGGGTGGCTCAGTCAGTGAAGTGTCCGACTCTTAGTTTCAGCTCGGGTCATGATCTCATGGTTTTGTGAGTTCGAGCCCCATGTCAGACTCCACACTGACAGTGCAGAGCCTGCTTGGGATTCTTTCTCTCCCTCTCTCTCTGCCCCTCCCCAACTTGTGCATGCATGCGCGTGCTCTCTCTCTCAAAATAAATAAGTAAACTTAAGAAAAATAAAATAAAATAATTTATTATTAACTAACAATAATTAGTAAGAGTTCCCACTTAATGAGAGCTCTGGTATCTATGCCACACACACACACACACACACACACACACACACACACACACACTTCATATTTTTTGTTTGGTTTATAAACATTTGTTTCCTTGTAAAAAATGTTTCTAATTTAAACATCAAAAGTCTGGGCTCCCAATAGCCCTAATTATAGATAATGACATAGAGATTCAGGGAGCCTAAGTAACTTTCCAAGTCCCACAGCAAGTGGGCATTGTGGTGGATTTGAGCCCACACCTGTGCCCTTCCCACACCCACTCCTGGAGGACAAACAGGGCTGAGAGCCTCATGGTACAGAGGAAGGGGACTAAAGCTCGAGAGGTTGTTCCCTTCAAGGTCACACAAGAAAAACAAGTGAGCCCTTCCATTTTTAGCACTTTGTAGTAAAAAAATAAAAATAAAATAAAATAAACTGTGGTAAAATATACATAACATAAAAGTTACTATTTCAAAGTGAACAATTCAGTGGCATCCAGTATGATCCCAGTGTTGTGCACCCAAAATCTCTATCTCATTCCAAAACATTTCATCACTCCACAAGGAAATCCTGTGCCCGTTAAGTAGTCACTCTCTGTTACCTCCTCCCCCCCGCCCCAGCCCCTTTCTGCTTCTGTGGATTTGCCTATTCTGAACATTACGTAAAAGTGGAATCATATGAAATGTGGCCTTCCATGTCCAGCCTCTCTTCCCTGGGCTCTTTCATTGTAACGCTGCCATTTTAGATATATCATCTGTGCCGTACCTTAAACTCATGTGTCAGATGGCTGTATCAAAATGAATGAGCCCTAAATGGAACCTAGGTTTTATGACACCTAATGGCCAGGGAAATGCGCCCCACCCCCTGCCCTCATGCTTTGAGTCCGGCCCAGAGCCTTGCATTTACTCTATTTCAGAGAGGCCCCTCTTGCTCTTCTTCCAGACCCTACTCCCACCCAAAAACACACAGCGCCTGACACGGGGCTGGGTGGCGTGGGTGCACACCAGAGCTGGTGGCATTGCCTACAGCTGGCAAGGCATGTGGCCTCCTCTGCAGGCAGAGCTTGGGGCTGCCTCCACTGCTCCGGCTGTGTCCCTGCTCAACGTTCTCCAGGTCAAGCCATCAGCATCTCAGCCTGAGTGCCTTCTCACATGCCTGCTGTGTGGGGCTCACACTTACTTGTGCCCAGCCTGGCCTGGGGCTCTCCCTGTGCAAGCAGCTGGAAGCAGCCCTCCCTAGCAGCTTGACTTGTCTTCCTACTCTCTTTCAATTCCTCCACTTCCAAGGAAAGAGTATCACCCATACATGCAAAGGCTGGTTAGTTCTCAGCCTGGGGCTGGCGCCGATATTGATACCACATCTAGAATTCAGTGACCGCGGTCTTCTGCCAACTCAGCAACAGGAGGATCAGGTGACAAAACCCTTGGGACTTCCAGACAGCACTGCCTGCCCCGATGTGGTCTTCTCTTTCGGCTTTCTCCACCTGGAAAGCAATGCCTAGCCACTCTTGCCAACCTGTCTGCTCACTTCGCCAGAGAAAATATTCTCTTGTGAGAGATTTGAGTGTGATTTTCTGCTCTAGAGGGACCTCCCCCATCAGGTCCAATTTTTTTTCCCTACCTCTGGTGCTCAAACTCCACCATTTCAGGGTCTTTTTGGTAAATAAAGCAGGGTCGTCTTTGTGCTCCTGGTCTCTATAGAGGTAGTTGCAAGAATGTCAGAGAGGGTGGTGAACTATAATCTCCATTTATAAATAAAAACACTGCACTCGATATGCTGACACAGCTTCCACCCATGTCTGCTACCTTTTTCCTTCTAACCAGATTGCTCTCCCCAAGCCCTTCCAACATAGACATTCCTGAGCCTCAGTATGAACGAGTTTATCCAGCCATTCCCTGTGAGGGAGACCCAGATTGCAGACGTGTTCTAGCTGCTGGGTTTCTGCACCTCAAGTTCTGGGCAAGGGTATGAGGTTGGCCTCATGTGCCTCCAAGGACCCGCAAGTACATGTGCAAGAAGCAGACCTAGGTTTGCCCTGCCCACTGCTGTTCACTTCTCCCTGGCAGCTGTCAGACTTTGCTGTGTGGGGTCAGCACTGATTTAAGGAGCTGTGTGGGTCATAGCTCTTCTGTCCACCACCCAGTCCCAAGTGCCGCATTTGTCTGGAGATATCCCATGCCCCAGCTATCCCTTAGGCTTCCCTAGGCCTGGATAAGCTGCTGGTGTGCTTCCCACCCCCTTGCTGACTTACCCTGTATGTGACCTAACTGAGACGCAACAGTTTCTTTACTGGGCATTTCATCTGTTTCCAATTGTTAGGCTGTTATAAATGATGCTCCAAGGATCATCTTTGTGCCTTCTGTCTATCATTGAGATGGCCTCAGTGGGAGCCAGACAAAGACAGGAAGGATGCTCAGAATCCAATTGGATTTAAATATATGCAAGAGGTGTGGCCCAGGCAGATTGAAAGTACAAGAAAAGAATTCAGAATAGCATTAAGCAGTCAATAGAGGAGCTCTAACACAGTGAGGAAGGACTGGGGGGTGGGGAGGGGTGGAGGTTTGCAAACTCAGACCAAATGTGATGAGCAGGAGAGGTGCAGTCCAGGGCACATGCTGTGAGACCACTTGGTTTGGAGGGTGTGGACTGGGAATCACAAAGTTTAAGCAGAGCTACTGCATAATCAGGTTCAAATTATCCACATTGTCAAGAGAAAAGTCTCCTTAGGTGTCTGTAGCTGCAGATCTCAAGTTCCACCCAAAACTGTGTTCTCTGAGTAACCTCAGCCCAGCAAGAGAATGGTAATGCTTCCATGTTTTTATGACTTAAGTGTTTGTTCAGAGTGACTGATGGGGCCCTTGGGTGGCTCAGTCAGTTGAGCATCCAACTGCTTGATTTCGGCTCAGGTCATGATCCCAGGGTTGTGGGATGGAGCCCCATGTCAAGCTCTGCACTGATTATGATTGTGTAGTCTGCTTAAGATTCCCTCTCTCTTCCTCCACCCCTCTCCACTGTTCACATGAGCACTCTCTCTCTAAAAAAGAAAAAAAAAAGAGCAACTGATAGATTCACCCTGCGCCTCCCACACAGTGGCTTAGCATAAGCAAGGACAGTATTAATGCTCTCCTCTACCAGGCAGAATGGCAGAATGTTTCAGGAGACAGGGGAAATAAAGCTTGTTCGTGGGCAGGGGCTTACTTCTGGAAGAGCACGTGGAACTGGAGTACTGCTGTGAGCCGCCAGGGCCATCCAACCTCTTTGAAGCCCTTTCCCCAAGGTCCTTCTGGCCTCATCTGCCATCCAGTCCCAAAGCTCCACATCGTGGGCTTTACCATAGCACCCACTTCTGGGTACCTCAATCTCTATCTGGTATCTGTGGCTGCATATCTCCAAACATAGTGGCTGAAAACAATGATACACTCCTTTTTTTTTTTTCCTCACGAGTCTTCAATTTGGGCAGGGGTTGGTGGGGACAGCTCACCACTTTTCCACTCGGTGTCAGCTGGAGTAGCTGGAATGCTTGGCCATTCATCCCAGCTGCAGCTAAGGCCAAGACCAGCAGACTCATCCATAACTTCCCCATGTGGCCTGGGCCTCTTCACAAATGGCGGCTGAGTTCCAAGGCTAACTGTCCAGAGGGAGACAGAGACAGAGAGAGGCTGGTGGAAGCAGTATTGCCTTTCACAGCCTCATAAATCCTAGAGCCTCCTTTTTACCACATTCTGTGTTGTGGTCCAGCAAAGGGTGGGAGGTAGACCCCACCTGCTGATGGGGCAGCAACCAAGTTCTGGAAGAACATGTGCGACAGGAGATGTTGCCATGGCCCTTCTGGAACAATCATCTGCCTTGCTTCCATGCTGGTCTATCATTGGCTATGGGCTACCCCTGGGGGCATGAACTCCCAGGTGCTTGCAGCTGGGGAAAGGAGGGACCAAAGGACTATATTTCCAAGACAGTTTCTGGTGTGGGGTGTTCAAAATAAAGGCCCATGGAAGTTGGGCAAAAGGTGCATAGCAACACTCAAGGGCAGGCCTGGAGGCTCTGGGAGATGCACCAACAGGTCTGCTGGAGGATAATAAAAAAGAATACTGACTGATCAGAAGTCAAGGTGAATTATATCCCTGTCCCTTTACCTCATGTGATCACAGACATCTCGGTTTTTTAGCGAATATTAAGTGACAGAAAATGTGAACCCAAGATCAGCCAGAGGCTCATTTGTAACCAAGAACTGACCTGACCTGGCATGTCCATCTCTCAAATCCTTATGATCTCTGACCACTGAAGAGATGGACCAGTGGCCCTCTCCTAAATCATGCTGTTACTCACCCATGACTTGTTTTGATCCAGCATAGACTGGACATCGACCAACTGGTTTTTGCACATGAACATATATGCATGCAAAATGAAGACGTCTTTATCTACTGAAGATGTGTTTAAATAAGGTTTTGATTTATAACTACCAACATGTATTTAAATATATTTGTTGGGCCATGAAGACTGTAGTGTTTTGGATATGTGAACTGGCTTCTCTGAGAAAACAGTAAGAAAGATATATATACATATTTTTCTACTAAGTGAACATGTTCATGGAAGGAAGGCATGAAAGAGCCATAGAATGTACTCCTTGCCTGCTGACACCAGGAAGGCTGTTCAATATGTTTGTTAGGATGGTGTCATGGAATAGATTTTTCCACTAGAAGATAAGGTTTTGCATACTACGTGTACAAGTTTTTCTCTTACTGCCCAAACTTCACAGGTGCTTAGACCCTCTCTCACCATCCCAGTGCGGCTCTCAGAACGCTCCAAATAAAGGATGAGAGTATTCCCTGAGGGGTCCTAGGGAAGCGGGGAGCTTGTGAGATGTCATCCCCAGCTAGAGCAGCCACATCCTCTGCTCTGTAAAGCTCTGCTCTGCTCTGAAGGAGTCAGCCTGACTCCAGCTCTGATGTCACGGGAAGAAGAGTTCTGCCAAACTGCCTCAGTTTCCCTGATGTAACTATGACCAGCCTGGCCTGAAGAGATTGGAGGCCCATTAGAGGCAGGAACACATAGGGTCAGCTGTGCCACTTGTGCTTGATGGTGTAACAGGCGAGCCATGCCCCACACCCCCTTGCAGAAGGACTGTGGCAGGGCAGTGGTGCTCACAGAACCATACATAAACATTCAGTGGTGTCTCTGGAGACCATGAGCTTCTGCCGCTCTAATGTCTCATGCCTGGGACTGGAACCCCCATGGCTAGATTCTATTTCTCTAGTAAATCAAGACTCTTGCCTCTGGATCCATCTTGGAGGCTTCAGTGGAGAAAAGTCTTAATATGCAAAGTGCCTTCTCTGGAGAAATCACTCACCCAATCCCAGGCCTCTGTCTCCTTGGAAAAGTAATGAATAATCCCAAACCATAAAGGAAACAATCCCACAAGGGAAACAATCCTGCAAGGGAAACAATCCCACAATGAACAACTATAAGGGAGAGCCATTGCAAAACCCCAATGCATGTGTCTGGGAAGCACTGAAGAAGGATGACCAGCAATGGGGAAATGCAGCAGACTCTTCTACTGGATTGTACAGTCGTATTCAGCCCAGACCTCCCTCCTTTCTCTCCCTCTTGGTGGATGCCACGGGAGTGAGCAGGCGTGCTCTGGGCTTTGCTGCTAGGATGGTTCCCTCGGCAATGGGGAATGCACCAGATCTGGAGACAGAAGTCCTGGGAATAAGCCCCACCTCACCCCTTACTTACTAGCTGTGTAACTTGGGCAAATCCCTTCGCCTCTCTGAGCCTGCTTCCCCATCTAAGCCTGCCTTCCTTTCCTCACTGGATGGAGGTGAAATGCATGGGAAAGAGCTCAGTAAGTCCCAAACTCTCTGTCCAAACATAGACGGTCATAACTGGCACTGACTCAGCATAAGGTTCCAGGTTCCCTGTCTGGGGCATTGCACAAAATCTCTGAAGGACATTCCAAAACAGAACTGAGTGATGCCTACTTCCACAGGACTGCTCTGGAGACAGACACTGTAAGGCCTGGCTCCCTTGATGCATCTCTGAACCTGTCAGGCATGTAGCAGCTCAGGGCAGCGCTGTTGAGGGTGAGCTGCATGTGCATAAGGTGAGAGGAATTAGTTCCTCCTGTTACTGGCCACTGACATGGAATGCAGAAAGCTTATAGAATGAATGAAGATCTCAGAGAAAAGCAACAGTTGGGATGAAATGCCAGCATCATACTGGATGATGAGGTGTGATCAGTAAGCTCAGATTTGTGGCTCGTTTGATCTGCGTACCCTCCCTTTTCAGCTGCCTGGGGCTCCCAGCTATCAGGATGAGCTCTCAGGAAAGGCCTGATGTCAGTCACTTCATCTTTGATGAAATGGAAGCCACTCGGTCCTTCCCCTTTGGGTTTCTACTCTCCCACTGCAGAATGGAAGGCATTGGCTCTGGAATTAAGAACTATCAGCCCTCGACTAGCAGGTCAATGATGATTCTTAGGAGTAAGAGGTCTCTTTGGTTTCCCTGAAATTCCTTACTTTCCATCTTGGAGTCGGGCTGGCCTTGGAGAACCCTGAGATCTGGGCCACAAAGTGTCTTGTGGATCTTGGGGATGATTTTCAACTTTCAGATGGAAGACGCAGGTCTAAGGGGATTTCTGCTCTGATCCAGGTGGGGCACTCAGAGTTCATCTGATAAATGCGGACATCACCACTTGAAGCCCAGCTGGTGTGCATAGCTAAATCTATAAAGGGCCACTTACTGGGGCACCTGGATGGCTCAGTCAAAGAAGTGTGCAACTCTTGATCTCAGGGTTGTGAGTTCAAGCTCCACGTTGGGTATAGACATTGCTTCAATAAATAAAACTTTTAAAAAAATAATAAAGTGGCACTTATTAGAATGGAGGCTCCAAGGGATGCCTGGGTGGCTCAGTCAGTTGAGCATCTAACTTCAGCTCAGGTCATGATCTCACAGCTTGTGAGTTCGAGTCCCACATCGGGCTCTATACTGACAGCTCAGAGCCTGGAGCCTGCTTTGGATTCTGTGTCTCCTTCTCTGCTCCTCCCTGGTCATGCTCTGTCTCTCTGTCTCTTCAAAAATAAGTAAACATTAAAAAAAAAAAAAAAAAAAAAGAATGGAGGCTCCTCAAGGTCAAAGGCTGTTGGGGAAGGGTTACCAGGAATCCAGACATGAGAGCACCATGTGCATGCAGGGTGCTTCCAGAAGCTGGAAAGGAGGCCTAGCCTCTCCTCCACACCAACTTAAAAAAAAAAAATTGTTGTAATCTGATCCTTGGGCTGCAGCTAAAATGTAAATTCCCCTGGAAGGATCACTATCCTTTAGTTACTGGTAATTTAGCCTCCCATGTGAATGAGTTCTAGACCTAGTCTCAGAAATCTGTATTGGAGCAAAGAATGTGGGCCCTGGGCGACAGTGAAAAACAGGGGTAACAGTCATGGAATCTGGGGTTCCAGGCAGCGATACACACTAAGGTAAGTTTTCTCGTCTTGGTCTCACAGTATCTATGTAGAGTGGGTTTCACCCCATTGTATAATGAGGACCAGTAAGTAATTTGTCTAAGGTCAGTCAGCCAGTGGTCAACACAGCTGGCATTGCAAGCCACATCAGCCTGGCCCCAAAGTTGTAAGGATCCCTCTGCTCCACACTCCTTCTTCAGGGCAGAGGAGAGGAGGCTGTGGATAGTGTCAGAGGGAAAGAGTGGGGACCCAGACAGCAGGTGAAACATCAGGCTGTGAGCATCTTAATACACTGCCCCGGGATTTCAAGGAGAGGCTGCTGCAAATCACCCTCCAGGCCAGTGTGTGCTCTGCATAGTGGTTGGTGCTGTGAGTCTAGAAGAAAGAAAACCCAGAGCAGTGGTTCTCAATCTTCAGTGTGCATCAGGGGGCCTGTTGAAACACAGATTGCTGGGCCCCATCTGTAGAGTTTCTGACTTAGTAGGTCTGGGGCGAGATATGAAATTTACAATTAAAACAGTTTCCCAGGTGATGCTGATGCCGCCGGTTTGAAGACCACATTCTGCAAACCAGTGACCTAGTATATGTCTCAGGGAGTTTCTCTCTGGCTCAGGACAGGATATACACCTGTAAACCAGCAGAGAGCTTTATTAGGGGGGCTGAGGAGAGGCTGCTGTGATAAAGAGACCCAACAATCAATCAAGAGCTTAGAGAACATACAAGTTTCTCCCCTAGTAGGGGAACCTGGGTGGCTCAGTTGGTTAAATTGCATCTGACTTTTGATTTTGGCTTAGGTCATGATCCTGGGGTCGTGGGACTGAGTCCTGTGTTGGGCTCTATGTTGTGCTCGGATGGGATTCTCTTCCCCTGCCCCTCCCCTGTGCTTGCTCTCTCTCTCTCTCTCTCTCTCTCTCTCTCTCATAAACAAATGAATAAAAGAAGTTTCTCCCTTAGGCACCCCCCCCCCTTCAGGACTGAGACACCATTTGCCCAAATGCCAGTAGGGGCATTGGTTGCTGAGGGCTCATAGCTGAGTCCCTCTCTGGGAATTGCCCTTGGCCAAAGGGATCCACCTGACCCAAGTTACACCCTTTGATGGGGGCAGCCTGCATTCAAGGAGAACTCCTTGATATGGACTACAGCAGTCCCACCCCCTTGTCTCAATGTAGGACAACGCTGAAGGGCCATCCTAGCTCCAGGGCTCCCCACTGGATCAGCTGCAGCCTCCTCTCATCTGATGTCACTGCAGTTCAGCTTCTGCCCTGAAACTTGCAGGTGCTGACCTTGAGAGTGTCCCCCAGTGGAACTCCAGGACAGAGTCTGCTCCACATAGGCCCACCTAAGCCACAGCCCAAGGTGAGTATCCTCAGGTGGCACGTAGCTTTGCTGCCCTGAGTCAGTGAGGGGCCAGGTTCTTCCTACATTGTTTCTTTACCATCCTTTTGGCTTTGCTCTTGGCTAAAGCCAGGTTGCAGGTCCCTCTGTGCACCTGTTGGTGGAAACAGGAAAGAGATTGTAGAGACAGCATGGTTGCCTTGGGACACCAGCCTGGAAGTGGCACCTCTCCACTAAGTGACTCCAACCTAGTCGCATGGCTACATAAAACTGCAGGGATGCTGGGGAATAGTGTATGGCTGGGCAGCTGCACCAGGCTGGAACTCCTGTTTTGGAAGATGGAAGGGGATGGTGGTAGATGGACAAGGGCCCCCAGACAACCTCTGAATGTGAATCTGTATGGCCCCGATGCCACGAGCCACAAAAGCTCTGCAGCCAGAGTAGAAATGTGAGCCTGTTTATGGGGCACAGAGACCCCTGAAGCATTCCCATCCACACACGACAGCCCCAGAACTGTTGCTCACTATGGGCTCTGCATAAAAGGCTGTGCTTCAGATTTTGTCCAGTATCTGGAACGCTGAAACTCTAGTGTGTCCCTGCCAATCCACAAAAGCTTAGCCGGAAGTAAGCAAGATGAAGTGACCTGAAGAGATAACCCTCAGCAGGCTCAATAAAAAGAAAATAATTCCCAAGCCTCAATTTTTTATTATTAGCTACAAATTACTTATAAAAACCTTCCATTTGGTCACATCATACGGTGGCCTTTTGCCAGTCCCCTCGCCACCCAGAAAGGGTGGGCTCGACGATGCTCGCTCTGGTGGAGGAGCTGCTTGTTGCTCCTGGGTGGGGCGGACTGTCCTCCCTCATTCCAGGAAGTGTCACCAACAGGTCCCGGGGCACAGGGTCACATCATACTGACCCCACCATCCCCCCACATGGAGTCCAAGGTCCATCTTGTCATGCCTTGGTTACAAATACCCTTCACTTCCTTGTCTCCCCCTTGAGCCCTAGTTACCCCCCTGCCCCGCCCCCACAGAGGTCCTTCATGCATCCTGCCTGTGCTGCCTCTTTAGGTTTATGACCCCAAATCTCAAATGTGTACTCAATACCCTCAGGCAATCCTTGTATCCCTTTCTATCCTAGGGAATCCCTTTCCTGCCTGCCCTCACAGCGTTCCGCCTTCTCCTGGGGATCACAGCCACATTCCCCCTCCCACCCCCACCCCTTTCCTAAATGCCACATCCTTCCTGGAGAGCACAACCCATCAGAGGGAACTCTTCACTGACCCATCACCAATGCCACCAGTGCCCACCTGCCCCTCACTCCTGTCCCCGAAGAGGAACCGTCCTGTTTTTGTCTGAGGCCAAACCCTCCTCTTGGTCTATAAATCCTATCCCCAAACGCTGGTGTTCAGATCCACAGCTGTGCCTTCCCTCTGAGCTGCAGACTCAATCTCAGGCACCTCCACTTGGGTGTCTCGCGGGCAGACCAGGGGCCAAGGAGGGAGACACAAAGCCAATCAGGCCTGGGGCACTTTGGCAGGCCCAGTCGGTAGACCATGTGACTCTTGATCTCAGGGTTGTGAATTCAAGCCCCATGTTGGGTGTGGAGATTACTTTTTACAAAATAAAATCTTAAAAAAAAATAAAAATAAAAAAGCCAGACAGGACTGACCACTGCTGGGTCAGTTATGGGGGAAGGTGCCCACAAGAGAAAGAAAATTCACCTCCGAGGCTATTCGAGAAGACATCACTGAACTGGGAGATGACAGAGGAAAAGCTGTGGCAGGTTGTCTCTGCCACGAGGGAGCAGCCCATTTCCTCCCAGACCCTTCAGACATCTATCATGATGGAACAGCTCGTGAGTGGGAGGGCTTGGCCAAGGCCCTCTTCACTTCTGCTCCCAGCAGGCCCTGCCAGTGGCCGCCATCTGGCCTCAGAGGTGACTGTCCTCCTGGGGGCTGGGCGGTGGTGATTTCAAGGCTGGCCTCCTCTTGAGCAGGTGAGGGAATGGGGCCAGACTCAGATGCTCATCTGGCTCCACCTCAGGAGGTACCAGGGAGGATTTGCTGACAGCCTTTCTCCCAGTGCTGCTTCAGGGCAGGGAGACCAAGTGCTGAGGGTGGAGGGAGACCCCTCCCTGCCTCCCTGCATGCTCAGGGGTCCCGGGGGCTCCAGGTTCCAAGCCTGCCAGCAGAGGCACTCGTTAAGAAACTGCCTGGCACCGGGTGTGGGGACAGGCTGTTCGGTCACCCTGGTCACTGACCCTGTCCTCTCTCTCACTCCCCCCACGTTCCAACCAGCTTGATCTGTGGCCAGCATCTGGTAGCCAATTTATTCAGGCCCTCAGGTTTGTTTTGTTAAGGACTTTAAAATGGATTAAGAAATGTGCAAAGGGCTTGGTCATCACTTTTCCCTTTCGAGTGTACCTGAGCCATTGGATCAGGAAGTCCCTGCCTGCCTCTTCTCTGGCAGGTCAGTGGCAGTGGGACCTCTGTCTTCCCTGGCAGGGCCAGCACCGGTGGCCGGAGGTCCCAGGATGAGGCAGCTAGCTGGGGCTCAATCCCCTTCGAGCAATCTTTCTGGCCACATATCCTGGACTTGAGCTAGGACATTGAGGGGATGGTGGGGAAAAGGGACTTCTTTCTGTTCTCTGATTCTTCACCCCCTGTTCTATAGGGACTGTAAATGCCCAGGAGGCAGGGCCAGGACTTCAGTCCTGCATGTGTCCATGCATGTGTCACTGCATGGCCCTATAAAGACTTGAGTCATGACGATGGGCCGAAAGGGAGGCCAACGTGCCTGTATACATCCATCTCTCTGGGTCTGTCTTCCACCCCCATCTCTGGTGCATCCTCAGACACGGCTCTCCTGGGAGTTCTTCCCCTGGAGAGGGTGTTTGATGTTGCTCTGATCTGAGATCAGGCACTGAAGAGAGAATGCTCATCTCAAAATGGGTTTAGAAGCTATTATGGATCCCACCGTGTCCCCCAAAAATGAGATGTTGAAGTTTTAGCCCCCAGAACCTCAGAACATGATCTTATCTTACCTGGAAATGGGGTCATTGCAGAAGTAGTTAGCTCAGATGAGGTAATACTGGCATAGGCTGGGCCCCTTGTCCAGTACAACTAATGTCTGTGTAAGAAGAGGACAGAGTCACTCAGAAGATAGCATGTGACGATGCAAGCAGAGGTTGGATTGCATCTGCAAGTCAAGAAACCCCAAGGATCACTGGCAAATACCAGAAGCTGGAAGATACAAGGCAGGGTTCTACCCTGTAAGTTTCAGGAAGAGCATGCCTGTGTCAACACCCTGATTTCATTCAGACTTCTGGCTTCCAGAACCGTGAGACAACACACTTTTCTTGTTTTCAGCCACTCAGGCTGTGTACTTTGTTATGGCAGCCCCAAGAAACTAAGAGGAGAAACACTTCACTCTGGAGTACCCATCTGAGTCACGTTAACATTGTCCACTCCCTACCAATCCCCAAATCTTAGCCGGAGGTAATCGAGATAAAGTGACCAGAAGAGATATAACCCTCAGGAGGCTCAATAAAAAGAAAATAATTCCCAAGCTTCAATTTTCTTATTATTAGCTACAAATTACTTAAAGAAACCTTCCATTTGGTCATGTCACACGGTGGCCTTTCACCAGTCCCCTCGCCACCCAGGGAGGGTGGGCTCGATGGTGCTGGCTCTGGTGGAAGAGAAGCTTTTTGCTCCTGGATGGGACAGACTGTCAACGGTGCCAGTATGGCCCCGAGACTCATCGGTTACCCTCCAGTTTGTCCCACTCACCGCTCCACTCCCAGAAGGCCGGAGGTGGGGTCTGGTCATAATCAGGGCAAGGGGGCCTTGAGCGATGATCCCCACTGGGATCTAGGGCAGAGATTATAATGGCCTGGGGTCACAGGTTGGTGGTCAGTAGACCTGGCTTTCGATATGTCTGCTGCAAATCCTCATTAGGGCCCACTCCTGGGAAATCTACAAAACATGTTTTCTCACTGAGTTAATGGGATTCAAATGATGTCTCAGCAAAACAGAAATTATTTCAGGTCACGAATCTTCAGAGTCAACTGAAGAATGCTCGACTCTCTGAATGTTAAATGTATGAATGCGGAGAGCACGGCATTGATGGAGGCGTCCCATACTATGCCAGCGCATCTCTAGCCTGCCCTAAGTGCCCTGGCTGGTCCTGGATGTGCAGACCTTTGCTCTGGATCATGCCTGGGGGCTCTGCTGTACTTCTCTCATGCTTTCCACCAACCCAGAAAAAACTCAGCTCTCCTAACACCACACCTGAACAGTCTGAGAAACAAATTCAAGTCCTTGGTGATAACAATAAGCTTCATTTTGTTTACCTCTCAAATGCCGTTCCAGGCACCAGTCCAGTTTACCATCAGAACAGCTCTTTGATGTGGCCTTTATCTCCTTGTTACAGATGAGGACATAGCTGCTTAGAGAGGTTGAGGACTTGACTCAAGGTCACACAGCTAGTGAAGGGCAGAGCCAGAACACAAGCAAACCCCAGGCTGTTTACTCCAAAACCCCGATTCTGTCGGCTCTATCCCGACGGGGGCCTCTCTCTGCCCTCCTCTCAGGACAGCTGCCTACTTTCTGACAAGAGCCTTTTAGAAAAACCACAACTCTTAAGAATTTTAGGTACCGTGACGTGCTATGGATGGAAAATGTTGGAGCAGTAAGTCCTTCTGGGGCAGCCTTTATGCCTATGAATTCAGGAAAGTCTCGATGCTTAGTTCTGGATCTATTTTTAGCTCCTCTCAATCTTGCTGGCGGCCCAGGCGTGGCCTGAAGTTCTGCTGGCCTCCTCGGGCAGAGCTGCCAAGCAGATTGAACCCTACCTATTGAAATGCTCACGGCGTTTGAGATGAGGTGCTTTTCCCAGTTAATTCTAACCTGTCACTATTCATTTTTTCCACTGAAGTCCAAATAGCAACGTGTCATCTCCCAAACAAAAGGCCTGCATTGACTTTCATTCCCCTCTTTGGGTTAGAGTCATTCAAGGTGCCAGAATCAGAGAGTTAAGGCTTGTGTTTGCATGTGAAGGGAAGGATCACGGGGTTACATAAATTATGGGGCACCTAGTCCATGGAAGGCAGCACAGCTATTAAAATTCCAGTGTGTTCATCAATATGGAAAGGCGTTTATAATATATTGTGGAGTAAAAGAACCATGTGTAGCATAACCCATTTTGCATTTTAAAATATATCTACATGTAAAAATTACCAGGAAGGCATATTCTGAAATAATTATAATTGTTATCACTGGGTGGTGAGATTCAGGGTGATTTTGTTTTCTTTTATCCACTTATCCGAGGTTTTTTTTTTTTCTTTCTAATATTTCCCTCAAATTAAATACATATTTATTTAAATTCAAACACAATAAATTTACTGGTAAATGTGGAACTGTAACAGCAAACCATGGCCCTGATGTTCAGTGCATACTGGTTTCTCTCAAATCAGGTCACCATAAACTTACGTGTGAATGAATTTCTATTCAGGCCCACATTCTATTCTTTTTTTTTTTTTAATACCTAGTGTTCTATTTTGAAAACTTAAGACCCAGAGAAAAGTTGCAGGAATGGTACAATCAACACCCAAAGTCCTCTCACATAGGTGGAGGGACTGGTCATGTTTTTGCCGCATTTGCTTTATTTATCTCTGTATGTTTTTGTATGTATTTTTTTAATGCTTTTTTTTTTAACATTTATTTCTTTTTGAGAGAGAGGGAGAGAGACAGAGCACGAGTTGGGGCGGTTCAGAGAGACAGGGAGACACAGAATCTGAAGCAGGCTCCAGGCTCTGAGCTGTCAGCACAGAGCCCGATGTGGGGCTCGAAATCATGCACTGTGAGATCATGACCTGAGCCAAAGTCTTACACTTAACCGACTGAGCCACCCAGGTGCCCCTGTTGTACGTATTTCTAACCCCCAGCATCTGACACTGTTTTCAGTAAGTGAATGAACGACTGTAATGGCAGGAAAGCCAGTATTTCAAGGGCAAGGAGTCTTGAGCAGGTGAAGGGACACAAAGAGGTAGAGGCAATGGCTCTTGAAGTGACTGTCTCGTATGGTAAGGGGGAGAGATCCAGGATGACTCCCAGGGTCTGGCTTGGAACATGTGAGTGAGCACCAGTGCTGTTTTCCAAGATGGAGCACATGGGAGGAAGAGCCAGTGGCAAGGGGTGAGGAAAAGGGAGATGCTGACTTCAGTTTTGACATATTGCTGTCCAGTAGCCTACAGGATGTCCAAACGTAGATGCCCAGCAGGCAACTGACTAGGGCTCCAGAGCTCAGGGCCAGGGACAGGTCTGGATGTGGACATTTTGGAAACCTAAGAGTGATGTGGATGGTTGACCACTGTGCTGGCTGGCCTGGGCAGCCTTGTTCGTGCCTATATTCTAGCATATTAACTAATAGTTTTTCCTTTTCCTTGCCCAGTTTGGACAATAATTTATATGGCCACTCTAAAAAAGTGGAGGCCAGTTGCTTCCTGTTTTCACTTGATGCCACTCCCCGGCCTGGCTCTGTGGGTGTTTTATATTGTGTGCAGTTAAACTAGAGGTCTGTGTCCTCTGTCCTTGGTATCTCCTGTTTTGCTTTACCTGGTACCTTCCAGGTAGGTGGTGCCCAAGAAACATTTGCCTGTCTTGCGGTTGAGAGGTCCACAGGTCCCCATCTACTGAAGGGAGAGGGGGCAGGAGAGGTTCTGTGGGTTAACTTGCTGGAAGCTGGCAGAGTGAGATGCTCCCCTTAGACCAAGCCACTATTAGGTATGGGATTTAGGAAATGTCAGAGAGGTGAGGAAACTGAAACATTCTCTGTTCTCCTCATGGGCCCACGTTGCTCCCTTCCCTCACCCACTGCTGGGGCAGTGACAGCTGGAGTGTTGGTAAGACCTGTCCCCAACATAGGTCCTCAGAGACCCCGTGCCACCCAGCTCTGAATGAGTCTTTCTGGAGCCCATGCTGCTGATGAGAGCCACATCCTGGTCCTGGGCAGATCTTTGGACAAGTCCTATCAACCTCCACTTTCTGCTGTTCCCCCCACGTGGGCTTTACTTCAACCAAACACCCTTTAAACACATCCTGAACACTTTTTTAAAAAAGTTTATTTATTTATTTTGAGAGAGAGAGAGAGAAAGAGAGAGAGAGAGAGAGATCACGAGCAGGGGACAGAGAGAGAGGAAGAGAGAGAATCCCAAGCAGGCTCCACACCATCAGTGCAGAGCCCAATACGGGGCATGAACTCATGAACTGTGAGATCATGACCTGAGCCAAAGTCTGACACTTAACCGACTGAGCCACCTAGGTGCCCCACACCCTAAACACGTTTGCCTCTGCGAACAGGAATGCCTTTTCCCTGTGCCCTCATGCCTCTCAGTCTCATGTCTAACTGTTGAAATCTGTTCTTTGGGGCTGACTCAAATGTGACCTGGTGTCCCAGGAGACTGTCTTGGATCCCTCCCCACTGGACACAACACTCACTTCATCTGGAAAGTCCCAGTGGCACCCACTGTCTTCCTCAGAGTTTCATCTGGACTCTTGCCTCACTCTTCAGAACTCTGGGTGGAGATACTTTCTTTTGTATTTTTTAAGTTCTCCACAATGCCAAACGTGGGGATAATTTTCCCATGCTGTGTACAGAAAGTGTGGGTACAAGAATGCAAACTGCCAAGAATTTAGTCTCCAGGTTAGAGGGCCCCATTGAGGGTTATGAAGCAGGGCATAGCAGAAGGAAGACAAAGTTTGGATTCATACATTCAACAAATATTTATTTTCAAGTTGGACGTATTAGACATCGTGCCACATAATGGATTTACAGAACCAGTCGCTGTCTTCAAGGACCTCAATATTTAGAGGCGAGAGGGAACAAGACATGCATGTAAGCAGAGTTACCAAACAATGCAGTAGGTACCATAATAACGGCAAGACTGTTATTACACTGTACAGCAAGAGTATACAGTGGTGTCAGGAAGGGCTTTACTAAGGAAGTAACATTTAAGCTGGGTCTTGAGGCATGCATAGAAGTTCTCCAGGTGTCCGAGAAAGGGAGCTGCTGGTAGAGGGAACAGTAAGAGCAAAGGAACTGAGCCCCAGAAATGATTGTGTAGGGGACTGGAAGAAATTCAGTGCAAGGAGGGAACATATAAGTGTGTGGGGGGAGCCAGAAAAATGCCAGGGAGATCAAGCAGGGGAGAAGGAAGGGAATCTGATATTGGAGGCAAAGGGCAGGTTTTTAAGGAGAGGGAAATTGTGGCAGCTGTAGCAGCAAGAAGAGTGGAAAAGAGGCAGGTGTGAACGTGCAGCTAGTCTCCATCCATGTATACCTGGGGCTGCCCTGAACTGGTCATGGCTGCTTTGCTTTGGATTATAGGTCTCTGCAGGGAGCTGCCTGCCTCACCCCTGAGTTGCCAGCAGCAGCTACAGATCCCAGGCCTCCTGACCCACTCTCCTGGAGGGGCACTTCTGGGGACAGAGACCTCGCAGGGCTGATTTCTGGGCTGAAACCCCCTTTGCCACCAGCAGGAAGATGCCCGTGCCCTCAGGGGTGGGCAGATGGTGAGGCCTGCCTTCCAGCCGGGCAGCCGCACTGGGCTGGCAGTGCCCTTTTGAGCGTGTGGGAGGCAGCAGGGGCCCACAGGCCAATATCCGCCCTCCCAGGTGTCCACACTTGGCAGCCCCACCTGTCTCCAGCCAACTGTGTCCTTGCAGATGAAACTGGCAGAAGGAAGGAGCTGGGCTCCTAATTGGATTCTTGAATTTTTTTAAATCACAACTTGGATGTTTCCTGTTCTGTCCGTTCACACTGTCATTCCTTTTTTTTTTTTTTTTTTTTTTTTTTTTTTTTTTTTTTTTTTACTACTTCTTAATGCTTCCTCCATGCCCTTGTCAGCCTGGGCTGCAGGGACTGCCCCCAGTCCCCAGCACTTACCTAGTCCTATTGGGTTGATGGGAGAGCAGGCAGGGTTTCAGTCTTGTCGTGAGCATTTACACAAATGGAAAATGTCAGCATTTAATCCGTAAAGAAGCCCAGGCTTGGAAGTTCCAAAAGCAAATGTTTGAAGGTGGAGGGTGCTTTCTCTGAGCACAAGTCCAGGAAGGAAAGCTGGTGTCCTGTCAACTCATGTTCCTCGCATTTATTTACGTGTAAGACCCTCTTGAAGACTTAGAAGACACCCTGCCCTTCTGGAGCTTCTAAAACAAAAAGACAAATTCACAGCCTATTACATCCCAAAGCCCACATCAATGTGCTGTCAGGCAGGCGGGGAGGGTTTGGTGGAGGAAGGGCTCACTGTGAATTGGGTTGGGAACCAGCCCTGGGGCGGTGGGGGTGGGGGGTGGGCCCAACTGAGACACTTCCTAGTGAGAGACATATGAGGAGTGACAAGTGCATGTCAGGCTATAGTAATTGTGCGACCAAAGGCTAAAAGAAGAGCCCGGGGACATGGGTGGCAGGCTGGAGGGTGGTGGACAGACTCAGGGAGCCTTGAATGCCTGTCCAGGGAGTTAGGCTCTTCTGTGTATAGGAGAGGTGAGAGGTGGCACAGCTGTAGGTGCATCCAATCCTGGCCCTGCCGCTAATCATCTTGAGCCCTGGGCAAAGTGTTCCTCCCTCTGGGCCAGGTGGCAGGGGTGGACAGGGACAGGAGCTGCTGATTAGGAGGACAAGGGTGCTCTTTAACAAATACACACGTCTAGTGCTAGACATACTGGTGAACATCTCTGGGGCATGGTCTGGACATGTCTTTGTTTTAAAAGATACTGCTGCTTCTTTTGTCTACACTGGATGACTTCATTTCCAAGATCCCGTTAGCTGTAAAATGAACATGTTTCTGAGGTTTGAGAGGATGGTAATGTAGCGAAGGAAAAACTTTTCCTCTACCCTCTTAGGTTCAGTGACTAGATACTGCGTATTAAACTGATGCATATGTGAGGCAGTGCTCAGTGATGAGTAACTCCAAAGGGTGGTTAGAATTTGGGCCTTATATACCAAACTTAATAGGAAAGACGATGGGTTTGTCTTTAGGAAAGACAAATGGGTTTTTAGAACAAATGGGAAATAAGAAAATGTGATGATGTTTGTTTATGCAGATGTGAGTGATCTCTCTGTCTTAAGAGCCAGTAGAACTTCCCCCCAGGGAGGGAACTGACGGCATGTTTGCTCTTGATCTGTCTCCCAGGAGTAGACCAACACCAAAGAGGGAATTTATGCAGTCCTCATTTCTCAGAAGTTTCTGCTTTTAGTCAGATAAGAGAAGCTCTGAGAAGGCTTTTATCTGCATCTGTTGAATCTCAAAGATCTTTTGCTTAAAATAATCTTTTACCAACACTGAGGGTCTGAATAGAGCCCCACGGTGAAATGGCTAACATGAAGGAATTCTCGGCCAGCCTGGAGCTAACCTTCACAACCAGTGGAAACCAATGGCTGAAGATTCATTCTCACTGAGTAGACCACACATCTGAATTGCTGGAGTTATATGGATAATTGCAGAACAAAGTTGATGCTGGGGGCTGGAGAGACATTTTGGGGGCTAAATGATCCAGATAATTGCAGTGGTGGTGATGCCCTCCCGACATGCCCTGGGGTGGTGGGAGCACATTAGTCATGGGTTGGGGTGAGGAGAGGTGGTTGAAGAACAGGGAATAAATAAAAGGAATGAGCAGTCCTGTCTCAAGCAGGCCTGCGAGGGCGGGGGGGTGGCTGCCAGCATCCCAGGCAGGGAGACATGAGTCACACCCTGAGACGCTGACCTGCCAGAACCCAGCCTCTCTAGAAGGAGGGAGGAGGAGGCAGGCTCTGGAGATTCCAAATGTCAGGCTTTGCCTCTTGCTAGAGCCTTGAGCTTGAGATCTTTGTCATCCCTCATCATCAACCTTTGCAAAGCTATATGACTAACTGACCTCTGTTCGTAGGTCTTCTGCTGCTCTTTATCCCTAAACCATCAGAAGCTCTACACCTGACCTTAAGGACTACAGCCACCCAACCACCGACCACTGTCCTGGGCTGCAGTAACCAGAGTACCCTTACCTTTGGAGCTGCCCCATGGGACTGTTGTCTCTTCTAGATGGTGGGGCTGGTTTGTGACATTGGGAGGGAGGAATGACTTTTCACTGTGTTCTCAGCAGCCTGCTTCTCCCCAAGGCCTCCTCGTATGGGACCCCTGGCCCTTCTAGGAGGTCTTCTGCCCAGAGACAGGAGGACTTCTCTGATATTCTAAGGAGAATATCCAGACCACCCCCCCCCCCCGCCCCCCGAAAGTGTGGGCAGTTCTCAGAGCAACTGAAAAGCTAGCTGTTGCTGAGTGGCATTGCCAGACACCATGTCCTGCCCCAGGGGCCAGGATCACTCCAGCTGAGAACAGCCACAGCCCTTTCTTACCTCTGGGACCCACTTGCAAGGGAGCCAGAGGCCAGAGTCACTATTGGGTCAGCTCCTACCCTTCTAGTTCTTCCTGTTATTGAGTGCTAGACTTACTGGCCTCTTTTGTTCTCGGCTCTGTGTTCTGTGACCTCCTAGGTCACAACCTCACCCCACCCAGCCTGGCCCCCATCCCTCACCTAGGTCAGTGCCTACCCCCTGCTCTCTGCCCTGGCCTCAGGCAGATCTGGAGCTTGGGGCCCAGTGCTGCAGGCTTCTGCCTTTGCCAGGGTCAGCCTGGGTGGAAGCTGAAGATGAAAGTCTTTTGCCAACGCTGGCAGAGATGTGCCGAATCGTCTAAAGTAATTGAAGCCATTTTCTGCCTGTGTGAGGGATTTTTATTCCCAGAGATTCTGCCTGACCATTTGGGGCAGCCCTGTTTGGCTAGCTGAGGGTTCATATTTTTTCCCACAGCTGGATGTTTAGTGTCTATGCACTTGCCTTTTAAAAATGTCATCGTCCAGAATAGCTCTGTTTCATTTTGTGTTCGATCTCCCTTTTTATCTTTAAGTGGGAAATGGGGAGACCAGCATGAGGAAGCAGTCATGAGGTTCATCGGTGTTCAAAGCAAGAAACGTGAGAATGCTTCTCCCCGCCCCCCCCCCCCCCCCGTTTGCCCCTGCACGTGCTTTCCAGAACTAAAGAGCAGAGCTTGTATCCCAGCCTGGGATGGGCCCCTTGACCTTGAACCAGGCAAGGCTGACAGCCCTAGAACAGGGGCAGCTGCTGTGAAATAATTCAGAGACCTTATTGCAGAGCAGAGAAGAGCTGGAGGGAGACAGGATGCTTTGCCTCCACAGCCTCTGGCTTACAAAGCACCTAGAATTCCCTGGGACGGCAAAGAGGAGCCATTTCCCCCCAGGCTCACCCCTTGGTGAGCTCCCTCCATGCCAGCACTGCGATGTGGCAGGCAATGTGAGATTCTCGCTGGGGTCAGCTATCTGAAGCAATGGTCACAGCCATGTGAGGTCACTAAAGCTACATTTAAATAAATTTAAATGAAGTAAAGTTTAAATATCAGTTCCTCAGCCGCACTAGCCTCATCTCGAGTTCTCCATGGCCACGTGTGGCTGGCGGCTGCCTTTAGGCCATTAGGCAGTGCAGATACAGAACATTTCAGTCATCACAGGAGGCTGTCTTAGAAAGGGCTGTGGGTTTTGGGAGAGGCTCGACAGAACTCATCGAATCAGCTTTATAATGAACTATCTATAAAATCGATGCTGCTACGTGTCTCTCTGACCTTGGGTAGACATTCATTCTACAGACTGTCCCAAGCTTCGTTCTGAACTCAGGGAACTGTGGCCTTGTGATGCGTCCCTTCCAGAAAGAACAGGTAGCATGCCTCTGGTAACCAGACAGACTAGGCAACTCTCAGATCAACTACCAGCCTGACATTTTACTGCCCAAATGAATACCTCTGTGTCCAGCGGTGACACTTCTTACTTGGCCATCCTTCTGCCCCATTGATACTGAATAACTGGTTCACACTGGATTCTCAGCCCCTCGGCATCACCCCTGCCTTCCCCAAGCACCATCACCCCAAATAAAATAATCTGTTAATATCCTAGGTGCAGTCCACAAAGCTCCTGCATCAGAATTACTTGGTGGGGAGGGGCTTGTTTAAAATGCAAATTTCTCAGCCTCACTCCAAGCCAATGGAATCAGAATCTCTGGGGTGGGAGCCACTGCTAGTGAGGAAGCAGCTCAGGAACCACCCGGAGAGTCCCTGGAAATGAGAAATCACCGACTTTTGCATTCTAGGGTCTCTGATATATTGCAGACCAGACTGCTCCAGGGCTGAGAGCCAGATAGATGCCAGTGGCTGGTGAGGGCTGGGGTGTGTGAGAGAGATGTGTCCCACCCCCAGTGTACACACACAAGTCAGTACACATGCACACTACTGGCCCCTAAGGTCTGCTGGGTAATAACAGAACCTCACCTAAGAAAAGCCTGCTCCAGTCCTCATCTTGGCAGTCAGGGATGAGCGCCTGGCATTCTCCCACTCTCCTGCTGCATGGACTCCCCGACCAAGGTCTCTAGGCCCTGCCTCAGAAAGACTATTTTCCTTTTCTCTAAATCAGGGCTTCACCACCTTTATTAGCCCTTGCCTCACTTTGGTGAGCACAAAACTCTACCTTTGGGATTCTAGTGTGCCGTTGTCTCCCTCCGTGCCTCCCCTCCCAAATATTCTGGAGTTTGTGTTACAAAAATAAAGCTTCTTCCACATTTTCCAAATGTAAAATTACATGCACATAATACTTAACAGAGCATGAAGGTATAGTTCATTACTGGAAAGAAAGTCATACTCAAAGAGCAGAGTTTCTCCAGCTCACAGTGAATCAGAATCCCCTGCAGGGCTTGTTAAACAGATGGCTGGGCTCCACCCCCAGAGGCTGATTCAGGAGGTCCGGGGTGGGGCCTGAGAATTTGCATTTCTCACAAGTTTCCAGGTGGTGCTTTTGCAGCTGGGTGGGGGGATCACACTTGGAGAAACACAGATCTAGAATGATTATCCTCACATACTCCCTGCCTAGAGCCAGAGGAATGGCCAAGCCTTTCTTTAAAACACCCAGCCAGGGATATCTCGTGGCTCAGTTGGAGGAGCATGTGACCCTTGACCTCAGAGTCGTGAGTTTGAGCCCCACTTTGGGTATAGAGATTACTTAAATAAATACAACTTAAAAAAGTAATGAAATAAAATAAAAACACCCAAATAATCAATCACATGGGGCCCCTCCTCTCTCTAGTCTCCCTCCCTCTTCAGACTGGAGCATCTATAAGGCAAACCAACCCTATTTCTGTCTCTCTCTTTTTTTTAATAATTTTTTTTTAAATTACATCCAAGTTAGTTAGCATATAGTGCAACAAGGATTTCAGGAGAGATTCCAGTGATTCATCCCCTATGTATAATACCCAGTGCTCATCCCAACCAGTGTCCTCCTTAATGTGCCTTACCCATTTAGCCCACCCCCCAAGACCCCCCTACAGCAACCCTCTGTTCTCTATATTTAAGTCTCTTGTCCCCCTCCCTGTTTTTATATTATTTTTGCTTCCCTTCCCTTATGTTCATCTGTTCTAAGTCCTCATATGAGGGAAGTGATATGATATTTGTCTTTCTCTAATTTCGCTTAGCATAATAGCCTCCAGTTCCATCCACGTAGTTGCAAATGGCAAGATTTCATTCTTTTTGATTGCTGAGTAATACTCCATTGTATATATACACCACATCTTCTTTATCCATTCATCCATCGTTGGACATTTGGGCTCTTTTCATACTTTGGCTATTGTTGATAGTGCTGCTATAAACATTGGGATGCATGTGCCCTTTCGAAACAGCATACCTGTATCCCTTGGATAAATACCTAGTAGTGCAGTTGCTGGGTTGTAGGGTATTTCTATTTTTAATTTTTTGAGGAACCTCCATAGTGTTTTCCAGAGTGGCTGCACCAGTCTGCATTCCCACCAGCAGTTCAAAAGAGATCCTCTTTGTCCGCATCCTTGCCAGCACCTGTTGTTGCCTGAGTTGTTAATGTTAGCCATTCTGACAGGTGTGAGGTGGTATCTCATTGTGGTTTTGATTTGTATTTTCCTGATGATGAGTGATGTTGGGCATGTTTTCATATGTTGGTTGGCCATCTGGATGTCTTCTTTGGAGAAGTGTCTATTCATGTCTTTTGCCCATTTCTTCACTGGATTATTTGGTTTTTGGGTGTTGAGTTTGATAAGTTCTGTATAGATTTTGGATACTAACCCTTTGTCTGATATGTCATTTGCATATGTCTTCTCCCATTCTGTTGGTTACCTTTTAGTTTTGCTGATTGTTTCCTTCACCATGCAGAAGTTTTTATTTTGATTAGGTCCCAATAGTTCATTTTTGCTTTTGTTTCCCTTGCCTCCAGAGACGTGTTGAGTAAGAAGTTGCTGTGGCCAAGGTCAAAGAGGTTTTTGCCTGTTTTCTCCTCTAGGATTTTGATGGCTTCCTGTCTTATGTTTAATTGTGAGTTTTGAGTTTATTTTTGTGTATGGTGTAAGAAAGTAGTCCAGGTTCATTTTTCTACACGTCGCTCTCTAGTTTTCGCAGCACCATTTGCTGAAGAGACTGTCTTTATTCCATTGGATATTCTCTCCTGCGTTGTCAAAGATTAGTTGGCCATATGTTTGTGGGTCCATTTCTGGGTTCTCTATTCTGTTCCATTGATCTGAGTGTCTGATTTTGTGCCCCAGCGCTGTTCTCAATAACACTGATGGCCTCTCCAGGTGAACCTCCACATTGTTATTCTGACCAAGTCTGTCCCTGCAAAAGATTTCATCCACATTGGCTAGCCCAGAAGGGAGAAAGGAAAGGGAAGAAATGAAGAACACTTTCTTGCCAAAATAATACTGAACACAGGTTTCAAACTCCACATGTACGAAGTGTGTGTTGAGTGTGGTATGGTGCATGGTGTTGTGTGTGTGTGTGTGTGTGTGTGTGTGTGTGTGTGTGTACACGTACCTGCACAGTTGGCGGGGGGCGGGGCACATGTGCTCACATGTGTGTTTACTGCTCTTTAGATTTCTGGGCACAACGTATAGTGAACCAAAGCTGAAAAGTCATATGGTGAATCAGAATAGTACTGATGGAGAATGCAGGCCTCCTATCCCAGCCAGGGCCTGGATGGAAACAGCCACATAGCTCACGTATTTATTTGGGCCTTGGTGTCTCAGCAGTGAAGATGTGGAGTATATGAACAAAAGATGGAGAACTTTTTCTGCTCTATATTTATAGGTTTCAACTTTTCCCGTGCAATCTATCTTGAGCTGTCCCCATAAAGCAGGCAAGCAGCCTCTGACACTCACATCTTGTTAGAAGTTCTACACTTTTTTTTTTTTTTTTGCCCCAAGAAACAATCTAGTTCTCTGCCAGCAAGGCTGTCAGGCAGTAACGGAGTGCCTGAGCTCATTCAGTTGTTTATGGGGCTTTCTCTGAGATCTTAAGCCCTTTTCCACAGATGGGAAAAGTGATGAAAAATCTCTCAGGAACAACCATGAGTGGCTCATTTGTCCTCAGCTGTCCTCATGTCACTGCTTGTTTCGTATCTGTCATGCTGCTTAGCTAGTCTCACCTGGCTGGTCAGTCTCACCTGGACAGTTACACTCAGTTATAGGAACTTCGAGAAGAGAAAGGCCCATATGGCAAAGGACTCTAAATGATGCCTTATGGGCAAAAAGACACAGGAGGAGTGGAAGGTGTAATCCAGAGGAGTGTACTCAGGGAGGCACTGCCCTGTCTTCAAATATCCAAACAGCTATTACATGGAAACATCTTGAACTTGCTTCCTGTGCTCTCAAGGGAAGTTCTGACTGGTTAAGCCAGGTTATTTGCCAGGGTGTCCTTCTCTGCAGGCGTCTCATGTTAAGTGTCCCTGGAAGCCTTTTCTCTCTCACCTCCTTCTCTGGGCAAAATTGCTGCTTCTCATGGTTTTAAATGTCATCTTTGAGCAGGTGACTCCCAAATGTTTATCTCTAGCCCAGATCAGTTTTCTAAAATGTAAACTTGCACGTTCAGCTGCCGGCTCACATCTCCACTTGATGTCTCTTTGACATCACCAACGTAATATGTGCAAAAGTGAGCTCTCGATCCTCCCCACACCAAATCTTGTCTTCCCACAGCTTTTCCCATCTCAGTAAATGGCACCAGCCTCCACCCAGTCATCAAGTCAGGAACCTGGGAATCATTTTTGGCACCTCTTTCTCATTCATACCCCACATCCAACCCATTACCAAGCTCTGTTTATTCTCCTTCCAAAATATGCATTGAGCTCCTCTACTTCCCTCACCTTGAAACCCACAACCCCCATTCAAGCCTCTGGCAGGCACTATTCCACACTTCTCCAGCCGGTCTTCCCTGCCTCTGATCCATCCCACATAACAGCCACAGAGACATTGGAAGCCCCATGTCTAATCAGGTCGCCCCCTGCTCAAACCCTTCAGTGGTGTCCATTTCAGTTAGAATATAGTCCAGGCTCCTTCTGGCACCTGCAGGGCCTCCCGCTCTCACCTCCACTGCTACCACTATCCTCATCACTGTGCATTTGTGCCACACTGGCCTCTGGCAGCTCTTTCCTGGTCCTTCTGCGTTGGCTTGCCTCCTCCAAGGGTCCCCTCTACCCCCTGACTTCCACTCAGTCTTTGATTTTCATCTATCTGCCCCTTTCCCAAAGAAGCCATCTATTTTGTTTATCTGCTCGGCATAACAAACTACCTACAAACCTACATGCTGAAAACAACCACCATCTTCTTATTTCTCACAATTCTGCGAAGTACCAGGGGCTTAGCTAGGCCATGCCTCTGCTGGTCTTGCCTGGGGCTCTCTCAAGTGGCTGCAGTCAGACAGCTGCTGGGGCTGAAATGTTCACAATGTCACCATGCCTACACTCACATGTCTGGCATCTTGGCAGGAACATCCCAGCTGGGACACCAGGAGGGCTGGGCCTCTCTGTGTCACCTTAAGGGCTTGCCCTCTCTGCATGGTCTTCCAGCAGGATGGCCCAATGGATTGGGACCTGGAATGATCCCATTAAAAGTCTTATTAGAATAGCCATGGATATGAATATCTGTCAGCATGACTAAAAGGTTCCCAGGAGTGATGGTGCGGAATAGAGTAAATGAACCAGACTTTGGAGTCTGACGTTCAAATCCCACCTCTACCATATGTGATTCTTGCTTATTAATTAAGGCTGTTTTGGTTGCCAGCAGTAGAAAGGATTCGGGCTAGCTCAAGCACAAAAGGAAAATTTGCAGTAAGGATCACACGCAGGACTGACAGCAGCAGCAGTCAGGGCCCTTGCTCCCAAGTGCTGCCCGTAACCTGTCTCAGCCTCAGCAATCCCCCATCTTGGTGTTTCTCATTCTTTAGTTTCAAGTCTCACATCTGCATGTCCTTCCACATGCTGTTTGACCTGCTTGGTTCCAGCATCAGATTCCTGGTCAACCAAGGAAGGCCAGGGCACAGAGTCACGGCTGCTGGGCCCCCCTGAGAACAGAGGGCATGGCCAAAAAAGGTCAGTGTGAGACCCTTGTGGACTCCAAGCAGGGTTCAAGGACACTAGTTCAAGTTACTGATGAGCCTTAGTTTCCCTCACATACAAAGTAAGATAATCTACTTCTCAAAGTTATTGTAAGGATTAATCAAAACAATGTCTGAAAGCGCCTTACACGTAGTGAATGCTAAATTCATGGTAAGCGGCATTAATGTTTTCAATATAGCAACATTACTGCTACCGGACAAATGAACAAAGAGTTAATAGCTTCAAAACATTATCACCATCTTCAAGGTTCTGTGTTCATCCTGTACTTTCCTTGTCCCATGCTGGAATTAGCTGTTTCTCTAAGGAGCACTCATTCCTTGGAGGTAGTATGGGAAATGGTATCCAGAAGCCAGTTCCAGTCCCTAGATGTGCTCATTGCCAGTGGGATGTCACTGCTTCCAAAAGCCCTTAGGGGACAGAGCTAGAGAACACGCACATCTGTTTGTGTCCACGCTTATTTCTATCTTTCTGTATATGGGAAATCATGCGTTCACACCGATACTTCTAATCCCAATCACCACAGTGTTTATTCTAGTATTCTCTTTTTCCTTAATTGTTAACTTCCTAATTTTGACGGCTCTGTTGTGGTTATGAAGAAGAATGTTTTTGTGAAGGAGAATTATTTGAGAGAAATACTAAGGTATTTACCTAGCGGGAGTCATGAAGTCAGCAATTCACTCTCAGATAATTCAGGGGAAAAAGTGTTCCTTGAACCATACTTGCAATTTTACTTCAAGTGTGAGACTTTTCAAAATAAATGCCTTAAAAGCAAAATCAGTCATACACAAATAACCCTATACATGCATCATTTCCTCCATGGCAGGCATTTTCCTAAAAGAAGAGATGCTGTGTCACAAGCCCTAAGCATATGGTGGAGTCTAGGTGGTTCAGTTGGTTGAGCATCTGACTCTTAGTTTCGGTTCAGGTCATGATCTCACAGTTCGTGAGACTGAGCCCCGTGTCAGGCTCTGTGCTGACAGCGAGGAGCCTGCTTGGGATTCTCTGTCTCTCTCCCTCTCTCTCTGCCCCTCCCCAGCTCTCTCTTTCCCAAAAATAAATAAATATTTTTTTAAAAAGGCCTGGGCATTCATAATTTTAATGAATGTTGCCCATATTGCTCTCCATAGCACTGTTACCAATTTATATATACTCCTGCTTAGAGACAGTGGGAGGCCTGTACCCTCCTTAATACAGTATCTTATCAAATTTTAATTTTTAAAAATAATTCAAGTGGTGAAAACTATTCTCTTATGTAATTTTAATTTGCATTTCTCTTATTGTGAGTGAGTCTGAATGTCTTTCAGAAAGACTTAGAAGCCAGTTGCATTTTCCTTTCCTTGAATGGTCAGTGCACAATCTTTATCCATGTTTTTATTTTTATTTTTTCCCCCATGTTTTTATTGCTTACTGTTCTTTTATTATTGTTATCATTATTGATTTAGAGATGAGAGAAATTAAGCCAAAATGAATAGTAAATATTTTTATTTTTTTTAATGTTTATTTATTTTTGAGAGAGATAGAGAGAGTGTGAACAGGGGTGGGCAGACAGAGAGAGGGAGACACAGAATCCGAAGCAGGCTCCAGGCTCTAAGCTGTCAGCACAGAGCCCGACACGGGGTTTAAGCCCACAAACCATAAGATCATGACCTGAACAGAAGTCAGATGCTTAACTGACTGAGCCACTCACACACCCCATAAATATTTTTCTTAATTTGTCATTTGTCTTTGGACTTTTTGGAGATAGTTTTTGTCACTCAGATAGTTTTTATTATTATGTAGGCACATTTATCACTCTTTTTTGCTTTATTTATTTATTTTTTGTAAACTTTATTTTATTAAAAATTTTTTTTTTATTTGAGAGACACACGTGCACACACATGCACGAGTAGAGGAGGGGCAGGGGGTGGGGGAGAGAGAGAGAGAGAGAATCTCAAGCCTGACGCAGGGCTTGATCCCGTGAAATCAATTCCTTTTTCCCCATTGTTTCAACATGCTGCCTTTACTGAACACTGAATTCTTCTATGTATTGGGGTCTATTTCAGGAATTTCTGCTCTTGTCCATGATCTGCCACAGGTACTCTCTAGAGACATGGCTGGAGAGTCCCATCTCCTCTGGTTTTCACCGGTGTCTCTGGCCACTCCTTCTCAGCCTCGGATGGCTGGATCCAGGCTCTCCTCCCCTCCCTCCTGTGTCTCAAGGCACCCACCACCTGCTCCATCCTGGTACCTTTCCCTTCTCTCTCTCTCTCTCTCAGGCGGGTCTCTCCAGCTTCACTGCAAAGGCCCCATGTGCCTGGATGGTACGTAGTACTTACTGCTCCGGCCCAGATCTCTCCCTCATCTCTAGACTCCTGTCCTCTGAGTCTCCACTTAGATACCTACTTTCCCCACAAAGTTCCTCCAGAAATAGCAGCTCTGTTCATTCCATGGCTTAACTCAAAAATATTCAAGTCTTGACTCCTCTCTTCTCCACATTCACTCTATCAAGTCCTGTCAGCTCTGCCCTCAGATACACCCAGAATCCAAACATCTCCCACCACCTTCATCCCTGCCCCCCTGACTCTTACTTAGACTATGGCAGTAGCTACCTAATTGGTCTTTCTATAGCGGCCCTGATTCCACTTCCCTTAGATTTAAAAATCTTAGTCGGTTCATGTCCTCCTCTGCTCAAAGCACTCCAGTGGCTCTCAAAGTCCCACAAAGGCCCCCAAAGCCTACTTGAGCTGTGCCTCCCCTCAGACCTTTATCCCCTCCCATGTACCCACTTGATTGCTGAGCTCCAGTCACACTGGTCTCCCTTCTGTTCCCTGAATATGCCAAGAGGACTTCTGCCTCAGGGCCTTAGCACATGCTCTTTCCTTTACTTATAAGGCCCTTCCCCCAGTTTTACACATGGCTCTCTCCTTCACCTCCTTTAGGTCTCCACTCATAATGCCACCTTCTTGAAAGGTCTTCCCTGAAAATTATATATAAAATAGAAACCCTATCCTGCACCCTTACCTTCTATCCTTTTACCCTGTTCTTACCAACCCTGAAATGTTACAAACAGTATTTTTTATAAACAGTATAAATGGTATTTATGTGTTTATTATATACCTATTCTTGCTAGCATGTAAGTCCCCATGAGGGCAAGGACTTGTTATTTTCCTTTACTGACATTCTTCTGCATCTAAAAGAGTGCCTGGCAAAACTCTGGAAAACAGTGTGGTGTTTCCTCAAAAAACTGAAAATAGAATTACTCTATGACCCAGCAATTGCACTACTAGGTATTTATCCAAAGGATACAGGAATGCTGATTCAAAGGGGCACATGCACCCCAATGTTTATAGCAACACTATCAACAATACCCAAAGTATGGAAAGAGCCCAAATGTCCATCAGCTGATGAACAGATAAAGAAGATGTGGTGTATATATATGCTACTTGGCAATGAAAAAGAATGAAATCTTGCCATTTGCAACAATGTGGATGGAACTGGAGAGTATTATGTGAAGTGAAATAAATCAGAGAAAGATAGATATCCTATGATTTCACTCATATGTGGAATTTGCGAAACGTAACAGAAGACCATAGGGGAAGGGAAGGAAAAATAAGATACAAACAGAAAGGGAGGCAAACTATAAGAGACTCTTAAATACAGAGAACAAACAGAGGGTTGATGGGGGTGGGGGGTTGAGAGGTGGGAAAAATAGGTGATGGGCATTGAGGAGGGCATTTGTTGGGATCAGCACTGGGTGTTGTATGTAAGTGATAAATCACGGGAATCTACTCCTGAAGCCAAGACTACAACGTATGTCAGCTAACTTGACAATAAATTTTTAAAAATAAAATAAGATAAAAAAAAGAGTGCCTGGCATATACTAAATCCATCATAAATACTTGTTGACTGACTGACTGACTGAATGAATGAATGAGTGAATCTGTTATGCTCTAGTAGTGCAATGTTTTAATTATTGTTGCTTTATAATACCTATTTTTCACTTACAATTTCATTTACAATTACAATCAAGATGCCATTGATCGTAAGGTCCACTATGATTTCATGTACCAGCGGGAAAGAAGTGTAACCAATAACTACCAATTAAACCACAACAAAGTGCTTAAAATTTAAAATTTATGCTTACTGAGAGAGCACTTTTAGACTTATGTAGACATAGAAGTTCATCATATCTTACACTTGGACATACATAAGAAAGAAAAGATAAGTAAAATAAATTGGCTAAGGTAGTTCTAAAATGTCTTCATATTCCTATTTTGATTCTGACCACTGATGTCCTTGTTTTCCAACAAGTACTGTCCTCTGTATCTTCACAAGTGTAAGTTTGATGATGTAGCATTTCTTAAAAGAATACCCCACTATTGACCCAGGATTTTCTTCCGAGTCGCTGACAATCTCAGCCAGTGTTGATGTGCATGGACAGGTGATGACAACTACCTCCTGACTGCCTTCCCTAGCGTCCTCACCTCCAACTAACTGAGAGTAAGGGCTTCAGCGTATGAATTTTAGGGGGACACAAACATTTAGTCTATACCACTAGGGAACAGAACCCTGGAGGGAAAACATCCTACTCTGTTGGGTCACTGTGGAAAGTAAGTATTCCCCAGACACCTACACCAGGTCTGAGCTCGACACCAGGGGATGATCAAGTTGAAGGATTTATCAGTGACTGAGGCCGGCAATATTTGTTGCTGGCAGGAGAAATCCACTGTCTAATTGTGAACCTCGGCATCCTAGAATTATGGGGAAAAGCCTGTTTTCGATTCGTTTTGAGCTTCTCTCTGCGGCAATTCTAGCCAATTAAGCCGACTCTGCAGGTTCCTGGGCAGTGAGGGCTTTGTGTATGGGCTATATTTAGCGCCCATGGCAGGTGGACATCTGCCACACTGCGCCCAGCACTACCTTGCTCACCTCTCCATCAGTGTCAAGATGACACCTGAGGGCTTATGTGGCAATGTGGAGGCTCTCCACACCTTGCACTAACCCAGATGCCTCCCTCCTAGCCCCAGTGGCTTTGCCCCAGGTGGCACAGTGCCTTTTTATGGGCACTGTGCTCTGGGTCTGCTGGTTTTTTAAGGGCCTGTAGAAAAATACTTGAAACCTGAATTTAAAATGTATGGCTCCTGGGGCATCTGGGTGACTCGGCCAGTTGAGCATCAGAGTCTTGATTTCAGCTCAGGTCATGATCCCAAGGTCATGGGATTGAGCCCTGGAGCCCTGCAGCTCTGCATTAGGCTTGGTGCGGAGTATAGAGCCTGCTTGAGATTCTTTCTCTCTCTCCCCCTCCGCCCCTCTCCCCTGATCATGCTCTCTCTCTAAATAAATAAATTAATTAAAAATAAAATGTATGGCTCCAAGAGACAGAAATTTCTAAATTGAAATTAGTAAATGTTAATTAAATGCCCAGAAAATGTCAGTGGGCACCTACAATTGAACTCCACTATTATATAAATGTCTAATAAATATGTGGTTATATTATTATATATTTTATATCATATATTTAGTTTTTAAAAAGCTAAAATGTAAGGGTGCTGGGTGGCTCAGTCAGTTAAGCATCTGACTCTTGATTTCAGCTCAGGTCACCACCTCATGGTTTGTGAGATTGAGCCCCGCATCAGGCTCTGTGCTGACAGCATGGAGTCTGCTTGGGATTCTCTGCCTCCCTCTCTCTCTCTTCCCCTCCTTGTTCTCTGTTTCTCTCTCTCAAAATAAATAAATAAACTTAAAAATTTTTTTAAAGAGTTAAAATGTATAAAAGCCCTTTCAAATTTGCTAGAGCAAAGAGATATATTTAACATGGGGTATAGTTGCATTTTAATATTTGGTATGAAGTGAGATATGTCCCCTAATGTCAGCACGCCCAGGGCCTGGTCCAGGCAGATGTGTTTTCTAATGGCCATGAGACCCTGACCTCTGGGCAAGGCCTGATTCCCACTCAACCTGCTGCCTAGTTTGTGAGGACGCTTAGCTTGGCCCAGGACGATCCGGGCACGACCCGGACCCTAACGCTCTACAGCAGTGCCTCTCACAATGTCCTCCAGGAGCCACTTACAACGTGTGGAACACTTGTTAGACATGCAGTTTGGGCCCTTGAGACCTACTGGACCAGATTATCTGGGAGAGGGCCCCGAGAAGCTATACTTGTAACAAGCTCCCAGGTATTTCTGATACATAGTCAGGTATAAGAACCGGAGCTCTATAGACACTGGTTCTGTTTGGCAGAGACCTGTGCAGAGTCAGTGAGAAGCAGGTCTCAGGATATGATGCAGGACCTCTCAGGTGCTGTGGCAGAGGACTGGGGCCAGAGCCAGGACCCAGGCAAGAGGTCTAGGGCTGGAAGGGGCATCAAGTAGGACCAACAGACTGGGGTTTATGCCCTTTCTGGCTCCTGAATTCTCCCACCTGCACCAGGCCAGTATGTAGGGCTCAAGCCCTAACAGGAGCTCCTTGGGGCTGGATTCAATATCTAGGGCAAGATCAAAGGGACAGACATGGTGGAGGGGGGGAGGCGTGGAAAGGCTGATATGCACCCATTTATTCATTTATTCGGTGTACATTCATTCATCTAATATGATTGAGCACCTATTCTGCACCAGATGCTGGGCCAGGCCCTGGCCATACCACCAAGGACAAAAATGAATATTATTCCCTGCCTGTGTCGGGTGGCACAAAAATCTGGCAGAGCCACTGGGCAGATGCTAACAGGACTGATTGGGCCTCATGAGAGCTGCTGGGAAGTGAATGTGGGGTCATGGGTCAGAGGAAGGGGTCCCATTTCACTCCGGGTAGGAAAGGGCCTGGCTCAGGTGGCCTCTGTGGAATGTCTGCTGAAGGATTCTGTACCTACAACTGATCAACCAGTAAGTCTTGATACCTCCCTCTTTCCCCCTGTTCTATCCACCTCCAATTCCTGTCTATTCTGCTTCCAAAATACCTCTTGCTACTGTGCAGTTGTCTTTATTTCCCCTGCTACTATCTCAACCCAAGCCACTGTCCTCTCCCACCAAGTATGATGGCAGGAGCCACTGACCACATCATAACAATGAGAATTGTACATCATTGTACAATGATATACAATGTATAATGTATACAATGTACAATGTATAATGATCATTACAATCATTATAAGAGGATAAGCATTATCCTCTTAGCTTCCTGACAGGGACATGGATCCCCTGCTTAAAGCCTCTCCAGTGACTTTCCCAAGCCAGTGTCCCCCTGGCTCACTCTGCTTCCTGCCGAAGTCTGTCAGCCCCAAGGACACTCACACACCTGGAATGTCTTTGCTGACCTCCTTTCCCATTGCCTGAGAGATTGCTACTTATCCTTTATCACTTCCACAGAGAAGCCTTTCTTTTTTATTTTTAATTATTTTTAATGTTTATTTATTTTTGAGAGAGAGAGAGAGAGAGGGACAGAGAGAGGGAAAGAGAGAGTAAGCAAGCAGGGGAGGGGCAGAGAGAGAAGGAGACATCGAATCCGAAGTAGGCTCTAGGCTCTGAGCTGTCAGCACAGAGCCTGATGCAGAACTTGAACTCACGAACTACCAGATCATGACCTGAGCTGAAGTGGGATGCTTAATGGACTGAGCCACCCAGGTACCCCCACAGAGAAGCCTTTCTTGACCACACCCCACCCCCAATGTAAATGAAGTCCCTTGTCTCTTTTACCTTTATTTTGTGCTCATAGCATGTACATGGTAATTATATATTCTTGTGATTATTTAATCATTGGATCATGAGCTCTTCTGGGCAGAGACCTGATCTATTTTGTCTCTTTTGGTAGACATAGTGCCCAGCACATTGATACTCAATAAATATTTGTTAAATGAATGAACAAGCAAGAACATGGTATGCTTGTTCTAAAGTGTCCATCTTGGGGCACCTGGATGGCTCCGTCGGTTAAGCATCTGACTCTTGATTTTGGCTCAGGTCATGATCTCATGGTTCATGAGTTTGAGCCCTGCACTGGGCTCTGTGCTGACAGCCCTGAGCCTGCTTGGGATTCTCTCTGCCCCTCCCCTGCTTGCTTGAACACTCTCTCTTTCTCCCTCTCTCAAAATAAATAAACTGAATTTAAAAAATGTCCATCTTTGTGGCAGGAGTCATGGGAAATGTAAGGAAGAGGAAAAAAAAATCATAGTCCCTGGATTTTAGTAGATTTAGGAAACTATCTCTTGATGAAGACATTTGTATAGTTATCTACTACTAAATAAAAATTACCCCCATATTTAGCAGCTTAAGGCAAACATTTATAATCTCACACCATTTTAGCAGGTCAGTATTTGGAAAGACTTTAGCTTCGGGGTCTGCCTCTGGGTCTCTCTCAAGGCCAAGCCTATAGTCATTTGAGGGCTTGACTGGGGCAGGAAGATTCATTTGCAAGATGGCTCTCTCACATGCCTGCCATTAGTACTGGTTGTTGTTTAGTAGCCCCAGTTCTTCACCACATGAACCTTTTCATAGGACTGCCTAAGTGTCCTTCTGACCCTGACATGGTGGCTAAATTCTTCCAGAGCAGGTGGTCTAAGAGAGCACAAACCTGAAATCACAATGTCTTTTATAAGCCTTGGGATTCACACTATGTCATTTCTGCCACCTCCTATTGGTTATACAGGGCAGCTCTACCTACTGAGGTTGACTGCACAGGGGCATGAATACCAAGAGATGAGGATCGTTGTGGGCCTTTGTTAAGGCTGAATACCAAGTGCTGAAGTGTAATGCCCTGTGTGTGAGCATGAATTCAGAGAAGGGAACAATCTCTGGCTGATGAAAGTGGTTGATTCAGTCTGTAGCCTGAAGAATGACTAGCCATTGGGGAATTGTCCATGAATTAAGGGAAGGCAGGCTAGGTGGGAGCACAGCATAAGCAAGGCACTGAGGCAGGAAATGGACATCATGAATTTATTAGTAAGAGAGGAGAGTGATCTGGATGGAGCAGAGAGTGCTTGTGGTTTGAGGTAGAGGTAGTAAGACAATGTAATTGGGTGATATCTAATTAAAGAGGACCTTAGAAGCCAGGCAGTGGCATTGTTTTGGTGGGTTGTCAATAAGGAACAAGGTGAGTGTTAAGGTGTCTGATTATGATGAAAGCACAACTTTAGGAAGCATAATTTAGGGGTAGCATGTAAAATGGCTTGGTCTGGGGAGAGTCTGAAGGTAGAGCCCTGAGCCTTGGCCTGGTGAGAACCTAAAATAAGGTCTTGGTAATAGGAGTGGAAAGGAGGCAGAGTTTTGAGTATTATTATAGAGGAAAGGAAGATATAGGATGAGGTAAAGAGATGGGTCTGCATCTCACTTTCTCCATGCACAGAATGAGGGTGTATGGGTTAGCATCTGTCCCACCTATCCCCCAGCACTGGGTTGAACATCATGGGATTTGATGGATAGGAAAGTACTCTGACAGGAGAGAAGGTGTAGACACTGAAGGGATTACTATTGTAGGAACAACTCACTTGGTGAGCAGTGTTTATTTTAGGACAGAGGGAGCTAAGGCTGAGAAGAGACTAGAGGATATTTGGGGACATATCTGCCCAGCTCCGCATCCCTCTACCCCATTTCATCCCTCATGGATCTAAAATCCAACACCTCAGGGCACCCAGCGTGGCTCAGTTGGTTGAGCATACAACTTCTGGTCAGGCCGTGATCTCATGGTTCATGAGTTCAAGCCCCATATCGGGCTCCCTGCTGTCAGCGAAGAGCCTGCTTCAGATCCTCTGTCCCCCACTCTCTCTGCCCCTCCCCTGCTCGTGCTCTCACTCTCTCTCAAAAATAAACACTAAAACAAACAAACAACATTAAAAAATAAAATAAAATCCAACACTTCTCTCTTCCCCTCTCTTTGTCCATGCCCCGCAGTTACCCAGCTGCAATCTGGGCTCTTGACTCCATGCGTCCTGGGGAGCCTGAGGTCACCCCCTCCTGCTCTGTTCACTACAGGCACACAGCAATCAGGAGACTGTGCTGGGGGAGCACTTGCCCTGGCCACCCGTGGCCACTACTGCTGTGGTCTGAGTGGCCTGAGAGACTGGGTTTTGCAGACCCCGAAGTTATACCCCAGAGGTACAGAGGAGGAGAGGCTGACTCAGCCAGCACACTTAGACCTGCAGGGTCTTAACCTCTCCTGGTCCACATAGCTCCTTGCCCCAAATTCATTGGCAGAGAAAGCAGAGCTGTTTGGTCTCATTATGTCAATATCAATGAGATTCTGTATTCGAGTTCTTCTTCCCATTTCCAAGGACTTTGACAAGCCTCACCACCACCAAGGGGCATCTACTGAACAACAGCACTGTTGTGTACTAAGTCCCAGCTTCCCAACTTACCACCTGGTTACTTCCCTTCTGTAGGCCTTGGTCTTCCCATCTACGAAATGGGATAGCAGTAGAACCCCTTGTCAAGTGCTGGTGATGACTGAGTGAGGCTCAGGGAGGTGCCTGGCAGGTCACTGCGATAGGGCCAGGGCCGTGCTCCCACTCTCAAAGTGCCTGCAGGCTGGTTGGAAAGACATGTGAAAAGAAAAAAGTATGCTTTTTTGGGCTGCCTGGGCTTTTGTTAATAAATTTCCAGCGGGACGTTTCCGCCACTTGCCTTTTTTTAGAGACACGAAGAGAGGAGAATTGAAAACATTTCCTATGTTGAAATGAAAGGCACTATTTAATCTTGTCACCATCTGCCTTCGCTCCAGGCTGGGAGCCCACAGGCCCAGCTCCCCGTTTCCTAGCGACAGGACAGGCACACCTTCCCCATTAGAGAAAAACACCCACTGCGGGGGATGCTCCTGCCCCAGGGAACTGTGAACTAGTCGTCCCAGAGCAGAAGGGGACCCAGCCTCCCTGGATGTTTGTCTTCAAACAGGCCACGCTGTTCCTCCTTCCCAGCGTCACACTGCAGTGGGGCCAGCACTTAATTTGCAAAGTCCTTGAGGTGACCCTCAGTGCCCCAAGCCCCCTCCTCTTCCCCAACAGAGCTCAAAGGCTGTCTCAGTTTCCTAGGGCCGCCATAACAAAATCCCACAAACTGGCTTACAACAACAGAATTCTATATTCTCGTAATTCTGGGAGACTGTGCGACTGTCAGAAGGAAAATTAAGGTGTCGGTAGGGTTGATGCCTTCCAGCGGCTCTGAGAGAGATCCAGTCCATGCTTGCCTCTAGGTTCCAGTGGCTCCGGCAATCCCTGGCAACCCTTGGTTTGTAGATGTCTTACTCTCTACCTGCGTCCTCAGGTGGCTTTCTCCATCTCTCTACCTCTTCTCTTACAAGGAAGGGCACCTGTCATTGGATTTAGGGCCCACACTAATCCAGGATGATCTCCTTGTGAGATCCTGACCTTAATTATCCCTTTAGAGATGCCTTTTCAAAATCACATTCTGAGGTTCCTGGTGGACAAATCTTTGGCTGGGGGTGGGGGGGCATTATTCAACCCACTGTAGAGGCTATCATGTCACTCGGGCTCCTCCTGTCTGAGTGAAAAGGCTTGGTAAACTGCTGTTAGGGACAGCATTCAGAATGCTCCAAATGCTCCTTGATCAACAGCCAAGAGGTGGATATGTTAGAAGTGGAGTTTGGGACAGCACAACACCTTAACCAGAGAGGATGTAGCCCTCATGGTGGGACACTGGGCGCGGTGATCCTGCAGGTAGACCTTCTGACAAGATGCCTCCCTGGTGATCCTGTTCCTGAGGGGCAGCGGCCATGCCCATGTGGTTGTGCAAAAGGAGAGTCACACCTGCCCTGTCATCCCAGCAGGAGGGACTCCTGTACCACCTCCTTCATCCTGAAGGCTGTTGGGGTCCTTTGTCCTCCTGGGGCCAGGGCGGAGATGGGTGGAGTGCCCCACAGGTGGCTCTGGCCCACCCTGGAAGGGGGCTCTGGGAATGACTCACCTTCTCTCTCTCCCTCTCACAAACAAGACCACCACTTCTGGATGTGGGAGGGTCTCCAGTTCTCTCAGTCTCCCCCTCACTGACGGCTGAAACCCAACCATCTGAAATCCATTTCTTTCGGTTCTTATTTTTATTTTTGAAAACATCATATGCAACAACAAAACTATCACATGAATTTATTCCTTTTTGAATAGGTGATACATTGTCATAGTTTCAGATTCAAAAGGAACAAAAGGAAGTTCTGTGAAAATTCTCCCTCCCACTCCTGTCTCCCAACCACCCTGTCCACCTCTCTAGAAGCCACTGGTGTTTCAGTCTGAAGTATTCTCAGGAGATACATATATAGTCATAGATCTGCTCTTTCTCTTTTCTGCACAAATGGTAGCTACTATACCTAGTTTTGTAACTTGCTGTTTTCACCTCATGATATATTTTGGGGATCTTTCCATATCTGTCATAAAGAGCCTGCTCATATATTTTTTAAGCGGAGGAAGTATCCACAGTGTGGAAGCGCCATGCCCTGTTGATGGACACATGGGTTGTTGACTAGGTTCCCTGATACCATAAACAAGTCCACAATGAATAACCTTGGGTGGGCATCGGGTCACATGTGAGTAGGAATAATCCTAATATTGCTAGAAGTAGCGAGGCTGGGCTCCCCTTCCTCCTGCCATAAACCCTCTGGAGGGCACTCAGGCTCTGGACCGAATGGCGCAGTCTCCAAAGACCTGGCTGGTTTATTGTAAAATGGTGAGAGGTATGCAGGTGGAAATGTGAACCCACCTTGATGGGGGTATTTATGGATGCAGCACATTAACTCGAGTGTGATTCAAGACCATATAATTTTTATGTTGCCATTAAACCTGGCTCGAGCTGAAGCCTCACCTCCATGCACAGTCTGTGTGCAGGTCCCTCAGGGTGGGTTGGGGCTGGGGGGCTGCAGCCAAACTCCAGCTCTGCTCTGTGTGGCCTTGGCAAGCCACTCCCCTTCACTGGGACATTGGGTACTAGAGCCCTTGTCGTTCCCTCTTTCCTAGATTTGCAGAAGACAGGAAAACATGTTCCGGAGCTCCATGCAAGCCAGGCCCCAACAGCACTCGCATCCTATTTATTAGTAATTACAGTGGCCATGAAACAGAGTGGACCCCATTTCACCTTCTGGCTGGTGTATTTATTTCCAATTTTATGTCCTTGGCTCTCTGAAAGAGAAATAAGGTTGAGGAACCTATTTCACTCTGTCTTACCTGGTCTGCCCGGGCAGTGCAGACCGTGGGCAGATCTGTGGGGTCTGGCTCAGCAGACTCTAAGGGGCAGGGGAGGTTGCTGTGGGAGCCCCCCAGGGCCAGGCTAGGGGTGGTGGTGGGGTGTCTGTGAGGGTTTTATGCCTGGAGGCCTTGAATGCAGACAACTAACAAACATTTTCCTGGGGCTTTCTCAGTTAATACGTGATTCAGTCAGATCCTTAGTAAGAGCAGATTTAAACAGAAAAAGAAATGAGTGAAACATTTTTTGGGGTGGGAGGGCTCACAGAACTGCCTTAAATTTGAAGCAGCAAGCTCAGAAATCAGGTGGGAGCTAGTAGAAGACAAAGTAGCCAGGAGCTCAAATCCATCCCCGGGGAATGAGGAGGTGAGGACCCCACGGCTCCAGACACTAGATGCCACCACAGGCAGCATGGCCACTGCCCAGGCTGAACACAGGACACCAGAGGCTGAGGTGACCTGTTGCTACAAACTGTCACCCCATTGCCTACCGCAGGCACTGTGGTGGGCCCAATAGGGTGGCCTCTGTGTCTGCTCTTAGAAGTCACTTACCTGAGAATAAATGTCCCTTCCTGCCCCAATGCCTAATGTGAGAAACCTGGGTCACTGTCCACACCCTGACCACAAGGGAGGTGGAAGAAAATTGGTGCCTTTTCAGTTTCTAGAATGGGAAGCCAGCCTGCTCCCATAAAGAGTTATGGAGGGGGACCCACAATCTCAAGGAGGGGGGTCAGATGTAGGGGCAGCAGGAAAGCAACTATCATGGCTGCACACAACAGTCTTGGGATTGGGGTTACTATAAGCATATCCCACTTGTTGAGGTGTTAGGGTGGGGTCTTTACCTGAATCAGGGCTCCTAGGATCTTTATATCAAGCTCTTTGCAGAGCTCTCTGACAATGTAGGTTACTGCTTGGGATCAACACACCATTAGGGGATTATTGGCAGATACCCATCTTCTCCATCCTTCCCAGTGGCGCTGATGGTAGGCCTGGAGCACATCCCCACTCCATCTGAAACCCACACCCCTTAAGCTGCCATAATAGCTTCTTTTAACCATGAGAATAATGCTGTTTGTCCTTTGGAAGATATTTGCTGGGAAGCAAAGAAAAATAGAATGTTAGAGACAGGGAGATGTAGCCTGGGGATGACTGCTGAGAGAGGGGTGTGGTCACTGGGCAGCTGAGCTCCGGAGTGGGGAGTCCGCTGTGTGGGGACAGTGGGGGCACTGCACGCCTGTGTTCCACTGCACAATGAAGAGTCTTTGCAGCAGAGCACAGAGGTGCCCGGCTGTGGTTGCACATTGTAGGCCTCAGTAAGAGGTGGTGGCAGGGGTCACTGTCCAACCTGTGCGTCTTACAGACAAGGAAACCAAGGCGCAGAGAGAGGGACAGTGAGTTGCCCAGAGTGACTCCGTAGGTTAGGGGCAAAGTGGAGAGTAGGTCTTGAGTGGTCCTGCATCCCTGCCACCTCAGCAGGATGCTGGCACAGGTGGTGGGATGGAGGGTACTTGGAACCAAGGGGACCTGGTTGAAATGCAGACTTTGATTCAGCAGGCAGGGGCTGGCTGAGAGTCTGCTTTTCTAACCAGCACCTGGGGGCTGCGCTTGAAGGAGCCAGGCTTCAGAACAGTGGTTTACGCAGAGGGAGTGCATTCGAATCACTTGGGGAGCTTTCATAAAATACTGATGCTTGGTACCAGAGACTCATTGAACTGGAGGTGGTCAGTGAGCCCCACATACAGGTGGGCTGAGGAAAGCCACAGCAGAGACTGCAAGCGAGGAGTTTCCAGAGCACCAACAAACCTCCTCTCTTCCAGCTTCTCCTCAAACCCCTCAGGCCACAGCTAAGTTTAAACTTGCAAACACCTCCGGGAAATGTGCAGTGTGGCTGAAGTGTGGCTCCTTACAGCAGGACCTCCCCAGAGGCGCTGGGTGCCAGGGACATCAGGAGGAAAAAGCCACAAAGGAGGGAAGATGTGTAGAGAGGAGACCAGAGCCAGGAGGCACAATTTTGTGGCTGGCCCAGGGACCCCCAGTTTCAGCTGCTAGAGAAGACCTGACCTTAGCAAAAGGGACAAACAGGGCTGGGGGAGGGGTACAGTGAAGGAGACCCCGCAAGTGGGGCCACTGGCAGGCTGAGTAGTCGGCCTCAGGCAGCTTGAGTTCCACCATTCGTTCCCTCGGGCCTCTGTGGCCACTGCGGTAGTCATGACACCCCCTCCCCCAAGGGGCCTGGTTTCCCTTTAAGGCTCTGGCCTTGAAACTCCCACCCCAGCACACCTGAGGCAGGCTGTAATTTTCAGGATGGATATCACTCAATTCCAGGCAGGACCAAGGAAGTAACCAAAGCAAAAGGCAAGGCGTGGCTTTGTGACTAGGCCCTGGATTGGCTCCCCTGGGAGCACCCCTCACCTAGGGCTCCCGGCAGGGCTCCGGTAGCTGGAGGAGGAGTACTTGGTGCCCTCTTAGAGAATGCTGAGACCCTGGAGCAGGTGAATGGTCTGCAAATTCCTGTTAGCTTTATTTAATCCAGTATGTCCAAGCATTTAATCATGGAGCTCTTTTATTACAGAACGACTATTAATGTTCTACAAGCCTCACAATGGGGTTGAGACCCTCTTTCTTGGAGGCTCCGGGACAGGACTGATGCCCAGGTGCCTCAGAGCTAGAGGTTCAGGGCCAGCTGGAGGCCGAGGTGTGACTTCACACCTCTAGCATGCCTGCAGTCTAGGGAGCCCTCTTGAGCCTTCCTCCCTGAGAGCCTTCAGAGGGAGCCGAGCCCAAACAATACCTTGGTTTTGGACTTCAGGCTTTCAGTGAGACAATATATTTATGTTTTAAGCTTCCAAGTTTGTGGTAATTTGTTGCAGCAGCCAGAAGAAATTAATCTGATCAGTTATGTGTTCACCTTGGAGAGGTTTCCTGGCCCACTGCCAATCTGGGTTCCTGCCTCATGGACAACAGCCCGCCTCAACTTGTGATATATTCTTGCCCTCAGCGGCCTGAATCAGAGAAGCTCTCGGGGGCCCCCTTGGGTTAGGAGGCCCAGGCTCCCCTTTTCCCAGCAGAATCTCCTCACTCAGTCCCCTCCTCAGTGGGGGTTGAGTAGCTGGGGACAAGTTCCAGGCCAGGAAACTTTCCTTCTTGGCACCTGGGTGCCTTAAGCCCATTGCTGGGGGCAACGTGCGTGAAGACCATTGCTGGCCAGGAGCACAGATCTCAGGAAAAAGTGCCCTTTGTAACTGTGGGGGCATTGCAGTGGCTCCTACTGATGGCACTTGAAGTGGGGTGTGAGCAAATGGCTAAGAAAGAATTCTTGAGGGGCGCCTCGGTGGCTCAGCCGGTTGAGCGTCCGACTTCCGCTCAGGTCATGGTCCCGCGGTCCGTGAGTTCAAGCCCTGCATCAGGATCTGTGCTGACAGCTCAGAGCCTGGAGCCTGCTTTGGATTTTGTGTCTCCTTCTCTCTCTGCCCCTCCCCGACTTGTGCTCTGTCTCCCTCTGTCTCTCAAAAATTAAAAAAAAAATTTAAAAAAAATTTAAAAAGAATTCTCAAGACATCTTTGGAACAAAAAGGTGGTTTTATTAAAGCATGGGGACAGGACCCGTGGGCTGAAAGAGCTGCACTGGGGTTGTGAGGAGTGACTCATTATATACTTTTAAGTTTGTGGAGGGAGGAGGGATAGAGATAAAGTTGGTTTCCTAGAGATTTCTGGATGCTAAAAGCAGGGACCCTGAAGATTTAGCTGCTGTCAAGATATGGTTGCTTTTAGTTTTTAAGGAAGTGTGAACATTAAGGCATGAAGGCAGCCATAAATGTCTTGGGGAATGTTGCATGCTGCGGGTCTCTGACATCTATCAATAGGCTGCAGGCTGTAAGGGAATTTAACTTAAACTACGTTTTCCTTGCCTTTGTTTCCCTCATCACTACCAGCTGTGGGAAAGTCAAAGACACAGCAAGCCTAGCGTGGAAGTGGGTCTCCACAGGCCATGAGGCCTGGAGTTCTATCCACCTGCTGCTGGAGTCCCATAGACTGGGGTGCCCCAGGGTTCAGCCCCCAGGTCCCCAGAGGGGCTAGGGAAGCCGGGCCTGGCTGGGTCTCAGCCAAAGTCATCTGAAGGGGAGCCATGTCCCTCCCCTAAAACTGGGAGGGGGGAGATGAGGGAGGCAGGGAGGGCAGGGAGGAGGCTCAGGAGGAATCACAACCCCCAGGAGGTGGGACACTTGCTCTCATGGGCTGTGTGACTACTAACACATTGTTGAACTCTTCTGTGTCTCAGTTTCCCTATAAAATAAGAGCTTTGCTTTTCGATCGTCCCTAACTTTTCTTTTGTCACCAAGTCTGTAAGAGCAAATGGGGTACCAGGCTTTGGGGGTGGGGATGGGATTCAAAGGTAAATGAAACACCAAAACTGTCCTGGGAGTGTGTGCAGTCTAATGGGGAAAGCTAGACCCTTGACAGTGACAGAAATCCCTACTGGATGACCGTGGGAACGGGACCCTCTCCCAGTATGGGCTGAATATCAGGAAGGGCAGCCTGAGCCTCAGATGAATTACCAGGGACCCTTGAGGAGGACCTAGGGGGTCCCAGTGGGCATCCCCACGCGGAGCCAGGGCAGCATACCCCACAGGAGGAGTGTGAAGGATGGCAGGAAGGTAGACCTCTTGGAAGAAGGGTAGGAAATGGACAGGGACCTAAAAGAAGACAGACTTAGGTTCATATTCAGCCTAGGTTTCTGGGCTTTTGTGGTATAAATTGTTGTAGAGTGAAAGGGAAATTGATATTTAAGGGTGGCTGGTGGCTGAATTGGTTTATATAGAAAAGGGCAGGAAGTGAGCAGGGGGAGCCCTGCAATTTGGGTTTTGAGAAGGTGTAAAGGAGGCGAGCAACTTTGGGGTAACCAAGCCGTGGTAGAAATACCCATCAATTTGTTTTTTGTGCTATGGTTATAAGCTGCCTTTGGTGTCTTATCGGATGACCATAGTAAAAACTTACATTGTTTTTCAGATATGTTTCAATGCCAGACTGATGATTCTTTGGATGCTGAGACTGACTTCCAGGTGAGTGAAATCAACTGCTCCTAGGGGTTACAGGTGGGTGCAGCCTGCCTAAGAGGGAGACACAGAGAAAGACCCGATATACCTTGCAGCCCAAACCAAAGTCAAACACAGACCTTTTCTCTTTTCCCCAGCCAATTTCCCAGCTCTTTGTCTCATGGATGATTAGTTAAGATCCAAACTGTTTGTCACCTTGGTGGGCTGCCTGTGGCTCAGTCAGTTAAGCGTCCAACTTCAGCTCTGGTCATGATCTCCTGGTGGGTGGGTTTGAGCCCCGCTTTGGGCTCTGTGCTGACAGCTCAGAACCTGAAGCCTGCTTTGGATTCTGTGTCTCCCTCTCTCTCTGTTCTTTCCCCACTTACGCTCCCCCTCTATCTTTCTCAGAAATAAATAAATTAAACATTAAAAAAAAAACCTGTTTGTCCCCCTGAAACTAGCTACACACAGCACACAGATGAAATTACCTGTTCAGCGGAAACTTCTCCTGATTGCAGTCACCTTACCTGCACCTTGCGTGTTCTTCCCTGTAAAAGTCCAGCTCAAACTCCTGAGACAATCTAATCTCGTCGGTGTCTGCTTTTATTGTAGTAGGCTGAATAAAATGAATGTCCTTACTTGTCCGGTTTTTGTCTTTGATAGCCGGGCTCATGCTTTTTCCAACTTCATATCATTTTATCTTCAGGACATTCCTAGGAGATAGATGAGGAAGATATTCTTTGTTACTCCTTTATACTTGGGGCAGGGGGTGGGGGTGAGACTCTGCAGTGTTAAAGGTAACTTTTGTGAGGTCACAGAGGTATAAGTAGACCTGAGGCTAGAGCCTGGGTTTCCTGGTTCCTGGCACTTTTAAGGCTGGCCTGTCTTGAGCTCTGAAACCAGATGCAGCCCAGGTCAGACCAGTTCAGACTGGCAGCCTCTGCTCTTGCCTTCAGGGTCCTCTCCCTATCTGGCATCAGCCTGGACCGGACAGTGTGAGGATCCTAAATCCTAGAGCTTCTGAAGGGGCTCCCAAGAGATGATGTGTTCTGGGCGCTATTTTTCAGAAGCGGCAACAGACTTATGAAGTTTATTAATTTGCCCAAGATCACACAGCAAAATAGGTCATCCATAGAGCAGAACTGAGCAGTGGGAGTAGGGAAGATACCTCAGGAAGAGAGGTGACCCCTGACCTTGCACGTTACCATCTGGCCCCTGGATTAACAGATAGGATATGATCTCCTTTGGGCCATGCCCAACCCATTTCTCCTGATGGGTTCTCAGGGTTTGAAGAGATGCTCAAATAAGTCACCTGGCATCTCACAGCCTCACAACTGCAAAGTGGGGTCCACACATACACACTGACCCCAAAATTAGTTGTCAGGATGTTTGAGGGCAAGAAATTGGTTTGAGGTTGTTTCTAGGAAGGGGTAGGCTGATTAATGGCCCCCAAAGATGTCCTAATTCCTGGAATCTGTGAATGTATTACTTTATATGGGAAAAGGGAGGGAACTGTCTTTGTTCAGGAAAACACTGTTAGGGGCCATTTGGCTGTGAGCAGCTAGGCCCTGGTCAGGACCTGAAGGGGCACAACTGAAGGAAGTGAGGGCAGAATAACCTTTACAAGACAGGCCATTTGCTCAACAAAAGGAAGGAAGGAGACCCAAGGACATAGCAGGAGCCAAGCTGGCAGGTACACAATTGGGACTTTGAAACACAGGCTGCCTAAATTCTAAGTTTTTGTTTGTATAAATTTCCTCCACCTCTTTCAGTATTTCAGTGACCTTTGCTAAGACTGAAATGGCCTTTTCACTTTCATTTTTGCCTTCATTTGGTTGAAAATAAGTCAAGGGGGGCGCCTTGGTGGCACAGTCGGTTAAGCGTCCGACTTCAGCCAGGTCACGATCTCGCGGTCCGTGAGTTCGAGCCCCGTGTCAGGCTCTGGGCTGATGGCTCAGAGCCTGGAGCCTGTTTCCGATTCTGTGTCTCCCTCTCTCTCTGCCCCTCCCCCGTTCATGCTCTGTCTCTCTCTGTCCCAAAAATAAATAAACGTTGAAAAAAAAATTTAATAAAGAAAATAAGCCAAGGAGAGGAGTTGAGTTCTGTGGTTGACACAGGGTAGGGCTGGCACCTATGGGATGGAGAGATGGCCTATAGACTGAACTGCTATTCAGGGGAGCTCAGAGCACTTTGCCCATAATGTCACTTAATCCTGCCACAGGAACCTCAGAGCTGGGCAGTCATGGAAGTAGTAAAAACAGATTTTATTTGGGACTACTGCAATAGGGGAGAAGAGATTTGGATACAGACCTATGCTCAATTCAGAATATGGCCTGGGCAAGTGGGAATTTGTAGCTGGTGAGCAGGAGGGAGGTGGTGGATGAGAATAAACATTGGGGGTGATGGGGGTGCTGGCTAAACTGACCTCCCAGGATACAAGGATGGGAGAGGACAAGGAATTTGATCAGATGCTGAGGGTGAGGAGATACTGAGGTGAGGGGTTCTGGTTAAACTGAATTAGCAGGGATCTTGCTAAAAATGGATTTTATAAGGAAGTGCACAGGTGGGCCAATGAGAAGATTCAGGATTCAGGGCCCTGCTGAAGTTTGGTCAAGCAAAGAATTTTCATCAGTCCTAACAATAATCCAGTGAGGTATATGCCGTTATCCGCATTTTACAGATGAGGAAACCGAGGCACAGAGCTGTTACTTCCCTTGTCCAAGATCACACAGCTGGTGAATTAGCACTTCAACCTGGGCCATCTGAATCTAGAGCCCCTCTTCTTAACCAGTGGGCCATATGGTCTCCTAATCCCCCCCTACTGCAGTGAGATTGTAAACTCTGCCCCTCCCCACAAGAATATAAAGAAATGCTAGGCAGGGGCAGCTGTGGAGTGGGGGTTCAAAGCCATCACAAGAAGGAGCTTCAAGGGACAGGGTAGCCCCTGTTCACACTTAGTCTGTACGTTGTCCTGTGCCCTCTCCCCAACGAGGCTGGGGTTCCTAGAGGGTGGAGGGGTACAGTGTGGCTTTGCTAGGTCACACTACATCCAACATTTGTAGAGGGCTCTATACTTTCTCTGTGTACTGTCCTCTATACAATCTAATTTCATCGACACGGTTGTCCCAGGAGGTAGAACAGAAATCATTGCCTCCATTTATGAATGAGGAAATCGAGCCTTACGGAAGCCATGTGGCTTGCACGTGTCACATAGCTGGTAAGTAACAGAATGCTAAACTGGAACATGCAATTTTTTTTCTTTCCACCCCAAAGTGTCCCCTCTTCAGGTTAACTGCTTTAAAAAGCATTCCCCCCCACCCCCTCAAAAAAGAGCCCACTCTCTCATTTTTTTTCCATTTTGAAAGCACAGGCCCCATTTGCAGATGGTCTTGAGCTGGAAATAGCACGGTATGGAGATGATTTCCTCAGGATTCAGCATTAACCACTCATCTTGGGCTTGTCCTTCCGGGAAAGGACTCTGGTCAGGATAATTGTCGCACATTCATCCCCAAGGCTACTTTTATATAAACGCAGAGCCAAAGGCTGAACTCTCACTGTTCCCACTGTTCTGATGAACAGCCAGCACCCTTTGCAAAGTAAGAAAAAAACAGCCTTCCATCAGTTTCTGCTCCAACTCAGAGAGGCCATTCCAGTCAAAAGCCACTTCAGCTAAGGGAGAAGTGGGCACAACAGAGCAGCGATCTCCCTGGTCCCAACTGGCTTTTCCTTTTCAATTTCTCTTTTACTTAAGAACCTCTTCCTGCGAAATGACTGATTGATGTCACTGTCCTGTATCCAGGGACTTTCTCAGCAAATGCATCCAAGGTGTGAAATGAAGGCCAGCTGTCCATCTGTCATAAGGTACAGCATTCCCTCCCACAAAACCTGAATTGAGCACGTACTGACCACCCACAGCATGCCAGGGCCCCTGCCCTAAAGGAGCTCACGTGTAAGTGTGGGAGGAAGAAAGGATGCGTGGGAATAATGCAGGGAAAACCAGCACCTGAGGCTTGGAAGAGGCAGGAGGGCTTCCAGAAACTGGAGTGTAGGGGGTGCATCAGGGAGGAGATGAGCCATCCATTGAGCCCTGGAGGCCTCCTCAATTCATTCAGTGAGACTTCCCCAGTGTGCCTGGGGACATAGCAGTGAAGGCAACAGATAAAAATTCCTGCCACCCTGGTGGGGAGAGAGACAATAAATAAGCCACAGAGAATTAGAAAGCAAGGAGTGCCCACTAGGGAAATTAGGCAGAGCTTGGGGTGATATAAGGAAGGGATTGAGATTTTAAGCTGGATGACTGGGCTTCAGTCAAGGTCAGTCAAAGGGAGTAAGCCCTAAGGATATCTGGAGGAGGCCTTCTGGGAAAGGGGAACAGAGATGGAAAGATCTGAGCCAGGAGTGTGCATGGAGTTTCTGAGAAACACAGTTGGAGGGTAGACTCTTTCTTGGCCAGGGGTTGTGATGGGGGGAGTGTCCTTTTTAAAATCAGTTACTCTGGGCAGCAGTACAGGTAAGCATCTGCGGACCTCTACTCAGTTCCCTGGCAGTTACCTTCGCTGCTGGAAGAACGATATGGTGGGGAGGTTGGGAAGTGACAGGTTGCAGAGGGGAGGGGAAGGGGCAAATGACACAGGAGTCTGAGCAGCCATTTTCTCTTCAAGTGACGCCAGTGAAAGGTTAGGGGCAGAGGAGCCATGTGCTCAGATGTTGGCTCTAAGGGATCACTCTGTATTAAGAATAGTCTATAGAGGGGCACCTGGATGGCTCAGTCAGTTAAGTGTCTGATTTCGGCTCAGGTCATGATCTCACCGTCTGTGAGTTCGAGTCCGACATTGAGCTCTGTGCTGACAGCTCAGAGCCTGGAGCCTGCTTCGGATTCTGTGTCTCCCTCTCTCTTTGCCCCTCCCCCATTCACGCTCTGTCTCTGTCTCTCTCTCTCTCTCTCTCTCAAAATGAATACAATTAAAAAAAAATAGTCTATAGGCCCCAAGGGTGGAAGCAGGGAGACAGGTTGCTACAACAGAGTTGATAAGTGTGTGCTTAACTTAAGAGAAACCACCAAACCAGTTTCCAAAGCTGCTGTACATTTTGTATTCCCACCAGCAATGAATGAGAGGGTGCTTGTTGCACATTCTTATCAATGCTTGGTTTTATCAGTCTTTTTAATTTAGCCATTCAAGTGGGTGTATAGTAGTATCTCATTGTGATTTTAATTTTTACTTCCTGGATGACTAATGATGTTGGGCATCTTTTCATGTGTTTGTGGTAGAAAGTTGGCAGTAGTTTGGAGCAGGGTAGTGGCAGTAGAGATGATGGGAGGGTCTCATTGTGGATATAAGGGATCTGGAAAGAGCAGTGGGGTGATGCACTCGAGATGGGGGAGCCAATGGGCTCTAGAGCTGACATCCTTCCTGAGTCTTGTGGGAGAAGGAACCACCTCCAGACAAACTGGGTGTCTGCCTGAATTGTTGTTCCCAATATCCACTTTCCCTTTTTCTCAGGTGGCAGAGCCCTGATTTTGGCTGACCACAGGGTTAGTCAGAGTGGAGACCACACTTAGCCACGTGACCAAGTTCTGGCCAATGGGATGTGGACAGAAGAGTTAGGGCAGCTCCTAGCTTTAAAGGACAGCCACACGTACTCTTCACCCCTTCTTCCTGTCCTGCCTGGAACTTAAAAACCACTGTAGTCCACACCTGAGATGGTAGATAGCAGAGCCAGAAGAACCCTGAGCCCCTGGCTCCTGGAGTGTTCAGTCAGGCCTGGACTGCCACCTCCAGGCTTCTTGAATGGGAGGGAAATACATTTCTGGTTGGTTCCCTGCTGCTGCTGCTGCTGCTGCTGCTGCTGCTGCTGCTGCTGCTGCTCTCAGCCTAATCTGAACTGATAGGACATGCCAACAAGTGTCTGCTCTCAAGAGCATCTTAGAAGGGGTCCATAAACTTGGCCTCCAGGTGGGTAGGATTTAGAGAATCAGAAGCCAAGCTGGTGAGCATTCTAGTCTGAGGCAGGACAAGAAGTAGCCTGGCTAGGAAGTAAGGGGACAAGGAGCTGGCCAGAGCTGTAGAAGGCTTTGATCACCACTGAGACGGTGACTGGTGCCTCTAAGCCAAGAGATCGGCACCATGTTGAATGGCCCCTGGTACCTCTGTGTAACTTACATGTATCAGGTGGCACCTTAAACCTCCTTTCCTTATTCATAGGGGAATAAGCCTGGCTTCACCTTTGGAGCCCCTTTGTACCCCTAAACCTTATTAAATACCACTCCCGATAGCCACACAGACAGACAGGCAGGCAGGGGTCATTCCATAAAGTGGTCAAAGCAGAAGTCCTAACCTGCCACTCCTGGTTCTCTAAATGTGTTCTTGTCATTCCTAAAGTCCAACTCCCAGACCAGATGCACTGAGCTGGCCATCTCCTCCCTTAGCATCTGCTCTGGCTTGGCCAGCTGGGCTCTCACTTGTTGAACAACCCCATTCTCCCTCTGAGCCTTCTCCCAGACTCTTCCTTTTTGCTCTGTGCCAGAGGAGCCAGGAGCCAAGCACAAGACCATCCAGCGCTGAGCCAAGCTAGATATGTGGTAGAACTGCCTGAGGGGCCCTCGTGCCTTCTCCTTGCTGCTTCCCAGAAATCTCCCTGATGTCAGTTATCTGAGATGCAGGACCCTAATAGGCTACTAGAACACCCAGCCTCAGAGTCCAGAGAACATCTTAGCATGCCTGAGGCCAACTGCTAACGATTCTCTGCACCTGGAAGTGTGAAACAGAAGTGTTGTTATTTTCATGTGAACTTCACTATGTCAGCCATGCATGGAAGCTTTGTAGGGGTATCACTGGGAAAAGAAAAAGCTTTTACTTGAGGTCATTGAATGTGCCTTGGACACTGGCCGAGGGCACCTGGGTGCTGCTTCTGTTCACTGGGGAGGTGTGGAAGGCAGACAGGGAGGAAGTCAGGAAGTTGAAAATGGGAAGTGCCGCCGTCTACCCAGGATCTGCGGGTTCCTGTGATGAGTGTTAATTCCCAGCCTTTCTTCCACCAAGGATGCCTCCAGAAGGCAAACTGGACTTTTTTTCTATGAATTGATATGCTTCCAAGTTTGATTACCCAGGAGTCATTGTAGATACCAGTCCATGCTCCTGGTGAGTAGGAGATGAGCAAGATTGTCACACAGATGATGTCATTCCAGCTGAAAAGGAAGGAACTGGGGCTTTACTTAGCAGTAGAGCCTCATCTTGGGGAAATTTTAAGCTTTCACTTGGGCTTTCTGAAATATTGTAAATAGCCCAGGAATGCATGCCCCCTCCACCCAACTCTTTCCTGGGCTCTACCTGAGAACCCATGCCTTGCCTCTAAGGAAAGCGTTTCAGACTGCAGGCCTTTGAGCAGGTGTTTTGGGTCCTCACTTGGGGTGTCCTCAGATCCTCCAACCATCTGTGGTGCCTTAGGTGAGTCCTGACCTGGGACCTTGCATTCCTAGAAATTCCTGCAAGTTCTTCATATTCCCAGACGTACTGACAGTAGGAAAAGTGGGTGTGCATGTGACTGGAGGCTCTGATAGGAGCTCAGGTTTCTTGAGGAAGCTAATTTTATGACAAATTAAATCCAAAAAGATGTGGAACATCTTAGCTCTGTTTTACAATTCTCCTTACATCTTCAGGTTACCCAAAAGGTTGTTTTTATAGAAAGAGGAACAAAGGAGGCTCTGAATTTTCTCCTTCAAGTGAGAGGGAGTAAGGATGCTTGGGTTTCAAGTGTCCGCCCCTCCCTTACTTGCTGTGTGACCTTGGGCACATTACTCAACCTCTCAGAGCCTCAATTCCTTACCTGAGAAACAGTGTTATGAAAATTAAACAAAAATCACATAGAGCATTTAAGGTCTCTGACATATAGTAAGTACTCAAACAATGGTGGCTGATGCTGTGTGTTTATTACATATAATATTCTCCGCCTTTATTTTAGACACCCCCCCCCCCCCCCCCCGCCAACCATCACTTCCTAAGAGATTGACTTATGGCTGGCTCTGGAGCCTGGCCAGGAGCTCCCTCAACATGGAGACAGTGCCTTCCCCACTGGACCCCGGGGCTCCTGTAGGGTCGAGGGGAGGTAGTCTCCTCCCTCTGTGCCAGCTCATCCCTATTCCTCTGCTCCAGGCCCAGCACCAGACTCAGCTTGATGATGAAAATGTCCAGGATATGCCAGTGTAGGGGAAGAAAAATAATTTTCCCTCTGCCCTTCTGAGTTCTTGGCTAAGACCCCTGTAATAAAAGATGAGTAAGAGAAAAACAAACAGAAATTATTAACATGTATATCTCATGTGTACATGGGAGATACCCAGGAAAAAATGGGTAACTCAAAATGGTGGCTTTAGAATTCAGGATTAAATGCCATCCAAATTGGGAAGGGGAGAGAGGGAAACAGGCCCCACAAGGGAGAGTAAATGATTTTTAGGGAAGATGAATGCTCCACACACACACCACAAGAGTTACTGGGGGGTATGATAGTCTGTGACAGAGGTTGTCTGGGTGTGGTGTGGAGTTTTAGTCTCCTCTCCTGTGAGGAGACAATCTGTCCCCAGTTGGTGAAACCCAGAGGAGATCTATGACAAGTGAGTTCCTTCTAGAGGATCTGTCGTTAAGCAGATAAGGGCAGTTCAGAGAAAGCCTCTCCTGGTCTTTGCTGGTTTTCAAGTGCCTACAACTCAAAATCATCAATATACCAAAGCGGAATATTTTAGGGCCGCAAATTCTGTTACCCTTCACCACAGTGGCATGAGGATTATTTTGAGCCGAAGACATTTGAGAATTAACAGCTGCAGGAAGGAGCTTTTTTTGAACTTCCTTTAGCTTCCTAAAAGCAGTCTCCCAAAAGATTTCAACTGTCATAAATCCCCTCTCCAGGAGCTTCATCGCAGAGAAGATTGACTTTTATCACTAAAGACAAGAAGCCAGCACAAGTCAGCACTGGGAGAAGAAATCATCTAAACAGACATTGTCCTAAAACTATCAATTCTCCCATTCATTCTCCTAAGGGCCTATTTATTCTTCCTAAAAGTCACTTGTTCCCCAGCAATGTGCCCCCCACCCCTCCCCATACCTTTATAAAGTGGTATACAAGCCTCAGATTCTAACCAGTTTCATGAGTCACATTTTTCTGTGAACTCCCTAATATAGGTAAATGAATAAAAAGCTTCCTTTTCTCTTGCTAATCTGTCTTTTGTCAGTTTAATTTACAAGTCCTCAATTACTGAACATAAGAGGGTAGAGGAAAAGTTTTTCCTCCCTAACTGTGAGTCTGACTGGCCAATATCTTATCTAACAGCATTGAGGTTTTCCTCCAGGAAGCTTTAAGAGTGGCAAATTGAAGAAGGCCTACAATTCCAACAGAGCCCACGGAAAGGGTGATGGGTGGCAAGACCTTTGTGAGGGCATCCTATCCCCTTTGGTGCTTCATTTCCCAGGCTCAGAAATTCATTGCTTTTGTACCCAGAGGTGATCGGTTTCTACAAAACATCTCACAGGAGCCAAGCCCACAAAGACTGATGGATAGGTCCAGCACAAGGAAAGCTAGGAGGTTACCAGAGGTTACTTAGTGAGCACTGAACTCTGATTAGGTGGACAGTGGCCCATGATAATAATGGCTGGAATCAGCAGATAGCCCATTATAAATAAATCTACTATGTCACAAGGCCATTCTGGGACCACAGTCACCCGGAGGTGTGTCTGTTACAACCATGAATTTCTGGGCACCACTCCAGACCTAAGAATTCACCATCTCTGGCACCGGACTCAGGTAGCTGCAGGTTTAACTAAGTCTCCAGGTGATTCTTCTGAGGCTCAAAGTCTGCAGGCCTCCGCTCCAGGGATACACCTGCAGAAAACTGATTGCTTTGGTGGTTCCCTCATCACAGTTAGCCCTTCTGATCTGTGGATTCCTTCTTTAGGCCGGTTGATTCTTTCAATTAGGGTATTTTGGGAACCAGGGAGCTATTTTATCTCCATAAAACTTTGTATATCTCTACTCTGATATAGCAAATAATTTATTTTATATTTTAGCCTCAGAGGTCAATTTGATTTAGCTCTATCTGGTGAGGACATTAAAATTACTTCTTCCTTTTAGCTAGAAAGCCACCTATTGCTCAGTGCTCTGTTGTCAGTGTGGTAGTGGGAGGCCCTCCAGTCACCCCCTGCAGACCTCCATTACTCCCTGTTCTGGGCCAAGGGTATAAGCCAATGCATTTTATTTTGCCAGTCAAGCATTCACTCTACCCCTGTGCTTAGAAGCTCTCGCTTGGCTGCTGGTGGGTAGGAGTGAGCATATTTGCATGGGAAGTCTGGGTAGGGTGGCTATACTTCTGGGTCTGTGCCCACTGTACTGATGGTATACGAACAGTGCCCTCCTTCCACTCGTGGCCAGTTTGGATAACAGATTATAAGCAAACCATTGCAGAAGCCTCTCGAGAAGCAAAGGATAAAGATTCTGACCCTTTTCCTTTTGATGATCAGTTTTCTTCAAATAGTTCTGTGGCCTGGGATACACTGACTGAGATGAGATGACACAGGGGACCCCAGAAGGGAATGAGGAGGCTGGACCAGGGACCCAGGCCCAACACCAGTATGCAAGAAAATACCATATGGCATTAAGTATGAGTGAAGAAAGCGAGTCAGAGTAAAGAAAAGGGGAGGAGCGGGTATTTCAAATGCGGTGGTCAGAGAAGGCCTTCCAATAAAGTGACTTTGAGTGGAGACCTGAGGGAAGACAAAGAGCAAGCCTTGGGATCCCAGGGGAAGAGAATTGCGGGTAGAAGGAACAGCAAGTAGAGAGGTCCAGAGGCAGGACCAGCTTATTTAGTCACATGAACCTGGAGGTTGGGGAGGACGAGAGAGGGAGGAAGCAGCCTGAGAAGGCAGGAAGGTTCCTCCTTAAACACTTTTGTTTAAATAAAGAAATGTACACTTATTTAATGGAAATAAATTTATTTAATGTATTTATTTGATGTAAGTTTTATGTGACAGGAGAGCCTTCCTCAGGAAACAAAGTGTTTTAACCTCAGTGTTTCTGAGCTAGGCTTGATCAAGAGTGGAAAGTCATGGAAAGACAGGACAGGACAAAGGGGGGAGTTTGAGCTTAGGTTAAGAACTGGGAGAAACTTAGCAAGGCCTGTTTGTTAGGAGTCTTCTGGGTGTCCCTCTGTCTTAGACGTGAGGGTGCTCCTTTCCTCCAGGAATGAGGAGGGCATCTCTCACATGAGGGTCTTATGAGCTGCTTCAGGGAAGAAGGGTGGAGGAAGGTTGGAATGATTTCCTGCACCTGCCATTTTCTCAGATCCCATCAGCTGAAAATATTCAATATGCCAAGTTGCCTTATTTTGGGGTAGCACGTTCTGAACCCTGTCAGTATCTTGTAGTGACCCCTACAGGTCCTACTTGTACAAGTGCTACTCCTGCAACCACTGTGATCTGTCCAAAATGTGACTCCTTGCATGAGAGGTGACAGGCCTCAAGGTTCTCAGAGATCACCTAGGCCTTGTTTTCTCCATCTGTGAGAAGGGGATGACGACACCTTCCTCACAGGAGGTAGTGTGGTGGCATTCTCGGCTGGAGCCCAAGTTCCCGCAAGGGGACATGGCACGACGGGACAAGCAGGATGTCTTCTCCTGATGGGAAAGTCCCAGACAAACCAGGATGAGTTGGTCATGCTCGAGAGAGGGGTCATTAGCTAAATTTCTTCTGAGAATGGACAAAAGGAAGGAACTCTGGCTAGCTAAAAGGGGGGAGAAAAAGAAGGATGCTGGGATAGCTCACTGAATCTAAGGAAAAGCAAGGCAGGTGAGCCTCGGGTGGAACAGACCCAGTGTAGCGATGGAGAGCTCAGCTAAAACCATTTTCAGCCTGTCTCTGGTCATTAGTGTGAGCCATCACAGACAACAGGTAGCCAGCAGGGAGTGACAACCACAACTGGTGCCCCCAAAATGACCTTCCTATAGTAAGAGCAACAGGACTACTGATTTATTTCACCCACCACGTCTCAGGTAAAATGTCCCTCATGGCCCACCTAACCAGAAACATACCAGGAAGGGAACCCCGAAAACAGGCCAGCCTGGCTACAGTGACACTTTCCAGCCACCACATACCCTGGTTCTCCCTTCACAGGTGGCTTCATCATGTGAGGCTCTCCCTGTTTGTACCCCCCACTTTATACCTCCACACACCTGGCTGAAAAATGACAAATATCAAACAAAAAGGGCCAAGGACAGGCAAACCCCTAAGATACTTAATTCCAGGCCCATAAGATCCATCAATTTTGGGGTATAATCAGCTATGTATTTATGAATTGTCCGAATGTGTTGTAATCCCAAACATTCCCTTGACATCTTGATATCCAAGATATTTGTTTAATATATATATATATATATATATATATATATATATATAGTGTATATATATAAAGCATATATATATAGTGTATATATATAAAGCATATATATATATATATATGTCTTGATGAAAAATATATGTGTTATCTTTTCAACATTCTCTTTACTTAGTACTCTAGTAAGGTAATAAGAGTAGAAATTTAAAAGGAAATAAGAACAGTGCAGTGAGCACCCATATGTCCTGAGGGGGACTTGTCTCATTCAGATTCCCAGCACCTACTACGCTGCTTGGCCAGAGTAAACTATACACACACATACATATATGCACACGCTTTCATACACACTTATGTGTATATAAAGTGTAAGTCAAACTTTCTTTTTTTCCCACTTTATTGAAACATAATTGATATATAACATCGTATAAGCTTAACATAATGATTTGATACACTAACATATTGGAAAATGATGAATACAGCAGGGTTAGTTAACACTTTCCCATAAATAAACTTTGAAAGAATGAATTGCATTTATATTTGTAGAGTTTCCTTCCTTATAAGAACCATGTGTTCCATTTTATGGCAGTGCTAAGGACACAAGGTTCACTTTTTAAGAAAAACCTATTTTCAAGTGGGAAAAGTGGAATTGATTAAAATAAATGTACTTAATAGTTACATGGAAGGTAGAACGCAGCTATAAAAACCATGAAGTACAAGAGTGAGGTTCGGGAACCGTGGGGTGGATGTAAGTGGGGACTGTGTTGCAAGGGTGTCAGGGGTGGGGGCATTGGGAATGTCTACTTCCAGGAAAGGCTTCCCAGCCCTTCTATCCTGACACCACCCATATGCACAGGAGATCATGGGTTAACGGCACTGGCCAGGTCCGCTGGCAGCCTGTGTCCTGTGTTCAGGCAGCTCTGAGAGCTGTGGCCAAGGCAGGCAGCCGCTCGCAGAGAGCCGGCCAGGCACAGGCTTTAACATATTGCTACCAATAGTCCCTTCACAACAATCTAGGTTTTTCTCACATGCATCTCAAAACTCATTCCCTTGTTCCAAAGCTGCTTCCACATTTTTAGATATTTGTTACAGCAGCACCCCACTCTGTTGTACCAAAATCTGTCTGAGTCAGCTAGGGCTGCCATTATAAAATACCATGGATCGGGTGGCTTCAAGAACAGGAATTTGTTTTCTCCCAGTTCTGGGGGCCGGAAGTCCTAGACCAAGGGGTTAGCCAGTTCCATTCCTGTGAGAGCTCTCTTCCTGGCTTCAGACAGCTACCTACTTGCTGTGTCCTCACACAGCTTTTCCTCAGTGTGTGGGCAAGAAGTGATCTCTCTTCCTCTTCTAAGACCACCAGCTCTATCAGATCAGAGCCCCAAACTTACTTAATCTTAATCATCTCTGAAAGGCCCTGTCTCCAAATACAGTCACATTGGGGGTTAGGGCTTAAGCATATGAGTTTGGAGGAGGACACAATTCCGTGCATAGCACAGGAAATCCAGAAAAAAAAAAGTGCAGGGACCATTGGTGGTGATTTGGTGCCAGAAACCCAGGAAAGCCCCTTCTTGGCTCCCCTTCCTCTCTGCTCATTCATTAGTTTAGTATCTATGGAATATACTGCTGGCACTTTCCTGGTTTGCATTGCTCCTCTTGGCTCAGGAAACTAGAATATCACACACACACACACACACACACACACACACACACACAGGGGGACCTGGAAGGAGTAACTTGAGAACTGAGGTGATCTCCCTGTAAACGCCGAATTATAAAATGCCTACCAGAGGCCAGGCCCCCATTCACTACCCCTGGTCCTTTAAAGCCCTGTTCTCCTGAGCAGTGTTCCCCTCCCATGTCTGTCATTCACTAGATCTTTACATCAGCTGGGTATTGGGGGATCCAAATATACTAGAGGACGCAGCCTTAGGAGCACATAGGCACACCATTTGCCACCAGCAGGGCTACCTGAGTGAAGCAGGAGAGGAGCTGGTGCTGAGGTAACAGGGTTCTTATTTCCTGGACAAAGAATTAGGTCACAGAGTACAGGCACTAGAAGGGGACTTCCAGTTTAATAGTGTTAACATCGAGACTTGGGAGACAAGTTTTTAATTCAAAATGGATTGGCAGAGAGGAAAAATTTTCCTCTACCCTTCAAGAATTTTCTAGCAGGTCTAAGAATTAAATTGACATGAGTCAGATTAACAGGAAAAAAAACAAACAGTCTAATTACCTGGGCACAGACGCCCAATAATAAATTTGAGATCTATAGAAATGAGCAAGGCAGACAGCTTTTACACATTTTAGGCAAAGAAACATGTCTGTGAGGAACTGACTGGACAAAGAAAACTTATGTTCAGGAGCTTCAATTAGTAAGGAATTTCAAACAGAATTTGTGCTGGGATAGTAAATTAGTAAAAAGTAACTGGGTTTGTTTGCATGGCCTTCTTGGCTCTGAATTCTTCCTGTCTCATGGTAAGGACGTCTCTCCACTCCTGGTACAGGGAGGGTATCTTTCACATGGGAGATTTTGTTTCTGCTTTCTGGAGACCAGGTGGGATGGGGGCCAGAGCATTCTTCTCATGCTGGCTGTTTCTTAAGTAACTTTAATTTAAAATAACCAATATGCCTAAGTGGTACATTTTGGGGCAGTCTGTCCTTGGCCTCCACAGGGTCAAGGACTTCAGTTTAAGAAGTAAAACTATAGGGGCGCCTGGGTGGCTCAGTCAGTTGAGCATCTGACTCTTGATTTCAGCTCAGGTCATGATCCCAGGGTCATGGGATCAAGCCCTGCATCAGGCTCTGTGCTGAGTGTGGCGCCTGCTTGTCATTCTCTCTTTCTCTCCCTCTACCCTTCTTCCATACTTGTACTCTTTCTCTTAAAAAAAAAAAAAAAGTAAAATTATATAACTTGAATCTAGGGCCAGGCAGTATTCTTAGACTTGACACTCAAAGCATGTTTCATAGAAGAAAAAATTGATACATTAGATCTCATCAAAATGAAAAAGGTTTTCTCGGTGAAAGACCTTGCTAGGATGAAAAGACAAATTACAGAGAGAAAATACTTGCAAATCATGTGTCCAACAAAGGAGTCGTATCTAGAATATGTAAAAACTCAGTTTTAAAAAAAATACACAATACAAATAAGAAATGAGCAAAAGGCACGAAGGGACATTTCACCAAGGGAGTGGAAATACACACATGAAAAGAAGTTCACTATTGTTAGTCAGTAGGGATGTGCAACTTAAAGCCACAGGCTCACCTATCAGACTAGCCAATATAAAAAAATAGCAAATACTGGAGAAAATGAAGGGCAAACAGATCACTGATATGTTGCTCGTGGGAGTGTAAAATGGTATCATCACTCTGGAAGAACAGTTTGGCAGTTTCTTATAAAATTAAATATGCAATAACCATACAATCCAACATTTGCACTCTTGGGCATTTATCTCAAACGAATGGAAACTTATGTTCACAAAAAACTCTGTACTATTTTTATAGCAGCTTTATTTGCAGTAGCCAAAAACTGTAAAGAATTTAGTTGACCTTTAAGATGTGAATGGTTAGATAAACTGGTGTATCCACATCATGGAATAATACTCTGTGAGAAAAAGGAACAAACTATTGATACACACAGCACCTTAAATGAATTATGGGGATTATGTGGCTGACAGAGCAGAGCCTGGTTGGAATTCTCTCTCTCCCTCTCTCTCTGCCCTTCCTCTGCTTGCACACACTCTCTCTCTCAAAATAAATAAATAAACTTAAAAAAATAATCAGCCTAAAATATTCCACATGCCAAAGAGACACATTTAGGGGTGGGAAATTTCACTCCCCTATAAGATCAAAGAGAGGTGATTGTATTTGAGCCTCCACTCATAGAACAGATCATATCAGTTTCAAGAGTCTGAAATTGTACATCCAAGGACAATCTCTATTCACCATAGCCCTGAGTTCAGCATCTCTTGAAAACTGCACTTGATTTTATGCAGTCTCAAAGCAGAAGGCTCTCTTCACTCCATGACCATCTTTGGAGTGTTGCCTCTGTCTGTCATTTACTCTCTCTCCATCCTGTTCAGAATATTCCAGGTGCAGTCTCTTCTTCAGGAGCAGCCAGGGCTGCAAATAGGCATGGAATGGTTCTGGACCAGAATCTGCCATGCTTGCTGCCTCAAACATTGGTTATCTTAGGTCTGTGTATTTGGAATGGTTAGGGAAGCTTTTATAGACACTTGATAGCGTCGCTCTAGACAGGCAAGGTATATTAGACATGTTTGATCTCATGTGATGGATACCCACTCTGAATGGTGAGTGTGTGAGGCTGTCAATCTCACAGGCATCCTGGGACTAGAAAACAACCAGTGGGAAGGCCCCGCTGTGGCCTGGACTGGGGAGGTTAGGAACAAGGCTTTCCCTGCCACCTCCTAGGGAGCCTTTTGCCTGCTCTCCCCTCTTTGCTTCTACATAGTCTTTCTGTTCCTCAATGACCTCACCTAGTATGTGACTTTGACTTACCATTGACTGTGAGTGGGAGCAACACCAAGGAACAGGCACAAGCTGGGTGATCACCTGGAAACCTTCCTTCTGTGGTGGGAAGCTCGTGTCCATAGGCTGGTTCTCTTTCTAGGAAAAATCTGGATCACAGGCAGTCCTGTGCGAGCTCCAGGCTGGAGTGTAGTTTGTAGTGTGTAGTTTGAAGGCACTGGGCACCTCACAAAGTTTTTCTGCCTCCCTGCTCCAGAAATTCTATAAAAGGAATTAAAGTTTCTTGGGGCACCTGGGTAGCTGAGTTGGTTAAGCGTCTGACTCTTGGTTTCAGCTCAGGTCATGATCTCATGGTTTCTGGGATTTAAGCCCCACATTGGGCTCTGTGCTGACTCTGTGTAGACTGCTTATGATTCTCTCTTTCCCTCTCTCTGCCCTTCCCTAGCTCATGCTCTCTCTGTCTCTCTCAAAATAAACTTTAAAAATTTATTTAAAAAAATAATAAATTAGAGGTTCTTTTGTGTGAAGCCCTCTCCAGACAAGGCCTTGGTGCTGGGAAGGAGCAGAGATGGACAGACTCTGGCACAGGCCACTAGAAAGCTAGCCCCTGAAAAATGCAATAAAAGGTAGTTTGTGATAAGCCACAGAAGAACTATGTGTGTTGAAGAGAGGAAAGAGGACATGTGTTTCAACTGATGAGCACTATTCTGAATGGCGGGCAGTGTGAGTTGCCCTGCCCAGGGAGGTAAGGCTAAGTCAAGTTCTTGGAAGAAGTCGAGCTGGAGCCCACAGGTCAGTGATGAGGCAGACTTAGATCTGCCTATGGAGAAGGGGAACACTGATGAGGAAATTACCCCAAAGGTATTTAACATCCAGCTTCAAAACTTTGAGTCTTCCTTGGGAAAGCAAGCTGGTACAGCCACTCTGGAAAACACTATTGAGGTGTCTCAAAAAACTAAAAATAGAAATATCCTATGACCCAGCAATTGCACTACTAGGCATTTATCCAAGGGATACAGGTGTGCTGTTTCGAAGGGACACATGCACCCCCATGTTTATAGCAGCACAATCAACAATAGCAAAGTATGGAAAGAGCCCAAATGTCCATCGATGGATGAATGGATAAAGAAGATGTGGTATATACATACAATGGAGTATTACTTGGCAATCAAAAAGATTGAAATCTTGCCATGTGCACTACGTGGATGGAACTGGAGGCTATTATGCTAAGCAAAATTAGTCAGAAAAAAACAAAAATCATATGACTTCACTCATATGAGGACTTAAGATACAAAACAGATGAACATAAGGGAAGGGAAACAAAAATAATATAAAAACAGGGAGGGGGACAAAACAGAAGAGACTCATAAATATGGAGAACAAACTGAGGGTTGCTGGAGGGGTTGAGGGAGGGGGGATGGGCTAAATGGGTAAGGGGCACTAAGGAATCTACTCCTGAAATCATTGTTGCACTATATGCTAACTAACATGGATGTAAATTTAAAAAAATAAATAAACATGATTAAAATTAAAAATAAATAAATAGATAAACATTAAAAAATTACTGAAGAGATATATACATATTTTTTGTCTAGTAAGTCTTTGAAATTTGATGTGTATTTTACATGTGAAGCCTATCTCAACTTGGAGTAGCCACATTTCAAGTGCTCAGTAGGGACATGTGGGGACCAGCTACCATACTGGGCAGCAGAGGAACAGTAAGAGTCCACTATCATGTTACCCAGCAATACCAGTACCTCTGCCCTGATGTAGTGTCTGAAATTGCACTATGGGCTACTCTTATGGCTGGAAGCATCATCTTCAGAAGGCCACACGTACCTGCAGATGTGCCATCTAGGAGGGTTAAAACATTGATCCAGCAGCCTATGCCATTAGCACACCACCCAATCAGAGCCATAATGACTTGGAGGCAGAGAAATGTCTCTTAGGACTTTTTCTGCCCTACCCTCAGTTATCTAGGAAAGACTAGGTCCTTAAATGAAATGCTTTCCTTTTCAATTATCTAAGCCCAATTGGCTGCTTTGAAAGCTCCATACTTCTGGTTCAGTAAACTTGTCTCCTGCCCTCTTAAGGATCTCAATTGAGCAGTCTTGGACTGTTGGTCTGGGCCTCTGCAGAATTATAGTGTCCCAAACCCGACCTTCCTTTCTGGACCCTCTCCCTGCTTGCTCCCCAAACCTTATCCCATCACCAGCTTCGGGGGTCCTATTCCTGTAGGATTTTGCCATTAAATCCCTTAAATGGTGGTCCAAGCCAGTTTGAGCAGCCTGAGAACAAACTTAAGCTGGAAATCACAATTCAAGATGAAGATTAGAAAGGGGCTTCTTGAAAAGGCTCAGCTGCTCAAAGCAGCCTCATTTTCTCATTCATTTCTCTCTATCCCAAAATGTAGGTTATCAGAGTTATAAGAACTTACATTGTTTCCAAGGGATATAGTAAAGCTATTTTTGTATTGAATGAGTGGAAAATGCCTCTGTAAACATTTAATTTTTTTAAGTTTATTTATTCATTTATTTAGAGAGAGAGTAAGTGCATGCAGGGAGAGACAGAGAGAGAGAGAGAGAATTCCAAGCAGGCTCTGTGCTGTCATTGAAGAGCCTGACCCAGGGCTTGATCTCAGGAACCATGAGATCATGATCTGAGCCGAAACCAAGAGTAGGATGCTTAACTTACTGAGCCACCCAGGAGCCCCGGCATTTTAATTTTTCTTAAATTGGCACTTGTGTAAAAAAAACCCAAACAACAACAACAAAGCACAGATTTCCCACAGCCAGCAGTTCCAAAGTTTTGGAGTAGATCAGTAAAATTTTAATATAAAAAATAACAAAAAAGAAACAAACAAATTCTTTCGATGACCAAAGACATGTTCAGAAACATATTCCAAAACTTGGAACTAAGGAAAAGGTATTATTACTATCTTTCCGTTTAGAACCATGCTGGCTGAATGTATGGATGTTAACCAGTTTTGTATCTAAATTAGCAAACTTTTGCAAACATTATTTCTCTTAGCCACTCTAAAGACTTCACTCTTTCCAATTCCCCCTCTTTTTTTTAATTTTAGAGAGAGAGAGCGAGCATGCATGAGCAGGGGAGAGGGGCCGAAGGGGAGAGAAAGAGAATCTCAATCATGGGGCTATATCCCATAACCCTGGATCATGACATGAGCCAAAATCAACAGGCAGACCCTTAACCAACTGAGCCTGGTTGGCTCAGTCAGTTAAGCATCTAACTTCAGCTTGGGTCATGATCTCACGGTTTGTGAGTTTGAGTCCTGCATCAGGCTCTGCCCTGGCAGTGCGGAGCCTGCTTGAGATTCTCTCTTTATCTCTCCCTCTCTCTCTGTGCCCCTCCCCTCCTTGTGTGCATATTCTCTCTCTCTCTCAAAATAAAAAATAAATAAACTTAAAAAAAAACTTCCTCATATCTTTTTACTTTTTAAAATGTGTGTACTACAAAACTTTTAATCATACACAGCTTGTAGTGTATTCTATGGGACAGTGTGACCTATTATATCATGTACCTTCCCACATGGTTGCTGAGAAATGACAGCTCCCTGGGCTGCCATCCCTCCCTGCGTTCTGGAAAGAGTTTGCTTCTGAATGGCAGGTCCTCTCTTCTGGTCCTCATTCATGGGATGGAATCTCTTTTCCACATATAGTCGTTACTCCATTTGTGCCCCCAGAAATCAACAATACAGGGCCACAGTATAGGACTGGGGAATCAGGAGACCTGAAAGTTTGTCCCAATATTGCTACTGAAAGATAATAGAATATGCCACCCCCAAATATGCCACTTTGACCCAAGGATTATTTTGAACTGAAGGAAATTGAGAAGAAGCAGATACAAGAAAAACTCTCAGTCCTCCTGCTTTTTGCCTAAAAGTAGGACATAAATTTGTAAAGTTGTCCCCCTCCCCTCTCTTCCAGAAAGAACAGATGTTTATCACCAAGATAACTCTAGACCCTTATCAGTTTAGAGATGGCAACAGAGGAACTGACATGATAAATTTTACTAACTAGCCCTTATGTCCCATTAGTTCCCCCCATATATTTACCTTCCCCAAATTTGTCACCCCTGTGAAGCTCAAAGTCCTTTGTCTTGCCACGTCACTACAAATTTATTGTTCTTTTGTTAAGATGTTGTAGAAGTCCAAGTTCTGACCACCGCCTTTGAGTTAGTTACTCATCACCCCAGGGTAGACTAAAAATTCTTAGGGCGTCCAGCTCCACTTCCTGGTTCACTTTCCCAGCTTCCTCCCTTCCTTCTTCCTGGTTCAATGAAGGTGTTATGCATGTTTGCAGCCTCTATTTGGCCCTAGCTTTTGTTCTATGTCTGAAGCCCATCCCTACCCCTTCAAACCATCAGCTATGATTCACCTGTGGGTTTCTGAATACTGGGAGTTCCCACAAGTGAGCCAGAAAGTGGGTTCTTTTATTTTTTTTAATATCAACAATTTATTTATTTATTTAAGAGCATGTGCATGCAAACAGGGGGAGGGGCAGAGAGAGAAGGAGAGAGACAGTCTTAAGCAGGTTCCACACTCAGCATGGAGCCTTACATGGGGCTTGATCTCATGACCATGAGGTCATGACCTGAGCCAAAATCAAGAGTCTGATGATTAATTGACTGAGTCACCTAGGCTCCCCAGGAAATGAGTTCTAAGTGACTGGGAATAATAGTCCTATGCTCTGGGATTAGGGATGGGAAGTATCCACTCTCTTCTGGTGGTTTTATCCATTATTGCTTCCTCTGGATCTGGAAGTTGTTCCAGCAAACCCTGGCTGCTCTGCAGGAAATGTTACAAATAATTATTATTTCTTCAGGAATTACTTTTTAAAAATATATGTGCCTTTTTAAAAGATTGGTTATAGGGGCACCTGGGTGGCTCAGTCAGTTGAGCATCCTGACTCTTGATTTCAGATCAGATCATGATCCCAGGGTCGTGGAATTGAGCCCTGTGTTGGGCTATGCACTGAGCTTGGAGCCTGCTTGGGATTCTCTCTCTCTCTCTCTCTCTCTCTCTCTCTCTCTCTCTCTCTCTCCCTCTCCCTCTCTCCCTCCCCTCCACTCACGCTCTCTCTCTCAAAAAAAATTTTTTTAATAAAATAAAAAGATTGTTATTGTGCAAATGTTTCTGACTGCCTTATGTAGCTACTTTTCTCCCCTGGCAGGACCCATGTATAATTTTAGGTAAAAGTAGAAAGGAAATTATGATTCCATAATCATAAGACTAGTTTTAGTAATACACCTACTTCAGAGAATCTCAGCCTCCCTAAAGCATGCCCTGTGTGCAAAGAGCAAAGACACTAGATTCTGGCAGGATTTGGGCACCACACTCACTGATTGTGCAGGTGACTATCTCAGGACTGAGACATGTTCCCCACTTGGAAAAGTAGATCTTCTGATGTGAAAGGTGTGAAGACAGATGGGACACAATAGCATAATCATTCTCACATTATTAGTCCATGATCATTTCATTTTCGCTGGCAACCCATCTTCCTTCTGTGTTTCCCCTCACTCAAAAGCCTATTGTGGCCATGGCCAAGGCCTCACTATGTCCAGAAATCACAACACCATCAACACTCATAGAAACTGGTGTTTTTCTCCATTTGGGTGGTTTCCTATGACCAGCCAAGGGAAGGACCCAACAACCATTCTCAATGCCCATAGGTTGACCTTGAGTATTCTTGTTATTTTATCATTGTTACTTTTTCCCCAGAGGAAAGGAAAAGGGCCTACTAGGTACTGAATTGTGTCCTCTTTCCAAATAAAGCCTTTACAAAGTAATTAAGGTTCAATGAGGTCGTAAGGATGGACCCTAATCCAATAGAGCTGGTGTTCTTGTAAGATGAGGAAGAAATACCAGAGTACTCTGCCTCCCCCATGTGAGGACACAGCAAGGTGTCTGCCTTCTGCAAGCTAGAAAGAGAGCTCTCACAGGAACTAAATCAGCCAGTACATTGACCTTGGACTTCCCAGCCCCCAGAACTGTGAAAAAATTAATTTATATTAAGTCATTAGATTATGAGGGCCTGAGTAGACTAATACAGGGCCATTCATTCATTCTTCATTTGTTGAGCATCTTTTATGAGACAGTATGAGGTCTAGCCTTGCTGTTGACAGATTTGAGTTTAGTCTTATGGGGAGGGGAAATCTTTTTCTCTATCCTCCTAGGTTCCATGGCTGAAGCCCTAGAAATCAAACTGACAAAAATTAACCAGAAAAAAAACCAGAGTTTATTAATTCACGTAGAATGTTCCAACGGTTGGAACTTGGGGCTTATTTAGCATGTTAATTATAAATTTGTAGAGAAGTGACATAGCAAAAAAAAGAAGGGGATTAGCTTTTAGGGGTGACAAACTGTAGGAAGGTAAATATATGGGAGGAAGCCCAAAGAAGATCAGAGTTATTAAGAGTTATTTTAGTAAAATTTGTTATGTAGATTCCTTTTTTTTTTTTTAAAGTTTACTTATTTATTTTTGAAAGAGAGAGAGCACAAGCAGGGAAGGGACAGAGAGAGAGAGGGAGACACAGAATCTGAAGCAGGCTCCAGGCTCTGAGCTGTCAGCACAGAGCCCAATGCGGGGCTCAAACTCACGAACTGTGAGATCATGACCTGGGCCAAAGTTGGACACTAAACCAAGTGAGCCACCCAGGGACCCCTGTAGATTGCTCTTGATGCCTTGGGCTGATAAGATTCTAGAGTTGTCCCTGGTGATTAAGAGTCTAGGAGTTGTCCTCCTCTTCCTTGTATAGAAGAGGGAGACACTTTTACAAATGGAAATTAATATCCTGCTTTCAGCCAGATAGGGGGAGGGCAGACAGCTTTTTTGTTTTTTCTGCATCTGTTGTTTCTTAATTGCCTTCAGCTCAAAATAATCCTTATGCCAAAGTGGCATATTTGGGGGTGGCATATTTTGATTTCCTTCACTCCTGACTCTACCAGCTAAGTGACCTTCACCAATTTACCTGACTTCTCTAAGCCCTCGAGAGGCTTATAAAATGGGTTCAGTAAGAGTATTTTCTTCTTCATAGCACTGTGATGAGGATTAAATGAAATATTGCATATACACTCTTAAAATAGAGCCTACCAGAGTTTGTTATTTCCAGTGGGGAGGGGGGGAGGGAAGAGATGGTGCAGAAGTTAAGGACTTAGACTTTGAAGCTATATAGCCTGGGCTTGAATCTCAGCTCTGTCACTGTGTGACCTTAGGCATATAACCTAACCTGTCTGGGCCTCAGTTTTTTTCATCTGTAAAATATGCAATATAATTCATAGGGTGTTGAGTTATAAAATAAATGAATATATGTAAAGCGCTTCCAGCAGGACCTGGCATACTGGAAGTTTTATGTAAGTTTTAGCTGTTTCCATCATCCTGGGCTCAGGGAAGGGAGAGTAAACCAGCAGCAGCAGCTTGACAGACCCTTTCTGCCTGAGGTCAGTGGAGTCGACAAGGCCCATTGCTGTGAGTCTGGATCCCTGAGTGAGTGTTCACACCTGCTATCCAGGTGTGACCTTGAGCAGTTCCTTCATCTCCGTGGGTCTCATTCCCTCTTCTGTAAAAGGTGGCTGGATGACAGGACCTCAGAGGTGGGCGCTTGTATTCATGATGGGGATAGAAGCAGAGGCAGGGACTAAAATGACAAAGCAGAAATCCAAGATGACCTTTTGGAGTGCCATAAAGGTGGACCAGTGAGTAGGAACACTGCTGGCCTGGTGACGGCAGCCACCCACTCAAACTGCTGGGGAAGGTTGGGTGCTCGGGTGAGGGACATAATTTCTGCATTGGATTGGAAGGGATGAGAGGCCCATCCTCACCACCACCTTCACACCCCAGATCCTTGCCAGCATGTAGCAGTGTGGCATAGACAACTCCTCTTCCTTGCCTTAACAATCTAGTTTACTGCAGAAGTGTTAAATATTCATGCAGAGAAAGGCCTGGGAAGCTTCAGTATATGCTTCCCAGGGGTTTATCTGTGCCAGGGGCTTGAATTCAGGGGAAAATGAACTGCCGCCTCCTCCCGGGAGGTGATGCTGGGAGGAGCAGGACCAACTGTTAAGAGGACAGGGTGATACCTGAGTGTCCACCGAGCACTGGTTCCCTAAGGGAGGGACTAGGGAACAGATGACTGTGGGGACAGGGAGGGGCCAGGGCCCCCGGAAGAGGGGTTTTCTGAGACCACATTTCCATGGTGACCTAGAGGATCCAGGGAAATCAGCGGTAGGAGGCTGCTTCTGAGGGTGTAAACCTGCCAACTGAACCAGATGAGGATTAAGTAATATATCAAATTTGGGGAGACTCCTCTTTGCTGGTGGCACCCCCCGGGGAAGGGTCTTGGGCCAGACCTTTGGCAGGAACAATCCTATGGAATAGAATTCAGTTCAATTGCTTTTACAACATGCCAAGGGCAGAGCGAGTTGCTGGATATACACCCAAAAATGAAATGCAGCCCCTGTCCTCCCCAGTTAGGTTGAAAACACAGTCCTGGACACTTAAAATATAACTTAGCCTCGTGGTGAAAGACAACACACCACACCAAACTACATGTCCAGCAAGAGGGGACTGAAGTAATAACCCTTTGGTGCATCTACATGGGGGAACACTAAGCAGCTGTTGAAAAGAATGAGGCCTTCCTTACTGATCTGCAAAGATGTACAAGACACATGAAGTGTAAAAAGCACTGGATGCAACAGTCTGGAGAGCAAGGTCCCATTACACGAAAACCAGAAAGACACCTATGTGACATGTGCATATGTGTGCACATACTTGCCTGTGCATATATTTCTTGGAAAAATAATGCAAGAAAATTAAAATGGCTCTCTCCCGGGTGGCACTGGACCAGTGAGGGAAGAGAACTATAAACTTCCTACTTGTACCCTTTTTCATTTCTTGAATGTTTCAATCGTAAACATATTTGGGCTGCTGTAATAGAATTCCATAAACTGGGTAGCTTATACACAATAGAAATGTATTTCTCACTGTTCTAGAGGTTGGGAAGTCCAAGGTCAAGACAGATTTGGTGTGAGTCTGCTTCCTTGTTTATAGATGACTGTCCTCTTGCTGTGACCTCACATGGCAAAAGGGACGAGAGAGCTCTCTGGGGTCTCTTTTGTAAGGCATGAATTCCATTCATGTGGCCTCCACCCTTTGGCTTAACCATCTCTCAAAGGCCTCACCACTTAATACCATCACCTTGGGGGTTAGGATTTCAACATATGAATTTGTGGGGGAGGGGACACAAACATTCAATCTATGTCACATATATTGATTTTAAAATAGTTTAAAAGATTAAAACAACATAAATACAACCACAAATAGGTACACAAAGCACATTTTGGGGGTATAGAAGGAGGAGGTCTGGGAAGTCGGAGGCCATAGAAGGATGTACCTATGAAATTGAAGGGGTGGGGTAAGTAAGAGCTTAAGTCGAGAAAATTTTGTCTTTTATTTTTCTCTATGACATCAAAGAAGTTGGGCAGGCAGTGACATTTGGAGAAGTCAGGAAGGGGATGGAACAGGTAACTAACTTCATCAGGTGAAAGGTTGTTGAAGGCCCCAAAGACATAACTGACCCAGAGTTGTAGATATTTGTAGGAACGTCAGGGTGCTGGTTACAGTCAGGACAAGGAAGGCTAGGGCTTTCTCTTTTAATCCTTACAACAACCCTTAGAGATAGGTAGTATCACCTTTGTTTATAGATGAGGAAACTGAGGCACAGATAAGTGACTTGCTGGTAGGTAAAAAAATTGGAACCCAGCTCAAATCTGACTGACTACAAAGCCTATGCTTTTGCCAGAAAACTCTGAGGAGGTGCACTGCAACCTCTCCTCTACCCAAAGGGATACACAAATCCTCAGTAAACAGTGACCCAGCCTCTACTTCACCACCAGCACCAAATCTTCAGGCAAAAGTTCTGATGCACAGAAAATTCTTCCTAGTATCTATGCTGATACTTACGCTGCTTTCCTTCCCTTTCGTTGACCTTAGTTCTATCCTCTGCAGCAGCCGCCCTCCAATATGAAAAGATAGCCATTGCAACCCACCTGCATCTTCTTTAGAACAAACATCTCTACTTCTCCCAATGCTTTGATATGACATGAATTCCAAGTGCTTCATCATCCTGGTCTCCCATATATGCCGTTCAGCATACAACAAAAATTACTACATGTTCAAAGAAGGAAATGTGAACCATAATTCAGAGGCAAATCAGTCCAAAGAAATAGACCTCCAGGTGACAGAGATGATTAAATTAGCAGATGTACCAGTCAAGGGTCTGATCAGGAGACAGAAACCAATAATTACAACAGAGAATGTTTAATGTAAAGAATTATTAACTTAAATAGTAGAGAAACTATACAGGTAAAGGGGAGGTACTCTAAGGAACAACCTAGTTCTGAGGAAAAAGGACTAAGGAAGAAACAACTTAAGACGGAGATCCCTTCCCAAGAGCAAAATTCAGATCTAATTTCAATCCATCGAAGGATGGAGAAGTTCTCTAGACTGCCCAGGTCAGATCTGGTCTACAGTGGATAGGAAAGTAGAAAATACTTGCCTCTAGGGCTCAGGTGGGCCAGAGCTTGTGGGTAGGAGTGCAGAGGGAATCCAGGCATTGGGAATCAACTTAGCATCAGGGCAGTGTGAAACCTGGATTGTATGATGTCCATGTCAGGAGGGCCATGGGAAGCAACCACCTGGGATACAGGTAGGCCAAGGCTAGTAGATGGGTACACAGAGGAAGTCAGGATGTAGGGAACCCACTTGCTGACAGGGAAGCCTAAGGCTTGGTATTCATGTTGTTGACATCAGGAGTACTATAGTGACATAGCTGGTGGACAGGAGCCAGGCCTGCAAGTTTGTTGAGGGACTATGTGCTTTGGACATGAAGCTGGCAGTCATGCAGCAATAACAAATAAACAAACACAGAAGCAGTGGAACTGGGAGAAGCTCCTTCCTACTAAGTCCCTCCAGCTTCCTCTACTGACAAAAATGAACATTGTATGGGGCGCCTGGATGGCGCAGTCGGTTAAAGCGTCCGACTTCAGCCAGGTCACGATCTCGCGGTCCGTGAGTTCGAGCCCCGCGTCGGGCTCTGGGCTGATGGCTCAGAGCCTGGAGCCTGTTTCCGATTCTGTGTCTCCCTCTCTCTCTGCCCCTCCCCCGTTCATGCTCTGTCTCTCTCTGTCCCAAAAATAAATTAAAAACGTTGAAAAAAAAAAATTAAAAAAAAAGAAAAAAAAAAGAAAAAAAATGAACATTGTAGTTATTGCAAAAGAGAAATACTTAAAGGGTCTTTCTTGTTGATTATCATAGCACAGCTCATGAAAGTTTGATTTAGCACTAAGAGGCAATAAATTAGTAATTAGCATAGCAGCCAATGACTTTAAAAATTTTTTTAACGTTTATTCATTTTTGAGAGAGAGAGACAGAGCATGAGCAGGGGAGGGAGGGGCAGAGAGAGAGGGAGACACAGAATCTGACACAAGCTCCAGGCTCTGAGCTGTCAGCACAGAGCCCAATGCTGGCTTGAACCCAAGAGCTCTAAGATCATGACCCGAGCCAAAGTCAGATGCTTAACTGATTGAGCCACCCATGTGCCCCGCAGCCAACGACTTTAAAACAGCTTTTATGAATATGTTCAAGGATGTAAATAAATAGACAAATATAATGAATAAACAAATGGAGAATTTTAGCAGAGAAATGGAAACTATTTTTTTTAAGATTTTAAGTAATCTCTACATTCAATGTGGAACTTGAACTTACAACCCTGAGATCAAGAGTCATATTCTCTACTGACTGAGCCAGCCATGAGCCCCTGAAATGAAAACTATTTTTAAAAAGCCAAATAGAGGGGCACCTGGGTGGCTCAGTTGGTTAAGCATCTGACTCTTGGTTTCAGCTCAGGTCATGATCTCAAGGCTTTGGAGTCTGAGCCCAACATCAGGCTCTGTGCTGGCAGTGCAAAGCCTGCTTGGGATTCTCTCTCTCACATCTCTCTCTGCCCCTCCCCCACTTGTGCTGTCTCTCTCTCTCTCTCTCTCTCTCTCTCTCTCAATCAAACTAAGTAAATAAACTTAAAAAAAATAGAATTCAACTTCAAAATGGAAAGCAGATAATTGATTTTTAAACATATGGGGGAGGGGCGCCTGGGTGGCTCAGTCGGTTAAGCGTCCGACTTCAGCCAGGTCACGATCTCGCGGTCCGGGAGTTCGAGCCCCGCGTCGGGCTCTGGGCTGATGGCTCAGAGGCTGGAGCCTGTTTCCGATTCTGTGTCTCCCTCTCTCTCTGCCCCTCCCCCGTTCATGCTCTGTCTCTCTCTGTCCCAAAAATAAAATAAACGTTGAAAAAAAAATTTAAACATATGGGGGAAAGTAACTTATCATCAGACATAAAAATTAATTTTAGACAGTTTATGAGCCTATAGGGAAAAGTTTAAAATTCAAAGTGTCTAGAGGAAAGAATACAAGAAAATCTTAATACTCTTGGGCTACACAAAAATTTCTTAGGCAGGACTCAGCAGTAACCATAAAGATTGATAAATTGGATCTCATCACAATTAAAACTTCTGTTCATCAAAAGATGTCATTAAGAAGTTGAAAAAACAAGCCATGGACCAGGTTATGTCTATATCCTACTGTGTATTTGTAACTCATATTCTGATGAAAGACTTGTATCCAGATTATATAAAGAATTCATAATCAATTTAAAGAAACACAGTAAAATGGGGTGCCTGGGTGGCTCAGTCGGTTAAGTGTCCAATTCTGGCTCTCAGATCAGGTCTTGATTTCAGTGTCATGTTCAAGCCCCACATTGGGCTCTGCACTGGGTGTGGAGCCTAGGCCTACTTAAAAAAAGAAAAAAGAAACACAATGAGAAATAATGAAAAGACTTGAACAGGCACTTCACAAGGAAAGATATACAGGTGGCCAATAAGCACGTGAAAAGATATATAGTACTTAGTCATCAGAGAAAGACAAGCTAAAACCACAATGACATATACCATTTCACAGCCAATAGAATAACTAAAACTTAGAAGACTGACAATAACAAGTGTTAGCAAAGATGTGGAGCAACTGTAATTTTTCATAACTGCTCATGGGAATGTAAAATGATATAGATGTGGAAAACAGTTTGGCAGTTTCTTATAACCTTAAATATACTCCTACTCTGTGATCCAGAAATCCACTCCTAGGAATTTCTTGAAGATAAATGAAACTATTTACCCATAAAAAGATTTGTAGCCAAATGTTCACAGCTACCATGCTCCTATGAGCCAAAACCTGGAAATAACCCAGCTGTCCTTTAACAGATCAATGTATAAACAGATTATGGTATATCCATACAATAGAATACTACTCAACATTAAAAAGGAACAAAATGCACCTGAGACTAATGTGACATTGTGTGTACTTCAATTTTAAAAAATAGTTTTTTAAAAAAAGGAACAAAATGGGGGCACCTGGGCGGCTCACTTGGTTAAGCGCCCAACTTCATTCAGGTCATGATATCACAGTTCATGAGGTTGAGCCCCGCATCAGGCTCTCTGCTGTCAGTGCAGAGCCCACTTGGGATCCTCAACTCTCTCTCTTTGCCCCTCCCCCACTTGTACATGCGCACACTCGTGCACTCTCTCCCTCTCTCTCTCCCTCTCTCTCTCCCTCTCTCTCTCCCTCTCTCTCTCTGTCTCTCTGTGTGTCTCAAAAATAAACATTTAAGGGGCGCCTATGTGGCTCAGTCAGTTAAGCATCCAAGTCCTTTTTTGTTGTTAAGTTTTTTTAATGTTTATTTATTATTGAGAGACAGAGACACAGTGCAAGTGTGGGAGGGGCAAAGTTGGGGTTCTCTGTCTCCCTCTCTCTCTGACCCTCCTCTGCTCTCTCTCTCTCTCAAAAATAAATAAATAAGAGGAAAATATTTAAAAAATAAAATAAAATAAAAAAGGAACAAAAATGTTAATACATGAAACAGCATGGTTACAATCTCATAAACAGTATGTTGAGTGAAAGAAGCTAGGGACAATAGAGCATATTATATGAAAGTATTAAATGTGCCTGTCATTCATGAATTATACCTGAATAAATCTGATTTCATCAAGATATATTGAGCACCTACTAGGTGCAAGGTTTGTAAACTGTGAAGAAAGAATAAGCCAAGAGGAAATAGTTGAAGATATACAGGAAAGGGAACCCTGGGAAAATGAGAAGGAGGAAGACCCTGAGCCCAGGTGGAGGAGTAAGCATGGCCTGCGCAGCAGACACAGAGACACGAGAAGGAGGGCAATGAAGAAGGAGCTGGAGAGAAACAGGGGGAAGGGTTGTCAGGCCATGCCTTGGACCCAGGTGGGCCTGACGACCTCAGATCTGTGGTCTCCCCAAGCCTGAGGTTTTTCCGGCATTGCTCTATAACCTGGAAGAAGGGACAGGGAGAGGGTACAAAGTTTGGGTTGTTTAGAACAGGTACCAGGGAAGGAAAAAGTGATTAGAGTTGAAGGCATTGACAGGTAGTTGAAATAGCGGTTGACAAGTAGGGGCTTATTGGGAGGGGAGGAAGTGAAACCAGAAGAGGAGAAGATGGAGGAAATGAGAGGCCCGGAGTGCCTGGCTGGCTTAGTTGGAGGAACATGCAACTCCTGACCTCAGAATCATGAGTTCAAGCCCCACGTTGGGTGCAGAGATTACTTAAATAAATAAATATTTTTTAAAATATATTTTAAAAATATTTTTTAAAATATTAAAAAAATAAATAAATATTTTAAAAACTGGGAGCCACCTGGGTGGCTCCATCGGTTAAGTGTCCAACTTCAGCTCAGGTCATGATCTTGTGGTCCGTGAGTTCCAGCCCCACATCGGGCTCTGTGCTGACAGCTCAGAGCCTGGAGCCTGCTTCAGATTCTGCGTCTCTCTCTCTGCCCTCCCCCGCTCATGCTCTGTCTCTCTCACTCTCAAAAATAAATTAATACTTAAAAATTAATTAATTAATTAATTTTAAAAAATGAAAGGCTGGAGGCACAGGTGGAACAAGTGAGAGCTTTGGGGGCTGGAGCTTGTGGTCAGGCTGGATCTGGGGCTGAAGGTTACTAATCCACTCCTCTTTTCCTTACAGACAGAGCACTTAAGATTCTTCTGGCACTGTTCCTTTCAATGATTCCACAGTTTTTCTGAAAGCCTATTGTGTGGTAATCCAAACTGTCTTGTAAAGGGAAGTTTGTGTAGGTTGCTTTCACCTAGCAGAAGATAAATTCTCATGAGGCTGTATTCAAACAGCGTTCTCATCTGCCCACCTCAGCAGCATACTTGACACTCCATTTTTCAACAGAAAAAGTTCTCATGGCCTTTCGCCAGCAATTTCAATTTCACGTCTTCGAATCCATTCTTACTGGTGTGTTTTATACATGTGTGCAACAGCCTCTGTGCCAGGCTAGTCATTTTAATGCCATTTGCAGCCATAAGAGGAACAACATCAGCAGGAGGCTGGTTAAATAAATAATGGCGCTTCTGTGCAATGAAATACCATTGTATCCATAACAAGAACAAGAAAAAATTTTAAGTACTGATATGAACTGGTTTCAAATGTGTATTGTTTGAAATGAAAATGGAAATAAGGTGCAGAACAATGTGTGTGGTGTATCATCATTTGTGTAAAAATAAAAACGCATATGCACTTAGAAACTAGAAACTAGTCCCTCCTGGGACAGGGATGCGGCATAGAGACAGGAGGGAGGCTTATTTTTCCCAGATACCCTTGTATACACTTTTTATCTTTATCATTTTGTGTCCTTTTAGCCTTAGCATTTTGAGAGTGAGAACACTCACCTGTTACTGCCTGGAGGACAGGGGAAACTTCAGCCTAAGGAATGAAGCCCTAATGGTGTAATTTTAGGACTTGACCCTCCCAGGACTCCTCAGAGGTCACCGCACTGCCAATCTCTCAAGTACGTCTTGGAGCTCATGGGAGACCTGTTCCAGTTCTAAACAACTGGACACAAAGGATTGGCCTCTGGAAATGGTCTCTGTATAGACACCTCCCCTATCTATTACTCAGCTACTTGGCAACCAGGGCACAGCTAAGCGTCAAAACTTTTTTTATAAGATATTTTCTCTCTTTTATTTATTTATTTATTTATTTATTTATTTATTTATTTATTTTGAGAGAGAGAGAGAGACTGCAAACAAGGGAGGGGGTAGAGAGAGAGAGAGAGGGAGAGAGAGAGAATGCCAAGCAGGCTCTGTGCTGCCAGTGTAGAGCCTGATGTGGGGCTTGAACTCACGAATCATGATACCATGACCTGAGCTAAAATCAAGAATTGGATGCCTAACAGACTGAGCCATGCAGGCACCCCAAAAATTTTCTTAATGACTCTGAAGTGTCACCAAAATGTCACTGAAGCTCATGCATTTCTTTCATCCTCACTCACAGCTCATTTTCCCTTTGTGGGGACTCACTTGGCTCCACAGAGTTGGGGTGGAGATTATTTTAAACTGAAGACATTTGAGATGCAGCCAATGCAGAAAGAAGCCTTTTTTGAGCTTCCCTTATCTGACCTAAAGACAGAACCTTTGGAGAGTGAAGTTGCCATAAAACTCCCCCCAGGAAGACCAGTCACTGGATGAGAAATTGCAGAAAGAAACACTATTGCAAACTGTCCTACCTTCCATTTGTTTCCCTAAAAGTCCATTTGTCTTCCCTACAAAAGGCCCGTTTGTTCATTCCATAGACGCCCTTTCCCCTGTTAAGTTGGTATATAAACCCCTGTTTCCGGCTGTTCAGGGAGCCTGCTCATCTGAATGCTCCCACATGCATGTGAATAGTTTTCTTCTCTCCTGTTAATCCTGTTAATCTCCTGTTGTCAGTTAACCTGCAGGCCCCTGACTACTGGACCTAAGTTGGCATAGGAAAAGTTCACTCCCTTGCCAGGTTTTAACCAAGTTTGGTTAACAGGTTTCCAAACCCAAAGGAGGAAAGAGATAGCAAATTACAAGGGGAGAGGAATGTTACTTCAGACAGGAGCCTTCCTTCAGCTTACGGGGTGACAGATGACAACCTAACTGTTGAGGCAGAGACAAAAACATCTATTTAAGAAAAAACAAAACAATAATCACCTCCAAGAAGTCCAGGTCGTTAGCCGTTCCCCACATCTGTTCGGGTGTCACAAGGGCATCTGGAGTTGCCAGAAAGCCCAGCCACTGGGGTCTGTAGCCAAGGCCCTTGTTTTAGTACAAAGGGCTAAATTCTCCTCAGGCTTGGGGTTCTCTGATGGAGAAGATGGGCACCAGACACTGCACTGCAGGAAGATGTAAACCCTGTAAGCTCTCTGAGGCTTAGAGGGATCCACTCCATTGCCTAGACATCTTGGCTTCTATGAATGACTCATTGCTTCCAGGTTTCACTTCAGATAAAAGGATGGGGCAGGATGAAGGGATGTATGTTCAATGTTTAGACAATTATAAGATCACAGAATTCAACCAAATAGGACAAAGGAAGATCAGCTTGCCCCTGTGGGGCTCTTGAATGAGCCCAGTAGGGGAGTGGTCTGTCCTGCCCCAGCAGCACAGTGACTCAAAGATAGGGTCCAAATTCTTGCTCTGCAAAAACCTCTAGATAAACAGTCACCTAACTCTCTGTGCCTCTGTTTTATCTTCTGTACAATGGAATAACAACTGTTAAACTCCCAGCATTACCAAATCATTGCGTTGATTTAAATCAACTCATTTTTTTAAATATTTTTATTTATTTTTGAGACAGTGAGAGACAGAGCATGAGCAGGGGAGGGGCAGAGAGAGAGGGAGACACAGAATCCAAAGCAGGCTCCAGGCCCTGAGATGCCAGCTCAGAGCCCGACACGGGGCTTGAACTAACAGACCGCAAGATCATGACCTGAGCCGAAGTCGGACGCTCAACCAACTGAGCCACCCAGGCGCCCCTTAAATCAACTCATTTTAACAAACATCTGTTGAGAATCTGTATGCCCAGTATGGTGCAAGGTACACCCTGCAGAGAACAGAAAAAAGAATAAAACACAGTCTTTAACATCAGAGAGCTCATAATCTGGCAGGACCAAATTAACTAATAGATGGTGTGAAATAATAGAAAACATATATTAGTCTCTGCCCCCGGTTCCTGACACAGAGCTCCTGAAACCCTTATAATTTCCTGGGTGGCAGGAGTGAATTTTGTTTTAATGAGGTGATGCAAGGTGGGCTCCTGAATGGAAACACCAAGCCATGATTAGAAACTTGGAATTTCTAGCCTCAACCCCAACTGCCATTCTCTTGAGAAGAGGAGGGGCTGAAAATGGAGTTGATGATTGATTATGCCTATGTAATGAAGTTTCCATAAAAATCTCAATAGTTTGGGGTTTGGAGAGCTTCTGGGTTGGTGAACCTGTGGGGATTTGGGGAGAGTGGCCCATTGAGATAGCAGGGAAGCCCCACTCCCTTTTCTTCTTTTCCATCTGGCTGTTCTTGAGGTTTTCTTTTCATAATAAACTGGTAATGTAGTGAGTGAAGTGTTTCTCTAAGTTCTGTGCACCTCACTAGGAAATTAATCAAGGCTGGATGCTGAGCAGGGAGTTTGGGGAACCTCTGGTATATCAGAAGTGCAGGTAACAACCTGGGTTTGTGACTGGTGTCTCAAGTCCAAGGAGGGCTCATCAGAATCTCCAACCTACATCCAGTGGATCAGAAGCACAGGTGACAACCTGAACTTGAAACTGGCATCTGAAGTGTAGGCAGTGCAGTGTGGGGTGGTCTTGTGGGACCAAATCCTCAGCCTGTGGAATCTGAAGCTGTCTCTGGATAAACAGTGTCAGAATTGAGATGAATTGTAGGATACCCAGCTGGCCTCCTGAGAATTGCTTGTTGTGGGTCCCAGAGCACATTTGATTTTATTATTTTTTTAAATTTTAATATTTATTTGTTTTTGAGAGAAAAAGAGAGAGAGAGATCGCGCACACAAGTGGGGGAGGGGCAGAGAGAGAGGGAGACAAAGAATCTGAAGCAGGCTCCAGGCTCTGAGCTGTCAGCACAGAGCCTGATGCGGGGCTCCAACTCACAAACTGCGAGATCATGACCTGAGCCGAAGTGGAAACTCAACAGACTGAGCCACCCAGGTGCTCCTCAGAGCACATTTTAGATAGGATAGTGCTGGGGTGCCTGGGTGGCTCTGTGGGTTGAGCTTCTGACTTTGGCCCAGGTCATGATCTCACAGCCCTGCGTTGGGCTCTTTGCTAACAGCTCAGAGCCTGGAGCTTGCTTCAGATTCTGTGTCTCCCTCTCTCTCTGCCCCTCCCCCGTTCATGCTCTGTCTCTCTCTGTCTCAAAAATAAATAAACATTAAAAAAAAAACTTTTTAGATAGGATAGTGCTTTAGGGGCGCCTGACTGGCTTAGTCAGTAGAGCATGCAACTCTTGATCTCAGGGTTGTGAGTTCAAGCCTCACATTGGGCTTGGACTCTACTTAAAATAATTAATTAAATGGGAAAGTGCTTTAGAAAAGAAAAGTGTCAGTACTTTTTCTGGAAGCCTAGAGGTTGTAGTAACACTTTTTAAAAATGTTTATTTATTTATTTTGATTGAGAGAGAAAGGGAGAGTGAGGGAGGGGCAGAGAGAGAGGGAGAGTGAGAATCCCCAGCAGGTTCTGTGCTGTCAGTGCAGATCCGGACACAGGGCTCAATCCCATGACCTCAAGATCATGACCTGAGCTGAAATCAGGAGTTGAATGCTTAACGGACTGAGCCACTGAGGTGCCCTGCTTATAGTGACCTTCTTACCAAAGGAGCAGCATATGTTAAAACCAGATTCAGCAAACTAAGGCCTATGGACTGAATCCAACTCAGAAGTTGTTCTTGTAAATAAAGGTTTTGTGGAACACAGCCACACCCATTCATACTATCTGTGGCTGCTTTTGCACACTAACAGCAGAATTGAGTAGTTGGTGCAAGGACTGTATAGCCCAGAAAACCGAAAATACTTTCTAGCCGGCCCTTTACAGTGCGGAAATGAACCAGGCAGCCAGCCGCCATCACTTGTGGTTGGCAGCACAAAGGCAGGCAGGGCAGTGAGAAGGTTTATGGTGGAAAAGGAAAGGCTTCAATACACTCAGATTGGGGGCCATTGGCACAGGAGGCTGAAGATGAGCTACTAGAAGCAGGACAACCAACGAAGCTAGTTAGGGGCCCGTATTAGGCTTCTCCTGGTGAGTCTTAAGTCAGAAGCAGGGAAGCTGTTAGTTATTAATCAAATCCTGCCTGTTCTGGGGCAGTAGTTACCAGGGTTATTATTTGGCTTCCTTTTCTGGTTGCTAGAGGTGGTCCTCTGACCTCTAGAGAGCAAGCTGGCTTCCTGGGCTGGTTACTGCAGATCATGGGTTGGTTTCCTGGGCTGGATGCTCAGATTATGGATCAGAGTCCGTGTTTATATGTGACCTGGCCATTGTCCATTTGTATGTTCAGTCTCTCAACAGAGGAAGTTTGCTATTCCTGGATTTAAGGTTAAGTGTTTAAGTGAGTGCATTCTGGATTCTTGGGTTCGTTACTCAAGGCCTCTCTTAGTTCCTCATCTATACATTGGGATCATGACAATTCATACCTCAGGGTTTTAGAAAGATTAAGTTCATATAAATAATGAACCCAGCAGAGTGCCCGAGACATAGTGGGTCTCAGGGAAGGTTATTCACTGTATTATGACTGTCCCATGAAACTCAGAGCTCCTTCAAGGCAAGGTCTGCGGTATTGGTCCCAATCATCTCAGCTTCGATAAGAGGGTTGGGCACATCACATAGCAGTTGCTCAATAAATACTTGATGAGTGAAGAAACAAGTCATGGGAAAACAGGGATAGACAGAATCTTGACAGCATATCTCAGAAAGAGGATAATCTCTTTAATTACTTAAAGAAAAAAAAATCCCAGGCTTGGGGTCCCCATTCCCACCCTATGTCTAGATGATAGTCCTTTCTTGAAGCTAAAGGAAGCCTGCTCCCCACCCTCTCTACCCGAGGAGGCCCCATGAGCGGGCAGTCTCTGATTCTCAATGATACATTGACTTTACTGCATTATTCAGGTGTTATTTTAATTACCAAAGGCTTTAAACTGCCTCTATGTCTTTTTGGGAGTCTTCCCACTCCTGTAATTGGTGCTGTGGAAATTGGTGTCAATATTTACAATCTGACTCAGTAGTTTTCGAAGCTGCCATGATCCTTCTAATTAAGAAGAAACAACAGCCAGGCAAGATGTCTCTTCAACCTGCATCTTTGACCTTGACAGAGCCTGCCTTGCAGGGAAGAGGAAACTGGGAATCCAGCAGCTGCTGCAGGATCCTCCCCCAACCTCCAGTCCCTCTGCCTGGGGGCAGTGCCCTGTCCAAGGCCTACCACCCAAGAATCCATCTTTCGTGTAAACCTTCCCAAGAAGGAGATGCAGTTCTACCCTTTAAAACCAAGAGACCAGTGGTCCTGCCAATTCTATTTTCTAAAAGCCCCCAGAATCAGTGCCCTCCTCATCAGCCCATTTGCATTTGCCATGTTTCAGATCCTCATAACTTCTCCCTCAAGCTACAGCTATGCCCTTCTAACCCCAGTCTTCCTCTACTCCACCCCAGCCCCTGGTCCAGTGGCATGACCCAAGTCGCTTTTCAGTTTGCAACCCTCCAAAGACTTCCCATCACCTACAGGTTAAAGTCCAAACCCTTAAGGTGGCATCCATGACCCTTCACTGAGCTATAGTGGCCGGCTTTGTCTTTTCCACTCCTGCCTGACATCACTGCCTAGAGCCACTGTGCTGTCTGGTGTGGGAGCCACACGCTGCATGCAGCTCTTTAAATTTTAATTAAACTGAAATAAAATTAAAAATTTAGCTTCCCAGTTGCACTATCCACATTTCAAGTGCTTAATAGCTAGAGCTTACATAATGGATAGCACAGAGATAGAACATTTCCATCAACACAGAGAGTTTTGCTGGACACTCCTCTAGGAAAACCCAAAGGTTTGTGTTTCTCTGCATACATCATGCTGTTCCACCCTGCCAGGTCTCTGCTCATGCCTCTGCTCAAAAGACCCTTCCTCTGCCCTTTCCACCTGGGTGATACTTAAACACTCAACTTGACAGTCATCTCCAAGACACCCTAGTGAAGCCCCAGGCTGGGGTAAGTGCTGGGCTTCTGGGTTTTAATAGCTTCTCATATTGGTTAACCTTATCTGACCCCTACCATATGCTGACCTATCTGTCTCCTACCTGAAACTAAGTTCCTCCAGGGCAAGAACCGTGTCTTCGTGGGCCCTGTGTTCCCAGTGTCTGGCACAAAGAAGGTGTCTGTTACTGTTGGCTGAACTCATTTGAACAGAACTCTCAAAAGTGCATGACCACAGGGCAGTATTTATCTGTGTTTCAGTGAAGACTCTCAGGTAGAGAGAAAGTAGTCAAGAGGAAAGAGGATTTAATGGTTCGGTAACTGGGAAATCAGGGGTGGTTCTTGCTTCCTGCATGACTGGATCCAAGGGCTCAGAGCATGTTATCAGGGCCCTGGCCTCATCTCTCTGCTCTGTTGATTCCCGTCTGCAGGCAAAGGGACCACGAGTAGTCTTGGTTCTAAACATCTCCAATTTTGCAACTTCCATGAAGAGAGAAATTCTCTCTGCCAACATCTATCTAGCAGTCTCCAGTAAGATGCTGTTTGGCCTTGCCTGGGTCATGTGCCCTTCCTGAATGAATCACGGTGGACTGCAGAAAGTAGTAGAAGGCTATATCACTGTGGCTCATGCATCTGTTCCTGGGGTGAGAGTGGGATTGATAAATATCATCATGATTGGCAGTTCCTCAGGCCACTTGGAAAAAGGTGTCACCCAAAGGAACCAGAAGAATGGGTTGGAGAAATGCTGGGAGACAGGAGGATCAGCTGGCCTGGCTGCCTGCTCTGTGAGCCGGACTCAATCTTGTATTCTGTTGCTCTTAGCACTTTCCCCATGTGGACCAGAGCCTTGGGGGAGTCCTACCACCCTCAGGTTTCAAGCTACCAGTTGGCAGGGTGCCTGGGTGTCTCAGTTGATTAAGTTTCAGACTCTTGATTTCGACTCAGGTCATGATCTCATGGTTTGTGAGTTGGAGACCTGCATCAGACTCTGTGCTGACAGTGCAGAGCCTGCTTGGGAGTCTCTCTTGGCCTCTCTCTCTCAAAATAAATAAATAAACTTAAAAAAAATTTTTTAACACAAGTTACCAATTGGCAGACAGCGAAGGGTCTGGAACTTGGAAGGTTTCTTTGGCCTGGATGGAGCTTCTAAGAATGCCAGCCATATTCTTGAAAGATCCCCTGTAGAATTTACAACTCTGGGTACATACCCCACATTGGGGAATAAAAATTCCCTCCACCCTTCAAGATTCTTTTGGCTGGTCTAAGAAGTAAATTGACATGAGAGAGATTAACAGGAAAAAAATCAAATTTAATTACATACATACCAGGCTCCCTAAGGATACAAGGCCCACAGGCAGTCAGGCAAGTGAGGCTTATCTGCCATCCAGAGCTAAGAAGGGGGTGGGGGTCGGTGTCAGACTTCCAAAGGGAAGGAAGACAATTCACAGAAGGTGAAAAAAAATAAGCATTTGGTAACCGAATGTTTGCTGTGCCATCCAGAAATGTTGGGACACGGAGAGGAACTGTAACAAAGAGACTGCTAGGTTCCTCCCTGTCTAACACCCTAGTTCATATACTGTAGTATCTATGTGATGGCTCCCTTCCTGGAGCAGGTCCTCCATCTATATTCTTTGAGGCAGGTGGGGGGCAGGCAAAAAGAAAAACTTAAGTCTTCTGTTTCTTAAAAATAATCAGCCCAAAATAATTTGTATGCCAAAAAGACACATTTTGGAGTTGCAAATTTTGCTCCCCTATACCCACAAGCTGTTGCAACCTCCTTTTCTTCTTCCTTTTTAAAAATTTAAGATATAATTTACATACAGTAAAATTCACCCTTTATACTGTTTAGTGTTGTGAGCTTTGACTACAGTCATTCATCACAGTCAAAAAATAAAACTGTTCCTTCAGCCACAAAAAAAATTCCCTGTGTCCCTTTGTGGTCAACCTTTATCCCCAACCCAGTCCCTGGCAACTGTTGATCTGTTTTCTGTCCCTATAGTTTTGCCTTTTCCCAAATGCCATATAAATGGAAACATACAGTATGTCCCCTTGAGTCTGGCTTCTTTCACTTAGCATAAGGCAATTAAGATTCATCCATACTTTTCCATACATCAAGAGTTCATTCCTTTTCATTGCCAATAGCATTGTGTTGTATGGATGCATCACCTTTTATTTATTTATGCTCTACCTGAAGGGCATTTGGATTTCTAGTTTTGGACAATTATGAATACAACTGCTATACACAGAATTTCATTTCTCTTGGGTAAAAAGTTGGGCATGTGTTTTCTCGGTTGTATGGTAAATGTTCAACTTTATACAAAACTGCCAAACTTTTTCTGAAAAGGCTGTATCATTTTGCATTCCTATCAGCAATGTACAAGCATGCTAGTTGCTTTGTATCCTCACTGAAACTTGGGTTCGTTGGGTTTTTAATTTTAGCCATTCTAATAGGTGTGGCGGATCTCAGTGTGGTTTAAATTTGCATGTTGCCAATGACTAATAATGTTGAACATTTTTGCATGTGATTTTTTGCCATCCATATATTGGTTTGGGGGAAGCATCTGTTCAAATAGCCACTTTTAAATATTTAAAAAAAATTTTTTAATGTTTATTTATTTTTGAGAGACAGAGTGCTAACAGGGGAGCACTCAAGAGAGAGAGGGAGGCACAGAATCTGAAGCAGGCTCCAGGCTCTGACGTGTCAGCACAGAGCCCGATGCAGGGCTTGAACCCATGAACTGTGAGATCATGACATGAGCTGAAGTCAGACACTTAACAAACTGAGCCACCCAGGCGCCCCTTATACCCACTTTTATTTTTTTTTTTTAATTATTTTTTTTTTCAACGTTTATTTATTTTTGGGACAGAGAGAGACAGAGCATGAACGGGGGAGGGGCAGAGAGAGAGGGAGACACAGAATCGGAAACAGGCTCCAGGCTCTGAGCCATCAGCCCAGAGCCTGACGCGGGGCTCGAACCCACGGACCGCGAGATCGTGACCTGGCTGAAGTCGGACGCTTAACCGACTGCGCCACCCAGGCGCCCCTATACCCACTTTTAAAAGTTAGGTTGTTTTTTCATTGAGTTTTGTGAGTTCTTTGTATATTCTGGATTCCTTTATCAGATGTACATTTTGCAAACATTCTCTCCCAGTTTGTGGCTTGTCTTTTCACTTTTTAAACAGTATCTCTTGAATAAAAGAAAATCTTAATTTTGATAAATTCTAGGTTCTTAATTTTTTCCTTTATAGATTATGCTTTTCACATCACATCTCAGAAATCTCAGTGTAACCCAAGGCTGCAATGCTTCCTCCTAGAAGTTTAATATTTATGTCTATGATCTTTTCAAGCTCATTTTTTATAGGGTACACAGTATGGATTGAGGTTCACTTTTTTCGTACGGATATCTAATTGTTACAGCACTATTCCTTGAAAAGCCTACACTTTCTCCATTGAATTACATCTTTGTCGAAAATCAAGTGAGGGGTGCCTGGGTGGCGCAGTCGGTTAAGCGTCCGACTTCAGCCAGGTCGCGATCTTGCGGTCCGTGAGTTCGAGCCCCGCGTCAGGCTCTGGGCTGATGGCTCAGAGCCTGGAGCCTGTTTCCAATTCTGTGTCTCCCTCTCTCTCTGCCCCTCCCCTGTTCGTGCTCTGTCTCTCTCTGTCCCAAAAATAAATAAACGTTGAAAAAAAAATTAAAAAAAAAATATTGAAAAAAAAAAAAAAAGAAAGAAAATCAAGTGACCCTATGTATGTGGATCTCTTCCTGGACTCTCTCTTCTGTTCCACTGATCTGTCTCTCCTTTTTCTGATGCCACACTGTCTTGACTACTATAGCTTATGGGAAAGGTGGAAATCAGGTGGTGTGGACTTTCCAACATTGTTCTTGTTCAAAATTGCTTGGACTATTCTGGTTCTTTTGCTTTTTCACAAAAATCTTAGCATCTGCTTGCAGACTCCACTTTTGTCTTAAAGAACCCACAGACTTACAGGTTCTGCCTGATCAGAATCCACAGCACTGCTCATGATTTATCAAGAGGTGGTTCTAGTGTAAGGGAGACGGTTAGAGCAAGACTCTGAAACCTGATGGCTCAGACTCAAATCCTAGCCCCAAATCTCACTAGAACATGGGAAAGTTTCTTGACCTCCCTGTGCCTCAATGTCTGCTGTAAAATGAAGAAAATGGTAATGCATATTTCATGGGATTGTTGTGAAAACTGTAATAACATGTGGAAAACAGAATAGTACCTGGAACGTAGGAAGCTATTATTTGTACTAGCTTTACTTACCTCTGTTTTTCTGCTTCTCTCACACTCGTGCTAACGTTCCACAATCACTGAACTGCGGATTTTTCTTTCCAGGACATGTCTCCAGTTTTTAAGCCATTTAATAGCCAGCTTATCACATTGCCAGGGCCCTCCTGGAAGTTTAATGTACAGCTAGCTATTCTTTGTGGCTTCACCTAGGCTGTTCCCTCAGATTTTACAGAAATCGGCTTTGTGAGCTGTATCATTTGGCCAGTAGTGAAAGGCCGAGCTGAGCTGCACCTTCTGTGTCCCACACCATCGAGGCTGAAGGCTGAGCCACAGTTATGGACCCCACAACAAGCAAGCGAGGCCTGTGCCTTTCCATTGGCCTGCCATATCCCCACAGGCAGGGGCTTGATCACCTGGATCCATCAGAGGCTCCTCAACAGTGGGAACCACTTCCCTCATAGGATCAGGAGTGGTGTGCAAATAAAGTCCCAGTGTCCCTGATCCACGAGGGCTCCCCTAGAGGGTTTTCAGACCTTTCCCACTAGAATGGAAGGCTCAAAGCTGGGGGGCTCTATCTATTCCAATGCTGAGTACTTTTCTCCTAAATATTTTAATAATTTTTACAATCATAGTTCTAAAATGGATTGCTTTATCACTACCATCTTGAAAAGAACTCAGCCGTGGAGCACCTGGCTGGCTCAGTCAGAAAAACATGCAACTCTCGATCTTGAGGCTATGAGTTTGAGCCCCACGTTGGGTGTAGAGATTTCTTTTTTTTTTTTTTTAATGTTTTAAGAGGTTTGTTTATTTATTTTGAGAGAGAGAGTACAAGCAGGGAAGGGGCAGACAGAGGGAGAGAGAGAACCCCAAGCAGGCCCCACATTGTCAGCACAGAGCTTGACACGGGGTGTGAACTCATGTGAGATCATGACCTGGTCCAAGATCAAGAGTCAGATGCTTAACCAACTGAGCACCTAGGTGCCCCAAGATTTAATATTTTTTTAATTTTTTAAATGTTTTATTTATTTTTAAGAGAGAGACAGACAGAGCATAAGTTAGGGAGGGGCAAAGAGAGAGGGAGACACACAGAATCCAAAATAGGCTCCAGGCTCTGAGCTGTCAGCACAGAGCCCCACGCGGGGCTGGAACTTGGGAACAATGAGATCATGACCTAGGCTGAAGTCAGACGCTCAACCAACTGAGCCACCCAGGCTCCCCTAATATTGTTTTTTTGTTTTTGTTTTTTTAAGTAATCAACCTTCCTTTGATAATTCAAAACCACAGTCATGTCCACCAGTGGTTATACTATGACGTCATGACTGGGGCCATTTAAGGCACATGGGCTGTTTGCACCCTTCCCTAATGTCTCTTTTCTTTTTTTTTTTTTTTTTTAATTTTTTTTTTTCAACGTTTATTTATTTTTGGGACAGAGAGAGACAGAGCATGAACGGGGGAGGGGCAGAGAGAGAGGGAGACACAGAATCGGAAACAGGCTCCAGGCTCTGAGCCATCAGCCCAGAGCCTGATGCGGGGCTCGAACTCCCGGACCGCGAGATCGTGACCTGGCTGAAGTCGGACGCTTAACCGACTGCGCCACCCAGGCGCCCCCCCTAATGTCTCAATTACCCTCCTATGGATTAAGTGCATGGGCTTGCCAATGCTTACCTGTTTTAGGCCCCATCTCTTAGGTTCTCTAAACTGAGAAATTAACCTGAATACTTTCAATATCCCATTATTAATGACAGTACAATAAGGGAAAAGCAGGCCCTGAGAGCCAGCAGCTGATCTGGCACCCAGAGGTAGGTTGTGGTATTCCATTGTTGAACATAAAAGGTCTCACAGAACATCAACATCAGACAAGACCACTTTGTGAGCCGAGACAGAGCATGACCACAAACAAAACCGTTCATCCCATAATCATGTCAGAACACAGACCATACATTGGCCAAACCACAAGAATGACCAAACATCTCTCCAATTTGTCTAACACAAGTGGTTTCTGTGCTTTACCAATTACAGCCTTAGTCTCCACTGTCCTCCTGTCTTCTAGATCAGAGATATGATAGAATTTACCTCCATTTTCTGACACTGCCTCATTCAGAACAAAACCCTGCTTCTTTGAATACTCCTCAAAATCACCCACACTAGCCCAGATCCTTAATAAGTCCTCAGGATATAGTTCTGCACACTGTGAGATACAGTTCCTTAGTCAGGATACCAGTGGGATTACAGGAAAGACAGCAGGGCCATTAGGAAAGCTTTCTGTGTTCCTCAAGTCCCAAACCTTTTAGAAACCTGTGGATGAGAAGTAACCAGTGAATATTTTATACATTTTTAAAAAATGTTTATTTATTTATTTTGAAAGAGAGTGAGCATGAGCAGGGGAGGGACACAGAGAAGGGGAGAGAGAGAGACCCAACCAGGCTCCACACTGTCATCATGGAGCCCGACTAGGGGCTTGAACACACGACTTGCAAGATCACCACCTGAGCTGAAACTAAGAGACAACCAACTGACTAAGCCACCCAGGCACCCCTCTTTTATAGATTTTGAATCAATACAAAATCCATTTGGAAGATCACTATCTCCCTCTTGCCCACCCACCGTCACCCTGCTCCAGATTATCCTCAGAGAGGGATGCATTCAGTTCTATTGCAATAAGGAGAAGAAAAAAATTTAACTGCTTCAAAAAATTATTGGTAAAACCATGTCTGCCAACAGAGATTGCTTCAATAATGGAGCCCAAAATAGAGTGAGCAAATAAAACTGCTGAGACATCTATGGTTTAGTTTCAGCTAGCATTCCCCGCTATTTAGAAGACATAAAAATGATCTTTGCAATGAGCAAGTAGCATTCTATTTCCATCAGAGAAGTAATTCTCATTTAGCCCATTTCACTTCCTTTATGAAACAGGAAGCAAACACCTCACTTTTCAAAGGTGGTCGTATATGAAACCACATCTGAGATTAAATATGAGGCTGTTGAGTCTGTTACAGCTAAAAATTTTGAAACTTTGGCTAATGTTTTTTTTTTAAGTTTACTTATTTACTTTGAGAGAGGGAGAGAGAGAGAGAACATGTGTGAGTGGGAGAGGAGCAGAGAGAGAGAGAGAGAGAGAGGAGAGGGAGAGAATCCTAAGCAGGCTCCACGCTCAGCACAGAGCCTGGCATGGGGCTCGATCTCAGGCACCATGAGATCTTGACCTGAGCCGAAATCAAGAGCCACCCAGGTGCCCCTCAGCTAATGTTTTAATGTAAGAAAAGAGAATTGATGGTCCAGATGATGTACTTCATTTCAGTCTTCTGTTGCCAGGGTCATTTCAGAAAGAATATAGGGCCATTTAGGCAGAGAGGAAGTTTGCATTTCATCCTGAATTGGGGACGGAACAAGTCTGGACCCCAGCCACAGGGGTGCTGCCCCCTCTTCTTTCACTTGCTCAGAAACTCGGTGGATCAGGAAGAAGCCCCAGACCGGAAGCCCACAGTAATTTTCTATCATCCTGCAGGCTGTATTCCTAGCTGCTCTGCCTCTACAGTGCCCTGTATCTGCTTAAGAACAGGAGGAAATAATTACTTTCTCCTATATGGCAGTGTTCTCTTTTCTTCATTCCTTATTGAGCTATCATTAAGTCATGGGATTCCCTGGGGAAATCACTTTAATCTCTTCCAGGTTGTCTCACACTCCCCTGAAGGTGATTCACATGCATCCAGGCAATATTTCACTACTGGATCAGGGAATGAACTGTTAGAAAACCTCATTTGCTGTTTGACTTTTGGTTTTGGTTCAGGTCATGATCTCGCAGTTTCGTCAGTTGTAGCCACAGATCATGCCCGCTGACCACATGGAGCCTGCTTAGGATTCTCTCTCTCCCTCTCTCTCTGCCCCTCCCCAGCTCACGCTCTCTCTCAAAATAAATAAATAAACACACACACACACACACACACACACACACACACACGACTCCCTCCTACAGATTCCACCAGCAGCTGGACTCCTGACATCTTCCATGATGTACAGTACTAGGATTCAGGAGCAAACAGTCAAGAAAGAATTCTTGAGATGTCTTAAGGTGTAAAAAGGTGGTTTTATTAAAGTACAGGGACAGGACCCGTGAGCAGAAAGAGCTGCACTGGGGTTGTGAAGAGTGACTGATCATATACTTTTAAGTTGGGAGGGGGTTAGGGATGTCATACGTCTCTAAATTTTGGAAGCAAGGTTTCCAGGACCTTGAGGGGCTAGTTGCTGTTAGGAAAATGTCACTTACTACTGTCTAGTAAAATCTCAGTCATGAGACCCTTCAGATGTATCTCAGTGGGCCATATATGCTTGGAGGATGATTGCTAACATATTTCATTGAGGGGTGGAGATAAAAGAATTTTCTAAAGGGATTTTTACAGGATCCTGGAGATGGGGCTAATGTCAAGCTATGGCTGCCTATTGCTTCTAGCAAAGTATTAACATTGAGGCAGCAAAGGTCTTTGAGGAAGGTCACTCTGCCTGTCTCAAGTACTTGTCAGTGGGCTGTAAGTTGCAAGGAAGTTTATTTTTTTTTCTAAATTTCTTTTGCCTTTGTTCTCCACATCATTCAGGACCATTCCTATTCTCAACTTTTCTATCTGTGAAATGGACATCATCAGAGGTTGGGTTAGCCTGCAGTTTTTGAAGAGCCATGAATTGGAAGGGATGTTGGAGAGCCAAGGTATTTCCAGAGGATGGAGAAGGATTATGAATTTTTTCTCTTGAGATCCCACAACTTAACTGTATATGCCTAGAAATAATTATTAATATACTCTATTTTCCTACAGCAATATGATAGAGTCTCTACTCCATTGACTTGACCCAGTCAAAGCTCACAAACCATGAAAGCTGGAAGGGACCTCAAGGGCCATTTAATTCAAGAGTTCTCAATTGTGGTTGCTCTTATAATCACTTACTGAGCTTTTTAAAAAGTACCCTACCTGGACCCCACCCCCAGAGCAATTATATCAGACTCTCTGGAGACAAATCAGAGCCTGCTTTCCTTAAACTCCCCAGAAGACTTCAGGGTCCAGCCAGAATTAAGCTTCAGTGATCTGGATAAAGGATAAGACAATTGGGGGAGGTTATGTGAGTCAAACCAAAGCCTCATGAAAAGGGGTCATATGGCTTGTGGCAGCCAAATGGAGGCAAAAGTCACACAAGGACCAGGAAGGTGGAGACCTACAGGACAGCCTCATCATCACCACCCAATCAACAAGTTTTATTTCTTAGTGTTTATTTTTGAGAGAGACAGAAAGAGAGAGAGAGCACAAATGGAGGAGGGACAGAGAGAGGGGGGGACAGAGGATCCGAAGCAGACTCCATGCTGACAGAGGAGAGCCTGATGTGGGGCTTGAACTTGTGAACCAAGAGATGGTGACCTGAGCAGAAATTAAGAGTCAGATGCTCCACCGACTAAGCCACCCTGGCACCACTCAATCAACAAGTTTTGTTTTTTGTTTGTTTGTTTGTTTGTTTATATTTTTAATATATGAAATTTATTGTCAAATTGGTTTCCATACAACATCCAGTGCTCATCCCAAAAGATGCCCTCTTCAATGCCCATCACCTACCCCCCCCCTCCCACCCCCATCAACCCTCAGTTTGTTCTCAGTTTTTAAGAGTCTCTTATGCTTTGGCTCTCTCCCACTCTAACCTCTCTTTTTTTTTTTCTTCCCCTCCCCCATGGGTTTCTGTTAAGTTTCTCAGGATCAACATAAGAGTGAAACCATATGGTATCTGTCTTTCTCTGTATGGCTTATTTCACTTAGCATCACACTCTCCAGTTCCATCCACATTGCTACAAAGGGCCATATTTCATTCTTTCTCATTGCCACGTAGTACTCCATCGTGTATATAAACCACAATTTCTTTATCCATTCATCAGTTGATGGACATTTAGGCTCTTTCCACAATTTGGCTATTGTTGAGAGTGCTGCTATAAACATTGGGGTACAAGTGCCCCTATGCATCAGTACTCCTGTATCCCTTGGGTAAATTCCTAGCAGTGCTACTGCTGGGTCATAGGGTAGGTCTATTTTTAATTTTTTGAGGAACCTCCACACTGTTTTCCAGAGTGGCTGCACCAGTTTGCATTCCCACCAACAGTGCAAGAGGGTTCCCGTTTCTCCACATCCTCTCCAGCATCTATAGTCTCCTGATTTGTTCATTTTGGCCACTCTGACTGGCGTGAGGTGATATCTGAGTGTGGTTTTGATTTGTATTTCCCTGATGAGGAGCGATGTCAATCAACGAGTTTTGAATACGTGCTCTGTGCCAAGCTCTTGACTAAGTACTGGGGTAAAAAGGTTATATAAATGAGTTACTCACTGTGCTCAAGAAGCAAACTATTTGCTGGTGGACTTGATCAAACACCAATAACTGGAGGAAGGGGAAAGGGGGCCTCATGCTTAAAGATGTTCACTGCAATATTATTTATAATAGTGAAAAACAGAAAGCAGTATCCAGTCGTAGGAGAATTCTTAAGTAAACACTAGGTTATATTTGCTTGATGCAATATTTGGAAGCCATTGACCCTGTTAAAAGATAAACTGAGGCATATTTAAAAATTTTAAGAGTTTATCTGAGCAAAAATCTATTGGAATCTGGAAGCACAAAACTGGAAGGGGTTGGAGGCTCCATGGATGGGAACTCAGGGAGAGACTTTGTAGAGAAAAGGCAGAAGTCAAGTAAGGAAATTATTGATTGGTTATAACTGAAAGCTAGTTGGCTGTTTGTGATTGGTTGTCCTTAGGTTTCAATTTAGTAACTTTGAGGCATTTGCTGACTTCGATCTTGGTTTCCTTATACATGCCCTTTGTGGGAAAGATAAGGTGACATTGTATACCAGGATGATCATAGGTTATAGGCATGAGTAAAAGGCTACAAGGAAACACACCAAATGTTAACAGGTCTTGGGAACTGGGTGCTTCTGTTGCTGACAGTGGGCACTTCTTCTTTTTTATGTCTTCCTTCCTTTTCTCTTTTGATTATTTTTAAATGGGCCAGGCCTGGGAGTTGGAACTCACTTGGTAAAGGGTGGGGGCCATTCCTTGCCTCTGTCATCTTCAGAGTGCCCTGCAGATTGTATCTCATCAGTGCATCAACCCTCATCTGAAGACGTGGACCCAGAAAGCCCTGCCAGGGATCTCCCACAGGGTTAGCTGGAGAGTCAGAGAGAGAAAGAACCCAGGTCTTCTGCATGTCACTTGGCATCTTGGTGGGTCTGCACAGTCTGAACACGTGGGCAACCTGAGGGAGGCTGTGATGATGGAGGGTGCCCATTCGAGGGCAAGAGGGCATTGGGTTTGTCCCCAGATATCGGGGCTGGATCCCCACCCTCCTCATCCTCCCATGCAGGAATGGAGACACCTGAGCAGAACTTCCAACCATGTGATGCGGGGGGGGGGGGGGTGCCTATAGGACACCTGCTCCTTGAAATGACCATCAAAATGGTCAAAGTTAAGTCTGTTCTCAACATGACAAGGCAGAACACTACCTCACCAGAGTCTTAGGAGCATCTAGAGGAGGAAGGGCCAACACTGGTTTAAAGTGGATATGTTGGGGGCACCTAGATGGCTCAGCCAGTTAAGCATCCACCTCTTCATGTCGTCTTAGGTTGTGATCTCGAGTTGGTGAGATCAAGTCCTGCGACAGGCTCTGCTTGAGATTCTCTCTCTCCTTCTCTCTCTCTGCACCTCCCCAGCTCATGCTCACTCGCGCTCTCTCTCTCTCTCTCTCTCTCTCAAAATAAATAAACTTAAAAAAAATAAGGTGGATATTTCGGTGCATGGACTTGATTAGAACCAGGTGAGGGTCATGTTATAGGAGTTTAGGATTTATGGACACAGAAAGGCAAGGGTTTGGAGGCAAAGATTTTGAAGAGTCTTGGGTAGTAAACTGTCTTTTGATATTCCCTATTGAAGAGTTGAACAGCTTGATGTTCATTTAAACCAGAGTTTCTTAACTTTTTTTTTAATGTTTATTTTTGAGGGAGAGAGAAAGAGAGAGCACATGTGCTTGCACGTGAGAGTGGGGGAGGAGCAGAGAGAGAGTGGAGGACAGAAGATCTGAAGTGGGCCCCATGCTGAGGACAGAGAGCCTGACAACAGACAACCAGAAGTGTTGACTGGAACTCACAAACGGTGAGCCCAAGTTGGATGCTTAACTAGCTGAGCCACCCAGGCACCCTTAAATCAGTTTCTTAACCTTGGTACTTTTGACATTTTGGGCTAAATAATTCTCTGTGGCTATCCTGTGCATCATAGGATATTAACAGAATCCCCAGCCTATATTCACTAGATGCTAATAGTCCTTCCCTTTACAGTAGTGAAAACCAAAAATGTCTCCATGCATGGCCAAGTCACAAGGGTGGGGGGGGGGGGTTTAAATTTAAAGGAGTCTTCCAGGAAGTTCCTGGAATGAACAATAAAAATATTTGCAACTTTTATGATCTTTAGCAAGAATTTCCTGTAATAGTAAAGTCAGTTAATAGACAGTGGAAGAGGAAAGTCCTGTTAATGTGCACTGTAAACCTGGTGGGTGTGGATGATTTCAGTTCTCACCCTGGGCATCCAGTTCAGCCTCCTGCCCCTGCCTTGCCCCTCCTGCTGTCTTTGGTCTCTTGCAAGTCTCCCGTTACTGGTCAGCTTTTAGCTAGAAGACATTACATCTCTAAAATCAAGAATCAATAGCTTTTTCGAAATGAAAACGGGCTAAGGTGTGCTGACCCCTTAGCTGAAATAGTAGATTTCACCTTACTCCATGAATCAGTATCATTGCCCATTTTAAACATAAGGAAACTGAGGCTCAGAAAAGTGAAGAGCCAGAGTTGCTCCTGTCACTCAGTAAATGATGAGGTTTGTATCTGAATTCAAGGGTTTGACTCCAAACTAGGTTGCCAGATTTAGCAAAAAACGATTGTGTGTACTTAATTCAAAAAGTATTTGTTGTTTATCTGAAACTCAAAGTTTATCAGGTGTTCAGTATCTTACCTGGTTACCCTACCCAAGGCAAGGGGTGTGGGGTGCTGGTGCTGAATTGGGGGATGAGGGTCAGGCTCGGGAGCTCAGGGAGCGGCTGTCGGGGAGGAGGTAGGGGAACAGTCCGCACAAGGTCTCCAGTTTGAGCGCCTGGCGAGGAGTGACCCCTGGTGGCCGCGCAGCGTCCTGCAGCCCCAGCTGCTCAGCCCCAGAGGTGGTGCCCGCGCCTTTAGAGATGGACATCTATTCTGGGTTCTGACCTCTACCGAGAGCAGAGTGCACCCGGCGACTGTGGGGAAGCAGGGCGCACCAGGCTCGGAGCCATCTGCGAGGGTTTTCTGTCTCTTCGGCGGGACTGGAGGTCCGCTCCCTGCGCTGGGCCGGCCCCACTATCACCCCCAGGCGGCTCACCTGCAAACAGCAGATCCTGGAGCTCCTAAATCTTCGGGCACCAGAGTAGGAACTGCTGAAATCCTGCCCCCTCCTCCCTGCCACCTATGGGGTCCCTTGGCACCTCCTGCCAGCCCACTCCAACGTGTGTCAAACCCTAACTGACGGCAGCACCCGAGTCGAGCGCATTATTAAAACCAGCCTCAGGGAGTCTGTTTCCAGGATGGAGTTCTAGGAGTTACCTTCGTATAAATCTGCTTTTTAGTACATCTGGTCTGTGCTGTGCAGGGTCCATACATCCTCCTTGGAGACTCATTTCTTATTTGGATTTTCACAGTGTCCTACTCTGTGGCGGCATATGTCATGTTCTGAAGGTCACAAACATGGTTCCCGTGGGGCCTGCTTTCTCAGGGCTGTTGAGGAGACAAACCTGTCCCACAGGTCCCAAAAACGGTCCCACAGGACACAGAATGGCTTCCACCCCAGGCCCTAAGGAAGCCCACCTAATGGCCCCTTTCTTCTGAGAATTGCGGAGGCCAGAATATCTTGGGGTGGTAGTGAGGGTGTCTTCCCAGGGACCCAGCTGACTTTTCATACTCTTTGTGTGTTTGGCCCTGAAGGTGTCACTGGCAGCTTGGTCAGGACTCATTGTGTTCTCTACGTGCAGCACAGGGCCCTACAGAACTTTAGAGGGCCCACACTCACATGCCTGTAGGGCTTATCCTCCTTCTTCCCTCCGTATTTATTTTCCACCCACCTCCACCCTACTCTGTGCCTGCAGGCTGACTGCTTCACCAGGCTCCCTTTGCCCTCTGGCTTCAGATTTGGGTCAGCCAGGAGGGGAGGGTCACTAGCAAGAGATAGAGGGGCAAGAGAGTTCCCCCCACCCTCCCCACCACTGGCCTGAGGGTTGGCAATGGCTGTGTTCCTCTACCTGAGGCCACAGCTTTATGGACACTCTTTCCTATAGGTGCAGGTTTCCCCCTAGTTCTGGTAAGGGCTCTTTTCCCTGCCCTTTTAGGCCTAGGGGGTAGTGGCTTGAGGGAAAACCTTTCTTAGGTTAAGTACCTGAGGATCTGCAAATTAAAGTAACAAAAGGCAGAATAACAGGAGAAAAAGCACAAAATTTTTATTAATATTTGCATGCACTGGCCATTCACAGAAAAGAAGTGAAATTTAAAGAAGAGGTTGGACTCAGGGACTTAATATACTATTTTAAGTAAGGAAAGAGGGTTTGGGCTTGAAGGGATGATAACTTTTAGGGAAGTGACTAGGAAATATATGGGAGAAACTACTAGAAGATACCAATTATTTCAGTAAGTTTTGTTTATGCAGATTCATCTTGGTGCTGATTCTGTCTCTGATGATACGAGTTACTCTCCTCTTCCTGATCCAGGAGAGGGGGACACTTTGCCAGAGAAATAGATGCTCTGCTTTTAGGTGGATTAAGGCAAGGGCAGAAAACTCTTCTCAGATCTGTTGATTCTCAACTATCTTCAGCTCAAAATAATCCTAATGCCAAAGTGACATATTCTGAGGTGGCATCTCCTGGTCCCTTCACTTACCACTGCCTACCCCAGCACTTTTTTTTTAACGTTTATTTATTTTTGAGAGAGGGGTGAGGAGGGGCAGAGAGAGGAGGGGCAGAGAGAAAGGATTTGAAGCAGGCTCTGTGCTGACAGCAAAGAACCTAATACGGGGCCCAAACTCAAGAACCATGAGATCCCAACGTAAGCCAAAGTTGATGCTTAACTGACTGAGCCACCCAGGTGCCCCGCAAACAGTCCTTTGTTAAGCTGTGTGTCTTGCTAGGGTACCAGAGTGCCAAAGCTAGCCTCTCATTTCCATCACCAAACATATATGCAGCGCTGAGAGTGTCCCAGGCACACAGTTGGAAACAGACCCTCTGGGCCTTCACAGCCTAGAAAGAGACCATGACAGGTCAGTAGGCTATGGTGGGAGCTCAGAGTGCCACCCAGCCCTGCCTGGAGCATCAGGGCAGCTCCCTGAAGAACAAGGAAGGATGAGGGGCACCTGGGGACTCAGTCAGTTAAGCATCAGCTCTTGATTTTGGCTCGGGTCATGAGGCCAGGGTTGTGATGTCAGGGTCATGGGATCGAGACCCAAGATGGACTCTGTCCTGACAACATGGAGACTGCTTGGGATTCTCTAAACAAACAAACAAACAAACAAACAAACAAACATTTTTTAAAAATTATATTTAAAAAAAAGAAGGAAGGATGACCAAGTGGAGGAAGGCAGGCAATGTAGGGAGAAGCAGCAGCATGCAGGGAGGACTGAAGGCAGAGATGTCATGCATCAGGCACCAAAATGGCCACAGGAGGGATGGCCTGGAAGCGGCTGGTCATGACATTAGCAGACAGTGTGCCCTTCCTATTGCTGGGCCCTGGTTCTCTGGCACTTCCAGTCTGATTGGGGAACAGCAGCATCTATGACACAAAGAAAGTCCATCATGAAAGGACCCAGATAAGGGCCAAGCAGTAAGTGCTGAGGATGCTGGAGATTTGTGTGTCTATGTGTGTGTGTGTGTGTGTGTGTGTGTGTGTGTGTTGGGGAAGGGGTCCAGCCAGACATGATTTGTGCTTTTAAAAGGTCAATCTAAGGGTGCCCGGGTGGCTCAGTCGGTTACATGTCTCACTTTTTGGTTTGTAAGTTCGAGCCCTGCATCGGGCTCTGTGCTGACAGTGTGGAGCCTGCTTTGGATTTTCTCTCCCTTTCTCTCTCTGCTCCTCCCCTGCTTGTGCTCTCTCTCTCCCTCTCCCTCTCTCAAAAATAAATAAGTAAACTTTAAATAAAATAAAAAAATAAAAGATCACTCAAGAAAAAAGTCACCCTGGCTGTCGCAGGGGGCATGGATGAATGTTAGGGTGATAACCAGGGAGACCAGTCAGGAGGATGGCACCAGTAGTGGAGAGAAGGGAGAGGACAGTTTTGTGCTGTATTTGGAGGTGGAGCTGGCAGAAGTTGGTGGGGCTTTGGATGTGGACAGTGAGGGAGGGGAGGGATCCAGCTTTCTGGCTTGACAACTGGGTGCTCAGACAGGTGCTGCTTACTAAGATGGAGAAGAGACAGAGGACAGGCTGGGAGGAGGGAACAAGAGCTCAGCTTTGAATATGTTAAGTGTGAGATGTCCCTGAGACAACCAAGCAGTGGGGTATATGGCTTTAGAACTCCAGAAAGAAGTCTTGTGACGCTGGGTCTTACAAGGGAGGAAAGTGGTTGGGTGAGGCAGAATTAATGACTTAAAGGATTGGTGGGTCCTAAAGGCAAGGGTCTTGAGAGAGTTGGCGAACAAGTCTTGGTGAGACAGGGAAACTGAAGGGATTAAAGGGAATTAAAAAGCCTTTTTTTTTTTTCCTTTCCTCCTTTTCTGGCTTCCATTCTTGCTAGGACCTGAACCTCCACCCCACTCTATACGTGCCTTGTAATGTGAATAGCATATGTCCTCCTTGTAAGGGACCAAGAGATGATGCCATCTTTGGAGTCTTCAGTCTTCCAGCACCATAGACAGCATCTAGGGAATAACTAGGTGGGGTGGTCATGAACATTCTCCAAGTCCATTGGTACCAAACACCTTGATGCCAAGACCCCTGACTTCAGGGAATGAATGGCTTACGAAGGACACCTGGCCCCTGTCCTTGTTCTGACCAGTTCCTGGTTGCCCGAGAGGAGATGTGCACAATATGTGCTACAATCGCTAATAAAAAACCCAGACTCCCAAAGAAAGATGAGACTCATGCTCTTTTCCATTCTGAATCTCGAGGAAGTGCTCTCTCTCGCTCTCTCTCTCTCTCTTCAATAGACTCTGCTTCGACCTCCTGCTGGCTGCCATCTGACTTCCATCTTTCAAGAAGCCAGGGACCCTCTTGGCTAGTCCTGTGGGACCCCCTCTCTGGGTCCTTGGACCTGGCCTGTCTCCATCAGTAGTCTTGAGAAGTCAATTGCTTAGTTTACAATCTTATCTTTTAGTAGCAGGTATTTCCTGGAGCAAGCAGCTGGATTATTTTTGTTTGGTCCTAGCATTGTTTAACATGGGGAAGGGAAAGTGTGTTCATTTCAGTTCTCATCATTAACTGAGTGTCTTCAAGCAAGCACCTTAAAAGAAACAACTATTATATAGTGCTTACCCCACTGGACAGTTTTAACTCCCTTGATTCTCACAACAACCCAATAAGAGGGGTATTGTTATTTGCCCACGTTATAGATATGCTTCTTGTTTTAAACACAGACAGGTAACCTGTCTGAGGTCACATGGCTGATTAGGGGTAAGTCTGGGCCCCAGAATCCAAACTCTCACTCACTCCCTTGCTTAGTTGCTTCACTTCTCAAGTTTCTCCTTATATAAAATGAGGGGGTGGCTCAGATGATAAGGGCTTTGGGTGGGGGGAGGGGATGTTAAAGAAATAATCATTCATGACACTTATTAAAGGTGGTAAGGGGACTTTATTCAAGAAGAGCTAGTACAGTAGGGTTTTGTAGTAGGGAAGAGACATCATGCTCAGTTCTGAATGCAGTAAGGAAAAGTGGGAATTTACTGCCAAGGACCAAGGGATGGTCAGTGGATAGAAAATTATCAAGAGGTAGGTATGGTGTCTAAATGGGGTGTTCCTTGGGGTGCCTGGGTGGCTCAGTTAGTTAAGTGTCCAACTTCGGCTCAGGTCATGGTCTCATAGCTGGTGAGTTTGAGCCCCGCATCGGGCTCTCTGCTCTCAGCTCAGAGCCTGGAGCCTGCTTCGGATTCTGTGTCTCCCTCTCTCTCTGCCTCTCCCCCACTCTCTCTCTCTGTTTCTCAAAAATAAATAGACATTTTAAAAATAAGTGGGGAGGGGGTCTCTTGATCAGATGGGGGCCCCCAAATGTGGGCAATGATTGGGTGGCAGCCGGTGGTGCAGGAGGTGAAAGAATTCACCCGAGGCAGAACAAAGGAGATAGAAGTTTATTGAATACCCAAGGGAGCAGTGGGCAGGACAGCAGAGGAGAGGCTGTCTGCCAGGAGACAGTGGGAGGGGGGCTGCTTTTAAGGAGGGCAGGTGAGGAGGTATTGCAACGTATGGAATTTTCCCTTTTTTGGTAACTGCGTCTAACTCTAAGTAGCCCCATTGGTCAGTTAGGGCCTATGGATATTTTGAGGTGGGTCCTTTGATGGGGCTTTTCTACAGTTCATTGCCCAAGCCTGTTTACTTGGAAGTGGCCTCCACAATAGGGCAATTCTTTGTTAAGCTGACCTAGCAGGATTGTAGGCTGAAGGTAGGCCAGACCAACAGTGGGGGATTTTCACTAAACTGACTCAGCAGGAGTCTTGCTCAAAGTGGACAATGCAGAGATGAACAGGAAGTCTGAAAGTCGGGGCCTGGTTGAGAAGGGAGTTCAGCGGAGCCTGTCTAAATTTGGTCAAGGAGAGACTCTTTGTCAGGAGGGAAAACTTTCCCTCAATCATCTCCTGTTAAGTGAATAGAGACTGCAATTAAACTGACAAAAGACAGACTAGCAAGAGAACAGTTTATTTCTGCATGTGTCACACACACACATACACACACACACACACACACACACACAAGTGGGAGTGCTCAGTGAGTAACTCAAAGGGGTGGTTAGAATTTGGGGCTTATGTATCTAATTTACTAGGAAAAACGGAGGGGGAGAAAAGGCTCTCCTGGGAAGAGCAAATAAATCTCTTTAGGAAAGACAAATGGGCTTTTAGAAGAACAGACATGAGATAAGAAAGTTTGTAATCGTGTTTGTTTATGCAGAGGCGAATAGTCTTTCTGTCTTGGAACCATAGAGCTTCCCTGGGGAGGGGATTGAGGGCATGTTTGCTCTAGGTCTGTCTCCTGGGAGCTGAACCACACCAAAGAGGGAATTTATGGCAGCCCTCATTTTAGTTAGATAAACTCCGAGAAGGCATTTTTTCCCCCTGTATCTGCTGAATTTCAAATGTCTTCAGCCTAAAATAATCTTTATATGAACTTTGGGGGTTTGAGTGGGTCCCCACAGGTCTCATCCAGTTCCATCATTCTGTGGCTCACCGTAAAATGGCAAATGACAATGTGAGGCATGTCACAAGGGTCACATGCATGCCACAGCAGTTGGGGCCACAGCTCTCAAACCACTGCTTGGTGTCTTCCACCTTGGTGTCTTGGTCTGGGGACAGCATGTTCAGGGGAGGGCGGTGAATTCAGTTGAGCTGGCAAAGGCTTTGTGGGATTGGAATCTGTGAAGGGAAGTGGGCAAGAGCATTGCAGGGGCTGAGACAGCATGTGGGAGGGAAGGGACTGGTATTTACAGGGCACACATTATGTGCCTTTACTTCACCTCATTCTATTTTCCCAATAATCCTATGAGGTAAGGATTAGTCCAATCCCCACTGATCAGATTAGAAGACCAAGGCTCAAGTGCAAGTAATTTACTCACACATTCTCACACTCAAACTGCCACAACTTGTATGTGGGGTCCCCAGGATCAAACAGTGAGCAGTGGAGGCAGAGGATGCTTGGAAGGGACACTGAGGCCAGACTTTGGAGATCAGAGGCTGAGACCATCTGAAACATGAAAGGGCCTCTCTAGTTATTAGAAAACCTGTCCACCCAGATGGCTCTGGCAGCCAGGGAAAGACCTGAACCAGCCCTCCTCCCGCTGCTGTTTCTGGTCTGAGAAGCATGCTAGGGGCCGTGGGGGGCGGGGGGTGAAGGGGAAACACACCGAGGCTGCAGCTCTCTCTCCCTGTGGTGGAGGCATTGAGCGACAGAGCCTAGGCTCAGTGCCTCAGTGCCTCTAGCACACCTTGGGCACTTTGAGGAGCACACAGGTGCCTTTGACTTCTGTCCCCTCCCTGCCTGAAAGGCAGGCTACAGCTCCTGTCTCCTTCTATCTGGCTGCCACAAAGTTCCTGCCCTCCTTATTTCTGGGGACTGAGAAAGTAAAAATTAGCAAGGAATGAGAAGTTAAAAATGTGCCCTGCCATTCATAGGGCAGGGACAGCAAAGACAAAGCCAGCTACAAAGTTAAAGAAGAAACACTTTCTGTCAAGGCTAAACCCTAGTTGTACAGGGCCATGAAGACTGGTGCTTACTTATACTTGTCGAGAGATCTCCAATCTCTACATGCAGAGACCAGCAGAAACTTTGCTCTTTGAAATTGTATCAGCAGGAATGAAACATCCCACTCTTGCCTGGAGTATTTGATGCACTCTGACACAGAGAAGCAACTTCAATTTACAACCCAGGTGGACAGCATTAGATAAAGGATTTGGGGGCACACCATTCTACATCTATCTGAATTTAGTAGTTTCCAAGGAAATGCGGCCTTGGGTCCATTTTGCAGTCTAGATTTCGACTTTGCTTTGAACCCATCCAAACATGGGTTCAGGTACACTTCTTTAATCTTTAAATTTTTTTTTAATGTTTATTTATTTTTTGAGACAATGCGAGAGACAGAGTGCAAGCAACGGAGGGGCAGACAGAGGGAGACACAGAATCTGAAGCAGGCTCCGGGCTCTGAGCTGTCAGCCCAGAGCCCGACGTGGGGCTTGAACTCATAAACCGTGAGATCATGACCTGAGCCAAAGTCGGATGCTTAGCTGACTGAGCCACTCAGGCGCCCCTCAGGTACATTTCTAACCTCCACCCTCCCCCATAACAACTGCAGGTTCTTCTTTGTTGGATGAGATGCCTCGTGGTTCCTGTTGTGCTATGGACTCTCCTTCCTTGCCACTGACCAAAAAACCCTGACTTTTTCAGACTATAGGCAAGTGTCTGGTGACGATGGGGTGATTGGGCTAGGAGTTGACTTTATCTCCTAAAGCCCAAGACAAAGGCAAGAATTGTTGAGTCAGCCTGCTCCTTGGATAGGCAGAGAGCACGCAGAGCATCGCATTCTTCTGGAAAATCCTAAGAGCTTTCTGTATATGACTGTCTCATTTCTCTGGTGCTTATGGTGTGGCAGGCACTGGGTTGAGGGCCTTACAGTGTCTTATTACTCCATCCTTATCACACCCCACGAAGTAGGTCCTCTTATCATCATTCCCATTTAATAGGTGAAGAAACTAAGGCACAGAGAGAGATTAAATGTCTTGCCCAACAAAGTCATGCAGTTATTAAGTGGCTTAGTTGGAATTTGAAACATCAAGTACAGAGCTTGAGTGCAGAGTTTGAGTACAGAGCTCTGAACCACTAGGTCCTAAACCTCTGGTGCTCTTAGTATCTCAGTACTTTCTTCACCAACCCTCTCCCCCCACCCCCCACCCCCCCAGTCCAAAAGAAATACTTAACAATTCTGTGTATTAAGTTTTATGTCCATACACCTTAATAAACATTTAGGTCCTAACAATGCCATCACTATTTGAAAATAAATCATATATTAAAAAAATAAATAAACCTAAGAGGGTAGAGTAAAAAAAAATATATATATATATTATATATAATATATATATTATATAAAAATATATATGTAATATATATATTATATAAAAATATATATAAACATCTATATTAAAAGAAAAAAATTGTATTTCATTCTTAAATAACCTGTACCTAGTAATGGAATGTGTGCTAGTTGGGCACTGCACACTTTTCCAACTTTGGGACCAGATTTGGACACCATCACCCTTACTCTACATTCATTTTTCTCATGTGTTAAAAAAAAACAAAGTTCAGGGACACCTGACTGGCTTGGCCGGTAAAGCACGTGATTCTTGATCTCAGGTTGTGAGTTCAAGCCCCACGTTGAGCACGTAGAGTTTACTGAAAAATAAAATAAAATTTTTAAAAATTAAAAAAAAAATTCAACCAAATAAATTTGAAGATCTAATTGGCTTTATTAAATGATTCCTGAAATGGGCAGCACCTGGTCTGGCAGGGTGAGGGGTGCTCTGAGGAACTGTACAGAAGAGAAGGTGTTTGTAGAAAGTTGGGTGGGACAAGAAAGTTACAAGCGAAAGAAAGGATTGCTTCAGGCAAGACCGCCTTTCCTTAGGGGGAAGGGCAGTGGGTCTTATTGTGCATATTATCTCTTATTTCTTTGGGGTGTGGGGTTGGGGAGGGGATAGAGAGGGCCCATGTGACAGATTACCTCATTGATGCTTATTAGAAAACTCTGAGGCACCTGGCTGGCCCTGTCTGAGGAGTGTGTGACTCCTGGTTTCAGGGTCATGAGTTTGAGCCCCAGCTGGGTGTAGAGATTATTTAAATAAAAATAATACTTAACAAAATAAGAAAATTCTTTATTGATAGGTTGAAACTTAATTTCTGAAGAAGGTTGAAACTGCAATTAGGTTAGGTAATAAGCCCTGGTTTGGTGACTTGTCCTGGCCCAAGTTATTCCATTTTGGGCCTGTTGCTTCTCTTTATAACACATGATAGTTGCTTTTTATCGCAGAAAACACCAAAAACTCAGTTTCACAAAGATATGATGTGTGAGGATCCATTCAAAACCCAAGAATTTGTATAAATATTTTAAGTTTATTTATTTATTTTGAAAGAGAGCAGGGGAGAGGCAGAGAGACAGAGAATCCCAAGCAGACTTCGTGCTGTTAGCCCAGAGCCCAACACGGGGCTCCAACTCACAAACTGTGAGATCAAGACCCAAGCCAAAATAAAGAGCTGGTTGCTCAACCAACTGAGCCATCCAGGTGTCAGCTTAAGTGTTTTAAGCTGAAGACATTTGAGATGTAACAGATGCCAAAAGAAGTCTTCTTGGAGTTTCCTTTATCTGACTAAAAGCAGCAAGTTCTGAGAAATGAAGCTGTCATAAATCTCTTCTCCTGGGGAGTTTCCTGGCCATGAAAACGAACACTCATACCTGCATAAACAATTATCACAAACTTTCTCATCTTCTGTTTGTTTTTGTAAAAACCCATTTGTCTTTCCTCTTTTTTTTTTTTTTTTTGAAAGAGAGTGTGTGAGAGTGAGGGAGGGGCAGAGAGAGAGGAGAGAGAGAACTCCAAGCAGGCTCTGAGCTTCCAGTGCAGAGTCCAACTGGGGGCTCTATCCCATGAACTGTGAGACCATGACCTGAGCCAAGGTCAAGAATAGGATGTTTAAACAAATGAGCCACCCAGGGGTCTCTTTCCTTTTTTTTTTTTTTTTTTTTTTTTAAGATTTTATTTTTAAGTAGTCTCTACATCCAATGTGGGGCTCGAACTTACAACCCTGAGGTCAAGAGTCACATGTTCTACTGACTGACCCAGCCAGGCACCCCCAATTTGTCTTTTCTAAAAAAAACCAAAAAAACAAAAAAAACCCTGATTTGTTCTTCCTTATAGAAGCCTTTTCTTCCTCCTCTCTCCTACCCCCACTAAACTAGACATATAAGCCCGAAATTCTAACCACTCCTGTGAGTTACTTATCACTGAGTACTCCCACATGTATTTGCACTGCATGCAAAAATATTTCGTCTCTTTTCTCTTGCTAATCTGCATTTTGTCAGTTAAATTTACAGACTTCCAAGAAGTGAACCTAAGAGGGTAGAGAAAATGTTGTTTTTCCTCCCCAATAATATTGTCAAAAGCAATGTAACATGATTTAATATTGCAACTGTAAACTACCTGTAGTAGTTTTGCTTGGTGTCCAACAGATGTTGCTGAGTTTCCCTTGAAAATTTAAAATACCCCTGGTGCCCCTATGAATTTTCTCTTATTCTCTGGGATGCCTTGCTGCCCAGTTTGGGAACCATGGTGGTAGCCTAATCCCTATCAAAAGTGATAGGAACACTGGGACTGGGCTTGTTTTCTCAGTAGTCTCTACCTCCTCTGGACATGCCCTTCTGGCCCATGACTGTATCCCTTGTGCCAACATCAGTAGCCTGGCACAAAGCAAGAATTCAGTTGGAGGAGATGTTGCATGAGCTTAGGGAGCACAGGTGCAGAGCACACATGATGAAGTTTTGGGGGATATTTCACCCTCCCCCACTGATGAGTAATACATGAGTAAATACATCCAGACTTTCAGATATAAATACCACTAATTTCTCTTGCTCTTCTGGCTCTTTTTTTTCCTAGACTTTATGCAGACTGCACTCTCCCTATTTCCATACTTTCTTCTGTCAAGAACAAGAGAGCTGAGTTAGGTTACTGTTTTTTACACTGCACTCTATTATCAACATTGCAGTCTGTGTCACATCAGGTCACTTTTCTGCTCAAAATCTGCAATGATTCCCCAGCTCACTCTGAGTCAATGTCAAAAGTCCCATAAGGGCACAGATAATCCACCCTAGCCTTTCTTCCTTGACCTCCTGTCCTGCTGCTCCTCCCAGCTTATTCTTCTCTCGCAATTCAGGCCTCCTCGCTACACCCAACCTCTGGGTGTTTGCTCTTCACTGAGGAGCTGTTCCCTTGGCCTGGAAGACTCTTGTCAGACATGTGGAAATAGTTAGGACCACCCAAATGAGAACGAGCAAAGGCTATTTATTCAGTTTGCTACAGCAAGGGAGTCACAGCCACCACCATTTGCATGTTGCAGAGATTCAAAGGCTATCAGGGATGCTGTTTGGCTCCCTGGACTGGTTGCTGCAGATATGGTTGACTTCTTGAGCTAGTTGCTGTAGATTGAAGCCAAACCACAACCTCTGCAGCAACCAAATATTTCTGCAGCAGTTGGCCCAGAACTGTCAGGACTTGGTGAATGACTGGTCAGGTTCTCTATTTTGTTGTTGTTGTTGTTCCCTCTTCCAACTCAGGACTGATCAGAGAAGGCTAAATATCCTTCCCAAATCAACCACAAAGGATGCTCTACTTCTAGTTAGCCCATGTCTAGTTTCCCCAGGCCAACTACTTCTAATCAGAGCACATCTGAAGCCTTCTCTTTGCTCACTGTGAAGCTTTCCTACTCCTTAGCTTGCCCTTGAATCTCTGCCTGTGATGGTAGCTGAGTCTCTTGCTGTAGCAAGCACTGATTAAGTAGCTTGTTCTGTCTGCTCTTATTTGGGTGTTCTTCATTTATAATTACAAACATTATGTGCCTTCTGGAGATGGTTGGGTGATCTCACCTACGAAAAAATTGTGTGTTTGAGAATTCTAAGATGTGTGGTGTGACTTCTTACTTTTTTTTTTTTTTTTTCAACGTTTATTTATTTCTGGGACAGAGAGAGACACAGCATGAACGGGGGAGGGGCAGAGAGAGAGGGAGACACAGAATCGGAAACAGGCTCCAGGCTCTGAGCCATCAGCCCAGAGCCCGACGCGGGGCTCGAACTCACGGACCGTGAGATCGTGACCTGGCTGAAGTCGGACGCTTAACCGACTGCGCCACCCAGGCGCCCCTCACTTTTTAGACTCTTAATGAAAAGTTAGATGTGGGAGACATCTGACTGTAGCCTCCAAAATTTGGCCCCAAGTTAGGATTGTTCTCAATAACAATGAAGAAACAAGTTCAATGAAGTAAAATTACTCAGTTACCAGGCTGGTAGGCTGAGATGGAGCCTAGCTCTTGATCTATCTAAAAGCAGTGGCACTTAACCTCAGTCCCATAACTGATTCATTCCTAAAAAGAATTCAGTATTGGCAATTTCATACAATTCAATCTAATCCAAGTTTGTTGTGAGGATTAAGTGAAATGAAATTATGTTAAATTGAAGGCAGTATAACATTTCTGTTAATAATACAAGACGCCAGGGGCTCCTGTGTGGCTCAGTTGATTAAGCATCCTTTGGCTCAGGTCATGATCTCACAGTTTGTGAGTTGGAGTCCCATATTGGGCTCTCTGCTTTGAGTACAGAGCCCTCTTGGGATCCTCTGTCTCCCTCTCTCTCTCTGCCCCTCTTCTCCTAGTGCGCACACGCACTTGCGCTCTGTCTCTCAAAAAGAAATAAACAATAAACACTGAAAAAATAATAATAACAACACAAGACCCCAGAAACATCTCTCCAGGATTAAAATCCCTACTCCATCACTTCTAGCTGTTTGATTTTAGGCACCTTACTTGCACCATGTGTACCTCAGTCTTTACAGCCATAGTGTGGAGATATAATACAGGTCAACAATCCCTTGCCTACAACTCTGAAATGTAAATATCTCTGAAAACCAAGTTTTGTGGCAAACTCACGTGGTAGCAAATTTTGACCTGAGTTTACTTGAGGCTATTGATGGTCTATAATTATCCCACTTACTGTGAATTGAACAGGTTTTACTGCATTAATATTGATTTCAGGGTGTTGCCCCAGAATCTCTGGGGGTGTCACATATTATACCCACAGAGGGAAGAAAGCACCTCTCAAATATATTTGAAACAATGTTGGTTTTACTTTTTGTCTAGCAAAGGAGAACTTGTGGTAGAGCACAGCCTTCCTGAATAAAGCAGAGAGCTGGTCCTACAAAGGTTTTTACCAAAGCACAGCTGTTGCTGATTGGGATTGGTTTCCAGGATTCTGGATTTTAGTTACTTATTCACAATTTGGGATTAAGGCCAAAGAAGTGTCAGTCTTCCTATTTCTTTTTTGGCTTTGGAGAATGGGAACTTCAGTCACACCCTATCATCTTTTTGATGTGGAGAACAAAGACAAAAGAAAAAATTAAATTTCCTTACAACTTCTAGCCCATTGACAAGTCCTTGAGACAGGCAGAATGACCTTCCTCTAGGAACTCAACTGCCTCCATGTTAATATTTGCTAAGGGCAAAAAGCAATCTTAGCTTCACATTATTCTGACCTCCAGGATCCTGTAGGTCTCCTTTAACATATAAATATTCCTTTGGAAACTTCTTTTATCTCTACCCCCCAAGATATATGTTAGCAATCATCCTCCAAGCATGTGGCCCACTGATACACCTCTGAAGGGTCTCATTACTAAGGTTTTACTAGGCAGTAATAAATGACCTCCTTTCAACAGCTAGCCCCCCCCCCCCCATCCTGGAAACCTTGTTTCCAAACTTCCTTAGAGACTTAAGCTATCTCTAACCCCTTCCCAGTTTGAAGGTATATAATCAATTGCTCCTCACAACCCCAGTGCAGCTCTTTCTGCCCACGGGTCCTGTCCCTGTGCGTTAATAAAGCCACCATTTTACACCAAAGATTTCTCAAAAATTCACTCTGAACTTTGAACCTTTCCACATCACTTTCCAAATCTGAAAAACCTTGCATTTTGAGACACACTTGGTCCAAAAGGTTCAGATAAGGAGCTGTGGACCTGAGGTACTTCCATCAGTTATTGGGCAGATTCAACTAGTCTATGTAAACAAATTGGAAAGCTCTGTGTAGCCGGCAGGTTTTCATAAACATGTAAAGTGCCCTGGCGCCTGGGTGGCTCAGTCCATTAAGCATCCGACTTCAGCTCAGGTCATGATTTCACGGTTAGTGGGTTCGAGCCCAGCGTTGGGCTCTGTGCTGACAGCTCAGAGCCTGGAGCCTGCTTCAGATTCTGTGTCTCCCTCTCTCTCTGCCCCTCCCCTGTTCATGCTCTGTCTCAAAAATAAATAAACATTAAACAAAATAAAAAAAAAAACATAAAGTGCCTGCCACTTAGCAGTGTATCAAGTGCCTACTAAGTGCAACACTCTGAGAATTCAGGATAAACAGGGGGCTTGATTCACTGCAGACTGAATTCTTTTTTCCCTCGAGTTCCTGGCGGAAGCGCTCTAACCACGGAATTTTTCAGGCAGGCGCGGGAAGGTGTTTCTCCGCAAGGGCCGCTTTCCCCGGCCCTAGGGTTAGCCCTCTGCACCCCGGCCACTAATGCCCACGCGGTGCGTGCTCTCCCCCAGCTCACGGTCCCGCCACCGCCCTTCCACAGAGGGCTGGCTTTTCCGAAGCGGCGGCTCCGAGGCTGCCGCCGGCTACCGGCCCGAGCGTTCCTGCCTCGACCAGCCACGGAGGGAGCGGAGCAGGCCTGTTGCCATTCTTGCCCTGAGGTGCGGGGGCCCCGCGCGGCCTGCCAGCCCCTCCCCTCCTCACGTCGCCTGGCGCCCCGAGGGGGCGGGGCAGGTCGCGCACGGGCCCCTACGCCTCTTGCGCCCGCCCCAGCGCCTGTCGATTGGCCGCTGGGGCCAGTGTTCCTCCTGCGCAGCGCACCTCCCCCCAGATTTCCCGCCAGCAGTCGCCGCGCGGTTAATTCCGAGCTTCTAGGCGCTGGGTCCGACCGAGCGGTTGGGCCTTGTCGGCCGTTGCTATGTCGCGACAGAGCACGCTGTACAGCTTCTTCCCCAAGTCTCCAGCGCTGAATAATGCTAACAAGGCCTCGGTCAGGGCCTCAGGTGAAGGCGGTGGTGCCGCCGCTGCTACCCGGGCCTCCGCTTCTCCCGGCGGGGATGCGGCCTGGAGCGAGGCCGAGCCTGGGCCCCTAGCGGGCTCTGCGTCGCCACCCGAGGCGAGGAACATCAATGGAGGGCTGCGGAAGTCGGCCGCGCCCGCGGTCCCCCCCAGGTAGCGCGGTGTATGTGGGGGGGGGGTGCCGAGGGCGGGGGCACAGCGGCGGGGCGCAGGGAGCCTGGGGAAAGGAGGCTTGCTTTGGAGGATTGCGGGGTGCGTAGCCAGGCCTTGGGCTCGGAGGAGGTGGGGCTGTATACTTGGCTTGAAACAGTGCAGGGGTTGATTTCGTAGCCTTGGCGTTAGGGGGCGTAAAATGTAAACAGGGCAGCAGGAAATTGGCTGCAGGAAGAAAGGGTGGGGGGGAGGAGACGTGCAGACTTCGGAGGAAGAGATGCGTTCCGCCAGGTGGGAGGCCGCGGTAGAGATGGAGTGCAAACTGGTTGGGGTAGCGAGAAGAAAGGGGAAATGGGAGCGTTGGGGGTGGGGCGGGAAGAGAAGGGAGCTTTGCACGCTCCTTGCGGGGTGCGCACCCAGGGCGGGGGAGGGGGTGGTGTTTGCCTGCGGCGGGGGAGGGGTGGCGGGAAAGAGGAATGTCTGCGGGGAGGATGAACGCTTGCAGCCCAGAGGCTGTGGGGGCGCGGCAGTGACTGGGATTCGAGGAGGAGGTTCCTCCTTCAGAGCTGGGATAGTGAATTGGGGGCCATTAGACGTTCGGGGAACACACTTTGATGCTTGATTTGAGCCTTGGACGCCTAGACTGTGGGGGCGATGGGCCCTCGGCCTGCTTGTGTGGGCTGTTGGGGAGGTGGGAGTGGGGGTGGGCCACGAGCTGTGTGCGTCGGGGGTGTATCACGTCGCAGACCGAGGGGTCCGATTGGTCGGAAGGAGAATTGCAGGGCGGGGTGGGGCGGGGCAGGTGGGGGGGGGGGGGAGCAGAAAGTGCTGGGATCCGGCTGGGTCATCCCATAGGTAGGCCGAACATGCACCAACAAATGAAGAATTTAGAAGCCGTGTTAATTTTGACACACGTGGAAGTGTGGTGTGGAGTTGAAAAAGATGTTATGATACAGTGTCTCTTTTGTTGACGATTCCATGGGAGGAGGGGGCACTGTAATTTTTTCGCAGTTGAGAGTGAGATTGGAAAGGCCTTGAGCTGGCCCTGGACAGGGATATACCGCCACGATTGTGGGGAATCCGGCCGGGAGGTGTCCTAGCTCTCCGAGCAGTTCGGTGCTGTTCCACAGCTTGGTTGGCCTTTTGTCGGAGAAGCGGCGACATTTTGAAAAGCTCGTATTTGCTGTATCCCAGGTATTGTATTAGGCACAAAATGTAATGCCTAGCCGTTTGAAAGGATGAAGAAATAGAGGTTAAGAAAAAAAAAACAACTCATTCAAGATTGAAGTGTTAGTGGTTCTGAGTAATCCAAATGTCTTTAGTTTTAGGTGTCCTACAGATTGTGAAGTCTAAGTGTAATTATAGTGTTACCTTCCTTTAAGCGACCCTTTCAGGCAGTGAGTTTATGTAGTTGTGTGAAGAGTAGTAGGGTATGCCTCTGGCTTAGAGATTATTTGGGGCTCTTTTTTCTTTTTTTTTTTTTTTCAATATATGAAATTTGTCAAAATTCTTTTTTCTTTTTAAGTTTATTTATATTGAGAGAAAGAGCGAGTGTTCGAGCGGGGAAGGGGCAGCGGGAGTCAGTCCTAAGCTGCGCTGAGCCCAGTCATGACCTGAGCCGAAGTCAAGAGCCCAACTGATGAGCCACCCAGGCTCCCCTTGAGCTTTCTTTTTGAGAAACTGCAGACACTAGAGCAGTTCTTGAAAAGGGTACTTTACTCATCAATTTACATTTATAAGGGAAACCTCCATTTGTGAAGATGTCTCCTGCTTTGAACCACGAAGAGGAAAGATAACTAAAAGTGGATAAAACTTTTCTAATGGAGATGGTTCTGACTTAAATCTGCTTAACAATCAACCCTTGTTGGGTGTTCTTTCCCTGGTACCCTTCGGTACCTGTCCCTCTCCCCACCCCTCCTCCATCTTTCTTTTGTCTTAAGCTGCGATAGTATTTAAGGTGGTAACTTGGAGCTATCTCTGGGAGTTAACTGTTTCCCTCAGTATCTCCAATGTATGCAGGAGGTGTACATGTTAATAAACCTCAGTTTGGTTTTCTTTCGTTAATCTTTTATTACTGCGGGTCTTAGCCAAGAACTCAGAAGGCTAGAGGAAAAACATTTTTCCTCCCCTAACATGTGTATCTTCCATAACATAATTTTATGTTTTTCATAAAATTTTTCATCATTCATTGTAAGAAATGCAAGATGTGTTATAATGTTTATTTGAACAGGAGTTGACTATTCTTGCATCCATGCTAAAAGGACGCATTTATTGTGTGGTTGTGTTTTATGTATTGAAAAGTACATGCTCCTTTTTTTTTTTTTTTTTTGAGGTCTGAATTCAGGAGACTTGTAAAAACATGACATTGTTTACACTTGACCACCTGCTAAAGGGGCTGTTCCCAGAGTATTCAAGAAAGATCAGCATTTGATACTAAGCTTCTAAAGAGACTCCAGTATATAGATTTGACCTTCATTCAACAAATGCCCATGTACCTGCTCTGCCAGGCACAGTATTAGGCATTATGGGTCCAGGATACAACCTTATATAGAACAAGCAAAAGAATAATTCTTAGAGTAGGAGCAGAGTGTATGAGCTCTGTGAGCTTTGTTGAGGGGAAGAGAGTATATATGACAGGGTAGGCTTTCATCTCTCTGGGGTGAAACCCAGCAGACAGACAGGAGTTAGGCTATGGTGGGAATAAGGGGGTGTTAGGAAGCTGGTTCAGGAAGAAGGTCCAGCAAATTGTGGATTGAAGGAAAGGAGAAGTGAGCCTTTGAGAGGTGTGTAGGGGTTCAGTCATGAACCCCCTTTTTATTTTTGACTAAGATAATTGAGAGAGCTGTAATATGTATGGCTTTTTAAAATTTGAGCGCTTTAAATCTGGCTTTTTAAAATTATTATTACAAATCTTGGCTAGTTTATTTTTTACAATCTTATTTCAATGATAATTGTCTCTCTTTGAAGTGTATGCCCCATCCACATTCACAGAGGAGTGGTCAGACCTGGCAAATCTTTAAGCACCCTTGTCTGTACTAGTTGTAAGTCCTTTCCTAAGAATTTTCATAGTTAAATGTATTTGTAGATAGCGGTATACTTTTCCAACTAATATGACATCAATATAATATTATTGTAAGAGAAAGAATTCTAGCCCTTTTAAAGAGTATCCTGTGGACTCAGTTTCACAGACCTAACTTGTTTTAATTGATATAATTAAAACGGGTATTTAAAGATGCTCAGCTTGTCATAATTTGGTCTGTGGGAGCCTCTTGTGAGCTGACTTTTACAACTTTTTAACATTAACTCAGGACTTTTGAAAACATTCATTCTGATGACCCTTCCCCTCCCTGCTCTAAGGCATGGAATTAAGCTGCTCCACAAAGAACCTGTTTTTGTTTTTTTTAAACTTCCTTTAGGTTTCTTTTCTGATCCTGTTTAGAAAATAGTAGACACCAGTTTGGATGACAGTTTATATGGTCACCTTAGATCCTTAGTGCATAAGTGATGGGTAACAGTTAACCCAAGCTGAAGGAGAAGGAAAGGGTATATATGGGCAGAGGTGTACTGGTAGGGGGGTAGGTCTTGTAGGGGCCTTGGAATTAGTTGCTCTGATTACTTCTCTTTTCTCAGTACTGCATTTAGTTATTTGAGGGTAGAGGAAGTCTGCTCTAATGGTCCACCTTGAGAGTTAGGTGCAAACACTGGTAGCTGATTTCTGAAGTTGGTCTGAAAGTGCTTTTGTGTTATATGCACATATTTTTGTTTGACATCTTTTATTGTTTATAGAAGCAGATTCTAGCAGTGCTTTGGCACCTACTGAATTTTTTTTTAAGTAGATAGCTCAAAAAGTTGATTATAAATTTGGGGGCACAATCAGTAATTGACAACAAAATTATGGACCAAAAGGAAAGCAAAAACGTGATTTTTTTTTTTTAAAGCATAGTTTTAAAGATCTGTTCAATATATATTTAGCTTTACTAAGTCATTTCTCAGTTTTAGTTGTATGAGTTTTGTTTTTTGTTTTTTAATAATTAGCTCTATGCCCAAAATGGGGCTCCAACTCCTGACCCTGAGGTCAAGAATTGCATGCTGTACAGACTGAGACAGCTTGGCACCCTAGTTGTATGAAGGCTTTTACATTTATTTTTCTGAGCTACCTGGTTTTTCCTTTTTTTAACACTATCTTTAGAATCTCAAGAATATTAAACACTTAAGGTATATTAACATTTTTGGGGTGCCTGGGTGGCTTAGTGGAAAGAGCCTGCAGCTCATGATCTTGGGGTTGTGAGTTTGAGTCCCATGTTGGATGTAGAGATTGCTTAAATAGATTTAGAAACATTTATATTAACACTTTAAAAACATATAAAGTCATAATTGGATTAGAAAATTTTTTTAATGTTTACTTTTGATAGAGCACAAGCAGGGGAGGGGCAGAGAGAAAGGGAGACACAATGTAAAGCAGGCTCCAGGCTCTGAGCTGTCAGCACAGACAGAGCTCAAGTGGGCTTGAACTAATGAGTTGTGAGATCATGACCTAAGCTGAAATCGGAAGCTCAACCGACTGAGCCACCCATGCACCCTATTTAGATCTTATTTATAAGTGTATTGTAAGATATCATTCCAGTATTTATTTTGGCATTTCAGCTTGGGCTTTAGGAAGAGCCAGTGTATTTTACATTGTAATAAAATGTTTAAATTTTTTTTTAACATTTATTTTTGAGACAGAGAGAGAGAGCATGAACAGGGGAGGGTCAGAGAGAGAGGGAGACACAGAATCTGAAACAGGCTTCAGGCTCTGAGCTGTCAGCACAGAGCCCAATGCGGGGCTCGAACTCACAGACTGTGAGATCATGACCTGAGCCGACGACTGAGCCACTCAGGTTCCCCTGTAATAAAATATTTAGATGTGAGGTGACTTTTTGGCCCAGATATTTTCAAATTTGATTTGCATAGGGCTAAAGATTCTTGTTAATACAGTTATATGAAAAGGGAAAAATGTTAAGATTGTCAGAAAACATAGCCAAATATTAAAATACAGTTAATACATGACTGTTGGGCAAAGTTTTAAGTAGAGCCAGTGAAATAGGTGGATGTGATTTTCATAGGGTTATCAGGCTTTTATAAAAACTAGTGTATGAAAAACTGGCAGGTATTCAAATTATAGCATATTTCAAGACTGCATTATATTTCCATATTTAAAAAATTTAAGAAAAAAAATTGTTTTTAATGTTTGAGAAAGAGACAGAGTGTTGAGTGGGGCTGGAGCAGAGAGAGAGGGAGACACAGAATCTGAAGCAGGCTCCAGGCTCTGAGCTGTCAGCACAGAGCCCGACATGGGGCCTGAACTCAAGAACTGGGAGGGAGATCATGATCTGAGCTGAAGTCAGACGCTTACCGACTGAGCCACCCAGGCGCCCCCCCTCCACATTTTTTTTTTACATTTATTTATTTTTGAAAGACAGAGACAGCACAAGTGGGGGAGGGGCAGAGAGAGAGAGGGAGATACAGAATCTGAAGCAGGCTCTTAGTGACGCGTGGGACTCGAACTCACAAACTGTGAGATCGTGACCTGAGCCGAAGTCGGATGCTTAACTGACTGAGCCACCCAGGCACCCCTATATTTCCATATTTTAAAAGACAGGATTTAGTGTTGGTAGGAAAACCTGAATATTTGCATGGATTAAAATATATGTTCCTTTTATTTTGGTATTCTTTGGAAACTACACAACTGCTAGAAATTTTTTATTTACTTATTTTGAGATTAAATTTTTAAAATTACCTTTAAACAATTGGAGTGTACCCACAAAATTAATAGATTTAATAAGAACTCTGTTAGCATTAGGTGAAGAAAATTTTTAATTGAAATGTTTAAAATACCTAGTTTTATTACACAGTATACAACAGTGTATTTTATTACCCACTTAATTCTCTTTTTGGCTGGAAACCACTGTTTCCTGGGCTGGAATTTTTAAAATGTCATTTTTAGCATTAGTAGAGGAACAGTGCGTATTACTAAACATTTTAGCCTTAGCATTTTATAGTTTACTGCCAATTCCTAACCGCAGAAAAGTTAGATTGTGTGTAAGATTCTTTAAGGTTATATTCAGGGTATGGTGATGTTGAAAAACAATTTGAACAGTTAACTTTAACTTTACAAATAAGGAATTTATTTCAAAACTAGCTTTTTATGCTTTTTTTCTCCAGTAAGTATGGCTATCTGCCTTTCAAGATAAACTTAAAGATATTAACAATTTTTAAGTTAATTTATTTATTTTGAGAGAGTGTGGATGAGCAGGAGAGGGGCAGAGGGAGAGAGAATCCCAGGCAGGCTCCTTGCTATCAGTACAGAGCCTGACATGGGGCTCAATCTTACGAACTGTGAGATCATGACCTGAGCCAAAATCAAGAGTTGGATGCTTAACTGACTGAGCCACCCATTGAATTTTTAAATTGGTTGCTTTGGAAATTTATCTTTTCTAATTATTTTTGAGACCTTTGAATACCACTGTACAGTTTGTTTTACAATTTGCACTACATTTATATAAATGGTTTGGGATAAAACTAATGAACTTACTCATGTTAAAACAGTAATATTTCATTACATCTTAAGTTTAGGTATAAAACTAAAATTTTTTTTCATGTCTTTGGGTCTCAGAAACTTGAGTTACTCTTACTTGAGGATAGAAAGGAATTTTCAGGAGGCAGGTGTGGCCATGTCATTTTTGGCTCAAGAATTTTGATCTAGTCATGACAGTTTTTCTGGGATCCCATAAGAAAACTGAGATTCCTGCAAGTGCTCTGTTGCCTCATATCAGGCAAAACAGAATTCCACTGGATTTGAGGCATCCTGTTCCCTTGAACTTCAAATGTACTACCAAGATGGGGCACCTTGGGTGGCTCAGTTGGTTAAGTGTCCAACTCTTGATTTAGGCTCAGGTCATGATCTCATGGTTTGTGGGATGGAGCCCCACGTTGGGCTCTGTGCTAACAGCGTGGAGCCTGCTCTGGATTCTCTCCCTCTCCCTCTCCCTCTCCCTCTCCCTCTCCCTCTCCCTCTCCCTCTCCCTCTCCCTCTCCCCCCCCTTGCCCTCCCCCCCCCCGCTTGTGCTGTCACAAAATAAATAAACTTAAAAAAATGTATTACCAAGATGTGCATTCTTGTCAGTCTGTTATGCACTAACTCCATCCTTGAGAATTTGTAACTTTTATAAATTTTTTTTTTAACGTTTATTTATTATTGAGAGACACAGAACGTGAGCAGGGTAGAGAGAGGGGGAGACACAGAATCTGAAGTAGGCTCCAGCCTCTGAGCTGTCAACACAGAGCCTGACGTGGGGCTCGAACTCACAAACTGTGAGATCATGAACTGAGCCGAAGTCGGTTGCCTAACCAACTGAGCCACCCAGGCGCCCCGAGAATTTGTAACTTTTATAAGACACAGATGTAATGAAACAGCTGGTGTCCAGTTCAGCCCTTAGTCCTTACCCTGCATAACTCTGTACACACAGGCAAGAAGAATAGTTGTCTTTAATTTCACAAATCAAGAACGCTTTTTTTTTTTTAAGATTTTATTTTTTAAGTAATCTCCATACCCAATGTGGTGCTCGAACTCACAACCTTGAGGTCAAGAGTTTCATGTTCCACCGACAGCCAGCCAGGCACTCCAAACCAAGAACACTTTGTAAACCTCGCTCCATAATGGTCAGGCTCAGGGCTCATCTACGTATACTGAATAACTTCAGTACTTGGGGAGGAACTGCCTCAAACTAGCCAATGATGGGGTTTAGGCTTAGCTACAAACACACCAAAACCTTACCTGAGTCTCCATCTTTTAAGGGATTTAAGTGTCTTTGAGAAGGGCAGCCAGGCTTGACAGATAGGTATCCCGACTGGTCCCCCTTTCAGAAAAATCTGCTTGGATAACACAATTTGAAGCCTGATGTCTCAAGACTATACAGAAATACGCTTCATGAGGGGAGACATGTTCATTGAAATAACATGTATTTGCTCTTTGGCCAATCTTGTAAAAATTATTGCCACGGTTCAGACTCACAACTGTTAGTGTCTTTACAAAGACAAAAGATGTTTCCTTCCTTTAGCAGCAGAAATAAAAGTCCAGCTTTAGGGTAGTCCCAGGTACTTTGGTACAAAGGCTGTGTGGTTAGTGGCTACCTGGCTGGAGTCAAGGGAAAGACTGCTTGACAGTAGAGAGGCTTGTAAACAAACCATTCTGCACAGCTGTAAGGGTCTTTGTCTCCTGTTAATGGATGTTAGTAGCCAGGAGGCACTTAATAGAAGTTTGTTTGAAATTGTACAGTCACAGCTTCCTGTTAAAGATGACCTATGTGGTGAGCTTGATGGCAATATTTATAGATCTTTGCTTGTGTAGGTTGCTCTAGATTTAAGAATGCACATACTGTAAAGGCCCTTGAAAAGTCCCAGCTGAATCATGCTGTTGTTTTTCTCTTCTAATTGTCTAGCCTAGGGGTTTCCATATTCACATTTTTGAAGAAAAGGAATAATTTTGTTATTGGGTCTGAATACAGTGGCCCCAGGAGACTAACGGAAGCTATTCTAAAATGTTCCCTGTTTGTCATACTTATTTTACTTTTGCAGTTATTCAGTGAAATCTTTAAGCAAGTTTAGAAAATCTTGGTGTATAGTACGTGAGCAGAATTTATCAGCTGTTGTGGCTTCCTCATCACTGAGGGACTGTGCTGTAGTCTTTTAATTTTTATTTTTATATTTTAATTTTAATTAGTTAACATACAGTGTTATGTTAGTTTCAGGTGTACATCTGCTGTAGTCTTTTAAGCTAGATTTTTCTCTCCCTACCCTCTCCTCCTTTCCCTTTCTCAGGAAACCTTCAGGACCAAATCATTTTGTTAAGATTGAATTTCTGTTTTCAAGTCTAAAGGCATATGTATTCAATACTTCAGGGATGTTAGGCACTTTACTGACATTTTCCATAGAACTAGATTTTTAGGAGTGAAGGATAGTAGTGTGCTAGGTAGCTTTTGGAATGTGTGGAATACATAGGAGCTTGACTGGAGACTGATTCCAAGCAGAGTCTAATGAGGTAATATTTAATATCATTAGCAAATTACATAGTATGCTTGGTATTTTATTAATACTGTGGGTCAGGTCCTGTTCCTGATATATACTATATTGTGGTATGCAGGCATTGATGTGATGCATTATAACTTGGAGAGCATGTACAATGAGTCTTGTTAACATTGTTATTCTACCAGAATTCTGCTATAGTTTTTAAACTGTGAATGATTCTGAGAAGTAGTTTCTCACCTTAATACCAGAATTCATTATATTTGTGTTTGTCTTAATAGTTAAATAATAAGCATTGTGATATTTGCTTATGTTTTTAAAATGACTTGAACATCTGGTTTTTAAAAATCATTAATTCTAGGATTTTTATGCTTGAATATTAATGCCAGAATTCATAGGAGTGTTAATGATACCTTCCTTGGAATTGCTTTTATTTGTAGGTAATTGCCTTGAATGCAACTTAACCAAATATTAACCAAGTTATATATTTCCTTTTGGCAACAGTTCTTGTGACTTCTCACCAGGTGATTTGGTTTGGGCCAAGATGGAGGGTTACCCCTGGTGGCCTTGCCTGGTTTATAACCACCCTTTTGATGGAACATTCATCCGCGAGAAAGGGAAGTCTGTCCGAGTTCATGTACAGTTTTTTGATGACAGCCCAACAAGGGGCTGGGTTAGCAGAAGGCTATTAAAGCCATATACAGGTAAGGGAGTCCACTCTGCAGAATGTTTGTGAGAGTGAGTGTGCAAGAGAGCAAGCACGCATGCACATGAGCACAAGTGTCTCCGTCTCCTATACAGTGAAATTAAGTGTATTTTATGCCAATAAATTTCAGAAGTGGCAGGAAATGCTTCCAGCATGGGAAAAGGATAAGATAGATGGGGAAAATATAAGATGCTGTAGCTGGTCTTCAGCAGGTTTGTTGCATGGAGTGGAATTTTTCTGTCTTTTCAGTTGACTTATGGCAATATCATGCCTTTAAAGGAAAAATGTTTTCATGATTAGATCTTATTTGGACCAAAATACCAAATTCAGATATGAAAAAGGTAAATCGACAGTGTCCTCATCTTCAAGGGTCCAAGAGAAAGGCAATGCAGTCAGGATATGTAGCATATAAATCAGTGTCATTCTCTAGGACAGATGGAGATGCATGCTTACCTGGCCTTCAAAATCCTCACCTATGATTACGTCTGAGGTGAGTTTTACATCAGATTTCTGGAACCATAACTTTCTTTTTCCAGGCCCAGCTTTTTTATGGTCCTAGACATCAGCAGTCCCGCCTGTGGGGCCTCACTTGGGCCAGGTGCACCTTCTCAGTTTCTTGAATTATATAGTGCATGCACATGATGTTCGCAGGATTCAGTGCTTGTACATACACTTGATGATGAATAAGTCCTTATCTATTATCCCCAGACTCTCCAGGCTAGGATGTTGTTGAACTGAAGTGTTTTGGAGTCAGAATAAGGGTCAGTTTCCCAGGAATCTCTGGGAATCATGCCTTTTGGTCCTAGCACCGCTCATCCTGCAGGGCAAGGAGAGCATACTGAAGAAAGTTCAGCCTGCACAGAAATCTGACCTGCAGGACAGAAAGAGAATCTGGAAATTTGGTGCGGTCTCCTGCACTAATTTGCTGTATAATCTTGGCCAACAAAGCAACTCAGATACTATTCACTCATATATAAAGTGAGAGAGTTGAACTAGATGACAAATAAGATCTTTTCCTAGGACTGATTTGGAGATTCTAAACAAAGCTTTGGCAGTATGACTTTAAAAATACCAAAAAATTTTGCATTTACGTTGTCATTATTTTGTAAAGGCACCCTCTGCATACTGCATTTGACCCTTTAAATTTCTAAATCATTGCAATAGCGTGGATGAGGAAAAGTAGGTTTTTAATTTTCTTTTTTCTTTTTTCTTTTTTTTTGGTCTTAGGATTGTAAAGTAGTTTGCATCAGGGTTTTTCGGGGAATGATGTCATTAGATAGCTGGGGGGTGAGTGCAGCTGCAAACAAGGCACTGGAGGAAGTTAGGAGCCACCCTCCAGTGGATTTTGATTATCCTAACTTCGTAGTGTTGGTGCAGCTCTATAGAAAAATGAAAAATTGTACCTTTATTTTATTTAGGCAGCTCATTAAAGTTGCAAATTCCATGACACTTTAGCATGTACTATTAGTTTTAGTATTCAGTAGAAAGAAGGAAATAACGCCATGTTTGGAGCTTTCAAATGTAGACAAATGCAGGTTTTCTAATTATATTTGGTTAGAAGAAAACAGACATTCCTAGTTTGTGCCATTAGATTTGTGATCTTCTGCATCTAATCTTTTGCTCAGTGGATAGTGTCATTTAAAATTACAGCTCTTTAAATACAAGGAGTAAAGAAAGAGTTTTGCTTGAAAACAAGACAGTTTAAAACAAAAAACATTCAAAGTCTGAACTGGGGTACCCTTCCAAAATATTAGTATTCTTACCAGCAGAGGGTTTTTTGTTTTGGTGTGTTTTTAATATATCCTATTTAACTTAGGGATAAACTTAGTATCATAACTCCATTTAACTGACGGTGTAGTTTTGGCCTTCCTGAAGTAATAAAAAAAGGGTCTCAACACAAACACCTTTTACATGTCATGCCTCACCTGAAGAGGAGGTGGGCTTTATCTATTTAGGGCCACTTCCCAAGAAATTAGAAGAGAGATGAAGTGGTCCTGGATGACCCAACAGTTAAGGCAACTTCAAGGAGGTAAAATAGGTAATTTAAGTTTCACTGGTAATTTTTTCCCTGAGAATTCCTTCCTTGTAGGCTTTCCTGGTCTATTATCAATCAGAAGTAATGGGTCATTAAATTAAAAACTAGATTCTCATCATTCTTGTTCATTAGGACAGGTGTTGTAGGTTGAGTCCACTACCCCACCAACAGGTCCTATTTATAAGAATAAGATTTGCTTAAGAAATATAAATTAAATCTAAATGTAAATTTTTTAGGTTCAAAATCGAAAGAAGCACAAAAAGGAGGTCATTTTTATAGTTCAAAGCCTGAAATACTCAGAGCAATGCAACGTGCAGATGAAGCCTTGAATAAAGACAAGATCGAGAGGCTTGAATTGGCAGTGTGTGATGAGCCCTCAGAACCAGAGGAAGAAGAAGAGATGGAGGTGGGACATTGTTAAACAGTCAGTTGTTACTTCTGTTGGGAGAGTGATGGAAGGAGGGGGTGGATGTGCAAAGTGATGTTCTCTTATTTATATGTTGTTTGCATATATATACACTTTAATATTTGTACACATACGTCTGTATTTCCTCAGGACTGTAGGTTAAATTAGATTAGAATCTCAGCAGTCATTTTGCTTAAGTTCTACAGCTTCAAGCGTGGTGGAGGACACATCGTGTAAGAGGTAGAACCATTTTTGGTAACAAGTAATGAGCTCAGGACAGTAAGGACATGGTGACAAAATTGGTCATGGTATCTGGTAGTAAGCCTCTATAGGAGGGTGTGGTCAAGCCCTGGTAATTAATTGCCTGGTTTTATGCGTTCATTCCTTTTTTTTGTTGTTGTATTTTGTATGGATGAGAATAAAGGTTAAATAACCTTGACATACAACCTGGGTTTCAAATGTTAGTGGTCACTATTTGACTGAATTAAATTCTGTTAAGGAAGAAATAATTGGTTCATTTAAAACAAACGTGGTCATTATTCTCTAATTTAAGAAATTAGTGAGCGGTGTGCTGAAGAGATTCTATGTTTTATTCTATTACAGATAGGGAGTAAACAAGTTAATCTAATGGGTATTTTAAGAGAAATGAGAGGAAAAGTGTTTTTAATCTTATGTTTGAGGTTGAGAGCAGGGATCATAACATTCATCAAAGGTTTAGAACTGGATGGTAATACAGAAATCATTTAGCCTCCTGTGACTTCACGTATGTGGGAGATCCACAATAAGTGAATGTGCCGTGCCCAAGAAGATACAGCTGGTTTGTGGAAGGGCAAGGACTAGAACCAGTAGAGATTGCTTACTACTTTCTTAACACTTAAGAATTTATAAAGTGGCAAATTTCGTAATATGTCCATCTGTAAGAGGAGAGGTGACCCTGGAAGAAAGATAATGGAGTTATTTAAAGTTGTTTATTTCCACAGCTGACTGTTCCTGGGGGCATCACTTTACGGGCATTTGTGATGTACGGTCATGCTAATGGGCTGCATCACTATTATATAAGATAGAACTGTCATGATAGAATCACTTAATCCTATAATGTGATACTATTGAAACTGATATTCTTTGAGGAAAAAAATAGTTTCTCATTTTTGGAGATGGGTTCTTCTCTTGACATAGGAAGTATTGAGAAATACTTCACAGCAGTACTGTAATTTTCCAGATTGTTTTGTATTTAAATAACTCTTTCCTTGCCTGCCAGGTAGGTGCAACTTACTCATCAGATAAGAGTGAAGAAGATAAGGAAATTGAAAGTGAAGAAGAAGTGCCACCTAAGGTGCAAGGATCTAGGCGAAGTAGCCGCCAGATAAAAAAACGAAGGGTCATATCAGACTCTGAGAGTGATGTTGGTGGCTCTGATGTGGAATTCAAGCCAGATGCTAAGGAGGAAGGAAGCAGTGATGAAATAAGCAGTGGAGTGGGGGACAGTGACAGTGAAGGCTTGGACAGCCCTGTCAAAGTTGCTTCAAAACGGAAGAAAATGGTGTCTGGAAATGGCGCTCTCAAAAGGAAAAGTTCAAGGAAGGAAATGCCGTTGGCCACCAAACGATCAACTGGCATTTCATCAGAAACCAAGAGCACTCTGAGTGCTTTCTCTGCCCCTCAGAATTCTGAATCTCAAGCCCACACTGGTGGAGGATGTGAGGATAGTAGTCGCCCCACTTTCTGGTATCATGAAACTTTAGAGTGGCTTAAGGAGGAAAAGAGACGAGATCTCCACAGGAGGCGACCTGATCACCCCGATTTTGATGCATCCACACTCTATGTGCCTGAGGATTTCCTTAATTCCTGTACTCCTGGGATGAGGAAGTGGTGGCAGATTAAGTCTCAGAACTTTGATCTTGTTATTTTTTATAAGGTGGGGAAGTTTTATGAGTTGTACCACATGGATGCTCTTATTGGAGTCAATGAACTCGGGCTGGTATTCATGAAAGGCAACTGGGCTCATTCTGGTTTCCCTGAAATTGCATTTGGCCGATACTCTGATTCTCTGGTTCAGAAGGGCTATAAAGTAGCACGAGTGGAACAGACTGAGACCCCGGAAATGATGGAGGCACGATGCCGGAAGATGGCACATATATCTAAGTATGACAGAGTGGTGAGGAGGGAGATCTGTAGAGTCATTACCAAGGGTACACAGACCTACAGTGTACTGGAAGGTGACCCCTCTGAGAACTACAGTAAGTATCTTCTTAGCCTCAAAGAAAAAGAGGAGGATTCCTCTGGCCACACTCGAGTGTATGGAGTATGCTTTGTTGATACCTCACTGGGAAAGTTTTTCATAGGTCAGTTTCCAGATGATCGCCACTGTTCTAGATTTAGGACTCTAGTGGCACACTACCCTCCAGTACAAGTCTTGTTTGAGAAAGGAAATCTCTCAACAGAAACTAAGATGATTCTGAAGGGTTCATTATCCTCCTCTCTTCAGGAAGGTCTGATACCAGGCTCCCAGTTTTGGGATGCAGCCAAAACTTTGAGAACTCTGCTTGAAGAAGCATATTTTAAGGAAAAGTTAAATGAGGACAGTGGGGTGATGTTACCCCAGGTGCTTAAAGGTATGACCTCAGAGTCTGATTCTCTTGGGTTAACACCAGGAGAGAAGAGTGAATTGGCCCTCTCTGCTCTAGGTGGTTGTGTCTTCTACCTCAAAAAATGCCTTATTGATCAAGAGCTTTTATCAATGGCTAATTTTGAAGAATACATTCCCTTGGATTCTGACAGGGTTAGTGCTACAAGACCTGGTGCTGTTTTTGCAAAAGCCAATCAACGGATGGTGCTAGATGCTGTGACATTAAGCAACTTGGAGATTTTCCTGAATGGAACAAATGGTTCTACTGAAGGGACCCTGCTAGAAAAGATTGATACTTGCCATACTCCCTTTGGTAAGCGGCTCCTAAAGCAGTGGCTTTGTGCCCCACTCTGTAGCCCTTATGCTATCAATGATCGTTTAGATGCTATAGAAGACCTCATGGCTGTGCCTGACAAAATCTCTGATGTTGCAGACCTTCTAAAGAAGATTCCAGACCTTGAGAGGCTGCTGAGTAAAATTCATAATGTTGGGTCTCCCCTGAAGAGCCAGAACCACCCAGATAGCAGGGCTATAATGTATGAAGAAACTACATACAGCAAAAAAAAGATTATTGATTTTCTTTCTGCTCTAGAAGGATTCAAAGTAATATGTAAAATTATAGAGATTATGGAAGAAGTTGCTGACAACTTTAAGTCTAAAATCCTTAAGCAAGTCATTACTTTGCAGACAAAAAATCCTGAGGGCCGTTTTCCTGATTTGACTATAGAACTGAACCGATGGGATACAGCCTTTGACCATGAAAAGGCTCGAAGGACTGGACTAATTACTCCCAAAGCAGGATTTGACCCTGATTATGACCAAGCTCTTGCTGACATAAGAGAAAATGAACAGAGCCTCCTGGAATACTTGGAGAAACAGCGCAGTCGAATTGGCTGTAGGACCATTGTCTACTGGGGGATTGGCAGGAACCGTTACCAGTTGGAAATTCCAGAGAATTTCATCACTCGTAATTTGCCAGAAGAATATGAGTTGAAATCCACCAAGAAGGGCTGTAAACGATACTGGACCAAAACTATTGAGAAGAAGTTGGCTAATCTGATAAACGCTGAAGAGCGGAGAGACGTATCATTGAAAGACTGCATGCGGCGACTCTTCTATAACTTTGATAAAAATTACAAGGACTGGCAGTCTGCTGTTGAGTGCATCGCAGTATTGGGTAAGACTTTGAACAAGTTTATTCCTAAAGCTTTGGTTAGTGATGCGTTATGTCCTAGTTGTACATTAAGATTTACATCCATTGGAGAGTTGCCACTGAGGTGTATCTCTGAACATAGATAACAAGGTATATACGTCTTGATGTGTGTATGCTTGCCTCCTCACTAGACAAAATGACTAGTTTGTCCATAGCAATTTAAGTTGTTCACTTTTTGGCCTTACTCAGATTTGAATAATTGAACAAAAGATAAAATATTTTTAGTACTTTTAATGAGGCAGTGTGTTTTAGATCAAATTTCCTTTACAATGGAGTTTTTTAGTATTTGATACTGTTTTAATTTAGTCTAACAAAAAATAGAAGCTTAAAAAATCTTGGCCCATCACTTCTTAATTTTAACTTTTGCATCCTTTTTGTATTTTCAGTGCATCTCTTTTCTTTACATGCATATTTCAAGATTTGGATCTTTTTTTTTTTAGCCCAAATTATCACACTTTCTTTCCTGCAGTTGATTTCTCAGAGCCCTGATTTATAGATTTGTAATTTGGTAACCTTTTTAAAAGCTTAATATCCTTTTTCTATAAATTTCATGGCCAACTTATTTGGAGCCCTTGGTGTTTCAGTTAGGTTTTTTCCCTGTGGTTTAAAAACACAGTAACCAAATTTGTAACAGAACTATTTTGACCTGAACACGGCTGTCCAGAATTGGCATCCTTTTTGTGCCACATTTTTTATTTTTTAATTTTACAGAGAGAGTGCATGCTAGCAGTAGAGAGGGGCAATGGAGAGAGAGAATCCCAAGCAGGCCCCATCCACGTTCAGGGACTGGATCCCACGATCCTGGGATCACGACCTGAGCCAAAATCAAGAGCCGGATGCTCAACCAACTGAGCCACTCAGGCGCCCCTGTGCCACATTTATTCCTTAAACCAATACAGCTTTGAATAGTTCAGTGGGTAATTAAAAAAACAAACAAACAAAAAAAAAACTTCCCTCGGCATAGGTGTTCAAAATTGTGAATTTATTCTTGGTTGTTTTATATTAGGGGCACCTGGGTGGCTCAGTTGGTTAAGTATCGACTTCGGCTTAGGTCATGATCTTAGGTTCATGGGTTTGATCACTGTGTCAGGCTGTGCTGATGGCTCAGAGCCTGGAGCCTGCTTTAGAAACTGTGTCTTCCTCTGTTTTTCTGCCCCTACCCCACTTGTCCTCTGTCTCTCTCTCTCAAAAATAAACATTTAAAAGAACTTAAAAAAAAAAGATTGTTTTATATCAGTGTGCCTATTGTGAAAACATTCTGCTTCTAAGAAGTGTTAGCTCCAGGATTAGATCAAGTAAAATAGGTCAGTATAGCATTTCCCAGTTGTATCTCTTAGCTTCCCCTGGCATTCCTCTGGTCTGGATGTTAGGGGACTAAGTCTTTTTGAGATTGGGTGAGAAGTGGGATTTGGGGCCAAAAATGAGAGTTCTCTTTTCATTACAAATGCTATAATAGAAGACCCCTAAAACATTTAGGCTGATGACTGATTTTAGGTTATTGAATGCATTAACAAAGCATTTTATGTATTCTGGAGTGCCTTTTAAAGAAAAGAAAAAACACTATGTCTGAAAAGCAAGTAGAACATACCACCACCCTCCACTGAGAAAGTGTTTGTTTTGTTTAAAAACAATTTTTTTTTAACGTTTATTCTTTTGAGAGACACAAGACAGGGTGTGAGCTGAGGGAAGGGACAGAGAGGGAGACACAGAATCCCCAGCAGGCTTTTTATATTAATTAGTTGGGTCTTTGTGTTTATCAGACCTCAAAAATCAAGCCTCACTTTTACCTTAACAGATGTCTTACTGTGCCTGGCTAACTACAGTCGAGGGGGTGATGGCCCTATGTGTCGTCCAGTAATTCTGTTTCCAGAAGAAGACACACCCCCCTTCTTGGACCTTAGAGGATCACGTCATCCCTGCATTACGAAGACTTTTTTTGGAGATGACTTTATTCCTAATGACATTCTAATAGGCTGTGAGGAAGAGGAGGAGGAAAGTGGCAAAGCTTATTGTGTGCTTGTTACTGGACCTAATATGGGGGGCAAGTCGACACTCATGAGACAGGTAAACTGACCTTTAAGGTTTTACAACAAAGTTACTTGTACGCTTTAGGAATATATTACATATTTAGGCCCTTTTCCAAATAGCACATGAATAACAGAGTTCAGTCACTAGAATACTAGGAAACAAAGGAAAAATGTATTATAAAACAGAATTGTATTCACTTCATCAAATGTCTGATGTACAGGAAGCCTATATTTAAAAAGGCTAGAAAAATAAAAAGGCAAGGGAGATTTCAAGTTATGTCTTTATAAACTTTGACTTGACTGGATTCATTTCCTCTGAAGGTAGGTGTATTCATAATGAATGAAAATGTTGCAGGTTTTTTAATTCGACTCATTTGTGGGAATCGTTATAAAAAACCATGACCGACTTGTTCAGATAGGAAAGCAAATAAAATTTATGACCTCGAGTAACTGTTGGAAACTGCTTTTAGGGAAGACAATAAATACATAAGGGGTTGGCCAGCCACTGAGCTAAACCATGATTTATATTTTTTAAAGGGTTATAAAAAGGAAAAAAAATGTGACTGAGACATTGGGCCCTTGAACTGAAAATGTTTGCTGACCCCCTGCTCTCCTGTATAATCTTATACTTATGGTCATCAAATTTCCTAACTAGCAAGGGACAGTACGGTTCTGATTGATCGGTTTTGATTTTTTTGTATTTCTGTCAAGCTCTCCAGGTGATCTTAAAAAATGAAAATGGGGTGAGCTTGACAAAGTGCAGGAGGGTTCCATCCTCCCAGATTGATTTGGTCTGGAATTGCTTCTAGGCATCAGCAATTTTAAAGAGCTCCCAGGTGATTCTACTGTGTAGCTAGCCAGGGTTAAAAATCACTGATGTAGTGGGTTCAGACCTCACAGGCTGAGGTTTTCAAGCCAGTTAGGCCCTAAGCCTTTTACCTTCTCTAGGCTTCGCTTTGCCTTTTAGGAGTGCCTGACTGCTACCATAATTGTTCTTATGAAAGATGATGTTTATTAGCTTGGCGTTGCTGTCTTGTGGATATATATAGATCTGTATCTGTCTATGTATCTATGTTTTTAATGCCAATTAGAAATGACCTTTTCCTCCATTTACAGGCTGGCCTGTTAGCTGTAATGGCCCAGACGGGTTGTTACATACCTGCTGAAGTATGCAGGCTCACACCTATTGATAGAGTATTTACTAGACTTGGTGCCTCAGACAGAATAATGTCAGGTGAGTTTTCTTTTCCACCTAAGGCTTTATTATTTGACAATTCATTGTGTTTTAAGTGATAAACATATCTGCCTTCAGATATATCAGACATCTGATGAATTTGACAATTCATTTCTATGTTTTAAATGATAAATATATCTGCCTTCAGATATATCAGATAAATATATCTGCGTGCATATGAGTCATTTAAATTTGATGTTTTTCTTCTGGAATGCTTTCAGACATTTGAAACCATTCTATTGTTTCAAGAATTGCATGCGTAATCTGTGTAAAAAGATTTAACCTGGGTAGCTCATGGATTCAAAGAATATGAACCTTAAAGATGAATGTACTGTTTTAGGATTCTAAAGCTCTCCTTCACATATGTGTGTGTTTTAGGTGAAAGTACATTTTTTGTTGAACTGAGTGAAACTGCCAGTATCCTTACACACGCAACAGCACATTCTCTGGTGCTTGTGGATGAATTAGGTAAGACATTACAATTTCCATTTGAAGGCTATTTTTAAAACTTTAGTACAAAGAATTACTTTTCTTGAAGATGGTTGACAGGACAGTTCTCTAAAAGAATGCACTCACCTTTGAGCCACAGACCATAGTTGGAGATAAGAGATTGAAGAGATAATGTGAAAAAGTTCTCAGTATTAAGAGATCTCAAGCCTTGGTAATTAATCTATCAAAATATGGATATTTAAGGAGAAACCAATAGGACATTTCTGAAGATGACTGGTACCTGAACAGTATGCTTTAAAGAAATGCATCCCACTCCAAGGGCTGCTAAATGAGACCAGACCTATTTAGCTAAACAGGGCCTATTATTTGGATGCACTAATTGATGTTACTGTTCTGTCTTGGTTTTTTTCTTTTTTTCTATTGTAAGGTAGATCCTTTTGGGTATTAGGCAGATATGTAATTTATGCATATTTTACTTTCATAGGAAGAGGTACTGCAACATTTGATGGAACAGCAATAGCAAATGCAGTTGTTAAAGAACTTGCTGAGAACATAAAGTGTCGTACATTGTTTTCTACCCATTACCATTCATTAGTGGAAGATTATTCTCAAAACGTTGCAGTGCGCCTGGGACACATGGTATGTGTAAATTGCTTATGCAAAAGGTTAGATTTTTGAGGGAATCCAGTCAGGTACTTCCATTACTAGCACATGAATATAACGTAATATTTTTCTTTTTTAGGCATGCATGGTAGAAAATGAATGTGAGGATCCCAGCCAGGAGACTATTACCTTCCTATATAAATTCATTAAGGGAGCTTGTCCTAAAAGCTATGGCTTTAATGCAGCAAAGCTTGCTAATCTTCCAGAGGAGATTATTCAAAAGGGACATAGAAAAGCAAGAGAATTTGAGAAGATGACCCAATCACTGCGATTATTTCGGTAATTATACTTGGATATAATTTTGCCATGCAGCCAACCTTATTAAAACCATAAAGGGGGATGGTTGATGTGAACTCAATTTTTTTTTTTTTTTTAATTTTAAGGGAAGTTTGCCTGGCTAGTGAAAGGTCGACTATAGATGCTGAAGCTGTCCCTAAGTTGCTGACTTTGATTAAGGAATTATAGACTACATTGGAAGCTCTGAGTTGACTTTTTGACAAAGGTGGTAAATTCAGACAACATTATGATCTAATAAACTTTATTTTTTAAAAATGACCATTTTTCCATTTTCTTTCTAGGAAATTAAACCCTTTTAATTCTTATCTACCTTCTACATAATGGTTATTGAATACTCCACAATATATTAAGTCTAGATGTTATGGTACATGCATACACTTTCAGGCTGTTTATACCCACTGTCACCAATACACATAAATGGGGGAGGGGGAGCTATGAAACTGTATAGGGCTGTATATATACTTGTCTCAGCTTAATGCAGGAAATTGTTTTTAATTTCCAGCAGTTTGTCTAAACTGTTCAAAAAAAAACTATGAACAGAGTTCAAATACAGGACTGTTTTGAAGAGACTTTCTAAAGTGTACTTTAAAACATAGTAGTTTTTACCTTTCACAAAACTGAGTTACAAGAATACTTTTGTTTTACAGTGCATCCCTTCCTAGGAAGTCTCATTAAAACACTCACTTTTTCTAGGGGTGATTTTTGAATGCTGCACAGGGAAGGGAAGGAAATAATAGTCTTAACTTTTCTTAAAGGATACCAGAAACATTGCTGGATATAATTTAAGATTAGTGTTTTCTCTTTCATAGAAAGAACGTACATACTGGGACATGAGTACAGTTACAGCAAGTCTAGGTGTGCTAACAAAACAGGGCACATTCAAGTACAAGAAGATTTGCTTGAAATTAAAAACAAACTACATGAGATTAAAGCATTAAAATCATATTTCTCAATCTGAATACATGTTAAAAAAAATCAAAAGAAACGCAGAAGTGCTAGCTCACATTTTTACCATATTACAAAAGCAATTGGTACCCATGTCCATAAAGGCAGCAACAAAGCTGCTTGTCTATTGAAGAGTACTACTGCAAATTGGACTGCATTCAATGCTAGTTGTAAAAACACCAGCTTTTTTTCAGAAGTTGGTATCTGTACAAAATTGCAGCTTATTTCTTCACTTCTGTCCCTTCAAAAGTCTTTACACAGTAATGCTAAAACACCCAGCTTTGAGATCCTGAGTCAATATATTGCCACTTTCTTTTTGGTAGCTTGAGCTTCATAGTGTCAACTGACCTCGTGTATCCATTTTTAATACAGTCTCTTCCTGTAGCATGGGCAAATATTTTAAATCTTCTTCCAAAAAAAATGTTTTAAGTTATGATGTTAGAATGGCAGGACTTTTTCTTTAGGGAAGGAATTCAGTTGTGCTGCAATGTATTAGATTCTATAGGTGGAGCAGAGTCATATAGTGTATCTGTATCATGTGTAGGCTCACCAGCTAATGTACAAGGATTAGACAGTGTTCCAGCACCACAGTCACAGAAAAACCTAAAGCAAAATGAAAACCCAAAAATTAGGAAAGTGAGGGGGAAAATAAGTGGGTAATAGAGCAAGTAAGTGTACTACATACCTATCATGTCTAATAAATTCTACATCATGTCCCTGATGGCACTTCTTAATGCAGTTCACACATATGGCATTTCGATCTGTGGTGTTACAAGTGTGACATCTAAAAAGCAAAAGCTTACATTATTTTTCTTGAACATGAGATTTCCTCAAAACATGGTATTTCACCCTATGACCTTTGGTTTACAAGAAAAGAGGACCAAAACCATTTTGTGGCCCCATGCCACATTAATTCTGCAAAAGGACTTAAATGTAATAAGTGAATCTCCTGTGTCTTCTGAGAAAAGCCATTGATTTGCAATTTAACCTATCAAAGTCTGTATTGAATCAACTTGGGGGAGAAGGGAGTCAAAAACCACTCAACTCAGTGACTAGGGTATATGGAACACTTAATGACAGCTTTACTTTGAAACTCCTAGGCAAACAATATAAGCATTGTGTTCCATCTTTCTAGTGATAGGAATAGTTACTGCAGTATTATATTTTCATATTTATGGTCCCCAACACACAATCCTCAAGTAGACTGACCACAGAACTAACTCAATGTGGACAAATATAAAGTTCACAGTTATATTTTCTTTCCACTGGCAAATACCCCATTTCCTCTGCCTTAAGAGAAAGAGATCTAAAAATGTTAGGTATTGCCAGTTTAGAAAACACACACACACACACACACACACACACACACACACACACACACACAAAGAAAAATCACGAACTCCCCCTTTGCAAGACTCAAGTAATTTAGAAATATACCTGTAGAAATCATGCATGGGATAGCTGGTATAACTTGATATTTTATATAAACATTGGCCTCTACTAACAGCCTTTTCTATGGCATCTTGATTGTTCATTATTTTGTTGTCTGTAATAAAAGAAAAAAATAAGTAAAATTCTAGAGGACAAAGACAAAATATAGAAGACTTAAAATAAAAATAGATGATAGAATTATTTTAAAGAAGAGTCACTTTTTAAGATCTTTAAAGAAGGCTAGCCAATTGAGTAAAACACCTTAAAGGATTTTCCTTGTGTAAGAGATTCCAACTGTTTAGAACAACCTGAAACTTAGAAAATAGGTGAGTTGCAGTCTTGGTAAACAGGAAAATAGGCCTTGGTAGACTGACAAAGCAGTCAAATACCAATGGCTTCTGATACCACTATTTTTTCATGGCGTATTTTCTATATTTATAGGCAGAGCAGACTCCAACATACCTTTCATTGTCACATTAACACCAGATGCTAAAAATAAGCCTCCAAACCGGTTGTTAAAAATCTGATTGCCTTCTAGTGTTGCAGTCGCATGATTTGTAATTTCAATACCTGAAGTAAAATTTACAAACAGTAGATACATCATCACATTATACAGTTTCCTAAAAGAAACCTGCACTACAGCAAATAAAAACTAACAAGTGTATTAACTCTTAATATCTAAAGAATAAGATGAAATGTTAGAGTCCTTGAGAATAACACTTATTTTCCACTGTTACTAGTCCACTCTCCTTGCCAAAGTGAGCAATGCTACAGATGGTTCATAACTTACTACTTTCTTTGCAAACTAAGAAGAGGATAAACGCTCAGAAGTATGGTGAGGTAGCCATTAGTTATATACATGAAGAAAAAAGGAGCTGAATGGTTATTTGGGATAAAAATAATTGTCATCTTCATTGGCAAAAAGTTGAAATATATGCGTAATACTTTGTGAGGCCAGAGGGCTTGAATTTATCTGTAGTACAAGCCTGCATTCTATCCCAATGTTTCATAATTACTACCGGACATTAAGAGAGACATTTCTTAAAAGTTGGGCTTAGAGGGGCGCCTGGGTGGCGCAGTCGGTTAAGCGTCCGACTTCAGCCAGGTCACCATCTCACGGTCCATGAGTTCGAGCCCGGCGTCAGGCTCTGGGCTGATGGCTCAGAGCCTGGAGCCTGTTTCCGATTCTGTGTCTCCCTCTCTCTCTGCCCCTCCCCCTTTCATGCTCTGTCTCTCTCTGTCCCAAAAATAAATAAACGTTGAAAAAAAAAAAAAAAAAGTTGGGCTTAGAGTAGAAGAATCCAGAACTTGGATTGGGTACTCTAATAAGCGATTGTAAATTGATAGGCATTCAGCCACTTTTGTAATACAATTTACACCTTTAGTTATTAAGCAAAAGAGAATAGACCAAAAATCAAACACTTTATAGAAAACAAGCTACAGGTAACAAAAGAAAATACAAACCTGCAGCAAATCCATCAAATATTCTGTTTTTCCTTAAGACTGGATGACTATTAGTGCTGATGAGAACACCTGCTTGAGCATTCCTGAAAATGTCATTTTCCTCAAGAAGACCTATAATAAAATATTTCCTCAGATTAAGACTAATGCACACAAGTTTTACTAGGTGTTTTGGTGGTATTTAAGTATTTTAGTTTCTTATTGCATTGTATAAAATTCACAGGACTAACTTTTCAGCTGAAAGTAAAGTTTATTAGTAATTCAAAGGAATGTAAGACTTAACTGAAAATTGCCATGTAACCATACTAACAAATAACTGGAAATCCCATGGTAGCAGGAACCATGTGCAGTTCATTCACCATTGCATCCCCAGTGGCTGGCACATAGTTTTTCTCACTAAAAATACTGAATTAAAATTAATTCCTTTCAAATGTTTCTGGAACCTCTGCAGCACCCTCAGTGTTTTCATTCAAGCCCTGATTATTTCTGGCCATTACTATAATAATCATTATTTGACCGATTTCTTTTACTCCAGTCTCTTTTGCTGTTATTTTTCCCAGTTACCTACAGCTTTATCACATACCTCTCTGCTTAAAAAGTATTTTCAGAATAAAGTTTAAAATTTAGTTGCCATTTAAAGCCTTTCAAAATATTCCCCAACCTATTCTGTCTTCCTACATTACCTATGCTTTGAATATGCTATACGTTTTTATCTCTTAATGCTTTGGTTTGTATTATTTCCTCATTCCGGAATGTCCTACTCTCTTTCTTCCTAATGTCACATCCTCTGGAAGATTTTTAGTTTCTCTCCATCAAATTTATTATTCTCTCTTCTGGGAGTATAACATAATGATCGATAGTGAGCTGAGGAATTATTAGACTTTTGGTCTTCAAACACTGATTTCACCTCCTCCTAGCTCTGAGTAGGTAAATTACTTACCTACTCTTTGTCTCCATGTCCTTATCTGTAAAATGGGAATAATGGCACCTACCATACAGGGTTATAACGGGGATCACATGAATTACTATATGTAAAAGTACACAGCACTAAAATATTAAGCTATATTACTCCTATAAAACCTAATTATGTATAGACAATTATTAGTTGTGTACTAGTGTTTCTCTGCCCCCTGAAGACGTGAAACATGGTTTTTAATTTCTGTAGACATTTGACCCATCTGTGGTATTTCAGTCTTGACCTTAAATTGCTTCAAGTCCCTATCTGTAAGTTTGCTTTTGCTAAGATCCAGTCTGAATTCCATGTACAAAGTCTCTTAAGATTTGGGCTCTGCCTCTTCTAGGCTCACCTTTCAGCATCTCTTTGCCTTACTAAACCACTTTGTTTCTTCTAGACTTTTGTTTTAATGTGCCATTAGACTATAAACTTTCTGGATGTAGTACTGTTTTTATTTAGCATTGTATCTTTAGCATCGGTATCACAGTTGTTAGTACATGAGTATTCAGTTAATATGTACAGAACAAATGAAACTGAAATAAGTATGCTTTCTACACCTGGAATGACCTCCCCACCCCATTGACCTGTGAATACTTATTTTTCAAGGCACAGCTCAAGAGTGATTTTACTCCATGAACCTTTTCTCAACACCTTACAAATAAAACCATCCACTGTATTGTGTTTCCTCGTTATATCCTGTAAATACTCCTATCAGATATGTTACTTTATTACTAAATTCTAAGCTCCTTCAGAGTCTCTGTCATTAATGGAATCATCACTGCTTGGCTGTAGTAGTAAACTTTGTTGACTGGTATGTTGTAGCAATAACTAGCTATCGGGTATAAGATATGTACAGTTCTGGGTTACTGACATTTCAGGAATGATGATAAATTTGCATTTGACATTCTCCCCTAGTCTCTCTCTATAAGCAACATGCATTTGCAAGGGGCAGGGACTGTGGAACTTTTGCCTCAATGCAAAATGAGCTGACCTTTATGTATACAAAACCAGGCATGCCCGCTGGGCTTCATTAATTCCATTCTCCAACACAGTTGTAAACAGTTACAAAGCAGTATTTCTTTACTACAGACATTTTCATATATTTACAGACCCAATTAATTTCTCATCTAGTTATGTAATTGGACTTTGAGGTTTATTATAATCCTATAACTATTCTAAATATTAAGTCCAGAGAGAGGATGTAAACAAATTCTACCTTAAAAAAGCCTAACAACTGGCATAGTCAAGATGGCTACAAAAGAAAAAAGAAAAATTACGTTAACATTTGTCTCCTTTACCTCTAGGCACTAATCTCCTAAACCATCTCAAGACCTGATAAATAAACTTGAGATTCACTCATTTATAACATATTAATTGGTAATGTCACTAATCATTAAAGATATGGAAGAAGAATAATGAAAAACTTGATTTTTTACTAATGCAAAATTAACAACGATACCTCGACCCCCATTAAATATACAGATGCCACCATCTCTTCCATCATGGATTTTATTTCTTCTTAGTGTAGGATTACTATCTGTCTTAATCCAGACTCCAGCCATTGCATTGTCAAATATTTCATTGTCTTCTATACAGCCTAGACCTACAAGTGTAAAAATGTAGGTTATGTTATTTGGAAAGTATATTTTAAAGGCAATTAGCATTGACAAAAAGATGAAAGATTAAACGTACCAGAATTATAAACAAGAATTCCACCATTCTGTCCTCCCCAAATTTTGTTACGTCTAATTTTGGGGTTGCTTCCAGTCCTATGGATACAATAGAAAATAATGCCATTTAAATTGCTTCTACTCCCAGGGTACCAGGGTGGCTCAGTCAGTTAAAGCATTCGACTTCGGCTCAGGTCTTGATCTTGTGGTTCATGAGTTTGAGCCTTGTGTTGGGCTCTGTGCTGATAGCTTGGAGCCTGGAGCCTCCTTCGGATTCTGTTGTGTCCCCCTCTCTCTGCCCCTCCCCCACTCACATTGTGTGTGTGTGTGTGTGTGTGCGTGCGTGTGTCTCAAAAATAAATAAAAACGTTAAAAAATAAATTGCCTTTACTCTCTTATCCATGTTATGTGAGGTAACAGTGGAAAAATTCATATTAATCACAGTAAGAATAAATATAACAATGGCATCCTTCCAAAATGCTCTGAGAAAATTTATTGGTAAAGACACTGATTTAATTTTGCTTAATTCTATTTACTATAGAATACACTTAGTTATAGATTATATTACTACTATACAGTCTCCTAATAATATACAAACTAAACTGAGGGAAGTTAGATTAAACGACTATTACTGCATGCTCCCCTCATATATAAAATGAAGGGCTGAATTTAAGTACTGTTACAGTTTTTAAAACTGTTAAAATACAGGAAAGAGGGATTTAAAAAACTATTAATTTTACAGAAATAGTGTAAAAAAAGAAGCTCCCATCTACCGAGTGCCTACAACATGCCAGGGATAGCTCATAAGTGTTTTTATACAGCCTTCCACTTTTCCAAGTATGATGGAGTACACTGGCAACTACAACCGTTACACTGGAGAACAGAGGAAATGTGCACTTATGGCAGGCATATGTGCCACTGGCTACCATCTTCAAGTCGGTCAAGAGAAGTTATATTCTGACAAAGCTGAGCATGTGATAAGAGAGTGAATACATATATGGAGGAATAAAGATTGAGCATTAAATAACAAGGAAAGTTCTACATGCCCCACATACTCCCACCCAACTTTTTCCCGAAAGCAAAATGTGAAAACGTTTACCTTATCTGAACCCCTGAATACATATGATTATAGATATCATTGTCCTCTAGCACTCCATGTCCATTGTCATAAAAATAAACGCCAACCTAAAATTAAAAAAAATTATTTTTCAAATGGCAAGAAAGTGTTTACCAAACAATGTGTTTCCCAAATAAGAGTCCAAAATAATTTTACCTGCTTCCCACTATGTATCCTGTTTCTTCTCAGTACTGGAGTGCTGCCAGTTGTCACCCAGACCCCAGCCAGAGTATTACTATAAACTTCATTCTCTTCTATTACTCCTTGTCCTTTCTCATGCTAAATGAAATTTATTACAATAAATTACAATACATATCTTTTAGAAACATTACAATATATATATACATATATATCTTCTAGAAATAGTTTATATTCCCCCTTTAAAAACAGTTATCATAAAAAAATCTCAATTTTTATTTTTTAATCTGGTTAAAGAGGTAATGATTACATTGTTTTTATGTAGTCTCTACACGAATTTAAGCTCCAGAAGTTTATATACTGTTATGCGGCTTTGTACTTTTAAATCTATTATAGAAAGAGTAGTAGCATTCAATTTTCTTCAGCAAAAAAGCTTATCTTTCATTTAGTAAGTTAATAGTTATTTCAAATTTATTACTGATGAAATAATTCAAAAAAAGGTCTTAGGTTACTAAAATTTTTGAGAAGATTTAAGATATGGACATTTCTAGAACTGAAAATAAAAATTACAGTCACACCTAGCATTACACAAGGACCTTTCTAAAACTTCCTGCATTTTCTCACTTGAATTGGTTGTAACAGTTTCAGACACCATGGTAACAGAAGACATACAACTAATAGATGTTTTTACAATTTTGTAAGATGCTCAATTATGTTTCAACATAAATTCAAATGAGAAAATGGCTTTTCAAAAAATATTCAAAAAGATTCAAGTCGAGGGGCACCTGACTGGCTCGCTCAGAAGAGCGTGCGACTCTTGATTTTTTTAGGGTCATGAACCTCACGCTGCGGGGCAGAGATTTCTTAAATAGATAAAACTTTAAAAAATTAGTAAGAAGATACTTCTATGCCTAAATTCAGTCAGTTGACTGAATTTTACAGAACACTACCCACACTATAAAAGTAAGTTATTCATATATACTGGCAGAAAGAACAAGAGTCTTATTGTATAAATATTAAAGAGAGTCATAAATTCATACTCTATAAGTTGAATGTGGCCTACCCCTTCTCTCTTGGTTTTAATGCATGGCATTCTAGAACTATATTCATTAACTTACCACATAAATCCCACCATGCTGGCCATCATGAATTTTGTTATGTCGAACAATTGGACAACTGTTTGTCCTAATCTGAATTCCTGCTAGTGCATTGCCTATTTAAAAATAAAAGTTACAATGTCAACATAAGGAGCCTAGTGCAACACAGTAAGAGTTTTGCATTACACAGTAGTTAAACATTTTTACAATTTTAGGAAAAGCATTAGGCTGTGAATATGTCATATTCAGAAAGATATTTGTGGTCCATGAACATTAAAAAAAACTAAGGGAACCAGGAGTATAAAAAGAAAAACCGTAGGAAGTATGGGTATAATGGTTAAGAGTAGAGACTCAGAAGTCAGGCTGCCAAATTTTGAATCCCAGGAATTCTACCTTCCTGTGTGACTGTAAGATACTTAACCTCATCATACCTTTGTTTCCTGATCAGTAAGTGGGGATATTTAATAGTGTCTACTTCACAGGGTTGATGTGAATATTATATGACTTAATTCAGATAAGGTGTTCAGAATAATGCCCGAAACTAAGTAAGCTTTATGTTAAGTATTAGCAAAAGACAAAGCCCAGGAACATATCAGTGTCTGGCATACAGACACCTAATAATGGTTTGCTGAATTAATATCTCAAAAAGTTTTAATGAGGAGTATTTTCCTTTTATAGTTAGTACCAAAGTTAATGAAGTGAATCTAAGGAAACTGTAGATACTTCTGAGACTAAGGTCATATTTATATTTTCATCACTGATAATCTGGCATAGTGATTGGTACACAATGGGTACTCAGTAAATGTTAAGTGAATAATGACTATTAAGTAAATAGATATCAGAAATAATCTTTATTGAGAGTTTAAAGAAACTGGATCAATTATCCTATTTGGATGGTTTCAAAGTGGTCCACTGTGTTAATGTCAAGAAGAAAGGCCAAGCTCCAAGACTGTATACAGCAAAACCACATGCTTACCATAAATGTCATTTCCTTCAATAAGGCCTCGTCCATCACCAAAGATGTAAACTCCCCCTTGATTTCCATTAAATATAGAATTTCCCCTATAATTAATAAATAATAAAAAATAAACATCTATTAAACATCTACAAGCTTACTTGTTTTACACAATAAATTGTAAGGCCACTCATAATCATGTGACCTTAAAAAATTATTTATCTTCTAAGGGCCTCAGTTTCCTAATCTGTAAAATGAGGGACTCAGATTAGATGATTTCTAAATTCCCTTGCAGTTCTTTCTAAGACCTGAAGCTTAGAAGAGCCTCCTGGTATTTGAGACAAAATAACATTCTTTTTTCCCCCAAAATATTTATTTTGAGAGAGCATGGGTACACACGAGCAGGGGTTGGGGGGGGGGGGGAGGTGGGAGAGAAAGGGGCGGGGGGTAGGGAGAGAATCCCAAGCAGGCTCTGCTCTGTCAGTGCAGAGCTGATGTGGGGTTTGATCCCATGAACCCTGAGATCATGACCTGAGACGAAATCAAAAGTTGGACGCTTATTAACTGACCAAGCCACCCAGGCACCCCCAAAATAACATTCTTAAAAATCCCCCCCCAAAACAGCTAACACAATGAGAAGAACTGTTTTTTAGCTGATCTGGAAACATCTGCTGAATATTAACAAGATGGAAATCCCATAATCTACTTTCATAAAGCCAGTGGAAAATAAAACTTGGCAATTAAAAATAAATTATCATTGATCAAATTATAATAGTTCTGTTCTACAGTCTTAGTCAATGCCTTTCAGAATGTATCTGTTTGTTTCCTTACTGTGGCCAGAGGGAGTGGTAGGAACTATTAAAGGAAAGTTTTGACTTTTTGTTATTCTTGGACTCTGTCCAAGAATCTTTGAGATAGCTACTTTCCTGATTTATGCTACCTGCTCTCAGACAAAAAGAGAAGACAAGATCATTCAGGTTCCAAGAGAAAGTTCATGGCTCTACATACCCATTTATAATGCAGTTTGATAAATTTAAAATAAAAATCTCAGCATTTGCAATTGTTCATAAAATATTATTAATGCATGGCTTAGATCACTAAAAAACGAACACCCTAAAATAAAAGCAATTGTTATGCTCATTCAGATGCATAGACATTTACTAGGAAAATCTATTTTACAGCAGTCAGGTGTCTAGGAAAAACACCGAGAGTTAAAGCTAAGTATCCTGACTTTTCTTACAACACAAAACAATGTGACAAAGTAATTTCCATCCATAATTACATATAAATACCTTATTGTTGGGTCACTATTTGAGGTAATCCATACACCTGCAAAGTTGTTTGCATAGATTTTATTCTCTATGAATTGTCCTCTTCCTTTCTCATGCACATATATTCCTCCAGTCTGCCCATGATGAATTTCACATCGAACCACCGTGGGGTTAGCATAGGCTTTTACTTCAAAGCCTGCTATTCTGTTTCTGTGTATGTTGCAACTTTCAAAGTAACCCTGAAAAACACAGAAATTAAACTGTAGGTAAGGCTACCTTCCAAAAAGAAATGACATTAAAAAAATTGACCTTTTTAATGTATACCTCTAAATTAAGTATCAGAAATGTTGAGTAAGAATAAAACACAGATATACACTAAATTTCAAATGATAAACGAAGAGATTTAAGTATTTTAGTAAAACAGAACTACAAATTCTCTAATTAGTCTGAGTATACTCAAAGCCAGGAAAGAAAAATAGGGAAAGATTTATTCAATAAATGCAAATAAACACCATTACCCAATAAATATATAGATCCTTTAACAAAGACTTATTACGTATTAAATAAAATAAATCCTTGTTAAAAATGCCCCAAGAAATCAAATTCTAAAAAGTTGACTTAAGGACATAATCAGAGACAATAAAACCCTTCTGAAGACTTATGTTTATGCTCTACATGCTATCGAAGATAGTATACATTAAATATGATCTCAATTTTATTTCAAGAAAAACTTGAAGAATAAAAGAAAACTATGAGGGCATGATTATCTGAGAAGTATTATGGATGACTTTTTGTATCCTTTACACTTCTCTTAATTTCTTAAATCTTCTGTAACAGACATGCTTATTTTTTTTTTTTTTATTTTTTGGACATGCTTCACTTACTTGTAATGAGAGTCAAAGTTACTGTAATACTGATATCCTAAATTCTAAGATCCAATCAAGAGTAAATAATTAAGAGAAAAAAATAAGACATTCCTAAGATGGCACTTTACCTCCTGGTCTATCTCCGTTCAAAAACTGAAGGTGTTCTCCATTCTTTAAATTCTCTTTAATACTAAGTACTTTCTTATGCTCCTCTAAGTACTGCTTTGTACTACTTCCATATTGGTCATATCCATTTCTAACTGATCATAAGCTCCTATATAGAAATGAATATACTAATTTCTGGGGTGCAGCTATACAGGACTTCACACACACTAAACACTCAAGTAAGAACTAATTAACTTTTTGCATAATCTAGTAGAGGCTAAAAACAGGATGTAAATCTGAATAGTTTACTATATATTTAACTCTTTAAGAAGACACACCTCTGAGAATAACATTCAGAAGTAGTTTCTGGATTCATTTTCTACAAGTACAAATTATCTGTAACTTTGAAAAATAACTTCTTTAAATATGAAAAGCTTCTTTGATTTTACACCAAATAAAAAAGGATGTATAATGGATATATATACAGACTATTATGGCAAAACTGAGCATCAAAGAAAAAACCAAGAAATTTAATTTAAAGAGTTCAGACCAAATGGACTTAATGTTAGGTTGGAATGAATCCACATTTCTGATGTTTTCATTATTGAGAAAGGAGTTCAATTAGGCTCCTAGTTTCTTTCTGCTGGGAGCTGAATGACTTCTCTGATTGGTAAACTTGGGGAAGAATAAACTGGGTATGCTCATTCAGCTTTACTCTTTTCCTCACAGAAGTGAGCTGCCCTGAGGGAGCATGCCTTCTGCTACTATTCCACAAACAAATCTTAGGACTAAGTGGGTAAGCCTATTTAATTTTGGGGTGCAATTACAACTAGATCCATGTGGTTCTTGTTCTAGGTTGTATTCTCCAACTTAGCTCTTTAAGGGTTAATAAAATGCTATTTCAGCCCCCTCCTGCTACCTCATGGCTTTATTTCTTAATTTGTTCAGAATGTGGCAAGGAAATGTGCTGCTTATTGGGCTTCCATAAAGATTTCAGTAACAGCCCACTGTCATCTACTGACTATACTAAACATACAGTACTGCAAGTATATTTTGCTATGTATTGGGTAAACATGATTCAAATGCAGGGATGTTCTTTCTGTTTTCTTTAGGTTTGATTCTGTATAGTTAAGATAGTCAACTAAAGCAATTTATTTGTTGTTGTTGTTATTTTGTTAAGTTTATTTTTTTACTTTGAGAGAGTGCGAGCACATACGAGTTGGAGAGGGACAGAAAGGAGAGGGAGAGAGAGAGAATCCCAAGCGGGCTCCACACCATCAGCAGAGCCTGATGTAGGGCCTGAACTCACAAACTGTGAGATCATGACCTGAGCTGAAACCAAGAGTTGGACACTTAACCCACTAAGCCACCCAGGCACCCCTAAGATAGTCAACTAGATCCACAAGTTTATTAAGGCAAACAGCAGCCTCCTCTCCTCATTTTCCCTGATCTAATGGCCCCCGTTTCCATTCGTTAGCTGTTTCTTTTTATCTATCTATTTTTTAAAGTTTATTTATATTGAGAGAGAGAGAGAGTGAGTGAGCGAGCAAGTGGGCACACAAGCAGGGGAGGGGCAGAGAGAGAGGGAGAGACAGAATCCTAAGCAGGCTTCGCGCCACCAGCACAGATGTTTGGGATTCTGTCTCTCCCTTTCTCTCTGCCCCCTTCCACTTGTGCTCGCTCGCTCTCTCAAAATAAACATTAAAAAAAAAACCAAAAAACAACTTGTATTGTATCTTCAGCTTGCAGTTTTAGGGATTATCCACTGACTTCCTATTATAGAAGGTAACAATTTAGCTCTTTCTATTTCTATCTCCCATCACACACATTCACACTGTATCATTCCAATGTAGTTATATCACAATTTTGGTTAAGATTACTGTGCTACTCAGAGCTGAGCCATAAAGTACAACTACGTATTCTTTGCCATACAACTTTTTATTGAAGTTAGTAATTATCTTGTTCTCCTTTGCTTAGGTCTCTAGTGATAATTCTATCCTAAACCTGTGATCAGTTCTTTAAACACTTGAATATATTTATATTCACATCAGATTTATCAATTTATCTTCCTGAACATAAGGTTTTATAATCTGCTCTAAACTGGACTGGCTGCCCTGGTCATAGGCATGCAGTCATTTACAACATTGCAATTTAAAGGTTAAAATGTCTCCTAGGTTTTATCAAAGACAGTGTTTGTAACCTGTATTTTTTGTTTGAGGATAGCTTTCAAGAACAGAAAGCAGCAAAAAACATTATTTTCTTTCATACTTTTTTTTTTTAAGTAAACTCTACTCCTAATGTGGGGCTTGAACTCACGACCCTACACTCAAGAGTCACATGCTCCAGGAGCCGCCCCCCCACTACATGCTTTGAAAACCAGAAGCCTCTCTATTGCTACAACTGTCATTTGATTACATTCATTACAGAACAATGATTGACTGACTTATAGTTTAATAATTTTACAAAGAAATCTATCTCTTATGGGCTTAAAGGGTTCAGTTAATGTAATTCTGCTTCAAAATACATTTTAATGGAATGCATGTTTTAAGAGATGCCTTTAGTGTAAAATAGCCTAATAATACAGAAATGTTAAGTTGGATATAGACAGAATTCTACTTTGCCTTGTAAGATGCAAACCACAAAAACTTCAACATATATGTACAAAACTCCAAAAGCAAGGGTGTTTTGTTGGACAATCCCAAAAAATCATTTCAAAGATATCAGATTGCTAAGAGCTTCTTCCATATATACATTTTTAAGTTTATTTATTTTGAGAGAGACAGCACAAAGGGGGGTAGGGGCAGAGAGAGAAGAGAGAATTCCAAGCAGGCTCCATGCTGTCAATGCAGAGCCCAATGTGAGGCTTGAACATGTGAACCATGAGATCATGACCCAAGCTGAAATCAAGAGCTGGACGCTTAACTGACTTGAGCTGCCCAGGGACCCCAAGCTTCTTCCATATATAAAATAAGGGCTTGTTAACTTGATACCACAAGTGTTTCTAAATCCTTGACATACACATTAATATAAATTTTTGAAAATTAACTTTCTATAAAGTTAAAAACTTAACACCGATATAAAAATAAAAGGCGAAGGGCTTTTTCATTTAAAATTTTTTGGAAATACAACAGTCTTTATTAAATATGACAAAGTAAAAGGCATTCAAGAATTTCTCTTAAAACTCTCCAAAGAAAACAAGAATGAAAAATAGAGGAAAAAAAGCATGCTATCTTCATTGAAATAAATGTCTGCAATGCAAACTACTATTTACAGAACACTTGCCAAATACTGCAAAATCTGGATAAGGAAGAGTAGGTGCTGAAACCTAACAAATACTATCTTCTACCTTTAGCAAGGTAGTTTTCCCCAAATAGCTGAAGGTTCCAATGAGCCTAGCCAATACTACAGTGATGAGATCTAATGGCATGAACGGAACATAAGAAAGAGATATTTCCATATCATTTTCATAGAAATATCCCAGGCACAAGAAGTAAATGTGAGTAAGAAACACACTAAGCATGAAATTATGCTTCCTATCTAAGGGAGATTATCCAAAGTAAAGGAAAATGAGAGAGGGCAATTTCAAAATTTCTGTCATCTGTCATGTGTCAAATTCATAAATTAAGAATAAATGTCTCAAAAAATTTTATAGCAGTTTGGTATTGCTGTGGTATTCTAATTACATTTTATACAAAACAATACTCTGGAATGGATTTTATATTTAAAAAAGATAATTGGGGAACTGTGAACAATGACAGAAAAATTGTTTTTAGGAATGAGACTGGTACTGTGGTTATATGAAAGAATGAAAAATAAAGAATCCTCATTTTTTGAAGATACATGCTGAAATGTATACAGATGATATGATGATGTCCAAGATTTGCTTCAAAATAATCTAGAGAGTAGAGAGTAAAGTGATTAAGTACAGATGAAACAAAATTGGCCATGAATTGAGATAGCTGTTGAAGTGGAAAGCGGGTACGTGGAGATTCATTCACTATACTGTTCTACTTTTATGTACGTTAGAAAAATTTCATAAAACAAAATGCATTAAAAATTAGAGCTAAAAACCCTACTGGAAACAAAACAGGAAAAAAAGAACTATAGAAACATAGTAAGGGACACAGAGAGCCAAGTTTCTAAAGAAAGGAACACATGGAATAAAAAAAAAACCCAGTAAAACACAACATCAACAAAAACCTACATAAGGATACTGAAGTAGAAAAAGAAAAAAAAAAAAAAACACAACAAAAAAAACCCAGAATGATCTCAGACTTGCCAGCTACACTGGATGCTAGAAATATAAAAATGACTATAAAATTCAGAGAGGAAAAAAGTGCACTCAAAACTGTGTATAGTTAGCCAAGTTAAAAGGTAATGGGGTAGGTGTTCTCAAGTGGTAAGAATTCAGGCTACAATACTTGTAAACCCCTCTTTTAAAAATAAATAAAAGGGGTGGCGGGTGGCTCAGTTGGTTAAGCATCTGACTCTTGATTTGGCTCAGGTAGTGATCTCACAATTTGTGAGTTCAAGCCCGGCACTGGGCTCTGCACTGGCAGTGTGGAGCCTGCTTGGAATTCTCTGTCTGTCTCTCTCTCTCAAAATTAAATAAACTTAAAAAAAAAAACCAAAAAACAAATAATGAATGGCTAAATGACAAAGTCCAGCCATACAAAGGATGAATCAAAAAAATTCAGCAATGGACAAACTGTTATAAAAGGACTAAAGGTAAACAAATATAGAATAAATACACACCAATAACTATAGGAATGCAAATGTTACAAATCTTTACAAGAGAAAAATAAGAATATAAATGACGGAATGGTGACAGGTTGAAATATAAGGTGTTCATTCCCTCATTTTTTGTACGAGTTCATACTTAATCCTAGAGGTGTCCTTTATACTAGTGCATGTAGTTTCTTTACGAAAACAACTCTCTATAATAAAAAGAGTATAAAATCTTTTATGATTAATTCTTATGAGTATGAGAATTTAAAGTCTAAGTATGTCAGCAGGCAAGTAAAGGAAAAAAATTCAGAGAATACATGTCTATTTAAAGAAAGTGGACAGTATAGAAACTAGTTTTAAATGCTTATTCTAATGTTCTTTGAAGTTCTATAGATAACAAAGTCAAATTTTAGAAAGATTATTCACAGTGATGTTATCCTACCGATCATGGGCTGTCAACACAAAGACGATGAAGAAGACAAGCCAAAAGAATACCTGAAATGGAAGAACATCCTACCAAAAGATGTTATGCTTTAATTTCCATCCTTCCCTTACAAATGTGTAATACGTTACAAATCTCTTCATCAATCCTTAATGAAAATATCTATCTGTAGCATCGCCTAGAATTGTTTAAAAACAAGTTAAAAAATTTGTAAGCCCAAATATAGGTGTACAATGAGGACTAAATTATTATGATGAACTTTAGTTAAGTGACCATCACCACAGGTCTTTTAAAAATGAGGAAGTTTACTCAGATTAAAATTATCTTGGCACCTCAAATCTCCCTTGTCAATGAGACCAGAGGAATGCAAAAACGTGATACTAGAATTGTACGTTAACTCTGGGGCAAAGTGTAAAGGCAACGCGAGCAGAGAAATACTAGCATAGTGGTGCCATTACAAAATGAGAGTTCCATTTAGGAACTATAGGCAATATAGGCCAGGGGAGAAGGGGAGATTTTCAAGATTCTTATGTTTTGATATCCTCCATACCTTTGCCCAGACTCCCCAGTTCCCATGCTTCCTATTTCTCTATTCTTTGGAAAACAGAGGTACAATTTACAGTGAAATGTCAATTTCTTTATTCCAGCTGGAGACGGGCAAGTGGTCATCTCCACTCTTTATTATTTGTTTGCTTGTTTATTTATTTATTTTATTTCCCCCACTCTGCTTTCTTATTTAAAGGCCCAAGTTATAGCCTACATTTTTTTTAAAAAAAAATTTTTTTTTCAATGTTTTTATTTATTTTTGGGACAGAGAGAGACAGAGCATGAACGGGCGAGGGGCAGAGAGAGAGGGAGACACAGAATCGGAAACAGGCTCCAGGCTCTGAGCCATCAGGCCAGAGCCTGACGCGGGGCTCGAACTCACGGACCGCGAGATCGTGACCTGGCTGAAGTCGGACGCTTAACCGACTGCGCCACCCAGGCGCCCCTATAGCCTACATTTTAAGTGAACCATTCTTCTCAGGTTACAGTTACCCCAGGAATATGATGCACTGGATGGTCTGAAACCATTTAAATCTAATCAGAATTTCATAAAAGAGTGCGCCCTCCTGGTCTAGATCAGTTTTAAAACGGTTCTACAGGGCGCCTGGGTGGCGCAGTCGGTTAAGCGTCCGACTTCAGCCAAATAAAAACATTGAAAAAAAAATTAAAAAAAAATAAAACAGTTCTACATTAGGGCTTTGGAACAAACAATAAAAATAAAAAATTTCCTTCACTAATTGATGATTTGTATATGTGAATCCAACATTCCTCTGTTGCTTGATTCATGCTATACAAGAGCAATACAACTTCGCTGTAACCCTATTTGCCCACCATATCATCACCTCTTCTCCCATCTCAGACTCCTTAACAAAAAATGTTGCCAATGTTGTACTAGGACTTAAAAATTGCCTCAATGAAAATTAGACATTAAATGAAAAGCATACCTGAATAGACACCAAAGACCATTATTTTATTTTTTTTTATTTTTTTTTTTAAATTTTTTTTTTCAACGTTTATTTATTTTTGGGACAGAGAGAGACAGAGCATGAACGGGGAGGGGCAGAGAGAGAGGGAGACACAGAATCGGAAACAGGCTCCAGGCTCTGAGCCACCAGCCCAGAGCCCGACGCGGGGCTCGAACTCACAGACCGCGAGATCGTGACCTGGCTGAAGTCGGACGCTTAACCGACTGCGCCACCCAGGCGCCCCAAAGACCATTATTTTAAAATAGTGGTCTAAGAGAGCTCAAAAAGTTGTGCCTCTAAAAATCTGTGTAAAATGACATAATAGTATTTAAAATATAATATTATCCATCAAGACACTAATTAACTGCTGCATCAGTTTTAGAACTGATATTTTATTATCAGTGTATCTCTTATTAAAATTCTGCCAGTTAAAAAAAATTTTAAAGCACTAAAATGGAATGATAAAACCATTAATTCTCCAAGTGTAGTCTAAAAACAACCTGCATTCAACTCACTTATAGTGCTTATTAAAAATGCATATCCTAGGGGCGCCTGGGTGGCGCAGTCGGTTAAGCGTCCGACTTCAGCCAGGTCACGATCTCGCGGTCTGTGAGTTCGAGCCCCGCGTCAGGCTCAGAGCTGATGGCTCGGAGCCTGGACCCTGTTTCCGATTCTGTGTCTCCCTCTCTCTCTGCACCTCCCCCGTTCATGCTCTGTCTCTCTCTGTCCCAAAAATAAATTAAAAAAACATTGAAAAAAAAAAAATTAAAAAAAAAAATGCATATCCTAATCCCCATTTATATTATTTATTATATCTGGTGATTTTTATGCACACTTACATTTGAGAACTACTATATTAGATCTTACTCCCCTCAAAGATTCATCAATTCCCTAAGGACACCATCTTCTCTACATGCACATAGTATTAGATTCATGAATTTACAGATTACTGCACATTGATTTTAAAATATGATGCTGAAATTTCTTTTTAAAATTTTGAGAGAGAGAATGTGTGTGTGTGTGTGTGTGTGTGTGTGTGTTTACAAGCAAGGGAGGGGCAGAGACAGAGGAAGAAAATCTCAAGCAGGCTCCATGCTGTCAGTATAGAGCCTGATGTGGGGCTTGATCCCATGACTTATAAGATCATGACTTTCACTGAACTCAAGAGTCAAGACACTCAACCGACTGAGCCCCCACAGGTGTCCCTAAAATAAAAATCTTTTAAAAAATAGCTTAACTGATAAGAAGTCAGGTTTTTTTTTATTAAGAATAAATGTTCTTACCATGCCATGATCAAATGTGAACACACCAACATCACGTCCATGATGGATATGATTCCGTCTAATAATTGGGTTTCCATGATTTTTAACCCAAATCCCAGCTAAAGCATTATTGGAAATTTCATTATCCTCATATATTCCCTGCAACAATTAATCAGAAATAGACATTAGCAGAACTTTAAAAAAAATTTAAAAAAGAAAAAAACCCCACAAAATTAAAAAATACCTGTGCATGATCTGTTATATAAAGTCCAACATTTTCACAGTCACTGATGTTACAGTGCTTGATAGTGGGACATGCTCCTTGACCACTAACACATACTGCTGAGCCAACTGTAAGAAGAAAAATTTATTTAAAAATCTACTGGACAATAATACAGTGACTTTTTTTTTAAGAGAGAGAGGGAGAGAGATAGAGCAAGAGCAGGGGAGAGGGGAAAAGGGAGGGAGGGAGGGGGAGAGAGAGAGAGAGGGAGAGAGAATATATATCCAAGGCAGGCTCTATGCTCAGTGAAGAGCCCAATGCTGGATCCCACAGCCCTGGGATCGTGACTTGAGCCGAAATCAAGAGTTGGGACACTCAACTGACTGAGCCACCCTGGCACCCCAATAACTCATTTCATAATAAAACATAATAGAAACACTAACCTGTACATGTACTTCGGATGATACAGTGATCAATAATAGGGCTACAATTTACTGTAATCTCTAAGCAGTGGTGTGCATTATGGTGTTGAGCAGATTTGTCATCAGGGTTAAACTGAAAAGGAGAAATTCTGCTTGAAACAGACAACCACTGCCTTAAACGATTTCAACATACATATTCTAAATCTTAAATTCCTTACCCTTATTGTCATATATCCAACATAAGCATCCTCAGAACCTTCCATAAAGACGAAGGTTGAATCTCTAGTGTTTTCAATTATAACTTTGTCTGCTACTTTTCCAGGTGCTGTGGAGAAGATATTTTAAAACACATTACCTTTATTTTTTTAAAGCACATGATTTTTCAGATGAAACAAATAAAAATTTTTTTAATCAGTAAAAATATTCTGCCATAAAACTAATAATAAAAAAATCCTTTTTATTGTTTTAAGTTGGGTACTTTTTTTGGAGGAGAAATTTTTTTTTCATTTTTTAAGAAAAATTTTAATAAATTTAATTGAAGTATAGTTAACATATTAGTTTCAGGTGTACAATACAGTGACTTGATAATTATATACATTACAAAATGCTCACTATGGAAGTGTAATTACTCTGTCACCATCACAAAAATATTATAATATTACTGATTATGTTCCCTATCCTATACTTTTCAACCTGTGACATTTATTTTATAACGGGAAGTTTGTACCTCTTAATCTCCTTCCCCTTTTTCATCTATCTGTCCACTTACCTCCCCTCTATAAACAACCTGTATGTTCTCTGTATTTATGAGTCTATTTCCTTTTTACTGTTATTTGTTTTGTTTTTTAGATTCCATATATAAGTGACATCACTTGGTATTTGTCTTTGTCTAATTTATTTCACTTAGCATAATATGAGGGGGAAGTTTTAAAAAAACATTAGTACTGAATATATAAGAATATTCATTTTATCAGGTAACTATGTTTCACTGGCCTTTTCTACAGGCCATCATATTTAATGTGGATATTATTTGAGTACTATTATACTCATTCATATATAACAATACTCCTAATAATATTTAACTACTAATAGTATTTAGTATCAAATACAATGACAGATTAAAAAATGGTTTCTTGTGAAAATAAAATCACCTCTGGCAGCACCAGAAAAAGAAGCTTAAGGAGGGGAAAGAAGAAGGGGGATGATAAGTAGGTAGAGAAGGAGAGAAACCTCCCAATTTAAACTTATTTCTAAACTGGCCTTGATTTGGAAAGTACTGCAAGTCACTAGGCAAAATTTATTATACCTTCCCCCCCTATTCTCTATCGTGGAAATGGAGCAGGGAAGCACAAGGGGCAGTAAATAAAAATTTCAGTTACAAGTAATAAATGCTAGCTATCTTAAAATGGTCCAGGTACAGTGTCCTTAAAAAAGGCAGAAGAAATCTTGAAATGACTGATCAGTGCTCAACAACTGTTACATTAATTCTTAGAAACCTGACCAATAGCACAAAAAAAATTTACAAAGGATATCTGTTTCATTAAAAACACAGCAATAAAAACATTAACCATCTTGATTTTCAAATAAAAGATAAAACAAGTATCTTTCTTTCTTTAATGAATAAGACAGTTGGACAAAGTACAGACATCAAGAAATATATACATCTGAAAAAAAATTCATCTATAATGTCTGAACTGTCATGTTTTCATTTCTGTGATATGCAATATTCCTGTTCTTTCTTACCATTAAGGTATTACCAAGGTTCCCCTGGATTTTAAGTCACTAGTGTTAAAAAAAAAAAAAAAAAAATCACATAAATAATACATTAAATTTTTAATGACAGTGCATCTCAAAATACCTGCACCAATCATGGTGATTGGAGATTCAATATATATCCATTCATCAGTGTATATTCCAGAATGAACAAAGATAAGTCCATCAAAATGAGCTTCTTGTACCCCACCAAGGGCATCTTCAATTGTATCATAATACTACAAAAAAAAACAAAAGCATCAGTACAGAACTGAAAGATTACCATCTTAAATCTTGTAAAAATACAAATCAAACATACCAACATATTTTCTCTTCCTTTATATCTTGCAGGATTACTGTAGAAATGTTCAGCAAATCCTGGCTTTACATGTGCACCTTTATACTAAAATGTCAAAAAACAAACCAAACAAAAAAACCAGAAACATTAACTACTAATATAAACATTATATTCTAAATTAATTTTGTATTATATATTTTTTATTAAATATAAAAAAGGTTTTAATTATTCTAATTTTCTGTTGCATAGTGCAATGTAAATTCTGAAACAGCTTATGACTCAGTAATATCCAGTAAGAAAGGACAAAATTTGCTAATCTCAGCACTACTGATATTTTGGGACAGATAATTCTTTGTTGTGGGGTTGTCCTGTGCATCACTGTTAAAATATTTAGCAGCATCCCTGGCCTCTACCCACTAGATACCAGTAGAATCCTCTTCTCCAGTGTGACAACCAAAAAGGTCTCCAGACATTGCCAAATGTCTCCTGTGGAGCAAAACCATCCCCACCTGAGAACCACTCATAAAAGACCATAGGAAAATTAAGGTAAATGTGAAACTTCAAAACAACTACTGAACACTAATAATTTAAGAAAAAGTTCAAAGAGATCCATATAAAGTATAACTGCTCTTGGGCTACTGATGCTTACTGCCACTGTTTAAATTATTAATAAATACATCAGCAGTTAAAAAAATTGTTGAATATTTTGTTGACTGATAAATATTCATTGCCTTAAAACCTATTCTTAAGTTTAAATAAATTTTTTAAAAAGAAACTTTTAGTTACAAATATAAATCAGTATTTTCCATTTATACTTCATACCAACTGCTGGAAACTCTCTTTCCAAGGATTTGGATGTTCATATTCTTCTGGATTAATCTGGTAGAATTTGCCAGGTTCAGGATGCATCATAGGGCGAGTATATTCGAAAACTTCCATGTATAATCGTTTCCTGGAGGAGAAAAGGAATGAAAGATTTCTTCATAAAATGTCCTTTAAAACAACTAGAAAGGGGTGCCTGGGTGGCTCAGTCGGTTAAGCAACCAACTTCGGCTTAGGTCATGATCTCACAGTCCGTGAGTTCGAGCCCCACGTCAGGCTCTGTGCTGACAGCTCAGAGCCTGGAGCCTGCTTCGGATTCTGTGTCTCCCTCTCTCTCTGCCCCTCCCCTGATCATACTCTGTCTCTCTCTGTCTCAAAAATAAATAAAAAAAACATTAAAAGAAAATAAAAATAAAAATAAAACAATTAGAAAAATTATCTGATGCTTTAAAACATATAAGAATATAAAAAACCAAAATTTTAAATGTAAAATGGTTTTTGGCTAAAATAATATAACTCCATATAGGGACACCTGGGTGGCTCAGTTGGCTAAACATCTGACTTCAGCTCAGGTCATGATTTCACAGTTCACAAGTTTGAGCCCCACATCTGGCTCTGTGCTGACAGCTTAGAAACCTGGAGCCTGCTAAGGATTCTGTGTCTCCCTCTCTCTCTGCTCCCTCCCCACTCACTCTCTCTCAAAAATAAATAAACAGGGGCGCCTGGGTGGCTCAGTCGGTTGAGCGGCCGTCCGTGAGTTCGAGCCCCGCGTCGGGCTCTGTGCTGACAGCTCAGAGCCTGGAGTCTGTTTCAGATTCTGTGTCTCCCTCTCTCTGACCCTCCCCTGTTCATACTCTGTCTCTTCCTGTCTCAAAAATAAATAAAATTTAGAAAATAAATAAATAAATAAATAAACAAACATTAAAAAACAGTATGTAACTACATATAAAAAATAGTACACCTCCCAAAATAAGAAGTGTCAATTCTTCAAAATTTGCTTAGGGGAAAAAAGGCCACCCTTACTGTAAAAGGCTCATACGGTTATGATTTAAAAGGATGGCTTTTAGGTTGCCTGGGTGGCTTAGTCAGTTAAGCACCCAACTCTTGGTTTCGGCTCAGGTCATGATCTCATCATTTGTGAGATCAAGCCGGGCATCGGGCTCCAACGCTGACAGTGCGTGGCCTGCTTGGGATTCTCTCTCTCCCTCTCTCTCTGCCCCTCCTCCACTCACACATGTGCATGCTCTCTCAAAATAAATAAATAAACTTTGAAAAAAATAATTAAAGGATGGCTTTCAGTGAAATACTCTGAACCTAATTAACTCTTTGTATATCTTTACGTTATTATCAAGAGCCAACAAATCTCAGAAATGTACTGATAGTAACTATTTAATCACTTCCTGTAAAAATTGGTATTTTCTTGCAGTCTTTTTATCTACAGATAGTTTCATTTATTACAGTTATGATTCTATAGCATATAAAATTCTGTATTCTGCTCTTTAAAAATATTTTTTAGAACATAGCATTTTACCATGTTAGTAGCAACTCTTGTAAAAATCACTATTAATTGCCTGTATCATCATCCTCCAAGTAGATGTTACATTATTAGTCCATTTCTTCTTGCTAGACATTTAGATTTCTAATTTTCCCTATTATTAACTGTGCCATTATGAAAAATTTGTACATAAGGAAAAAAAATTTCCAGAAGTGAATTACGTTGGTCAAAGGGCTTGCATACTTTAAGGCTCATAAATACAACTGTCAAACTCAGTGATGTTAACAGTTTTCCAAAAGTGATGTAACAAAATCTACACACACTCTCATTAAATTATCAGATTGAATTACCTGTTTTCTTTTTCTTAAAAAATTACCTATTTGAAATTAGACACAGTTCTATTTCTAAAAAGCTTAAATTTAAATGAACATTTCCCACAATCACTCAGTTGCTATTAACTGATAAATAGCACAGAAAGTACTTCATTTTTTGTTTTATAAATACCGCTTAGACCAACAACCTACATTTGTGATAAACAGGTAACATGGAATTTGTAAGCATTCTAATGTTGTTTCAACTGTTTAATTTTAACTACCACCTCACACTTCAACTTCCCTACCATCTTTAGCATTTAGGGCAGCAAATAATATATCTCAAGATAATAAGAAATAAATTTTCACTTACCACAAAATTGGATCATTAGCAAGCTCACTGAAGCGTTTACACACACAAGCTGCTCTACAAAGATCCTGTTCCAGCAAGTAAGAGAAGATTTTTAGAACCACTTCATCTGGCAGTTTCTCCTGAAGATACTGTTCAGCAGGTGCTGCTATAAAGAGATTAACAAACAGAATTTAAACTATTTATTGCGGTAGTGACAACTTTCTCATTATGTAAAGAGCATTATTTTCATTTTATCTAATGAACAGCTTTGTTTGATGACAATCATTTTATAAGCATTTTACTTTCATAGATAATATACACATTTACCTTCTTTTGTCCTAACTTAAGTATTCTTTCTTTTAGCTGTAATGTACCATTTCAGAAACTGGTTAAACACATAAAATGTATTTTTATACAACAATTACAGTCAAAAGAGATCAGGTTCTCATGTTTATTCTATAGTATCACCTTTTCAATTCAAAATGTGCCGTTAATCTATATTTAATAAAATTTTAATTTTTGCTATCAAACAAAATTAAAAAGAGTATTTAACTCTATCCCTTAGTTTTCCCAAAGGAAATACCAGATAGATCTTGTGATTTTCCAGATACTCTTGCACGTTTTGCACGATGACCAAAGTTTTCTGTAGTTGAAGTTGAGGCACCCTTCAAAAACAAAAGGAAAACTAATTAAGCAAATATTTTTACCATACGTAATCATTATTTCTAAAAAACGGTGACATTTCAGGGGCACCTGGGGGGCTCAGTCGGTTAAGCGTCCGACTTCGGCTCAGGTCATGATCTCGCAGTTTTAGTTTGAGCCCCATGTCAGGCTGTGTGCTGACAGCTCGGAGCCTACAGCCTCCTTCAGATTCTGTCTCTCTCTCTCTCTCTCTCTCTCTCTGTCCCTCCCCCACTCATGCTGTCTCTCTGTCAAAAATAAATACACATTAAAAAAAATTTCTTTTAAATGGTGACATTTCCCGTTTTGTTTCTTAACAATTCCTTCATTACAAAAAGAAAAGGAGTTACATTTATTTACCTCCATACTGCTCTTTGTAGGACACGCTGTTCTTTTTGGCAACAGAGTTTTTCTACGAAGTTGGTATGGACTATTTTGTGCACCAGGACCTGATTCTTCAGCAACCATATCTGCAGGTACATCATCATCTGTTATAAAAAAAAGCAATATGAAAAATGACACCCATTTTTTAAAAAAAGCTCTATGGATGCAGTATACTTTTAAGAAGCTTCATAAATTTGATAGGGGGAGAAGGGGTACATACAACTTTTATATAAAATTCCAGCCAACTGGACAAACATCTGAAAGAAATGCTAGACTTCTAGTTCATTTCTTACTTCAAAACAAATTCCAAAATAGAGCATGTATTCAAGTACAAACAAATCTATCACTAAAAGAAACCAAAGGTAATTATTTTTTGTAATGTTAAAGCGGAGAAGAAGTAGAACACAAAATCTGGAAGGCATTTAAAAAAAAGGTGAGGAGCATGTTCACTTGATGAGGAATGGGAAGACTTACTAATACATGATTATAGCCCAAGTAGGGTGAGAAGAGTAGCCTGGCAAGAGATGTCAGAATCAAAGTGGGATGAGGAGGGTGTCCATGCAGAGGGACAGCTAAGTGGAGGGTGGGTATCACATATCAAGTAGGATGAAAACAACATTTTGCAGACGGTGGTCTGGCGTAGGGTGCTAGAGCTCAACAGGGTAAGGAAGCTTGTGTGGGAGAAGGGGTGGCCTGAAATGGAGAGTCAGAGCAAGAGCAAGGAGAGAAGGGCATACAGGAAAAGGGATGGTGGAAGTGGAAGATTGGCTGCATACAACAGAGGGATTCATCAAATAATTAAACAATAATGGAAGCCAGGTTTCTATCAGAGAAGAGAGTTAAATTATAAAAAGAAAACTAGAATAAGAACTTGGGTGTTAAGACTGGAATTGGAGGTTATCAATGTGAACTCATGGTTTTCTAATACATAAATACATATGTAAATGTTTGGATGTGGATAAATGTACCTGCGTATATTTCCTAGCTCTGTCCACTGACAGAACCTAGAAAGCAGTTGACACTCCAGTACCAATGAGTATGACTAACATTTGGATCTTGGCTTCTGATAACATTTTTTATAAAAAGGATAAGGGCTCCTTGGAGAAATGGCTGATTTTAGGTCGTTGGAAATTATAAAACAAGCCTGGAATATCTTGTGGCAGAGAAAAGAAAATGCTCAAAGAATGATGAAGATGTGTCAAAAAGACACAGAGGTCAGCTTAAATGATCACTCACTAGCAAAATTATGTTGGAACATCAAAATTCATAATGACAGTGAAAGTATTATAATCCAATGAATAGAAAGCAACCCATAAATTCATATTGCTAGAGATAAATAATTAACTTTAAAGTTTGATATGGAATGGCACGTTTGAGTACCTCCCCCCAAATACTTATTAAGTAGAAAGGGAAAAACAGTAACTCGATAGCAGAGATGCCCATCAGACACTGCCTTAATCAAGTGATCAACATGACTATCATCAGTAGGACAAACTGAAACTGTGTGCCACCTGATAGCATACAACAGGATCACAACTGCTATGATAAAGATATATATCCTAAATTTAATTTGAGGAAACCTCAAACAAGCTCAATTTGTTCTAATTTGTTTTGAATAATCTTCAAAATTGTCAAAGTCATGAAAGTCAAGCAAAGTCTAAGGAACTGTTCCAGGTTGAAGAATATGGAAGAGATATGGCAACTAACATGGTTCTGAACTGGATCCTCTTGCTAAAAATTTGCCATTATGACAATTAGTGAAACTTGAATGGGAGTTAAAAGATTAGAAGGTAGGGGCGCCTGGGTGGCGCAGTCGGTTAAGCGTCCGACTTCAGCCAGGTCACGATCTCGCGGTCCGTGAGTTCGAGCCCCGCGTCGGGCTCTGGGCTGATGGCTCAGAGCCTGGAGCCTGTTTCCCATTCTGTGTCTCCCTCTCTCTCTGGCCCTCCCCCGTTCATGCTCTGTCTCTCTCTCTGTCCCAAAAATAAATAAACGTTGAAAAAAAAAAAATTTTATAAAAAAAAAAAAAAAAAAGATTAGAAGGTAGTAATGGGTCAATGTTAACTTTCAGATTTTAATAGCTGTAGTACAGTGATTTAGGAGAATATCCTTGTTTGTAGGAAACATACACCCTAACGTATTAGGAGGTAGCAGGATAACAGGCTGGCAACTTACTTTTGTGGGGGTTCAGAAGGAAAAAACCTTCCTTGTATTATACTTTTAAGTACGAATTGTTTAAAAAAAAAAAAAAAAAAGAGGCTAACAGAGGCACCTGAGTGGCTCAATCAGTTGAACGTCCAACTTTAGCTCAGGTCATGACCTCACCCTTCATGAGTTCAAGCTCTGTATTAGGCTCACTGCTTGTCAGTTCAGAGCCTGGAGCCTGCTTCAGATTCTATGTCTCCTTCTCTCTTTCTGCCCCTCCCAAACTTGTTCTTGTTCTTTCTTTCTCTCTCTCTCCCCACCTCCCCCCAAATAAACATATTGATTTTTTTTAAAGCTAATCAATTTGAGTAACATATAAAAAGTTTTAAAATTCTGCTTGGAAAATTAACACCACAAACATAATCAAGAAGCAACCTATTAGGAAAAAAATTTTTACAATACATGTCACAGAAGGGTAATTTCCTTATTTTATCTGCATGCCTACAAATCAATATGGAAAAGAAACAATTCAATAGAAAATCAGGCCAAGGACATGAATAGACAAGACAGAATTAAGTTTAAATGCTAATAAAAATGACAATGAGATTAAAAAAAATGTTTATATATTTTGAAAGAGAGAGCATGCACAAGAGAGAGAGAGAGAGAGAGCGTGTGCAAGCACACAAGGGGGATGGCCAGAGAGAGGGGGAGAGAGAGAATCCCAAGAATCGTGGGGCTCCATCTCACAAACCATGAAATCATGACATGAGCTGAAATCAAGAGCTGGATGCTTAACCCATCGAGCCACCCAGGTGCCCTGACAATGAGATTTTTTACGTGGCAAGTTATCAAATATCAAAAAGTGTGATCAAATACTAGTATCATTAAAGGATAGCATGAGGGAAAAAAGATTCCTAATTGCTTTAAGGAGAGCAGTTTGGCAACTGCTATTATTAATAAGGAATTCCATTTCTGCGAATTGATTCTGCACCTATATTCACACATATGGGCAAAGTAGTATGTACCAAGATATTCACTGCAGTTGTTTATAATACTGCGGGATAACAATCAAAATGTTCATCAATAACTGTTAAATAAACTTTGGTACAGCTATACAATAGACTATTATGCGGTCATTACAAAATACAAAGCAAGGACAGGGCTCCTGGGTGGCTTAGTCAGTTGAGTGTCCGACTTCGGTTCAGATCATGATCTCACGGTTCATGGGTTTGAGCCCCACACTGGGCTCACTGCTGACAGTGTGAAGCCTGCTTCAGATCCTCTATTTCCCTGTCTCTCTACTCCTCCCCCGCTCAGGCTAAGATAAACAAACATTAAAAAAAATTAGATTTTTGTGCAATTACGGAAGTTGTTTCAGGTTCTAAGCCATATGCCTAGGTTTTAATGCTAGCTCTATTTTGAAAATGCCTAAGACCACATATCTCCCATGCCCATATATGCACTAAAACTCCAACCCAGATCCCTTAGGACATATAGTCCAGAACCAAAAAGTCCCTGTGCTATTTTATACAATAGCACCTACTCCTACTTACTGCTTTGATTTGACTTCTCTCATTTCTGGCTTCTTCTTTCCTTCTTTAGAGCTTAACTACGCATTTACATTTCTGTCCTTGTTTTGTGTTACATTTCTGTATGTTTGTGGTAGGTATGCATGTGGGGATAATATCTCTATCACCCTGGTTATAATGCTGCTAGCAATCAGTTTCTACAACACTCAAAAAAGTACATTCTCAAAACTTTTCATCCTATACAACCTTCTTCTCACCCCACTCCTATTCCTGTTTAAAATCGATAGATCTTGGGGCACCTGGGTGGTTCAGATGGTTGAGTGTCCAACTCCCGATTTCAGCTCAGGTCATGATCCCAAGATCATGGGAACTGAGCCCTGAATTGGGCTCCAGGCTAAGCATGGAGCCTGCTTGAGGTTCCCTCTCTCCCCGCCTCTGCCCCTCTTTCCCACTCGTGCCTTCTCTCTAAAAACAAACAAAAACCCTCAAATCTATAGATCTTATTATTACAGATACCTAACTCACTCACCCATCCTGCCCTGGAATCCTTTCCTTCTCACCATCAACACAGCAAATATTAAAGACTAAAAAGTAAGGAATTCAGAGGTACTAACAGAAAGAAAAGGTGTTGGTTAACTCAGCTGCACCCAGAAGTTCACACCAAACAGATACACAAAGCTACATAATTTGAATTGTGTAATGCCATAGTAACCTCAACTTCCTATCTGTAAACACTGTCTTGTTCTAAAGCACTCAAAGCTCAGTTCTAAAAGAACTGTTATTGATTCTTATTTGTGCTGAGGTAAAGAATCTGTGCTAAATTTCTATATAGTTCTCATAATAAATTACCACTGACTGTTCTAAAAGGTATTTAAAAAGGGGTCATTCTGAAAAGATCACTTGGCCACTACTGCAATATGAAGCAAAGGAGAAATATTAAAAAACAAAACAACTCTAGTCATTAGTATTCTCTTCATTTTTTGAATTCCTGTAGTACTGTATAATTATCTGTAGTAGTGTGTAAGTACCATATATTCTTTGCAATATCATAGCTACTTTATGTTATTATTTACTTTTTTGGTATATGCCATATTTTCTTGACAAAAATATAAGCTTTGATGGCCAGGTCTCTCATTTATATTTTTTCTCAGTATCTACTTTGTTGTCCAGTAGGTACTCAAAAAAATGTTGATTCACATCTATGGAGAACCTCTTCAATTCAAGGAGTATTCCCCAAAAACCATCCCTAGTGGTGAACTATGATGACCTTAGATACTACTTTACAGAAAATAAAAATCTGGACAGGAACTGCTTCATGTCTTTCTACCTTCAACTCCAATGAACTTATATACATGCACATGTATGATTTTTTGTTCCCTCCTAAAATTATGAAGTATTCCCAAGATAGATTTGGCACATATGAAGCAAATAAACAAAAATTTTGTTAAATAAATAAATGAAACAATGAATAAAGTGAACGATCAATGGTAACTGCCATACTAGCTCCAATCCAAGAATCAAGAAATCATAAAATATTATTTATGGCTTTGTTCCAACAACGAAGTCTAAAAGCAAGCCCTCAAAATAATATTTTGTTGAAAAAATTTTAACTTTATAGTTTCACTTTTACACCTAGTATTAGAATGTCCATATTTAAATGCCAAGCTGTAATCTAAAACTAAAAAAAAAATCTCAATACAAAAAATGCTCAATTTCAACCATAATTTACAGAAAACATAATTTTCAGTTAGGAAATGTTCTCAACCAGAGAGGTCTAATAGAAACAGAATGTGATTCATATATGTAAATTTTTTTTAAGTTTATTTTTTAGTAATCTCTTTACCCAACATGGGGCTCAAACTCACAACCCTGAGATCAAGAGTCACGTGCTCTTCGGGGCGCCTGGGTGGCTCAGTCGGTTGAGCTTCCGACTTCACCTCAGGTCATGATCTCATGGTCTGTGAGTTCGAGCCCCGCGTTGGGCTCTGTGCTGACAGCTCGGAGCCTGGAGCCTGCTTCAGATTCTGTGTCTCCCTCTCTCTCTGACCCTCCCCTGTTCATGCTCTGTCTCTCTCTGCCTCAAAAATAAATAAACGTTAAAGAGTCACGTGCTCTTCTGACTGAGCCAACCAAGCACCCCCACACATGTAATTTTTCATATTCTAGTAGCTGTATTTGAAAAAAAAAGTGAAATTAATTCTAGTATAATTTAACCAGATATCTAAAATGTATTTCAACATTTAACCAATACAAAATTGAGATATTTTACACTCTTTTTTCATACCAAATCTTTGAAAATCAGTACTTATTTTTACCACATTTATTTTCAGACATGCCTTATATCAAGTGCTCAACAGTCACATGTGACTAGTGACTACCCAAATTGGATAGTGTACACACCCACACATTTTATTAAGACCTTATCAGTGCTCAAAAAGATAATAGTGTGCAATTTAAAGGGATGCTTACACACACACACAGATTTAATTTTATAATTTTTAGATTTTACTGTAAACCCAACATTAATATACCAGAGTTTTCACTATGAATAGGAACCAAGGTTTAAGCAAAGCCTTCTGGAAAATAAGCACATTTCTTTCTTTAGCTAAAAAATAATCTTTGAAATCTTTGATATTAAATACATTGAAAATTTATATTAGGATTTATTCCAACAAAAGAAGAGACTTAAGTCTATACATTCTGAAACTAGAAGAATACCTTAATTTTTACATACTTAACTATCTTAAAGGTTTACAAAAAAACTGTATTACTGCTTGGATGGGGTTCAAAATCTATACACTAGGTTATACACCAACCTAAAGTTAGAGTTTATGGAAATTAATTTACAGTGGTTTCCAACGCCCCACAAATATTATACATATTCCACATTACTTACCCATAGCCACAGATCAGATTGGAAACTTAAGCAAATCTGTGCTAGTAACTGTGTGTTTAGAAACAGCTCCCAGTCTCACATTGTAAAGAACCACACTTGACAACTGTTTCTAACACAGTTGCGAACTACCACAGCTTTTTCCAACTACTAAAAAAATCCACTGAATAAACTGAAATCAAGATAAAATTCATTTAAAATGTTTTTAAATATTTTACTTAAAACTTAAGCATTTTACTTAAAAATTTTTCTTAAATATTTTAAGGTAGAGAGTCCAGAAATAAAGTCATAATATGTAATTATTCAAGATATTATTACATATTCCATTCACATATTCAGTTATTAATTACACACATATACACACACTTCTGAATTTCCAAAACAACATGAACTATAGGGATTATCTAAGACTGGTAAAAGAAAAAATATTTACACTTTGACCACTGAATAATAATCTTTAGAAGCCACTTCTTTGATATTATCAACACTTACTGAAAACTCAAACAAGGCTTCATTTCAACAGAAAAAATTTAGACCAACTCATTCTAAACTGCCGAACATAAAGTGTGTTCAACAAATATTTGCTGAATAAATGTAGAATGAACGAACGAATGTGCCATGCACCGTATGAGTTACTGGTGAGACAGAGCAACCATTAATTCTTTCAATGTCTGGTAGAATTTACCAGTGGAGCAGTCTGGTCCTGGGCTTTTGTTTGCTGGGAGGTTTTTGATTACTGAGTCAATCTCCCTACTAGTAATTCATCTGTTCAAATTTCCTACTTCATCATGATTCAGTCTTGGTAGGTTGTATATTTCTAGGAATTTATCCATTTCTTCTAGGTTGTCCAATTTGTTGGCATACAACTTCATTCTAATCTTCCAAAGCTAAAACAAACAAAAAAAAAACCTCTCCCAATCTTTTGTATTTCTGTGCTCTCAGTTGTAATATTTCCTCTTTCATTTTTTATTTTATTTGTGTCCTATTTCCTTTTGTCTTGGTGAGTGTAGCTAAAGGTTTGTCAATTTTGTTATCTTTTCAAAGAACCAATTCTTAGTTTCCTTAATCTTCTCTATTGTCTTTTGACTCTCTATTTTATTAATTTCTGCTCTAATCTTTGTTATTCTCTTCCTTGTATTAAATTTGGGCTTTTTGTCTCTTCCTAGTTCCTTGAAATATAAAGTTGTCTCAGACTTTCTTGTTTCTTGAGATAGACATTTATTGCCACAAACTTTCCTTCTGAACTGCTCTTGCTGCATGCCACGTATTTGTCTGTCACAGTTCCATTTTTTTTGTCTCAAGGTATTTTTTGATTTCTCTTTTGATTTCTTCTTTGACCCACTGGTTGTTCGGTAGCATACTATTTAATCTCCACAAATTTGTGAATTCTCTGGTCTTCTTTATATAATTAATTTTCTAGTTTCATACCATTATGGTTGGAAAAGATGCCTGATATGATTTCAATTCTCTTAAATTTATTAAGACTTTTTTTGTGGCCTAACATATAATCTATTTTGGAAAATGAGTCTCTTGTAAGGCAGCATATGATGGGTCTTCTTCCTTTTATGATGGGTTCTTGTTATGTTCTACCAAGCATTCAAAGATTTAATATCAATTTTTCTAACCTCTTTCAAAAATAGAAGAGGACAAAACTCTTCCAAAGTCAAGGCAGACATTATCTTGATAGCAAAACCAGATAAGGATGCCACAAGAAAATTATTGGCCAATATCCCTGATGAACATAAATATAAAAATCCTCAATGAAATATCAGCAAACTGAATTCGACAATACATTAAAAGGAGCAGACACCATGATCAAGTGGGATTTATTCCAGGGATGCAAGAAGGCCTAACAGCTACACATCAGTCAATGTGATACACCACGTTAACAAAATAAAAGAAAAAAATCATATGATCATCTCAATAGATGCAGAAAGGGCATCTGACAAAATTCAACAACGATTTACGATAAAAACTCTCAGCCAAGTGGGTATAGGGAACATACCTCAGTAAAGGCCATATAAGATAAACCCACAGCTAACATACTCAATGGTGAAAAGCTAAATGCTTTTCCTCTAAAAACCAGGAACAACAAGACCAATATGCTCACTCTTGCCACTTTATCCAACACAGTATTGGAAATCCTAGCCAGAGTAATCAGGTAAGACAAATAAAGGCATCCAAATTGGAAAGGAGGAAGTAAAACTGTCACTATTTACAGGTGACATATTATATATACAAGACCCTAAAAACATCAAGAAATTGTTAGAATAAATTCAATAAAGTTGCAGGATACAAAGTCAATACACAAAAATTTGTTGCATACATGAAGAATTAACTATTAGAAATTAAAAAGAAAACCCATTCACAAATGCACAAAAACAAAAAAATACCCAGGAATAAATTTAATTAAGGAGGTAAAAGACCTATATACTAAAAACTAGAAGACATTAATGAAAGAAATTGAAGAAACAAATAAATGGAAAGATATTCTGTACTCATGCATTGGAAAAATTAGTACTGTTAAAATGTCCATACTAACTCAAAGCAATATACAGATTCAACACAATCCCTTTCATAATCCCAATGGTATTTTTCATAGAAACAGAACAAACAATTCTAAAATTTGTATGGAACCATAAAAGACCCTGAATAGCCAGAGCAATCTTGAAAGAGGAGAACTAAGCTGGAGGCATCACACTCCCAGATTTCAAAATATATTACAAAGACATAGTAATTAAAACAGTATTACATTGGCATAAAAAGACACATAGATCAATGGAACAGAATAGAGGGCCCAGAAATATACCCACACATATAAGGTCAATTAATTTACAACAAAGGAGCCAAGAATACACAATGCAGATAGGACACAATAAACAATGTTGGAAACACTGGACAGCCAAATACAAAAAAATGAAACTGAACTACTAGCTTACACTACACACAAAAATAAACTCAAAGTGGATTAAAAACTTCAAACCGTAAAATTCCTAGAAGATAACATAGGCAATAAACTCCTTGACACAGGTCCTGGCAATGATTTTTTGAATTTGACACCCAAGGCAAACCAACAAAAGCAAAAATAAACAAATGGGACTACTTCAAAACTAAAAAGCTTCTGCACAGCAAAGGGAACAACAAAATGAAAAGACAACCTATTGAATGGAATAAAATATCTGTAAATCATGTATCTGATAAACAACTAATATACAAAATATATAGAGAATTCCTACAACTCAACAGCAAAACAAAAATGAAACCCTAACAATCCAATTTAAAAAATGGGCAGTAAATTAGAATAGACATTCTCCCAAAGACCTACAGAAGGCCAACAGATACATGAAAAGATGTCAACATTTATAATCATTGGGGATGCAAATCAAAAGGGATATCACCTCACACGTGTTAGAATGGCTATTATCAAAAAGATTAGAATAACAAGTGTTGGCGATGTAGAGAAAAGGATCTCTGGGGTGCCTGGGTGTGTCAGTCGGTTAAGCAAGTGAGGTTAAGCATCTGACTCTTGACTTCAGCTCAGGTCATGATGTCAAGGGTTCATGACTTCAAGCACCACTGTCAGTGCAGAACCTGCTTAGGATTCTCTCTCTGCCTCTTCCCCACCCATTCACACTTGCTTACTCTCTCAAAATAAATAAATAAACTTAAAAAAAAAAAACCAAAAGGATCTCTTGTGCACTTCTGGTGGGAATGTAAACTGGTACAACCACTATAGAAAAAAGTATAGAGTTTCCTTAAAAAGGTAAAAGTAGAACTACTATATGATCCATTTGGTATCCACTTCTGGGTATTTACCTGAAGAAAACAAAAACACTAACTTGAAAAGATGTATACACCTCCCACCCCATATTCACTGCAGCATTATTTACAACAGCCAATATACAGAAACAACCTAAGTGTCCACTGATTGATGAATCGATGAAAAAATTGTATATATACACAATAGAATATTATTCAGTCATAAAAAAGGATGAAATCTTGCCATTTGTGGAAACACAGATGGATCCTGAAGGCATTACGCTAAGTGATATAAGTCAGATGAAGAAAAGACAACTACCATATGATCTCTCTTACATGTGGAATCTAAAAGAAAATAAAAAACTCCAAACACAAAACCAACCCCCTGCCCTGAACACCAAGTTCATAAATACAGACAACAGAATGACAGTTGCTAGAGGTAGAGGGTGGATGGTGGGAGAAATAAACTTTTTGTCTCCAGGCTAAATAAGTCAAAAAAATAAATGAAATTTTAATTGAGAGAGAGAGAGAGAGAGAGAGAGAGAGAGAGAGAGAGAGAGAGACATCTGAAGAAAGTAGCTCCAACGTTGGCAAACCATAAAAGGAAAAAAAAAAAAAAAGAAAGAATGAAATGAAACACAGCAACCAAAACAATATTGTACCTGCCCTCCAGGAATTCAAGAGAGACGCAGACAACTAAATAAGTGATGACAATACAGTATGTCACATGCTGTTAACAGGGATAAGCAGAAAGTACTATGGAAATATACAAGAATATCTAATCCAATATTAGATGATGTTGGAGTAGGATACTGGGGTATCAGTGAAGGTTTCTTGAAAAAATTCCAAAATGAGACTGATTACAATTGGGAATTAGTCAAGCAGGAAGAATAGTGTGTGTCAAGACCTGAAGGTGCTCACCTCCAGCACAGGTCTCCAGGAACTACAAGTTGCTCCATATGGCTGTATCATGTAGTAGGGGCTGGATTATGAAGGGTGCTATAAACACTTTAAAGAATTTAGATGTTATCTTGAAGGTCAAGGATTGTTACTGAATATTTTTTTAAGTTTATTTATTTATTTTGAGAGAGAGACAGACAGACAGACCGACCTAAGCAGGCTCCACACTGTCAACACAAAGCTTGATGGCAAGGCTCAAACTCATGAACCATGAGATCATGACCTGAGCCGGTCAGATGCTTAACCGACTGAGCCACCCAGGAGCCCCACCACTGAATGGTTTTAAACAGAGCAGCAAGCAACATGCTGTGATTTGTATTTTAGGAAGATTACTTAAACAGTGTAAAAACAACTGGAAATGGATGGTAATGGTGGTGGGAGACCAGTTTAGGATGCTATGGCAGAAATACAAATGAGAAGAGATAAACATGGCTTGAACTATGGTTAATAAAAAAGGAAGAAGTGAATAGATTTGAGATACATGCACAAGGTAAATTCATAAAACTTAATGAGTGAATGGATATGAGGGGCGGGTAGAGAAGAGGATGCAGCCAGGAGTAATACTGATTTGGGCAATCCAAGGGATGGTGCCATGCACTAGGGCAGGGATCTTTGTGGGCAAGCTAGGGATGGAATGGGGAGGAAAAGATGAGTTCAGGTTTGGGTTTTGAGTTTTGAGGTACTGTGGGACATACAAGTGGAGATTCTCAACAAAACTCAAGTTTCAATGAGTGATTTGAAGAGAGAATTTTATCACTTTGCAAATATACTATAGTAGGAGCAGAGAGTTACAAAGCATAGATTTAGCTATCCTTATTTACATACTATGATATAATATAGATACTTGATACTAATGTGCTATCCAATCCTTGAGAAAAAGCTATATAATGTATAATGGATTGTTACCTATTGAGGTCAAAATTATCAATACCACATATAAAAAATATCTGTGGGTCCCAGAATTGACAAGAGTTCGTAATTCTAGCTAGCTTGATGAAAAATAAAAGAATCTTTTTAAAGTTAGCAACTTTCATAAATTTTAAGTAGCTTTAAGTGGATTTAGACAATGATATTATTCAAAAGCAACATTACATCTAAAGTAGAAGCTGATATGACCAGGGAATCAACTGAATCATTAATTTAAGATCAGAATGACCATGGCACCAAGTCAGCAATTAAGACAAACCTCATTAATTATGGGCTAATCTAGGATTCACGTAAGTCAGCAAATTTTAAAAACCTGTTAATTTCCAACTATTTGTTAGTCACAATGAATATAAAGATCTGCTTGATTCAGTAGGAAACTAGACATACAAACAACTGAATCACTATAATAACCACCATATTAAAGGCATACACAAGGTGTTAGGAAAATATGAGGTAGAGTACGTTAATCACCATATACACACAGCTTAAAAGAAAACAATTTAGCTTGTCCCTAATTTTATTTTCACATTAAATTTAGAAATTTTTAGAAATACCTTTTATTACTTTAGTTTTATAGAGAAGGAATACCAAGACCAGGAGAGTAAAGTATGAAAATCGAAATAAGAATAAGACTATTATAATCTAACAAGCATTAAATGCTTAACCTTTGTTGTCAACTCACTTGAGAAACCATTTTTCTGAAAGAAAGAAAATGGACCTCATGGAAGGGAGGGGAGGCAGAGCATCATCAGTTCTCTTTCTTTCATAGTTTTAAAGTTAGACCATAATTTCTAGAACTATATGATTTCTAGTAATGTTTTACAGATCAAGAGATTACCTGACAGGAAAGAATATTATCAGCCTGTTTTACTGACATTAAAGTTCAGGGAAATGCTGAAGGTTAGAAAGTTAGTAAGTGGAAGCAAAGTAAGTTTCAGCTCAATGGACTCTAAGTACAATCTTATGTATGTATGTATGTATGTATGTATGTGCGTATGTATGTATGTATGTATGTATATATGTAATTTGAATGTCTCAAAAGTTTATTTTATAATATGAATAATGATAGTAATTAGACTAATAGTAGTAGCAGCAGTACCACTACTGCTACTAGTACTACCACTATTAGTGTACCTAATACTGAATACTTACATGTGGCAAACACTACTGTTTCAGATATTTTATACACATATAGGCATATCTCAAGAGATTTGCAGGTTTGGTTCCAGACCACTGCAATAAAGTGACTACCACAATAAAGCAAGTCAAATAAATTTCTAGTTTCACAGTGCATATAACAGCTATGTTTATACTATATTGTAGTCTGTTAGTTGTGCAATAGCATTATGTCTAAAAAAACAACATACATACTTAAGTTAAAAAATGTTTTATTGCTAAAAAATGCTAACCATTAACTGAGCTTTCAGGAAGTCATAATCACTGATCACAGACGACCACCACAAAACAATGAATAAGTTCAAAATACTGCAAGAATTATCAGAACACGACACATACACACAAAAAGAGCGAAATGCTGTTAGAAAAATAGCACTGATAGACTTGCTTGATGCAGGGTTGCCACAAACCTTCAATTTGTAAAAAATGCAGTATCTGTAATATAAAGTGATGTGCAATAAAACACAGTATCCCTGGGGCGCCTGGGTGGCTCAGTGGGTTGGGCGGCCAACTTCGGCTCAGGTCATGATCTCGCGGTCCGTGAGTTCGAGCCCTGCGTCAGGCTCTGTGTTGACAGCTCAGAGCCTGGAGCCTGTTTCAGATTCTGTGTCTCCCTCTCTGACCCTCCCCTGTTCACGCTCTGTCTCTCCCTGTCTCAAAAATAAGTAAAACGTGGGGCGCCTGGGTGGCGCAGTCGGTTAAGCGTCCGACTTCAGCCAGGTCACGATCTCGCGGTCCGGGAGTTCGAGCCCCGCGTCGGGCTCTGGGCTGATGGCTCAGAGCCTGGAGCCTGTTTCCGATTCTGCGTCTCCCTCTCTCTCTGCCCTTCCCCCATTCATGCTCTGTCTCTCTCTGTCCCAAAAATAAATAAACGTTGAAAAAAAAAAATTAAAAAAAAAATAAGTAAAACGTTAAAAAAATTAAAAAAAAACAAACAAAAACACAGTATCCCTGTTCTAAGTCACTAAATCACTGTATCAACTCTATGAGGAACATATTATTATTTAAGTTTATTTATTTACTTTGAGAGAGAGATAGAGAGTACATATGGGGGAGAGGCAGAGAGAGAAGGAAAGAGAGAATCCCAAGGAGGCTCTTGTGCTATCCCAAGTAGCCCCAACATGGGGCTCAACCCCACAAACCAGGAGATCATGACCTGACCAAGATCAAGGGTCAAACGTTCAATCAATTGAACCACTCACACACCCCATATATTACTTTTTTAAATGTTTATTTATTTTGAGAGAGAAACAGTGCACGTGCGCACACACACACACACACACACACACACACACACACACACACACGAGCAAGATGGGGGAGGAGGGGCAGAGAAAGAGAAGAAGGTGAATCCCAAGCAGGGATCGCATGCTCTTAGCATAGAGCCTGACAGGAGGCTTGATCCCAGAACCATGAGATCATGACCTGAGCTGAAATCAAGAGTTGGACGCTTAAACATCTGAGCCACCTAGGCTCCCTTATGAGTAACATATTATTTGATTCCTAGTTTACAGAGAAGGAAACCAGTCAAGGAAAGGTTAAGCATTTTGCCCAAGGTTATGCAATATTAAGTAGCAGAGGCAGAATCTGAACTCAGACTAGCTCCAGAGCCCCATACTCTTAACCACTGTACTATCTAAATACAAATTAGTCTTGGGGCACCTGGGTGGCTCACTCGGTCAAGATTCCGACTTCGGCTCAGGTCATGATCTCACGGTTTGTGAGTTCGAGCCCTGCATCAGGCTCTGTGCTGACAGTTCAGAGCCAGGAGCTGGCGTCAGATTCTGTGTCTCCCTCTCTCTGCCCCTCCCCTGCTCACACTCTGTCTCTCTCTCTCTCCCAAAAGAAAATAAAAACATTAAAAAAAGTAAAAATACATATATACATACAAATTAATCTTGATAAATATTACTGGATATACTTATTACTAGGAGTATTTATCATACAGAAGAGTATCATGAAGTAAAACATATTCTTTTGGAAATGTTTACAGGATTTTAAAAAATCATACTATTTCAGGTCTTTATTAAGTGTTAGTAAGTTAACATTTTATACAAAAACACCAAAACATATAAGTCAGACCCTTTATTTTCATAATGGGCACCTCTTTAGATCTTTTTGTATTATAAATATCAATAATACTTGGATACAGTATAGTACAGTGATTAAAAATACAGACTGGGAAAACGGTACTTATTTGGCTTAGAATCTTGGCTTAGTCGCTAGCTCTACAATCATGGACAAATTCCTTACTCTGTCTGATTTTCAGTGCATCCATAAAATGGAAATAATGGTGCCCACCTCATAAAATGTTGTAAACATTAATACTTAACACAGTACCTGGCAGAGACATCCATAAATGAGATGGGATGCTGAAAGTTAGCCAGGTCCACTCAAAATATTCCAGTTAGAAACCTTTTTAATATTATCCAATTCAGTCTTCAAAAAAAAAAAAGCTGAAGTAGAAATAATAATTACTAGTACAAACTACCTATGATGGGTGTTCAGAGGAGTTCTTAAATAGCACAAAATATAATGTGAAATCCACAAATGCCATGGGCTGACCACAGAAAAAAATGAGTATTATCCCCTTTAAAATATCATTCTGGGAGGCTATAAAATTATTCCAACAATCCTGCCACAATTGAAGTATTTGTTACACTCATTTTTTTTTATTATAAAAATATGTTCACTTAGGAAATGTAAAGAAAAACACAAAAGGGAAAAAAGTTACTGAAAAATCCCATCACTCATAATTTTATTCCCATTAATGCTTTAGAATATTCCAGTTTTTTTCCCTATCAAATGATATAATTGAAATACTGTACATACTACTTTGTATATCTTGCTTTTTAATTTTCACTGTACCATGAACATGAAGTATGTTTATAGGTCATGAAATTTTTTCTGAAACATGGCTATCAATGGCTACAGAATATAAATGTTCCATGATTTATTCCAACAGTCTCTTGTTAAATTTATTTAACTACTCCGCTCTTATTAAAGTTTTCATTTTTCCTTGGCCATTTTTGTTAATTTTTTCAATTCAAGACAAAAATTCACCCTTTCAGGAAAGATAGGATTTTTGACATTAGCTTTATGTCATTCAGTGTCAAATAAGATAACTTATTAATAATAACAGATACAAGCTGAAAAATAGTTGGTTTAGAGAGATTAACTTTCCAGTCAAACAGCTAGTAAGCAGCAAGGCTGGGATTTGGTTCAGACACAGTCTTCTGTTCCATACCACCTCCCAAACAACAACATCAACAACATAATCGACACTACCCAGCCACCAGCACTAATAACGTGCAGTTAACATTTTATCAATGTGCCAGGTAGTGTGATCATTATTTTACATATATTATCTCCATCTCCTGTGAAGCAGAGCTAGTATTAGTGCAACTTAGACTATTCTCTTCCTAGGATATGTTTACATATGTATTTACATCTATGTGCCTTTATTCACTGTGTTCTTTCTGCTTACAATATCCGTCTGTTTTCTCTCTACTTACATAAGGTTATATAGTTTAGTGTTCTGTCAAGTCCCATGTTCTCTATCTATAAAGCCTTTCCCAACTTTTCCATTTTTGGATTGCTTTCTAATTTTTTTTTAATGCTTATTTACTTTTGAGGAAGAGAGAGACAGAGTAGGATCGGGGAGGGCCAAAGAGAGAGGAAGACACAGAATCCGAAGCAGTCTCCAGGCCCTGAACTGTCAGCACAGAGCCCGATGCGGGGCTCGAACTCATGAACAGTGATATTGGGACCTGAGCTGAAGTCAGATGTTTAACCAATGGAGCCACCCAGGTGCCTCTTATATTGCTTTCTAATTGCAACTTATAAAAAGTCAAAGCAAATGTAGAGTATTAGAAAGAAAACTACCTAGTTGTATCACTTTGGGCAAACCAATTAACCTCTCTATACCTCAATTCTTTGCCTGCAAACTGAGAGGGATGGACTTAGATCAGCAGTCTTCAAACTTCAGTACAGATGAGAATCATGTGGAGATCTTGTAAAAACACAATGCTGAGCTCCACCCTCGGTGTTCCTGAATCAGAAAGGGAAGAATGGGAGTAAGGATTTATACTGCCAACAAGTTCCAAGGGATGCTGCCTCTGCTGGGTCAGGAGTCACATTTTTGAGAATCAGTGGGGCCACACACACAAAAAGTCTTTGAAAGCCAAGGTAAATGGTGTGGTAAAAAAAAAAAAAAAAAAAAAAAAAAGGAAAATTTTCAATTAGAGTTGTAACATTTAATAAACCTTTTGTTAAGAGGTGGCTTAGGCAGCAATGTGCATATAAGAAACTAGGGTACAATAAAAAGACTCCTTCAATAATGGCAATAAACCAGAAAACCCTGGATTAAGGTGATGGTAGTAAAAAAGAGGAAAAAACAAACAAACCCAAATTGTGATTCAGTCACTCTTCTCTGATAAAGTTTTTGCAATTATCCAATGGAAAGCTGTATGTATACATACTAGTATTATTTAGAAAACACAGCATGAAATCAGGAATAATTTTCTGCCACAGTAAAATCACTATAATATCAATAGGGATCTAATGTTCAAGTTACTTTCTTAGTACAGGTCAACTTTAAACTTTTTTTTTTTTTTTTTTTAATGTTTATTACTGAGAGACAGAGAGACAGAGCATGAGCAGGGGAGGGGCAGAGAGAGGAGGAGACACAGAATCCAAAGCAGGCTCCAGGCTCTGAGCTGTCAGCACAGAGCCTGACGCGGGGCTCGAACTCACAAACCGCAAGATCATGACCTGAACCGAAGTCAGACACTCAACCAACCAACTGAGCCACCCAGGTGCCCCTAAACTTTTAAAAATAAAAAAACCTGGGGGAAAATGGCAGGATTGATAGACTCGTTTTATCCCCAAGGCTCCTTACATTATTAGTAAGGAAATAAAAAGATACAAACCGCTACAAAAGAGAGAACAGGATAAAGCCATCAGTACACAAAAGATTTCAATGGATTTCTAGAAGACACAAAAATAAATGAGTGTTGACTGCGGAAGCAAAGCAGAAGAAGCTACTGCCTACTAAAGCATGTTAGAGGCTACAACTGAAGAGGGAGCTGTCAAATCCTCTCAAAACCTCAGAGGAGCTTTGAACTCTGAAAAATGCAATTACAGTAAAGGACAATCATGGTATGTGAATCTGAAAGGAATGACATTCACTGTTGATCAATAAAAGGAAGTCAAGTCTGATCAAACCACCACACAAGAATAAAGGGAGAATAAAGAAATTTCCAGACAGGCTGAGACTTAGAAAGTTGGTCTCCTATATAACTTTCCTTAGGAAGTTACTTGATGACATAGTTCAACAAAACTAGGCAGTAAATATAGAAAGAAGATGATCTGGGATCCAGAAATTAATCAAGTTATCACAGAAAAGCAACAAAGGGAAGAAATTCCAAGATAAAGGTTGTGAAGCAGGCCCAAAGGAACTACAGATCAGAAGAGGACTCCAAAGAGCTGCAGGAATGAAAATTTCCTAGAAATTTCATAGGGAAATTAACAGGTTAGATAGTAAGAAGCTTGGAATAACTTGAAAACATGATAAAGGCAACAGGTGAAATGTAAAAAAAGAACCCATCAGACTAGTTAGGAATGATCTCTTTTGAGTGGCCTATTAGGGAGTAGAGAAAGAGAAACTAGCACATACTTGGCGCTACAGAGAAAAATATCTCCATATTCATAGTAAACACTCATTTTTCAACCTCAAGTCATTTTATTTTTTTTATATATATATATGAAATTTATTGACAAATTGGTTTCTCAAGTCATTTTATGTACAAATCACTGAAAAACACTTCACTAACAACATGGCAAACATTTATTAACCTTGATAATGAGAATGTACAGCTGTAACCACCTTTGTGGTGAAAGGCAAGAACTATGAGTATCCATCCTCATCTTACAAAAGAGGAAGTCTAGAGATATTATTCTTAGTTGAGGAAATGTAAAATTAAGCTTTAAATACATGTTTCAAAGTTTTATTGGGTTGAGGTGAGTGGTAGGAATGCTGTAAGTAAATCAACACAGCAGAAATCAACAATGTTTAAATTTGATGGAGAAACAGAGTAAGATTTGATCAGCCAAAAGAGACATCATGCTACTTATGCACAGAAACTCATCAACTTTACTCAAAGTTCACTGCTTAGGACTCATTTATCTTTAGTCTATGTACACAGTTTTTTATTTATTAATTTTTTAAATGTTTTATTTATTTTTGAGAGAGGAGAGAGACAGAGTGTGAGCAGTGGAGGGGGCAGAGAGAGAGGGAGACAGGATCTGAAGCAGGCTCCAGGCTCTGACTTGTCAGCAGAGCCAAATGCAGGGCTCAAACTCAGGGACAGTGAGATCATGACCTGAGCTGAAGTCGGATGCTTACCCAACTGAACCACCCAAGTACCCCTGCACAGTTTTTTAAATCAAGGCATCAGATTTTCAAGTTTTTATACCCAAAAGTGCATAAACATTTGTTATCTAAAGACTACAAAATCAGTATATAAATTGCCCCAGTCAACAGAGAACAGGACTCTTGTTTGGAGAGAAGAGACATACATGACAACTAATGAACAAACTCACTCTCTCCCTCTTAATATACCAGAGTACTAGGTCATGTCTGACAATTAGAGACTATGAATATAAAATAAGATGCTACTTCTGTATTTATATAAAAGAAACTATAGAAAAGCAGTAAAAATAAATGTAGCTCAGAATCACAGGGGACGACTTCACAGAATAGACAGAGGTGCGGCTTGAGGATAAGATGCAGGAAGACTATGAAGGATGAAAAACTAGGTCTTCAGAAAAGGACATAAAAAAGCAAAAGTTAAGTAAGAAGCCCAGTGAGTCTGTCTTACTCAAAGCTTTCATGGGAAGACAAAGGAAGGTAGAGGAAAAAGTCTTCAGGAACCCAGAGGCACTGAATGAATATACAAAAGTGGCAGAGGTAAGAGTACAGAAATATTTTTCAGTAAGCTTATTTCCAAAATTACCAAGGAAACAGTCTGAGCATCAGAAATATAGGAATCACAAGGCAGCGCAAGCAGATTAAAAAATAACTCCATTATTTTTCTGCTTTACAGGAATAAATAGAAAATATATACATACTCAAATCTACCTTCAAGTTTTACCAGAGTAGATGAAATATCCTATTAAACAGCAGGTGGCGCCAAAATATTTTTTTCACTAATGCTTTGAGTCATGTAAATCATTAAATAAAAGGAAAAAAACTTTTCATATTAGAACTGAAAAATATTTTTTAAAATTTATAAATTATCCAGATTTTCATGTGGTATCCCACAGACTGATGTCAATAACAATGTTCTAGAGCATGAATACTTCTTGAAAAACACAAGACTGCTTAATGCAAAAACCTGAATTGGAAGTACTTTGGGTTTTACTAAGTTTTACTTCTTACAAAGGAGTTACAGAGTAAACAATTAATGGCACTAACAGAATTTATTAGCAATATGGGTTATTTAAAGCTACCCTTTACAGAAATGTATTTCCCTTATTTATTTATTTATTTTTTATTTTTTAACATTTATTTATTTTTGAGACAGAGAGAGACAGAGCATGAATGGGGAAGGGTCAGAGAGAGGGAGACACAGAATGTGAAACAGGCTCCAGGCTCCGAGCTGTCAGCACAGAGCCTGACGCGGGGCTCGAACACACAGACCGTGAGATCATGACCTGAGCTGAAGTCGGCCGCTCAACCGACTGAGCCACCCAGGCGCCCCCCACTTCTTGATTCTAAGATGTATAAGGAGGAATACTACAACAAAATATATCCACTCATCTCAAAATCATCCAGAGCTCAAAGATTAAAATATAAAAATAATTGGAGATTTGGGGAACAACTCGTGTCAACATCAATGATTCATTCTGATGATGTCTGGGTTAGTTTAGGATTAAACTAATTTGCACTGATTGGGGTTAGGGGAAGGGGGGGGGAAACTTGGCAAGATTTAAAAGTAATAGCCTCTGGATGATTTACACAGAGGAAAAACAGCACATTTTCATAAATTCACAAATGGATGAGATCTCAAGAAAGATTTTGGTCCAATTTCTTGTATACAAATAGCTAAAGCTTTACTATGTCTTTCTTACCTGTAGCCCTCAAAGAAAATGTTTTCATAGTTACTTTTTCAGGATACCTGAGGGTTTTACACCCTTCAAACACCAGGAAATATTTTTTTAATTTTTAAAAAATGTTTTTATTTATTTTTGAGAGAGAGAAAGAGAGCATGAGCAGGGGAGGGGCAGAGAGAGAGACACAGAATCTCAAGCAGGCTCCAGGCTCCAAGCGTTCAGCACAGAGCCCGATGCAGGGATCGAACGAACTAGTGAACAGTAAGATCATGACCAGAGCCAAAGTTAGATGCTTAACCAACTAAGCCATCTAGGCACCTCAGAATAGAATTTTAATCAATCTTGATTGAAAATGTTTCTGAAGTAAATTACCTTAATCTTTTTTTTTTAAGTTTATTTATTTATTTAGAGAGGGGGAGAGTGCACAAGGGGCAGAGAGAGGAGGAGAGAGACAGAATCTCATGCAGGCTCCACAGTGTCAGTGCAGAGCCCGATCTGGTGCTCGAACTCATACACCACAAGATCATGATCTGAGCTGAAATCAAGAGCCGGACTCTTTTTTTTTTTTTTTTTTTTAATGTTTTATTTATTTTTGAGAGAGAGACAGAGTGCAAGCAGGGGAGGGGCAGAGAGAGAAAGAGAGACACAGAATCCAAAGCAGGCTCCAGGTTCCAAGCTGTCAGCACAGAGCCCAACACGGGGCTTGAACCCACGAACTGTGAGATCATGACCTGCGCTGAAGTCAGACGCTCAACCGACTGAGCCACTCAGGCGCCCCTCAAGAGCCGGACTCTTAACCAACCTAGCCACCCAGGTGCCCCTACCTTATTTTGTTTTTAGAAGAATACCCTTAAAATAATGCAACACTTGATTATAGAATTGTAGAGGGGAGATTCATGCTGTTTTATTTTTATTACATTTATTTATTTTTTGAGAGACAGAGCACAAGTGGGGGAGGGGCAGAGAGAAAAGGAGACACAGAATCTGAAGCAGACTCCAGGCTCTGAGCTGTCAGCACAGAGCCCAACGCAGGGCTCGAACTCACAAACTTTGAGATCATGACCTGAGCTGAAGTCAACGCTTAACTGACTGAGCCATCCAGGCGCCCCCCCCCCCCGGAGGACCCACTTATGAGTATAAAGCTATATTCTAGAATAAATTGTCCTACACTGCTGGGTTTCTTGTGTTACTCCTACAGTTTACAGATTTTTTTTCTCCCTTTCTTGCTGTCATGCTGTCAGCTATCGCTTCTTCCAAGCTGTCCATTAGACTAACTATAAACTTCTCTTTTCTTGGATAATCTAAAATAATAGCTTGCTGGACACATCTTAATTAATAGGGTAAACAGGCACTAAAAAGGAGCTTAGGAAACTTTTCTGAGAATAAAGGACCATGAGTATTAGAACTATGTCATGCTGCTCAAAGTCTTTATTGCTTTAGCCTCAGCGTTAAGGTAAATGAGATTGCTGGGCAGCTTTATTCCAAATAGTTAAAATACTTTTTATCATTGTACTCTGAGTGGTAAACTCATTTGCCAGATAGTACACAGCCAAAGGACCTCTAACAACAGCCACCACGTTAGAAATTGGCTGTATTTCCACATGGTTAATAAATTTAAATGACAATTATGAATATAGATCTTCCAATCCAATCCTTAATTAACAATTACTTTATCCTGAAGCCTTAACCAACGCTACCCAAACTTAGCCTCTTCATCAGAAATCAAATAAGTTAAACCAAAACCATTCTTTGTTCCATTGGAAAAAGGAAAAATAATTACGTTTTCTTCTTCCCTATTTTTTTTTTTTTGAACTGGGAAGTGTAGTAGAGCTCAAAATTAGTGGTACCCTGAATCAGCTGTAGCTCCTGTAAAAACACATATATCCACAATTCACTTACTATGAAATGGGCATTGTGCTTTACTTCATAATATCCATTCCACTGCATATACATAGTCTGGCTATTTATGGTAATTCCATACTCTTCAAGGATGAACAGGACTAAGCCAATTTGGCCCAGTGGGGCACAAGAAGTAGTTTGCTTTTTTGGCTTCTGGATAGGAGAGGTCCTTCTCTCTTTTCCTAGTAGATACAAACAAGGATAGATGTTGCATTTTTTTATGATAGGCAGCCAGCCTAGGTCCTTGAGGAAAACTTAAGACAAAACTTACTATATGAGGTAAATTTTCTTACAGTTTAAGCCAGTTTGAGTGAGATTTAAGCTACATTCAAAAGCATTTTGAATTCTGAAAAACCTCTACTGTTCATTACATACAACCAGGGCTGAAAGCCACAGGACTACAGAAGTAATAATCAGAAATTCAGAAGCAATTAAAGCAGAGTGATGTCAAGAACTGGGAAGAAAAGGGAAGAGTAAGAATCCAAACCTAATCTATGGGAGCAAACTCTTAACCATAAAAATGTGACTGCAAATTCAAAATATGCACACATGCACAATTCTTTCTTTGGATCCTCCTTCAACAGTGATTATCATAGCACTAGGCATAACAATACTGTTTAATAACTAAAATAAATCTAAAACAATTAGTACAAAGACTTAAATTAGCTTCAAATGCAATGTTCCCCTTGACTTCAAATCTACTTCAATATAGAAAATAAAACCAAAACACTCTCATTAAACTAGCTCAATATGATACTGTTTCAAGTTTAAAATGCCGCAGATGTGTTGGTACAAAAAAAAGCTAATGAACTAATTATTAAATGATAATTCTATTTATATGTTTTTGTCAAGAATAATCACTAGCTGATTTTATAGGTGTTCTGCTGTAAGGCTAATAGGGAACAGAATTAAATGAGAATATACTCTAATTTCCATAAGTATTCTTAAATAGCTCATTCACATGGCTCTGAAACAATCTAGTTACAGAAAACTTAAGTGAAACCTACATTCAGATCATAAGAGTCTCACTTTTGAAAAGTGTTCAAAATAAAGGGTCTATAAACAGATCTTAATTTATAAAGTACCTAAGTGAAAGTTATAATTTTATTTCAAAAGTTTCACAGTGTTCATTAGATACAGTATTTTGGGGTTGTGGCACAAAATTTTCAAAAGTACTGGCTCACTTTGAAAACATATAGCACGTTTTATTGGATCATAAATATAAACCTAAACATGTTTTTTTTTCCTTATATATGTGCAAAGAAAACATCTGGGTACTATTTTAACCTATTTAGAGAAAAATTTTCCAACCTGTAAAAATAAACATAAGAACTAATGCAGTTTACCATCATATATATTTATGACAGTGTTTGGTACATAAGTACTCAATAAATACCTATGAATAAACAATTTGAAACAAAACCGGATTACATCATTGTGAGGGAAACTGCTATTACTTCAAATCTAGTCAACTATGTCTGTCACAAACCCTAGATTTTTAGCTGAGCAGATGACCATCTAGAATACAGCCCACATTTCTCAGCCTCCCTTACAAATGAGTTGGCCATATGACTTGGTATTGGCCAATGGAATATTAGCAGAAGTGTCCTATATAATTTCCGGAATAGGTACTAAAGGGAAGGAAAAGGGTGCTTCTTTACACTTTCTGCTTCCTGCTAGATAGAATGCTGGAACACGAGCTGGTATTTTGAAGCATAAAACAGAAGTCATGTGTTTAAGGATAGTGGAGTAAACAAAACAGAAGTAAGTATTGATCCATAAAGTCATGGTGGAGAGCCTTCATACTAACCTTACATGCTTACCTCCAGACTTGAATCACAAGAGAGGGGAATAAACTTCTATCTTTTTAGACAACTGTTGTCTTGGGTTTCCTGTCACTCTGACAAATCTAATTTTAATAGTCACACAAAGTAAAATATTCTCTACATTTGTATAAGAATCTTAAATACATTTAAGACATTAGTGGAAACAACATGGATTATTAGAATCAACAGAACCTGTTCAAATCCCAGCTCTGCTACTTAGCCATATGATCTTGGGCAGATTACTTCACTTCAATTAAGTCTCAGTCTCCAGAACTGTAAATGGCAGAAAACTATCTACCTCTTAGAATTACTATGAGGATCAAATATAATGAAGGGAAAATGAGGAAGCAAAAAGAATATAAATGTCAACAAAGAGTGCTAAGAAAAATATTAGCTGGCAAAGGGATTATTAGCTGGAATTTCTCAAAAGGTATTTTAAGACCTAAAAATAATGTAAAAGTAAGTAACTGGAACATGTTCTTCATTTAGTCTTTTATAGCATTCAACATCTATAAAATAAGAATGTTGTATTACATGATACCTAAGCGTTCTTCCAGCTCTAAAATTCCATCACAAAATTATGTCAGCTCACAAAAGTCTATAATCTATCCTGAAAGTTTGCTTAAAAACTTTCAGCTCCATGCTATTCTTGTGAAAAAAAATAAACACACACACACCTCCTTGATAACAAGTAGGATTAAACATGATAGGCCTTAATCACCTTCAGACTTTACGTACATAACACAGTGCTGACTCTGCAAAATGTACAGCGATCGCTAGTATCTTGTATGTGTACTCTCAAACAAAGTTGAAATTTCTAAGACTTAAGGCCTTTGGTGACACAACTTATAAATAAAGAGTTACCCTAAAGACTAAAAACAATTTTCTAATAGCTTACAGGTTATAGATTTTGGTTAGCACAGCTACCTTTAATTAAGTGCTTTAATTAATAAGTTAATTCTTTCTTCACTGCTACAATATAGCATCAGATATGCTAAGTTAAACTGCAGTAATGAACTCCAAAAATTTCTAGCTTAAAATAACAGAATTATTTCTTGCATACTTTATATCTATCACTGGTTGGTGAAGAGCTCTGCTCCGTATTATCCTCTTCTGGAACTCAGACTATGGAGCAGCCACTCTCTGAAACACTGCTAGTGGCAGCAGCAGAAGGAAAGAGAGCTCATACTGGCAATTAAATGACTGGCCTGGAAATTACACACTCATTTCCATTCACAACTCTTTGGCCAGAACTGTTGACATAGCCCAATGACAGAGGGGTCAGAAAATGCCAGATGGAGGAGAGCCAAAAATATTTAGTAAGCAGTATAAATAACTACACTAAATGCCTAGCCTAATGACACAGAAAGAGGTTAAATAAATGTTTTTTAGTGATACAGATTTGAAAGATTATTACTTCTAATAGTCATATCATCACTTAACAAAATTAGGATCTTAACAAACCTCATTGAAGTCACAACATTCTTCTTACAGAAACTACCAGACTCCAGGAGAATCCATATCAAATGCTTTGAGTAAGTGAATAAAGAATTGATAAGCATATCTGTATATTCTCCTAAAGACATACTACAGCTTAGGGAAAGAAAGATGGCAATGCTAGCCCAAAGTCAGGCTTTTAAAAACGTTTAATTTATCCTAGTCAGTGTTAGTTTCCCATGCCATAATAATTAAAAGCAACAATTTTTCTTTTGTTTATTTAGTTAATTTGAGAGAGAATGCACACATTGGGGGGGGAGAGGTAGAGAGAGAGGGAGAGAGAGAATCCCAAGCAGGGTCTGTGCCATTAGCACAGAGACTGACATGGGCTTGAACTCACAATCCCTGAGATAATGACAGGAGTCGAAGAATCAGTTGCTTATAACTGACTGAGTCACCCAGGTGCCCCATAACAAAAAAAATTTCTTTTAAAGTTTATTTCTGAGAGAGAGACAGAGAGAGAGAGAGAGAAAGCATGAGCAGAGAAGGGGCAGAGAGAGAGGGAGACAAAGAATCTGAAGCAGGCTCCAGGCTCTGAGGTGTCTGCACAGAGCCTGACACAGGGCTCGAACTCGTGAACTGTGAGATCATGACCTGAGCCAAAGTCGGATGCCCAACCAACTGAGCCATCAGGCCCCCCCACCCACCCCATAACAAAAATTTTAAAAAGGCTGTCCACATGAACCAGTAAGTTAGCAAGGGTCACATACTTAAATACCTATGTAAGTCACAGGTGAAGAAAATGAGTGAAGTGAAACATTAAGAAATGGTGGGAATACAGAGAAATGGACAGTTTATGGTTCATGCAATCCTCACCCAGTGCTAAACCCTGGTCAACTGTAGCCATGTAGAAATTCAAGCCAGTGGTATCAGATGATCTGAAATGTTAAACGAACTCAGGAATTGAGATTATGTGAAATTTCACATTTAAAAATGTTGGAAACCAACTGATTTTTTAGAAGCACTATGCAGAACAAATAAAACATTCTGTTGGCCAGATCAGTTTGCTGGCTGCAAATCTGAAACCTCTGGGCTAGGCAAAGTCAAAGACCTTTTGTGCACACATCTTTTGTGAAGCTGCCCAATTCTTGACTGTTGTCTCAGAGGCAACTTAGAAAAAATAAACCCTTATTTTACTAGAGGGAAGGATCTTGAAGTAAACTAAGAGTCTGACAAAAGAGACCTAAAATACCTTATACAATTCTGCTTTTGAACTTACTTAAAATACACAAATATAAAAATTACTATAAGCATCTTTTAGCAGAAGCTCCTAATGTATTATTTTAATGAAGTGAAGGCCTGAGAGTTTAGTTCTTTGGCAAGAATTAAACAAAGAGAACCAACAAACTTATATCCAAAGAAGATCTTCCAAATCCAATTAAAGAGTTCAGATTTTTCTGAAATAAATACTGTCCTTCATATACAGTGCTTACTATGGAACACAAACAGCCATGACTTTGGGTTGTTTTGGGAGTACATAAACATTTTTTGTAAAGCCACAGATATTCCACAGTGCATCCTAATAATGACTGATGGGGATGCATTTGTGAGACTGTTTATCTGGGATTAGGAACAGGTCTTTCTATGTGAAATTAATTTATATGACTTTTTTTAATATTTATTTTTGAGTGAGAGAGAAAGACAGAGAGATAGCACAAGTTGGGGAGGGGCAGAGAGAGGAAGACAGAGGATCTGAAGTGCGCTCTTCCCTGACAGCAGTGAGCCTGATGTGGGGCTTGAACTCACAAACCACAAGATCATGACCTGAGTAGAAGTTGGACGCTCAACCGACTAACACACCCAGGTGCTCCAATTTATATGACTTTTGCTTCATTTAGCACTGTGTTCAAATTAAACTTAACTCCCGGCTCTTCATATCTCTAGTGTTATGCTAAAGATACTGTGCTACCATACTTAATAACCTTAGGAAAACAGTTTTTTCCTTTATTCCTTCTATGAAAATTAAAAATTCTATGTAGAAAAAAAATTATATATGAGCAGTCTCTGAATTTCAAGTTTTTACTAAGAAACACAACTTCCATATACATTTATTCCATAATTTTATTACCAATTATATAATTATATAAACACACAGATTATATAAGTATGCTATATATTATAAATGTTTATATTCCATACATATGTATTATTACCCCTAGACTCAAATTTTTAAACTTCAACTGATAATGACTGAGTTATTTCAAGACAGACCTTGCTGGCCAATTTTAGTGGTCGTCATCTTATTTTCTGGATAGGAGTATTTGATTATCTTATTATTTTACAGTGTTCAGGGAAACATAAATGGCAAGCTGACAAAGAACAGAGATGGAAAAAACAGGAGACTGAGGGTTTATATTTAATATGTAAATGTTTATTAATAATACTTATCACTCTGTTCCCTTTACTTGATTTATGTTTCTTCATAGCATTTATCAGATTACCTAACATTATAATTTTTCTTACACTAGACTGTAAGCTCCATGCAAACAGGACTCTGGTTTGTACACTGCTAAACTATTAATGCCTACCTCCTGGTTTATGATGGATACTAAATATCTGCTCAATGAGTACAGGGACTACTTTTTTCTCCTTTAACTTGTTGGAAGTGACAGGTTACATTAAGAGGTTTTCTAGTATTAAAACAACTTTGCATTTCTGGGATTAACCCCACTTGATTGTGATGTTTTCCTTCATTAATATAAGCTGGGTTTAATTTGCTAATATTTTAAGATTTCTGTATACCTGTTCATAAGATTACGTTATATCTTCTTGCACTGTTTGCCTACTTTAGGTATCAAATATTTTTGTATTATTTCACTAATGCACATAGTTTAAACACTCTAGAAATACTTGTTGAATGATTAGTCTGGTACAATGGAGAACTCTTCTTTTTCTCTTCTCTGTAACTATAAAATTTTGAGGTTTGGTGTACCTTTGGGAAGCTGGTATGTGTAAATTTGTCTTTTATTTTCTGAGTATTTACTGGTGATTAACTTATCAGTGTTATCTATTTCTAAGGTTAATTTTGGCAAATTACATTTTTCCAAAAAATTGTTTGTATCATCTATGATTCAAAGTTATTGACAAAGTATTCATGGAGTTACCTTAAGATTCTTAAAATTCTTGTTCTATCTGTGGTTATATTTCTTTCTGTCTTAGCATTACTTATTTGTATCTTTTCCCCTAATAGTAGAGTTTGTCTACTGGCCTTTACATTGATCCAATTATTTGTCTTTTATTTCATTAATTTCTCCTTTATACTTATTTTTATCCTTTTGTCTCTGGTTTTATTCTTCTGTTATCTTTCTATTCCAAGAGTTGAAGACTTAATTACTTTATATTCAATCTTTTGAAAAACCAGTATTTTTAAACCACAAATGTCTGTTCACATTAGTTGCAACCTCCAACTTCTGACATGTAGTGTCTATGTCAGAGTTCTAGTATTTTGTAATGTCTACTATATTTTCTCTTATCTCATTAAGTACTATACTTAGTTCTTCAAAGTTGTTTAGATATAATTTTTAAACTCATTATTGTTTTTTTTAAACTCATTATTCTTGATTTCTCATTTAAGTTGAGGTCCAAGAATATGTTCTAAATGGCACTGATTGAAAACTGATAAAATTTCCCCTGTGACAACACAAATTAACTTTTGTTAACTTAAATTTTGTATACTTGAAAATTGTGTATATGTTCTACTTATGTATGTGCTTGTGTGCATACAGGGTTCTACATCTTTTAAAATCAAGCTTGTCAATTGTATTGGCTAATTTTCTGTATCTTTATTGTGTGAAATGTGACTATGTAGTCAGACTTGTCCATTTGTCTGTACTTTTGGCTTTATAATTTCCTCGGATTTTAAGACTATTATACCTTCTTCTATACACTTGATTGACAGTGTGCTTAAAAGTAATGAATTCTAAAGGCAGAACTAAGTTTTTCCTCACGAATGTGAAGACATTGCTAAAGTGTCTTTCAGGTTTGTTTTTGAGAAGTTCATGGATATTCTGACTCCAGATCACTGGTATGTGACTCCTCTTTCTCCCAGAAGCTTTGAGGCTTTTCTCTTTATCCCCTGATGTCCTGAAATTTCATCATGTACTACCACAATGAGGGCCTTTTGTCATTCACTCTCATGAATGTGTTATGGGCCCTTCTAATTTAAAAATTCATGTCCTTTTATTTTGAAGAAAATTTCTTGAAATATGTGTTTGAATTACTTCCTCTCTATTTTCTTTTTCTGGAACCCCTCCGATTTCAGAGTTGGGTCTCCCAGACTAACATTCTACTTTTCTTTTCTACTATTTCTCTTTTTCTTACCCATATTCCGTATTTTTGGTCTTCTGATCCTAGTTTTCTGGGAGACTTAACAATTCCATTTGCATATTTTAAATTCTTGTTGAATTTGTTCTTTCATTTTCCATTTTCATTCTCTTGTTTATACAAAGACAACTATTCTAAAATATCTAATGTTAATCTTTATTATAACAGTATATAAACTGTTAGTTTATATACATGGTGTGATGAGGGATCATGATCACCTTTCCCTTTCACAAGATACCACACTGGTATCACCACCTTGATTGGACCTACTGTGCAGTTTACACGGCAGGAGATGTGAAATAAATCTGACAAAAATTCAGGAACCTTTAACTTCTTTGAAATTTCTAAGGGTCCAGTGGTATGAGGCATGTTGAGATATCCTTCCTAAGGTGAATGATAAGTTGTTGCATTATTCATCATTTGGGTCTGTGACTCTGGCCTATTTACTCAGTGATCCGAAAAGGTGCTAATTTTGAGTGGGGCTCAGAACAGAAGAGGGCTCTGCAATAGGTCCAAGCTGCTGTGTAAGCTGCTCTGACACAGGCTTTGTGATCCAAAAGATCTAATGGTGCACAAAGTGTCGAGGGCAGACGAGGATGCCGTTTGGAAACTTTGGTGAGCTCCTTCAGGACAAGCGCAGCACAGGCCTTTAGGCATCTGGAGCGAAGCCCTGTCATCCTCTGCAGATAACTACTCTCCTTTTAAGAAACAGCTTTTGGCCTGCTACTGGGCCCTCGCTGAGACTTAACACTTAACCATGGGTGAAATCAAGTTCCCATGTGATCTGAGCTCCTGGTCATGACCTGGGTGTTACCTGACCCACCACGCCATAAAGATGGGCATACACTGCAGCATTCCATCATCAAATGGAGGTGGTATTATGACACAGGACCCGAATACATCCTGAAGGCGCAAGTAAGTTCCATGAAGAGGCAGCCCAAGTGCCCACAGTCGCTACCCCTGCCACAGTATCGGCTCTCTCCCAGCCCGCACCTACAGCTTCACAGGGAGTTCCCTCCAATCAGACGACGGAGAAAGAACTCAAGCTTAGCTCACAGATGGTTCTGCATGACGTGCCGGCACCACCTGAAAGCAGACAGCTGCGGCACTACAGCTCCTTTCTGAGCATCCCTGAAAGACGGAGGTAAGGGGAATCCTCCTTGTGGGCAGACCTTTGAGCGGTTCACCAGGTTGTTCTTTTTGCTTGGAAGGAAAAATGGCCAGACGTGTGATTAAATATCAATTCATGGGCTGTGGTCGATGGTTTGGCTAGACGGGATGACTTGGAAGGAACACAACTGGAAAACTGGTGACAGGGAAGTCTGGGAAAGAAGTATGTGGACAGACCTTTCTGAATGGGTGAAAACATCATGTGTCTCATGTCAAGGCCCCTGGAGGAGTGACCTCAACCAAGGAGGACCTGAATAATCAAGTGGATAGGATGACCTGTTCTGTGGATACCAGTCAGCCTCTCTTCTCAGCCATCTCTGTTCCCAATGGAACAGCCATCTCTGTTCCCTCCAATGGGCTCATGAACAAAGTGGCTGGGGTGGAGGAGGAAGGTTATGCATGGGTTCAGCAACATGGACTTCAACTCACCAAGGCAAGCTTGGCTACAGCCATTGCTAAGTGGCCCATCTGCCAGCAGCAGAGACCAACACGGAATCTCCTAAAGGGCACCATTCCCTGGTGTGATCAGCCTGATAGCAGGTTGATTACATTGGACCTGCTTTCATCATGAAAGGGGCAGCATTTGTTCTTACTGTAATAGAAACTTATCCTGGATATGATTTGCCTTCCCTGAATGCAAACCTTCTGCCAAAACTACTGTAGACTGACCAAATGCCTTACTCATGTTCATGGTATTGCATATGATGCTGCTTTTGATCAAGGGAAGTAACTTCATGCAAGTTACAGCAGTGGACCCATGCTCACGGAATCCAATGTTCTTATCATGTGCCCTAGCATTCTGAAGCAACTGGCTTGACAGAATAATGAAATGATTTTTTGTCATTTTGGCAACACCTTGCAGGAATGGGGAAAGACTCTCCAGGAGGCTGTGTATCAGTATTCAATATATGGTGATGTTTCCCCCATAGTCAGGATTCATAGATCCAGGAATCAAGGGGTAGAAATAGAAGTGGCACCACTATTTATTCCTAGTGATCCACCTGCAAAATTTTTGTTTCTTCTCTCCATGACCTTATGCTCTCCTAGTGGTGTATAGGTCTTAATTCCAAAGAAAGGAATGCTTCCATCAGGAGACATAACAATGATCTCACTGAACTGGAAGTTAAAACTGCCACCTGGACATTCTAGATACCTCATGCCCCTGAATAAACAGTCAAAGCAGGAAGTCACTGTGCTGTTTGAATGGTTGGGACTAAGGGGAAATGGGATTGCTACTCTGCAATGGAGGTAAGAGAGTATATCTGGCATATAGGAGATCCCCAAGGACATCTCTCCATGTTATCATGCTGTTATTAAAATCAATGGAAAACTATAACCCAATTCAGGCAAGACTACTAATGGCTCAGACCTTTCAGGAAGGAAGATTTGGGTCACTGTACCAAGTAAAGAACTATGACCAGCTGAGTTAACTGCTGAAGGAAAAAGTAATATAAAATAGGTAGTAGGCAAAAGTAGTTATGAATACCACCTATGACCATGTGATGTTAAAGAGGACTGTAACTGTCATGTATTTATTTTATTATGAATATGTTTGTGTGCCTGTGTGTTTGTATATACAAATATTTTTGTTTTTCTTCCCTTTCTTATCTCATCATTTAAGGTATACTGAATTTATATCATAATATACAAAACACACATAAAAACAACATAATATTTAAGTTATGGGATATCAAAGAGAAGAGTTAAACATCAGGATTTTGCATCCTCCTCTGGGAAAAGGCTTAGGGTGTTTTTGGCTACACACAGGATATTTGTATGTTAGATAGAAGTATGACCTTGTTATTGTCTTTATTTGTATTCTAAATATGGTTTAAGGAAGAGGTCTATGGGTGTCAGTTTGACATGGAGTGGACTTGTGATATTTGATTTTATGTGTCAACTTGGAGGGTGTTTTGGACAAGATTAACATTAAACTGGTAAACTCCTGAGTAAGCAGAATGCCCTCCATAATGCGGGTGGGCCTCATTCAATCAGGTGAAGGTTTAATTAGAAGAAAGCAAGCTTCCCCAAGCAAGAAGAAATTCACTAGCACAGTCTTTGGACTTCATCTGCACCATCAGCTTTCCTGGGTCTCTACACCCTATCAGCCCACACTGCAGATTTTTACTTCCCAGCCTCTATGATCATGTGAGCCAGTTCCTTTTTCTCAGTATCTCTCAACCTAATTATATACAGATATAAATACAGATAGATTATCTCCATCCTATTGGTTTTGTTTTTCTGGAGAACTCTCCTACACATTGATTTTTCATTTATATGAATGTTATTATTGGGGTGCCTGGGTGGCTCAGTCTGTTAAACGTCCAACTCTCACTTTTAGCTCAGGTCATGATCTCATGGTCATAGGATCCAGCCCCACCTTGGGCTCTGTGGTGGTAGAAGAGAGTCTGCTTGGGATTCTCTCTCTCCCTCTGCCCCTCCACTGTGTGCACATGTGCTTGCTCTCTCAAAGTAAATAAACTTAAAATAAAACAAAAATGTTATTTTTACTACTCCATCATTCTATTTCTTGTATTTCCTGCTATATACTATGTGCAGGTGTACATCTAATTAGTTGCTCCTAATTTCTGAGTAATAGTCCACATGTATATGGATTGAATTATATCCCTTAAGGATATGCTGAAGTCCTAACCACTGTTTACCTGTGTGACCTTATTTGGAAATAATCTTTGTAGATGTAATCGAGTTAAGAGGAGATCATTAGGGTGGGCTTTAATCCAATATGACTGATGCCCTTATAAGAAGAAAACGCTATGAGAAGAGACACAGGGAGAACGCCATGTGACAACTGCGCCAAAGATTGAAGTGATATAGCTGCAATCCAAGGATTAATAGCCACCACCATGATCTAGGAATAGGCAAGGAATGATTCTATCCAAAGTCTCAGAGGGAACATGGCCCTGCTCACACAATGGTTTTGGATTTCTAGCCTCCACAACTGTAAGAGAATAAATTTCTGTTGTTTAAGCCACACAGTTTGTGATACTTGGTTATGGCAGCTCTAGGAAACTAATACAATGTGCATTCACAAATTTTACCCATCTACACTCAAACCAGTATATGAGACATCCTGGTTGACTCTAACTTCTGATGCTACAAATACTACTGCAGTGAACACCCATGTACATAACCCCTATGAAACTCTTGGGATACATATCCAGAAAGGAAATTACTGGGCCACAGGGTGTTCATATTCTTAAGTACTGCTAGGTTGAGCTCTGGAAAGGCTGCAGAGTCCATACTTCTGTTAACATTTGGCATTATACAGTGTAGTTTTAGAAAGTCCACAAATCCTTTGATACTTCTCCCTTCATGAGTGAGGCCTTAATTCTCCTCCCCTTAAGTACTGGCTAGACTTAGTGACTCGCCTCTAATTAATAGAAATTTCACTCAAAGAAGAGGCCATAAAAGGCACCAATGGCTTCCTGTTTGGTTACTCTTGGATCACTTGCTCTGGGGGAAGCCAGATGCCATGTGTCTTCACTCAGGCTGCTATAATAAAATACTATAAACTGAGTGACTTATCAACAACCAAAATTTATTTTGCCCAGTTCTACAGGCCTGAAGTCCAAGATCATAATGTCAGCATGGTTAGGTTCCAGTGAAGGCCCTTTTCCAAGCTACAGACAGTTGACTTCTTCTAGTATTCTAACATGGTGGGGGAAAGTGAGCTAACTCTCCGGCCTCTTCTTATAAGGGCACTAATACCATTCATGAGAGCTCCATTCTTGTGACATAGTCAGCTTCCAAAGGCCCTACCTCCACAATCACACTGGGGGTTATATTTCAACATAGAAACTTTAAATAAACTTTGGGGGAGAAAGGAAACATGACATTCAATCTGTAACACCATGTTATTAGAAGCAGCCTTCAGAATCCACTCAGGCAGCCCTGTGGTGAGGCTCATGCAGTGGAGAACTAAGATCTTCTGCCAACAACCAGCAAAGAACTGAGTCCTCCTGCCAACAGCTTTGAGTGAGCTATCCTGGAAGCAGATATTCCAGTCCCACTCAAACCTTCAAATGACTACAGCCCTGGCTCACAGTGGGACTACAACCTCATGAGAGACCTTGAGCTAAAACCATCCAGCTAAGCTGATACCAGATTCTCTGTCCTTCACAGCTGTGACATAATACACGTTTTGTTTTAAGATGCTAAATTTGGGGAGTAATCTGTTATGACGAAATAGATAACTAATACATTGTTTTATCCAAACTAATGGGTAAATGTGATATCTTATTGTTTTAATTTAAAATTTTCGGGGCGCCTGGGTGGCGCAGTCGGTTAAGCGTCCGACTTCAGCCAGGTCACGATCTCGCGGTCCGTGAGTTCGAGCCCCGCGTCAGGCTCTGGGCTGATGCCTCAGAGCCTGGAGCCTGTTTCCGATTCTGTGTCTCCCTCTCTCTCTGCCCCTCCCCCGCTCATGCTCTGTCTCTGTCCCAAAAATAAATAAAAACGTTGAAAAAAAAATTTAAAATTTTCTGTTAACTAACGATTTTGAGTGTATCTACACAGACTTATTAGCTTTGGGGTTTCTCCTTCTATAAATGCCTCTTTAGAACCTCTACATATTTTCTATGTATTTTTATTTTGGTATGGCTGTCTTTTCCCTTTGCATTTTTAGGAGTTTCTTCCATTTTCTTGATGTTAAATCCCTTGTTAGTTTTTATATTTTACAAATATCTTCTCCCATTCTACCATGATGTCCCTTCAATCCACAGAATGCCTTAACTCTGATGTAAACAAATTCATTTCATTTTTTGACTCATGCCATGTGCTTTTGAAGTTTTGTATACAAAGTCCTTCACTACCATTACATTACAAACATAAACTGTCAACATTTCTATTATAATTTTTAATTATACTTTTCATACTTCATATCTACTCTGATTTTGTGAGAATGCGCGTGTGCGCACATGAGGAAGAGCAGAGGGAGAGACTCTTAAGCAGGCTTCACGCCCAGTACAGAGCCCAATGTGGGGCTCCATGGATCATGACCTAAGCCAAAATCAACCAACTAATCTACCCAGGCGCCCCTCCGCTCTGATTTTTTAATTTGGAGCTCCTCTTGCTCTATGACGGTCCTTATTTTTAACATCTGATTCTGGTTTCACACATATAATAACCTCTTAGTGTTCTGAGGTTATTACTTTCTTACAAGTTTTCTTCTCCCCAGTACCATTTATACTTCTTCTCAATCACTTGTTTCTACCTTTCTGCTTTGGCTTCCATCTTTCACTTCATAGGTTTTTCTCAAGTGTCTGATAATCATCAGCTGTCCATTTATATACTAGAGTAAGGCATTAAATGTGGTTTCTAAATTCTGTATGGGGCTATGACTGGCAGGCTTTAGGGTAGAGAAGGTATTCTCAAAGTGTGGTATGGGAATCCTTGGGAGTCATCAAAGGATGACTTTCAATGAGTACTAAGGTCCAAACTATTTTCATTATTAATAGTAAGACATCATATGCCTTTTCACTCTCATTTTCTCACAAGTATACAGTGTTTTTCAGAAGCTACATATAGGACATGGGGTATCACAACTGACCAAATGCTGAGGTAGATATTAAAATCCAGCTGATTTTTTTCTTAAGGTAGACACCAGATTTGCAAAAATGTAAAACAATGCTACTCCATTATTTGTGTTTTTAAAAAGCTATTACTCATGAGAGTATATTAATATATTATTGTAAGAGAATATGCTTTATGATATAGTAAACAGCTATAACCCACATTTTAAAAAGCTCTTCAGAGTAATAAAGTTGGGACATAGGAAGTTTCAGCGTCAGTACTGGTTAAGTCTATGGTTTTAGACAAGTTAGTTTTCCCAAATTGCACTCTTTAATACCATCCCTGGAAGGTACAGAACATCTCAAGTCTCAAAATCTGAAATTTCATGGATATGATCCATATTACTATCACTTATATGATCAATTTCACTATCATACTTAGCATCTACAGCAGTGATATCCAATAGAATTTTCTGCAATGATAAAAATGTTCTATAGTTGCATTTCAATATGGTAGCCATAGTGAAATGAAGCTAATAGAGAGCTATATTCCCTCTATATAACTACTTCATGGTTAATGTGACCAAGGAAGTGAATTTTAAATTCTATGGATTTTAATTAATTTAAATATAAGTAGTTGTATGTGGCAAGTGGCTACCATACTAGACAGCCCAGGTCTAGAATACTAGTTCTCTCCTTGTATTTATCTTATCTGTATGTCTCTCATCCTCTTTTACACCTTTTTTGAAGGATGCAATACAGCTAGTAAAAAAAAATTAAATTAAACATTTTTAAAAACCAAAACAAAACTGAAAAAAGGGGTGCCTGGGTGGCTCAGCAGGTTAAGCGTCCAACTCTTGATTTCAGCTCAGGTCATGATCTCATGGTTTGTGAGTCTGAGCTCCACATGGGGCTCTGTGCTGACAGGGTGGAGCCAGCTTGGGATTCTCTCTCTCCTCTCTCTGCCCCTCTCCAGTGTGCTCTCAAAATAAATAAAAACATAAAATTAATTTAAAAAACCTAAAAAATGACTATTTCACTATACCTTCTTTCCAGTGGATTCCACCATTCTTGCTTTATCAAATCTTTTTTTTTTTTTAACACAGCAGGAAATAATTGGTGGCAATGATAAAATTCCTAGAAATTGCAAAATATTTCAAAATACAGATCTCTAAGATTCCATAATGTACCTTAGGTTTACAAAAAGCATCTGATGGATTCATATAACTGCAACATAGATTGATTTTTTTAAGTAAAAATTTTTCTGCTTTTTGGAAGATCTGTAAGAAGAATAAAAGTAATAAAATACCAAAGCTTTTTAAGTTAGAAGTGCTCAGAAAATAAAAAACTAAAATTAGTGCAACTGCTCTTGACAGTACACTAAGGGTTAAGCTTTCTTCATTCTCTTATTTTAGTTTTACTGGTTCATAAGCCATAGATTTTATTTCTGTTCTTTTCAGGGTTACCCTTAAGGTAAAAAAGAAATGAAAGCAGCAGCAGCAAATATGTATTGAGTGTTTACATGTACTGAGTAGTGTTCTAATGGCTTTACATGTATTGTACTTAATCCTCCCCATAACACTTTGAGGGTTATTGCCTTCCTATTTGTAGATAAGAAATTTTAGGCACAGGAAGGTATAGTAACCTTAATGTCACACAGCTAGTAAGGCATAAGCTAGGATTTCGTCCAGAGAGTCTGGCTGCAGAGCCACAGAAATAGCTATTTTTACAAGATGACCTAGAGTTCTCAGTGAAAAAAGAATTATAGCACTCTTTTTCTTTCTCAAAGATTTTATTTTTAAAGTAATCTCTACATCTAACATGGGGTTCAAACTCACAACCCTGAGATCAAGCGTCGCATGCTCTACCAACTGAGCCAGCCAGGCACCCCGTAGCACTCTTGACATGCTATAATCCCCTTTCTTCCAATTTTCTTGTTATTGCCTAGTATTTTGGCTCTACCTTTAAAAATATTATACATATTTACAATCAAGTCTACTCAATTTATTAACATATTTTACTAATTCTTCACTCATGACGTATTCTTTTTTCTTTTTTAGTTTTTATTTGAGACACAGAGAGAGGGAAAACGAACAAGTGGGGGAGGGGCAGAGAGAGAGGGGGACAGAAGATCTTAAGTGGGCTCTGTGCTGACAGTAGAGAGCCCAATGCGGAGCTCAAACTACGAACTGTGAGGTCATGACCTGAGCTGAAATCAAGAGTTGGGACACTTAATTGAGCCACCCAGGTGCCCTTTTTTTACTTTGGGGTGCACGGGTGGCTCAGTGGGTTAAGCAACCGACTCTTGATTTCGGCTCAGGTCGTGATCTCATGGTGGTGGGATCAAGCCCCCTCTAAGGCTCTGCACTGACAGCTCAGAGCCAGTTTGGGATTCTCTGTCTCCCTCTGCCCTTCCTGTGCACTCTCTTGCACACATGCTCTCAAAATAAATACACATTAAAAAAATACACATAAAAAAATAAATACCCAGGCGCCCCTTGCATCAAGTTTGTATAGGTGATGAACTCTTAATTTTGTGTATAGCCTGACTTTGGGCCTCATTTTTGCTGATAATTGATAGTTTAAATGGGTACAGAATTCAAACTAAAGTTATATTACCTCTATATTTTAAGGAAGGAGTATTCCACTATCTTCTGCAAATTATTGTCCTGGTAAATATACTGTCATTATAGCTCATATTTTGGGGTAGGCACTCTTTTTTTCACCATCTTAAAGAACTCCTGGGGTGCCTAGGTGGCTCAGTCAGTTGAGCAGCCAACTCTTGACTTTGGCTCAGGTCACCATCCCAGCACTGTGGGATCGAGCTGTGCACTGATCTGAGACTGGCTTTAAGATTCTCTCTCTCTCTCTGCCCCTCTCCCCAGCTCACGTGCATGTGCTCTCTCTCTAAAAAGGAAAGAAAGAAAGAAAGAAAGAAAGAAAGAAAGAAAGAAAGAACGAACTTATTATGTTCTATAATTTCACTACCAAGCATTTATTTTTTTTTAATTTTTTTTTAACGTTTATTTATTTTTGAGAGAGAGAGAGAGAGAGAGAGAGAGAGAGAGAGAGAGAGACAGAGCATGAACAGGGGAGGGTGAGAGAGAGAGGGAGACACAGAATCCGAATCAGGCTCCAGGCTCTGAGCTGTCAGCACAGAGCCCGATGCGGGGCTTGAACTCACGGATCATGAGATCATGACCTGAGCCAAAGTCGGACGCTTAACCAACTGAGCCACCCAGGCGCCCCACTACCAAGGATTTAAAAGCAGACATTTTTTGCTATTTATCCCGCTACACAACCGTTCAGTAATGTACAATTTTAATATGGAAACTTAGGTTTTACTTCAATTCAAAGTCCTCATATATAAAAGGGGTATATTACCTACATGATGGGGGCTGTTACAAAAATAAAACATGCACTTACTGTCTACCAAGAATAGAGTGATCAATAAATGGTGTCTATTAATATCACGACTCCTGGGCAGGAATTACCAAAATTCCTTGTGTTTTGTCATGGATATAAAAATAGCTAATTACTACTTAAGTGCTTTCAAAAGTATTTTCTTATTATGCTTAATATATACATTGATATTATATATGCAATATATAATACATCATTTCCACTGTGTATTGAAAGTGCCTACACTGATATCAGATATCTATTAATAGGGAATTCCCATAGCTTCTGGTAAGTTTTCAGAAACTTCATTGCCAAATAGTATTATAAATAAAAACATTCAGGACATCGAACAAGATGAGCTTACTATAGAAAATATTATCAAATATTTACTGATAATCCTCCAAACATTAAACATAAATGACCTTTATGCTTACATACATTTATTTACTACATAAATGTAAATGACAGCAAGCACTTGAGGCTGAGATACGGGTAGCTACCAAAAAAGCATGGAGACAGAAAAGCAAGTGATTAAACACTGAAGTCAAGCAACCACTGAGTTCAAAAATTTCTGACAGTGTAAAAAAAAAAAAGACAGTAGCAACATACAGGGTTCATTCAAAAACAATTTATAGATAAGTCTGTCAATGACAAAACAGAATCATAATAAAGAAAAAAGGGCAAAGTATAGAGCATTTTGAATCTGGGTTAAAGAATTTAGATTATTCTACACATGGGAAGACCTGAAGTGGAGAGTGCCTAACTCAACTTTAACTTCTTTTTTGGAAAAGAAACACCAAGACAAAGTGAACTGTAAGATGAACAGAATATGATGACAGAGTTAAAAATCTGTCCTGGTAATTCTTCCATGTTCTCTGGCCCATTTCCTCTTACTAAGAATATCCTTTTTTTCCCTTTTTTCTATCTGTGACATACTCATTCTTCAAGATCTAGTTTAAGCATTCACTTTCTCTGGCAAGTCTTTTCAAACCATTTCAGCCTCAGACTAGTTTCCCCTCCACTCTTAAGTATTTCATGTATACATTCAATCAATAACATTTAATCTCATATATTAACGGTGGGATTATTGTTTTAAAAAACAAATTTGACATTTATCAAACTTTAAAATGCAAATATCTCTGACTCAATAACTTTTATGAAACTGAAACTGTGACATAAACATGTGAAGATACTTGTACAAAGATGTTTACTATAATTGCAAAAAATAAGAACCTGAATATTAATAGAGGTACATTTAACATAAATCATAATCCATTCATATAATGAACTATTCTGCAACTGTTAAAAAAAAAAAAAAGAGCTATTTATACTTATATTGATACAGAAAAATGCCCAGGATATATTTAAGTAAAAAACAACACAATTTACAAATTAATATAGTATGGTTTCTTTTTAAATAAAAAGAGTATGTGTTTACATACACATATATTTAAAAAATTCTATAGTAAACACACACAGTTAAGAGTTACCTCTAGGGAGTGGTAGGTCAGGGGAAGAGAGGACTTTTCCTTTAAATGTGATATCCTTCTATATTCATTAATTCACTTAACAATCACTCAAAAATTTCTAGAGTGCCAGGCTTATGACTTATCTATTTCTTTGGCACTTACATATTAAACGTTTTTTGAAAGAATATTTTATGTTCTTGTTTACTGCACTGAAACACCTTGAAGGTAAGCTTTTACCTTCCCACAGTAACAACCATAACACCATACAACTAAATGTTTACAGATTCACACAAATATGTTAAAGTACTTAAAAATGGAATGAATAGATTTATATCAAATTTATGACAGTTGTTGCTTCTTGAGAGGGTAAAAGTGAGGAAGGGAATGGGATGAAAGGTTCTTTTTAAAAAAGACTTAGCTAATTTTATGTATAATTTTTTTCATAAAAACTCACATATGATATTGATCATTTGTATGTTAAAGAGGTGCAAATTTTCTTTCAGTCTATCATTTGCTTTAACTTTGTTTATTAGCAACCTTCATTGCGCAGAACTTTCCACTTATCTTACATAGTCAATTTCTTGATGTTTCTTTAATGATTTCCTTTTTTTTTTTTTTGGTGTTGCTGAGGAAAAAGTACTTTCTTCTAAGTTTTCTATGATTTTCTAAAAATACTGAGCTCTTACTTGGAGGACATTATGCTAAGTGAAATAAGCCCCTTACAGCAGGACAAATACTACATGATTCCACTTACGTGAGGTATCTAAAATAGTCAAACTTATGAAGCTAGAGTATATAATGGTGGTTCCCAGGGTCTGGGGGGAGAGGGGAAATAAGGAGTTGCTATTCAGCGGGTATAAAGTTTCAGTAATGCAAGATGAGTAAGTTCTTCGGATCTGATGTACACCTTGCCTACAATTAATAATACTGTATTATACACCTAGAACTTTGTTAAAAGGATAGATCTCATGTTAAATGTTTTTACTATAATAAAACATTTTTCAATTGAAAAAAATGTCAAGCTCTTTAATCATTCGAAATGTAGTTTTTGGTATTGTACAAAGTAGGAAATTAACTGAATGCTTTTTCCAAATGAATAATCAATAGTCTCAGTATCATTTATTGAACAGTAAATAATATAATTGCTGGAATAACATAACTGCCTTTTTTCAACCAGTCACAACTGGTTGAAACAAAACAAAAAATTAAGTCAATTAATTAAAAAAAGCTATTAAAATTTACTTGCATATTTTAAGTTATTGAACACAATAACTTAATAACTATAACTTAATAATAACTTAATAATTATTCTAACAAAATTAATTTTTATTTCAGCTAAAAAAATTACAGAAAACTTTATCTGATCAATAGGTTCAACAAATCACTAAACTGAAAAAATGAACAGAATGTTAATAAAATTCTGAAGCAAGAACAGATAACACCATCATCACTGACTGGGAGTCAGGAGATCTGGGTTCATTCCAACCACCACCCTGAACAAGTAAAAAACCTCAAGAATTGGGACTATGGTTCTACATCCAACATTCTATAATTTCTAACTAATTTACCATCTCTACGATAATTAAAATATCTAATCATAATAGCTGACACCAAAAGAGCAAAGTATATAATCTTCTTTATCGACCTGTTGAAGATGTTTACCAGATGTTCTTTATATCTCTAAACATCAAATAATTTAAATTCATTTTCCCTAGCTATCTTCTGAGCATATACTTCCAATCACGTGAAAGGTTTAGTTACCTGTCAGCTTATCCCTCTTTAGAATAACACTTGATTTTTTTTAATAGACATATTTTCTCAACCATTGCAACATTTTACAAGTCTTATTACTCTGATACATTATCATGTGTTTACACACACACAAACACACTTTAGGTTGATTCACCTGTAGTCCATATTGTTTTCTGCCATACTTAGTTCTGGCTCAACATTTCTAAGTGATTATTCATTTTTTTGTTGTTCCTATAAAGATGAAGGTTCATTTTTTTGTTTAACAGACCATTCAAAGTAATTTAACTTCTATTCTTGATTTTTGAGGTACTTAACCTCAGCGCATTTATAATTTATTTTTATTTTTTTATTAAAAAAAATTTTTAGAGGTTAGAGTGGGAGAGAGCCAAAGCAGAAGAAGACTCTTAAAAACTGAGAACAAACTGATGGCTGATGGGGGGTGGGAGGGAAGGGAGGGTGGGTGATGGGTATTGAGGAGGGCACCTGTTGGGATGAGCACTGGGTGTTGTAATGGAAACCAATTTGACAATAAATTTCATATATTAAAAAAAGAGAGAGAGAAAAAATTTTTTAAGTTTATTTATTTTGAGAGACACAGAGAGCGGAGGAGGGGCAGAGAGAGATGGAGAGAGAGAATCCCAGGCATGCTCTGTGCAGTCAGCATAGAGCCTGATGCAGGGCTCAAACTCACAAACCATGAGATCATGACCTGAGCTGAAACCAAGAGTTGGGCGCTTAACTGAGCCACCCAGGCATCCCCCCGCCCCTGCTTTTTTAAATCTATGAACTTAATATGTATAGTAACCTAAATTAGTAATATGAACAAACCTCAGTCCAGAGAAGGAAAAAGAAGGGAAACAGAAACAACCATTTACTAAATTTTTGTAAATGTCTATTTGTAAATGGTTAGCGCTATTTTTTAGTTGTTGCTTCCATATAATTCAGCCTAAAAAAATTTCCCCCAACCTCACAACACCAATATGACTATTTCATAAAAGAATAAAAGCTGTATTTAAATACACCTATGTTCCTTTTGTTCCTTCTTCAGCTACCCAAAGTCACTGTTTCAGGAAAATACTTTAAATTCATCTGTAATCAGCTCTTCATAAAACTATGATAATTACTATCTAGAATCTATACTTAATGACTGATTTTCCCTAAACGACACAGTAGCCCCTACATTAAAAACAAAACAAACAGTTCACCTCTTTCAATGAAGGTTTTTAGTGTATTTTCCAATAAGAAAATGTTTTCTCTTGGTTAAGGTTTATAAGGAGTCTATAAGATGATCAGAAGATTGGCCAAGTGTGAGATAAGTTAATTCCAAATCTAATAAATTTAGGCTTCAAAGGTCCGTATCTTCTGAAAGTCACTGTGGGTTCTTAATTATTCTCAAACACATCAGGTTCCACAATCCAAAACTTCTATGAATACAGTATCTTAGAATGGGAAGATTTTTTACTGATAATGATGCAACAATCTCTTAGCAATCTGTTTCAACTTAATAGTCATTATTTTTTTCAGAGCTATCTCCAGTTTTATGGGAAGAAAATCTTCCGTATAAAATTATCAAATAGACATGAGTCCATACCACCAGAGTACAAAAGAAATAGCCACTTGTTCTGACCAATAAGAAGTTTCACTTTTCTTTCATATATCCAGTTTGTATGCTAAATTTCCATCATTCAACCAGGCATGTATGTAATGAAAAAACTGTATGTATTTGCATGTAAATAATCTACAGTCACAAACTTGTCCTAGAAAGACAGTATCACTGGCTCAAAAAAAAACCCCAAATAACAAATTTGTTTTTCATTCGAATTCTGACTTTCTTATCATCAGTCATCTTCATTTCCTGCAAATGATATAAGCAATTATTATCCTAAAGTTGCTGTGAATACAAAAACTAAAAATGTCTATAAATTAATAAGCACTCAAAACACAGAGAACTGAGAAATGTAAAGTTTCAAGCTTGTATTCAAATGTAAAATGACCTATCTGAGGATCATGTCATCAAACCAACTACTAATAATCACAATTATCAATCACAACCATTAAAATCTTTTAAAAAAATACAAACCTCCTTCCTTCCAGATTCCATATATGGTATTTGAAAAACAAAGAAATGTAAAAGAAGTAACAAAAATCACCTCCCTCCACCATCCCAAGATACTACTGCTAACATTTCAACAAAAATTTTTAGACACTTCACAAAATCAGGAGTGCATATTCCCAGTTTCAGAGAGTGTTGTGTGTGTTATCAATGCATATGTATGTTGGTATGTGACATTTCTGTAGCCCTCTAAAACCAGACTTAACTTTACAAACCTTGGACAAGTTCACTACACCCAGATGTCTCAGCTCTGTTTTTCAGCTTTAAAGATTTCAGCTAAGAGGTTCTCAAATGACTCAGAAATAGAGGGAAGTTTCCCTGTGAGATGTTGCAGTAGAGACTAAGAGAGCATCAGAAAAAATCCATAGAGGCACCTTCAGAGTATGCCTTTACAACTAACTTATATGTGGGATTACAGCTGCTATGAAGGACCTTAAAGTGTTGTTTTACCTCTGCAATTGAAGATCTTAGATTCTGGCAACATATAATTTTATTTAAACCTGTCCGTCTACCTTCAGTTTCTGGATATATAAGCAAAATAACTAATACAATGAAGAAGGACTACACCATGAAAACAAGATAAATGACCCCAACTCTGCAGGTAATTTCTTTCACTAGGCACATTTTCTTTCTTAATAACTTACACACAAGCATGCTATAATTTAGCTTAAACTTTGGGCTGCAACAACTTTCTAAGTGTGGCACAGAGGTAATTCAATAAATGATTAAAGGGCAGAATATATATCAGACTACGGGGAGTCAAAACAAACCTTCATCTTCATACCATTTCATAAAAAACTCTCCAACAGACTCTGGACTTGGAAACAGTGGACAGATAAGGTTATGAATGAAACTCCAATGTGGTATATGTATGTATGCACGTATATGTGTGTGTATCCTTAAAAATATGAATCAGAAGACAATGAAAACAATATCAACATCCTTATTTGCAATTCATTCTGGCCTCAAATGTTATTTAAATTTAGTCTCTAACTCAATTATAAGTTCCATAAAGGCAAGAACCATGTCTGTATAGTAATACCTAACAAATTCAGACCTCACTGATTTCTACTGGCAATTTAAATGACACAGAAAGAGTTTTAAAGCAACTCAGAAGTCACCTTATTCAAAATCCCCTGATGTAGAAATTTAATTCTAGGAAGGGAAGGAAAAAAAAAAGCCACTTTGATGAAAAAGCTCAGGCTCCTTATCCCCAAATTTAACATTTACTTGATATGGATAGGTGTTTAACATTTATTTATTTTTGAGACAGAGAGAGACAGAGCATGAACGGGGGAGGGGCAGAGAGAGAGGGAGACACAGAATCGGAAGCAGGCTCCAGGCTCTGAGCCATCAGCCCAGAGCCCGACGCCGGGCTTGAACTCACGGACCGCGAGATCGTGACCTGAGCCGAAGTCGGATGCTTAACCGACTGCGCCACCCAGGCGCCCCTGGATAGGTGTTTAAAAAAAAAAAAAAAAAAAAAAAGACAGGAAGGTAGCAGTCTCCTCCACACTGCTTATCGTGGACAAGAAAGAACAACTGTTAGCACTAACACTGAACTAGTAAGTGCTGAAAGAACAGACATGAAATAATAAGATCTTACTTTTTGATATCTAAGGCTACCATATTATCTGTTTTAAGCAAGTGGTTCTTTAACAACAGAACCCCATTTCAGTCATTGATGGCCTGCCATTCTCAGGGGATACTTATATCATGGGGAGCATAAGCTTATAAGACACTAACTAGCACACTTCAGCACAAGCTTTCAGCTGAGGAAAAACTTATCAATGATACTGGCAGAGGTACTTTTACACCTTCTTCTTATACATCAGGAACTGATGATCTGGTCAAGGACTAGAAAAACAACTTGAGAACAAAATGCATCCCAATTTTTCTATGAAGCTTCTGTAATTTTAAAATAAGCATAATTTAATAAAGGATAATCAAGATATGCAGAAAAAAATAAATTAAACAATTAACCAAATAAAAGCAAAATATTTTCACAGGCATTAAAAAGGTAAGCTTAAAAGTAGTAAAAAAAAAAGAAAAAAAAAAGGATTCCACACTGAAATGGAGAAACAAACTATGGCAGTTGCAAAAACAAATAATTTTTGTAATGAAGGCTTAGAATCACATTAAATTCCACAGTAATTTTGAAAATTCCTAAATATAAAAAACGATTTCCCTCCTCCTCAAAATAACCCAAACTACAACCTATGGGGAAAATTAAAGTATATTAAGGTGACGGGTAAACTTCCTAACACCACTGTTAAAGGATGCTAGAGCAGATATACCAAAGACTTAAGAAAAATACTAACATTTGAAATAAAATCAATTGTTTTGGCAGCGTTAATTATGAGAGGACACATTCACATCTGTCTTTTTTTTAACGTTTATTTTTGAGAGAGAGAGAAACAAAGAGGCAGAGGATCTGAAGTGGGCTCTGTGCTAACAGCAGAAAGCCCAATGTGGGGCTTGAACTCAGGAACAGTGAGATCAAGACCTGAGCTGAAGTTGGATGCTTAACTGACTGAGCCACCAAGGTGCCCCATATTCACATCTGTCTTAAAGTTGTTTTATCTCCCAAGTAAATGGAAGCTTTGTCTTTGAGAAAAGAAAACTGATGGTATCATGTTGAGGTAAAAGACTTACCAGGAATGGGTACCTGTATTCACCAAAAGATATACATAAAATGCTCACAGCACTATTCCTTACAGCCAAATATTAAAGTTCTATGTCTCTTAATCATAGAATGAATAAATTGCCATATACTCATACAATGCAGTATTACAGATCAACAAGACTAAACAAACTATTGCTATAAGCAACATGGTTGAAATAAACAAATACTGAGGGAAAGAAGCCAGACACATAGGAATACAGACTGAGTGATTACAGTTATATAAAGTTGGTACCTAAGACAGACAACAGACAAAACTAATCTAAGCAATCCAAGCAGTAAGAAAGACAGGGCTGGGGATAGTGACTGGGAAGGCAAGGGGCTGGGACAACACACAGAATGGTGATTTCTGGGATACTGGTAGTGGTTTTTTTGTTTGTTTTTTATTTTATATTTGAGAGAGAGAAAGAGACAGAGAGACAAGAGCGTGAGCAGGGGAGAGGCAGAGAAATGGAGGCAGAATCTGAAGCAGGCTCCAGGCTCTGAGCTGTCAGCACAGAGCCCGACACGGGGCTCAAACCCACCACCTGTGAGATCATGACCTGAGCCGAAGTCGGACGCTCAACAGACCAAGCCACCCAGGCACCCCTTTGGGATACTGGTAGCGTTTAATTCTTGATCTAGGTATTACTGGCTACACAGACGTGTTCACTTTGTGTAAAGTCATCAAGCTATACACCAATGATTTGTGCACTTGCGTATTTTTATTAAAATGTCAGTTTAGGGGGGTGCCTGGGTGGCTCAGTGGGTTAAGCGTCCGACTTCAGCCTAGGTCATGATCTTGCTGTTCCTGAGTTCAAGCCCCATGTTGGGCTCTGTGCTGACAGCTCAGAGCCTGAAGCCTGTTTCAGACTGTGTCTCCTTCTAGCTCTCTGCCGCTCCCCCACTCATGCTCTCTCTCAAAAATCAACATTAAAAAAAGCTTAGTTAAAAAAAAACTAATAGATTTTTCACAATTTAAATAATTATATATGGTTATATATAGCGTGTATGTGTGTGTGTGTGTATAATTACATACAGACTTTCTAATTTAAATGACCACTGCTAATTTAAAATGACCCACACATACTGTCACTCCTACCTGCTCTAATTCTTTTTCTTCTCTCCATCCCAATCTTCAACCCAAAATTAGTCTTTTGAAAAAATAAAATGTGAAACTTTTAGGAAAATTTTAGGGTCAGAAGTAGATTAGTAAAAACAATAAATGTGTAAGGGAAGTGATTCTTACAAGACTATTCCACCCTCAACTTCCCCTGACATACTTATTTTGTCTCTGAGGAAGCACTCCTACCCAAAGCCTTTGTCCAAATCACTTATTTCTATCTCTTTTACTGGGCCTAAAATACCAAAATTTGACTAAGGGATCAGTTTCTCAAAAATGCAAATGCATTTCAAAGGATCATGAAGATATCAGTCATTTACACACAACGGTGAATTAGTTCTGTGGCTACTTTAAACACAGAAAAATGAGTGATTCCACCATTTCTTTTACCATACAATCACTTTGCCAACAATTCAATTTCGAAATATAGGATCTTCACCCACCTCCATTTCTTTTAAACAAGTCTTCTTTGATCCTTTCTCTCTGCCATGATACAAACCCAGAATGATTTCTATTTTCCATTTGTTAAATTCTATTTCACTTCTAATTTCCCTTAAAGCCTGTTTTTTTTTTAATATGTATGATTATATGGGAAGAAACAATTACTAGTGACATATATATACCAACCCTGTCCAACTCAAAATATAACAGGTGAATAAAAAAGAGCTGTATGTTCTTTCTCTTCCCCACCTGCTTCCTCTTAAGTGTCAGATTCTCACAAAGCCACATGGTCTTATACATACTATGTTATAGACTACGGATGCAAGATACAAAATCAATATTTCAGTGTAAAAAAGAATTCTCATTAAACTCAAGTAAAGGCAGCAAACCAGCAGAGGCTAAACTGATTCAAGTCAGTTATCAATGCATGGTACTAAAGAAATCAATGTCAAAGACTGAACCCCTATAGGAGCCAGTTAATTCCATTCTGAGGACAAATTTTTAGTAGTCAAAGATTTTGACACAACCCAACCTGAACATCTAGAAAATGAGTGCATGCTGCACACTAGAAGAAATCAGTAAAGATTTTCACTGTTACCAGAAAAATAATTTTAAAGCACAGGTTATTATTCCATTTCTATCACTCAATTTCAAAGCTTTGAGAAAACAGAAAAGTAGGCTCTCTTTGTACCTCTTCCTTCATGAGATGTGGAAATATTCCATTATGTTTTTTAAGGTTTATTCACCAGTTGAGGGAACAGCATTTAATAATTTTTTCTCCTCTTTTGAACACACACAATTTTTCATTTGTTAGAAGGACTAAACACTGACAATTGGATCTTTAGAAATTGGGGACAATAAGCAACTTACATTTGCTTTAATATACTATCTTAATTTGGATGTTTTAAAACAAAAAATACACAATGTATTCATTTTCAAAGTACATATTTTTGATATTTCCTTAAACTAAAATAAATTATACAAGGGAAGTTAATTGGTTTCATTTCTCTATTTTCTAAGGATTAAGTTTAAGCACATTTCTGTGTTAACCAAACATATAAAAACCCCAGGCTATACATGCAAAGACATCAAGCTATGGTGACAAAAGGATATTTAGTCCACAAACCTGTCAAAATTACCACTGAAGTGTAATTTAACTCACATTTTTGCTTCCTGAAATAGGCTAGTCTATAACCATGAGCTAAAATGACTTAACACCTTTTATTCATAACTTATGAGTAATTCAAGAGAAATCTACCCCTCTTTACACAATGAGTACTTAGTGATCTCAACAAGCTGGAAAAACATGCTGGCCAATCAGTGCAATCTCTTCCAGAGACAAATCTACATTAGAGGTAAAGTTATGATCAGAAGGTTATTTAAAAAATGTTAAGCAGGTGTTTAACAATATATAGCATCAGACTACTGTACCAGTCTTCAATAAAATAAATGGGATATGAAAGGAGACAGATGTGCTTCAAGGGCTAGGTTATTCCCTCCTCTGAATGTGATGGACACATTCTGCCAAATGTATTTTGTTATCTCTCCTCTTGTTTATGGGAAGATTCAGTGATATAAATCAATTTTGAAAATCTCTGCTATTTACTAGGACTACTCACTGCTGACTAATGTCCATCTTACAGAATTGCTAAAAGGGTTAAATGAGAGTGTATTAGACTCTAGTACATAAGCAAAAACAGTGATCTATGTTTATTATTATATTTCAAATACTCATTTCTTCTGTTTCCTTATTCTTTCTTCAAAGAATATTTCAATTTGTTGGCTATAAAATGATTTATAATTATAAACCAGACTAAGGTTTTGGGGTTTTTTTTGTTTATTTAATTTTATTTTTTGAGAGAGAGACAGAGTGTGAGCAGGGGAGGGGCAGAGAGAGAGGGAGACAAAGAACCTGAAGCAGGCTCCAGGTTCTGAGTTGTTAGCACAGAGCCCAACACGGGGCTTGAAGTCCTAAACTGTGAGATCATGATCTGAGCTTAAGTTGGAGGCTTAACCAACTGAGCCATCCAGGTGCCCTTCTCTAAGGTTTTATCAAGTCACCTAGATTGCATTTTGGGGTATGCCAGAAACTAATGACTCATGCACATTTTATCTCTTGGGTTTAGTTTTATATATAACTGATTCCATTGCTTACTATTATTAATATTTTATTTTTTTTAATTTTTAAATTTTATTTAGTTTTGAGAGAGAGAGAGAGAGAGAGAGAGAGAGAGACAGAGCGTGAGCAGGGGAGGGGCAGAGAGAGAGAGACACAGAATCAGAAACAGATCCAGGCTCTGAGCTGTCAGCTCAGAGCCCAATGTGGGGCTTGAACTCACAAACCATGAGATCATGACCTGAGCCAAAGTCGGACGCTTAACCGAATGAACCACCCATGCACCCCTATTTTATTTTTAGTGTTTATTTTTGAGAGAGAGAGAGAGAGAGAGAGAGAGAGCGAGCACGCACACAGGGGAGGAGCAGAGATGGGGGTGGTACAGAAGATCTGAAGCAGGCTCTGTGCTAACAGCAGAGAGCCTGGTGCGGGCTCAAACTCTGGAGCCATGAGATCCTGACACTTAACCAACTGAGCCACCCAGGTGCACCTATTACTATTTTAAAAAGCTGCCATTTATTGAGCATCTGTCAAGTCCTAGATACTTAAATCTCTCATCATTAATTATTCCATAAGACAAGTATTACCATCTTCATTTTAAAGATAATCATGTAAGGCTCCAAGAGTTTATATTGCTTTCGCCATGTCAAACAGCTTGTTGATAGTGTAACCAGGATTAGAACTAGCTAGCTGTAACTCTGAGCTCTTTTTTAAAAAAATTTTTTTAAAATGTTTATTTATTTTTGAAAGAGAGAGACAGAGTGTGAGTGGGGGAGGAGCAGAGCGAGAGGGAGACACAGAATTCAAAGCAGGGTCCAGGCTCTGAGCTGTCAGCACAGAGCCCGACGCGGGGCTCGAACCCAAGAACTGTGAGATCATGACCTGAGCCGAAGTAGGACACTTAACCGACTGATCCACCCAGGCACCCCTGAGCTCTCCCTATCATACTGCCCAACTGTCTCAACTGGCATATTTTGCTTATCATTTTATTTTCAGAGGGTTAACACTGCAATTTGGGGGTACTTTGCTAGTAACCTCACATACAACTGGAATTCTCTGGAAGTTGAGAATGTAATTAATTCAAAGGGCTGATTAAATTAATAAAATGGAAGGTCTAAAACAGAATAACTCTTCAGAGACTAGTGGGACAAGAAAAACACAAGAGTTAACTTATTAGTTAGTAATAAATACGGGGACTATAAGGAACCTCAAGTTGAAATAACTCTTTATTACAGATTGTTTAGCTTCAAAATTAAAACACATAGGGAAAAAAACCAAACAAACTTGGAAATACTCACTAGCCTTGAATTCTCCCAAATCTAAGTCCAGGGGTCCTAACAGGTCAGGATCTACGGGTAGTTCTTGCCTTACCTGGTAGGTTTCCAAGCTGGTTGGCCTGTCCTTGGGTTTGCCAGAATTTCCAGTAAAGAAAGAGAAAAGCAGTATAGGGACAACCCATAGGCCTAATCAGCAGAACTTTCACATCAGCCTTGTCACACTATCTCATGTTTTCTCTGAAAATGTATGTTTATCTATTTTGAGAGAGACAGCAAGAGAGCAAGAGTGGAGGATGAGGAGAAAGAGAAGGAGAGGGAGAATCCTAAACAGGCTCCATGCTGTCAGCACAGAGCCTGATGCAGGGCTCAATCTCTGAACTGTGAGATCATGACCTGAACAGAAATTGAGAGTCATACCTTAACTGACTGAGCCACCCAGGCACCCCACTATCTCATTTCTATCCCTCAAATAACTTGTTAAGCTTTGAGAAAACAGGCTCTTTTCCACCCCACCCTACTCCCACAAAAAACTGGGTGGCATTTCTCCTTTCATGGATGTAAATATTTTGAAGGTTTGGCCACCAGATGGGAGAGTAGTGGCCCACAGTACTTAATTCCTAAGACTGGAAAAATCATGTCCTTTGCCCAGAACTCTTCTGTCAAAAAAGGTTGCAGAAGTTCCTTATTCTTGCATTCTGTAAGTTCCTTATTCTGAAGAACCTGAAGGTAAAATATCATGAGCTAGAACAAGCCCACAGAAGGTATGATTAGCATGCATGACTAGAACACTAAGGAGTTTCCTGGCTGCTGCATATTATAATATGTAGCTCCATTAGGAATATTTCACATATACTGTATGTACTGCATTATTTCAACATGTTTAGTTAAAACAAAACTCTAATTCCAGGGTCATCGGTGAGATTTTTATCCCACAAATATGGAACTAAAAAGACTATGTTTTTATTCTCTACAATTACTTCAGACTAGAAATTAATAGCAATACCATTAATATATTGTATTAAATCTCTTGAACTATCAATGATTATATAATTAAAATTTCAGCACTTCAAAAGAATCTTATGAATTCTCCAACCAGAAAAAATTACACCTATTTTCAAAAACTTTGATATCAAGACTTTCAGTTGTCAAGTTTCATTTTTTATGTTTTTATTAAAACACAATAAATGAGAAACTAATAATAGCGATTGATTCCAAGCAGGAGAATTTGGTCGCTGAAGGCAGGTGTAGACAAGAAACTTCTGAATTTTAAATCATTTGTATTTATTACCTATTTTAAGTAACCAATTTTAACTACAAACTAAAAATGCTCGGAATACATAGCACTTCTGCAGACTTGTAACCTTACCTCATACTTTTAGAAAAAGACTATCAAAAAGATATTAACATAAATCACAACAAGCTGCAAAAGCTAAATCCTTTCAGGATTTCAAAAGAAAATAAATATAAAAAAATCTACCCCACACTACTTTCAGATTCACTGAATCTGGAATATATCATCAAAGTGTCCCTATGTGGAACACCAATTATTTTCTACTAATTTAAAGTAGTATGTGAAATCTTAAACTCTGGAACTTAAACTAAAAGACCAAAACCAGCTAATGATTAGTATTCCATGTTAAGACAGTGGGCCATTACAGATAACATGAGTGAAGACAGCATTCCATGAAACACTCAGGCCAAATATTTCCCAATGTGGGTATAAGTAATTGTCCCCAATGGAAGGTTTTGAAAAGTCCTCATAAGAATTCACTGTATTAGACTGTTTTTTTCCTCTTCAAACACTGGCCATGGCATATAAGAGAAAGTGTGTGTGTGTGTGTGTGTGTGTGTGTGTGTGTGTGTGTGTGTGAAAGGATGTATCAAGGAAGTTTTTAGACCAATTATCTTGTGGGTAAAGGAGCAACAAAAATCCAACCCTGACAAAATTTTTGCTTGAAAAAAAAATAAAAACTACATTGTAACTATACTATTACCACTAAAAAGCCAAAGTCCATCCTTTGATGTGAAATAAGTAAGTAATTTTTTATATTGAATGAATAACTTGTCTTAAAAACAGTGAGTCTGACTTTAATTTCTGACCTGGAAAGCTGTCTGATCCACTATTATGTAACTCTATCCAAACTCTAATGCAAGAGCTACATACCCATTAAGAGTTAGTAAAAAGTACAACACACACATACATGTTGGCTGTAGTTCCTTAATTACCTTGTCAAAATTATGATACCCACTATATTCTCAAACAACAAAACCTCTTCTATCCAGACCAAAAAATAGTGACACTTCCCATGCTCCATAAAACTTTTAAAAGAGAGGTTATTCCTTTGACTAACTTCTCGTGTGAACTGTACGTTTTTAAAAAGTAATCAAATCGCCAATTTTTGTAGAAAGACATATTTTACTTAAAACTGGCAAAATCTTTACTATTTTACTCTTTCAAGTTATCTTAATGTTTTATTCATTTTAAAGCCATTTATCTGCCCTCTAAAAGACCCACAGAATTTTCCCTGAAGGCTAATCAGCAAGTTCTTTTCCCCTCTGTGTCAACATGGAATTACCAGAACAGTTTCTACTAGCTGCAGCAAAGCAACAATTCTACAGTGCATTTGATTTACTATTTGGTTAGGTGTATACTGAAATTTTGATTTCTTGAACATCTTTTTGTTAGCCAGCTTATGGACATGAATGAAAAGGAAACTGACACTCTAGTATGCTAATGCCAACAACCAAGTAATTTTACTTCAAAAGGAAATAGACTTTAGTGGCTAATAATTCAAACAAATGTTAAGAAAAGTACCCAAGATAAAAGTACCTCAACTAAGTTTGAAATTACACACATCATGAAAAGGAGATTCAGAATAAATATTTTAAAATACACAATGGGACTAAATTAAGTTTGGCCAAACAGATTTGATTCAGCCCTAATGGTATGAACAAATCAGTACATCTTAAAAACACTTCCAGCAATTAAATCCTTACTATGCTAGGATTTCAATCTAGTATCATTGTTTTCTCAAAAAGGACTGTGAACTCTACAGTATATGGTGGAAGGGGACTTGACTATTATTTGAATGGAACACAGGAAAACCCTGCTATGCAAATGTGAAAGGAAATGATGAAACTACAAATATTTTTAATTTACAAAAACATGGTAAATGTATCCGAGAATCATCAAAACATATTTACCAATACTGTTGCACAACACCTCTAACTGGCTTGAAACATCACATTCTTTCAAGCAACATATAGCAAACTGCTTTCTCAAGGACCATCTGTAACAGAGACTAGTGAAAACCCTTTGAACTATTTTTCAAAAGATTCTCATCTCTCTTTTTAAGTATTTTAGCTAAGTACAACATTGAAACAGTTTTTAAGGAAGGAATGTATAATTTTTAAAAGGCATTTAATCTCAATTCGCTTAATCAAAGGAGGTGTGACAACCAACGCATGTAAAATTAACCTTAATCCGCCAACGAAAACACGCAAAATGTCTCCTAACAATTCCCCTCCTCCTTAAAACAACAACCGTACACATAAATATGGTACTGACCTCCACTCCCACTGAGAGCAGCTAATTAATAAAGAGAATAGTTACGTTTGGAGACCAAGGTGCCACATCCTACCTCATATATCTCCCAAAATAACCACATCATCTAAGTAGAACTGAACATTATTTTTGCTAAAGCAAGAATCCAACCCCCGGGAGCTTCAGCCCTTAGACAATGGTGGTTACCAGACAGAGCTGCACAGTTGGGTCCAAATGACACATTTCACTAGGCCTTGGACACAGCACACACACTCACACTCTCCCAAGGGGCCAGTTCCAAGGAAGGGGCGTTCAAACCCCACTAGGAGACGGAGGGTAGCACGGAGGCGTAGGGGTTTGCTAAGGGAGGACAGGCGAGAGGGGTGGTCGATAGAACCGAAGGGTAACTGCACTGACGCGAGGGAGGGGACTGGAAATGGCCGATGGATTCTATATTTATTTATTTAAAGGTCTTGATTTAACGGGTCCTTCCCAGGGGTTCTGTAACTAAAGCCAAACTGCGCAGCAAACATTATGGGGTTGGGAGAGTAGTCGCTGCTCCCCCTACCCCGTGACTAGGGAGGGGGGTGGGGGAAACAAGTTCCCCGGCCAACACCACAGACCACTCGGATTCCCCCCCTTCCCCCTCCTCCACAGGAAGGGGGAGGCTAACAGAGAAAAGGGGGAAAACAAGTTCCCCAGCCAGCCCCACCGCCCGATCACTCCCAGTTGTCCCCCCCCCCACCTTCTGTTAGGAAGGGGGAGGCTAAACCGTGGAAGGCAGCAGAAAAGGGGGAAATCCCACATTTTGCCTCCCCCCACCCCAGCCACCAACAGACTCCTGCGGGGTCCGTGAGCCAGCGAAGGAGCCAAAGGATGGGTGGGGGTAGAGGGTGCCGAGCCCCCGCAACCAAACAAAGCGCGGCCTGAGCGAGAGCCCGGGCGAGTGGGGAAGCCGCGGTTTTTCCTGCCGTCCGGGGCCCGGGCCGGGCTGACACTGCGGCACCGGGGGACCCGCCTCCGCTCAGCCTCCGTCTCCCACCCCGGGGGCGCACAGGCCTCCCCCGCCCGCCCCGGCCTTCCTCCCCGCGGGTCCCGGCCGGCCGGCGCCCGAGCCGGAGGGCGGCGGGGAAGGAGCGCGGCCTTACCCCGCTCGCCGGCGTTGTTCCGCTCCTGGGGCAGCGGCGGAGGCGGCGGTGGCGGCGGCGGAGGCTGCTGCTGCTGCGGCGGCGGCGGAGGCTGCTGCTGCGGCTGCTGCTGGGGCGGCTGCGGCGGCGGCTGCTGCGGGGGCTGCTGCTGCTGTTGCTGCACCGGGCGCGGCCGCGACACTCGCCTGGGTCTCCGGTTGGCGGCTCGGACGGAGTTCATTTGCCGGGCTGAGGTGGCGGCGTTGGCGGAGGGACACACACACACACGCACTACGAGCTGCGGGGCAGGAGAAGGGGGTGGGGAGGGGGAGGAAGGAAAGGGGGCGAGGGGAAGGGGAGATGGGAAGGGCGGAGGGGGTGAACGAGACCCCGATTCAAGAGAAAGGCCGGCGGAGACAGACAGAGACCGAGCGAGGCCGGGCGGGAGGGCCTGACGCACGGGGAAGGCCGAGGCCGCCGGGCGGGGCGGCCGCGAGGGACGGAGACAGAAAGACGGGCAGAGCGAAAGAGAGAAAGAAAGAAAGGGCGTCCGCCCGCCTGGGGATCCCGAGGCGAAGCGCGGCGTCGGCGGGTGAGGAGACAGACTCCGGTCCCGCCGACTCCCGAGCGGCGTCTCAGGCGGCGGGGGGAGTGGGCGGGCGGGCGAGGAAGGGAGAAGGAGGAGAAGAGAGGGAGAGAAGGGAGGGAGGGAGCAGGGGGCGCCCAGCTCTTTTTTTTCCTCTTCCTCCCCCCACACCCCCTGAAAGAGATTTCTGTGAGGAATTTTTTCTTTCTTCGGCCTCTTCTCTCTCCTCCCCCCCTTCTCTCCTCGGCGAAGGGGAAATGAGTGTGAAGGGAGGAGATAGAGGGAAAAAGAGGCGTCGTCGTTCCTCCTCCTTAAAGGAACCTTTCCTCCTCCTCCTCCTCCTCCTCCTCAACCCCGTAGCCGCTGCTTCTGCTGCTGCTCCGTGGCAGGAGGAGCCATTGACACCGCCGGAGCCTCCACTCGCCCAGTGGGTCCCTCCCCGCCGCGGGGCTGGCCAGGGGCGCGGGGGAGGGCCGCGGGGCGGCGGGGGGGAGGGGTGAATGGGCGGGGAAGCCGAGGGGCGGGGATTTCGGCAGAGCAGCCAATGGGGGGCGCCCATACAACCTTCGGGCCAATGGGGCCTCTGGTCTTATGGCGAAGTCCCTTCCTTCAACGCCCTGTTTCCTCTCTCGGGTTTCCTCCCTGCCTCGCCTAGGAGGGGGAAGGAGGGAAGGGGAGTGTGGTGGGGCGGGTGATAATGGGGAGGTATCAGGGCATATAATAGAGCGGGGGGGGGGGGGCGAAGAGAGCGCTAGTGCGTAGCGACGATTCTAGGAGAGGAGGTGCTCGGAGGAAAGGGCGGGGGCTGCTGATGTAATGGGGAGAAGTGATTAATCCTTCGATTCGCCTTTTTAGTCCTCCCCCCGCCCCACCACCACCACCTTCACCCAATTTTTTAAGCAGAAAAAAAAAAAAAAAGTGGAGCTAGGGAGTCGATCCTTGGTAACTTGAGTTTTCTGTGGTAGGTACGTTCAAAGTGTGAGCTGTAGGGAGCGCTAGAGATTTTGTGCCCTTTAGCCCAGCTGAGGGTATTTGCAAACCTTGAAGATCCAATTTACCGAGCTTTCAGCCTGTAACCGAAGTTTGGAGTAGTTTGCTAATCTTCGTGACTAAGAGGAGTCACCTAAGTCTTGAAGAGGTTTTGGTAAACAGACAATAGACCTTGGTCAATTTATTTTTTGGAAACTTGGTCTATGTTCAAGAAAATAATATGTGAGAAAAAGGAGAGAAGTAAATGTGCTGAGGTTATGACTGTTATTTATTTATTTATTTTTTGATCCCACAAACTCAAAGGAAAAGAAAAAAAACCCAAGAGGAATTATCTTTGGTATCTGTATCTGGTCCCCTCAGCATAATCTGTCCCCAAGGAAAACGCGTTTTTATTCCCTAGCTTTGTTGTGATGGCAGAAAAAGTGCCCTTTCTCAATTCTCTCCGCTCTTTTTTTTGTTTATTCTATGGATGTGGCAAAACTGGCAGTTTACCTGATTCTCTAGTTTGCAGACCTTTGGGTGATTTCTCTCTTGTTTGAGTTTGATCAATTGCTATCTAGGTTTGAGATAGGGAATTAAGTGGTTGCAGAGGGTGATAAAATAACGCTGAGAGGGAGAAAAGTATGTACTTGGGGAGGGAGTGGAGAGAGGGGCAAGAAGAGATGAGCCAATATTGTGCAGGGTGTTTGAGTCCTGGATTTAATTATGTGACTTCGGGCATATCACCTTTCTAAATAATGAGGGTCCCTCACCTTAAAAAGAACTTATTTTGGACTACATAATCCCATTTTCAGTTTTTAAAAATGCTGTAATTTTGAGATGATTTCTCTTTGGCCCTTAAAATGTTGAAATTTACATCTAAGTTTCCTTTTCCAAAAAATATTTGAGGAGGGGGCTGTTAGAAAACAACTGAAGAACCTAAGGTTTTTATGATTGTTAGCTAGGTGCCAATGGGTAAAATTTTAGATTTGGTTGAAATAAATATGAGGGGGGAGGAAAGTTATTTACTATTATACATATAAGTGGACCCATAATTCTGACTTTTCTAAAAGTTTACTTTTTTATTCAACAAGCACTTATTAGTTCCTTCTGTCCCTTCTGCATTACTCTGTAAGGTGCTAAGAGAAATACCAAAAATAAAAAGGTAAAATCTTGGGCATAAAGAGTTTGTAATTTGGCATGGCATAGTCGAAGATTTACTTACATTAATTCAGATGTACAAAGAAATTATAGCTTGTTTCTGTAATGTTTAACCTTTTTGAGTCCCCACATTATCGCTCTTGCTCTCTTTTTTTTTTAATTTGAGACAGAATGGAGGAGAGAGGGAGGGGTGTGGGGGGGGGAGAGAGGGAGAATCTTAAGCAGTCTCCATGCTGAGTGCTCAACACAGAGCCTAATGCGGGACTCGATCCCACGAGCCTAGGATCATGACCTGAGCCAAAATCAGGAGTCAGACACTCAACCAACTGAGCCATCCAGGTGCCCCGCCCCCTCTTTTTTAATAAAAATGATCAGTCTTTGAGATTTTGTTTCTCCATCCCCCTCTCATTCCAAGATATGTATGAAGGCCAAAGGTTACTGTATAAGGTACAGTTAGAATGTCCTTCACTTTTTTGGCATCGTAGATTTCTAAATTTATTATGACATGTGGCAGTAAGATGACTTGTTCTAACAAACCAGCATATACTTGACAATTTTCTGATAGATGGAAGTAAAGTGTCTTAAGAAAGGGAGTGTCTTGTTCTAATTTACACCGTGACTAGTGGGTTGGTAGCAGCCGTGGGGGATGGGAAGGCCTACATGGCATCAGAGAAGCCAGGCATGCCAGTCCTTTGTTATCCACTGGTATGGAGTGGCTCCTATGGTCTGAAAGCAGGACTGATAGTCTAGAGGTAAAATTGGTCATTTCTAGTGTTTTGAGGTATCATGCTGGTATCTTGACTGAAGTACATACATGAGCCATTTGCCTTATGTACTACAACCTCAATACTGACTGACCCCAAGTCCCTGCAGGTCCATTGATTCTCACAATGCCACTCTCTCTTCTCACTGAGATATATGGGAACTTCCGGATTCCCTGAATACCACATGTAGGCCTTGATGAGCCAGGAGCCTTGCTTCAGGCTTATCTATTGAGCCATCCCCCGCCACCAATGTTGCATTATCCTCCTTATGTCATATTGAACATGCCATCAAGCTGAAAGCTGAGTTTCTAGAGGACTCAGCCTCTCACAGGCATGCTCAGGGAAGCAAACCACTATCCCCAGTTTTCCTGGATCTCCCCAAATCTGTGTGAACTATATACCTTCAACTATATACCTCCAATCATAGTTTCCACCCTGAGAAGGGATGGAAGGTAAGCATGGTGGGTCTGATTACCTCTTCCTTGTACCCCTGTCTTCTCTCCATCATCCCTCAGGGCTATAAGAGGAATTTTTCTCCTTCTTAAATGTCAGGAGCTTTCCTTATGTACCATATCCTCTTCATTCTTGTGATGGTATCTGCTCTGTACCCTTTCTTGGAGCCATGATGGCTGATGGAGTGCAAGAGAGAAACTAGTTTAACAGTAATGGAACATCTATTAGGAGATAACAAAAAATATTATCCTATCCCCAGATCACTGGTTCCTACATATTTTTAGTCTATCTTACAGGATTCAATGTTAGAATCTTCTTCACGCAAAAGTGTTCAAAGGCATCTTAAAATTGTGGAACTTGGGAGTTGTTAGACTGGGCCTTGGAGATCACGTAATTTTCATTTCTGTAGTTGACAGACTGGGAAGCTAAAGTTCAAAGAGGTAAGGTGACAAAAAAAAAAGTCCTGTAACTGCTTAGTAGCAAAGTTACTGTTTGCCAGTACAGTGCCCATTCCATTCACAGGTATATATATATATACCTATATATATATATATACCTATATATATATAGACCCAATTCCCCCATGAAAACCCCAAATATTCCAGATATTGTTATCCATTGCCAGGTCCACCTGTGTCAGTAAATATTCCTTCCTGTCAATTAGCTAGGATAGATATTATGTGTGACAGGAAAAAAACTTAAAGGGGGTTTTTATTTGGGATAGGAGTCTCCTAGAATGATTTCAGTAGACACTTAGAATAATTTCAGAGGGCTAAATTCCCTCAGGGTTTGCTCTCTCTTCAAGTACATTTGTGTTTGTTTTTCTCAACTAATTACTGGTGCTTAACAGGATAGTGTATGTAAAGTTATTTGTTTATAAAACCTATCACAATAGGGATGTGGAAAAAATAAGCCCTTTAATCATTTGAATACCTGGCAGGTGATATTTACTGTGATTTTTAGCATGTCAAAGATTCAGCCTCCCTTTCCTCTGTCATTCCATCATCTAGTCCCAAGCCATCAGCACTCAGTGAGTTACATAAGACACCTCAGAGCTGCTCACTCCTTTTATGTCATTTAGGAAATTAGTTTGATCTGAATATGGTTTTCCTGAAGGAATAACCAGCTGTTCAAAATATCCTTGTTAGAGTATGAATGACTTATCTCACTAAGCTGCAGAAATTCATTCTTTAGTACATGCTCAGATAATATTTTATCAGTTAGACAGTGAAAATTAACTTGGAACTAAGGATTTAAATTTAATGTATATGTGGGAAAACCTGGTAAGCACGCACTCCAATGATACTTGTAATAGAGGTTATCTTTAAAGAATTATAGATTCAAACTTTAATACCCTTCCCTGTGGAATAATAGAGACATGGCACTCTTTAAAAAAATTAATTGTGTTCAAGATTTAGGATGAGCTGTGACAGACAGTTGTAAATCTTTATTTTTGCTTTTTAAAAGCAGAACCCAATTTCCAAGCACTGAGAAAAGATGAGGCCAAATGATAAGAGTGTATTATATCTTGGAAGAACTGGTAGGTGACCAACGTGTGGGTAGATGTCAGAGTGGCAGACTAACAGGGAGCTTTGGACTTGGGCAAATCACTTACCCTTTCTGTGCTTTAGTTTCTGCCTCTGTGGAATGGGAGTGACAGTAGTCCTTATTTCATGGTATTATTATGAGGATTAAACAAATCAATACCTATAAAATGCTTAGGACAGTGCTTGGTGCATAGAAGGGGCTCAGTAAAGTGTTAGCCATTGTTGTTATTGCCGTTGGTGTTGGTATTGTTTCAGGCCATACTTGGTGATTTTCAAAAACACATAAGCATTATATGTAGGAAAGCAGACATGGCTCTTGTTATAAGGAAGTATGCCTAGAAAATGAATAGTACTAGAAAACTTTTTACAAGGCACGTACAAGACAGCACCAAAGGGGAGGGTCAGGCTGAATGACAGCAGGTGATGAGGCATGGACTGATGGGAGACCTCCCTGCAGGATTTCTCCACTCAGGCAGTATTTGAACAAGGATCTTGTGGCAGATGCAGAATACTCTGGCATCTTCTCACTGTGGTAGCCTCTTAAGAGAGAGTACAAGGATTAGGTCAGGAAATGGATGCATAGGCCTCGAAAGGAGACAGCAGTTGGAGGTGTATCTGTGTTTGTGGAAGAATTGGCTGCGTTTAAGTACCAGATTAAAATTTACGAACTCATTTGGGCCTCCTTGAAAAGAGTAGGGATGATAGAAAGAGATGGAACAGGAGCAGAGAAAGAAGTGGCAGAAAGTAATACATGAAGTAGTAGAAGTTACTCAAGGACTGGAGAATCTGAAAGCTAGAGGAAGTGGGGTTTAGGGGAGGAGCACATGTCAGAGGACAAATTAGACTCCTCTGTGATCCTGAGATTATCGCTTTTGGAAGCATCAGTAGAAGCTTCAGATTCAGGAATCTGTTGAGAGTGATAATCCAGCTAAGATACATTTCAGGAGAGCAGATCTTGCAAGCAAGGTTAATAGACTTAAGGAGTTCTAGAGCAGGAAACAGCGGCAGCAGCTGTGTCATGAAGTTTAAAAGGCTTTGGACCTGGAGTGGACAAATGCAGAGAAGACCAGCTGCAAGGCTATAAGCACGGACTACAGGGTTGCCTGTTGTTATTATATATTTTTTAATGTTTATTTATTTATTTTTGAGAGAGAGAGCAAGTGAGCACATGAACGGGGAAAGTGTAGAAAAAGAGAGGGAAGCTCAGAATCCAAAGCAGGCTCCAGGTTCTGAACTGTCCGCACAGAGCCTGATGCGGGGCCTGAACCCAAAAACTAAGAGATCATGACCTGAGCTGAAGTTGGATGTTCAACTGACTGAGCCACCCAGGCCCCCCAGGTTGCCTATGATAAATGTGGAGTGCTGTGGAGGTGGAAGCTATGTCACTTCACAGAGACCTGGTTCAATGTAACATTAGTCTTTTTGGCCAGAAATACCAGACTCAAAAGGGAAATGGAAATAGAAGGGTTCAGAACATGGGAAGGATACCAAGAGAAAGAAGGAAGATTTGGGTGTGATCTAGACATTAGGGATGCTACCTCTGAAAACCTCATTTCTCTTTGTACCTGATTGGGTTCTACGCCCATTCTTTTTTGTTGTTGTTGTTCATTTATTTTTGAGAGAGCACAAGCAGGAAAGGGGCAGAGACAGGGGGACAGAGGATCTGAAGTGGGGTCTGCACTGACAGGCTGACAACAGTGAGCCCAATGTGGGGCTCGAATTCATGAACTACAAGATCATGACCTGAGCTGAAGTCAGAGGCTCAACTGACTGAGCCACCCAGGCACCCCTCTATGCCCATTCTTGAATGAGCCTCTGGGGAGGGTGAGGATTACTCTTAGACCAATTAGACTTGCCCCTATAGCTTCAGATGTGGTCAGCTGATGGAGGAAATGTGGGTTCATAGAAAAAAATTAGGGTTTTTTGAGGAAAAAGAGGAAGATGTTGTATAGGAAGTCAACTATGTCCCTGTTAAAAGCAACTAAGATGTCCTATGTCACAGTTAACCTCTTATTTGGAAGTTTATCCCAACTGATTTAAATTCACATGTAGCAGTTGGAAAACTGACATATTCTAATAGGCCTCCTGGCAAGGCAGAAACCAAAAAGATGTTCTCTCTTCATCCTTTGTTTCCCATACATTATTCTGCTTCCCCCAGGTAACACTCAGTCTGCTGTAATCTCTGGTAGGCAACGGCAACGAGGGGCTGTCTGTTCATTGGATCCTAGAAACATCATTTTGTTTGCAAAATGCTGCTGCTGCAGAAGTCACAATTGCTTCTACATTTATGGGACTCGAGAGATTTGGGTGGGTTACTTCATTTTTGAGGTGCTGAAGGCTCTACACCCATTGTAATGGAAGAAGGTTCAGGGTGCAGTGAAGGCTGAAGGAACCCAAGGCACTTGAAGGAGAATCCTCTGACAGGTACTGAAAGGATCAGGAAACCAGGGAGAAGAGTAATTGGATTCTGAAGGTCTTTGAGTTCAAGTTATGGTACAAATAGGAATTCATTTTGGACTTGAATTTCTGTTATTGTCATTCCATTTCCAACCATTCTTTGTTGTTTTATTTGGTCTTTTGAGAGTAATATTCTCTGTTGACCAGTTTTGGACAGTATGACTAGGTATGATTTCAGATGGGAAATAAACTAGGGAGTGAATATTTGGCCAAGGGTGCAGTACAGCCTGGAAGTTAAATTGATTTAATGACCTGTTGTGACCCATTACCGAAACTCTTAGGAAGACCAGCTTAAGCTTAACTGTGCATCTCAGTGGTCCCAGGAAGTTAGAGCAAGGAGCAGTGGTAATGACCAAGGGAGCTGCTAATCTTAATTGGACAAACTTAGCTGAACAAAGTTTGCTTTTTAAGCCCAGTTGTTAAAGATTAAATAAATAAATAAATAAATAAGTAATGGGGTAGGTGTGGGGGGTGGGGTGGGGAGGGCTGTTCAGCTCTTCTGTCAGAGCTCATGAAGGAGGACATTTCCACTCAAGCTTCTGCCTCTATTTACCCTCTTATTAGATCCTCCACATGGAAAAAGTGACTAGCCTGGTCAGAGACTCTGGAGACACTTCACTAGAAGGAAGGATCATGACACTGAAAGACACTTTCCTTTCTTACAAGTCTAATGCCTGCTTTTTTATTTCCTACCCCTAGGAGAATGCTTTGCAGATATTCTCTCCGGGGGGGGGGGGGGGGTGAGGGTAGCATGGTAGCGATGGGCTATCTCAGCTAAGGAGGCCTAATTGTCCTCCTCTCCCTTTTTTGTTCTCAACTCCATGGGTCTGGCAGGCCAGTCTCATCCTGGCACCTGGTTGGGTAGATGGACTTATAGTCAGCTATTCATACTTCTCTATATGTCCTGTTCTTATTCTCACTCCTACTACTCTTCTCTTTTCTGGCTTACTTGAGGGTGGGTCACAGGACTTAGATTTGAGGTTGGAAAGGTTGCCCAAGAGGCCTCACTTAGACCTTCTGGCCTCTACCCAGCCTTGATCCAAGCATTAAGTTTGGGCGTTTGCCTGCTTACTAATAAAATGGTACTGGGGTTCTCACTGGGGCATAGACATGGGCATGTGTGTTCCCTCAGATAAGTTGGTCAGTAGAAGAGGTGGAGGTAGCATTTGATTTTGGAATTCTACCACCAATTTTTAATACTGTTTTGGGGGACAGATGGTTATTTTCTACATTTTAAAGCCATGAATGTGTCTTACAAGATGTTGCCTAGCTCAGAAATTCCCAGAAGAAAAATGAAAAAAAGAACAAGACCTTCAGAAAAGTTAGAACTGTTTTTGTGACATATAAACTGGAAAAAAAACAAAAGAACTTAATTTTGAACAAGAGTCTGCAGTTGTAATTTACCTCTATGCCTGGTGAATAAACTACTGTTCTTCAAGTTATAAATGAATGAAAAATGTGAAAGGAAAGACAATTCCAAATAAGTCGAAACATTATTATATTCAATTCATGTAATAAATTCTTTATTTTAACCATAAAGAGCTATACATTTTATATTAATAGAAAATGAATTTCTCTCTGCCCTCAGCTATTTAAAGGCTATTGGTTTGAAAGGGTGCCAGGTGACTCCTCTCCCCAGGGCTCCCGTATGACTTGATCCAGTCCTTTCTCAGCCTTCCACTCTATCATTTATCTAATGTGGCTTTGTTTGTGCCACCTACCACACAGCCCTCAGATTCCACGGGTCCTTTTGAAAAGATAGGCTATTGCAAGGAGTGGTGGGGGTGGAGAGGACAAGGGTAAAAACTGAAAAGATAAGGAGACTCAGAACATACCTATTAGAATGACTAAAATCCAGAAAGCTGACCACACCAAATACTGGTGAGGTGAACAGCAACAGGAACGCTTGTACATTGCTTGTGGAAATGCAAAATGGTGCAGTAACTTCAGAAAAACATCTAGTGATTTCCTACAAAATAAAACATACTGTTACCATAAGATGCAGCAATCTCACACTTGTTGGTATTTATCCAAAGGAGTCGAAAACTTCTGTCCACAGAAAAACCTGCACGCCGATGTTTATAGTAGCTTTATTCATAATTGCCAAAACTTGGAAGCGACATATTCTCTCCAGAGGAATGATGGTAGCATAGTAGTGATGGGCTATCTCTGGTAAGGAGGCCTGATTGTCATCCTCTCCCCTTTCTGTTCCCAACTCAATGGATCTGGCAGGCCAACCGTAATCCTGGCACCTGGTCAGGTAGGTGGACTTGCTCAGTTATTCATACCTCTCTATATAAGTCTTGTCTTTCAGTAGGTAAAGGGGTAAATAAACTCTGGTACATTCAGACAATGGAATATTATTCAGCACTAAAAAGAAATGATCAAGCCATGAAAGGACCTTAAGTGCATACACTAAGTAAAAGAAACCAATCTGGAAAGGCTACATACTGTATGAATCCAACTATATGACATTCAGGAAATGGCAAAACTATGGAGACAGTAACAAGGTCAATGGTTGCCAGAGGTTAGGGAGGTGGGACAGTGTGATAGGCAGAGGACAGAGGATCTTTTGGACAATAAAGCTACTCTGTATGATACTATAATGGTGGATTTGGTCATTATCAATTTGTCTAAACCCATAGAATGTACAATGCCAAGAGTGAACCCTAATGTAAACCATGGAGCATTTAGTGGCCTAAATGCTGCTTTAGAGGGAAAAGGGTGATAAGCCTCATACATGTGTCAGCCATGTCAAATGACATTGGCTTTATGAAGCTCCTTTCCCTGTCATATTTCTATTCAGTATGCAGTGAATCATTAAGGTCAGCACTTAGATTTACATAAAAAATAATTGATGAGAAAATGTTGGTATTTTTGTTCACTACCCAACTGGAGAAGGGGCCTTGGTGTGGAGGTCCAGGTTTTGGGGTGTGAAAACAATGGGGAGTCTTACCCAATCCATTCTCATAACTTCCCCTCCCCCACTTCAAGAGAGCCTCTGACACTGCAAAATTTACACTTACGGAAATCGAAAATTAAGGAACTGATCTTTTTGTATAAGTAAAACCCTCCAAGCTACTGCTTACCTAGGATCACAAATGAAAGGAGTTAGACTTTTGAAAACAAACAGATCAACAGATTAAACACCCTGGAGTTCTAATAGCCCTAGTTAAAAACCCTTAGTTAAAAAGTAAACAATTAAGAGATACTCATCAAAGGTGGACAGCTTTTAGCATAGAAGCTTGTAATTTTTTTTTTCTTTTTTTAGGGAAACACTGCTTGGAATCCATCTTGTCCCAACAAGAAGGTAATAGAGCTCTTCAGTCATCACAGACCTCATTTAAAGGACCAGGCCCCATCACAGGATGTGTCTCCTTTTTGATACGGATCAACTTTATTATGTGACTTATTTTAATGAATGCTTAGCATAGCATTGGGGCTATTTTTTTGTTTTAAAGTATTATTTGTTATTAGTTTTGAGGTCAAAATCCTTTAGGAAATAAGTGAACAAGGCAGTAATTTTTCACCTACAAACCAGGGTTGGGTGAGTAAATACAACCAGATATTCTTAAAGGGTCCACTGATGAGCCCCCTTTCCAACCTTACTTCTTGAACCTAAACGGTTTTCCCTGTTCCCTTGATTTCCACCTCTAGTGTCCAACCTTTGATGGTTTGGATTCTGATCACTATTTGTTCCTTACCTTGTATCCTGTTTTTTGGATCTGTACCTCCCAAGATCCTAATCTCTATGCTGTGGACCCTGAGCTGATAATTCAACCAAGACTTCCTGTTTCCTTGCTTCATAATTTCATTTGGCACTATAATGAAGTAGAAAAATATCTAGGCTTTACAGTCACACAGACTAGGGTTTAAATCTTGACTATACCACTAACTGTGATCTGATGTGGCTAATGCATCTCTCTGATGATCATTTTTCTTTTTGGTAAAATGAGGATAGGAATACCCACCTCAAAATATGATTATGATTGGAAGTAGACAGTGGTAATGGCTGTATTACATTGTGTCACTGAATTGTACATTTAAAACAGATAAAAATGGGAAATTTTATGTTATGTGTATTTTACCACAATTGTAAAGAAAAAGAAAAAATATGGTTGTAGAAATTAGTCTGTAGAACACACATTACCATACCTGGCACATAGTAGGCTCTCAACAAATAGGAACTGTATAGCATAGAATATTTTATGTTGGAAGTACCAAAAAAACACAACTCAAGCTGGTTTAAGCAAGGAATGTACAGGTTCATGAAATTGAAAAGTCCAGAGGTATGGAAGGCTTTTGGATTAATTTATTTTACTGAGGATTGTTTAAGTCTTTAGTCACTAAGGGTTCAGTGTCTTTCCATCTTTCCACTCAGCCTTCTGCATTGCCAGCTTTATCCTAAAGCCAGCAACTCTCATGATCACAAGATGACTGCCTACACCTCCAAAAAGTACATGTTCCCTCATCCACATCTAGGGAGAATGACTGGGCCCCAGCAGCCTAGCAAATATCCTGATATTCAGTTGCTTAAATCACAAGCCTTCCCTGGAACCAAAAGTTGTGCATGGGAAGATGAAATGTGATGGTTGGTTTAAACTAACCAGGTAGTGGGTCATCTTCCTTGGAAGCACATGGGCTGCGTGGGGAGAGGTGGATTCCTCAAATAAAAACGGAGAGACTTGGTAGGGGTGGGAAACAGAGCTAAGAAGCTGTGGAGACAAGCAACAAAAGTCCATTTTTGTAGCTATTATCATTATTATTGGCTTTCTTGGCCCTTAGCCCTTGGCTCTTGGCTATTTCTTTGGAAATCATTAAAAAAAAAACTAAGCTGTTATTTTGAGTAAGTATTTTTTCAAGCAAAGAAAGATCAATAACTATAAAGGTAAGTTTAATTTAACTGGCTATTAGGCATCTGGAACACCAGCCAAACAAGCAGCAAAATGCATTGAGTAAGAGGTTTAACAAGAATGAATGTCAGAGATGGAGAGCAAGGAGGAAGCTAGAAAGATGTTACTTGCCAAAGTGCTAAACCCAGAGGGTGAGATTAGTTACTGGTCTATTCTTTACTGATGCCAGGTTAGAAGCCATGACCTGGGCCAGGACAAAAGGGGCATTCCACAAAGGAGAGTTGACCAAAGAAACATCTCATTAAAACCCAATTTTGCCTGCTCTGCCTGTGCCTTTGCAGCCACAACCTGCCCATCTATAAGATTCCTCTCTCTTTGACCCAGCCCCCATCTAATGACTCACTGATTTCTGCCAATTTTATTTCTGTCCCTTCTGCCAAGAAGGCTCTTCTGCATTCCTTTGCCGCATTTCATCTGGCTAATTTCTACTCATTGGTTAAGACCTTAAATCGTGTCTTTTCTTCCCAGGAAGGCCTTCCGGTACACCACCACTGCCCCCCCTCCCACCCCCAAGACACACAGCACAAGCTGATTTAGGTAATCCTGTTTGGTACTCCCTACCTGCCATCAATGCCCGGTAGTTTAGTGATTTACCTGTGTGATCCCAATCCCTGACCACTCTCCCTACACCACATTAAAGCTTCTGAAGAGTAGGGACTTTATCTTGTCATCTTGCATCTTGCATGATGTCCAGCACAGTGTCTGGCACATAGTAGGAGTTCAGTTAATCAAAGAGGCAATTCCTTCGGTAACTACCCGATCTCCTTTTCTCCAGGACTTAAGAAATAGAAGGACACATAAAAAGCAAAGTGTTTTCTCTACCTCGAAAGGAGGAGTTGGGAATAAGGAATACGGAGCCAGAAAGATGTTTTGTGGCTGTTTGTACCCACTTAGACTTTGGAAGTGGTGACAGCAGAATCAAAATTTTCAAGGAAATGCAGAATGCCTTTTTCTTTTCTATTCTCTACCTTCAAACACTGTTCCTATTCCCAAACTATTAAAGCATATTTATTTTCCGTATTTAGTCACATAGTGTTCACAGTTTTTATGTTGTTTTTTCCAGTCAGAGAATAAGGATGCGATTATTACATGAAAGTGACCATTATAATAGTTCAGACTTATAAACACTAGTTATTGGCATTTACAGAGTGAAGCAAGCCACCTGAACAAAATACCAGGTGCTCAGTAAACTTACTGAAATACCTCATTCTGGTTACAAAGAGCTCATATGACCTTTATGTAGGGAATTTGTTTACTGTTTAATTTATTTTTCCATTTTGAAACAGAGATTCATCCATTATAGGAAAGGAGCCAATTACTGGGTAAACACAGTAACACCTAATGACTATACCCTTTGGTATTTTGTCTCAAAACATTTTGCATTTCTTACCATACAGACTTAAAAGTATTTTAACATTACACTAAAATGAGATTAAGTGTAATTTTTAATGTTCCAGGAGGTAGAACACTCAGCCCTGTTTCTCAAGCAGGCTAGCTAAAAGGTCTTGTGCTTTGTCTGGTGCTTAGGTTTTGATAATAACCTAAGGGAAGAAGTTACAGAACTGAGGGCTCACCTTGATCATTTCTTGTAGGTTTCTGGTTACTTAGGATTATTTGGAGGCAGAGCCAGCTATAGGCAAATTTCCTAATATAATGTTTCTTTATGCACCATTTCCACTTGACCCATGACTGCTTTCAAGCCCCCTTCTCCCCACTCTTGGTGTCTGTCCTTCCTGCTAGGTCCTCATGCTCTCATGCTGTGCCTTTCTGACCAGGGCAGAGGGCCACCATGCTGTTTCTACGTAATGGCCCACATGTACACCTTTCTCTGTCTCCCATCACTCCCCATAAGAGTTATAATAACTTTCTTATTCTAAAGTAACTTCCAAAAATCATATTTTAGTGTTTTCTCAATTCTAAGACATTCTCCTCTCCCCCCCACATACATTTTGGTGTTTATGAGGTTAGAATTAATTTTACAGTCCCTTTCTTTTATCTCCTAAAAAAGTGGTTACTACATCTTTGGTCAATCCTACAATCAAAAGTATCTTAGAATTGCAGAAGTGTGGTATGAATGTACTTCACTGGAGATAATAAGTTTTTTTTTGAAGAGTCAGCTATTGCTGCATGTGGAGATTGGAGCGATCACACAGCTAATTCAAACAGAAACAGGACTTTTGGGTGGGAATATATGAATGACTTAGACAAAAGAAACTAGTTGTTAGTTGCTTATATGGACTAATTGTTGTCCAGATAATTATCTTAACCTCCTTCACCCTTTTACATCTCCTTGTTTGGGAATTGGAAGCTAAGAAAATATGAAGCTAAATGTCTCTATCATGTAAAAGATAGAGGATCTTGGGGCGCCTGGGTGGCTCAGTCGGTTGAGCATCCGACTTCGGCTCAGGTCACGATCTCACCTTCTGTGAGTTCGAGCCCCGCGTCAGGCTCTGGGCTGATGGCTCGGAGCCTGGAGCCTGCTTCCGATTCTGTGTCTCCCTCTCTCTCTGCCCCTCCTCCGTTCATGCTCTGTCTCTCTCTGTCCCAAAAATAAATAAACGTTAAAAAAAAAAATTAAAAAAAAAAAAGAGGATCTTAAACTTTCTCTCTGCACAAATTGTCCAAAAGTCTAATATCTGTATTAAATAAGAGGCCAGAGTTATAAACAGAACTCTCCATAGTACACCCTTGATGTAGATGACCATCTACTCCAAAGGTCTCAAACAACTCCTAAAGTCTTCCCTGAAATGACTGTAACTTGATCTCACCTATTCTCACTAAAGTGGTGATGACTGCTTTGGTCACTGGTCTGTGGAGGGGGCAGATTGTCAACATTACTATGACTACACATGGTTCTTGCCTTGGGTAGAACATTCAGAGATATCTGAGCCCCATTTGTGATGTTGAGCAAAAATACACATATTTTCTTACAATATATAGAGGAAGACAATTATAAGTTGAATAAAAGCACTTTTCTAGGTATTCACTGCCAATCTTAGCTGTCAAAATAAAGAATAAAATGGAAATTCTGAGAGCATGCTTGTCCCTAACATTTGGAGTTCCCAGGACAAGAGTGCAGATAGAGGGCTACATACAAAAGGTCCAATTTTTGATTTTTAAAAATTATGAATCAAGGTTAAAAAAATTAAATAAATGTGTTCTATCCATTTTCCTTGATAAATATACCGTTATTGTGACAAAAAATTTAATGTATAAAGCAATGGTTTTTATTTGACTGAAAGTCAGCTAAATAGCAAAAATGACTGAACTTAATTATTATTATACATTTGGGCGTTCTGTTGATGGGCTCGTGATGTTTGGATGAGTAGGAAGATAAAGATGTACATAGGTCATAAATTACTACATATTTATTTTATACTTTTTTTTCCAGGAAAACCCTAATTCTAGTGTTTTAATCCACACAATTTGAGTTCTGTTGACACTAATAGCAAAATTTTTCCTAAATCAATAGACTTCTTAGCTTCTTGTTTAACATTCTACCATGGAAATGTAAAAACATTTACAAACGTAGACATAGAGCATAAAGAACTCCACTGGACCTGTCACCCACCCTTAAAAAGTATTAATGCTTAGTCAGTCTCGCTTTATCCATACTACCCAACTCTCTATATCCAGTTATTTTGAAGCAAATCCTAGACATCCGAACATTTTATCCATGAATATATCAATATGCATCCCTAGAAAAAAGGATCTCTTAAAAAATTAATCTTAATACTATTTTCATGCAAAGAAAGTAATTCCTTAATATTAGATGTTTAAAAAATTTGCTTTGATAGAATTGGAGAAATTTTAGTCTGTTGAGGCAGTAGCAACTAGAATTGTCAATAAAATTTCTAAATCAGTGCTTGTATTTGGAAATAAACCACAAATTTTACAGATCATGTTCAAACGTTTTAATGGGGCTGCTGCAATCATGATTATTATCAGAGAAAATACTACAAAATTTTAATTTTGTCATATAAATTCTATCACTTGTAATTTTTTTTCACCAGCCTATCAGCAATATCTATATCCATACAGTGTTAAATTTTCTTTCAGTTATTTCCATGCTGAGACATAAAGAAAAACAGAAAGAAAAATATGTGGTTCAATTTGTTTAAATCTCTTTTTAGAGGGGAACATACCTCTACCTATAATGTATAGAAAATAGCATCTACCTCTCCAGACACAGATATATAATATATAGATATATAGTTGTATACAAGCATGTTCCTAATTATGCAAACATTTTTATTCCCTTCTTTTAATTTTCTGTTATTTTATTGGAATATCATTTTCATTGTATTTGTCACATTTAGCATATTTCTACTTAGAAAAATCATTTTCTTTAAAAATTTAAAAAGCATTTTAAATTACTTAAAAAGTGAAATAGGCGGGGCGCCTGGGTAGCTCAGTCAGTTAAGCATCCCACTTCGGCTCAGGTCATGATCTCACGGTTCGTGCAGTCAAGCCCCGCATTGGGCTCTGTGCTGAGAGCTCAGTGTCCAGATCCTACTTCAGATTCTGTGTCTCCCTCTCTCCCCCTACCCCACTTGCACTCTGTCTTTCTTTCTCTCAAAAATAAAATAAACATTAAAAATTTTTTAAAAAGTGAAATAGGCAAGTTTAGATCTATGTCTTAGTAAGCTTCTGCTAACATCGTTAATAGCAAGCAACAGTCCATACCAAATAACTATTGTTAGCACAAAATTAAAAGTATTTTCCACCATAGACCACAATTCCTTATTTGAGGATCTTTTATGGTTTTACTTAACTATCCTAGTGCAATTCACCCTCTTATCTAAATTAAATCTAATTTCTCCAAGACCATCTTAAAAAATTTTTTTTCTTTCCTTTTTTTTTTCTGTTTTTTGTTTGGTTTTTTTTGAGAGAGACAGACAGAGAGACAGAGAGAGAATTCCAAGCAGGCTCCTCATTGTCAGCACAGAACATGGTGGAACCCACCAACAAAACTATGAGATCATGACCTAAGCTGAAATGAACCCTCAATCGACTGAGCCACCCAGGTGCCCCCTCCAAAAGCATTTAAATGGCATCTCCATTGTTAACCAGAATGTCTGTGAGGTCAAATCTGACATGTGTTTGATCAAGATGATCCAGTTTGGGCCAGATCCAGAAAGTACTGTATATAATCTTTAAATCACTCCAGATAATATTGTTGCCATTGCCAGAGTTGAGGCCATACTAGGAATGTGCTGCTAGATATTTAATAAAGTTGAATGTGTTTGTGTTTGTGGAGCACAGCACCCAGGGCAAGTGCTCCTCTTGCCTGAGTCTAAGAGTGGCATCACAGACCGATGATAAATGTATGTATTAATGATACCTTATAGTATGCATGTGCTATATTTTTTGAAGTGCTTCCACATTTATGACTTCTTTTGATCTTCACAATAACCTATGAACTAGGTAGAGCAATTAGAGATGAGAAACAGAGGTCTAGAGAGGTTAAGTGATTTATCTAAAATTACACATCTAATTAGTGGAAGAACCTAGGTCTGCATACACATGTTTTCCTCTTGTACTATGTTATACTGTGCTGTCTCCTTAATGTTTTTAAAAGAAAGAGATCTGACAGTTGGACAGGCTGCATCCCAACAGTTTTCATTCCTTAAAACCCTTTGGATTTTAGAAAAGAAAATAAATACAGGCCAATGACTGAGAAAAAAAAAGTCATGTGCTCCTTCATATCTGTCCATGTGGGACCAATACATACTTATTGACCAATGTTTCAGAAACTGGAGATTTTTCTCCTTCCAGGCAAAGATTCACTTGAGTGATACAGAATAAATCTTCTGAACAACGAAGATCATATTCTTAACCTATTCAGAAGGTATTAAGTACAACTCTGGAAACATAAACTTTGGGAGCATCTTCTAAGAGCCGGGGATTTTTGGAATGCAATATACAAAGATACTTCCTAGTGTAGTATACAAGGCCTGGAAGTATAAAACATTAGTATGAAAATGAATATAATCCTCTTTTAATCATGCAAGCCAGATTTCTTGTGAATTCTTCTGCACAGTTTGCTTAAGACTGCCTTGGTGTCTCTGCCTTCTGCTCATACAGACCCTAGACTTCAAGTGCTGACTAAAATTCTTTTTTTTCTCTCCACTTTTTAGTACCTTTGAAATTAGGATGCTATCTTAAATGAACTAGAACATAGTGAACTGTTAGTGGTGTTTACCTCCGGTGAGTTCTGTGTTGCTTGCACTTTCTATAAAAAGAATGCATTATTTTGATAATGAAAACAAATTTAAACAATTTTAGACACAAAATGCTCTGTGGTTTATACACCATATCTCTTAATACTAAAAGACTACCAAGAATGTAATAACAATAATTAACATTTCATAAAGTTTTATCTTCATGATGGATTTCATAAGTCGCTACTTGATACTTCTGAGATATTCTTCATAGAAGTCAGCAGTGAATTATCCACAATGGAAACACTCCTCAGAACTCCCTGGTAGTCACCATATAGTATTGTAATTATCTTTTGCCTTGGTCATTTTTTCCACCCGAGTGGGAACTCCTTGAAGGCAGGAACTGTGCCCACTCATTTCTGTGTATCCAGTGCCTAACACAGAGCTGAATATCAAGTTTGTAAAGTAAATTATTGAATGAAAGATCTGTAGATACTCAGTATTTTTTTTGACTGTTATTTCCACCTATGCAATTTAACAGTTTGCCTGTGAAGAGGGTGATTATTCTTTGCTAGCATATGGCTTATTCATTTTTCCTTTGTGGATGGTGAATGGCAAGGCATAAACAGGATATGTTATTTTTAAAAAGTGTATGGGGGCACCTGGGTGGCTCAGTCAGTTGAGCTTCCAATACTTGATTTCAGCTGAGGTCATGATCCCAGGGTCATGGGATCGAGTCCTGCATCGGGCTCCAGGCTGTATGCTGAGCATGGTGCCAGCTTCAGATATTCTCTCTCTCTCTCTCTCTCTCTCTCTCTCTCTCCATGCTCCTCCCCTGTGCATAAGCACATGCACATGCACATGCTCCCTCTCTCAAAAAAAGTGTCTCTATTTTCTCCCCTCAGTCATATATAACTGTAGCTCTTTGCTTTTTGTTGGCCAATCTGTTAATCTATCTAGTTATTGTATAAGCAGGTAAAGAAAATCACTTTCCAACTTACAACTAAATTAAATATCTTACTGAGACAGGTTGAGAGTAGGGGAAGTTTGAAGTACTTTTTCGTACTACTTAAATCAGAAGAAAATATTTTGCCAATGAAAATTTCTCATCTGGTCTTTAAACTATGGTATCATGTCTATATACAGAAACTCTGGGAGAGTGTTCTCAGTTCCTAAAACTCCATGGTGAATGACTGAACATTTTTTTTATAGGCTCTGGTACATGAATGAAAGTAAAAATATTTGGCAATTCATGTAATGGGAGAAAATAATTGCAACCCACATATCTGACAAGGGGTTAACATCCAGAATATATAAAAAACACTTACAACTCAACAACAACAGCAAAACCAAATAACCCAATTGAAAAGCAGTCAAACGACTTGAATATATATTTTTCCAAAGAAGATAAACAGATGGCCAATAGCTGATGAAAAGATGCTCAACATCACAAATTACTAGGGAAATGCAAATGAAAACCACAATGAGATATTATTTCACAATCGTTAAGATGGCGCACACACACACACACATATATATATAACAAGTGTTGGTGAGGATGTGGGAGAAATTGGAATCCTTGTGTACTATGGGTAGGAATGTGAAACGGTGTAGCCTCTGTGGAAAACAGTAGGGAAGTTCCTCAAAAAAGTAAACATAGAATTACTATATGATCCAAGAATTCCATTTCTCCGTGTATACCCAAAAGAAATGAAAGCAGGGACTCAAACAGATATTTGTAGACTAATTTTCATGGCAGCATTATCACAATAGCCAAAGAATGTAAACAACCCAATTGTCCACAAATGAACAAACAAAATATGGTTTATATATACAATGGAATATTATTCAGTCTTAAATAGGAAGGAAATTCTGATATATGTCACAACATGGATGAACCTTGAAAATTTTATACTAAGTGAAAGAAGTCAGTCACAAAAAGGACAAACATTGTATGATGCACTAAAAGAGGTACTTAGAGTACTCAGATTTGTAGAGGCAAAAGGTAACATGGTGGTTGCCTGGGGCTGGGGAGAGGGAGGAATGGGGACTTAGTGTTTCATGGGTAATGTTTTAGTTGGGGAGGATGAAAAATTCTGGAAATGGATGGCGGTGATGATTGCACAACAAGGTGAATGTACTTAATGTCACTGAACTTGACACCTAAAATGGTAAAATGGTAACATTTATATGTATATTTTATCACAATTAAAAAAAAAAGTTTGACATTTACTGAGCACTTGTTTAAAAGCACTTTCACTTGCAGTATTTTATTTGTTCCTCACAACAACCCTGAGAGATAGGCAGGGCAGTTATTATGATTCTCGTTTTACCAATGAGGAAACAAAAGCTCATTTGGTTTAAGTCAACAGTCAGGGGATACAAAACTAATAAGTGGCAGAGTCGGAATTAGGACCCAGAACTCTAGTCCAGTGCTCTTTCTTCTATCCCAAGCTGCCTCTCACAGAAGGGTTCCTGGACCCTGACAGTTGACGCTGACATTGAATTCACTGGCAAATGCCCAACTTTCACTTGGAGCGTGTACATAAAGGCTGATTCCAAAGAACACTCTTGAAAGGGATTTCTGGAGAATGTGGACAAAACAACAGGCGCAGAAATCATTAACAACATGTACCTTTCCCCCCCTCACAACAATAATATTGTGAAGAGCAAGAGAGAAATATGAGAACTGAAGCAAAGGCCAGGAAATGCTCCGCCGCCATGTGTGAATTTGTCATGGCTCTAGTTCCTTTCTAAACAATTTTTAAGGGACAATCCCTCGTTAGATGGGAATTTTGATTTTGTCAAATATTCCTTCAACTTCATTTGCAGGCCGTAAGATGATTCTTGAGAATGTTCTTAACTGTGGTGAAAAGAGCTTTATTGTTTCCACATAATACAATTTGATCTGTGTCTGATAGCTTCTTTGAGAAATAGTGATGATTTGTAAAAATATAGAGACGTGAAGAACAACAGCACAGACTTTTATCGTACAACTGCGTGTTCGCATTCTTAATTCAGCCCTGTAAAATCTTTCCGGTAAATTAATTACAGCTAAGAATCAGAAGGGACCATAAAGCAAAAACGGCAGAAGATCCACAGCCAGCTGTTCTTTAAAAATGGAACACTGATTTTTATTTTTAAGTATTCAACAAACAGTTCCCTGAAGCACATCCTCAAGAATCTCAATCATATATTGTTGGTGGACTGTGAAGTTTTGTTTTGTGTACCAAAGATGGAAAATGTCGGTTCCATAATAATACATTTCTGTATGTTCAGGTTATTTTTATGGCAAGCCTGAGAGCTGGTATTTCATGGTGGCAAAAAGTTTGAACGTTTAAAATATAATAATAATTCTAGAAATACCAAAAAAAAATGCTTCAAAAGTTTAATAATGATTTTTCTTGGGGGTACAGGCGTGTTTCTCCACCCCTGTGTGGCCCTACATCTCCTTTTTCAGTATTTTACATATTTTCTGCAATGAACATACCTCGCGTCTACAATGGGAAAAAATAAAATTTATTTTAAGGTAACAACAGTTAGGGAATCTTGCAGGTCAGTTCTCTGGGCAGTTGTCTTTTTGGTTGAAATTAACTGAAAAAAAACCCCGAAAAGTAAAAAAAAAAAAAATGTGTTCTTTAGTTTTCAAATGAGTAAATATATAATGAGTTCCATTTTACAGAAGAGAAGAGTGAAGACCAATACAGTTAAGGGCTTGGGCTAAGTTCACCCAACTAGTAAGCACCAGAACACGTAAACCCGAAGTTCCACCCTGCCTGTAGGGAGGTGGTTTGGGGGGAGGCCTGTACTACTCAGTCTACATTCTGTCTGGTGATTCTGAGCAGAATAGGAGCGCTTAAAATTTTTTTTTAATGTTTATTTTTTTGAGAGAGAAAAAGAGAGTGAGCACAAGTGGGGGAGGGGCAGACAGAGAGGGAGACACAGAATCCCAAACGGATTCCAGGCTCCAGGCTCTGAGCTGTCAGCACAGAGCCCAGGGCAGGGCTCAAACTCACAAACCACAAGATCATGACCTGAGCCGAAGTCAGATGCTTAACCGACTGAGCCACCCAGGCACTTTAAACTCAAACATTGGCACACCATGTTTATCTCCAGTTTGATAAGCTTGCATATAAATTAAAGATGCTCCTCTATCACAGAAATATGGTTCATTTGCTCGGAAGCATCTTTTTGTATTAACGATTTCAGATCTTCATTCACAGACTGCAAATGAATCATGCCTGCAACCACAATGAGTTTCCACATATGTCTTATAAAATTAAAGTATCATTACAAGTCATCATCCATGTGTGCATTTCTAGTAACTATTACCCAGAACGTCTTGCTGGTGCCTTTGGGGCCCCTCTAGTCACCCCCAATCTTATTTCAGTGAAGGCCTCATTTATCCTCTTCCGTCTCTTGGTTTAGCTAATGCTAAATCCTGTGATTTTAGGTCTCAGTTTTGACTGTAAATCTCACTTCCTTAAAGGTGTCTGCTAGTTCCCTGTAAATGACACATCAAATCAATAATGATATCTACCATTAATTGAGAGCAGACCATGTAGCAGTCACTTTATACCTGATATTTCTAACCCATGACGTAAACTCTGACTACTTCTGCAGTTTTATTTTCTCACTGCTCCCTAATTGCACCTTATATTCTTCTAGCTCAGAAGTCAGCAAACTATAGCTTGTGGACTAAATCTGTCCTGCTGCCTGTTTTTGTGTGGCCTGTGAGCTAAGAATGGTTTTTACATATTTAAGTGGGTGAGAAGAATCAAAAGATGACTAATACTTTGTGACATGTGAAAATTATGTTAAATTCAACTTCCACTGTCCGTAAATAAATTTTCATTTGGACATAGCCACTCTCAATTCATTTAGGGGTTGTCTATGGCTGCTTTCATGCTATGGCAGCAGAGATGAGTAAGAGCAAGAGACAGTATGATCCACACTGTCTAAAATATTGACCTAGCTCTTTACAGAAAAATCTGTTGACTCCTGTTCTAGCTTAACGAAGCGGATTTCTGTCCTTACCTTCTTGTCCTCACATGTCTTCCTCTCTATCTGGAATTCTTTTCTTTTCTTTCTTTATTTCTCTTTGTTCTCTTTCATATCCTCATTCTCTCTGGGTGATTTTGTCCAAGCTCGTGGCATTAAATTCTATCTATATGCGGTAGTGCCCAAATTTATGTCTCTATATCCAACCTCTCCTTTCAACTCCACACCTAAATATATAGCTATTTGATATCTCTAGTTGATATCATAAACACTTCAACCTAACATGCTCAAAGTCAAACTCCAGATGTGCTCCTCTAAACCAACGCCTGTCCCTCTGCCCCATTTCAGTCGATGGCAACTCCACCTTTGTAATTGGTCAGGCCACAAACTTTAGTGCTTTTCTGATTCCTTTGTCTGGCTCACATTTCACACTCAATCTATTGGCAAATCATGTTGGCTCTACCTTCAAAATAAATCCAGAATTTGGCCATATCTCACCATTCCCATTGCCACCACCCTGGTCTAAAACACAATCTTTTACCTGGACTACTGCAGTGACTTCCCAACTGTTCTTGTCTGCTTTTGCCCCCAAGAACATATCATGCAGTGTCATCTTCTCAGCTCAGGTCACTCCTTGCTCAGATCCTTCCCATAATTCCCTATTCAAAATCTGTCCTCCTTCTCATCAGTTGCCTCTCAATCTCATTTCCCACTACTCTCCCGCTCACTCATTCTACTGTAGGGACACTGACCTTGGTCTTCCTCACATTCTTCCAGGCTCTTTTGTACTTCAGGGCCTGTGTGCTTGCTCTTTTCTCTGCCATATTGTCCTATGGTGTCCTCATAGAAATGAAGTCTTAATGTATCTCGTTCATTAGATATTAAGAGTCACCTTCTCAGGTGAGACTTCCCATGGCCTTCTCACCTACAATTTTCAAATCTGCATTTGTGGTTTCATTTTTATCCCTTAGTACCTTTCTTTTTCTTCTTTTTTAAAGCTCTTTTCTTTCTTTCTTTTTTTTAATGTTTATTCTTTTTTGAGAGACAGAGTATGAGTGAGGGAGGGGGAGAGAGAGAGGGAGATACAGAATCCGAAGTAGGCTCCAGCCTCTGAGCTGTCAGCACAGAGCCTGACACGGGGCCCAAACTCATAAATCCCGAGATCATGACCTGAGCTGAAGTCAGCCCTTCAACCGACTGAGCCACCCAGGCCCCTCCTTAGTATCTTTCGTTAGTTAGATAAATACATCACTTATTTACTTGTCTTCGTGATTGTCTGCACAATAATGTAAGTTCATGGGGACAGGAATTTTTATGTGTTTTGTTCACTACTGTATTCCTATTACCCAATGCCTGACACACAGCGGTTGCAGTAAGTATTTGTGGCATGAGTGCAGGAATGAAAACATCCAGCTCAGGGGCCTGTCTCATGAACCCAACCTGGATGCTCAGTCCTTCTTCCTCTGGGCCAGTGAACACCTTTGATTATATTTACTGTAGTGTAGAACAATTACTCGCTTGACATGTCTGTCTCCCCTACTAAACTCAGCTTGATTCATTTTTGTATCCCAGTGTGTAGCACACCTCTTGGCATGTGACAAATACTCATTTAATGTTTCCTAAAAGAATGAACAATTCTTTACTTTTCAAGAAGATATTTCTCAGAGATTTATTTACATAGTGAATGATAGTTAAGTTGGAATTGGATTTTTTTTTAAAACCCACAGAATTATTCAGGATCATGCTTGCCTTAGATTCTGAAACCACTGGAGGCAAGCTGTGTGTTTTATTGAAGAGCTAGAACCATATTCCATAGATCGCAGAGCATGATACCAGAGGCCTCTTGGTTAAAAACCAAGGTGCAGTGCCTTGCCGGTTGAAGTCCTGGCTTACATCATTGCTTATGACTTAAGACTATTGGTATGTGGAGAAAATACTTACTTTTATTTGTTCTCAATCAAGACCTGTAAGACCTGCTAATTGGTGAAGTGGAAAGGATTAACGATCTTTAATCACTGTTAGAATGAAAAATGCCCTTATTGTTTTCCTGTCTCTAAATAACCTTTTTCCATCTGTGTTCAGGAAACAGTCACAGGTCAGTTAAGTAAAAATCTTTCGGTTGTTCTTTAAAAACAAGTATTTACTGGGAGATCATTGACTCTGGTCTGGCTGCCACAGTCAGAGAAAGCTGATGGTGGGGGGTTGGAGGGGGAAGAACACTGTAGCAATGGGTTTGCAGGAAGGTTGGGCAAGGAGGGCAGCCTGGAAGAGAGCCTGATCCCAGGCACTTTGACATTCTAGTCTGGGGTCACTAGTAAAAATGAGATTTTGATGTGGTTATTTTGCATTCACCTCCTAGTGATGTCATGTACATTTCCTTATTTGAGCCTCACATGTGCATGAAAAGATAGTGAAGGCATTCTTTCTGAGAAAGGGAGGAAAGTGGAGAAAGTGAGAGCAAGAGGCGAAGAAGTGACTTGCCTTAAGTCAGTGACCGATCAGGAGAACTCAGGGATCCATGCAGTGTTCTTTTCACTGGCCCTTTCTTCCAAACTATCTGCTTGCCTCAAGATTTTTTTTAGCTGCATGTAAATAGGGAAAGAACTAGAAATGTTTTAGGTGGTAGTGATATGGAGTGTCTGCTTTGTACTCAGTACTGAGGCAGACACAAAGAAAACACTGTCCTTGTCCTCAAAATATTTATAGCCTAGCTGGGGGGAAGGAACATGGAGACAACAAAATAATAATAAACCATACTGTAAAGTGAAAAACATCAGGTTACGAAAATGTGTATGCTAAAAGTATTTATAAAGTTTTATTCATTTTCATTTATTTCATTTGCTTAAAATAGAACATCTAGCTTGATTACACTGCTCTTAAAGAGGGGCATTTGGCTTCTTTACTTTCCTTAACTGATCTAATCTTCTCACACACTCCCACCCTTCCAATTAAAGTTATCTCAGTCTCCTCCAGATTAAATAGTCTCTTGTGGTTTAACAGTCTATTTTGATTTAAAGTGGTCTCTATCAGGTAAATGCTCATCAATTCAAAGTCCAGTTCCCTAACAAGGCTGTTTTTCCCCCACCCCCTTCCCCCAGATGGAGGCTGTGGGGGTACGGGGGGAGGGGGGAAGGAGGTGAGGGGATGGTTGATGCACACTAGCTGCTCCCCAACTAAAGGCTGGGCTAATTTTTAGATTTCCCCCTGAAGGGGTCCCTTCTGGGTCACAGTGGAGCCAAGACCAGTTTGGGATTGCTGCTCTGCTTCATCTGTCTAGTCACAACCCATGCAGTTCTACTCTTGCTCTACCCAACCCACACTAGGGTGGGATCTCCCTGAACTGAAGTCTCCTAGGTTTCTTTTGGTGGGCAGAGAGAAGTCTCCTTTCCCTTTGCTCTCCCCTCCAGGAATTCGGTCCAGAGAATATTGGTCAGGATACACCTGTCTACTCCGCATTCCCCCAAGCCATTCTTTTTTCCCTCCATAATCCTCCAACCAAACTCATCCCTCTCCCCCCAGTTCACATCCCTCATCCTTGGAGTTTCCCTATTCTTGGCTTTCAGTAAAACTCTATCTGTGTCTCTTAGGTTGATGAGAAATACAATAATTTTTTTAAATACTTCTCTATTTTCAACATTTGGCTTTCAAAACTCTTAATGTCTAATCAAAAATCTTATTTTAGAAGTCAAAAACTGAACATTGACTCTTTTTCCACTCTTTGCATTCCTGTCGTAAGAATCTGATAGTTTATGGAAAAAGGATGCTTTGTACAGAATGAGGGTTGCTGACATACAAGGAAGTGCAAAAGAGAAGAACACATTAACATAGTTCTAAAATATTTTCCCTGTTACATATGCATAGAAAAATAATCTGGAAAAATATACACCAAAATGTTAATAATGACCTTCTTTGGGTGGTGCTTTTTCAAGTTATTTTATCTTTACATCCTCTGGTATTTTCAGAATTTTTAAAAATGCCTGTGTATTGCTTTTGTAAACAGAAAAGGCAATAAAAAGATTTCCACTGGTGTGGGGGAGAGGATAAAAGCACAGAACTTTACATATGAGAAGTATCTCAAGACCATGCTCTCCAATTAATTGCCAAATAAGTGATTGAGCCATAGTTGTCACATCTGAGGTGTGCCTTTCTGAGTCACATCTTTTCTTTTCTCTTCTTTTAAAAATTAAGATATAACTCACATATGATAAAATCCACCCTTTTGAAGTGTACAACTCAGTGGTTTTAGTATTATTTGTAAAGTTTTACAACCATCACCACTGTTTAATTCCAAAACATTTTCATCATCCCAAAAAGAAACCCCGTCCCCATTACCAATCACTCCCCATTCCCCCTTCCCTCAGACCCTGGCAACCACTAACCTATTTTCTGTTTCTATGGAATTGCCCATTCTCCACATTTCATGGAAAATAGAATCATACAAAATGTGGCCTTTTGTGTTTGGTTTCTTTCATTTAGCATAATATTTTCAAGGTTCATCCATGATGAGTCATATTTTTCTTGATCTCCTTTTCTGAAAAGCTTTTCCCTCAGTGCTGCGATAAGACTCGTATTGGTTCCTCCACCCTTGCTGTACAGTCAATACAATGTAAAAAAGTCAGACTACTTCTTGCTCCAAAGTTGTATTACAATTAAACACCAAAAAATTGTATTTGGCTTTGGATTACAAAGCAGTGGTGTAGGGGGAGAAGGGGACGCAGGAATCGGTTTAGGCCCAATGACTTAGCTTCCATGGAATCTGAGGTTGATATGATAAGCTTATTGATATGATAAACTTATTTCCTCACAGTTCTGGGGACTAGAAAGTCTAAGATCAATATGCTGGCAGATTTGGAATCTGATAAAGGCTTTCTTCTTATTTTGCAGATGGCCACCATCTTTCTGTGACCTCATATTGGTGGTGGGGGGGAGAGTTCTCATGTTACTTCTTATAAGGGCATTAGTCCTATCTTGAGTGTTCTACTCTCATGACTTATTCTGATTCTAATTACCTGCCAAAGACCCCACCTCCAAATACCATCGCAATAGGGATTAGGGTTTCAACATATGAGTTTTGGAGTGACACACACATTTAGCCCATACCACAGAGATTGCGGCCAGATTGAGAACATCTGCTCTAGAAAAATTCCCTTTTTTTTTTTTATTATTCATTAGAGTTTCAGCCTTAAGTCCCAATCTTGTCTCCTGTTCTGATAAACTGGGTGGGATAACACAGACTTGAAGCCCTCTTGGCCCTATAGAGAAACTTGTATGTCTTCTACTGAATCCTACTCTAGGGACAGGAGGCACTGCTAGGTGCCTGTTCTAGATACACAATCCAGAGGAAGAAGTGAGTGAATAACAAGGAGGATGAGAATTTTGACATCACTCCTAATATGGTCCCTACATTATGTTCTACATGTATTCTTGATGTCATCCTTCCTTCTCATCAGAGCTTCTGTCCCTTGAGAATACAGTAGTGAGATGGGGGAAAGCATTAGCTCCTTAGCATGGGATGGAGAAAGACTTTGGTAAGCAGTGGATGCCTTCGCCCAGGTTCATGAATAAATTGAGGGCAGATTCAGGGTAAGCAAGAAAGAAGTGACACTGAGGAAGAAACATCCAGAAGACATGGACTTGAACTGAAGCAGCAGATCTTTCTCAATGGATGGTTCAAGTCTTTGAATTCCCTCTGTTTAAGGGTCTGGCAAAGCTCAAATTTATCAAGCTTTAAAGCATTATATAAATTATAATCATATAAAGCATTTGTTGGCAGTTGTTTCAGGGAAGAGATAGGGCATTTTCTCAAATATAAAAAGAGGAAGAGTTCTATTTTTCTTAGTGACTGCTTTTTCTGGCCTTTTATAAGTAGTCCTCTCTGTCTCACTTTGGTTGGTTCCTATGAGTGGCTGGGTGAGTTTATTGTCCCATCTCCTTGGTGATCAAGTTGGAAGATCCTTTTTCATTCCATCTCAGAAAGGAGGTCCCACATAGTTCTATATCATCTGCAGGAGACTCAGTCTGGGGCCAAATCACCAACTGACCTTGTTCTGACTATTGAGTCATGAGTGATACATGAGCAAGACACAGAAGGATTGAAAACTTCTAATGGGCTTTACTGTCAAAAGGTGCTATTTTTAACGACCAAACGTTATTTTTAATATTAATAAATATGATAGTTCCAATTGATAGAAAGAGTTGTCAAGGAAAATAGAGATGTACATTTTGCTAAGCTTGATGATTTTTCTTTAGTCTTCATCTTACCTGACCCTATCAGTAGTATCTGACAGTTGTTATATTACTCTTTTCTTGAAATACTTTTTGCACTTGACTTTGGGGACATTCCACTTGTCTGACTCCTATCTTGTAGGCTGTTTCTTTTCTATTTCCTTTATGGTTTCTCCTCATCTTCCCAAACACTTGGCATATTTGTTAAAAACACTGGTTGGTGCCCAGTTTCTATCTCAATAAATTCTAATTCCATTGGTCCAGATTGGAGCCAATGTATTTTTTTCAAGATAGTTAAGATGAGAAATTTTATGTTATGTGCATTTTACCACAATTTCAAAAAAACCTTTTTTTTAAAGATCCTTAGGTGATTATTACTAGTAGCCAGGACAGAAACTTCTGGCTTATCGGTTGACAACACTTTAATTTATATCTCTAGCTTGTACCTCCTCCATGAATGCCTGAATTATCTATCCATCTGACAGCCTAACATCTCTACTTAGATGTCTAATAAGCTTCTTAAACTTAGCTGAACCAAAACCAAATTTCTTATTACCCATCTCACACCCACTCCTCCTACAGTCCCCCACGAAAATCTTTGGAGTCTTTGTTAACTCTTCCTTTCCTCTCATATTCCACACCCAAACCATCCGCAAATCTGGTTGGCTATGTCTTCAAAATATATTCAGAACCTGACAATCCTTCATCATCTTTATTTAATCTGGCCAAGCCACCATCATCTCTCACTTGGATTATTGTAGTAGCCTCCTAATTGGTCTCTCTGCTTCTGCCCTTGTCCACAAACAGACTTTGTAAAAGTTAAAACAGATAGCATTTTTCCTCTTTGTCACATCCTTCAACTGTCTTCTCTTCTCACTCAGAGAAAAACCTAAAGTCCTTAGAATAGTCCACAATCCCCACCTATTCAGCCCCTTAATCTTTACATCTCTCACTCTTTACCACATTCTGTCTACTCTGCGCTGCAGTTACTGTGGCCATCCTGCCCTAGTTAGCACACTCCTATCTCAGGGCCTTTGTTCTTCCTGAAGCCTCCAAGGCTTCAAGTGGTTACCTTGTACAAGGTCATACAACCAGTAAGTGGCAGAGGTGGGTTAGAATACCACCTCTGATTCTAAATCCAATGTTTTTACTATTGTACCATGTGGCCTCTCTACTGTATGTATTCATTCAGTCATTAAACAAGTGCTTTCTCCGTACTGCGGTATAGCAGCCAACAAGACAAAGTCCTTAACTTTGTAGAGCTCACATTCTAACTGGAGGAGATAAAAAAATAAATTTAAACATAGTGTGTTAGATGGTGCTAAGTGCTATGGAGAAAAACAAAACAAGGCAAGAGAGATAGGAAACCCAGAACAGGAGTTGCTATCTTATTAATCTATTGGAGGTCAGGAAGACCACACAATAAAGTGACATTTGATCAGAGACCTGAGCAGACAAGGAAGGGTGAGGATAAGCCATAGGCATAGAGCAGGGGAAAGGATTTAAGTCAGAGAGTAGTCAAAGGAGTTCACATTTCCTTTTGATTTATTTGCAATCTAACTATCAACATACTGAAATATTTCTAAACTGTGGCTCACCTGTGTTTTGAATGTTTTTGGAAGTGGTATGGATGGATTACTCTTGCCCAGACATGCTTGTGACTAGGTAACTGGTAGGGGTTTAAGTTTGCTACCAAAACAAAGTCCCTCTGACTTATAGAAGCATATATCTATCAAGTTGTTGAGAGTATGGGCTCTAGAGTCAGAAAATCCCAGCTCTACTATGGGTACTGTTTGTATAACCTAAGACAATTTACTACCCTCTCCTAAGGCCCACCCAAACTTACAATGTGGGGATGATCACAGCAGGTCAGTTTTCAACCATTATTCACCTATTCTTTGTTCTAATTGATTAGTCATATCAGTAGCTAATTTTTTTCAATATCATCCTTAGATAAGGGTATTTACCTCATGGGAGTCATTGTGATAATGGAATGAGATAAATGCTTATTATTATTATATTTATCATTATTATGATAATCTAAATCAAGTGTTAGCAAACTATGGCCCATAGGCCAAACCTAGGCCTGCTTCCATCTTTATATCATGGAGATGTCCCCAATGAGTTCTGAGGTCAAATTTCCAGAAACTAAAAGCTACATTTGGATTCATGATGATCAGGGAGGCAATGAAATGCATAAGTGTGTCCATTTTCTGGTTGCTCCTTGCTCCCTAGTCTCATATCCTGGTGTTAGCCTTCACTTTGCAGAACTGGATTAAGACAGGGGACAGAATGTGTTTTCAGAGAAGGCAGAAGGAGAAGACGTTTTCTTTGTAAATTTGAGTGGGGCTTAGGGTCAGATTTACTCTTTATGGCATCTAGGTCCTTAAAAAAATCATTTGGGCCTTAGTTTTGATTTTGCTCCTTTAGAACCAGTAAGTGCTTTAGGAATTTTAGTATTTTTTAAAATTTGTTTTAGCCATATTTCTTTAAAAAGTGGACACAGTTCTGGGGCGCCTGGGTGGCGCAGCCGGTTAAGCGTCCGACATCAGCCAGGTCACGATCTCACGGTCCGTGAGTTCGAGCCCCGCGTCAGGCTCTGGGCTGATGGCTCAGAGCCTGGAGCCCGTTTCCGATTCTGTGTCTCCCTCTCTCTCTGCCCCTCCCCCGTTCATGCTCTGTCTCTCTCTGTCCCAAAAATAAATAAACGTTGAAAAAAAATTTTTTTTAAAAAGTGGACACAGTTCTAAGCTTTCAACTAAATCAGGCTGAGCCCAAAGGAAATCAGACAGTAGTCACAAAATTATAGAGGTCAAAACCCCAAAACACCAGAGGTTCATGTACTCCTTTCCATTTTTCTTTAGTTTGATTGGATGCTGGTGGGAATTTGTGTCCTTGGGGATGCTGATAATAAGTTGGTGATGGTCTCATTCTACTTCAGAAATATGCAGCAGACTAAAAACTCATGACCTTGGGGTGCCTGGGTGGCTCAGTTTGTTGAGTATCCAACTCTTGATCTTGTCTCAGGTCATGATCTCACAGTTTATGAGACTGGTCTCTGTGCTGACAGTGCAGAACCTGCTTGGGATTCTCTCTCCCTCTCTCTCTGCCCCTCTCCTACTTGCATGCTTGCGTGTGTGTTCTCTCTCTCTCAAAATAAATAAATACACTTAAAAAAATGACCCCAATGTTTTGCAAAGAGAAGCTTGAAATATTTCTTAATTAATATTTATTTATTAATAAATTTAATATTAATATTAAATATTCCCTTCTTGGGGAGAAGATAAAATAAATATATTTTCCTCTTATTTAGGATATGATTAACAAACACTTTTACCCTGCTTTATAAATATCTTGTAATCTTTGTTTTCCAGGAAAGATCTCATTTCTAATCAATTGTTCATAGAAGATCAATCAGTAACTCAATCAATCTCTGTTTCCAGGAAAGATCTGACTTCCAATCAATTGTTCATGGAAGATCAACCAGAAAAGGTGAGAGACAGAAGTTTATGAAGACTCCTCTTGCAGTGGTGGAAGTGAATGGGCTGTGCCTTTGCCTGGACCAGAACACAAACTAGGTCCAAACACGTGACCTGCCACCTGAGGCCCAGGAATTGCTGAACAGCTGAGCAGCTGGGCCAGGGGAAGGTCTTGACACAGACTTTGGGGACTTTTGGCTTTCTCTGCTGAGGTAGTGCAAGATGACTCCTCAGTCTTGAAGGACCCTGAGTGTGTCCCCTGCCAGGAGTAGGCCTCCTTGTCTCCCACTTCCATAGTCTTTCCCTTCCCAAAATAGGGTTTTCAATCCTTACCCCAACTTTATCCTAACTGAAAAAAATTCAGCTATCTGGTTGGAAGGAGAAAGGAGGCATAGAACAAAGATGTATGATTGAAGGGGCGTACCGTAGCCTGCACGTAGTCTGCACGCCTTGCTGGCTGTGTCACAGGTTCTGTGCCTTCTCCCTGCTCCTTCTGGCTCCCTGCTCAGCCCCCTCAGTTTAAACTGACTCCCAGCAGAGCTTGTACTTCTTTCCTGTCAAAACTAGCCCTAGAGAAAAGGCCCAGTAAGGTCATTCATGCTGAGGTAGCAATGATCAGTATTAACTTTGAAGGGTATTTGCATTTTATCCTAGGAAAACCTCATTCACATCTAAGGGCAGTGGAGCTTTTTCTTCACCATGAAAATGACAGGCTACAAAAGCTGCTGCTTATTGCAGCTAATCTCAAATATGAGATCGTATGTGAATATATGAACATAATTTAAAATAATTTTAAGAAAGAAAAAAGCCGTCGCCATCTAAACTGGTTTATTCTAGTTGTTCTGAAAGCTAAAGATTTAGAGTCAAACACTAGAGCCAAAGGAGATAATCATCTCTTAGTCTTTCAGAAGAAGATTTCAATCCCTTTTGGCTTTCCTCCAGGGATATCTGAACAGGACACTACGTGGCTGAAAAGCAAAAGCTTTCAGTGTTTTGTAACTGCAATCAGTCCTATGCATTAATTTTTGGGAGGGACGAAATTATGAAAACTTTCATATTCAGGGGAGGAGCTCTATGGCTCTGTGGGTTTTTCTTCTTTTTTTTTTGTGGGAGGAGATGAAAGGTTTCATTTTAGTTAATGTTTTTGTTTTTGTTTTTAAAATGGCAAAAAATAAAATGCTTCACTGGCACACAGCAAACTTTCCCATAAAACTCCCTTAGGCCATGGACTAAGTAAGCACACACACGTAGTGCCGGGAGGGTTTTTATGGCTTCCTTTTTTTCCCTTGCAAAGAAAAAAATGAGCACAGGATCAAAATAAGTTAGAACTTAAACCATATTTCAGTCTCATCATTTGGACTTCTATTCTGCCTCTTAATAATCACTACAAGGATTTGGTTTTGTCAAAAAGAAGTCAAATAACCATATTACCTTCTTTTGCTCCGGGCTTCCAGAAGAGACATAAACACGGGGACTTCTGTGAGCTGAGCTCTTGCTCATATTTAAAAACCTTTCTGATTTGGCCAGTACCTCCCAGGCAGCCTCCTATGAGCCACAGGACAGTCCTTCTGAAGACAAGGATATTGTCCTGTCTTAGCAGGCTGTTCATTACCTGATCTCTCCAGGAGCAGGGAGATCCTGGCTGGTTGTCAGCCTCAGCTCCAGTCTTTAAAACTAACAGGCCCAGGGGGCACCTGGGTGGCTCCGTTGGTTAAGCGTCTGACTTTGCCTCAGGTCATGATCTCACCGCTTGCCCCATGTAGGGTTCTGTGCTGACAGCTCAGAGCCTGGAGCGTGCTTTGCATTCCGTGTCTCCCTCTCCTCTCCTCTCTCTCTCCACCTCCCCTCTCCCCTCCCCCCTCAAAACTAAATAAATGTTAAAAACAAACAAACAAACAAACAAACAAAACCCCCTAACAGGCCCAGTAATTCCTTCTAACACTAACACAGCAATCCACTCTGTTGATTGGGCCAATTGCAATCAGATGAAATCAGGAGGACGTTTTTCTCTATTAGAGGTAACTGGCCCATGAGGTTGGGATTTAGGAAGTAAGCAAAAGCTTTCTTAGAATTCTCAATTTCCTAATGTTGAGCAGGAGTGAACCCCGCCCCCACCCTCCCTGAACCTCAACTTCCTACTCTAGAAAGAAAGGAAGATTATTGATTATTTTATAAAAAAAAGATGTTTATTTTCATGTAGTCACATACACTCCATATTGTGAATATAAACATTACATTTAAACTTCATCGGGATCAGAGAAAAACTTTCATAAACATACTGGAGGAAAAAAATCACAACATGTCAATAGACTTCACTTTGTAAGAATTTAATACTTCTCTATGACAAGAGAAACTATAAATAAAATCAAAAGTCAAATGACAAATGGGAAGATATTTATAACGCATATAACAGGCAAGGATTAATCTGTTTTACTGGTAGAGGATTCTTACAGAGCAATAAGAAAAAAAATCCCTAATATCCTGTTGTCAAAGTGGGGAAATAAAGCAATCTTGAAAAACAAGCTGAAGGACTTACACTATTAGATATTATTTGACTAACAATTGTGATATTGGATCAATAATATAAAACCAGTCAACCAATGGAACAGAATGGAGAAACAGAACTGCATATATATGGTCACCCGATTTGTGGCAAAGTCACAAAAAATATTTGTGGCTAAATATTGTAAGACAGATGTTCTTTAATGGTGCTTTATGGAATAAAATGTATCCGGACCCATACCTCATACTACACACAAAAATCAACTCTAAATGGATTACAGAGCTAAACATGAAAGAGAAAAAAATAAAACTCTCAGAGGAAAACACAGAAGAATACCTTCATGTTCTTGGAATGGGCAAAAGTTATTTAAGCGATCACAAAAAGCAGTAAACATTAAAGAAGAATATGATAAATTGACCATATTAAAATGAAAAACTTCTGTTCATCCAAAGATACTACTGATGGAGCAAAAAGGGAATACACTGAATGAGAAAAGATACGTGCATACATGTATTCAACTTACTGACAGAAAAAAAACCACAAAGATTTGAACAGGTACTTCACAAAAGAATATATCTAAATTGCCAATAAACATATGAAAAGGACCTCAATATCATTCATCAGGAAAATTACCCGATGAGATACTGTTACGCACCCACCAGATGGCTAAAATTAATAAGACTGATGATAAGACTGGGTGGCTTAGTTGGTTAAGTGTCCGACTTCGGCTCAGGTCATGATCTCACAGTTCGTGGGCTTGAGCCCCGCGTCAGGCTCTGTGCTGACAGCTCAGAGCTTGGGACCTGCTTCGGATTCTGTGTCTCTCTCTCTCTCTCTCTCTCTCTCTGTTTCTCCCCCACTCACACTCTGTCTGTCTCTCTCTCAAAAATAAATAAAGCTTAAAAAAATTAAAAAAAATAAGACTGATGATAGTAAATACTGGCAAGGATACGAAGCAACTATGACTCTCATACATTACTAATGGGATGCAAATTGGTATGTCCATTTTGGAAAAATATTTGACAATATCTCTTAAAGCTAAGTATATATATACACACAGCAATTCCACTCCTATGTAACTATCTAACAGAAATGTGGACATATGTTCTTCAAAAGACATGTCACGGCAGCACTATTCATAATATGCTCACCAACGGATAAATAAGTTGTCGTATACTCACACAACAAATGCCATCAGTTAATAAGAAGAAACAGTCTACAACCATATGCAACAATGTGAATGAATTTCGCAAACATATATTTTGGGAAAGGAGCCAGACACAAAATGGTACGTACCTTGTAATTCCATTAATATACAGTACAAACACAGGTAAAATAATCTTTTTGTTGTGCTAGTGAGAGTGGAAATAACCCATTCTGAACAGTGTTTTGGTAAAATAGCAGAATGGATCAAAAGTCTTAAAAAGCTTCATGCCTGTTGACTTCCTAAACTCCATCCTAAGGAAAGAATTGTAGATGCCCATGTAGATTTACATTAAAAGATATCCATGATAGAGTTCTTACAATAATAAAAAGTTGAAAACTGATAAATATCTATAAAAGAGAGGTAATTAATTAACTTTGGTATTGATGAAGTATTATGCAACCACTAAATATCAGGTTTTTGAAGAATATTTACTATTATCCAGTAGTCATGGTTTAATGTTCAGTAAAAATGTAGAATAGAAATCTATTTATATAATGCAGTCCCAATTTTATAATATATATACCCTCATATATATATATATACACACACACACACACACACACACACACACACACATACATAAAAGGAGGAAGGAAAAATACCATGAGGTCAATAATGGTCATTTCTATGAAGAGCATTTACATTTAATTCTTTAAAAAATTTTCCCTATTTGTCCCTAGGGCTAAACTCCAACATTCTGTCATATCCTTGAACCTATCACAAAACATAACTCAATACCTCTTTGTTCCCCAGGAGGACTATAATAGGACCAAATGTTGATTTTTACTGAAAATTTTATAGGAAAGACAGATGAGAGTTTTACACTGTACAGTTCACAGCAATTCAAATATTTCTTTCAGGTGTGTCTTCTGATGGTTAATTTTTTGTATCAACTTGACTGGGCCACAGGATACCCAGATAATGTTATTTCTAGGTGTGTCTGTGAGGATGTTTCCAGAAGAGATTAGTATCTGAATTTGCAGATGTTGAGTAAGACAGATTGCTGTACCAATGTGGGTAGGCTTTATATCATTCATTGAAGGTCTGAATATAGCAAAAGGTGGAGGAAGGGAGAATTTCTTTTGTCTGCCTGACTACTTGACCTGGACATTGGTATTCCCCTGTCCTCTGGAGCTTACTCCATTGGCTCTCTGGTTCTCAGTCCTTCAAACTTGGACTAGAACTTATACCATCAGTTCTTTTGGTTCTCAGACCTTTGACTTGGACTGGAATTACAACACCAGCTTTCCTGAGTTTCCCACTTGCTTCTCAGTCTCTATAACCATGTGAGTCAAATCCTTATAGTAAGTTTCTTTATATATACCCTATTGGATGACATATAAATCACTTTGTATATATCCTATTGGTTATATATTTCTTTATATATCCTGTTGATTCTGATTTTCTGGGTAACCCTGACTAATACATGCTTCATCCCTCAATTCTTTCCAGCTACAAACCGAACCAGATTTTCTTTTTGTTGTCTTTCCCTGGGTAGGACCAAGACAGGCTGGTTTCTGGCTTCCTCAATTCTAGAGCGTGATTGGCCCAGGCTTCCAGATCTCTCTTCCTTTCTTATGCAGAAGAATTCACTTTCCCACATATGCATACAGCCATCACCCACTCAGCAAAAACAAACAAAACTTCTTGCCAAAGTTCAATAAGTTCATGTTACTTTCAGAATCAGAAAATTCTGAAATACTCATAGCAACTCCATAGAGAGAAAGTTTTCTCTAGGCAGCTCCAGTATTAATGAAAATGTGTAATCTGCAAAATCAAGTCCTACTAGTTAAAATTAACCTTAAGGCCAGAAATTCCTGAACCTAAAAAAATATGCATATCAGGTACAAATTTGTCTGATAATTTGAATTATCTGTGCAGCAGCTCCCCTTGGTGACAGCAGAGATTGAAGAACTGTTTGTATTAGCACTAGCCTTATATAACATGGATCAATAACCAGATGAAACAGCTAATTCTGGACCCAGAGAAAATAGTGGCATGAGCAAACATAAGAATTAGGTGGTTTGGAACTCATTCCTGCTTAGTTTTTTTTAGTAGTAGCATAATTATCTTCCTGAGTCTCTAGTGTCCTAAGAGGCTTAAATTATTAATCTAGACCTTTCTCCTTTTTTAATACGTGAATTCAATGCTATAAATTTCCCTCTTAGCATTGCTTTCACTGCATCCCACAAATTTTGTTAAGTTGAATTTTCATTTAGTTCAAAATAGTTAAAACATTTTTTGAGATTTATTCGTTGATCAATGTGTTATATAGAAGTGCATTGTTAAACAGCCAAATGTTTTAGGATTTCCACCTATCTTTCTGTTATTGATTTTCTAGTTTAATTCCACTGTGGTTTGAGAGCATACTTTGTATGATTCTTATTCCTCTAAATTTGTTGATGTGCTTTTTTTTTTTTTTTTTGAGAGAGCACAAGCCAGAAGGCAAGTGGGGGAGGGGTGGGGACAAGGGAGAAAATCTTAAGCAGATTCCAGGCCCAGTGCAGATATCACGACTGTGACATCATGATCTGAGCCGAAATCAAGAGTCAGGCGCTTAACTGCCACCCAGGCACTCACCCCTGATGTGCGTTTTATGGTCTAGAATGTAGTCTATCTTGGTGAACGTCTGTGTAGGCTTGAGAAGACTGTGTATTCTGTTGTGGGATGAAGTATTCTATAAATGTCAATTAGCTCCAGTTGATTAATGGTTTTGCTCAGTTCAACTATATCCTTCCTGATTTTCTGCCTATTGGACATGCCACTTACTCATGGAGGGGTGTTCAAATCTCCAACTATAATAGTGGATTCATCTATTTCTCCTTCCAGTTCTATCAGTGTTGTTAGGCACATACACATTCAGGATTAGTATGCTTTCTTGGAGAATCGATGCCTTTATTATGAATACTTTTCCTTGGTATTGATATTGCCATGATAATTTTCCATGTTCTGAAGTCAGCTTTATTTGAAATTAATACAGCTACTCCAGCTTTCTTCTGATTAGTGTTCCTATGGTATATCTTTCTCCATCTCTCTACTTTTAATCTGTATGTGTCTTTACACATAAAGTGGGCTTCCTATGGGGGCACCTGGGTGGCTCAGTTGGTTGAGCATCTGACTTCGGCTCAGGTCATGATCTCACAGTTTGTGGGTTTGAGCCCCGCATCAGGCTTTGTGCTTACAGCTCAGAGCCTGGAGCCTGCTTCAGATTCTGTGTCTCCTTCTCTCTCTGCCCCTCCCCCGCTCATGCTTTGTCTCACTCTGTTTCTCAAAAATAAATAAATGTAAAAAAAAAAAAAGTTTTTAAAAAAATAAAGTGGGCTTCCTATGGACAACATATGGTTTTTGTCCACCTTTTCAGTTTCTGTCTTATTTTATTTTATTTTTTAAAGTTTATGCATTTATTTTGAGAGAGAGTGTGTGTGTACATGCACACACAGAGAGAGGGGCAAAGAGAGAGTGAGAGAGAGAATCCCAAGCATGCTCTGGGCTGTCAGCATAGAGCCCGACAAGGGGCTCTATCTTATGAATTGAATCATGAGATCATGATCAGAGCTGAAATCAAGAGTCAGGCGCTTAACTGACTGAGCCTGAGCCACTCAGGTACCTCTTGGTCTCCATCTTTTAACTGGTATATTTTCATTCACATTTGAAATGATTATTTATATAATTGGATTAACAGCTACCATAGTCGTAACTGTTTTCTATTCATTGCAATTGTTCTTTGTTTCTTGTGTTCCCCTCTTTTTCTGCCCTCTCTATTTTTTTTTTAATTTTTTTCAACGTTTATTTATTTTTTTTTGGGACAGAGAGACAGAGCATGAACGGGGGAGGGGCAGAGAGAGAGGGAGACACAGAATCGGAAACAGGCTCCAGGCTCCGAGCCATCAGCCCAGAGCCTGACGCGGGGCTCGAACTCACGGACCGCGAGATCGTGACCTGGCTGAAGTCGGACGCTTAACCGACTGCGCCACCCAGGCGCCCCTGCCCTCTCTATTTTTAACTGGGCATTTTATACTGTTCCATTTTCTCTTGGCACATTAACTATACCATTTTAAAATAATAAAAAAAGTTTCCCTGAAGTTTGCAATAAACATTTACAAATAATCCAAGTCTATTTTATTTATTATTTTAAATTTTTTTAAGTTTATTTATTTTTGAAGGAGAGAGAGAAACAGTGTGAGTGGGGAAGGGGAAGAAAGAGAAGAGAGGGAGACACAGAATCTGAAGCAGGTTCCAGGCTCTGAGCTGTCAGCACAGAGCCCAATGCGGGGCTCGAATCCATGAACTGGGAGATCATGACCTGAGCCAAAGTCGGATGCTTAACTGACTGAGCCACTCAGGCACCCCTAAGTCTTATTTGAAAATAACATTGTGTTGCTCAACTGGCAGGATGGGTGCCTTATCACAGGGTATTCTCAGTTCTGCCTTCCTGTCTCACAATTTGCTATCATTCATTTCACTCATTCATAAGCTATAGTCACCCAGTACATTATTGCTATTGTTATTTTTTTAAACAAACAGCTGTCAGATTAAGAATAACAACAATATAAGCTTTCATTTTACCTTTATTAGTTTCTTGCCTAACATCCTTCTCTGTCTCTCTCTTTTTTTCATGTAGATTCGAATTTCTGGCCTCTATAGTTTTCCTTTTCTGTGGAGAACTTCTAACATTTTTTTCAAGGGCCCATCCACTGGTGACAAATTCCCTCACTTCTTTTTGTCTGAAAAAGGATTTATTTCTCCTTCATTTTTGAAGACAATTGTTACAGAATACAATTTGGTGGTTCTTACATTTCAATACATTACTTATTTCATTCCATTCTCTTCTTGTTTACATGGTTTCTAAGGAGAAGTCTTATGTGATTCTTATCTTTGTTTCCTCTGTAATTAAGGTGTTCCCCCCTCCCCCACTTTGGCTTTCTTCAGGATTCTTCTCTTCTAAAGACAAATATCAGATCTTTCTAAACAAAAATAATAAATGTTATATGATCAAGAAAGACAAAGCAAAATGAATGCCACAAACAATGATAAAGTTAAAGGGCAAACTAAAAAAACACTTGGAATGGTGGAAAAAAAGGTTAATAGTCTTAATAAATGAAAAGCTTACTTACAAGATAAAGCTTAATGTTATGAAAGAAAACTAGGCAAAGAACATGAAAAGGAAACCCACAAAAGAAGAAATTAAAATGGACAATAAACATATATAACAAAAAAAATCTTTGGTACCCGCAAATGAAATTAATTTAAGAAGGAGAAATATATATGTACATATATATATACACACACATATATGTATATGTATATATGTACGTATATGTACATACATATACATATATATATTTCAGTTTATTTATTTTGAGAGAGAGAGAGCACACGAGTGGGGTAGCGACAGAGAGAGAAGGAGAGAGAATTCAAAGCATGCTCCATGCCATCTGTGCAGAGCTTGCAGTGGGGCTCGAACTTATAAACCATGAGATCATGACCTGAGCTGAGATCACTAGTTGGACGCTTAACTGACTGAACCACCCAGGCACCCAGGAGATATATTTTTTAACCTCTCAGATTAACAAAGATTTGAAAATGTTTGCTGCATATGAGAAAGCACACTATCATAATCAGCTGATGGTATGTATATGGTTCCAATTCTGGAAGGCAATTTGGCAAAATTTAGAAAATTCATTCAAAACATCCACTTCTTTTGATTCAGCAATTTCACTTCTAGGAATCTATTGTGAGGAACTAATTGGACAAATAGACAAAGATGTACGTATAGAGTTGTTTATTATGGTAGTGCTTATAACAGTGAAGAATTGGCAACACCTTTAATATACAAAAAGAGTTTGTTTTTTTAAGTTGATTTTAAAAAATAAAAAATGAGAGAAGAGAGATAAGAGATAAGGGAGAAAAAAACCAGTTTGAAATAGGCAAACAGGTCCTTATCATCATAAAGACTTGCCTTCCTAAGTGGCAATCCTTCATAGAGAATGGAAAGAGCAGAATGCAATGTGACATCCTATACGTATGACACCCTCTCATCTCTGAAGACCAAGAAGTTTGCACCCCCTGACAAGATGGAGCTTACCTCCTTGGCTCCACAAACACATATCACCCCATTATTCCCTTTGAAGGCTGGAGATGTAGCTCCTTCACTCAAAACTATCCCGTTGAGACAGTAGGAGAGTGTCTCCAGATTTATCAGTCTTATACTGGGAAAATTGGCAACTGCACAGTGTTACTTCTCTGGGCCAGGAGGTGTGGAAGGGAAATCAGAATATGGTAGATACTCAATACGTCCTTGGATGCAGCCAAGGCAGCCAGGATACGATGTCAGCATGCCCAGTCCATCCTGTTCCCCATTGAGTGAAACGAACTACCTACAAATGCAGGGCCTGGAGTTTTCCCATATAACTTCCCATTTTGTACCAATTCTGCTACGTTCTCAAATCCTCCCACATTCCTTTGGCTCCAGACCTAGGCTCCTGGTCTCATATTAGGTGCCCTGTCTATGGAGACCCTTTCTAGGAAAGTCACTCCAGCCTGACTGGACTACTTGGTCTCCTGGCATTCTCTCCCTATCGTTAACCAGGGAAACTAGAATATGCCACCTCCATGCTGCTCCCCAATCTTGGTGGGCCCATACACCCCACACCAATCTCTCCTCCACCTCAGGGAAGAGGGATCAGAAACAAAGGGATATATTTATTAGATCAAAGAGTGTTAAAAGTTAGAAGGAATGATTTTTGTCTTAGCTAAACTGACCTCATTTAAAGCAAAATGACTTGCTCATGGTCACACAGTTAATTCCAATGTAACATGACACCTACCTACCAAGTTGGGTCTTTTTGCTTTATTTTATTTAAAACAAAATTTTATTGGGGCACCTGGGTGGATCAGTCAGTTAAGTGACTGACTTTGGCTCAGGTCATGATCTCACAGTTCGTGGGTTCAAGCCCTGCATTGGGTTCTGCACTGACAGCTTGGAGCCTGGAGTCTGCAGCCTGCTTTGGATTCTCTGCCTCCCTTTCTCTGCCCCTCCCCCGCTCTCTCTCTCTCAAAAAATAAACATTAAAAAAAAAACCCAGAAAACAAAAAACCCACAAAATTTTTTGTTTTATTTTTTTCCCTGTTCCTAAGATTCCTAAGATCTCTAAGTGCACCTATGTGTGATTCAGCCTACATGGAAATAGACCCCAGGTCTTGTCCATGTCTTTGATCCTCCTATAAGGAGGAGGGAAATGTGCCATATCTTTTTTAAAGTTCTGTGCTACATGATTGTTTGACCCTCCTTCTAGGAAGAATGAAGCAGGCCTGGTGGGGTCCCAGCCTGGTACTTGATGCCCAGGGTGGGCAGGAGCAGACAGAGGCAGAATGAAAGAACCGAAACATTCCTGAAAAAATGCTCGGGGTCCAGCCAGCAGAACCCGCATCTCTTTGTGAAGGGGAGGCAGAACACAAGAATCAAGGGCAAAGTAAATACAGAAACAGTCTTGGGATTTGGGGGCTGGGGGTGTGTAGAGGAGGGATTTGAAAGATGTAAAAGGGGAATTGAGAGGAATTAAGGTGTCATTGGTGAAAGGGTGAATGAAGCCAGAGGACAAACTCCTTCATGGATGCTGAATGAAGGTGTGGGGTAAGTTAACTTAATTAAAAGTTACAAAGGGGGAGATGTGGAAAACTACCTAGTTAAGAACCTTCCATCTGCAGTCAGAGAACACAGTAAGACCTGACAACCAAACTGAATGTCTCACAGAGTCCAACTTTGCAGACAGCTATTTAAAGACTTTATAGTCCGTGAAAAAATTCTCCAGACTTCTTCCCATACTGTCCCAGCCACATTGCCCTAGAGAGGTGTAGGCACAAGTTCTCCCATATTCTCTAAGGGCTTGTACATCTCACCATACTTTCTGACTCAACCATGGAAAATCTATAATTATTTTTCCTGAAAACAGATTCCCGAAGTGTCTGTACCACCAGTGTTAAAGTAACTCTACTCAAACCCTTCCAGTCAGCCTTGACTTTCTCCCATCCATTCATTCAACAAATATTATTGAGTGCTTACTACATCATGTACACTGTGTGAGGTTCTGGGATATCCAATAGTCAACAAAACAAACTGATATTTGCCGCATGGGACATAGAGTCAAGCACTCAACAAACTGCATTGAATCTGTCTTTGTAATGATGGGGTCATATTAATTCTTTTCCTCTACCACCATTCCAGTTCAGTATTCCAACACCCTGAACTTTTCCAGTAGCCTCCTGTCTCTTTATTTGCATTATTTCCTGCACTCTGATCTATTTATTCTCTACCCATTCCTAAAGGTGATAGAGCATCTGTAACACATGAGATTTATAAATATAAATTCCTGGATCACAGCCCAGACCTACAGAATAAGAAGGGTGGTAAGCTCCCAATAATCTATACCATTTTTTATTTATTTTTTAATTTTTGAACATTTTTACTTATTTTTGAGAGACAGAGATAGACAGAGAGTGAGCAGGGGAGAGGCAGAGAGAGAGGGAGACACAGAATCTGAAGCAGGCTCCAGGCTCTGAGCTATCAGCACAGATCCTGACGTGGGGCTCAAACTCACAAACCATGAGATCGTGACCTGAGCCGAAGTCTGACGCTTAACTGACTGAGCCACCCAGGCGCCCCAAATCTATATCATTTTTAAAGCTAACTCTAGGATTCTGATGCACACCTGGGTTTGGGAACCACTGCTTCATATCACTATCAAATGCAATTCCGCTTGCTCCAAATTCTTGAAGAAGTTTTCTTTGTCTACAGAATAAACTAACATATTAGCTTGGCATGTAGTATTCCAGCCCGTCTATTCCAACTTTCTTTTGTTAAAATTCTAGTCCACCTTTAACTATATAACCTTGAGAAAATCACTTAAATTGGAAGGTACAAAATCAAAGGACACAGTCTTTATTAGTTGTCCATGCTACGTAAACTCTTCAGCAACTAGTTTTGTAAAAAATTTGAAGTAATACTGTATTTATGTTCTTTGCCAATTACCATTGTGGTGATGAGTTTCATCCCCATTCTCTGCTCTTTTCCTCTCCTATTTCCATTCCTTTCTGCTTCGTGGTTCTCTTCCTGATTTTTTTCTCATTTAAATAGTCATACACTTGCTAAAGCAAACTAGTTCATTCTTACATTGTTAATCATAGAGTAATACATGTTTGTTGTAAAACATTTTAATTACATGGAGGAAAAATACAATAAAAAGTAAAAGTGCCCTCTCCCTTCCACTCTAAGCCCACTCTTGAGAGGTCACCTCTATTAACAGTTTGGCGATACAAAGCTCTCCAACTTTTCTCATATTCCCACTTTCCATAGGGATTTTGCACCCGCTGTCTGTATTTTTACACTCCCAAACAGCTCTGTCTCTGTATTGGCTCAGATAAGGTTTTCTCCCTGACTTCAGCACCCATCCATGTCTTGCAAGCCACCTGAGGACACCGAAGACAATTACTCGCTTCCCACTACCTTCTTTCTGACTGCAAGAAAGAGACTGACTATAATGCACTATTGTTTTCCTGACTTCCTCTCAAAAAGTTTCTTCTCAAAAACTCTTCTTTCTACTATCACCTATTTTGGGGCCTCCTGTTGTGTGTAGGACCGTGCCTTTCTGCAGTGCATTTTACCAACTGGGAGAGGTGACTGACTACATGAGATGATTTTCCAAGTCCTAGAAGGATTTCCCATCACTCTTCCTCCTAAATATATTTTCCACTACAAGATGAAGTTTGGAATCCCTCCAATTTTTTTAGTAGCAGCTTTTATTGAGATATAATTTATACGCCATGTATTTAAAGTGTACAGTTTGATGGTTTTTAGTATATTTACAAACTCGTGCAACCATGACTATAATAAATTTTAGAACACTTTCATCACCCCAAAAAGAAACCCACACCCATTAGAAGCCACTCCATATTCCCCCATACCTTCCCAGTCCTAGGTAACCACTGACTAACTATCTCTCTTTATGGATTTGCCTATTCTGGATATTTCACATAAATGTGAAATCATACAGTATGTGTGGGGGTTTTTGTTACCGGCTTCTTTCAGTTAGCAATGTTTTCAAGTTTCATTCATATTGTAGCATGTACATATATTAGTACTTCATTCTCTTTTATTGCTGGATGATATTCCATTGTATAGCTAGATCACATTTTGTTTATCCATTCATCAGCTGATGGGTTTTGTCCACTTTTCACCTATTATGAATAATGCTGCTGTGAATACTCACGCACAAGTTTTTACATGGACATGTTTTCATTTCTTTTGGTATACATGCCAAGGAGTGGGATTGCTGGGTCATATGATAAATTCTATGCTTAACATCTTGAGGAACTGCCAAACTGTTTTCTAACATGGTTACCCCATTTGACAGCCCCACTGGTGTACAGTGTATGAGGGTTCAGATTCTCCACATCTTTACCAATACTTGTTATCTTCCATTTTTTTTAATAGCCATCCCGGTGGGTGTGGAGTAATATCTCATTGTGGTTCTGATTTGCATTTCCCTAATGACTAAGGATGCTGAGCATCTCTTCATATGCTTATTGGCGACTTTAATATATTTCTCAGAGAAATGTCTATTCATCTTCCTTGCCCATTTTAATAGTTTCTTTTTTTAAGTTTATTTGTTTATTTTGAAAGAGAGGGGTGGGGAGGGGCAGTGAGAGAATCCCAAGCAGGCTCTGTGCTGTCAGTATGGAGCCTGACATAGAACCTGATACCATAAACCGTGAAATCAGGACCTGAGCCGGAACCAAGAGTTGGACACTCAACTGACTGCGTGACCAGGCCCCCAGGGTTACTTGTTTTTTATTATCAAGTTATAGAAGTTCTTTATGTATTCTAGATTCAAGTCATTTATCAGTATATGATTTGCAAAATTTTCTTCCATTCTGTCAGTTGTCTTTTTACTTCCTCAAGGGTGACCTCTGAGGTGCACAATTTTTCAGTTTTGATATCCAATTTATCTATTTTTTCCTCTTGTTCCTTATGCTTTTGGTGTCATAATCAAGAAACCATTGACAAATCCAAGGTCAAGAAGATTTACACCTATTCTTCTAAGAGTTGTATGATTTAGCTCTTACATTTAGGTCTTTGATTCATTTGGGATTAATTTTTGTATATGGGATGAGATAAGGGTCCAGCATCATTCCTTTGCATGTGTCAATCCAGCTGTCTCAGTACCATTTGTTGAAGATACTTTTTTCCCCCATTGAATTGTCTTGGTACCCCTCTACCAATTTAAAAAGACAGAATACAATAAAGTTCTGTTTTTTGTTTGTTTATTTGTTGTTTTTTTTTTTTTTGAGAAGAGAGAAAGAGAGAGAGAGTGTGAGTGCACAAGCTGGGGAGGGGCAGAGAGAGAGGGAGAGAGAGAATCCCAAACAGGATCCACACGGTCAGTGCAGAGCCCATCACAGGGTTCAATCCAACTAACTATAAGATCATTACCTAAGCTAAGATCAAGAGTTGGATGCTTAATTGACTGAACCACCGAGGCACTCTTAAAATTCTGTTTTCAGAGTTGGAAGCCACCTTATAAATGTGCACTGGTCAGGTTTTTAAGTTGCAGACAGGAAAATGCATTTTAACTATCTTAGTTGGGAAGACATTTATTAAATCATCATTGGAAGGAAAAGAAGCAGAGGCTCTAGATCAGAGGTTCTCAAACTTGGCTACACATTGGAATCATCTGGGAGTTAATGGTCGTATTATACCCCATTCCATAAATCAGGCTGTCTGGGGGTAGAATCCAGGCATCGGTATTTTTTTTTTTTAATTTTTTTTTTTAAACGTTTATTTACTTTTGAGACAGAGAGAGACAGAGCATGAACGGGGGAGGGTCAGAGAGAGAGGGAGACACAGAATCCGAAACAGGCCCCAGGCTCTGAGCTGTCAGCACAGAGCCCGATGCGGGGCTCGAACTCACAGACCGCGAGATCATGACCTGAGCCGATGTCGGACGCTTAGCCGACTGAGCCACCCAGGCGCCCCCAGTCATCAGTATTTTTAAAAAATTTTTTTAATTTTATTTTTTTAGATTTACATCCAAATTAGTTAGCATATAGTGCAACAATGATTTCAGGAGTAGATTCCTTAATGCCCCTTACCCATTTAGCCCATCCCCCCTCCCACAACCTCTCCAGTAACTCTCTGTTTGTTCTCCATATTTAAGAGTCTGTTATGTTTTGTCCCCCTCTCTGCTTTTATATTATATTTGCTTCCCTTCCCTTACATTCATCTGTTTTGTCTCTGTCTGACTAATTTTGCTTAGCATAATACCCTCTAGTTCCATCCACGTAGTTGCAAATGGCAAGATTTCATTCTTTTTGATTGCCGAGTAATACTCCATTGTATATATATACCACATCTTCTTTATCCATTCATCCATCGATGGACATTTGGGCTCCTTCCATACTTTGGCTATTGTCGATAGTGCAGCTATAAACATTGGGGTGCATATGTCCCTTCAAAACAGTACACCTGTATCCCTTGGATAAATACCTAGTAGTGCAATTGCTGGATTGTAGGGTAGTTCTATTTTTAATATGTTGAGGAACCTCCATAGTGTTTTCCAGAGTGGCTGCACCAGCTTGCATTCCCACCAGCAATGCAAAAGAGATCCTCTTTATCCACATCCTTGCCAATATCTGTTGTTGCCTGAGTTGTTAATGTTAGCCATTCTGACAGGTGGAGTCTAGACTAGTTAGGAATATGGACTTTCCTGATTCTCTATGATAATGCTTGTCCATCCTTGGGAGAGCTGTATAGTTCGAAAAGTCATTTTCAATATTGGAAGACATTAAAAATTTTTTTTAATGTTTATTTATTTTTGAGAGGGGTGGGGAGGGCCAGAGAGAGAGAAGGAGACACAAAATCCAAAGCAGGCTCCAGGTTCCGAGCTGTCAGCACAGAGCCCAACACAGAGCTCAAACCCATGAACCGCGAGATCATGACCTGAGCTGAAGTGAAACGCTCAACCAACTGTGCCACTCAGGTGCCCCTGGAAGACATTTTTAACATCTGAAGGCAAATAAAAACAATCTGTTATTATTTTCATACTGAAAACAACTATAAGTAAAGCTAGTAAAATTTCCCAGGCTAGTGGGGGTATGCAGAAAGTAATGATTTCTAGGTTGAGTATGTGTAGAGGCTGTCAGGATCCCTGCAGAGAATGTGTAGGAGATTTTTACATTTATCTAAATACGGTATGTGTTCAAAAATCAACGTGTTGTTCCTTTTTGGGCATGAGAAGGTGTGAATTCAAAGCAAAGCAAGAGGGGAGCCCTCTGATGGCCACATACTCCAACAGCTGCCCCTTGTGCCTAGCAAATGAAATTCTTCCAAAAGATTATATACAGTTTTAAAGTATTTTCTAGAGTCTTCAATGTACAACTTTTAAACATTACTGGAGCCACCTCGCTATAACCCAGGTAACCATTGCTGCTTATTTAATGTGCTGTATATTCACCATGTCCTGGGTCAAGTCTACATCAAATCACACCTTCCCGGAAAGCACATCGCTTTTTATCAACAGCTTGATTCATGACCCGCAAAAATCTATAGCCCTCCGTGACCCTTCTAAAAAGCCTGCTTTGACACTGTGTCCTCTTTAGAGGGAATAAAGCATCCTCATTTCTTCTATCAGTGCATTGGCTAGAAGCACTACCTGGATAAGTAGTTTATTTGAGAGAGACTTGCATTCAGGGGGAGAGGCCCCATAGATGGAGAGCTGATCTCACGATGCAACAGAGAGCAATATGTAACAGCCTGTTCTCTGCAAATTGTGTTCTTTGCACACAATCACGGAGGCAGCTTAGGCTGGCAGACAGCATGCTCTGAGCCTTACTGGTTCTCATAACCTCTCTCCATATGTTTTCATAACCTCATGACTGTTATGTCATGGGGGTTGTTGCTGGTAGGGAGGGAAAATTGGCCAGGAGAATAAATCAGGTATTTAATTTGCTGGGAAAAAAACCCCTAGCAATCTGATAGGTCCTTGCCAACACCTATTAAAATGAATCTTTTTTTTTAATTCTTTTTTTTAATGTTTATTTATTTTTGACAGAGAGAGAGAGAGAGAGAGAGAGAGAGACAGAGCATGAGTGGGGGAGGGGCAGAGAGAGAGGGAGACACAGAATCCGAAGCAAGCTCCAGCTCTGAGCCATCAGCACAGAGCCTGATGCGGGGCTTGAGCCCACAGATCGCGAGATCATGACCTGAGCTGAAGTCGGATGCTCAACCGACTGAGCCACCCAGGTGCCCCAAAATGAATCTTTTAAGAAAGAAAAAGGAAGGTATCTATGGTGTGGTGTTTCCTCTGTGTTTGTAAGTGAGGCAGCTAGCAGGAAATCATAATTGAAAGGAATCCAAATAAAACAGAATCTCCTCTATCACTCATGGCTGCTTAGCAAAGCTCACTTTATACCCCCCAAATGAAGTGTTAATTGCAGAATTGGGGTGCAGGAAAGCTTTATTTTATACAGCTAAAACAGGAGCGGTGATGAATTAGCTTTTAGCTGCCTGTGATTTTAATTTGAATGAGAACCTCCTGAAGATGGGAGCCTGGCACCAAAGTGGTATGCTGGTTTACCACAGCAGTAGGACAAAGAAAGGGAGAAGCTGGTGCAGCCTGCAGACTGTTACTCTGAGAGCTAGGAGGTTCAGGTGATTTGTGACAGATTCTGTTCCTTCAGAAATGGAGGAAGGAAGCAACTACCTCTGGATAAACTCACAATGGTGTTCTAGCACCTCTCAGGGTATGGAAATGCAAACGTAGCATTATAAGAGACCCTGTGAAATGTCAAGAAGGATTGATCGGCAAAGACTGAAATGAATGCTAACGCTCACATTGGGACGTTGGGACGGATGTAGTGACACAGGCATTTTCATATAGTGCTAAAGGAGTGTCAGTTGCTAGTCTTTTGGGAGGGCACTTAAGCAGCTTTATGAAAACTTTAAATGTCCATTCCTTTAGACCCAGAAGTTCCACTTCTAGGATTTTCTTGAACAATTAAATAAAGGTGTGTATATAAGGATGCTTTCCCCCAGAATTTTTATGGTAGGAAACTACCTAAGTAGAGAATATTTAAGTAAATTATAGTGCATTCATATAAAGGCATACTGTATAACCATTACAAATGATACCTGAAAAGGCATACAGAAACCTGTTAGAAGAGGTCTCCTATGGATGGCAAAATTTTAGGATTTTTTTTAATAAAAGGAAAGGAAATTCAGGAAGAACTCCTTACCCTTTATTAATTGCAAAAATAAAGCTGCTTTCCTTCAATATTAGGGCCCCACCTATAAGGCACCTATGACCAGGGATACAGAAATATATTTCTTGCACATTTTCCATTCGAAAGAGAAACACGGAGTAACTCTCAACCCTTGAAATCAAGAGGCAATTAGAGAGGTCTGCTTAGGAAAACTTTCTAGATATTTTGTGTTTAACAGAGATGCAGAGTTCTTTGCTAGATGTAGATGTACTAAGGTTATTCAAAGAATAAATGTTCATATAGTAAATGAATGCATGAATGAAGTGAATGCTTTGTAGAGATAGACTGAACGAGAGAAATCATCCAAACTCTCATTCCATAAATGAGGTGCTCAGAGTCAGCAACTAGAGACTTACATGCTTAGAGTCAGGTGCATACAACTAGTAATTGGTAGAGCTAGGACTAGAACCCAGGGCTCCTGATCAGGGCAGTCTACACTGCAAAGGTCCATCGTGACTTCACAAAATCAAGAGCGATCTGTGATTTCTTAGGTTCCTTCCATCTCCAGGAAGAAACGGTCCCCTAGTTGTGTAAGGGCTACTTAGATACGATCACTATTAGCAGGGCACAGTTTGAGGCTGTGATTTAACTTGGAGCTGCTAATAACCACAATATTTTATGCATGGTTGGTGCCCAGTAAATATTCGGCCACTGATAATGGGCATGAAGATGCACTTTCCCCTGCCCTGGGAGGGATACCTGAGGGTCCCCACCCCATGTTTATAGCTGAGGAAGCACAGTTTTCTCTCTCCTTCTGAAAGACCTGCCCCCTGTGAAGTTATGGAGCATATGGTTTTAGGCTCGTTTGGTGTTCTCTTCTAGTATTCCTCTTCTCCATCTCCCTATCTCCCTCTCTTCTCACATTTGCTAAAAACCTCTCAGGCACCTATCCCATGTCCATCTTGAAGGGCCATAAATGGCATTAAATAAATCTATGGTTTCTTAACCAAATTGGATAGTGTTTAATTTTGGATAATTTCAAATACACACAAAAGTAGCAATAATGCCCATGTCTCCATTACTTAGCCTTAACAATTATCAAAATTTTACTAATCTTATTTCAGCTATTCTCCCTCTCAACGGTTTTGTTTTTTGTTTTTTGGTTTTTTTTTTGGAGTATTTTAAAGCACATCCCAGATATATTATTTCATTCACAAATACTTTAGAATGAATCTCTGAGGAATGAATTTTTAAAAACACAATCACTATGGCATTAGTTTACAAAAAATTACCAATAATCCCTTAATATCATCTGTCATTTAATTCATGCTCAAGTTTCCCCAACTGCATATATATATATATATATATATATATATACTTTATATAGTTTATTTACTTGAGAAAGAGAGAGAGAGCGGAGGAGGGACAGAGAGAGAGAGAGAGAGAGAGCAAGAGAATCCCAAGCAGGCTCTATGCTCAGCGCAGAACTTGACATGGGGCTCAATCTCACAAACCATGAGATCATGACCTGAGCCGAAATCAAGAGTTGGCAGCTTAACTGACTGAGCCACCCAGGTGCCCCCCAAAATATATTTCTATGATTGCTTTGATTGACTCAGAATCAAAACAAGGACTACACGTTTGATTTGGTTGGTATATTTCTGTTCTTTAAAAAAAAATCTCTATCATCTATCTATCCTTGTTGATGTAAAATTGACATAGCACAAAATTAATTATTTTAAAGAGAACAACTTAGTGCCATTTAGTGCAGTCATAGTGTTGTGCAGCCACCTCCTCTGTCTAGTTTCAAAACATTTTCATCATTCTGAAAGGAAACCCACTCTGAAAGAGCCCCGTTAGGCAGTAGCTCTCTTTTCCTGCCTTCCACCAGCACCTGGCAACCATCAATCTGTATCCTGTCTATAGAGACTTACCTGTTCTGGTTACTTCATACAATGGAATCATACAATATGTGACCGTACCATAATATTTTTAAGGTCCATCCACATTGTAGCATGTATCAGTACTTCATTCCTTTTTATGAAATAAATAATTCCATTGTATGTATTTACCACAATTTGTTTATCCATTCATTTGTTGATGGGTATTTGGACTGTTTTTGGTCATTGTGAATAGGGCTGCTATGGCCATAGTTGTGTATATATTTGTCTGAGTACCAATTTTCAGTTCTTCTGAGTATATACCCAGAAGTGGAATTGCTGGGTCATATGATAAATTTATGCTTAACTTTTTGAGGAACTGCCAAGCTGATTTCCACAGGAGCTGCACCATTTTACATTCCTACCAGCAATGTACAAGGGTTCCAATTTTTCCACATCTTGCCAGCACTTATTATTTTTAACATTTTTTTCAGTTAAAAATGTTTATTTATTTATTTTGAGAGAGAGAGAGAGCACATGCACATGCAACTAAGGCAGAGAGAGAGGGAGAGAGAGAATCCCAAGCAGGCTCCACACTGTCATGTAGAACCCAATGCAGGGCTTGATCTCATGAACCCTTGAGATCATGACCTGAGTCAAAATGGAGAATCAGATGCTTAACTGACTGGGCCACCCAGATGCCCCTCTACATTTTTTATTATAGACATCCCAGTGGGTGTGAAGTGGTATCTTGTGGTGGTTTTGATTTGCATTCCCCTAATGACTGATATTGAACATCTTGGCCATTTGCATATCTTCTTTTGGAGAAATATTTATTCAAGTCCTTTGTTCCTTTTTAAAATGGGTTGTCTTTTTGGCATTGTTGTCTTTTAAAATCTAATAATTACCCTCCCCCGTCTCCCCCTTTTCACACTCTTCATTTGCTGAACAAACCAATTCATTTGTCCTGCAGAATTTCCTTTATTCAGTATTTGGCTGTTTCCACATGGTGTAATTTAACTTGTTTCTCTATTCTCTTATTTCCTGTAAACAGATACTTTAGAACTAAAGATTTGCTTAAATTCCTTCTTTCTTTCTTTCTTTCTTTCTTTCTTTCTTTCTTTCTTTCTTATTTCTTTCTTTTCTTCCTTCCTTTTGGTGGAGATACTTCATAGGTGGTAGTATATGCTTCCTGATGCATCACATTAAGAAGCTCATAATGCCTATTTTTTCCAGTTTTTAATGACCCAAAATATATATTGAAGAACTCTAAGGTTCTTCAAGATTACTTAAGGGGCCCTGCAAATGTTTAAGTCAAATTTCATTAAAAAATATACAATTAATGCTCTTTCCTCTTCGCCATTGTGGTGTGTGCTGCTGACTGTTTCTCACCATGTCTTCTCACAAGACTTTCAGGATCAAGTGATTCCCGGCAAAGAAACAAAAGCAGAATCGTCCCATTCCCCAGTGGATTCAGATGAAAACTGGTAATAAAATCAGATACAACTCCAAGAGGCGGCATTGGAGAAGAACAAAGCTGGGTCTGTACATGAGATGGGATCGAACATGAGATGGCACACGTTTATGCTGCCTGAAAGTCATGTGTTTCTATTCCATCACCTTCCTATTGCCTGACCAGTAGATCTGTTTTATCAGGAAATTGACTTTTCTCTGTTATGATGCTTCTGCACCTGTAGGTTGGTTCAGTAATAAACATGTGAGACCTTTTGACTGAAAAAAAAAAAATATATATATATATGTATATAATTGACTACTGCTTTTCTGATTTCCTCTGATTAAAGAGGAAGTCAAGTAAGTGAGCCCCAGCCCTCCACCTGCTTCAGCAAGAGTTACTCTGCCTTTTATATTTTGGGGTCCTAGATAAGATTTCATTAGAAAAAGTATTACACTAATTAAAATAAAATAAAATAAAATAAAATAAAATAAACCCCTTCTAAATTTTAGGTGATCATGTGACCCTTTCCAGAGGTATTTATATCAGAACCGGGGACTCTGAAAGTCAGAAAGACCTTATGACTCAATGAAAAAAGTTCTTAATGCATGCAGTGGGCACATGTGGTGGGAGACAGCATGGAGTCTTCCTGGTACCCCTTGAATCATACAACTCAGGAACTGTTATGATCCCCTCCAAATCTATGGCTGCCTCCCATTCATATAATATGTCCTTGTCTCATTTAGGCAAAAGTGGACTTTGAATAACAGCAACTCATACTTTAAAGCAGAGCTAAAGGTTTATCAGAGGACTTCAGTCCAAAATGGAAGGTATATGAGGTAGGAATCGCTGTGAACCTGCCAACTGTTTCCAGGGTAGTATGCAGACACCCTTCAGGTGTCTTTTGCTGGAAAAAATCTCTAATTCCGGTCACAAGAAAAGATCCTCTATCTTTCTGACACAGAATATACACACTCTCTGTGATACCTGAAATCAATACCTGATTGTCCACTAGACTCTTTTTCTGGTATTCCATTAAAATTGAGCTTCTCTCTATAACTGAATGTTGAACACATCAAAGTGATGGATGGTGCATCAGCCCCTTATCCCCAGGATTTTGGAGGCAAAGTCTTCAGTCTTATTGCGGCTAAAATAAGATTTATGAACCTTTGCTTCAATTCTAGTTTAATCCCCAAGTGTCCGCTTTTTAATTGTCAAAGAGTTGTAAGGTCTGCCCTTCATGGAACTAGGAACAGTAGGACAATACACAGCTGGATCTCATTGCAGGTGGATGAAGGGAGCACTGAACCCTCATGTTTCCTCTGAGATGAGAAGACTCAAGTTCTTATTATTCTGCTCCTCTGATCTGCAGTATTGTTTCTGAAATAGAATATTTTGCCAGTAGAATGAAGGCTTTAGCTACAGTCTGTTGTATTATCATTACTGTGAATATCATCCTCTTCCTCCTCATCATGCCTATATTCCAATATACTGTTGGAAGAGAGGGACAGTTACTGCCTTTCTTGACCTTCTGAAGCTCAGAAAAAAAGGGCTTACAGAAGCAAAAGAAGAAAAAGCAGCCAACCTAAGGCTCAGATCAGTTGTTGGCCCCACAAACTCCAAATTTACTGCAGAAACTCAATCACCTTTCTGATTGTCCAGATAGAATTCTCATGAATTTCCTATGGGGAAATTTTGGTTAAACGTACCAGTTTTTATCCAAACTGATAGAGATATATACAATAAAAGTGAATTTGTAGAGGCACCTGGGTGAGTCAGTCAGTTAAGCATTTGACTCGTGATTTTGGCTCAGGTCATGATCTTGTAGTTTGTGAGATTGGAGCCTGCTTGGGATTCTCTCTCTCCCTCTGCCCACCCCCCCCCCAACTCACATTTGGTCATGTGGTTTCTCTCTCCTTCCCTCTCTGTCAAAATAAATAAATAAACATTTTTTAAAGTGAATTTTTAGACACATGTCAAGGTTTATCAGTTCCCAAGCCCTTTCAGGAAGTCTGTCCCCAATTTATAGGTTTCAGAGTGATAATTACAAGCCAAAGGCTGAGATATGGTTAGAAGGAGGCTTGGCTTCAGGCATGAACAGAAAATGAAGCCACATAACAGGCCTTCTAGGGGGTCTCCTCTCTGTTCATGAGGCTGTATTCCTTGTGATATAGAAATCATACTTTGTACAAGTTTAGATATAAGATGTTCATCAGATGAACAACTGGAGAGAAAATAACTGCTCATTAGTGGGAAGACAGGGAAGTATAACTGGATTTTGAAACGTTAAAGAGGATGCTGCATAAAATTGATTGATGTGGGAAGATGTTCAGGATAAATTAGTTGAAAAACAAGGTGGGGGAAATTTTACATATTTATAATTTTCTTTTTAGTTTTGGATATTTTTAGTCTTGAACGAACTATGCATGCTTTATTTGGAAAGAGAAAGGAGGTTCTATTCTAAGCCTTTTAGTATATTTGCATGGGTTGGCTTATCAGGCTAGCTCACTATGGAAGGCACAGACATCTTGAACCAATGGAAATGAGTCAGGGAGTGACAACATTTCAACTTGGAAAGAAGAGGGAAAGGACAAGCCTTGATCACATTGGAGCAGCAACAGGACTGCCTGAGACAATGGGGGAGGTGGAAGATGGGCAAATTTATGGAGTAAATTAAGGCAAGGCTTGATTTGATGTTTTGAGCCCTTCATAGTTTGGTTTAAGTACCTCCAACGTGAGGGTGAGTGGAATAATGGCAAGGCCTGGGCCACAGCTGACATAAAGTGGAGTGATCTTGTCTCTACATACTTGGTTCTGGATAGAGAGGCCTGATGGTTCTCTCCGCATATCTTTAAGTCCAGGAGTGAGGTTTCAAACATCAGCTACACACACACACACACACACACACACACACACACACGGTGAGTTAAATAGAGAGTGATGATGGGGAAACCACACATGTGAATCTTCTTTTCAAGCGGCAGTTCACCCCTCTAAATGTACTGCCCCAGGTAGAAATGCAAGTTAGGATTCAGAGCTCAACATCAAAGATAGGGTGCTTTGTTTCAGCAGGCTAAAAAGCAACTCATGGTATCACTGCAAATATATCTCAAAAGTGTTGGCAACTTCAAAGGGATTCATTAAGAGAGCTCCCCCAATAAAGTCCCTGGAAGTTTACTAAACTGCACAAAGGTACTCTTATTAAAAGCTAAAAGCAGGCCTAGGAGGCATTTTAATAAAGACCTCCAGTTAGCTACCTGGAACAGGAGAGCTGTGTTGAAGGCCTGGAATAGAGAGCAATTTGTCGTGATGCGTCTCTTAGGGCAAAGTTCCTAATCTCTGCCCTCAGTTTTTTCTTCCTTAAAACCCAGACTTATGGGGGACATTGAGAGGATTAAACAATGTTTGTGAATGAACTCATTAATGTTAATTCCTTTATAGGTAAAACAAAGTGCTCAACATTACCATCTGGACCAATATCTGTGACGCCTGCTTTGGAAAGATTCTAGGTTCTTCCCAAGTGAACCATGCCTGAAAGACAAGCAACAGACGAGGAAGGTTAAACTCAACCCACTCCTTGAAGTTCAGAAAGAACAAAATGGTGGGATGTTGAAGGATCAGGAGGCTGTTGGAAGGTCAGAATTTGAATAAGAATGGAAAAAAGTATTCTCTCATCCCCCTAATGTTCAAATGATCTCACTTGGTCTTAGAAGTGAAACCTATAGAGTCTGGTAAAATTTTGAAGCTTTCTGAAAGGTTGTTCAAAAAGATAAGAAAACAGAGAAGAGCCATTGTTGGACAGACAAAGTGACATATGCACACTGCCATATTGAATCCTGGACAAAAAGATCTGCCATGATTATAATCGAGCTTTCAGTCCAGAGGCTAGTTCAGCCAAACATTTTGTTCATGCTTTTGAAAACTCAGTGGCAAGTACATAAAAATGTCTGCAACCCAGATGAGGTTGTTAAATTCTTTCTTAAGAACAAGACAGAAAGGAGAAGTGATTTACTAGAGTATGTTGCTGGGTTTGTTTTTTATTTTTATTTTTGCTCTTCTAATCCCCAAGCCCACAGCAGCCCGTCTAGTTGAATCTTGATTTGTTTTTGTCTCATATGAATGTGAACATCCATCCTCCCAGCAGAAATGGTAAATAGCTGTACACATCTATGTCACGAAGTGCTCATAAATAACAATCATTTATGGGGCTGGTGGGAGGGCAACCTTTGGGCTTAGAGAACTGCCTGCAGCAACATTGTTCTATGAAGTTTCCTATAACTAAAGGAGCAAAAGCATTGATTCTTGTTGTTACTGTTTAAAATTATTGTTTTAAAGTAATACATGCACACAGTAAAAAAAAGAAATTGATATGTCATAGAGTGGTGGTATTAAATGAAAGGCTCTATGCCTGCCCCCCCAACCCCGTGGTAACCACTTAAAAATGATCAGTTTCAGGCTACACAAATAATACACGAATACTTTCTTGCAAAAATTTCAAACCGTACAGACAAAGCTAGGGTCCTTCACGGTCACTCCAATTACATTCCCCCTCCTCAGAGATAACCACCATTGTTAACAGTAGTGAGTTTCCTCCCAGATCTTGATAATCTTCACAGGTATGCTTGTTTTGGTTCTTATTTTACACAAATGGTATACTGGATTTATAATCCAACAACCTGATTTTTGAAAAAATATTTATTTATTTACAGAGAAAGAGAGAGAATGCACATGTGCAGGTGGGCAAAGGGCAGAGACAGAGAGAATCCCAAGCAAGCCCTGCACTGTGAGCACAGAGTCTGACGGAGGGCTAGATCCCACGAACTGTGAGATCATGACCTGAGTCGAAATCAAGACTGGGGAGATCATGACCTGAGCTGAAATCAAGAGTTGGACACTTAACAGACTGAGCCACCCAGGCACCCACTTTTTTTTTATTTAATAATACATCTCATAGGGGCACCTGCATGGCTCAGTTGGTTAAGCATCTGACTTCGGCTCAGGTCATGACCTCGCGGTCCGTGAGTCTAAGCCCCACATCCGGCTCTGTGTTGTCAGCATTTCGCCTGCTTTGGATCCTCTGTCTCCCTCTCTCCGCCCCTCCCCCACTGGCTCTCTCTCTGTCTCTCTCTTTCTCTGTCTCTCTCTCTCAAAATAAATAAATAAAACTTTATAAAAAATAATATATCTTGGATATGTTTCCATGTCAGTGCATACTATATCTATTTCATCTCTTTAAGCTGTTGTGTAATATGACTGGGCCATAATTTACTTATTTAGTTATTTCCCATTTTTCACTATTAACAACACAGAGCTGCACTGACCATCATTGTCCCCACTTCCTGGACACATGTGGAAGTGTTTCTCTAGAATAGATAGGAAATATTCATTTTTAACCATTTCTATTTTTAGTTCTTCTGTTATTTGTCATGATCATTCAAAATAAGATGGTAATCATTTATTTCTTGATTTACCAAATTTAAATCTTATTGATTGACTCCTTACTATGAGAGATGTAAATTTAGCTCACTTAAATGACCTTCCACCTCCCTTCCACTGCCAAGTTTTGTTAGTTACTTTTTTATTATTGCCTTTTCTATTGATTATTTTTATAACTTTATAGAATACACCTAAATATCTAGTTTTCATAACATCAACTTTAGACAATACCCTTTGATTCTATACCACGAACAATGAGGATATTAGCACCTCTGTTTCATCCCCCTCTCCTCTCTTCCCAACCTGTCAGTTACAGTATTACTTTTACCTTGTTCAGGTTCATAACCTTTACATTCTATTCTGTAACTGTATAATCCTCTATGGTTTCTCTGTGGACTGATTCTAAAAATTGGAAACCTTTGACAATGTTTTCATATCATGCCTCTTTAAATAATATTCTCCTTATACCCAAGCACTGTTGTCGAACCCTTAGAGAAGAAGTAATGCTGTTCAAAGAACCCTGTTCAAGCATCAAGGTCAAAGGGATTGCATTTTCTTACACTTTGTCACATGCTGGAAATCATGCTGCATTTTGGTTTGCTTTATAAATGGAGCTTAACTTTCTGACAAAATCCTTCCACCTCTGACATTTCTAATTTTTCTGTCCTTCCTTCTTTTCCTCCTTTCTCCCCTCCCCCTCATTATTTCTTATCCAATTCTGTTTTCATTCTCCACATGAGTTTGGGCTTACACTTTCCTTTGCTCTATTTTACCTGTAGACAAGTTCTTACCCACTTTCAATTTTCCAGAAAGTCATCAAATTCTCTGGTCCATGAACAACTCCTCCTGCCTATTCTCTTTTGTGAATCCTTACACTTATTTTAGTAGTTTGGGAGAAGGGGAAGGCATTTTCTTTTTTTCTTTTCTTTCATTTTTAAAAAAAATTTTAAATGTTTATTTTTGAGAGAAAGAGAGAGCATGAGCAGGGGAGGGGCAGAGATAGAGAGAGACACACAGAATCTGAAGCAGGCTTCAGGCTCCGAGCTGTCAGCACCGGGCCCTACACGGGACTCCAGCACACGAACCATGAGATCATGACCTGAGCTGAAGTCGGATACTTAACTGACTGAACCACCAAGGCACCCCCGCTTTTTAAAAAAAAAAATTTTTTTTCAACGTTTATTTATTTTTGGGACAGAGAGAGACAGAGCATGAACGGGCGAGGGGCAGAGAGAGAGGGAGACACAGAATTGGAAACAGGCTCCAGGCTCTGAGCCATCAGCCCAGAGCCCGACGCGGGGCTCGAACTCAAGGACCGCGAGATCGTGACCTGGCTGAAGTCGGAGGCTTAACCGACTGCGCCACCCAGGCGCCCCACCCCCGCTTTTTTAAAAAAAATTTTAACATTTATTTATTTTTGAGAGAGAGAGACAGAGAGACAGAGACAGAGACAGAGACAGAGTGTGAGCAGGGGAGGGGCAGAGAGACAGGGAGACACAGAATACGTTTCAGGCTCCAGGCTCTGAGCTGTCAGCACAGAGCCTGATGCGGGGCTCAAACTCACAAAATGTGAGATCATGACCTGAGCTGAATTCGGAGGCTTAACCAACTGAGCCACCCAGATGCCCCTCTTTGAAGGCATTTCCAACATATGGGTGCCAATTTCAGCAAACAAAACAACTCTTAGTTTTCTAATTAGCCAGAGACAGGTGAGAGTAGTCTAATACCCATTCCATAAAACCAAACACTAGAACCTGTCAGAAATGGTGTTGGTCACTAATTCTGTTACAAGGCACCTAGTCTAAAACCTTGATCTCTACACCCTTATCTGTCAGTCCTGGGTAAGAAGGGGAGAGACTGAAGAAAGACTCCAAGGTCCATTGCAGGCTTTTCAATAGCTCATCATTTTTCAGTGCTGCTTCCCCAGAGAACTGGCACTGCTAATAGCCCAGGAGAACATACTGAGTAAGAATCTGGGACCCAGGGATTCTGACGCTTCATAGCTATGTGATTTTTTTTTTTTTACTACTTCCTTCCTTAGGTTTCAGGTTGCTCATTTATAAAGTGGAGGTGATACTAGTGCTCACCTCATGGGGGTGTTATGCCAATTAAATGCAATAATACAGCAAAGTACTTGGTGCCAACACATAGTAAGTATCCAATAAATGTTAGCCATTTTTATAGTGAACTTTGGATTTTGAATATACAATTCTCTGTGGAAAATTCCAGAGGAAGGAAGGCATGTGGTCCCCACCCTCATATAGATCCTAGTCTAAGGAATGGCCAATATTTTCACTCTATGGTGTTTCATATATGGCAAGAGTTTACTGGGTATCTGTTGGATAAATAATTGAACAACCTTTGGTCCTGAAAGCAGACATGGCTCCTCCTTTCAGGGAATACTCAAAGAGAAATAAGACACATATTATATAAACAAATACTGAGTACATTTAATCCCAGTCCACTCATATGATAATTAATTCAACCATTGTTTGCTACTCATTGACTCTATGAAGAAATTATGTTAGATCATTTAACAAGATATAGTTTCTGCCTTCAAAGGATTTAAAGTCTAGTATATAAGACTTAGAAACAGCTAAATACATTAGGGTGAATGTGTTACAGACCAATCAGAGCAAGGGAATTTTCTAAGATGCATTATTTCCATGTCCAAGTCCTCTTTCTCCTCCTTGGCCCACCTTTCATCTCTCCTGATGTGTCCATAGCAACGTTAATTTCTGAAATAATAAAAAAAACATGTGGACTGTGTCTGAAAAAATGGAGATAGGTGCATAGCTCCCTACCTTCCTGAATAAACCCATGGATTTAATTTCCTTGCAGGCAAATGAACTTCCCAGAGAGTACACATTTTTCCCACTGACTTCCTAACCCTAGCCATTCTTTGACTTCTTGTTCTGTGACAGAAAACCCCTTTCCCCCATTAGTCATCTTAGAAGTGCATAACTAAGGGGAAGTTTTACCTTGGAGGAGGGGAGGGCAGAATCTTTCACTTGCAAATTCCACTGCATATTCTGGAGGTAGAGAATGGTGTGGAGAAAAAAACCTTTGAAGCTAAACAAACGTGAGTCCAAATCTCAGCTCAACTTTTTACTAGATGCGTGACCTTAGGCAAGTTAACTTAAGCTCCCTGAGTCTCAATTTCCTCCCACATAAAATGAAAATCATAGTGCTGTGTCAGAGACTGCTAGTTCTTTCCCTAAGTCTAGCCTATCTTTTACCATAGGAATAGAATTTTTAGCTGGTCACAAGGTTGCCTAGAATAGAACAAGCCTTTCTTGGCCACATGAATAAATTCTGGTTAAAGGGATGTATGTGGAAGCAACAGCGTGCTGGTAAAGGCTTAACTGACTCTGCACACACACACACACACACACACACACACACAGTACGTATATGCACCTAAGTTTATTAAAATGTTACTGATGTCAAAGATATACAATTTACAATTAATAAAATACATAGTAATCAATAGAGTTCCATACAGCCAACTGGATCTTACAGAATGCTTTGGTTAATTGTTGCTGAACTCCTATATCTGTATGCAACCTATTACAGATCAACCATCATTTGACAAATGGAGTTCCATTCCAATTCCCTAACTCTTCTCCCAACAAATTTCTTTGCCATTCAATCTGAAATGTGATCTACTCCTAAACTATTTTTCATCCTCATATAAATTATATCATTAAACTGAAATCTCTTTTAGCTTTAGCACTACATGTGTTGGAACCTCACTCATTTGTCAGTGAGGTGAGTAACTTCTATGCTGAACTGGATGATAGTTTTCTAATACTGGAAGAATATTGCCTTAATGTTTTTTGCTATTCATAATATAGTGACCACAGACACACCACACTTTTAAGTTTCATCTGCATTTTTAACATTTTCTCCATCACTTTCCTAAGTTTAGACAAAGAAAAAAAATAATAAATCAAACCCTGACTTGTAGCATTTGCTGATTTCCGTAGTGTAAATATTCTCATCATGGCTGAGTTCAAGCTACCAGCATGAGGTCACTGAACACAGAGTAGGGAAGACATAAGCAGTGTTGTCTCCATATGAAAGCAATAAATATAATTTCACATGTTATGGTTATTTGGAATTCTCTGAGTTGTCTATGTTTTGTTTTTTTTTTTTTTTTTACTATTCTTACCATTGTATTCTCCCTCTCTTTGTGAGAATTTTCTGTATGTTATTAGTCATGTGTATCATCTATCACTAGAAGTTAAGCGCCATGAATACAGGTATTCAGACAAATAACAAAATAATAAATCAAACCCTGACTTGTAGCATTTGCTGAATGTTTTATTCAGCATTGCCTCTGGTAACACCCATCCTATAAAAGGTGTTCAAACAAGTATTCATTAAATAAATAAATTTGTTAACTGAATGTTGCAAATATTTCCCTGGACTATAATTTGTATTATTTATTTATGTTTATGATTTTTGCCATACAGAAGTGTTAAATTGTATGTTGTTTAATATACCTGCCTTTTCATTTATTGGGTCTGAGTTTTCTGTCCTATTTAAGAATGCCTCTCTCCACCCAAGGTTGATTATTTTCCTAAATTTTTCTGAAAGTTTTATTTTTTTGTTGTTACATTTAAATCTGGAATCCATCTGGAATATATTTTTGTATATGACATGCATTTCTTCCAGATGGCTAGCCCATTGTGACACTTGGGTAAATAAATTATTTTTCTCTACTAAACTGAAATTCAACTTTTGTGGTACAGTAAGTTCCCATGTGTGCTAGACTCTGTTTCTGATTCTCTAATATGTTCCAGTATCAATTTGCCTACTTCTGGACCTGTATGATACTCTTTTCAAAGACAGACTTTATAGTAATGGCAATATAATAACAGAGCACAACTATAGCATTTACTATATCCTATTCTAAGGAATTTAGATTTAATCTCCACAAAAACCCTATGAGGTAGGTATGGGTAGTATCCTCATTTTACTGAGGATGAACTTAAGTGGAAAAGAGGTTAAGAAACATATTCTGCACCACACCACCAGTAAGTAGCAGAGCCTGGGTCGTCTGAACCAAGGCAGGACAACTCCAGAATCCATGTTCTTTTTTCTTTTAAATGTTTATTTATTTTTAAGAAAGAGGGGGAGACTGAGTGTGAGTGGGAGAGGGGCAGAGAGAGAGAGGGAGACACAGAACCCGAAGCAGGCTCCAGGCTCTGAGCTGTCAGCACAGAGCCCGATGTGGGGCTCGAACTCATGAATCTTGAGATCATGACCTGAGTTGAAGCCAGACACTTAACTGACTGAGCCACCCAGGTGCCCCCAGAGCCCAGGTTCTTAACCATTAGGTCAAACTACCTTTGTGTAGAGAGAGCATGTAACCTTTAACTATTCCTTTAAAGAATAATTTTCTTTGCTATTCCTGGAACTTATTCTTTCATAGACTTCTTTAAAATAATTTTATGGGGTGGTGCCTGGGTGGCTCAGTCGGTTGGGCGTCCGACTTCGGCTCAGGTCATGATCTCACAGTCCGTGGGTTTGAGCCCCGCATCGGGCTCTGTGCTGACAGCTCGGAGCCTGGAGCCTGCTTCGGATTCTGTGTCTTGCTCTCTCTCTGACCCTCCCCTGTTCATGCTCTGTCTCTCTCTGTCTCAAAAATAAATAAACAAACGTTTAAAAAATTTTTTTTAATAATTTTATGGAGTTTCCAAACAAAAACAAAACCTCCCTATTGGGGTTCTAATTAGAATTGTATTAACTTTATACAACAATTCTGGAAGACATATGTTTTATGAATTAAGTCTTCCCATTTAGGAACATGATCAATGTTTCTGTACATTCAGGTCTCATTTCATTTATTCTTTATTAAGATTTTGTAGTTTCCCTTATATAGGTCCTGTACCTTGTGAAATTTTATCCCAATACTTTATAACTTTTGTCATTGCTGTGAATGAAAATTTCCCCTGCTATTAAAATTATAGAGAAAAACCTGTTTTTGTTTGTGTATGTTGTATGTGGTTGTATATAGAGAGAGAATATTCAGTGACCTTATCAAATTCTCTTATTAATTCTACAGGTTTTTTTTTTTTATCACTTGAGTTTTCTAGGAACACAGTTATATCACTTGCAAGCTAAGATAACATTCTTTCTTCCTCCCTCCTTTCCTCTCTTCCTTCCTTCCTTCCTCCCTCCCTCCCTCCCTCCCTCCCTCCCTCCTTTTCCCTAATCTACTTTTTGGTTACTTAGTGGTAAAATTAATGTAAGAAAGGCAGGATAAATGCTTGATTCTTTCTCTTTTATTTACTAGCTTTTAAGGTAATGAATTACTTTTCTGTAATTCTCTGAAAGTGATCAGTTAGGTTTCTTTTCCCAGTTTTTAAAAATGCTGTGGTAAGATATATATAACATGAAATTTACCATTAGTGACATTTAGTACATACAACAATGTTGTGCACCCATTGCTTCAATCTAGTTCCAGAATATCTTCATCCCTCCAAAAGGAAACCCCCTAATCATTAAGTACTTACTCCTCTTTCTGCTCTTCCCCCAGCCCCTGGCAGCTACCAATCTGCTCTCTGTCTCTATGGATTTACGGATTCCATGTTTCATATACATGGAATCATATGAGGTGTGGCCTTCGTGTCTGGCTTCATCAATTAATTTTTTAAAATATTATGAATTCATGGATTTAAACACATTTGATAGGTTTCAATCAGTTACAATTATTATCTTTTTGAAGCTCAAAATTTCCTCTTTGGTCAGTATGAGCTTCTTCTGGTAGGCTTCTGGGTTCTTTTGACACATTCAGACTATTCTTTGCTAGTATTACATGACATTCTAAGCTTTTTTTTGTACATTTCTTGTGGCAGACTTGGAATTGGCTATTCCTCTAAGAAACAGAGATGTCTTTTAGTGAGAAATGGTATTTTAAGACCACATTTTGGGTACTAGTTTAGCTTATTGCTATTGGGTTGGTTACTGTTTCTAGGCTTTTTTAGTGGACAAAGCTAGGTAGCACATATGTCTAAATCTATATTTACATTTTCAAAGGTAAACTATCTCATGAGTTTATATTGATATTTCTAATTCAATTCAGTCTAAAGGTTTTTACTCTATATTACAATTTTATGTCCTTTCTTTCATACTGTGAATCTTGGGTCTTAAGGAAAAAGGGGATGACAGAATTAGAATATCTCCTGATTACTCATTTATTTCATTCTATTCTACAATACTATTTACTGAGAATAATTAGAATTATTTTTATTAAAAAAATTTTTTTAACATTTATTCATTTTTGAGAGATAGGGAGAGACAGAGTGTGAGCAGGGGAGGGGCAGAGAGAGAGGGAGACAATCAGAGGGAGAGAGGGAAAGAATCTGAAGCAGGTTCCACGTTCTGAGCTGTCAGCACAGAGCCTCATGTGGGGCTTGAACCCATGGACTATGAGATCATGACCTAAGCCAAAGTTGAATGCCTAACCAATTGAGCCACCCAGGCGCCCCTAATTAGAATTATTTTTTACATTATGCTCTCCCTATTCCCTCTCATCTTTTTTATAATTATAGTATATCTGTATTGCTTGAGCACATAAAGATTACCTACTAGACTCTCTTCCTTTTACCTCTCAGTCTTGGTTTACAATTAATCATATATTCTATATTTAATGTTCACCAAGAGTCCTTATGTTGATGTCTCTCTAGTCTTTTGATTGGAGTTCATTCTCCGGTAGATTCCTCAGGAAGGGCTCATGGGTCCAGTATTCTCTGAATTACTGCTTTTTGATACTTGTTTATCTGTGCCCTTTGTACTTGAAAGTCAATGTTTCTGGATATAAAATCCTTGGCTCACATTTTCTTTTTTTGAGTATCTTAATTGTTTTACTTCCCTTTCTGTTATGTGGTGCTGCTCTTGAAGTTTGATGCTAATCTAATTTTCTTAATCTTACACATCATGTTCTGGTTTTGCTTAGATGACCAAAACCCTGACTAGTTCCAGCGGTGTTTCCTCAGTGTGAGGCCTTGCCCTGCAAGGGAGCCTAGTAGGTTGTTTGGGGCAGTGTGCAGGGGCCAGGGCACTTTAGCCTCTCAAAGGGCCTGTAACACTTACCTGCTATTAGGTTGGGTCAAACTCCTCACAGTTTTACCTGCTCCTCCCTAATTGTCCTTCCATCCTTTCCAGTAAATATCTGTTGGTCATTTGGGGGTCTTCTGTTTTCATATCTATCAGATGCTGTATTGCTTCCTCTGCTTTCTCCTACGCAAGGTCTGTGATACCACGCAGATCTGTGGCTCCTGACGGTTTGTCCTCACTTGCTTGTATTTTGGGACTTGTGTGGATACCCTGTCAACTAGTTTCACTATAAGTGTTATCCAGGCATGGGCTTTTGATTCTGCTACCCACTGCTCTGTTTTTAAATAGGGAATCAGAGAGATTAAAAAATGACACTGCCACCACCATCATCACTGGGGAGAAATCTTTTCTTTCTCTTACTCACCTCCACTCAATTATTAGTTGCTATTTCCAGTCCCTTTGGAGCTGGAATGTGCCCAGAGGAAGGAGAGGAAAGATGGGTAGAAAGTTCATTTTTGACAGATACTGTTATAAGCTGGCTTTACAATTCCTAGGCCTGTTTTTTTGTTCTCTGGTTTTTTTTTTCCTTTTATCTCATGGCCACTTGTATAATATTTTTTTTTTTCAGAGTTTTCCAGCTAGGTCCTTCTGACAGGAAATCTAGTGATGTGGGCTATGAGTTCTATGCATCCTCTCTCAGTTGGTCTCCACTTTCCCCATTACCACTGTATAAACTCCCTCTGTTGGATTCTCATAGACCTCTCACATTGTGCTCTTGGCAAGAATCAAAAAGGCCAATTCTCTCTCTCCTTGCAGGCTTATGTTTGGTCTAAGGGAAGAAGTCCTGTCCTCCATCCCAGCAAACACTGCAGGGCAGATCAGTCCCCATGTTCTGCCACTGGAATAGCTAGTCTCTTGCCCAGGAGAATTCTTAGATGGGACTAAGGCCCCAGACAATCGTGCTCTTGACCCTACTCCCACTCCCTCCAACAATATCAGGGAACACAAATCAAGCTTTCTGGGTTATCCAATTGAAATCTCTGGCATTAGACTTGGGTCAGAAGGTAACATTCCCTTCTCCTTTGGTGGAGGAGAGTAGGAATGACAGCTATTATTTCCAAAGAAAGCCTCCTGACAAATTTGTCTCTTTAATTTCCAACTTTTGACCCTTTTGTGGCTTCAAGGTGGGTGAGAGCTTCAAAAATTATGTAATAAATTATTACTTTTTGCCTTGAAAAATTCTGCATGTGCTTTAGTCCTTCCTTTGGGATACAGTCATGCAGAATCTGATGCATCTTGCAGCTTCAGCTGAAACTTCAACTTGAATGTAGTTTTGTTTTAATAAGAAAACATTCATTTCCTCTGTATTCTCAAATCATAGCTATTCACTCATAGTATTTTTTCATAATGTCTTCTTTCTTATTCCCAATCTTATGATTCTTGGTTCTCTTTTCTATATTTGCCTCTTAACTAGGTTTGAGAGACATTTACCCATTTTATTGGTCCTTTTCAAATGTTAAACTTTGAGGATTTATTGACATTTCCATAACTTTTTATACTTTTCAATCATCCCAACCTTGTCTTTATTAATTATCTCCTGTTACTTTCTTTTGGTTTCCTCATTCTTTCACTACTTTCTTGAAAATAAATTCATTACACATAAATTTATTTTTGGTAGTCAGGCTACATATTTTCCTCAGAGTACAGTTTTAGCTGTGACTCACTGATTTTCTTATTATCTCTCATTCATTATTTTTATATAATTTATAATTTCAGATTTAATTTCCTCTTTGATCAAGAAAATATCATATAAAAATTAATGGAATAAAAGAATGCAAAAATAAATAAAATTGAAATGAAAGCAATGCAGACAAGAAAAGACAACAAAAAGTGAACTTGACCTCCCCAAATTTGCAGTAATTTGCTAATTGGAAGAGATACATTTTGAATAGTAGCAATGAATAAACTCCTGTGTTGTTTGACAATCCAAATAATGAAGATGATAAAATATGAACATAGTGGAAAAATTATATTACTCTGGTTTGGCATAAAATATTGGGTAACAAATAATTATATAAAATGCATGGAGGGGAGCCTGGGTGGCGCAGTCGGTTAAGCGTCCGACTTCAGCCAGGTCACCATCTCGCGGTCCGTGAGTTCGAGCCCCGCGTCAGGCTCTGGGCTGATGGCTCAGAGCCTGGAGCCTGTTTCTGATTCTGTGTCTCCCTCTCTCTCTGCCCCTCGCCCGTTCATGCTCTGTCTCTCTCTGTCCCCAAAATAAATAAACGTTGAAAAAAAAATTAAAAAAAAATGCATGGAAACTTTATAATGAGGGCATTGATGACAAACTGGTCAATGGATATCATCAATGAAAAGATAATTTAAGGTTAGTTGTTGAATAAGAAACTTTCAAAAGACCTGAAATCTTATAGCTTATACATGAAAGAAATTTGATAGACATTTCCCCAAAGTTATATGATAATACTAATATCACATTTAATGCTGAAGGAAAATTTCTAAACCATCATTAATAAAAAACAAATTTTCATCAACCATGCTAGAGGAAAAACTGAATTATCTTTCTATTTTCTCTATGGAAAATAATATTATAATATCATTACCATTTGACGAGGCAATCAAAGAGTATGCAGCCAAAATATTATGAAGGAGTGTCAGGGAGTTAAATAAAAATATTGTTAGGTTATTATATTATTTTTCTGTATTTTCTAATTTTTGCAGAATGTGTTCACTTTTCCATTTTTTAATTTTTTATGTAATTTCTCTTTACATTCTAAATAAATATTCAGGTTTATATGTAATTTTTTATTTGTAATTTTATATTATTTTTCTTGAAGAACACTCCTTCCTCTACCCTCCTCTGCACAAATTTATAAGCTTTAGGCTTACCAAAACTTGTCTGCCCAGATCTGAACTAATCCCAGTTGCTTTCCTTCTTATTCAGACACATTCTACTTATACTAGCTTATTTCTTAAGGGGTAATGATGGTGATTTCCATGTACTGTGTAGGACAGGTTTTACAAGGAATCTGAGGCTGAAGGTAACATCAATTCCCAGACTTTCTTTCTTTCTTTCTTTCTTTCTTTCTTTCTTTCTTTCTTTCTTTCTTTTTTAACATTTATTCATTTTTGGGAGACAGAAAGACAAGAGTGTGAACGAAGGAGGGGCAGAGAGAGGGGAAGACACAGAATCCAAAGCAGGATCCAGGCTCTGAGCTGTTAGCACAGAGCCCAACACGGGGCTCAAACTCAGAAGTGGCAAGATCATGACCTGAGGTGAAGTTGGGCACTTAACCTGACCTGAGCCTAAGTTGGATGTTTAACCAACTGAGCCACCCAGGCTCCCTTCAATTCCCAGATTTTTTAGTGGGCTTCTAAAGCATTATCTGGAGAAAAAAAAATGAAATTCAACATGGTTTTTGAGCCACTTGGCAACCATTAGAACATCAAAATCAAATTGGATCTCTACCCTGCTTCTTGTATCTAATATATTCCAGATGGAGAAAAGATGTAAATATAAAAATGAAGTCATAAAATACATGTGAAAATTCCTATACAACATCAATGTGGGAAAAGGTTTTCTAAGTATGATACAAATCCCAGAGGCCATAAGAGAAAAGACTGATACATTTTAATGAATAAAAATTAAAAAATTCTGTTTGCCAAGAAATAATAAAGTTAAAAGACAAACAACAAATTGAGGGGAAAAAAACGATTAATAACACATATCCCATAGGGTTTATTTCCTTAACATAAAAAGATTAATAAGAAAAAGTATCAACAACCTAATAGAAAAATAGGTAAAGAATATTAATAGATGCTTTATGAAAAACGAAATACAGGGCCACTTGGGTGGCTCAGTTGGGGAAGCGTCCAACTTCAGCTCAGGTCATGATCTCACGGTTCAAGCCCCACAGCAGGCTCTCTGCTGTCAGCGCAGAGCCCACTTAAGATCTTCTGTTCTCATCTCTCTCTGCTCTCCCTTGCTCATGCTCTCTCTCTCAAAAATAAAATAAAACTTTAAAAAAAGGAAATACAGACGACTCGTGAACATATGAAAAGTTGTTCAATCACCCCTATAATAAGAGAAATGCAAATTCAAACTGACAGATTGGCTAAGATCCAAAAGTTTGTAACACATTGTGTAGGTGAAGATACTAGAAAGCAGGGAATTATCGGTGCAAGTGTAAATTGGCACAACTTCTGGAAAAGGCAGATTAAACTTGACACAGCAACTTCATTTCTAAAAATTAATCTTATAGATGTCTACATCTGTAAATTTTCACAAGCAGAAAGGCAGTCACTGTAGCATTTTTTCTAATAGCATAATGCTGGAAACAATCTAAATGTTTACCAAAAGGGGATTGGTTAAATCCATAATAGAATGCTATGCAGCCACAAAAAACAGAGCAGTCCTGTGCAGATATGAAACCATCTTAAAGATGTATTATTAAAAATGCAGTGTTCAGAGTGGGGTGCTGATGTTAAAATGGATACATTTCATACTTATACTTCCATGGAATAAGGATAGTGGTTGCCTTCAGGTAGAGAACTAGGGCAAGAGTGTGTAGGTAGGGAGGGAGACTTTGCTTTTCACTAGATGTCCTTTAAAAAAATTTTTTTTAATGTTTATTTATTTTTGAGACAGAGAGAGACAGAGCATGAGTGGAGGAGGGGGAGAGAGTGGGAGACACAGAATCCGAGGCAGGCTCCAGGCTCTGAGCTGTCAGCACAGAGTCCGACGCGGGGCTCAAACTCATAAGCTGTGAGATCATGACCTGAGCCGAAGTCAGATGCTCAACCGACTGAGCCACCCAGGCACCCCTTCGCTAGATGTCCTTTTTAACTTCTTGAGTATTAGTCCATGTCCCTATCTTACCTATTAAAATGCTACAATTATTTATTAAAAATTAGACATGACCTGTAACTATGCTAGCGACAATATTCGAACATTAGTAGTTCTTTCCCTAAAGGTACATTATTTGGCACATGGAGAAAAAGCAAGGTAATATAACTTAAGCAAGGCTTAAATATAGCATTATCCTCTGTAAATAAGGTTATCACTCTAACAGTGTCTGTGAGAGGTTGCCAAGGAATTTCTGAATTATCCAAAACCCCGTCAAGGCCTAATCTCAGGAGAACACAAAAATTGAAAGCTGAAGCCTATTTAGCCATATTATAGTTACCTGTCTGAAGGAAAACTGAGCTGCTAGATAGGGGCTGGTCAACATGAGGTCTAGAAAAGGGAGGCCAAGAGTAGAGTTTGACAGTCTAGTACTGACTCAGGGAGATGCTCTCTGTGATGTTGTGTCAGTTGTGTCTTTTAGTTTTCCTGTAAAATTGGTAACTGCCATTTAAATGATCTTTGAGTAGTGGCTGAGAACATGGCCTTTGGAGACAAACAGATTTGGGTTCAATTCCCAGTTCTTCTGTTTATCATCTGGATGATTTGGAGCACATGCAGTTTACGTATAGATAAAAGGGGGATAATAGTCTTTAATTGAATAATCTTTACCTGAATACTGTTGTAAATCAAAGAAAGTAACAGAAAAGCTCTAGTATAGTGGCCAGCATGTAGTTACTGCTTACTAAATAGTAACTATTATTTTTCTTTATAGATTGCTTTTGTTATCTGTGCAACTTAAGATCTTAAGGGCTGATTAATAATTGAAACAAATTAGAGTCAAATGTATAGCATTTTGTCATTAGTAAAGTAAAACATGGTCTTCTAGACAGGGTCTCTTGGAAATTGAGAGAGGCTCAGACCATTTTCTTTCTCTCTTTTGTTCCTCTATTTGTTTTTGAGGCTCTTGGCATTATATAATACATAATAACAGAATAACGGATACACATATGTATTAAAAATTCTAAAACTGGTTTGCAAAAAATCATAGTGTGCTTTAAATCTGGTTTACGTTAAATGTAAAGAGATGTATTTGTGTTATTTGTATAATAATAATATCTGAAATGTTAACATATATTGCACCACAGGATGGATGAGAGTTTTACATGAATGTCCTCCTCTTTTAGTCACCATGCATCTCTGGGATTGGAGATGTCTGAAGTTGAAGCTCTTTGTGAGTGTGAGAACCAGCCAGTGACCATCCTGAATAGCAGCTTCAGTGACAGGCAGGGCCTGTTATATGGAGGAAGGCAGAACAGAAAGGCAAACTTCTCCAATGGGCTGCGAAACTCAGACATACACATTTCTCTCTTCCACTTGCTCAGCATTTCTAACTCGCCAATGACAAAAGCCAGCATTTGTGCCTTGTGTCTTCCTCTCAGTTGGCTTGACATAGTCTTTAACACTAATCTGGGCGGGTTACCACTTGGGGGCCTGGGTAATGCCTTTGTAATGGAAGGAAAACTCAATCCACTCACATTTCCCTGTATCATGGGGAGCTGCTTCAGTCCAGTTAAAATCAAGGAATGATACAGTTAAAAGACTTTTCAAGAATCAGAAATTAGCTTCCAAGTGGGGTCTTCAGTTGGACACCAAAGAGAAATGGCCCATTTTCTCCCTGGTTGAGTGAGTTTTTGCTGCTAACCTGTAAATTCTACACTATTTCAAAGTTACTGGCTGAGAAATTAATGGAAATTGAGCTGGGAATTTTTTCTTTCTTGCCCTTATGTGCAATGCCTTATTTAAAATAATTCAGACTCAAAGTGAATTTCTAGCAAATGGTGCTCTGGCTGCTATTAAATTTATTGATGGCAAATCCATCATCCCCACTTTTTATGTATGATGTCGCTGATGTGGTGATTTTTTTTTTAAAGCTCCATGGTGAGACTTTCTTAAAACTCACCCCTTCCATCTGGCCCATAATGCTATAAGTGACTTCAGGTTAAGATACTATTTAGCAAATTAATTTGCCATGTTGAGATTTTATGACAAAGTTTTACAAAACCATTAAGTAAACCATGCTTATTTTTTCTACATTGGGATTTTTTGATGTGATAAGATTTTATATAAATTTGTTATTTATCTTGATGAAAACCAGATAAATAAATGCTCATATCGTGCGTAATAACTCAACTCTTTGCTTTCACAAGGCCAGAGCAAGGCTGAAAGGAAATTCATCTCAAAGCTATTAAGAAAAGCCAGATAGAAAGGGAGCATAAAAATGAAATGAACTATGGTGAAAGGGCCAGACCCTCTTCCAGACTGCTCTACATCATCCCAGTTATCCAGGTGGAACAAAGATTTAGAGCTCCAAATAGGACTCAAGAATGGAAAGAAATGATGTGGGATGGTCTGAGAAAGGGATCAATCCATCCTGTGTTCATGGGAGATACAGGGAGAAAAAGAAATCATTTGGCAAAGTCTCAACAGCCTAAGCTAGAAATAACATGTCCCACCCCAAACTGCCACGATGGCCCCCATTTGAATACACCTCAAAAGCAGCCCTCGTTTCCACTGCTTTGTTTCCTGCCCAGGCGTGCAAGGGGACAAAACAAAGGAAGTGAAGAAACCACCTGGGTGCCTCCCCCTTGAAACTCAGGGGACTGGTTGGTTCTAACTTTCCAGTTGTCACTGAAGCCTCTAGTGACTACAAAGAGTACAAAGAAATTCTGACAAGTGATTTGGACCTTGAGGGTTTCTTCTAATAACCCACCTTCAGTGACTTTTCTTTTAAAGTCTCTACAACTGCGTAGCCCAGAGCTTGATGTCACTCTGCCTTCTCTGTCATCTGTTAGGACACCTGCATGCCTTATCTTTCCATCATGTTAAAGGATCTTGTGAATTCCTGAGAAACCTAAGCTTTTTTTTTTTTAAGTTTTATTTATTTATTTTTGACAGAGTGCGAGCATGAGCTGGGGTGGGGCAGAGAGAGAGGGAGACACAGAATCCGAAGCAGGCTCCAGGCGCTAAGCTGTCAGCACAGAGCCCGACGTGGAACTCGAACCCACAAACTGTGAGATCATGACCTGGGCTGAAGTCGGACGCTTAACCGACTGAGCCACCCAGGCGCCCCTAAATGTCTTTTTATAATGTTTTTATTTATATTTGAGACAGAGAGAGACAGAGCATGAGCAGGGGAGGGTCAGAGAGAGAGGGAGACATAGAATCTGAAGCAGGCTTCAGGCTCTGAGCTGTCAGCACAGAGCCTGACGTGAGGCTTGAACTCACAGACTGTGAGATCATGACCTGAGCTGAAGTCGGGTGCTCAACCGACTAAGCCACCCAGGCACCCCTGAGAAACCTAAGCTTTTATTCCCTCTCACCCAGTGGAATTTCCTCAACTGCAATATTTTTCTCCTTTATCTGGGTCCAAATCTTGTCCACCCCTCAAAGAGCAGCTAAAGCTATTTCCAATTTGAGATACCTTCTGTAGCACCATTAGTCATTCTTTGTGGCTGCCATCTTCCTATGTTTGGAGAATTACCCTTATAGGGTCCACTTTCTCCTACAACACTGACGATGGTGGATACTTTCCCAGCTTTCATTGCAGCTAATTAGGGTGTGGGCATGTGACTTAGGTTCTTCCAGTGAAATGCCTCTATCCCAAACTAGCTGTGAGAAGAAGCAGGGATGGTGCAGAATCCATTCTGGTGCCCAGTGGGGGTTGCTGCAGCAGTAAATAATCTGTCTTCCAGAGGCAATAGTGGCTGTGGTCCCTGCAGTTGAATTGGTTGTGTCTTCTAGGCAAGCAACACAGTCTGTGTCCAGCAGCAATGGCTGTGATGTTTTTGCCATTCCAGTTGCCCAGATAATGTACAGAATTGTTTCTGCCTGCACAACCTCTAAGCCCAGTTCTCCATCCTCCCAGAGATTCTGTAAACTACCCACTAGTTTTCTTAAACAGTTTTATTGAGATATAATTCACATACCATACAATTTTACCCATTTAAAGGGTACAATTGAATGTTTAAAAAAATTTTTTAACGTTTATTCATTTTTGAGAGACAGAGAGAACAGAGCATGAGCTGGGAAGGGGAAGAGAGAGAGGGAGATGGAATTTGAAGCAAGCTCTGGGCTCTGAGCTGTCAGCACAGAGCCTGACGTGGGGCTTGAACTCACTGACCACGAGATCACGACCTGAGACGAAGTCGGATTCTTAACCAACTGAGCCACCCAGGCGCCCCTAAAATTTTTTTTTAATGTTTATTTATTTTTGAGAGAGAGAGAGATAGAGCATGAGTGGGGGAGGGACAGAGGGAGAGAGAGAGAGGGAGGGAGGGAGGGAGACATGGAATTTGAAGCAGGCTCCAGGCTCTGAGCTGTTAGCAGAGCCAGATGCAGGGCTCGAACTCAGGAATGAGGATATCATGACTTAGGATGAAGTCAGACGCTCAACCAACTGAGTCACCCAGGCACCCCACAATTCAATGTTTTAAAGTAAAACATTTTAAAGTAAAAAATTCACAGAGTTGTGCCTTGATCACCACACTCTAATTTTAGAACATTTTTGTCCTTGCAAAAGAAACCCTGTGCCCATTAGCAGTTACTTTCATTCTTTCCTCCACTCCTGGATCTAGGCAACCACTAATCTATTTGATACCTCCATAAATTTGCCTATTCTGGCATTTCATAGAAATGGAATTATATAATATGTAGTTTTTTGTGATCAGCTTCTTTCATGTTTTCAAGTCTCAACCATATTTAGCATGCATTGGTAATTCATTCCTTTTTATTGTTGAATAATATTCCATTGTATGGATATTCTACATTTATCCATTCATCTGTTGATAGATATTTGGGCTGTTGATAGATATTTTGATGTCTCTATGAGCATTCATGTGCAAGTTTTTATATAGATGTTTTATCTTCTTTTCTCTTGAGTATATACCCAGAGGTAGGATTGCTGATATGGTAACTATGATTAATCTTTGAGGAACTGATAAACTGTTTTCTAGAGGGCTATACCAGTTTTTAATGTGTGAGGGTTCCAATTTCTCCACATGATTGTTGCCAAATAATCTTTGTCATTATCTGTCTTTTTTATTATAGCCATTCTATAATGTGAAGTGGTATCTCATTATGGTTTTGCCCACTAGCTAGCTGTTAAATAAATTCTTTCTGCTTAAATCTGGTTTCTTGCAGCTAGATTCCTGACCGATTCATTCTTTGTTCAGCACATACTGGCCTGGCCTGTCTCTGGACTGTACTACACAGTTGAGAATTTATCCATTGCCTGCGTGCAAGATGCTTTTCTCCTCTCCAATCTGGTAAGCTACTGGAGGTCGAAGAGCCCGTCACTTACTTCTGCGTCTCCCCTGTAGTGTCTTCCTGGAGCTCAGCACGTACAAGGCTTTAAGCACATACTCGTTAATTGAAAAATTGTTGATTGGTTCATCAAAACAGTTTCTTGCTTACCACACAATTCTAGACATGCATCTTTTATTCTCTCATTAAAAAGATTCAATCATGGAGGCGTGTTGCAGGTGCTGGGGATATGGATTTTGGAGATTGGTCCAATTTGGGTTCTAATTCTATCTCTGCTGTGGGACCCAAGGATCAGGTAATTAGCCTCTCTGACCCATGGCTTTCCTATTTACAAAGAGAGATAATAACAGATATCTCAGATAAGTGTTATGAGGGAGGGTTAAACTACATCCTGTATGTAAAACAATAGAACAGGGTGTGTGGAAACCGCTCAATAAATATTAGTTTCCTCTGCACCCCCACACTCCACCCTGCAATTCCCACTCCTAGTAACCTGGCTTAGAGATTCACCTTAGTTATATTTACTGTTTTATAAGTTTATCAGAAAGATGGATCAATCCTGCTGCTTACATGACTTAAGTAATGTTCTTACCAACTGAGTATTATGTTGAGGGGCCAAAGAAATGGAAATCAGGGGAGGAAGGAAAGAAATTGCCCAAACTCAATGGAGAGAACAGAGAGCTGTTGATTTTAGAGAGGTCAAATATGACATTGCCACTGAGAAGGAAGGAACAGGATGCAAGGATGCCTGGGCTCTGCTGTTTACATGTCCTGTTTCCCCAAAGGACTCTTTTTTTGGGTTATGACCACATAGGCATAGAATCTTTTTAAAGCGAAGTTAATGTTTATTTCAGATGACCTATTTCTAAGGGCATTCTGGGATCTAACTGGAAGAAGCCATGTGTACACCACAAGCTGAAGGATTAAACGTGGGAGAGGCTGGCATGAATGTTGGTGTGTTATGGGAAGATTGTTGTCTATGGCAGCTGTCTTTATCCACAGTATATTCAAAGAAAGCTTTCATCCTGGAGGGCTTTTCACCTTGTTGAGTGAAACTATTTGTAATATATTGTGAAGAGGTTGAGCTGACATCTGTATGATAAACTAATGGGAGTTGAGTCTGGTGTTTGAATGAACCTTACCTGGAGAACAATATAACTTGCTACTTATTTAGTGTTAAAATTTTCTTTATCTTTTACCATGTAGTTTAAGTTCCTTTAGTAAGAGTGAGAGTCCTGCTACAGATTCTTCAGTGAAAGCTCAGATGCCAAATAAGTCTGTAAGGGTTAACAGACTGATATTTTTAATTAATGTGTAAATTACTGGATGCATGCTTTTTGTGAGAGTGGGTTTTAGTGGTGAACTGAGGGAAGTGATCACAAGGGAACCAGATTCCTGAAAAAAACACACTGTCAAAGAGAAAATGGCATATAGAATGGGGAGGCTGCAGACAAGAAAACCCAAGAAATTAACTTCTTGGTTTCCCCAACACCAGCCCTATCTGGCTTCATTGTCATCCAACAAACATTTAGTAAGCATCTACTATAGACTATGTTTCTGTGCTAAGAACTTGGATAATAAGGCTGGGCCTTTACTGTGAAATCCCTTAAGCTGTGTACAGATCTGAACCCAATCTACCTCCTATAGCTGCGGTCTTGGAACTCAAGAGACTGAATTCTAGCCTAGCTCAGCTTAGTTGCAGTCAACCTATGGACTGTGAGCATGAGAATAAGAGACTGTTATTGTAAGCCTTTGACTTGGGGTGGTTTGTTACACAGTATTGTTGCAATAGCTGACTGATACATCATGATAAGTTTGGATTGTCTTCTAAGAGCATCAGGGAGCCACTAAAGAATTTTGAATAAGGGAATGCTTGATAACCTTTGAATTTTAGAATGGTCTTTCTGGATACAATAGGCTCGTGGATGGCCATTTCTCTTTTAGCTTGGGTGCCAGAATAAGACACATGGAGCAATAGTGAAGCCACAACTAGCTGCTAGTCCAAAGATAATGATAGTCATGTAGAGACTACCTAAACCAACCTGTAACTTTAAGCCTGAAGGATAGATTAAAGATGGAAAGATTGGATTCCAGGAGACCAGCAAGGAGACTGGTGCAATCATGTTGGGTTGAACTCGGAACGTGATTGTAAAGGAAAGCGGATTATTTAGGTAGTAAAATTGATTGGTCTTGGTGATTGTTTGATTGCATGTGAGAGCTGCAGGAGAGGAAGGTTAAGGGTGACTTGATTGATCAACAGGGTGGATGAGAGTGCCCTTCACTCAAGAAAAAAATTTTTTTCAGGGTGAGATGGCAGCAGAGGCAGACAGCTATGTTCATTTAAAACATACTGAATTTGTGTTTCCAAGTTATGTCCAGAAGCCAATTAGATAGTCAGATCAGGAGAACAAGAGAGTAATCTGGCTGGAGACCTGCAGTTGGTTGTCATTAACAACAGTAAGAGTTTCCCAATGAATATAAGAATCTTCCCAAGGAGACATTGTGGCATGAAAGTTAAAGAGGGCCAAGAACAGAACTCCAGAGTTCTGACCTTTAAAGCATGGGTCAAAAAAGAAGAGCCTGGAACAGACACTGAATAGTTGCAGAGAGTAGGAGACAGTGGATTCATGCAAACTAAAACAGTAAAGAATTGCACAAAAGAGGGAGTGATAACAGTGTTACAATTTACAGAGAGAGAATGTATATGACCTAGACATCCAATCACTGGTACTGGAGTGAAAAAGAATTGGGTTCAAGTCCTGGATCGGCAATTTATAGCTGTGTGATGCCTTATTTTACCTCTCCAAGGCTTTTTTCTGCCATGTAATATGGGAATAATTTTAGTATCCATTTTATATGACTATTGGGACAACAAATGAGATTGTAGATGTATGAGTACTTACTCTGAGAAGCATTGATGCATAGTGAGCCTTCATTAAATCCTAACCATTATTATTGTTAGCCATTACTTAGCAAAAGGAGGTCATTGGTGATAAAGGAGATAGCAGTTTTAATGGCATCTGGGACAGAAGTCAGGTTGTATTGGGTAAGGAACTGAGCGGGAGCAGAGGAACCAGAGACACCAAGGTAGAAAACTCTGTTGCCTGACCATGAGGAGAGAAAAAAATATAGGATAATAACTTGAAGTAAAGTACAATAGAAGACATTTTAATTGTTTTGTTTCTTTTTTCCATTTATTTATATGTTTTTAATAAAAATTGTATGTATTTAAGGTGTACAACAAGATGATTTGATATACATAAACATAGTCAAATAATTACTCTAGTCCAGCTAATTAACATGTCATCTCCTTACACAGTTACCAATTTTGGCATGATAAATGCAGAAGTCCACTCTCTTAGCATATTTCCAGTGTTCAGTGCAGTATTATTAAGTATAGCAATCAGGCATATATATTAGATCTCTAGACTTTTTCATTCAATGTAACTACACCTTGTACACTTTGATCAACATTTCCCTATCCCCCAACCAAGCTCCTAGAAGCCACCACTCTTTTTACTCTCTGCTTCTATGAGTTTCACTTTTTTTTTTTTTTTAGGTTCCACATATAAGTTGGATCACACAGTATTTGTTTTTCTCCATCTGGTTTATTTCACTTAGCATAATGTTCTCCAGGTTTATCCATGTTATCACAAAAGGCAGGATTTCCTTCTTTCTAAGGGCTGAATAGTATTCCATTGTATATATATATCATATCTTCTTTATCCATTTATCTGTTGATGGACACTTGGGTTGTTTCCATGTCTTGACTATTGTGAATAACGCTTTGGTGAGCATGGGCATTGCAGATATCTCTTTGAGATCCTGATTTTATTTCCTTTGTATATACACCCAGAAGTGGGATTGCTGGATCATATGGTAGTTCTATGTTTAATTTTTTGAGTAATCTCCATACTGTTTTCCACAATGACTACACCAATTTATAATCAACCAACAGGGTACAAGATATCCCTTTTCTCTACATTTTCACCAACACTTGTTAGCTTTTGTCTTTTTTATTGTAGCCACTCTAACCGAGGTTAGGTGATATCTCATTGCAGTTTTAATTTACATTTACTGGATGATTTGTAATATTGAGCACCTTTTCATATATCTGTTGACCATTTGTATGTCTTCTTTTGAGAGATGTTTATTCAGGTCCTTCCCATTTTTTAATTGAGTTATTATTATTATGATGATGATGATGATGATTACCTATTGTGTGGTTTGAGTTTCTTATATATTTTGGCTATTAGCCCCTTATCATCTGTATGGTTTGCAAATATTTTCTCCCATTCTGTAGGTTGTCTCTTCATTCTGTTGATTGTTTCCTTTGCTATGCAGAAACTTTTTAGTTTAATACTGTTTGTTTCTTTTAAAAGGAAATTAACTTGGCATGTCTGTAGGCTGTGGGGAGAGTTGCAGGAAAAAAAAGAGATAATTGGTAGAGCAAGGCCTTAGAGGATGGTAGAACCCCCAAAATGAGTGGTGGAATAAGGCTTCAACTGTTGAAAAAAATAAAAGACAGCCTTTCCACTGAAAATGGAAACAAAGAAAAGTTTCAAAAAAGATGAATAAAAGGAGATGTTGAAATTTTCATTTTTCAGAATGACAAAAATCTGAAGACTGGGCAGAATGGACAGACTCACCTCAGAAAATAAACATTAGTGTGACTTCAAGCCGTATTACAAAGCTGTAATCATCAAGACAGTATGGCACTGGAACAAAAACAGACACTCAGATCAGTGGAACAGAATGGAGAACCCAGAAATGGACCCACAAGTGTATGGCCAACTAATCTTTGAGAAAGCAGGAAAGAATATCCAATGGAATAAAGACAGTCTCTTCAGCAAGTGGTGCTGGGCAAACTGGACAGCAACATGTCCAGTTGAACAAATGAACCTGGACCACTTTCTTACACCATACACAAAAATAAACTCAAAATGGATGAAAGACCTCAATGTAAGAAAGGAAGCCATTAAAATCCTAGAGGAGAAAGTAGGCAAAAACTTCTTTGATCTTGGCCACAGCAACTTCTTACTCAACACGTCTCCAGAGGCAAGGGAAACAAAAGCAAAAATGAACTACTGGGACCTCATCAAAATAAAAAGCTTCTGCACAGAGAAGGAAACAATCAGCAAAACTAAAAGGCAACCAATGGAATGGGAGAACATATTTGCAAATGACATACCAGATAAAGGGTTAGTACCCAAAATCGATAAAGAACTTCTCAAACTCAACACCCAAAAAACAAATAATCTAGTGAAGAAATGGGCAAAAGACATGAATAGACACTTCTCCAAAGAAGACATCCAGATGGCCAACTGACACATGAAAAAATGCTCCACATCACTCATCGTCAGGGAAATACAAACCAAAACCACAATGAGATACCACCTTACACCTGTCAGAATGGCTAACATTAACAACTCAGGCAACAATAGATGTTGGCCAGGATGCTGAGAAAGAGGATCTCTTTTGCATTGTTGGTTGGAATGCAAGCTGGTGCAGCCACTCTGGAAAACACTATGGAGGTTCCTCAAAAAACTAAAAATAGAACTACCCTATGACCCAGCAATTGCACTACTAGGTATTTATCCAAGGGATACAGGTGTGCTTTTTCGAAGGGACATATGCACCCCAATGTTTATAGCAGCACTATCAACAATAGCCAAAGTATGGAAGGAGCCCAAATGTCCATCAATGGATGAGTGGATAAAGAAGATGTGGTATATATATATATATATATATATATATATATATATATATATACATACAATGGAATATTACTCGGCAATTGAAAAGAATGAAATCTTGCCATTTGCAACTACGTGGATGGAACTAGAGGGTATTATGCTAAGTGAAATTAGTCAGTCAGAGAAAGACAAATATCATATGACTTCACTCATATGAGGACTTTAAGACAGAACAGATGAACACAAGGGAAGGGAAGCAAAAATAATATAAAAGCAGGGAGGGGGACAAAACATAAGAGACTCTTAAATATGGAGAACAAACAGAGGATTACTGGAGGGGTTGTGGGAGGGAAGATGGGCTAAATGGGTAAGGGGCATTAAGGAATCTACCCCTGAAATCATTGTTGCACTATAAGCTAACTAACTTGGATGTAAATTAAATAAATAAAAATATTTAAAAAAAAGGAAAAAGAAAATAAACATTAGGAAGTGAGCTACACTTGAACGGCTAATGGTGTTGAAGATCATGGATTAGAAGCAAGTGCTTTGTTTGGATGGCTTCTAACATAGGAGATGGGGTATAAATTTCACTTCACTGGTGAAAGGCAGGGTGTGTCCCAAATGATACCTCCCAACAATTCCTTAAGCCTTCAGTGAAGTTATGAAATTCACAAAACCATTATTGTGATAAGATTTCCTGTGGAAAATAGTGAAGGGGCCAAGATGAGCATCCTGGCTGTCAGGGGCTCCTTAGAGACAAAACACAAGGTGCAAAAGGAATAGATAAGGCAAAGGCAATTAAGTGTTGCATTTGCATAAACCTTAAGGAGGGTCTCTTGACCTATACAGGTAGAGAAATGTGGATTTAGGGCTTAGGTCAAATTGCTTAGGTCTCTGATAGAGGGAAACCCAAAATCACATCTCAGTTACATAAGTTTGTTAGGGAGGGTTGTGAGTGGGGTTAAACAAAGTAGCAATTTTGTTGAGATTGTTCCTATTTTATTACACACACACACACACACACACACACTTGCATATTTTTTTTCCAGCTAAGTGGGAGGCAAAGTCAGTTACTTTGAGTTCTGGTGGTGGTGATACCCTTGGGGGGTTGAAGAGATTGGTAATGGTGAAATCTACAGGGCTATATGATCCTCAGAGGAGCTTGATGTTCAAGGCTCAAGAGCCCTGAAAGCAGGAAGTTGGCTTACTCCATTTGTAGTTTCACCACGTGGGGTCAGAAGAGAATATGCAAGAGCAGGGACTGTACAGATCAGACATAGAGGGATTTGAATGATGGATCACTGGTGGATCTTCTCTATGTTGTTGGAGGATAGTGAAGAAGAAAAGTCTGGATTTATAAATGTAGAAATTAGGGCAGAGTCCTTATCTCAAATCAATTCAATCTGACCCGAGCTTTGTTTTTTCTTTATTTTCAAGTTCCTACTGCATAACTGATTTCACAACTGACAGACCCATATCAAACTTTAAATGATGAAGTCAAACAATAAATCAGTGAAAACTCATTTTTCATCCAATTTTTCAGAGCTATGTCACTTGTGTAAAGTGAGGTACACTTTATATAAGTAAGCTTATATTTAAAGTTATTTGTGTCGTATGATTAAAAAACTAATACCCACAACAACAAGGTCCTCATCTACCAGTGTAACAGAGACTAGCAAGTATTGTCATCTCCATGCTGTGGTGGGAAACCGAAGCATGGTGAGACTGAATCATTTCTTCATGGGTTCTTTGTATTCCAGAGCATCCCAGTTTCTGAATATATGGTGTAGCATGTAAGCTTCCAAACAAAAGAAGGAAAAAACAAGCTATCATTTATTAATATTTATGGAGCCCTTGTGTCATGCTTAGCCCATGGTGAGTGCTATAAATTATTAAAATGAAGATGTGCAATGTATATTCCTGGACTTAAAAATTCTATAATCTGGTTAGAGAGACACAACCTCGATGTATTAGAAGTTTACAAAAAACATTAGAAGTAAATAACTTCAGACAATGACGAAAAATCCTGAGGCATGTGTGAGATGACCAGTGAGTGGAATAGACAGTAAATTGGAGCTCAGAGGAAAGGAGAGGTCAGAATGGACTGGTGTTGACAGAAAAGACTTCACAACGGGGGCCAGAATTTGACTGGACCTTGGGGAATGGGTAGTATTTGGTGAGTCATCTTTATCATTATCATTTTGCTTATACAAGAGCAGTTGTATAAATATTAACCCTCCCAAGTATCCATTTTAAAGGACAGTTTCAGGGGTGCCTGGGTGGCTCACTCAGTTAAACTTCTGACTTTGGCTCAGGTCATGATCTCATGGTTTGTGAGTTCAAGCCCTGCATCGGGCTCTGTGCTGACAGCTTGGAGCCTGGAGCCTGCTTCTGATTCTGTGTCTCGATTTCTCTCTGCCCCTTCCCCACTTGTGCTCTGTCTTTCTCTGTCTCTCAAAAACAAATAAATATAAAAAAATAAAAATAAAAAATAAAATAAAGGACAATTTCAGAAGTCTGAAAATAATTCCCTTTGAATAAGTATCAAGAAGAGGTGGAGATGGGAGAAAATGCCCTGAAGACTAATTTTAGTAAAATCCCATTTTCCCCCTGAGAACTGACTCTGCTGGATTAGATTGCATTTCCTTAGGAATTCTCATTACCTCCTATCTCACCTGTGTCTAAAATCTGCACTTGTGACACGGATGAGCCCTCTAGCTGCCCTGGTTTTTGGTGCTCTATAATGCTTTATTTCTCCATGATGTAAAAGTAAGCCAAACCTTGCTGGGTTCCCAGAATGGTCACTTCAGTTTTCTGAGGAGTTTTCCTGGGGCTGGTAAACATTGTGGCATGGATAGGATCATGGCAGGGCAGGGTGTTGCTATGCCTCATCTCTCAAGTGGAAAGCCTGTGGTCAAGGGTTCTGAGAATACACAGTTTGGAGTTCCTACTCAACTGATGTCTGGATAGTCAGTTGATAGGGATAGAAAGGTCACTGAATAGTGACTGTCTCTAGAGTCCTCTGGAATTTTATGGGGGGAGCAGACTTACACTGAAACAACTCTTCAAGAATGGGTCCTTGACATCTGTGACCTGAATCCAATAGGTTCCGAACGTGTCTATTCTTCAAATACACACCCGTGCCTTCTTGGTCTCTCCACACAAAAGCCTTATTCTGTCATTTCCTCCTAAAATGAGGTTAGGTAATCCATAAAAAAAAAGAGCTTATCTGTTCATTAAATGCAAGCATTCAGCAATCCCAAACTGTATAGTTAGAAACACAGTTAACTTTCATCAAAATGAGGACCAAGAAAACATGGGAAATCCTCTTTCCCCCCCGGCACATAAAATTGCTAGACACTAAAAACATTTTTTTAAAAAAGTGTATAGCTGAGGGGCGCTGGGTGCCTCAGTCAGTTAAGTGTCTGACTTCGGCTCAGGTCATCATTATCTTGCAGTTTGTGAGTTAGAATCCCGCATTGGGCTCTCTGCTGTCCACACAGAGCCTACTTCAGATCCTCTGTTTCCCACTCTTTTGTGCCCCTCCCCCATGCACTCTCTCTCTTTCTCTCTCAAAAATAAACAAAAAAAGTGTCTGAGCTACTAAATAAGAAATAGAAATTTCCATGTGTCAAAAATTGAGAATCCACAGAGATGAATGCTACCCAGCATCTTGGGGTATGGATTTTAACAACTGGAAAGGGCAGTCAAGTCTCTAGTTCTGCACATGGGAATAGCCTATAGTTAGGCTCCCCACAGACCATGGGCCAGGTTCCTATCCTTGGGACATGGTTACTAACAGAGCTAAGAGATGAAGGTCCTTGGTGCACCTGGATGGCTCATTCGGTTAAGTGTCGACTTTGGCTCAGGTCATGATCTCTCGGTTCGTGGATTCAAGCCCCATGTCGCGCTGTGTGCTGACAGCTCGGAGCCTGGAGCCTGCTTCTGATTCTGTGTCTCCCTCTCTCTCTGCCCACCCCCCATTCATGCTCTGTCTCTCTGTCTCTCAAAACTAAACATTAAAAAGAAAGAAAGAAAGAAAGAAAGAAAGAAAGAAAGAAAGAAAGAAAGAAAGAAAGATTCTTATTCTGTGTTGCCTATGCAGGGCTCAAATTCTCACAATAACCTCATCACATAGCAGCCCTGTGTCAAAAATCTAAGTTAAACATTTGTGTGTGATCAGTGAATCCCATTGAATGCTCAGCAATGGCAACCTTGGAAAAGCTTGATGGGGTCTTATCCACAACCAAGGGCACAAATGCAAAAGGGACTTTAAGTATGCTTAAAAGTATTAAGAAAGTAGGGGAGGGTAGGAATAGAACTTGAAAGAATAGGACATACTTCTTTAAAATGGAAGAATTTGAAAAGAATCGTGTAGCATGGCAGACTGTATCTTCCAAAAGGGTTACACACGGATGGCCACGGCAATGTTTCCCATCCCTCATGCTTTTCTCTTACAACATTTCCTTCATACTCTTTCCATCAAAAAGTGTGAGGTCTATGTCAACTCCTTTGAGGGACACGATTGTGACTCACTTGCAATGAAAACAGTGAGGTATAAGTGGAGGCACCTGTGTGGCAAAGTTCCGTTAAGTGACCAGCTCTTGATTTCAGCTCAGGTCATGATCTTAGGGTTAATGAGATCGAGCCCTGCATCAGGTTCCATGCTGACAGTGTGGAGCCTGCTTGGGATTCTCTCTCCCTTTCTCTTCCACTCCCTCTGTCTTTCCCCCGCCCCCTCAAAAATAAACAAATGCACACTGAAAAAACTATTTAAAAATTGAGGTATAAGTGATGCTGTGTGACTTCTGAGACTATATCAGAAATGTGGCGCAGTTTTTGCCTTGCTAACTGGATCACTTGTGCTGGAGTCCTGAGCTGCCATGTAAGTAGTTCAACTGCTTAGGAATTGGCAGGGGTGAGGAAGCCCAAGTTAGCCCATGCAAAATGACCACATGTAGAGGTCGGGTGACTAAAGAAAGAGAGATCTCTGGCCATATGCAATGTCTTCTGTCACTGCTGTGCGAGCTCTAACCACTGTCTGACTGCAACTGCAGAAGAGGCCCTAAGCCAGAACCTCTGATGGAATCTTTTCTGAATTCCTCATGTATGAAATCACAAGCAAAATAAAAAGATTGTTTTAAGCTGCTAAGTTTTGAGATAATTTATTATGTGGCAATAAATAACTAGAACATACAGGAACCCTGGAAGTTAAAATATGGAGAAAACTTATTGAGAAAACAAGGTTAAATAGTAATTCAGAGTAGCTAAAGAGAAACTTACAGAATTAGAATTACAGAATACATATAAAGAAATTACGCAGAATGCAGAGCACAGAGAGAAAAAACCAGAAAAACCAAAAGGGAAATTAGGAGTTGTGGAAGTTGAAATAAGAAGTTATATCATAGGTCTGGTAGGGATTGCAGAGAAAGAAAACAGAGATAGGAAGAGAGCAAATATTTAAAGAGATAATGGCTAAAAATCTTGAGAATCAAAGAAAGATATGAGTCTTCAGGCAGAAATTGTACAAATGAATTAAGTAGAATAAATAAAAACAAATCCAAATCTAGATATAGTAGAGTGGAAATATAGGAAATTAGGTTAAAAAAAAAAGTCAAGGTGAAAGAGATAACCTTAGAACTTCAAGATAGACGGGATGGGGCACCTGGCTGGCTCAGCCAGTTGAGCATCTGACTTCGGCTCAGGTCATGATCTCACAGTTCATGGATTCAAGCCCCACGTTGGGCTCTGTGCTGACAGCTCAGAGCCTGGAGCCTGTTTCAGATTCTGTGTGTCTCTCTCTCTGCCCCTCCCCCACTCATGCCTCTCTCTGTCTCTCAAAAATAAACGTTTAAAAAAAAATAGGACAGATTATCTATTGGATTAGGCCAGGTGAAATAAAGATCACTATAGATCAGAAATGACTGAGTAGGAACTCTGTTTCTGCTTATGAAGGAGTAACTGCTATGGGAATTGCCGTCCCTCTGTAAATAGCTAGAAAGCAAGACAAATGTACTGACCCAAATGTCCACTACTTGTGAACAGATGAACAGATTGCAGTTTATCCATATAGTAGAATGTTAGCCAGCCAAAAAAAAAAAAAAAAAAAAGGAGCAAATTACTGACAAATACAGTAAAATGAATAAAGCCCAAAAGCATTATGCTAAATGAAAGGGCCAAGATACAAACAAGCATATGCTGTATGATTCCAAGTATGTGAAATTCTAGAAAATTCCATGTAACCTATGGTGACCAAGAGGAGATTGCCAGCATAGCAAGAGAGGATAGACTGTAATGGGTGTTGAGGGAACATTTTGGGTGTTGGAAATGTTTTATATCTTGATTGTGATGGTGGTTACATTGTTGTACATTTGCCAAAACTCATTTAATTATATACTTCAAACTGGTGAATTTTATTATTTGTAAATATACCTCAATAAAATATGGTTGAATACTGGAAATTTCATATGGTTGGATATAATATAAAGACAGAATGACAGTAGTCTTTTTATCAGTATAGTAGATGGTAAAAGGCTGTAACATTATATTCTCGAAACACTGAGGAAAAAATTAGTATCAATCTAAGAGTCTTTACCTAGTTAAATCAGTGGCTTTCCAACATTAGTGTGCATCAGAATCATCTGGAGGGTTTATGAAAACATAACCCCCAGAGTTTCTGATTCAGGAGGTTTTAGGTGGGCTGAGAACACACTTTCTAATAAGGTCCTACATATTTCCGATTCTATTGTTGTAGGGACTATACTTGAGAACCACCAAGCTGAACCATTGCATGAGAGCAGTGAAAACAGGGAAATTTTAGTCTTACAACAGCTAAGAGAGTTCAGTATCTACAAATCTTCTCTGAAAGAACTAGTAAGCTATTCTTCAATACAAAGGAGACCAAATGCAAAAGGCGTAAACAGGAGGCAAGAAGCACTTTCTTAAATATTACAAATACATCTCCCCCACCAAATTGCCAGAACACTGTTCTCTGGAGGAATCTCTTTTATTCCATCCTGTGAAAGGTTTCCTCGTAGTTGTCAAGAATATGTTGAATGACTTCTCATTGCAATAGAAAAGGAGGTGGGAAAGGAAGTTCTGTTCTGCTATCCTTAACAGATTTAGTTATTTTCCTGCTACAAATCTAAGAAGCAGTTTATCGTTGGTAGGAGAGACCAATCAGGGTATACACTACAGGTCCAGTTGGTTCACATAATGGCAAAATAGGTATGAGATGATGGAAGTGATCACCCCTGGGTGCAGGCAATAGGGGCTGCATTTTCTTTGGAGGTTCTAAAAACAATTGTAAAGTCAAGTTAAAGTAGATACGCTTTTGATTATCACCATGTTCCTGCAATTCTAAATAATGTCAGTGATAACATACTCATCCCCAATAAAATCTTTGATTGGTCTGACTTCTAAACAGTTGTTGACATTCTCTCACATTTTAATAATAGAGGTAAACTTAAAATTAGCACATTTTTATTCCTTATACTTTAATAAATACTGCATTCTTCCTGAAAGTTGATATGGTAAATTCCCAGTTACACAGTCAGCTTCCAAAATATTAAGTCTTAGCCACATGCTTTTGTTTCAAGAGTAAGTCAGTAATGGGACAGAATAATTTGAGTTTGCTTTCTGTCTCTAACCCTAGAGGTATCATGTATTTCCAAATTTAAATAGAAGATTAGAAATAAACCCTCATACCATAGTGCTTGTAAAAACAAGGACACACAACTTGAGTTACTAAAATTCCATCTTTCTATGTGACCGCTTAGACTTTTTACTTGTGTTTGAAATTTAAAATGGTAAGACAGAATGTAAAATTTGAGATGTAATATTTTTGTTTAGTGAGGGCAAATTTTAGTTCATTCAAAATAGTTTTTTTGCATATTAATATCTCTAAAACGAAAATTTCTTTTCAGTTGTTTTTTCTCATTTGTTCTTAAGCTGTTATTATTCATTATTATAACATACTAATATGTAAATATAAGGGTTTTTAATCTTTGACTCCAAAAATGCATTATCATTAAAAAGTATTAATCTGTTACTGATTTCCTTATGTGAATCATACTATTTATTTTTATATATTTTTTACTGTCATATATGTCAGTAAACATACAAACATTTAAATAAAAGAAAACTTTTATTGTCTGTTTTCTTTTCTGGCCATCATGATTACTTATTTAATTTTATGGTTATTATTGAAATAATTTTGTCTTATAGAGGAAGGAATATTAAGAATGATATGTCCTGTTGCTGGTTGGTACTGGGTGCTTGTGAATTGTGAAATGATCCTGTGGAATAAAAAAAAAATACATAAATATAAATAGTGTGATGCATAAAAGGAAATCAGTAATAGACTAATACTTTTTAATGATAAATCATTAAATGACTAATGCCAGTCCTGGACTTAATTAAGAAGTTGATGAAGTTTAACTTCTGTGTCTGGCTTCTGGTCCTTTAAGCCTCTAGTGTGTGCCCACCTTCTTTTCACAAGGCCAAGGCACCTGGGGTCATCCTGTTCTCCCTGAAGGCTCTTCTAATAAAAATATTTTTTACGCTAAGGTCTAAAAAACTAAAAACAGCCAAATGTAATCTCATCCAATGTATTTACTTTTTTAAACATAAGCTTTTTATTTTGTGATGATTGTAGAGTCACATGTAGTTGTAAGAAATAAAACAGAAATCTTGTGCACTCTCTGCCCAGTTTCCCTCAATGATAATATCTTGAAAAACTAGAGCACAGTATCATAACCAGGTCATTGATATCGATATTCAAGATTATGTTGCCCTTTAATAGCACTATCCACTTTCCTTGCACCCCCACTACTTCCTTAATTCCTGGCAACCACAAATGTGCTCACCATTTCTATGATTTTGTCATTTCAGAAATGTTATATAAATAAAATCATACTGTATGTAACCTTTAAGAATTGGCTTTTCTCACTCAGCCTACTTCTCTGGAGATTTATCCAAGTTGTTGTATATATCTATAGCTCATTCCTTTATTACCTAGTAGTATCTCGTGGTATGAATGTACTACAGTTTTTAAAACCATTTACGCACTGAAGGACACTTGTGTTCTTCTAGTTTTTGATTACTGTAAATAAAGCTGCAATAAACATTCATGTACAGGTTTCTGGGTGAATATAAATTTTCATTTCTCTGGGATAAATGCTCAAGAGTTTCATTCCTTCGTTATATGGTAGTTGCATACCATTGTTGTTGTTGATTAGAAGAAATTGCCAAATTATTTTCCAGAGTGACTTTCCCATTGTGCATTTTCACCAGCAGTGTGTGAGGGATCTAGTTCATCTTCATCAACATATGGTGTTGCCATTATTTTTTGTTTTAGTTATTCTGATTGTTGTATAATGATATCTGCTTGTGGTTTTAATTTGCATTTCCCTACTGGCTAATAAAATAGAACATCTTTGCAGGTATTGTGTGCCATCTGTATATCCTTTTTAGTAAAATGTCTATGTCTTTTTCCCATTTTCTCATTGGATTGTTTGGTTTTTACTATTGCATTTTGAGAGCTCTTTATATTTTCTAGATACTAGTCCTTTGTCAGATATATGTTTTGAAATAATTTCTCCCAGACTATAGTTTGTTTGCCTTTGTATCCACTTAATAGGGTCTTTCACAGACCAAAAAATTTTAACTTTTGCTAAGTCTCACCTATCAATTTTTCCTTTTATGGATTGTGCTTTGGAGGGCCCTAGGCTCAGGCCAAGGTATTTTTTCTCTTGTTGTATTTGGTAAAACAGCTATTGCCTCAAAGTTTTTCATCTTTCTGGTTCTTGGCTAGAGAAAGTAAGCTTTTATTGGGACTTTTACGTCTATGTTTGTTGGCATTTCCAAGTTGCCATCTTCTTTCAACACCCAGTCTGGGTATATGAGGCAAAAAAAAATTTAAAGTAACCCACCACTATGTCATTCCTTGGGTCCTGAGGTCTCTAGTCTTTAAATATAACATCTAGAGTTTTTCGTTGTACTTAGTAGGAAGACTAGAGAGAGGTATATCTCCTCTGTTTTCCTCAAAGCAGAAATCCTGTATTTACTTTCTATTAGGGATTTAGGGATAAAGTCTGATGAAAGAAAGTGGGGCATCAGATTTCTATTTTGATTAATTTTTTTTGATAGTAAGGCCAGTCCTTTTATTTTTTTAATATTTATTTATTTTTGAGAGAAAGAGTGAGACAGAGTGTGAGCAGGGGAGGGGCAGAGAGACAGGGAGACACAGAATCTGAAACAGGTTCCAGGCTCTGAGCTGTCAGCACAGAGCCCAAGGCAGCGCTTGAACTCACCAACCATGAAATCATGACCTGAGCCAAAGTCTGACACTCACCTGACTGGGCCACCCAGGTGCCCCAAGGCCAGTCCTTTTAAAATATGAGAGGACAGTCCCTTTAAAATCAAAGACAGATTCGCTGACATGGATATGCATATAGAGGATTCACAGTCTGATTTAGCACATTAAGTCAAGCCACAAATAAACAGGCAAATGCATATGTTATTACAGGTCAAGGATGATTGCCTTTTAGAACAGGTCAAACCAAGTTAAATGTGCACAAAGGAAGTAGCTATAGGAGTGTCATGAGTAGTCTCTTTCTTTGAATCAATCTGGGAAGAATGCCTGAAGGAAATGATGTTTCAGGAGTTGCTGTACAATATGGGGAAAGGGCTTGTCAATTGAATGGCAAAAAACCCACAAGATTTAATATTTTGCAGTGCATTTTTTCCATCTCTAGAAGTTTAGTGTGTTTTTATATTTTCCATTACTCTCTCCATTATGTTCATGTTTTTTCTCTACTTCCTTAAATGAACAGAGCTTATTTATAACAGCTGTCCTCTGTGGGAGAGGGAGTGGGAAATCGATTATGGAGTGGCTTTGGGGTAAGTTGAGGGAAGTGACTGAGATGCAAAAGATGACAGAAATCAGAGTCATAATTTTTGAGATAGAAAGAAGAGATTCTAGACCCATCTCCTCATTGCAAATGCTAAATGTCAAGGTGGTGTGTATGCATAGAGGGTCGCTGTGCTTATTACATACGTGTGTGTATACATATACATATATATACACACACACATTATATGTATATACACGTGTATATATATGTGTGTGTGTATATATATATATATATGTATATATATGTATATATATATATATATATATATATTTGTAGAATCATTTAAGAATATCATATAGAGGTATAGAGGGGCGCCTGGGTGGCTCAGTCGGTTAGGCATCCGGCTTCGGCCCGGCTTCGGCTCAGGTCATGATCTCACGGTCCGTGAGTTCAAGCCCCGCGTTGGGCTCTGCTGACAGCTCAGAGCCTGGAGCCTGTTTCAGATTCTGTGTCTCCCTCTCTCTCTGGCCCTCCCGCATTCATGCTCTGTCTCTCCCTGTCTCAAAAATAAATAAACGTTAAAAAAAAAAAAGAATATCATATAGACATAATACCCTTTACCCTAAATATTTTAGTTTGTGTTTTCTAAGAAAAATGATACTGATATTCTCTTGCATAATTACCATGTAGTCATCAGATGCAGGAATTTAATACTGATATAATGTTATTATCTAATATTCAGTACATATTTAAAATTTACCAGTTTCCCCAATAATGTCCTTTATAGTCATTTTCCTTTCTCTCTGATCCCATATTCTGTCCAGGATCGTATTACATTGACTTGTCATATCTTTCTAGTCTTCTTTAAAATAGAGCATAGAGCATCCCTCAGCTGGTTTTGTTTATTTCATCACAGTTGCATTCAAGTTAGACATTTTTGGCATGAGTATTATATAAGTGATATTGTGTCCTCTTCAATATATCACATCAGGAAGAACAGCATGTCAATTTGTCTTATTGGTAATTTTGTCTTGTTGATAATTTTTATCACTTGGTCAAGGTGATGTCCACCACATTTTTCAACTGAAAAGTTACCATTTCTCACTTTGTAATCATTTCTGGTATTCTTCATTCCTTTGTGTATATCCAAATTTCCATCTGTTATCATTTTTTATGTGCCTCTATAACTTCCTTTATCATATTTTTATAGGAAAGATCTCCTGTAAATAAATTGTCTTTGCTTTGTCTGAAAATAACTTTGTTTCACTCTCATTCTTGAAATATATTTTTGCTGGTTAAAGAATTCTAGATTTCAGCTTTCTCCTTTCAGTAAAGAAGTAAAGCGGTAAAGAAGCCCCATTGTCTTCTAATTGCATAGTTTTCAACAAGAAGTATGACATCATTCTTATCTTGGTTCCATATTGTACCATATGTTTTCTTCTGAACTTGTTTACAATTTTTTTTATGGTTAGTTTTCAGAAAATTGGCACGGTAGACTTATTCTGCTTCTTGAAGCAGTAGCTTAGGTTATTGATTTTAGATCTTTCTGCCTTCTAATATCAGTGATTAAAGACATAAAATTCCCTCTAAGCACTGCTTTATCTGCCTTCCATAAATGTTGATATGTCATGTTTCATTCTTATTCAATCTAAGATATTTTCCAAGTTTCCTTGTGACTTCTTTGAGCCATGGTTTGTTTAGAAATGTGTTGTTTATTTTCTAACTATTTCTGTTTTGTTCACATTTCTTTTTGTTGTTGACTTCTAACTACTTTGGTGTGGTCAAAAATAATTTAATAATTAAATTGAAATTTAAATAATTTCAATCCTTTCAAATTTATTGAGAGGCACCTGGGTGGCTCAGGCAGTTAAGTGTCTGACTCTTGGTTTTGGCTCATGTCCCATGATCTCATGGTTTGTGAGTTTAAGCCCTGCATAGGGATTCTCTCTCTCTCCCTCTTTCTCTCCACCCCTCCCTCTCTCTCTCTCTCTCTCTCTCAACATAAAAAAACCTTTTTTAAAAAGTTAAAAAAATAAATTTATTGAAACTTGTTTTTATGGTCTAGCATATGGTCTATCCTGGTGAATGTTCCATGGATACTTGAAAAGAAGGTCTATTTTGTTGTTTGGGGGTATAGTGTTCTGTAAATGCCAGTTAGGTCAAGTTGGTTGTGTTGTTCAAGTCCTCTATATTCTTGTTTACCACTTAGTTTTATCAATTACTGAGAAGGGAGTGTTGAAGTTTCCAACTATAATTGTTGAATTGTGTATTTCTCCTTTTAATTCTGTCACTTTCTGTTTTATGTATCTTAGAGCTCTGCTGTTAGGTGCATATATACTTTTATAATTTTTATATTTCTTCACTGAAGAAAACTCTTTATCCTCTTGAAATTTAACTCTTTTTATTTTCATGAAATTTCCCCCTCCTCTTCTAGTAGGATTTCTTGTTTCAGTATTTACTTGTCTGATGTTAATATGGCCACTCCAGCTTCCTTATGGTTACTGTATACTTTTGGTCATCTATATTAGTCAAGGTTCTCTAGAGAAACAGAATCAACAGTGCGTGTGCGTGCATGCGTGCACACACACACACACGCATTTATTTTTAAGGAATTGGCTCACCTGATAAGTCAAAATCTACAGAGTAGGCTGGCAGAGTGAGGACCCAGGGGAGTCATGGTTTGATCTAAAGGCCACCTACTGGCAGAATTCCTTGTTGCTCAGGGGAGGTCAGCTTTTGTTCTATTAAGACCTTCAACTGATTTGGAGAAGGCCCACCCATATTATGGAGGGTAATGGCCTTTATTCAAAGTTCATTCACTTAAATGTTAATTTCATCCAAAAAAATTTTTTTACAGAAATGTCCAGAATAATGTTTGACTAAATATCTTGGCACTATGGTCCAGCCAAGTTGACACATGAAATTAACAATCACACCATCCTTTTACTTTCAATCCATTTGTGTCTTTGAATCTAAACTTTCTCTTGTAGACAGCATATCATTGAATGTTGTTTTTTCTTCCAGTCTGACACTCTGCTTTTTGATCGGAATATTTAGTCTATTCACATTTAACATAATATGTAACATGGTTAGACTTACATATGCCATTTTCCTATCTGTCTTCAATAGATCTCATGGCTTTTACTTTGTTTCTCTATTACTCCCTGGTTGTATTTTTTTTTTGTGTCAAACAAACATTTTAGTATATAATTGTTTTCCCTATTTTGACTTTTTATAACTATTTTTTTAAGTAGGTTTCACACCCAGCATACAGCCCAATGCAGGGCTCATACTCAGGACCCTGAGATCAAGATCTGAGCTGAGATCAAGAGTGAGACACTTAACTGACTGAGCTGCCCAGGTGCCCCTTTATTACTATTTTTAAAGTTTTTTGTTGTTGTTGCTCTAGGGATTATAATGTACATTTTAATTACCACAATCTACTGCAGGTTAATACTGTCTTAATTCCAGGAAAATATAGCAAATTTACTCCAATATAACTCCATCTCCATCTCCTTCTTTTGTGTTATTATTGTCATATAATTTAGTATATGTGTTATAAAACCAACAATATATTAGTATAATTATTATTTTATACAGTCTCATATTTTTAAAGAAAGTAAGAGAAAAAAGATAAAATATATTTATTTATAAACTATATATTATATATTTATAAATACATTTCTTATTTATTATATTTGCTTATATGTTTTATTTACCCACAATTTATTATTTCTGTGCTCTTCATTTCTCTCTGTGGATTGTATTTACCACCTGGTATCACTTTCTTTAAGCCCAAACAACTTCCTTTAGTATATCTTGTATGACAGGTTGACTAATAACACATTCTCTGAATTTTGACCATCAGAAACTTCCTTATTTTTAATTTTGATGGATATGGAATTCTTGATTAAAAGGTTTTTCTTGCACTTTGAATATGTCATTCTTATGCCTTTTGGCTCCATTACTTCTGATGAGAAGTTAGCTTTTAATCATATTTTTGTTCCCTTGTACATGATGAATCATTTTTTTTTTTACTGATTTTGAGATTTTCTTTTCTTCTTTGGTTTTCAACTTTTTCACTATGATGTGTTTGAGGGTGGAGCTCTTAAGTTTATCATTCTTGGAGTTTGTTGAATTTCTTGGATTTGAAGATAAATGTTTGTCATAAAACTTGGAGAATTTTTAGCCTTTATTTTTTCAAAAATTTTCTAACTCTTTCTCTCTCTCCTCACTTTCTGGTGCTCCAATAATAGGTACATGGGTATGCCTGATGCTGTCCCACAAGTCTTTGAGGCTCTATTCATTTTTCTTCATTCTTTTTTCTATTTTTCAGATTGGAAAATTTCCACTATTTTATCTTCAAAGTCACTAATTTACTCTTCTGCCAATATGCTATAAAGCCCATTTAGGGAATTTTTCATTTTTGTTATTGTACTTTTCAACTCTAGAATTCCCCTTTGGTTCTTTTTTATAGTTTCTATTTTTGTATTGACATTCCTTACTTATCAAACATTTTCATATTTTATTTTAATTCTTTGAATAAAGTTTTCTTTAATTATTTAAATATATTTATAATAGTTGCTTTGAAGTGTTTGTCTCCTCAATCTAACATCTGGGCTTACAGAGTTAGTTTTTATTGAGTTAGTTTTTTTTCCTGAATGTGAATCATACTCCACTGTTTCTCTGCATTTCTCATAATTTTTGGTTGACATCAGGCATTTCAATAATGCATTGTAGCAAGTCTCTATTCTGATTCCCCCCCCCCCCATTAAAAAAATTGTTTGGCTTCAATGGTGGAATCTTTCTCCTCCATGAGTTGCAGACCCCTGCTGATGTCTCTGCCCAGATTTTTTATTCTGTCTTTTCTTTTCTTTTCTTTTTTTCTTTCTTTCGTTTCCTCTTTCTTTCTTTCTTTCCTTCTTTCTTTCTTTCTTTTTTTTTTCTTTCTGTCTTGGCTTACTAGAAGTTATCTCTGTGTCAACATAGCCTAGTAGTCAGCCAATGATTTGAACAGAGATTTTGCTCAAACACCTTGAATCCATAAGGCTTTAACTCACTCCTCTGCCAACTTACCTATGTGTAGACCAAAGAGTGAGTAACTTCAAATTTTAGCTAGTTCTCAAGTATGCCTAGGTTTTTACTTTCCACTGGGCTCTCTTCAGTACCCCCTGTGCATGTATGTAGTTTCCCAGTCATCTAGGAATAGGTGGAGAGCTAATCTAGCGCTCTAGGGCTCTGGCTCTGTCTTTTTCAGAATCTCCTTATTACAATTCTGTCTAGTCAGGCTGTTTGCCCCAGCTGTGATCACAACATGATTCTGCTGTCCAGTTTTCCCAAAACCATTTCTTAAAGAGACTGTCTTTTTTCCATTGGATATTCTTTCCTGGTTTGTCAAAGATTAGTTGGCCATACATTTGTGACTCCATTTCTGCATTCTCTATTTTGTTCCATTGATCTATGTGTTATTTTTGTGCCAGTACCATACTTTCTCAATGATTACAGCTTTGTAATACAGTTTGAAGTCCGGAATTGTGATGCCTCAAGGTTTAGTTTTCTTTTCAGGATTTCTTTGGCTATTCAGGGTCTTTTCTGGTTCCATCACATACCTCTTTATTCTGTCATAGCCAAAAGTCCTGTCTGCATGCTTGGTTATTTTTGGATGTCAGACATTGTGCATTTTATATTGTTTTGCTGGATTTTGTTCTATATCTTTAACTACAGTTAGATTTTGTTCTGGTGAACTGTTAAATTACTTGGGATCATTTGGCTTATTTCAAGACTTGCTTTTAAGCTTTGTTAGAGCAGGTCTAGAGTAACCTTTAATCTAGGGCTAATTTAGTGCTACTACTAAGGACTCTTTTTTTTTTTTTTTTTTGAGGACTACCCAATGCCCCATATATTATGAGGTCTTTCTACTCTGGCTGGTAGGAACACAAACTATTCCCAGGTCTGTGAATTGTCCTGCTTATTCCTCTCAGGTGGTTCTTTCTCTGACCAAGAGTAGATTCCTCTTATACATACACAAATCAGTGCTCAGCCAAAGATTCAATGAGATCCCTCTCAGACCTTTGGAGCACCCTCTCTCATTCCCTCTCTCTCCGCTGCTGCTGCTCTTTCTTCTTTGGTACTCTGCTCCACAAATTCTAGCCACTCTAACCTCCCCTGGTTAAGTCTCTATCTCTGCAACTCATAAAGACCTGCTTAGTTTACCCCCTCAGTGATGTGGACAGAAAATTGCCTCCAAGAAGTAAGTTCATGCAATTGTAGGGCTCACCTCATCACTTTTTCTCGGGGATCATAGTCCTGTACTACATGTCTGAAAAAATACTTATTATATACATTTTTGTCCATTTTTCTAATTACTTAGAGAAGGAAGATAGATGTAATCTGTTAGTCCATCTTGGCTGAAAGTGAAAGTTAAAGAATTTTAATCACAGGACAAAAGTTATTTTATTCATCATTTTAGATCACTGTGGTTGTTTTGTAGAGAATAAATTATATGAGATAAGATTAGAAAAAGAGAGATCAGTTACGAGGTTTAGCAGTCATCTAAGGCAGAGATGATGGTTGCCTGGTCTAAAGAAGTTGTGGTTATTGACATTTAAAGGAACAGATTTGAGATGTATTTTGAACATAAAATGGATAAGATCTGCTGATTACTTAGATGTAAGAGATAAGGGGAAATGAGGACACAAGGATGATTCCTGACTAACAAGCCCAGCCAACTTTCATTTCCTTTATCCTTTTTTAAACCCCAAATTTAACTTCTCATCCTTCCCTTACCACTCTGCCCTTTGAGCCTAATCCCCTTCCTTGTTTCTTGATTCCTTCTCTGAAACAAAAAATGTATAATAGTCAATCCAGCAACTATAGAAAGGATAATTTATTGGTTATGTACCTCATGGGCATTGAGACCCAGTAGAGACAACTTATTTAGTGGCCTACAACAAAGAGGGCCCCCCCCCCAAAGGAGGACTTAACAGAACCAGGTCGAGCAAGATGTGTAGAATCCACTGTTATAACCCAATAGCAAGATTTCAGGCAAACAAAGACCATTCAGAATAGGTCTCATAAGACAGAGTTCTCCTGTTGGTTGAGGCTCTGGCTGGGTGAAGCTCAGAGCCACATGGCTGGTCCCATCTTGGGTCTCATCATGGCAAGTATAACTTTCTGAGATGTGAAGTGTTGTCCTGTTTAATCTCAGAAGCCTATGGCATTTGTGTTCAAAAGAAGAGTCACTTCCTTTGGGAGTACTGACCTTTAGATGGAGGCTTTATTGTGTGAGATCCTGGAGCACAGGGCCCAAAAGGCCAGGGAGATATAAACTTCTTTGTGTCAATGCTATGAATAAAGCAACCCAGTCACTCCTAAGACTAGGCAAGAGACTAGGGGTGGGGGGGTAAGTCTGGGAGTCTCTGGATCTTTTGCTGTTCTCTTTAGTGTCACACAGTTTAACAGTGCATTATTCCATAACTGCTTTGTGATATCTGAGTTCTTACATCCTTAATTAGACTACTATATTTGTTTCCTAGGGTTGCCATTACAAATTACCACAAACTGGCTGGCTTAAAATAATAAATTTGTTGTCTCAGCGTTCTGGATGCTAGAAGTTCAAAATCAAGGTGTTGACAGGGCCATGTTCCAAGACCATTCAGAGATTGCTATAGTTACTTTATTGGATCAATTATGAGACATCCTCTAATGTAAGGCCAGATTTTCTTATGGAATCTGTAGGGGAGAATCTTTCTTTGCCTCTTCTAGTTTCTGGTGTTTGCTGGCCATCTTGGAGTTCTTCGCTTGTAACTACATCAATCCAAACTCTGCCTCTGTCACCACATGGCCATCTTTTCCCTGTGTCTCTGTCTCTGTGTCTCTTCTCTTCTATTCAGGACACAGTATGACCTCATCTTAACTAATTATATTTCCAACTACCCTATTTCCAAATAAAGAAAGTCACATTCTGAAGTACTGGGAATTTCTTTGGGGTACACAATTCAACCCGTAACAACTTCCCTTAAGAAGTAGGGCCGTGTCTCATACTTTTTTCGCTTCATGGACACTTAACTCAGGACATTCAGCAAGTTTCCTGCTTTGGGCGGATGTGAAATAAAATGAAGGACTATGATAAAAAGAAATGACACGGATTTTATGTAAGGCAGGAAAATGTATTTAATTGTAGTGAAATTATATTTTGATATTAATTGATATGTTTTTCTAGAATTCTTTTTATTTGTCTTATGGCTTTTTCCTCATTTTTGAGATATGGATTGTCTTAGAGAAGGTTGTTACAGAAAAATCAGAGAACAAGAGTAAAATATTACCTTTTGAGTTTTAAAAGTTCAGGTCCAGGAAGAAGACAAAAGGATTTAGAATAATACTTGGTTCATCAAAGCCAGTTCATCCCTTTTCCCTTCTGTCAACCTGAGATTAAAATCTACAGAACTGGTCAGGGAAGAAGAGGAGCATCTGAGAGGAAGCGAGATGTTATTGGTTCCTGAGCAGGGGTCCTGTGGCTTATCCTCAGGGATAATTCCTGGGGCCAATGAAGGAAGTGAAACCTTCCTAAGAAAGTTTAGGGATTTAGGAGAAGAGTAAGGTTGTACCTTGTTTCCAGGGAGGTCACAAGACTTGTAAGCTTTTCCTGTCCAGAAGGGGTAGAAGTGCAACTAAATGTCTTCTCTACCTCTGAGAAGGATGGCCAAGTACCTGAGATACAGCCAGGTCGGAGGGGCCTATGGTCAGGTGCAAGAGGCTGAGAATGACTTTAGGACTGAAGATAGACATCTCAGTGTCTCAACTGAAGATAGACATCTCAATAGATGCAGGTACAGGCAGATAACAACTGAAGGCCAAAGTCCCCTTCTCCAACCCACTCTCCAACACACCCAGATCTCAAGTCAACCCTAAAGATGGCTCTTTGAATTGACATACTATGTTTCTACTCCTATATAAAATGAGGTTCATAAAATAAATTATGTTTGGTTAAAATTAAATTATTAAATTATTATTTAAAAAATAAAGTTTATTTCTTTCAACCTTTAATTTGTGGTCTGAGATTTATTTCAGCTACATAAAGAAAATGATCATTCTAAATGTGCAAGTTGCTTCTTATTTGTAGGTGGGCAGTGGGAACTGAAACTGTCCTCTGGGCAGCCAGGTACTCCCAAGTGTGACCTAGCATTTTCCCAGACTACAGAAATTATTGCTGAAATCTCACTGATTGGGCCTCTAGGGGGGAGGGAAAGGGAAGTGGAAGGAGTGGGTGGGGGTGGGGGTGTGATTAAACCACTCAAGTTATATTTTAAACTATGGATATATTGTTCTGAGACTGACTCTGGGCCTTTTAGAGGGGAAGTTCTGAGCAGCTATGAAACTGGAGGTACCTGGAGGAAACTCAGTTGTTGCCAAGGAGCAGGTGTGCTGAAATTGTGGCCTTAATGTCACCAGCTTCTGTTTAGAAGGCATCAGAGGAGAAGAAACAGTTCTGTGGGATAGGCCGTGGGTTATCATTTAAAAATAATCTCTTTTCTGAAAAACTATGACCTCACACTTGAGGGTATCTCATAGTTGGTACAATAAGGTAAAATATATCAGTCTCTGAATAGTCTTTCTGTTGGGGTTGGTGGGGGGGGGGGAGAAATGGAAAGAAAAGTAGGCAGAAAGAGAAGAAACAGAAGGGAATAGAAGCCATCTGAAATAAATGATCTCATTAAAGGACTTTTGGAGGAAAGGTCAGAGTCAGAATTAGCCTTTGGAATTAGACTGAGATTTGAGTGTCAGTTTTGCCACTCACTAAATGACCTTGGGCAAATATTTTTAACCACTCTGTGCCTTGAGTTCCCAACTTGTAAAATGGGATGTGTTATGTGAAGACCTGGTGAATTTTGCTACATTGGCTCTTAATGTTTATTTCTAAACAAGTTCATCATTTTCACTTTTAATAACCCAGTATGGTTGACAGTCTCTGGTGTTGTCCCCAATGACCCATATTTCCTGGTAGTCACAGCCTTGTGTAATCCCTTCTCCTTGAGTGTGGGTTTGACCTAGTGAGTTGTTTCTAATGAGCAGAGTATAGAAGAAATAATGGGATAACATTTCCTATATTAGGCTATAAAATGACTGGCTTCTGTCTTTCATTCATTCTCTTTGTCTTTCTCTCTCTCCTTCTCTCTTTCTCTCAGATCACTTTCACTGAGGAAGCATCCTGCCACGTGGTGGGCAACTATATGGAGATGGCCACATGGTGTGGTAAAGAACTGAGGCCCTCAGTGAAACAATACAGAGAAACTGAAATCTGACAACCACATAAGTGAGTTCAAGAGTGGGTCTTTCATTCCCAATCAAGTCTTGAGCTGATTGGAGCCCCAGGAAACAGCTTGGCTGCAATCTCATGAGAGACCTTGAACTAGAGACGTTCAGCTAAGCTCCTCCCAGATACCTGACCCATAGATAATGTTTGAGACCACATTTGTTGTTTTCACCTTCTAAGTTTTGGAATAGTTTGTTATGCAGCAATATATAACTGATACATGGCTCATATCTATCTCACAGTGGGCCCAGTTGTGTTCACGTTGTGGTTATTTTTTCAGTTTTAGAATGTATAATTAGAATAGATATACGTAGCAACTTGCAGAGTCCCCACAGTGGTTCTCTGACACATAAAATGAGGGCTATTGTGGTAGGAAAGACCAAGTGAAAGCCACTAGAACTATCTGTACCTACAAGAACAGTAAACCAAAAGCAATACTGCATTCTTGGGGGAATTGCAGAGATTGATGCTACTTGGAAGGACTTACAAGATGCAGGGGTTGTGACTCAACCAGAATGACAATAGGCTGTCATAAATTTAATAGGTGGTGGCACCAATTGTAGTTGCATTTCCAGATGTGGTTTTGTTGCTGGAGCATATCAATACATCTCTGGTATGCAGTTATAGATCTGGTAAATGCTTTTATTTTTGTACCTGTTCGTAATGACCATCAGAAGCAGGTGGCTTTCATCTGGCAAGGCAGCAATCCACCCTCTCTGTCCTACCTTGGGGGTCTCTCAACTCAAATCATATGTCACAGTCTAACCTACAAGAACCTTGCTTGCCTTCTTCCATAGGATATCACACTAGTCCGTTACTTTGAAGATGTTATGCTTACTAGACATGGTGAGCAGAAAGTAGCAACTATTCTAGACACATCAATGAGACATTTGTGTGCCAGGGAGTGGGAAATAAATTCCACAGAAATTCAAGGACCTGCCACCTTGGTGAAAGTTGTAGAGGTCCAATTATCTGAAATATGAAGAGATTTCTCAACTAAGATGAAGGGCAAGTTGCTGCACCTGGTTCCTCTTACCATGAGGAAAGAGGCACCATGCCTACTGAAATTCTTTTAATTTTTGAGGTAACATATATCTCATTTGGATGTGCTACTTTGACCCATTTACTGAATGACCTGAAAAGCTGTCCATTTTGAGTGAATCCCAGAATAAGAGTAAGCTCTGCAACAGGTCAAGCTGCTATGCAAGCTGTTCTTCTAATTGAGCCATATGACTCAGAAGATAAGATAGTACTTGAAGTATTAGTGTCACATAGGGATGCTGTTTGGAGCCATTAGCAGGCCCCTATCCTACAGGTGAATCACAGCACAGACCCTAAGAGTTTTTTTTAGCAAAGCTATGCTTTCCCCTTTTGGGATCCAGTTTTTGGCTTGTTACTGGGACTTAGTAGAGACTAAATGCTTGGCCATGAGCTACCAGGTTATCATATGACCTGAGATGCTCACCATCAATATCATCTGATGCAGATCCTGAAGGCACAAATAAATTGCATGAGGAAGTGGCCCAGATGTCCATCCCCCCTACTCCTGCTACATTTCCTTCTTTCTCTCAACCACACTGATGGCTTCATGATGAGTTCCCTAGGATTAGTTGACTGAGGAAGAAAACACTTGAGGTTGGTTTACAAATAACTCTTCAGGGTGCCTGGGTGGCTCAGTTGGTTAAGTGTCTGACTTTGGCTCAGGTCATGATCTTGCAGTTGATGAGTTTGAGCCCTGCGTCGGGCTCTGTGCTGACAGCTCAGAGCCTGGAGCCTGCTTTGGATTCTGTGTCTCAGAATCCAAATTCTCTCTCTGCCCCTCCCCCATTTGTGCGCTCTCTCTCTCTCTCTCTCTCAAATAAATAAATGTAAAAAAAATTTTTTTTTAAACCCAATTAACTCTTCAAGATAAAGCAGGGCTTGCCATCTGCTTTATCTTCAAGATAAAGTGGACAGCTGTAGAACTATAGCCTCATTTTGGAACAGCCCTGAAAAACAGTGTTGAAGGAAAATCTTTCCTGTGGGCAGAACTTTGTGCAGGACATATAGTTGTTCATTTTGCCTGGATTAATAAATAGCCAGACATATGGGTCTACATTAACTCATGGGCTGGGGCTAATGATTTGACTGGATGGTCAGGGACTTGGAAGGGACACATTGGAAAATTGGTGACAAGGATATCTGGGCAAGATATATGTGGATAAACCTCTCCAAATGGACACAGAATATGAAAATATTTGTGCCCCATACAAATACTCACCAAGGAAGGATTTAAATAATCAGGTGAATACGGTGACCTATTCTGTGGATGTCAGTCAGCCCTCTTCTCCAGTCATTCCTGTTATTGCTTAATGGGTTCATGAACAAATGGCCATGGAATCAGGATGGAGGTTATGCTGGGCTCAGCAACATGAACCTTCACCATCCAGGGCTTATTTGGATAAAAGTACTGCTGAATGCCCAATCTGCCAATAGCAGAGACTAACATGGAGACCCCCAAATGGCATTATTTCCTGGGGGATCAGCCTGATTGCAGGTTAATTACATTGGTCTGCTTCTATCATGAAAGGAATAGCATTTTGTCCTTATAACATAGGATTTGCCTTTTCTGCTTATCTTCCTGCAATGCTTCTGCCAAAGGTACTATTTGTGAACTGACCAAATATTTTATCCAAAAGCATGGTACTCTACACTGCATCACTTTTGATCAAGAAACTCACTTTATATGAAGTTAGGCAATAGGTCCATGGTCATGGGATTCACTAGTCCTACCATGTTATTTATAATTCTGAAGCAACTGATGTAGTAGAATGGTGTAATCACTTTTCAAAGGCTCAGTTAAGGCATCAAGTAGGTGGCAACACTTTGTGCGGCTGGAGCAAGGTCCTTCAGATTGTGATAAATGCTCTAAATCAATATCCATTATATTGCTGCCTCTCCCATAGTGAGATTCACAAGTCTAGGAATTAAGGGGGTAGAAAGTGAAGTTGTTGCTATCATTATTACCCCTAGTGATCTTCTAGTACAATTTTTGTTTCCCATTACCACAAGGTTAGGCTCTGCTGCTCTGGAAGTCTTAGTTCCAAAGGGAGGAATGCTTCTACCAGGAGACACAACAGTGATGCCAATGAACTGGAAGTTGAGACTGCCACCTGGCCACTGTGGGCTCCTAAGGCCACTGAATCAACAGGCAAACAAGGGATTTACTAGATGGCTGTGGGGACTGATCTTGACTATCAAGAGATAATTGAGTTGCCATCGTACAGTGAGTATATCTGGAATGTGGGAAATCCTATAGAGCAACTTTTAGTATACCAATATTTTGTGATTATTAAGACAATGGAAAACTCCAACAAACTCCAATTCACACAGGACTGCTAATAGCCCAGACCCTTCAGGAATAACATTTGGAAACAGGCAAATAAATGTAACCAGTTGCAAAAAAAGAACTGTAATCTTTTATGAGTATTATATATATATACACACATATATATAGAGAAAATATTTTTGTTTTCCTCCTTCTCTTCCACTTCCTTATCTAAGATGTGCTATGTATAATTAACATCATATCTCAATATTTAAGCTATAAGATGTCAAAGAGTGAAGTGTGAATTAGATGGTAGAAGGATAAAGATCACTGAACATAAAAAGGATCTTTATTCTCCTTTGCACAAAGGATTAACACAGGAGTTGGCAAACTATGGCCCAAGTGCTGGCCATCTGCTTTTGTAAATAATGTTTAGTTGGAATATAGCCACATTCATTCAGTTACATATTGTCTATGGCTACTTTCATACTACCATGTTAGTAATGAATAGTTGCAACAGAAACCATGTGGCCTGCAAAACCTAAAATATTTACTATTTGGCTCTTTAAGAAAGAGTTTTTTGACCTCTGGGTTAGCATGCTACTGGTTTTGTGGGGATAGTTATATTGTATGAGGCAGAAGGATGACTTCATTATTATCTTTATTGGGGATTAAATATGGAGATAAGCATGGGTGTCAAGTTGGTGAAGAACAGATTGTGGTGGCTTTATAAGGTGTCATCTTGGCCAGATTGAACTACATTTCTCAGAATTCCCTTTCTTGTATATTTCCAGTTAGGTTGGACCACAAGATTCTCGTGGGCATTTGGTGAGTGTAAGTAAAGCAATAGCTCACTTTTTTGTAGGTTACATACATTGTCTCCTGGCCCTCCTTGGTGTGGGACAGTGGCCAAGATTGGAACTGCTCTGTCTCCTGGATTCTCTTTCAGCTTCTTATTCATTCAGAGGAGTTATTAGATGTTTGCATTCCTGTTGTGATGTTCACTATTGATTGCTAGTGTGTACTCAGTGTGTGTGTGTGTGTGTGCACACATGCTTGTGCTTGTGTGTGTGTGCATGCATGTGTATGTGTGTGTTTAGCTCCATGACAAAAGGCTGAGGCTTCTGTATGACCAAGGTCAGAAGCAAGAACTGACATTGGTTTTAGCCTATCCTCATATGCATCAGCTTGTACTCTTCCCACTTTACATCCCGACTGTTTGCCCTGTGGACTTCAAGTTCCAGTATCAGATGCAATGACAACAACCTTAGAGAGACTGTTTAGCTAGATCCTACAACTGCATCAGGTCAAACCTCTGTATATATGGATGACCAATCCATTATGTACAGATATTTCATATGACTGAACCCTAACTGATATGCCCAATAATAATTTATAAAGGTTAAAATATTAAGTAGGTATATTTGTTTTTTCTATCCTTCTGTTGTTAATTTCTTTCTTTTTTAAATTGTTTTTATTAAAAAAATTTTTTTAACGTTTATTTATTTTTGAGACAGAGAGAGACAGAGCATGAACGGGGGGAGGGTCAGAGAGAGAGGGAGACACAGAATCTGAAACAGGCTCCAGGCTCTGAGCTGTCAGCATAGAGCCCGGCGCGGGGCTCAAACTCACAGACCGCGAGATCATGACATGAGCCAAAGTTGGATTCTTAACCGACTGAGCCACCCAGGCGCCCCAATTTCTTTCTTTTTTAAAAAAGATTTTGTTTTTGAGTAATATCTATACCCAATGTGGGGCTCAAACTTACAAATCCGAGATCAAGAGATGCATGCTCTACTGACTGAGACAGTCAGGTGTCCCTTCTAGTGTTCATTTCTAAGTCTTATTGCATTTTGTTCAAAGTGCTTGCATGAATACTGCCTTTTAGAGTTTGTGAAGGTTTTCTTTATGACATAATACAAGGCCAGTTTTTGAAGCCGTTTTCACATATGTTTCAGAACAATGTGTAGTCTCTGTTGAGTTCAAAGTTCTATAGAACTTGTTACTATGCTATATAAATTCTGCATACACTTAGTCAATTTTGTCTATTTTTTATTATGACAGTGGCCCTGTTAACATCTTTTATTATGACAGTGGCCCTGTAAACTTCTCTTTGTATTTCTGGTATTTTTGCTTTATAAATTTTTGAAACTATATTATTAGGTGCATAAAAGTTCATGAGTGATTTAACTTCTTCATGGACCATACATTTTATCAATATGAAATATCTATTTTTCACCCCTTTTAATGTTTTTATACCATCTTATCACCTTCCATTACTACTTAATTAGTAATTGAAATAATATGAAAAATGCTTAGTGTCACGCCTGAATAATAGTACACAGGTAATAAATGGTAGCTGCTGCTATTATTTTGGGTCCCACTGTGTACAGTTGTCTTTTGGGAGACAAAGAGGAAAAGAAAGGACTGAAGGACTCTAGTTTAAGAAAAAGAGCAACTGCCTCACAGGCACTGCATAGTGATGCTTAGGGCTTCTTTTCCCCTGAACAAGGTGATGGAACTCCAGGGAAGAGAGGCTCTTAGGCTTGGACAAATCACCAGAAAGCCTGCCAAGAGAGGTCTCCTAAGCAGCCAAGAGAAAATAACAGAAACATATTTTCTTGTTGGATTTTGGCCTTTCTGCTTTTGAGGCCCAGCTGAAACCAGGGATTGAAAAAAAAGCAAAACAAGGTCGGACCTAGTAGTAGACATGTTTCTGTGGTTGGAAGGTCAGATTAATCTCTTCGGAGGTCCCCTCAGATTTGGGCACGTATAGGCCTATAAGAGCAATGCTCAAAGCACTGATAATTCTCCACCCAGTGGAATTCTCACCTCTGTCAAACTTAGATATATTAAAGATTCTCTTCTCACTGACCCATTCCCCACATCTGCATCTCTCAGGTTTGCCCTGCAGTTGAGTCCATTTTATTTTATTAGAGGTCCTCATTCCTGTTGTGATGTTCACTATAGATTGCTAACTGCCCTTAGTGTGTATGTATGCTTACGCATGTGTATGTTTACCTCTGTGTGTGTGTGTGTGTGTGTGTGTGTGTGTCTGTATGTATGTATGTAGGTAGGTAGGTAGGTATGTTTTTAGAACCCCTAAATCAGGGTAGCCTTGTTAACTGGATACTTGATTGTTTAAAATCCTTTGACTCCAAAAACCTGCCACCTGCCTGAAATTCTTCACTTCTCTTTAACTTGCTACCTGAAATTCATAGAATCATAAAAGATTAAAGCTTGAAGGTACCTTAGAGATTAATTAGTGCAAGGATCTCATTTCACTAAAGACCGAAGTGGAGTCCAGAGAGGTGAAGTGATTTGCTCCAAATCACACTAGTGAGAGGCATCCTGGAGTGTCTGGGAGTGGGAGAAAGTACATTCTAGGAGGTAGGAATGGACAAAATGGAGGCTGACAGGCACATGGCTTCTGCTGTTCTGGCCTTACTACTAACAACACAACACACTTTTAAGAGAAAATCCCAACTGCAATGGCAGCACAGTAACAACAACTACAACTCATTTGTACTGTGTTAAAAACTTACCATATACATTGTCTCATGTAAGCTCACTCCATGAGAAGTAACTATTATCACTAGTGTAGTGAAGATAAAATTGGGGCCAAGAAAATAGGAAAATCCATGGAAAATAGATAATGTGTCCTTAGGAGCCTGCTGGATATGCTGGTGGTCTGTCCCTCCCTTTCTTCTTCCTAAGAGAACCACAATTTTGTTCAGGTTTCTTGTTCTTCCCACATTTATGTGCCTTGGGGAAGATGACCACAATCCCAAGTTCTAGGGATGGCTTTGATTGGCTTAAGAGGAGGCTACTTGGACCATTTTGATGGGATGAAAAGCTATGTGTGTGGTGTAGTGTTCATCAGGAAAGCCTTTCTTTACTCTTCTGAAGAAACACTGGAACCTCTTTTCCTTTCCTACTAGGGAGGAATGAAGAATCATGCAGTTCCAATTGCCACAGGACCACAGCTTCGGAATGAAGCTGACAGAGACAACAAGCCTGAGAAGTAGAAAGAATCTGAGTCTTTTAGGATCTCACTGACTTGCTAAAGCAACGAAGCCTAGAGCTTGCCTTACTTTTGGATTTGTAGTTAAGTGAGCCAATATATCTCCTCTAGAGACCAGTTTAGGAGAATTTTCTATTACCTTTAGCATCCTATAGCAGGGACAAAGGGATGAACCTCATAGCTAAGAATAAATTCAGCTTACTTCTGTAAGGAATGGCTCTGCTGATCTTTCTGATACATTTAAACATCTCTCTCTTCAATTAATATAAAGTACAATATGAAGAAGCTGGAAAAATATGAAATATTTTTCTTACAGATCTTTTAATCCACTATCAGAGTCAGCATTCCTGTATGGCTTCTAAAATGTGCCAGCTTTGTGCCAGATTATAATCAAATCCTGGCTCCATTACTTCCAAATATATGACCTTAGGCAAGTTAATTTGCCCCTCTGTGCCATAGTATCCTCAACTGCAACAATGGGTTAGTAATAGTGCCCACCTTACAGAGTTGTTGAGAAGATTAAATGAATTAATATATGTGGAGAGATTTAAAAGTGTGAGAATACAGTAAAGGCTCAAAACATTTAAATGTTTTTATGGTGAAAAGCAGAAAGAATAAGCCAAGACACCTAATTATTATAAATAATATATACTAATAATAATATATGCTAATGTGGTTTTGGTATATTTATTAATATATTACCTATCATGTGCCAAGTATCTGGGTAGGTATTTTACATGTATTTTCTCTAATTCAAATAATAACTCTCTGAAGTAGCATTGATTCACTTCATTTCCAGATGAAGAAACTGGTGTTCACAGAGGCTAAGGGATATAGTCAAAGTTACATGTCCAGTGACTGTAGAGCCAGGATTTAAACCCAGGTGTAACTCCAGAGCCTATTCTCTTTCCCCTATCATGCAGCTTTCCAGAGCACCTCTGGTGGGGAACAATGAATTTAGGGTCATGAACAACTCTAAGAAAGAGCAGAGAAAAAAGAGTGCAAACAGAAAGTCGGGCATAAAAGAAATAGAAGTGTTTGGAGATGGGGAAAGGCTCAGACCCATATTGAAGCTATCCCCTGAATGCTGTGCCTTTTTCCAAATGACCAGAATTGCAATAGAAGGTGCTGTTCCCTCTGAGCGATATTTCCCAAGTCTGAGAAGATGGGATGCACTAGGAATTCTTTCAGCCTTGCCATTTGAGAATGGAGAAGCAGGGAAAGAAGTGAAGGCAGTGAAATTAGAAATTCAAATGGCATATGATGAAATCACTTTGGACTCCACAGTTATTAACCCCAAGTTGGCTCATTCCTCTAAATCTTGAGCTCCTTCTCAAGTGTACTATACATTAAGTGCCAGAAAGTATTGATCTCTTCTTTCATACAGCTAGTACATCTCTCCACCACTGAAATGCAAAGAAGCAATAAATGCTGAATAAGAAGTTTCTTCTGGAAAGACCAGTAGTGAACACATTCTAAAGATGAGGCAGCAGTGATAAGTATCTTTCTGAAAAATGGAGACCTCCGATAGGAAGACCTATCCTGGAGGATCTGCCAAGGAATTTTTTACTATGGGGATTCACCCTAAGCACATTCACTCAAATAATAAAGTGGTAGTGGCATTTGAAAGAATTTAGAAAGGTCTCTAAACTCTGATCTTGTCAGAATAGATTGTTGCAAAATGTTCCAGATAGTTCTTTAGAGCTTCATTTGAAGACCTTGACATAAGTCCAAAGCAAATCTCTGCTGTAAAAGTTGTATTGGTAGAATAATTAAGCATTACGTGGTATTCTTTGCAGAGAGGTGTTCATTTGATGAGGAATTGGGGAAAGCTTTTTCATAACATTATTGCAGCTCTTTGCAAAGACTTCAGTAAATTCTGGCTTCTGTCCTTGGTCAGAAGTTAACCACCACTAGTTAAGATAATTAGTAGTACATAAAACAATGCTTGAGGTTTAACTCAACAGAGTGTGGGAATGGAAGGATGAAGGGGGAGGAGACACCAAGTGCCAGACTTAATTGCTAGAGGCAAAGTGAGTGTGTTGGTCTCTGAATAGGCCATAGGCCAGACAGTAACCAGAATGATTTGATCTACAGAGATTCTGGTGTTGGTTAATTGTTTAGGGGATTCTTGGCATGGAAAGAGATGCCTAACCTGCTAAAGCCCTACTTGACTTGCAATCTTTTAAAAGAGAAGTCTAGTGAGTAAGACTTGGCTTACATTACCCCTAAAGTGAGTCCTAGCACTCACTCAATTACTAGACCTAGATGATTTCACAATGCAGAACACCTAGAGTGGAGACTTGATCAAGGCTACTAATGTCACAGGAACAAACTGTGAATCTTCCCCTTGTCTTCCCCCATAGATCTGAAACCACTTACTGGGTAAATGTGATCAAGAGAAAAGCACACAAAACATTCACAGGCTCTTCAGCACTCACCCTGGACTTACACTAATTTATGGGGGCCCAAAAGCACATTAACACTGAGCCTTATAAGGGACAGTTATTAAATAGAATTTTAACCCATTGCAACTCATGGTTGGTCCTGTGGGACCCCAAACTCTTTTCCCATGGCTATTTTCCCATGATCTAAAGATAAAGATAAAATTGGACAATCTCAGCAACTGCAGGCATCTTTACATTGACTCCTTTACTCAGGGCCTATGGGCTTTTACAACAGAGAGGGCCAAGTGTAAGCTCTTGGAATAACCCCTCATTGGCAAAATGCTTACAGAAAAGCAATATTACTGCCTTACACCCATTACCACCTAGCAGTATATTGTACAATTGTTTGTTTGTATATGGTCTTTTTCCTTCCCTAGCATGTAATCTCCTTGAGGGCAGATATTTTGCCTATCCTGTTCACTGCTCTATCCTCAGTGTCTAGGACAATGACTGGCACATAATAGATATTCAATTAATATTTATTGACTACATAGATGACTAAATTTCTGAAGGAGATTTCAGAAGTCAATGCCATCATCAAAGATTTGAAAGATACAGGTGTGGTAATTCCTACCATATTTCTATTTAAGTGAATATGGATGGGCCTTGGAGTATAAAAGTGAATAATCATAAACTTAATGATCTGGCATTTCAAACTGCAACTTTGGTCCAAGTGCGGTGTTCTTACTGGAACAACAACAACAAACATGCTTCTGACACTTGGAACACAGCTAATCATCTAGTAAATGATTTTTTTTTATTTCCTAGCCCAATAAATATAAACACTTCAGACAGGTTGATTTTACCTTACAGTAAAATTTCAGTACAATTTCACTGTCCTACTTCAGCTATGCATCAACTTTTTGCGACTGTACTATATTTGCTAAACCAAACTTTGACCATCTTATTATCCCACAGGACATTATTATGCTTTGCTCCATTGATGATATCATGCTTATAAGACTGTGTTTTAATTAACTACTTTGCATTTAAACTACCCCAAAATTTAGTGACTTAAAACAAAAATAAATATTTATTTCTCACAGTTTTTATGGATCAAAAATTCAAACAGGAAAGGGTAGGGATGGCTTACCTCTACTGTGATGAAGGGGCCTCAGCTAGAAGGCTCTAAGGCTGGAGTTGGAATAATATGAAGGCTTCTTCACTCATGTGTTTGGCAACTGACACTGGCTGTTACCTAGCAAGGTTCCAAGGCAAATGTTGAGAGAGAAAGAGAGAAGGGATGGGAAGAGAGAGAGAGAGAGAGGGAGAGAGAGAGAGAGAGAAAGAGGGAGTTAAGCTGCATCCTTTTTATAACTTAGTTTTGGAAATCACATAGCATCACTTACTTCGTTGGTTGGGGGAGGCACAAGCACCTACCCAGGTTAAAGAGGGGAGGGAACTTCACCAACCTCTTAGCAGGAGCAATGACAATCACATTGTAAGAAAAATATGTGGGGTGGGGTAAATATAAAGTGTGGATATATTTGGGAAATACAATCTGCCACATACTCAGAAGTAGCAGGTATGCTAGATACATATGCATGCCAAAAAATGAGAGATGAAGCCTTTGAAAATGCAGTGGTCTACTAGTGATCAAATGCAATTAATGAACTATGACTAAATCCTGGTTTGAAAAAAACAGCTATAAAACACTAGTCTCTATCCATAATTCCTAACTTGAATATAAGACAAATTTTGTTATCCCACTGTTCTGTATAGGTGTATTTGTGGTGTTTAAATACAAATTTTAGTTCATAGGTTGTTGAATATCAATATGAAGTTGTATTAGACTAAAGAGGAAATGGGTAACACCCAGAAATTCTGCATGAAATTTTGCATTGTCTCCCTTCAGAGAGGAGGTGAGTACATTTTTGGTTACTATGAAGAAAAGATGCATTATATTTAGTAGAAGTGTGTGTGTGTGTGTGTGTGTGTGTGTGTGTGTCTAGGTATAGAAACAAGGGTGTATGTGGATATTGACTATTCAAAGGAGTGAGTAGTGGAACCTGATATTCTATAGGAAAATTAATTTCTTGCTTAAAATCCATTTCTGTTGCTTGCAAACAAGAAACCCAACTGATATAATTCCCCACATCAGAGAGAGTAACAGCAGTCACAGGATGAGAAGTAAACTCCATCATCCAGACCAACATCTGGGAGAGAAACAGCAATGGCAGTCAGTGATGATGGAAGATTTTGCTACCAACTGAAGACCATAGGAAAACTGCACCAGTAGCCATTACAAGGATTAAATGAGTCAACCTTTGAAAAGCACTTACTATAGTGGCTAGGTAGCAAGGACCATACAAGTGCTATTCAACAATAAGAAATTAAATAGTGCTAGCAAGAAAAATTAAACAGCATATACGTTTGGGGGGATTTCCACAAGGAAACAGAGGGAATTGGGGAGGTTAAATATCCAAGTCATTCTGTGATGGTGGTTTAGAGCCAAAGATACTTTTGCTACCTTTGAAATGGTTATCCATGCTCTAGACTGCCTTCTCCTGGCAGACAAAGATTCCTCACTTCATCCTACTGCCACCACCTTAGTCCACCTCTAGGCATTTCTGCCTAGATGACTGTACTGTCCTATTAATTGTTCCCTGTAACTTCCACTCTCAACCTCCCTACAACCCATTTTTCACATTACAACCAGGATGATGAAATTGAAAGTCTAATTGTGACATTCTCCCAGATGAAAATCCTCCATCGTTTCTTTACTACTGATGCCAGCCAATATCTCACTGTTTTTTTTCAACTCTCCCTCTAACTTTGGAAAGTTCTCTTCAAGTGACCATGGTAAAAGAATAGCAGGGTCTAAATTCTGAGCATATCTCTAGAGTTTACTATTGCTAGTGAAGAACAACATCAACAAAATTAATCTAACATCCATTTAATGACATATATACTAGTTACTATGCAGTATGACAGTTAAATATAATCAGTCTATGAGTGCATCAGGGTATGAGAGCTCAGTGAGAAAATCAGACCACCTTAAATATTATGGAATAAAGATCTATTATAGCAATAAGACCTTTCAGAATTAGGGAAAATTTGGAGAACTAAAGCCTAAAATACAGAGTTAGAGGATGAGATAAAATTGCTCATCAACCTTCCTGACACACTGGCATGATTGAGCAAGTTACAGCCTACTGGGGAATTTGGGGAGCCAGGCACATCAGTTGCTGAAGTGAGTATGTGAAGAGGTGGTGGAGAAATCTATGGTAAGCTATTGCCTTTGCATCTGAGGGCAGGCCTGGGTTGCTGTTGGTTGGCAGTGTCAGCAGCTGGAAAGAAGAGCTAGACATGCAGTGGGGAGGGCCAGGCTAAGCTAGAACACATCAGTACTTCTAACATCTCTCACTGCATCTAACCACAACTTTCAGAGAGTGCTGCTGTTTCACTTCTGCCTTCTAAGTCTTGTCCACATTTTTTGTTTGGACAACTTTAACACAGAACCACCCAGGGAAAGAGATTCTGGACAAAGTTGTTCTAGTTTAGCCAGGTTGGTACAGTACAAATTCATTACACTCAATAAACATTTAGATAAATTACTTGTTTATATTTCTTTTAAGCCATTTAACCAAATTGCTAGGTTTTGCCTTCTTGTTCGGTTCATGGATTCTTTATGCAGGAAAATTTTTGTTGTTTTCTCTGATTTTAGATATTCATTCATCATCACCACAATCATATTCATATGTACTGTCTTAGTCAACTTGAGCTGCTGTAACAAAATACCATAGTCTACATGGCTTAAAAAAAGCAAACATTGATTTCTTACAGTCTGGAGGCTGGGAAGTCCAAGAGTAAGGTGACTGCAGATTTAGTATCTGTTGAGAGCTCTCTCTTCCTGGTTTGCAGATGGCTGCCTTCTTGCTGTGCTGTCACACAATGGAGAGAAAGATGACTCTGGTCTCTTTCTCTTCTTATAAGGACACAAATCCCATAAGGGAGTTCTATCCTCATGAACTCGTTGACACCCAACTCCCTCTCAAATGCTCCAATCCCAAATACCATCACATTGGAGAGTAGTGTTTCAACATATGAATTTGGCAGGACACAAACATTCAGTCTGTAGTATGCATGCACACATTTACATGCACACACACACACCTAAACACACACACACCAGAAAGTTATGGGTTTCTTTAAGGTGTGTTGTAGATTGGGTTCCCTAGAAGCAGATCCTGAAATGGGGATTCCTGTTCAAGTGATTTGTTGCAGGAGTACTCTTAGGAAAAAGCAATGAGGGAAGCAGGTTAGAGTAAGGGAAGAATATGGTCTCAACTGGATGCAAGCTTAAATCTGATCCCCTGGAAAAGCTCTGGAGCATAATTTGCTCCAGCTAGCCCGATCTCAAGGCAAGGGCACTGGCTCTTTTTCCTCTCATGCCAGTCAGTCACTGGCTGAGGTCTGTTGGTGGGGTGGTGGGTGGATGCAAAGCATTTGGCTGAGGGCAGTTCTCCAGAGAGCAGGCAGCTATGACAGTTATAAGTCAACACTTACTTTGTAAAGGGGATGGAGTGCAGCCCAATCTCATCCACTAAAAGATGCTTTAGGAGCAGAAATCTCTATATAGACAGCGTGAGGGAACTCAGTCAGCTGAAACAGAAGGCCCACAACAGAATCTTCTGTTCTACTCCCTTTGTTTCTGTTGTGACCTGAGACATGCCACTGATTCTGCAGCAGTTTGGTGTCTTGACTCCTATTTCTAGATATCCCTCTGTGGCTCAGTGCTTGGTTATGGAGGCTACAATTGCCTTTGGATTTGCCATGGTTCCTATTTTCTCTCTTGTGTTACTGACCTCAGGTTGCCTGGGGCTGATGTTTGGATGTCCACTTCTATTTCACTGCTCATCAGGGTTCTCAGGCTCCCTCTACCCTAGCACCCCACCTCCCACTTCAGCATTGTTATGTGCAACATAACATAATCACACCCATAAAAAGAAAGAGTTTCCACACATAGCTGGTCTTTCCCTCATTCCACAGAACTGCCTCTGTGGTTTGCTTACTAGCTCTGATCCTATCATTGCTCTCCTTTTTCCTCAGTATTTGTTATTTATTGCTGTGTAACAAATAATTCACAAATGTAACAGCTGAAAACAAAAACATTATCTCATCATTTTTGTGAGTTGGAAATTTGAGAGCAGCCTAGGTGGGCAGTTGTGGTTCAGAGGGTCTCATAAGGTTGCAGTCAACATGTTGGCCATGACTGCAATCATATGAAGGCCGACTGGGATGGAAGAGCTGATTCCAAGATGGCGCCCTCACAGTCCATTTGGCAGAAGGCCTCAGTTTCTTCCTGTTGGAAGGAGACCGTCGATTCTCACTACATGGAATTCTCCATAAAGCTACTTGATTGTTCCCAGGACATGGTAGTTTACATCTCTCAGAATGAATGATCCAAGAGCAAGTGATTCAATGTCTTTTAAGACCTAGTCTCAAAACTTATGGACAGTTACTTTTGCCAAAATTATTTGTTAGACATGAGTCATTAAGTCCAGTCTATAACCAAGGGGAGTGGAATTAAACTCCATTTCTTCAAAAGAGAAGTATTAAAGAATTTGTGGACATGGTTTAAAACCAACACACACACATACCACAATAGCAGGGCTCTTGGGCAGCTGTTACCTGGTCCTTACCCACCTAGGATACTTGCAGATCTGAGGTAGCAGATTCTGAACCAAGAGAATGAAATTTACCTCCATGAAGGGAGATTACATGACCACTATTCTAGGACATCTAAGAATTAGTGAGACAGAGGAATGAACAGTGAGGGGAAAAAGGAAAAAGAAAATGGGCTCTGGGGTCAGATAGACTGGGTTTCCAACCTTCACTTTGACATTTCTAACCTAGATTGGGCAAATCATTTTATTCAAACCAATAAATTTTTTTGAGTATTAATTGTGTGTTAAGCAGTGCACTAGATAGTGGGGATAGAGGGCTGAAAAAAATTTCACTTTTGTGGTGCTTATAGTCTGGTTAATCAGACAGACATTAAATAAGCCATTTCAATTGTTATGGGGGTTATGTGCTATTAGAGCACATCCCAAGGAGATTTAGCCTTATCTAAGGAATAAAGGAAGACCTCCTTGGAGAAGGGACATTTTAAGTTGAAATTTGGAGGATGATTAAGAGTTAGTCAGGTGATAGGAACAGATAGTGCAAAGGTTGTTAGGTACCAAGACCCTTGAACTTCTAAGGAGACAAAAGAAAGTCAGAGGGGCAGGAATATTCCTGGTGAAGGAGACAGTGGGGAGAGATGAGACTGGAAAGCTGGCTAGAGACCATACTTCTCTTGAGTCTCAGAGTCCACATTAAGGATAGGATATCTACAGGTTCACAACAATGGTCAGGCCAACTACTGACTTTTTAAAAATGTTCCACTAATAACTTGGAGCAAATCATTTAATCATGGATTCATTTTTAAAGCTTTTTTTGTTTTAATTCCAGTATAGTTAACACACAGTGTTACATTAGTTTCAGGTGTACAGTACAGTGATTCAACAATTCTATACATTACTCAGTGCTCATCATGATAAGTGTACTCTTTAATCCCCATTCCCTCTTTCCCTCTTCCCCTAACCATCAGTTCATTCTTTATAGTTAAGAGTCTGCTTCTTGGTTTGTTTCTCTTTTTTTCCCTTTGCTTGTTTTGCTTCTTAAATTCCACTTATGAGTGCTCGCTTCGGCAGCACATATACTAAAATTAAATTCCACTTATGAGTAAAATCATATGGTATTTGTCTTTAACTGACTTATTTCACTTGGCATTATACTCTTTAGCTCCATCCATGTTGTCGCAAATGGCAAGATTTCATTCTTTTTTTTCTGGATAAATAATATATATATTATTTGTATATTATAATATAAATATATATAATATATTTATAATATACATTAACATTATAATATATAATATAATTATATATTAATTATATATAACTAATGATATAATATTAAATATATAAATATATTTATATTAATATATAATATATATAATACATATATGTTACACACACACACACATACACACACCACGTCTTTCTTATCCATTCATCTACTGATGAATACTTGGGTTGCTTTCATAATTTGACTATTGTAAATAATGCTGCAATAAATATAGAGGTGCATATGTCCTTTCAAATTAGTGTTTTCATATTCTTTACGTAAATACCCACTAGTGCAACTACTAGATCTTATGGTAGTTCTATTTTAATTTTTTGAGGAACCTCCATACTGATCTCCACAGTGGCTGCACCAGTTTGCATTCCCACCAACAGTGGATGAGGGTTCCCTTTTCTCCACATCCTCGCCAACTCTTGTTGTTTCTTGTGTTTTTGATTTTAGCCATTCTAACTCTTGTAAGATGGTATCTCATTGTGGTTTTGATTTGCATTTCCATGATGATAAGTGATGTTGAGCACCTTTTCATGTGTCTGTTGGCCATCTGGATGTCTTCTTTGGAGAAATATCTGTTCATATCTTCTGTCCGTTTTTAAATTAGATTATTTGTTTTTTGGGTGTTGAGCTGTAGAAGCTCTTTATATATTTTGGATACTAACCCTTTATTGGGTATATCATTTGCAAATATCTTCTCCCATTTCAACTATTGATTGTTTAAGTAGAGTTGTGGCTTGATGAGAGATGTACAAAACCTGGAAAATGAGTTAAAGAGGGACAAAGTGGATGCCCATTGGTGGAGCACTATAGGAGTTTAAGTGGGGAGGTGATGGTGATGGGGGAAGTAAGAGACCATTAGGAGACTAACAGATAGGACTTGGCCAATGACTGTGGGCTGGAGACAGGAATCAATGAACACTGTCCAAAAGGCAGATTTTTTTGATGGTGATGGTGGGTGATGGGTGGGTGGGAGCAGATTATACATTATGCTTTAGACATACAGAGTTCTAGAGACTTGTGAGATATGAACAGAAGTGTTGAAAGGCTTGGAGTTCAGGGAGGGCTGGGCTCTGAAGGCAGCTGTGAGGGTCTAGACATATATGCTACAATATCTTCCTGAATGAAAGAGATGGCCATGGCTAGAGTGTAGCAAAAATCCAGGGAACCCTCATATTTAAAGAGCAGGGAGAAATGGAGACTGCAAAGGTCCCTGAGAAGGAACAGAGATGGGAAGAGGAGGAAAACCTGGGAGGTGTAAAGTCAGAGCTAAAGAAATGGTGTGTCTAGTGAATAAATGGGCAAAAGACATGAATAGACACTTCTCCAAAGAAGACATCCAGATGGCCAACCGACACATGAAAAAATGCTCCACATCACTCATCATCAGGGAAATACAAATCAAAACCACAATGAGATACCACCTTACACCTGTCAGAATGGCTAACATTAACAACTCAGGCAACAACAGATATTGGCGAGGATACAGAGAAAGAGGATATCTTTTGCATTGTTGGTTGGAATGCAAGCTGGTGCAGCCACTCTGGAAAACAGTATGGAGGTTCCTCAAAAAACTGAAAATAGAACTACCCTACAACCCAGCAATTGCACTACTAGATATTTATCCAAGGGATACAGGTGTGCTGTTTCGAAGGGACACATGAACCCCAATGTTTATAGCAGCACTATCAACAATAGCCAAAGTATGGAAAGAGCCCAAATGTCCATTGATGGATGAATGGATAAAGAAGATGTGGTATGTATTTACAATGAGTATTACTCGGCAATCAAAAAGAATGAAATCTTGCCATTTGCAATTATATGGATGGAACTGGTGGGTATTATGCTAAGTGAAATTAGTTAGTCAGAGAAAGACAAATATCATATGACTTCACTCATATGAGGACTTTAAGAGACAAACAGATGAACATAAGGGAAGGGAAGCAAAAATAATATAAAAACAGGGAGGGGGACAAAACATAAGAGACTCTTAAATATGGAGAACAAACAGGGTTACTGGAAGGGTTGTGGGGGGGGGATGGGCTAAATGGGTAAGGGGCATTAAGGAATCTACTCCTGAAATCATTGTTGCACTATATGCTAATTAATTTGGATGTAAATAAAAAAAATAAAATTAATTTAAAAAAAATTTTTAAATGGTGTTTTAGAGGAAGTGTTAAGTGGAATTATTGTTTTAATTAGGATAAATATAATCTTTATCTCATACGACTCTTGTGAGGATTAAAAGAGATAACATATGCAAAAAAAATATTTTAGTAATTCATAGAGGTTTTTAATGTAGGGTGTTCTCTTTAGCAGAGAATGGGAGTATATGGGGTAAGGGTTGGGGGAAGAAGGCCAGAATGTTCCTTCTGAAGTAACTTCCCAACACCTGATGCATCTAAAGCAAACTTGTAGGCAACTATTGACACTTGGGGCCAGCCAACCTTTGATACAGTGCACTATAACTTTGGAAATCATGAAAAATGACCCTGCTCTCAAAAAAAAAAATCTCTACCTGCTTAGTACTGCTTAAAAATCCCTTCCAGGGAAGACCCACAAAGCCATTTTATTCTATAATAAAAGGTTTTAAAATGCAAATACCTGGAGCAGTTACCACAGCAATATGAAGGATAGAGTTAAGTATAATTATGTTATCAGATCCTGCCCTCTCTCTCTTTTTTTTTTTTTTTTTAACTTCAGAAAGGCACCCAGAACCAGGAAGGAGCAGGGAGGGGAGGGAGAGTTTGGTCACTGAAGGAAAAATAAGAGAGGTGGGAGACACCCAAGGCAAATTTCACTGACTTCTCAGTTTCACAATTTTGCTTTAGGCAGGATCTGTTTATCTTCATATCTGTCCAGAAAAAATACAACTTTTGTGCACATGTACATTACATCTCTCTGGGTAGATGGTGCTAACCCTTACCTTAGCAGGAAGAATGCATCTCTCCTGTGTGTTCCACAGGAGTGTATTTTTCTCTGGGAAATGTTGGTGACCTAATATCTAGAATCTAAATGCAGATTCCCAACCCTGCCTAATTTAGGGTGCTGAGGGTGTGGAGTGGACCCAGAAATTACCATGCGGAACCAGTGCAGGAATCACTTAAGTTGGCCCTTTAGGAATGGTACACCTGGGAACCCATCCTTGGAAACTGACCTGTGCTTCACCTTTCCAGTAAGCACTCAGGAATGTGTCAGGTTGTTAGGTTTACTTGTGCCTGGTGGGAAGGCATGTCCTAAACTAGAGTCTCCAGAACAGAGTAGAGGACTAAGACAGTAATGGACCCCGCTCCCCTCCCAAGGAAATGGGGAAAAGGAACTTCTGAATACATGGATGGGCTCCTCAGGCAACCAGTGGTATCACAGCATGGGCAGAGGGCTGTTCTTGGGCACTGAGGCCAAGGAAGCCTCTCTGAAGCCTGGAAGATTGCCAGGTCTCCATTTGTGTAATCTGTATAATGGCAGTGTCCTTTGTCAGGGCCTATGAGGATATTTCTCAGTCAATCACTGTCATATGCACAATCAGGTTATTTCTCTATGCAACCATTCCTTTTCTAGAGACCCTATACATCCTTGCAGTACATTAAATCCAGGAGGCTGTTTGTTACCATGGGATTCTGAATAATTAACTGAAGATGGCCCTTTAATTCAACTCAACTGTATTTGCACCTATTAAGCACCCATTATGTGCACCCTGATTGGAGGCCAGAGAAGCAGAACAGTCCTTGCCCTCAAGGCGGCTTATCTCAGTCCAGTTGGGAGATGTCAGGCTCAACCTGCCACCCCTCCCTCAATGCCACACTTCTCTCTCCACATGCCTTTCTTTTCCACTACCCACTCCCCTGCCCTAACCCCAGCTCCTGGACTTGAGACAGATCTGCTGAAGAAAGCTCTGGGGAGCTTCAGGCTCACTCTGGCTGCTGGTCTGCGTCCTGCCTGAGCCCAGCTCTGGTAACCAGATGCTGACGCCATCTCCTTTGTGCCTCAGTACTGCCTTGGACTCTGTCTTGTACCTGTAGGACAAGCCTCTGATTTCTCCTCATCAGGAGCAATGTCATCATCTCCCCATACCACTCTGGCATGAACCACCCCAGTACACAATTACATCATGTAGTGCTAACGTCGACTTGTCTCATCCCTGTCTGTCACCCTCCTGATCTGCCTGCAGACTGAATTTCTGACATCTGTAGCTGGGTCTAGACTCTTTGTATATGACTTTCCCTCTTGTTCCCAATTCTAGTGAACAGACCTAATTCTAGTATTTACTCCTTTAATAATCAGTCCTACCCCATTTCAGTTAATCATAGATGTGCAGCTGTTTCTTGAGCTATGTCAGGGAAAAGGGAGTTTAAAAAAAGAAAACAAATGCAAGACAATGTGCACACAAATGTACAACAGTGTGGTACAGGGCACGTGCACACAAATGTACAACAGTGTGGTACAGGGCACACACAAAATGGAATGACTCCAACTGAGAGTACAGTGCATATTCTGCTGGACCAGACCTTTGTATGCCAGTAGAGGAGTTAGTCACCCAATCATGAGGGCATATTATCTCTCAAGATACTCCCACAAAGTGAGAGAAAATAGAAAGAACAGCAAAACTCTGAGGTCCTCAGCTAAAACAAACAAACAAACAAACAAAACCCAAGGTGGCTGGCAAGCCATGCACTAAATTCCAAACAAGTAAAAGATAATTCCACCCACCGATTGGAAGAATGCTGGTCCCATGGACACTTAAAATGCAAAGTGAAAATAGGAATTCATTAGCATTTCTCCAAGTCTCCTGACTTGGTTGACTATCATCCAGCCATCCAGACTAGAAATCTGTTGTTGGAGCAAAAATGAAGACTGACTCCAAAGACTGAGCACGAAGTGGAAGTCACTATTGCCAAGCAGGGGACCAATCCTGCAGAGCCTAGGCTCTAGGGGATGAAGCTGCAACAGGTCACAGAACTTCCTGTATTGTGAAGGCAGAATCTCTGAGAGTTGCTGACAAGGGCTAGCCAGAGGTAGATTCTGTCATGTGCATGTAGCACCTTTTTTGGGATAATGACACTTGGCTGCTTCTGTTGTGTGTCTCAGATACTGAAGAGGGATTACAGCACCCACCCCCCACCACCAGCAGGCCTGTACTGCTGTCAACATCCTAGGTGTGTGGTCAGGATGTGTTGCTGGGAATCATACTACTGCCTTCCTCTTCCACAGATACCTACATCAACTGATAACCAAGTCATTTAATCACCTGTGTCTTTTCATTTCTCATTTGTCTCTTCCTTTCCATCCTACTTGTGCTGATTTAGTTTAGTGTTAATCTCTTCAGATTTTAGTGCACATCATTAGTTCTTTTAAGTCTCAGTGCCCCGGGCATCCCATTGTTTACACATTCTCCCAACACAGTACTTGGTTTGTGGCTTTCACCTGTTTATTAATCTATCTTTCTCTCTTGGATGGTGAGAACATGGATACTCCCATGTCTTAGTTTTTCTTATATGTTCAGAAACTATTATAATCTCCATGTCCAGTAGGCACTTAAGAAATGAAAGAGAATGAATGAAGACCTATTTCTTCACAAATTACATCATCTTCACATCGTATATGTGAATAAAAGGAGTGTGTGTTTTAAACTGAGTCAGTGATCTCATATATATGACTCAGCTCATCGATAATCCTGGATAGTGATGGTGGAAAGATTTTGCTATAGGGTGAATAAAGAGTATTTTTCCTCATGAACCCTATTTCAGTCTGTCCTGTTTATCAAATACTTAGGCATTCAATTCTTGTAATTTATGAGTTCCTATATATTCATCTTCTGGGATAATTCACAGAACGTACTTGCAAATGGAAAATAATTTGCTGGTATTTTTTCCCCCTTTCTGGCACACGAATAAACGGAATGTTCTGACAACTTCAGTATCTCTTGCTTTGCCGACTGCCTTGCCCAATATTTGTCTTCAGCAATTTCACTGTAGTTATTTTTTTCTCACAAAGAAATACGTTTCTTCACATTTAAGAGGCACAAATTGTTGCTCCCACTTTTCAAAGGAGATGTGGTGTTTCCAGATTTAGAAAGACACTTCCAGCTGCCAGCTCTGTCAGACCCTGCCTTGGCTTAACGAGGAATGTTTCTGTTCTTCTTAGGCACAGGAAAAAAAAAGTAAAGCCCCAAATTATTTAAGTATCTTTTGGTTTAGTTTAGAGGCCAAGAGAGGCAGCTACATGAAAATCTGGAGGAATGAGGTTGGGTTGAAGACTTGGACTCAACTACCAAATGCTGTGCCTGGCTTTGCACAGATGGGTTTAGTCTCCGGGCCTCTGTTTCCTTGCTGGTATAACAGAAAGGTGGATCTATATGGTTTTTGGAGTCTGTTCTAGTTCTAAAGTTCTGTGATTTGATGTGTTATTCTCCTCTATTGCCACATAAGTTTGGGTTGTGTATACCCTCTCTAATGGAGGGAGACTATGCTTTATTGTAATGAAGTGGCCATGGACAGCAGGAATGGATTTTTTGACATATTTTGACTCCCTGTTCAGGACATGGGGAATGACAAATGGGTAACACTGGGACACGAAATGGAGAAGGTGTGGACCAGGACTTCCTCTCCTCTCTGGGAAATAGATCTGATTGCTCATGGAAGGGGCCTGGTTTGGGCTACACTGGAACCTCTACTGACTGGGTCACCCAGGTCCCATGGCGTTCCTTAGCAGGGGAGGATTTTTGGTATGCAGATGTTTCCTTAAAGATCTAGATCACTGGTCTCTGAAACACCTAAATTTGATGAGGTTTTGAGAAAGAGGAGTGTTCTCATCCTCCTTGAACTTCCAGCAACCACTCCCAAATTGGCAGCAAACTTCAGAATCAATGGTGATTCCTTGAGGTAGAGGACTAGTACTGGACCACTGGTTTTTGTGGCAAAGTAGGCACACTAACCTCAAATCTTTTTGCCATAGACCTCGGCCACTGTAGCCCTTCTTTTTGCTAAGGAGTTTGAGGGGACTCCCTGTTTTCAGCAGCTCTACAGTGAAGCCATAGCTGCAGCAATGGTGGTGAAGAATGGTTTCTTCTGGAAGACAAATGGGTTTTCTTTGAAGTGATCTGGGTAGGCACCCATGGGTTTCTGGAATGTATCACAGGCAGGAAACCCCAGGAGAGGAGAATAGATTTCCTGCCCTTGGAAGGGGAGTGCAGAATTTTATTGATTTGATTATGAAAAAGAAAGATCTCATGTTGAGCTGCAAATGGGTGAAATAGGACATTTAAATTGTACTCTATTTAGTTTCTCCCACAGATTACAGTTATTCAATAAGTGCTTTTTGACTGACTGAACAAATGAAACTGATGTCAGCAAGAAACTGAGGATAAAGGAGCTCTGCTGGCCTTTAGCTGTTGGTCTTGATTCATCCTCTAAGGTGCAGCTGATGCTAAACAATGGGCAGAGTTTCCAAAGAGTAAGTGAAAATTGGCCCATTTCTTTACTTTAAGGTTTTTATTTCATTCCTTCATTCCTGAGCAGATGCCAACCAATCTGAAACCTCCTCTTCCTTTTCTTCGCATTTTCTCCCTTCTCTATACTCCATTCTTTCCTCTTTCTTTCTACAACCTTGGTCTTCCACATTGAAAAACTGGTCAAGAGGAAAGAATGCTGGGGTTGAAGGAAACCAATCCATTTCTAGACTGAGCCTGAGAGCATTCCTTTGTGTATCCTTGCATACATTCACCTTGAGCCCTGGGATGGTGAACAGGCAACAAATTCTAAGGACCTAGAAAGCCTTCAGGGTGCTGAGTCATCTCAAGTCCTTAGGGTTGCCTGAGCACCATACAAAGGGGGTTCCAAGTGCAGACTCTTTCCTTAGGGTTATCTATCCTGTACAATGAACTACTGCAAGATTTAGTGGCTTGAAACAACAGCCATTTTATTATATTTCACTATTTTGTCAGTTGGAAATTTAGCAGTTCTTAGGTGGGTGATTCTTCTGCTCCACCTAGAGCTGCCTGGATTTGCTCAGGGTAGTCAGCTGCAGCTGGTCTGATCTGAAGGATTCAAAATGGCTTTTCTCACATTCATGGCACCTTAATGGAAGTGGTACTGACTGTAAGGTTAGCTTGACTGCCCCCTCTTCACATAATCTCACGTACTTTCCACAGGCCTCTCCAGCAGGGTAGCCAGACTTCTTATGCAGCTACTCAGGGCTCCAAAAGAGCAAGGAGGAAGTGATCTACTCTCATAAAGGCTAGTCCCAGAACTAACACATCTTTTTCAGTGTATTCTAATGGTTAATATTATATACCAACCTGATTGGGCCATAGGATGTCCAGGTATTTGGTTAAACATTATTTCTGGGTGTGTACTTTGAGGATGTTTCTGGATGAGGGCATTTGAACTGGAACATTGAATAAAGCAGACTGCCCTTCATAATGTAAATGGGTACCAATCAATCCATTGAGGGCCTGAATCTAACATAAAGGCAGAAGGAAGAATTTGCATTCTCTGTTTGACTGCATGAGCTGAGACTCTAGTCTTTTCCTACCTTAAGACTGGGACTTACACCACCAAGTGCCTCTGGTCCTAAGGTCTTTGGATTCAGAATAGAACACCACTGGCTTTCCTGGAACTCCAACTTTCACATGATAAATACTGAGACTTCTCAGTCTCCATAATCATGTGAGTCAATTCCTTATGACAAATCTCTTTCTCTATATAGGTATCTGTACTCTATAGATTCTGTTCCTGTGAAAACCCTAATACAACTATTCTAGGTTAGAATCAAAGGGAGAGGAAACAGAGCCCACCTCTTTAAGGGAGGACTATCAATGAATCTGCAGCCATCTTTAACCCATCCAGGGGTCTATAGGTTGCATGCTACTGCACACACAACTGGGATTACCCTCTGCTGGGAATCAGCAGAATGAGGATCTATGATTCTTTGTGCCAAGGGATACCTGGCATGGGAACATCTGGGTCCACTGAATCAAAACTGTGACTAGACAGAATGGAGCAGAGGATTGTGTGCTATTAGATGTGACACTAATAACTGCAGAAGGTTCTGGCTCTAATAGCCAAAGTTAAGAAGAATTTTGAAAGTGTAATCCCTAGAATTAGGCTGTTGGATGATTTTCATTTTATCTCTGAACTGTGTTTCCTTATGTTGGCAGTGACAGAGAGGAACACTGGATTCTTAGCCTAAATTACTCTTCAGTGTGATCTCAACTCCTTCATTTCATCTTTATACTGCTAAACTCAACCCCACTTTTCAATAAAGCTAACAGATGCAAGAACTCCCAAGGATAGAGTGCCGGACACTCTGTACTTTATCTCCAATTGTCCTAGTAACTATGCATATTCCATGTGCTAGCCCCATTTTGCAGATGAGGAAGAGCAGCTCAGAAAGTTTAAAAAAAAAAAAAAGGGGCATACTTGCTATTTGAACAAAGGTCTGCTTGGTTCCAAATCCTCTTTCCACTACCCCATGTGATCTTTGGAAAATCAGAGTACCTTAGAAAACATCCATACTGGACTGCCCAAGAAAGCACAAAGCCAACAAGGCTAGACTGAGCATTCAGTGAAAGGTCGCAAGCTTAATATTGCACCCAGCTACTACCCTCATGAATTCTACTGCTGGGCCACCAGCATGCTTTCATTCCAGCCACATCCCTCTTTGAGGAATCTTGATACACATAAAAACATAAAGGTGTAGAGTGATTTGTCCTTTTTCAGGACTATTTTCTTTTTATAAAATACCTCTTCGCTAAATTCCTTTGAACAGATAGCTCTATTAGGGTATTTAAGTATGATCCAATATGCAAAGAACTATGAAGAAGAATCATCTTGATATTATTCCCTTCTCATAGTACCTAACAGGGTTAGTCTGGGCCCTTGAAAAAAGATGGTGTAAAAGAAACTGGGGAGGTTGCTAGTAAGCCTGGAAGAGTCAGGCTACAATGTAATCTAACCCTCTAATCAGTGAAGGTGAGCAAAGGGAGGATGGTGGAGGTGTCCTAGCAGGCTATTTAGTCTCAAGAAGATTCAGCTTAGCTGTTGGAGAGTCCTTGAGTCAAAATTGGTCATCAGCTGAGTCTGAATCTTCTCGAGGAATGGACCTCTTTCAGAATTCCTGTCCTGCTCGGTTACTGGCCAGGAGTGCCCTGTGGGTTACAGAGTGTGACAGCTGGATCCTTGGTCCATTGAACACCCCAGAGTTGGAGGCTTACAAGGCTCATTCTCATGGCTGCCACATTAACAAAGTTCTTAGCATACATACGATGCTTAATAAATGCATGTGGCAACATGGTGTCCAAAGCAGTCTTCTTTTTTTTTTAATTTTTAATGTTTATTTTATTTTTAAGAGAGAGAGAGAGACAGAGCATGAGAAGGGGAGGGCAGAGAGAGAGGGAGACACAGAATCTGAAGCAGGCTCCAGGCCCTGAGCTGTCAGCACAGAGCCCAATGCAGAGCTCGAACCCATGAACTGCAAGATCATGACCTGAGCCAAAGTCAGATGCTTAACCCACTGAGCCACCCAGGTGCCTCCAAATCAGTCTTTTAATACTCTGTGCACTTCCTACTTCTGTGCTTTCACTCAAGTTTTCCTGTATGGCTAGCCCTTCTCTTCTGTATCTACATCCAGAAGCCAGCTCAGACCCCATCTCCAAGATGTCTTCTCCAATCCCCACTGCCAGAATTAATCTTGTGAATCCTTCTAGATACCTGTGATACTATCTCTATACTTTTATCATTGCATCTAATATAGACTAATGCACACTGGATGTATCCATTTGTATGTATGAGGTCTGGAGACCTAGGGTAGTGTCTTATTCACTTTTTGTGTGTCCCCACAACCCCCAGAGCAATTTAGCGCAGGACTTTGCACATAGTACGTGCTTAATAATTAGCTGTTGAATTTGGTGAGATTCTTGCAATAGGATGTACCTAAATATATCTTTGGGAAGAAGTGGTAGTATAGTTCTGCCAAGAGTCTCTTAAAGAACTTGAAATAGTGTGTCCCAAAACTGACCACCTTATAATATCCCTGAGCTTACTTCATGTCTTCTATTTCAGTGCCCACCACCCATGCTCCAGTCCCTAAGCCAGTCAATCTTAACATCCTCCTTGGTTGCTGCCCTGGGTCACACCCACGCTAATGGTGCTACTTTGGAAGGGTCTCCCTGATCTTCTTTCCATCCCTGAAGTTTCCATCCTCTCTCACCTGGACTATTGTACTGGCTTCCTTGTGGCCTGTTCTGATGTATGCCCTCTTCTTCTCCAAGCCCTTCCATTGTCCCCAAGTCAAGCCTGGGACTAATGTGCTCTGAGTAAGGTGCCAAAGGCACAGAACTTAAGGAGACACTACTTTCAGGATCATGGAGGTGCCAAGAGCAAAGGCCTCCTTAAATTTTGCTCCCTCCATGCCTCACTCACTTCACTCTGGTCTTAGACCTGCCCAGAGTCCAACTGTGATAATGACTTTCCTTTACTGTAAGTTCTTCTAGCAATCTTCATTGCAGTAGATCCCAACCATGTCTGTGCATTGCCTGCAGACCTTGGTGAAAAGAGACTCTTTGACCCCAGCCCAGACTGAATCAGGCTGGTAGTAGATAGGGTTCAGGAATCTGCGTAGCTAGGTTTGGGAACCACTGACTTATAGGACCAAGTCTAGGCTTGGAATAACATTCATGCTTCCTCCCGATTTGGCACTTGCCTGTTTCTGGCTTTATTTTCAGGCGGTTTCCTCTTGGGAGACACTCGATAGGCCAATCATACAAAAATCTCTCATTGGACTCAGGTATGCCCTGCATCTTTTTGTCTCTGTGCCTTTGCTTGGGTTTCTCCCTCTGGCCAAAATGCTCCTCTTGGTCTTGCCCATTCTCCTAGGCAAAATTCTACTTGTTCTTCAGGATCTACTTCAAATGCCATCTCATCTCTGAAATTGTTTGGGATCTTTCTTCCTGCCCTTTAACAGGGCATCTCCACCTACGCTTTCATGTGTTTTACTTATAACATCAGCAGCACCTCTCATGCTGTGTCACATTGGTTCTGTGAGGGCCCCCTCTCCCTGCCCAGGTCTTAGTGGTCAGGAACTGCTTATTTATATTGGATATGTAGCACCTCGTGCTTTGCCTAGAGCACAGTGAGCATCTATTAGTTGTTTGCTGAATTGACTGGAAATAAGTATAACTAGTTAAATTTAACTTTTCATAGCACCTAACATAATGCCTTGAACATGAGTCTCTAAAAATATTTGTTGAATAAATAAATGAACAAAGGAATAAATATGGGCCAGAGTTTAGCATCACCATTGAGTCACTTCAAGGGAACTTGTGTGTGTTTCAATATCACACAGTAGAGTTCAAATATCAGTGTGCATAAATAAGAATCATCTAGAATGTTATTAAATATGCAGACTCCTGGCCACACTCCCAGAGATGCTGATTCAGTAGGTCTGGGTGGGGCCTAGGAATTTACATTTGTAAGAAGCATCCCGGGTAATTCTGAAACAGGTGGTCCACAGACCACATTGAGAAACACTGCAGGAGATGCTGGGTGTTGTTTAGCAGGTGGTGTTCACTCTCTAGAGGGATTTTCAGACCAGCAATATTGAAGTTCAACCCTTAATGTTAAAGATATTGTGGAGTGTTGTTGGGAGGATGTGGAAAAAAGCAGCAGGCCCCATGTGGCATCTGATGGGTTTCAGACTCTGGGAGGGCCATTCTTAGGACAGTCATGGAATTCTGCAACAGCAGGAAGAATGGCAGGCCCTGCAAGCTTCACTTTGATTGCAGTGACCCTGGTTTCTTGCTTGTGCCTGTTCTTTGCTGTGACACACAACTCTGTTTGGAAGCCTCCAGTTCCTGATACTGATTGGATCTGGGTGACTCCCTGGCTTGCTTCTATTCTCTAGGCACAGCTTCTGTGGTGGTTCCCACAGAGCTATTGTCTCCATCACCATTATACTTCCTCCAACCTCACCTGCAAAGGGCAAATTGGGCGGGTCTGGTGGAAGGAGCCCGCAAAGATGAGCCTCCAGCTCTAGGTCCTGGTCTGAACTCTGCCACAACCACCCACCAGACTTAGTGCAGGCCACTTAATGCAAACAAGCAGGCCCTTTCTGAGAACCTGCTATGTGCAAAGCATTGTCTGCAGATCCTCTAGGACCCTATTCTTCAGGTGTAAAGTCCTCTGCAGTCCTAACTGCTCCAAATTGAACACAAAGCCAACAGAATAAAGCTAATTTCATTTTAACCTTCCCTTGAGGTCCAGGAACAGAAATGTCCTCTCAGAACAAAGAGGGTGACTAGAATGTTGTTGGGAAAGAGGAGTCCATCTCTCCTCTGAAAGATCCCTTGACAGAGTCACTGATTGATCCTCATACTCCCTTCTTCCTCAGCATTCTTCTAGGTTCTGGGTAGAGATGGAAGAAGCAGATGCCTGGGCCAGAGAGGGGCACTTCTGGGGAAATGGAGCCCACAAGCAGAGCAGAGCCTTCTGTGTTCTGGGAAAACCCTGGACAGGAAAGCAATACCTTTAAACTGAGAAAGGAACAGGACTCGAGGGGGTTGGAGGAGAGAAGGCCTGCAGACACACCTAGTTCAACAACACAAGCACAGGCCATGTCACTGAGCATACTGACTTATCATCTCTCCTCAAATCCAAGAGGAAAGAAGGCAAGGCAGTACAAACATGAATAACCCTTCCAGTAAGAGCAAGAGGTCAGCCAACTTCTGAAAGACACATGGGTCAGGCCAGATCTCGTTAGCTTGGTGCACTGTACTCACCCACCAGCAAACCCCAAGCCTCACTATTCTCTGCACCTGTGTTTCCCTTCCCACGCCAGTGGGTATGACCCCAACTCTGGCATTTTGATCCTGTGCCTACACTTCTTACTGAACTGTCCTTGGCCTTTCTGAACCTTGTGTCCTTTCTCAGCTTAGTTTCTGTTTCTCTCCTCCAGGAAGTTCTCCCTGTTCTGCCAACTGGCAGCAGGTGGACACTTGGCTGAGCTCTAGTCTAATGCCTCCTACCTTTCCACTCCTAAGGAATCCTTATATATTTTCCTCAAGGGCCACCATATTTGGAAGGACATAGTCTACTGATCAGTTATTTTGTAGCTGTTGACTTACTACTTACTTAATCATGGCAGACCAGTCAATCACATATTTCCCCAGTTTTATTACTCAGAGAAGATCCAACCTCACAGGGAGTCCCTCTTTCCCACTTGACCATCCTGGGGCTGCTCTTGGTGCCAAATCACCTCTCAACTCTTTTTACCCTTTCTCTTCAGACTAAGTGCTAAGAAAACATTTTAATTATATACTGCACTCTTATTTGACACCATACGAAAAACAGTTGTTCCCATATTCTCCAATCAATGAGAATGAATGGATGATCTTCAAAGAAATTTTTATTGAAATTGACTCAGAAAGAGGTTTTTAAAAACCTAAACCATGGAAAAATTGGCAATGCTATCAAAAACTATCCAGATCCCAATAATTTAACAAGTTAGTTATTTTAAACCTTTAAGAGAGAGATGTTTCTGATGCTATTTAACTCATCTAGGGCATAAAGGAAAAAGCCTCCTCCTTGTTTAATGAAGCCAACACATAATTGGTAGCAAAACCTCATAGAGATCAAACATACACACCACACACTTCATACGAGCATTGCCCAGAACACACACACACACACACCACATACACCTACATCACACACACACTATACCTACACCACACATACACCACACATATCATACACACACATGTGCATGTATACACACACACACACACACACACCACACTAAGGTATTCTCACTTTTAAATATATTAAAATTCTAATTAAAATATTAATAATAGAATCCAGTAGTCCATTAAAAAAATAAACTGTGAGGAAGTGGGGTTCTTTTCAGGGTGATTCAATTTTAGAAAATCTATTAGTGTAGCTCACTCTATTAATAGTCAAAGGAGAAAAGCCATGATTACCTTTGAAGCTACAGAAAAGGAATGTAAAAAAATTGAACATTCATTTATAGTAAAACAATAATAAGAGCTAATATTTATTTTGCCCTCATTACGTCCTGAGTACTGTCTGACTTGCTTTGCATGCATTTCCTCATTTAGAGAAATGAGAAGGTAGCAGTGTTGAAGGTACTATCTCTCATGCTGATTTTACTGATAAGGAAACTAAAGCTCGGCAAGGTTAAGGATCTTGCCTCAGGTCACGGAGCTAGGAAGTGGGTTGTATACAGCTAGTATGTAGCATATTCCTAACCACTGTATCAAAATAGGAATGTAGGAATTCTTTCATAATACAATAGACATGTAAACCAAATTATAATTCAGCATCATGATTAATAAGAAAACAAAGGAAACATTTTCGCTACAATCAAAAATAAGACAAGCATATCCACTATCACTGCTATTATTTAACATTTTCCTGGAAGAGCTAGCTAATGCAATTATAAAAGAGAACCAATAAAGGGTATAAATATTGTAAGAATGGAGGCAAAATTCTATTTACTGAAGATGATATCACAATACACCTGAGACCCAAGGGAGACAACTGAAAACACATAAGAAACAATATGAGAATTCAGGGAGGTAGCCAGTCACATATTAACATTAATAAAAAGTTAGTAACTTTCTTCCATGCAAACAGCAACCAGGTAGAAAATTTAATGGAAGAAAAGATCTTATTCACAAAAGCAATGAAAAATGAAATACTTACAAATAAGTTAACAAATTGTATGTATCATATTATATGAAGAAAAAGGTACAACATTGAGAGACATAAAAGAAGACTTGAATTCATCAAGAGACGGCTCCATTTTTGAGTGGAAAAACAAAAGAATATTAAGTGCCAATTCTGTCTTTGTAATAAACTCAGTGCCGTGCCATCAAAATACTAACAGGGTTTATAAAAGAACTTGATAAAACTTAAACTTAATCTAAAGGAATAAACTAGTGAGAAAAGTCAGAAAAATTGTGAAAAATAAAGGAGGGAAACAAGCCCTACCAGGTATTAGGATGTATTGGAGTTAACCAAGACTGTGCGGTCCCACTCAACAAGAAACTGGCAGGACAGTGAAGGAGAATAGGATGGCCCAGACATAGGCCCCCAAACATGTGGTGATTGACACATGCTGCAACATGTGATGTAGGTATCATTTCCAATCTATGGGGAAAATAGATCTGTAAATAGTTTTGAGACAACTGGTAGCCATTTGGGAAAATAGTAATACTAGCCTGTCACCTCATTCCTTATACTAAAATACATGTTGAAGGGACCAAAAATATAAATGTACAAATGAAGTCATAACTTTATTACGAGAAAATATGGGTATATATCTTTATAATCTTGGGATGGATAAAGCCTTTCTAAGCATGAAAATTCCTAGACTATAGGGGCGCCTGGGTGGCTCAGTCAGTTGGATGTCTGACTTTGGCTCAGGTCATGATCTCACAGCTCACGAGTTCGAGCCCCATGTCAGGCTCTGTGCTGATAGCTCAAAGCCTGGAACCTGCATCAGATTCTGTGTCCCTCTCTCTCTGCCCCTCCCCCGCTCACACTGTCTCTCTCTCTCTCTCTCTCTCTCTCCTTCAAAAATAAATAAACATTAAAAAAAGGAAAAAAGAAAAAATTCCTAGACTTTATAGGGAAAAGTAACTACATAAAATAAGCTTCTGTGCTCAAAAGGTACCAAATTCCAATTACAGGATAATTAAGTCCTGAGACGTAAACATGATGGCTATAGTTAACAATACTATGTTGTATATTTGAAAGCTGCTAAGAGAGTAGATCTTAAAAGTTCTCACTGAAAGAAAAAAGACTGTAACTATGTGTGGTGGTGGGTGTTAATTAAACTTATTGTTTATGCAATACATACATACACCAAATCATTATGTTGTATACCTAAAACAAATACAATGTACATGTCAATTATATCTGAATAAGAAAATAAATTTCTGTGCAAAGACAGAAGTAAAAAGTTGGAAGGAATGCACATACAAGCAAAGAGTTTATTGATTCTTCTACTAACCAAAAAGCACTTATGCATCAATAATAAAAAGATGAAATAGAAAAATGGGCAAAAGATAATAGAGGCAAATCTCAGGAAAAATGCAAGCAATAAGTAAAACAAGTAAAAATGTCCTCACTTCACTAATAATTAAAGAAATGCAAAATAAAATAATGAGTTATAATTTTCCACATAAATTAGAAAATAATAAAAATAATAATATCCAATGGATGAAAAGATGAGATAACTGACAATTATTGTGACTTATCTCATCAACTATTGGTAAGAATCTAAATCCAAAAATCATAATTTTTTTGGAAAAAATTTGGCAGCATGTACTAAAATTTTGAAAGCCCTGAGGATCTTATGGATTAAACTGTGTCCCCTCCCCATAGGAAAAAAAAGAAATATATATATTTTTAAAAAAATATATATATATAACCCCCAGCATCTCAGAATGTGACCTTATTTGGAAATAAAGTGGTTGTAGATGTCATCAGTTAAGATGATGACATCCTGGAGTGGGGTTGTGTCCTAATCCAGTATGACTGGTGTCGTTATGAGAAGATTGCCATGTGAAGACAGAGACACACCATGAAAATATCATGTGACATTGAAGACAGAGATCAGAGTCTCGATCTCTGCCAAGGAATACCAAAGATTGCCAGCAAGCCACCAGAAGCTAGGAAGAGGCAAGGAAGAGGACCCTTATAGGTTTCAGAGAAAGCCCAGCCCTGTTGACATCTTGGTTTTGGATTTTGAACCTTCAAAACTGTGGAAGAGTACATTTCTGTTGTTTTAAGCCACTCAGTTTGTGGTACTTTGTTACAGCAGCCTTAGGAAATTAATACAAAGGACAAATTCTACATCTAAGAATTTATTTTCCCTGTATACTCAATTCTATGTATACAAAGATGTCCATTTCTTTGTTACCTGCAACCCTGAAACACTGGGTACTATCCAAATATCCAACAGCAGAGAATTCAGGAGATAGCCAAGACAAACTGGTAAGTTGAAAGGTCAAGTTGTAAAGCAAAGTCGTGTATGATACTAAACTTATCTTTTAAAAAAGTCATAATAATATTCTAGGATGTGGATGGAAAAAAAAAACACTGATGTACTTTTCACAAGTTGTTATTTGGTGGCAGAAATGTAGATAATATGAGGGGCTTTGCTTTTTCACATTGTGTATATCTATAAGATTTAAATATTTTAAACTTGGCACATGTTGCTTTTGTCTTCGGAAAAATCATTTTTATTATAAATTCTGTGAGGGAGATTCATACCTCACCTTAGCATCCTTCTGAGTTTTCAAATCAACTTCCTGGAGTGGCTATAATAACATTTCACCTTTCCAGAATTCAGCTTTCTGACAATCTTCCCACACAGAACGTACCATACAGAAAACTCAGTGAGGAAGTTCGGCAGAAAGTCCTATTTGCTCTCTTACGTCCTCCATCAAAGCCTATTTACCTCCACTTTACACCCAATATAGACACCATCGTTATTCCAGGTATTCTAGTTATTCTTTGAAACTATCCCTTCAAAGAGGGGGAAAGGATTGCTCATGGTTAGTACTCTGACCAGAAAGAGGGAGGTTTCACAAAAACTACAAAAAGTCATTACAAGGAATTACATATACACAAATCTGAGTCATTTAATATGGGAATAAACCATCATACAGGCTCAGCAACCTCTGAAGTCATCTTTCTATTGTATTTCTATTACAAGTTAATGTATAATTGTTGTGACTCAGTCAAGAAAATGTTAAATTATGTCTATTGTTTAAAAACTCAGGGAAGAGTGACACATTTGATGTAGACTGCCATTTGAAATGGTTAACTTCAGGCCTTGAAGAAGCAAATGCTCAGTTATCTGGGAAATTTCCACCACCCAGTAAGACTCATTACCCAAGTGTTCTGGACAGTCAAGATTTTCCTCTCTCTTCTTGTCTTCCTTGAGCATTTAATCAAGGCCACCCACAGCCTAGAGGTTTTAGAAGTCCCCAGTTGAGCCATTTTCTTAACAGTAAACAGGGAGGAGATAGACAGGGAGGATAAGGTGCTAGGTGAGGCTTCATTTGCAGACCTTCCCCTGAGACAGATGGGCAGTGAGAGGCTGCAAGGGAGGGCTCCACACTGGGAATTCTCCACCCTCCTCTTGGACTTCTCTCTCTCAGTTAAGCCCAGATATGTTTGGTTAGGTTCTAAAATAAATAATGCTTGTGAAGCCTAATTAACATGTAATGCAAAAACAATTATGCAAATCATTTTAAAAGATCAACTTTGTTATAAATGTTTCTTCAGGAATGGCTCTTCTTTCCAGTATGCTCAGCTTTCAGAATGCACTGTTTTTCTAGTCATCTAGGCTACTTTAATCAGCTCCCTCCAGGGAGGAGAGAGAGAACATTGTCCATTAGAACATTTCCTTATCAGAAGAGATCTACACAAAGGTAGGGCCATGGCAGCATGGTTACAAATGCTATAATTAGGCCAAAATGTATGCACCACATTCCCCCATTACCAACTTGTTCTAGAACTAGGGGTAAGATTTAAGTTAGGCTGAAATTCAGTGTGCAGTTCACTTTTTGCTTCTCTCTCTCATCTCTTTTAAAAGCTGGTAACCAGCATTAAAGACAATGTGGTTGGTATCCTTATAACTAAAATATAGCTTCATTTCTGCTCATGGAAATATGTAGTCAATTAGCCATAATGTGGTCCAGGCTCCCTTTGATATTCTAAAATAAAAACATTCCAAGTTATTTACTTGAGAAGATTTATTTCCAAGCACGCCCAGTAGCTGCTGTTTTTAATAATGCTGCTTTTAATGGGTGTGGGGCATTCTGTGTGGAAAGGGGATGTGTGGGCTCAAAGTTCTGAACTATTATCACTGGATTGTTGGAGCAATAATCATGAAAGTTTACATTTAGATAGAACTATTACTGAACAGTGTTCATTCACACATATTTAACAATCTTTACATTCTTTTCTTTTTTCAGGTCAGGGAAGAGAAGCAGGTGGGGAGATCCCTTACAAGGATGTCTTGCCCTGGAAATTCTCCCCATAAGAGCAAAAAAGGGAGCTGCCCTCTACATAGCATTGTCTGAGGAGTAGTTCCCAAATGTTTATTCTTGAACACAGCAGGACCAGATGCTCAAGGATATCCTGGAGAACATTAATTATTAAAATAAAGCAAAACCAAACTCCTGGTTCCACCTTGATTTGGAAGGAGTAGGGGTGGGGTGTGACAGAGGTAGAGGTGATAACCACAGATTTGAAAAGCAAGGCTTCTCATTTGTAAGTAGATGTTTGGACTCTTTAGCATGTCCCTGCTGTGTGAGTTCAAGCAAACTAGTCACCTTCTCTGAGCCTCACATTGACCATTTATAAAGTGATGATAATATCAGTAAGTTCTATCTCAAAGGGTTGTCTTGAGAATCAAATAAGATTATGTATGCAAAAGCACCTACTAATCTGTGAAATACTTTGCAATTTTGACTAAACTTAGATATTGAAATCCTGGAAGAATTTGTGCTAAGTGATTTGACAGATTAAAAAAAGAACCAAAACAAATAAATGGAAAGATATTCTATGCTCATGGGTTGGAAGAATTAATATTATTAGAATGTCCATACCACCCAAAGCAATCTATAGATTCAGTGCAATCTCTATCAAAACACCAATAGCATTTTTCACAGAACTGCAACAAATAATCCTAAAATTTGTATGGAACCACAAAAGACCCCAAATAGCCAAAAGAATCTTGAGAAAGAAGAACAAAGTTAGAAGTTTCATGATTCCAGATTTTAAGATATACTACAAAACTGTAGTAATCAGAACAGTATGGTGCTGGCACACAATAGGCACATAGATAAATAGAACAGAATAGAAACCCTTGAGGTAAACCCATGCTTATATGATCAGTTAATCTACAACAAAGGACGCAAGAATATACAACGCTTTCAATAAATGGTTCTGGGAAAACTGGACAGCTACATGCAAAAGAATGAAACTGGACCATTTTTTAAAATACCATATACAAAAATAAGTTAAAAATGGTTTAAAGACCTACATGTGAGACCTGAGACCACAAAAATGCTAGAAGAGAACACAGGCAGTAATCTATTTGACAACAGTCTTAGGAACATTTTTCTAGATATATCTCCTCAGGCGAGGGAAACAAAAACAAAAATAACTATTGAGACTATACCAAAATAAAAAGCTTTTGCACAGTGAAGGAAACCATCAACAAAAGAAAAGGCAACCGACTAAATAGGAGAAGTTATTTTCAAATGACATATCTAACAAGGGGTTAATATCCAAAATATATAAAGAAATTATACAACTCAATACCAAAAAACAAATAATCTGTTTAAAAAATGGGCAGAGGATCTGAATAGACATTTTCCAAAGAAGAAATTCAGATGGCAAATGGACACATGAAAAGATCTCAACATCACAATCTTTAGGGAAAGTCAAATCAAAACCACCATGAGATATTACCTAACACCTGTCAGAATGGCTAGAATCAAAAATACAAATAATAAGTGTTGGTGATGATATAAAGAAAAAGAAACCCTCGTGCACTACTGGTGGGAATGTAACTTGGTACAGCTGCTGTGGAAAACAGTATGCAGGTTCCTCAAAGTTAAACATAGAACTACCTTATGATTCAGTGATTCTACTACTAGGTATTTACCGAAAGAAAATGAAAGTACTAATTCAAAAAGATATATACACCCCTATGTTTGTTTGTAGCATTATTTACAATAGCCAAGATATGGAGCCAGAGTAAGTGTCCATCAATAGATGAATGGATAAAGATGGGAGACTTATAGGGGCGCCTGGGTGGCTCAGTCGGTTAAGCGGCCGACTTCAGCTCAGGTCACGATCTCACGGTCCATGAGTTCAAGCCCCGCGTCAGGCTCTGGGCTGACAGCTCAGAGCCTGGAGCCTGCTTCCGATTCTGTGTCTCCCTCTCTCTCTGCCCCTCCCCCGTTCATGCTCTGTTTCTCTCTGTCTCAAAAATAAATAAAACGTTAAAAAAAATTTAAAAAAAAGATGGGAGACTTATATATGTATACATAAATATATGTATACATATATAATGGAATATTAGTCATTAAAAAATTAGATCTTACCATTTGCAACAACATGGATGGACCTAGATGGTATTATGCTAAGTGAAATAAGTCAGTCAGAGAAAGACAAAAACCATATGATTTCATTTATATGTGGAGTCCAAAAAACAAAACAAATGAACAAACAAACAAAAAGCAGAAAAAGACCCATAAATAGAGAGAACACATTAACAGTTGCCATGGGGAAAGGGGCAAAATGAGTGAAGGAAACTGGGAGGTACAGGCTTCCAGTTATAGAATGAGTAAGTCACAGGGATAAAAGGTACGGTATAAAAATATAGTCAGTGGTATGGTAATTGGGTTGTATGGTGACAGATGGTAGCTACACTTGTGTGAGCACAGCATAACATACAGACTTGTGGAATCACAATGTTGTATACCTGACACTAATGTAACATTATGTGTCAACTGTATCTCACTTGAAAAACAACAACAACAACAAAGAACCAACATATGGTTTGGGAAGAGTTTTCAATCTAACTAGAGAGACAAGGTACATAGGAAATGGTATAAAAACTATATCTAATAGCCTATTAAGCCTTAAGGCATTTTTAGTGTGTATTGTGCTAGGACAAGCCATATGGGTGACTGAAAAGTATTATAAATAATATAGATACTTTTCTAAAAAGGCTTCCAGTTTTAGTGGAGAGGATGATTCCACCTACAAAGATTTACTTAGAAAGCTGTGAGAAAGAGCAATTGGAACTGCTGTCGTCTAGGAAGAAATGGAAGTGTAGCGGGTTTGGAGTTAGAACAGCAAAGGGGAAAGAGAGAGGATCATTAGGAGAATAGCAAAGGCTAAGCATAGTGGCAGAAATAAATAGAGGTAAAGAGCACCAACAAGAAGACCAGACTGGCTGGAATGGTGGAGCCCATTACAGACGGCCTTAAAAGCTCAGCTGAGAAGTTTGTACTTGATACATCTGTACATATTTTGTATACATGAGAGGAACCTATTTCTATACCAACCCTTGAAACTCTAGGACTGAACTGTCCAATATGACAGCAACTAGCACTTGAAATGTGGCTAGTCTGAACTGAGATATGCTGTAAGTATAAAATGCATACTAGATTTCAAAGACTTATTACCAAAAATATTCACTAAATTCTTTTATGATAATAATTTGTTACTATGATAGTATTTTTTTTAATTTTTTTTAACGTTTTATTAATTTTTGAGACAGAGAGAGACAGAGCATGAACGGGGAGGGGCAGAGAGAGAGGGAGACACAGAATCAGAAGCAGGCTCCAGGCTCTGAGCCATCAGCCCAGAGCCCAACGCGGGGCTTGAACTCATGGACTGCGAGATCGTGACCTGAGCTGAAGTTAGCTGCTTAACCGACTGAGCCACCCAGGCGCCCCACTATGATAGTATTTTAAATATTATTAAAATTATTTCACTTGCTTCTTTTCTTTTTAATGTAGCTGTTAGAAAATGTAAAGTTACATATGGGAGTTGCATCACATTTCTATTAGACAGCCCTGTTCTAGAATGCCAGGATAGGCTTTAAAGAATTTTATTCATGTGACGCCTGGGTGGCTCAGTCAATTAAGCGTCTGACTTCAACTCAGGTCATGATCTTGCAGTTCATGAGTTCGAGCCCCACGTTGGGCTCTGTGCTGACAGCTCAGAGCCTGGAGCCTGCTTCTGATTCTGTGTCTCCCTCTCACACTGCATGTGCTCTGTCTCTCTCTCAAAAATAAACACTAAAAAAATTTTTTTAATAAAATAAAAAGAATTTTATTTGCATGAAGATCCAACAAACACAGGAGTTCTGGGAGAAGCAGGGAGGCTTTGAGGTAGATGGTTTGGGAGATGCCCAGGATACAAGAATTAACAGTATTATATCCTTCCACCCACACTCTACACACCAAGAAGAGCCATGGATGACACTGAATTAGAAGAGAGTCAGGGCAGTAGGATTTGGCCTTGGAATAGTGCATATAGATTGGTATTAAGGAATATTTTGTGTGCAACACTGAGGGATATCCTTCAAAGAAAAGAGCCACATACAAGAGCTATAGCAGGAGGGCCTATGTCTAAGAACCAGAGCCATAAAAGTCACAAACCTGAATGCGAGACAGAGAAACCCCCTCTACATTAGGAAAATATCACTGGCTACAAGGGCCACATGGTTTACCACTAGGCAAGCCCCAGGGAGCAGGACAGCCTTTGGTGACAAGAAAGAGGTATAGAGGTGGCTCCAGCTACCAGGAAGTAGAGTGGAGAGCAGCAGCGCTGACCAAAAAACAACAATATTCTCCAAGGAGACAAAAGCAAGCCCCCAGAAAAGAAAGAGGCTTACAGTGTCTATTTGGGTCTGGAGTCAAAAGTGATTTCTGGCTGTCAGTGGGCATCTGACTCTTCATTTAGGCTCAGGTCATGATCTCATGAGATTGAGTACCAGGTCAACTCCAAGCTGAGCATGGAGCCTGCTTGATATTCTCTCTCTCCCTCTCTCTCTATCCCTAACCCTCTCATTTTCTCTTTCTCTACAAAAAAAAAAAAAAGTGATTTCTTTTTTTTAAGTTTATTTATTTTGAAAGACAAAGAGAGACACAGTGTGTGTGAGTGGGGGAGGGCCAGAGAGAGAGAGAGAGAGAGAGAATATCAAGCAAGCTCCACCTCAGCAAGAAGCCCGATGCAGGTCTCAATCCCATGAACCATGAGATCATGACCTAAGCCAAAATCAAGAGTCAGCTGCTTAACCAACTGAGCCACCCAGGTGCCCCCCAGAAAAAGTGATTTCTAGTGTTACTAACATGATATAGACAGATAGATAGATAGATACATACATACATGCATACATACATACATAGATATCCTGATATCATGGGGAAAGATTTGCTATCTGTAATATGACTGTGCTCTAAAGAGAGTGAGTTGTGTTAATAAAGAGGCATTTGTTCTTCTGAGCACTTTGACAGATATGTTTATATAAATTTGGGGTAGAATATACCTGTAACTCCTTTTCTACCTTCCCCCCAAGCACCTCATCCTCACCCAGGGGCAGATGTCAGCACTACAAGAGAATGGGAAGAATTTGGAGGGATGGTAGGCAGAGAGGAGGGAGAGCAGAGGGGAGAAGCAGCTGGTGAGAGGAGAAAAGAGTCCTCATTTTGTGATGTGATCCTCTTTTGTAACCCCACCAAATCTTATAAAAATTCGGCTAAACTCACCAAGATTTGGCATGAGTGGATTTCTTGGAAAAACCAGCAGAGACAGTTTTGCCTCTGGGGTGATCTAGGGAGAAACAGAGCACATTCAAAGGCCCAGCCAGACCTCAAAATGAAAGTCCCCTTGTTTCATTTCATATTAGTGAGACAGAGAAAATAAGAAAGAGAAAAGAAAGGAAGAAAGGAAGAAAGAACGAAAGAACGAAAGAACGAAAGAACGAAAGAAAGAAAGAAAGAAAGAAAGAAAAAGAAAAGAAAGGGGAGGGAAGGAAAGGAAGAAAAGGGGGAGGGAAGGAAGGGGGAAGGAAGGGAAAAGAAAAGAACAAATGAAAATTCTGGAGTTTAGAGACAAAAATTGTGCCCAGGGATGACATGTGAGAGGAGCTGGCCCTGTTGGCCTTCTTTCTTGTTCTGGCCACCTGGGCCAGGTCAGAGGGACTCACAGGGATGCCCCTGGCTATGTAGACTGTGCTGTTTTAAGGCACTGCTGTCTTCCTGGGAAGGTACACTAAAATTTTCCAAAGCTCTTTTATCACATCCTTTTCAAAAAATTGCTTTGAGTTTTAGTACAGCCTTCATTGGCTCAAAGACCATAACATTGAAAGACTGAGAAGTGAAAGATGCCGGGTCTCCAGACTGAAGGATCAGAGTTGCCTCAGATGTAGGAATTGGGGGAAGAGGAGGAGGAGGCTGGAAGGGTCAGAAGAGGGAGCCAGGGAAAATGGGAGGGGTGGGATCATGACACTTGCCTTCCTGTTCTCCTACTCATCTGTTAGTATTGGAATGAGTAGGCTTCTGGAATTCAGCTGAGCACTGAGATTTTTTTCCTGTTGCTTTTTGGGCTCATGTGTTAACTGAGGATTCCCACACAGAGCTCCTCAGACCTTGAGCCAGCTCTGCAGCTGGCAGTGTGCATTTCTTCCTGGCACTGGGGAAGGAGTGGGCAGGAAGAAGGACCTCAGGAAAGGGGAGGGATCTTAACAGAGAGCCCGAAGTGTCCTAAATGAAGCTCTCTCTGTTTGAGTCGACCAGCAAAACTGTGTTTACTCCAGCAAGAATCACCTTGGCAACCAGTAGAGCCAAAGGAGTCCTAGTTTTTAGGAATGTGTTGTGATGGAAGAGCTTAGAGATATAAATATAAATATGAATTCTCTATGTGCATGTGTATATACACAGATAATACGGTGTGTGCATTTGTGCGTGTGTGTGTGTGTGTGTGTGTGTGTGTGAGTGCTTGGCTCTACCTATTTTCTTACTAAAGAAGAAGTCATCAGTCTGACATAATGAGATTTTCTCAGCTTATTTCTCGATTGCCTGTATTGCAGCCATGCTGCCTATCCTTTGATAATATATTGGGTAACACGGAAAGTATGGTGAGTTCTGTTTCAGAATATGGTGGAGGGTGAGGGAGAGGCTGTTTCAGAATATGGTAAAGGGTGAGGGAGAGGCTGGACAGTTGCATTTCCCCAGAGCATCAGAACTTTCTGGGGTGATCATGGACTTAGGACCTGGGCCTTCGCTTATCATGTCAAACAGATGCAGTTCTCTCAACGGTAATCAGGTTCCATGGTTTCTAATCACAAGACCTATTGGTTATTTTTCGGTAATAGTTACCAATAGTACAACCCAGACTCCTCTCAGAAGGAAGGAAAGTGAGAAACAACATTCATTCCAGGAAATTCTTTGATAAGCACAGAAGGTCAGGATAAAAGGAAGGAGTTATCCCAAGAAATACTGTTATTTTGCCATAACAACCATCTCTCTATTAGAGAACACCAGCCAAATAAATGGCCAGGAACATTCACACTGCTGCACGTTCTCCTGGTCAGGACTGAAACACAAAGGCAAATACTCACTTCAGGACTTTCTCTTACCCTTAGATTACAATCTCTTTTTTTCAAATGGTCCAAGGGGGAGGGCTAGATCTAAAGTGGTATTGGTGGATATGTATGCAGGAGATAATTGAAATATAACAATCAATTAGACTTGATGAAAAACTGGATGTGAGAGTGAGGGGAAAAAGAGGAATGTAGAGTGACATACTGATTTATGGCAGGTGAGAAGATTGGCTAATTATGCCACTGAGATAAAAGTTAAATAAAGATTCAAAAAAAAGAGGAAGTGGAGGGACTAGCACACAAGAGATTCCACCAATTTCTTGCAAGTTAGAAAGATAATGGAGGAAACATAATTGATTGCACAGTGCAGAAAGCTGTGACTCTCAGAAAGGAACACTGAGGAGAAGGGGATAAAAACTTGGAAATCCACAAGAAACACGAAGGCGAGTGTGAGGTGTGACAATGAAAACAAGAGGACAAGTTGAAAGAGTAGTTCCATCCTCAGTTCCATTCCCTCCTCCTACTTTCAAAACTCTGACAGCTGGCATAATGCCATCTCAATGGGAGATTGGGGGATTCTTTTCTAGAGAAACTTACTGTAGAAACACTGCTCCACAGACTGATATCTGGGAACTTCCCAGAGAAATAGCTGGTTCCCCCCACCTTATCCATGTGCAATGAAGCCTACCAGGCATTAAGTGTTATACATATATTTAATTTATTTTTAGGGCAGTTTTAAGTTCACAGAAAAATTGAGCAGAAAGTATGCAGATTTCCCATATACTTTCCTGCCCCCAAACGTGCTTAGCCTCCCCCATTATCAATTTCCCACACCAGAATGGCACATTTGTTACAACTAATGAACCTACATTAACATATCATGGTCACCCAAAGTCCATAGTCTACATTGGGGGTCACTTCTGGTGCTGTACATTCTATGGGCTTGGACAAATTTGTAAGGGTATATATCCCCCATTACAGTAAAATACAGTTGTATCACTGCCCTAAAAATTCTCTATGCCCCACCTATTCATCTCTCCCTCCCTACAAACCCCTGGCAATGACTGATCTCTTTAATGTCTCCATAGTTTTGCCTTTCCCAGAATGTATTATGCTTGAAACCATACAGTAGGCAGCCTTTTCAGATTGGCTTCTTTCCACTTAGTAATATGCATTTAAGTTTCCCCTATATCCTTTCATGGCTTGGTAGCCATTTCTTTTTAGATTGAATATATTCCATTGTCTGATGTACCAATTTGTTTATCCATTCACCTACTGAAAGACATCTTGGTTGTTTCCAAGGTTAGCAATTATGAATAAAGCTGCTATAAACAACCATATACAGGTTTTTGTATAAACCTAAGTTGTCAACTTCCTTGGGTAAATATCAAGGAATGTGATTATTGGATTATATGGTAAGAGTATGTCTAGTTTGGTAAGAAATCACCAAACAAAATTGTCTTTCAAAGTGGCCGTACCATTTTGCATTACACCAGTAATAAGTGAGAGTTCCTCTTGCTCCACATCCCTGCCAGAATTTAATATCAGTGTTCTGTTGGCTATTCCTTTTTTTTTTTCACCCATTTCTCCCATCTTCTATCCCCAGATTGGCAACCACCAATCTGTTCTCTGTACTGATGAGTTACTTTTTTTTAGATTCCATAGATAAGTGAGATAATTCGTATTTGTCTTTGTTTGACTCATCTCACTTAGCATAATGTCCTCAAGGTCCATGAATGTTGTTTCAAGTGGCAGGATTTCCTTCTTTTTATGGGTTAATAATATTCCATTATACATATCACATTTACATTGTCTATTCATCCATAGAACACTCAATTTGTTCCCATGTCTTGGCTATTGTAAATAATGCTTCAAGGAATATGGTGTGTGCAAATATATCTTTTTGTGATAGTGATTTCACTTTCTTTGGATAAATACCCAGAAGTAGAATTGCTGGATCATGTGGTAATTCTATTTTGCATTTTTTGAGGAACCTCCATACTGTTTCCCATAGCGGCTGCAACAAGTGCATGGGGGTTCCTTTTTCTCCATAACCCTGCCAACACTTATTATTCCTTGTCTTTTTGATACTAGTCATTCAGACAGGTGTGAGGTGATATTTAATCGTGGTTTTAATTTGCATATCCCTGCTGATTAGTGATGTTAAGCATCTTTTTATGTTACCTCTAGCCATCTGTATATCTTTGGGAAAATGTCTATTCAGGTCCTCAGGCTATTTTTAATAGATTTTTTTTTCTGTTGAGTTGTATGAGTTCTTTACATATGTTGGATATCAGACCCTTATCAGATATATGATTTACAAATATTTTCTCCCATTCTGTAAGTTGCCTTTTGATTTGTTGATGGTTCCTTTTGCTGTGCAGAAGCTTTTTTTTTTTAATGTTTATTATATTTATTTTGAGAGAGAGTGAGAGAGAGCACCAGCAAGGGAGAGGCAGAGAGAGAGAGAGAAAGAATCCCAAGCAGGCTCCCCACTGTTTGTGCAGAGCTTAACATGGGGCTCAATCTCATAAACCATAAGATCATGACCTGAGCTAAAACCAAGAGCTGGACACTTAACCAAATGAGGCCACCCAGGTGCCTCAAAGTGTGCAGAAACTTTTTGATTTGGTGTAGTCTCACTTACTTACTTTTGCTTTTAGGCCTTTGTTTTTGGGGCCAGATCCAAACAATCATTGCCAAGATTAATGTCAAGGAGTCTATCACCTATGTTTTATTCTAGGACCTTTAAGATTTCAGGTCTTACATTTAAGTATTTAGTACATTTTGAGTTGATTTCTGTGTATAGTGTAAGATAGGGGTCCAGTGTTATTCCTTTGCATGTGGCTGTCCAGTTTTCCCAACACAATTTAAGAGACTATCCTTTCCCCATTTTGTATTCTTGGCTCCTTTGTCATAAATTAATTAACCATATATGCATAGGTTTATCTCTGGGCTCTCTATTCTCTTCCACTGATCTATGTGTCTGTTTTCATGTCAATATCATACTGTTTTGCTTACTATAGCTTTGTAATATAGTTTGGGCCAGTTTCATCTGGTCATTCTAACAGAGTATAGGGATATCTCATTGTTGTTTCCATTTGCATTTCCCTGATGACATCTGATGTAGAACACCTTTTCATATGCTTGTTTACCATCTGTACATCTTGGGTGAGGTGTTTCTGAGATATTTGGCCTATTTTTAAAATCAGTTTGTTACTTTTCTTTCTGTTGAGTTTTAAGAATCATTTTTATATTTTGAGTATTACTCAAATATATGTCAAATATATGTCAAATATATACTCAAATAAAAAATTATCAGATATGTCTCTTGCAATCATCTTTCCCAGTCTGTAGCTTCTCTTGACAATATCTTTCACAGAGTGGAATTTTTTTGTTAATTCTAATGAAATCCAGCCTAACATTTCTTTCTTTCATAGAGTACACCTTTGGTGCTGCATCTAAAAAGTTGTTGCCAAACCCTAGGTCATCTGGATTTGCTCCTAGGTTATCTTCTATGAGTTTTATAGTTGTGTGTTTCATGCATAGGTTTGTGACCCTTTTGAGTTAATTTTTAGGAAGTGTGTAAAGTCTGCATTTAAATTCATGTTTTTGTATGTGGCTATCCAGTTGTTCTGGGATGATTTTTTGAAAAAAACTCTTTGCTCCATTGTATTGTCTTTGCTCTTTGTGAAAAATCAATTGACTACATTTGTGTGGATCTATTTCTGGGCTCTCTATTCTGTTCCACTGATCAATTTGTCTATTTTTTTCACCAATACCACATTGTGTTGATTACTGTAGCTTTATAGTTAGTCTTAAATTTGGGTCTTGTCAGTCTTCCAACTTCGTTTTCCTCCTTCAATACTGTGTTGGCTATTTTGGGTCTCAGTTTCTCCATATAAACTTTAGAATCCATTTGTCAATATCCACAAAATAATTTGCTGGGCTTATGAGTGGGATTGCACTGAATCTACAGATAAAAGTGGGAAGAACGGATATACTGACAATATTGAGTCTTCTTACCCATGAATATAGAATATTTCCCCACTTATTTAGCTCTTCTTTGATTTCTTTCATCACAGTTTCATGGGTTTCCTCATATAGATCTTATACATATTTTGTTAGATAAATACCTAAGCAATTCATTTTGAGAGATGCTAATGGAAATGGTATTGTGGTTTTAATCTCAAATTCCACTATTTCACTTCTGGTATATACAAAAGTGACTTGTAAACTAATTTTGTATCCTAAAAGTTTGCTATAATCACTTATTAGTTCCAGGATTGTTTTTATTGATTCCTTCAGATTTTCTACATAGACATTTTCTACATAGACAATCATGTCATCTGCAAACAAAGACAGTTTTATTTCTTCCATATATATATATACACACATACATATTTTTCCTTTTCTTCTCTTGTCTTAGTGCATTAGCTAGAATTTCCAGTATGATGTTGAAAAGTGGTGGGAGAGGGTGAGAGAGGACAACGTTGCTCCTTGTTCCTGATACTAGTGGTAAAGCTTTGGGTTCTCACGATTAAGTATGATGTTAGCTATAGATTTGTCGTAGCTATTCTTTTTCAAGTTGAAGAAGTTTCCCTCTATTTCTAATTTACTGAAAGTTTTTATCATGAATGTGATTTTGTCAAATGCTTTATCTGCATCTGTTAATATGATCATGTGATGTATTCTTCTTGAACCTACCGATACGATTTATTACATTCATTGATTTTTGAATGTTTAACCAGCTTCACATACCTGATACAAATCCCACTTAATTGCAGAATGTCTTTCTTTTTTACATTGTTGGATTTGACTCGCTGATATTTGGTTGAGGATTTTTGCATTTACATTCATGAGAGATATTAGTCTAACAGATACTGTGTCTAACAGAAATGAATACAAAATGTTCACCAAAAGATATAAGGTACTCAGAGTAATCAAAATCATAGAGACAGAAAATAGAATGGTGGCTACCAGAAGTTGGAGGGAGGAGGAAATAGAGTTAGTGTTTAATGGGTATAGAGTTTCAGTTTTATAAGATGAAAAGAGTTCTGGAGATGTTTTTTGGTGATGGTTGCACAAAATTATGAATGTATTTAATACCACCGAACTGCATGCTTAAAAATGGGTAAGGTGGTAAATTTCATGTTAACCACAATTTTAAAAATTGAAAAAAAAAAAAGAGAAAGAGATACTAGAATGTTCAGAGAAGCACTATTTATGATAGTCCCCCAACAAGCAATTACCCAAATATCCATCAGCTATAGAGTGGATAAATTGTTGTATATTCACAGTGAAATACTATACAGCAAGTATAAAGAACAAACCATTGGGTGCCTGGGTGGCTCAGCTGGTTAAGCATCTGACTCTTGACCTTGGCTCAGGTCAAGATCTCATGGTTTGTGAGTCTGAGCCCCATGTCAGGCTGTATGCTGACAGCACAGCCCACTTGTCTCTCCTCTTCTCTCTCTCCCCTCGCCTGCTTATGTTCCCCACCGCCACTTCCAAAAATAAAAAACAAACTATTGCTACCTGTAAAAACAAGATGTTTAGTGAAAGAAACCAGAAATGAAGGAGTACATATTGTATGATTCCACTTATATTAAATATAAAAATAGCAAACACGAATTTGTGTTCTTACAAGTCAGGCTAGTATGTACCTTGGTGGGAGGGAGGGGGGAAGGTTAGTGACTGGAAGAGGGGGTAATGGGCTCTGGGATATTGGCAGTGTTCTGTTTTTAGTCTGGGTGTTGGGATGGTTAGCCTGAAAATTCAATGGGCTATACACTGATGATATGTGCACTTTGTAGTATGTAAATTACACCTAAAGAAAAAAAAATCAAAACAACAAAATTAAACACAAAAAAGTTGTTTCTATATAACTTTGCTTTATTTTACAGATGTGGAAATTGAGGCTCAGAAAGGTTAAATGATATATGTATTGTCACATGATTGTCAAGAAACAGAACTGAAAATGTCCAAGGTGTGGGGGCTGCAAGTTCTGTGCACTTTCGCCTACACATCAGAGTAACTGTTGGTTATTTCCCTAGGAGATTTAGAGGTTTTCAGTTTGTTTGTGTTGTTTTTCAGGGGGGCAAAGTGAGAGTGAGTAGTGGGAACCAGTGCAGAGGAAGTGGACCCATGAGCAATATATGTAAAGCACCTTGGTCAGAGCTCAGCACATAGTAGAGCCTTAAAAAACACTACTTTTCACTCACACACATCCCCCTTTCGAGGGAAATGACATGGAGAGAATGTTGAGTGCTGCTGGCTTTGGGGTGGACACTGCTCACTCCAGGGCAGTGACTAGCCTAGAGTCTTAGGCTTCTGTGCTGAAGCCTCTTGTCTCCACCGCCAGGGCAAACTCTCCTGGGGGTGAGCAAGTGAAGTGAAGGCTTCTGGTTTAGGCTAGTATTCCTTGTTGCCTTCTGGGCAAGCAAGGAGCTGACCTGTGGGGTAGAGACCCAGTGTGGCAAGGAAGGGGGGTGGTCCTGATACCTCGATGTCCAAAAAGTGTGTGTGTGTGTGTGTGTGCGCGCGCACTCGTGTGTAAGGAGGTGGGCTCCTTTATGCGTCCTGCACTGACATTCTTGCTTGTCACTTCTTTTGTGGTGTCTGAGTCAATCTGGGCAGGGTAGAGGGTACACACTGATTTCTGCTTAGACAAAAGACAACCGTGTGCTCTAAGCTGCTCAGCACCCTTAGAAACCTGTGTTTTCAGGTCTGGAAGCTAGCGTTGTCCCTTTACCCAGATGGGCAGCAAAGGTTTTCCCAGGAAGCATCCCTGCCAGTCATGGATTTCACATCATGACAGCGACACCTTGTGGCCTAGCGTGAAAGTCCAGCCCGCCCCCTTCTGTATTGGGTCTGGGACCGAGGGGAGGAGTTTAGGGAGGTTCCAGACCCTGCTCTTTACACACAGCTTCCAGGAGTCCTTAATCCCTACGCTGCCAGTTCCGCACAACTCAGCCCTTAATCACATCCTGTCCTGGGTTGCCCTCTGTTTCATGTGTAATCATTTAAAATCATTTTGTCCACCAAATTAGACTAAGGTTTTGGGGCTGGAATTATTGGAATCACAGAGCTTTTAGAGTTGGATGGGAATTTAGGGTCTTCTAATCTGACTCGTGGGTTTTTCAGATGGGAAACAAAGATGCTGGGGGCGGGGGGGGGGGGGGTGGGTAAGGGGAATTGCCCAGCTACTTAAAAGGGAGGTTTGGACCCGGTCCCCAATCTCCTGAACACTTCCAGTCCAGTGCTTTCCATGGCACCGTGCTATTTGTTTGTGTCACCCAGAGTGCTTGCACATAGTAGGGACCTGGTGTACAGTGAGTACTCCATAGATACCACCTGACTGACAGATCTTTGCCCTCTCCACCCTACTTGCCTCCAAAGTGAGTTTTCAATTGTCATCTGCACCATCTTCCACTTCTGGGCCTCTTGAGAGTTCTGATCGATTAAAGTAGCCACTTTTGCCATAGTAGGCCATTGTCATCTCCATTTATAAAGCACACAGTGTGGATTCAGGAAAGAGGAAATGAAAAAGAGATACACAATTTGAAGTAAAAGTCCCAATGCCAGCCATCCAATCAGATCAGCGGCTACAGTAGACTCCATAGGCTCTAGCTCAGTCTTTCTCAAACTTAGATGTGCATCTACATTCCTGGGAATCTTGTCATATGTTACGATTCAGTAGGCCTGGGATGGGACCTGAGCTTTTGCATTTCTAACAAGCTCCTAGATGTTGCTGATTCTGTGTTCCGAGGAACAGGGATGTAGGTAACTACCCTACCCTGACCCAGGGCTTCTCAGAGAGTCACTAGCCCAAACTGAACCTCTCCTTCCACCTCAGCCCTGCTGACTGTGGCTTCAGGAAAAAGGGAAAGGAGCTAAAGCAATGGTGAACATCGTAGTCCCTCAGTGAGTCATTCCAAGTCCCTTTCCTCACCCTACTCCCCCTCTTCTCCCGAAGATTCTGCTGTCAGACAGTCTGGAAAGAGGCAAGGTTGAACCTGACCTAAACACTGCATGGAAAAGGGAGATAGACTTGCTGTTGACATACCTTACAGTTTTCCTGAGGAACAGCCTTGCTTGGTTGCCATGTTGTATCTAGGTGCTGTGACACCCCTATAAGGCAAAGAGTTCTCTTTTTAATCATAAAATATATTTCAATTTATATTTCAATTTAGTTTAATTATAAGATATATTTCTCGATTATGCATATTTTCAATTTTACTATTCTCTTCCCACCACTAAACACACCAAAAAAAAAAAATCATTAATGCTAAATCAAAGAAAGGAAGGAAATGGGAATTTACTAAATCACTACTTATTACCAAAATTATGATGAATATTTTTATGCATAACTCACTTAATCCTCACAATGGCCTCACAAGATCGTGTTATTACCCTATGCTATAGATGAGGACAGTAAAGCTCTGGGAGGTTGCATAAATTACCTAGGATCACCCAGCAGTGTTAGGAGCACAGATAAGTTTGGTTGAAAAGTTTCTTTCCACTATAATGATAATAGAAACTAATATTTGTGCGTACCATGGACCAGACACTGTTCTAAGCATATACAATTTGCATAATCTTCACATCAACCTTAGGAGGCAGATACTATAATCACTCCTGTTTTACAGATGAAGAAACCAAGGCATAGAAAAGGCCAAATTACTGGCTGAAGTTCACACAGCTAATAAATGATGGAGCTGGTATTTCAATCCAGACAGCCTGGCTCCAGAAAACTACTCTCAAACAACATTCTATATTGTCTAACAATTCCCACCAATTTTTTAAATCTCACGATTGAGTGGAAATTGCCTCCCCCATTGTTATGTTACCCTTTCTTTCTCAGTGTATCCTGCTCCCCCCAGAAAAATCCCATTTACCACACTAGTAAACGCCTATATATTTGTTTGTCAACTGGGATTGCCTAGGGCTTTGGACTCTCTTTGTATCTGGCAAAGGCTGGAATCTCCTTGAAGAACCTTCCTCCCCACTGGCTGGAAGGTGGAGTCAGAAAGAGTTTGGAGAGTCATGTGCTTCTCCATTGACTAATCATTCTATCCCACCTTGTCCAGCTGGCCTAAGAGGGAAAGCAAAAAGATGAGGTTGGCTGCCAAACTGAACTCCTACAATCTGGCCCTATAGGAGTCCACTCTATAGACACAGTAAATGGTGGGTATGTACACAGGACTCTTTCCCTACTGACTGGGAATGTTTTGTCACTCTATTATTTTTTAACTTATTTCCTATATACCTATCACACTCCTGCGTCTTGTTTTCCTGCCTGAAGGACTCCCGTGAGTGTAAGTAATTCCATATTTCTGTGTGTACAGAAGTTGCAGCCTTGTATACCCATCCTGGCTCTTCCCTAGCTGTGGGACTATGGGCAGGTTATCTGAGCTTTTTCGAACTTTAGTTTTCTTACCTGTAAAACGGGGATAATGAAAATCTACTTCAAAGGATTGCTGCAGAGGATTAATAATTTATCATAGGTCTACTAACTGTAGCTATTTATTAATACAATTTATAAATACATTCCTTCTGAGAAAATGAACCCCTTGAATGAATATAAAGAAAGGTTGAGAAGGCCAACCTGATAGACCCCAAACTAACAAATAACTCCCTTAACTTCTTTAAAAGATGCACATCTAGATATTTATTATTTTGGGTAAGAACTGGGTAAAAAGAGAACATTAAAGGTTATGGGAAGGCTCCCAGGACAAGCTTCCTCAACATTGTATCTTTGTGGGGGGCTAGGCTAACTCAGCAACTGATGGTAGAACAAGTCTCTCAAACTCTCCTTCGCTTCAGCCATGACACAGCTCTGAATTCAAGCCTAAAGCTTTCCATTGGAAACTTCTAGAATGACAGGATCTCTCTCTCTCTCTCTCTCTCTCTTTTTGAGGGGGTGGGAGGAAGAAGAGCACTTTCTATGAGCAGAGCAAGGTAATTTATTTTGTTGTTGCTTTTGGAGAGAAAGCTGTTATTGAAGGAACTTAAGGTACTGTGGTAATATGAGTGTGGCTACTGATAAGACTGAAATCTTTGGAAAGAAGAAACAAAATCTGAAAGTAGAAAATAGTTTTTCTTGTCTCTGAAAGGATAATAGACACTAAAATAAGATGATTGGTTTTTATTGGTCTTTTTTATGCTTGTTGTGTCTAATGAATGGGGTATTTGTCTTGAAAACCAATTTATTCTTCAAATCAAGATACATCTGGTTTATTGATTGCAACATCACTGCTTTTTTTTTAATGGGTTGTGTTTGACTTATAAAAATAAAATAAAATACAATTAACATCATCCATATGCTCAATGCAATGAACACATAACTTGGAAGTTTTAAACTCCTGGGACTGGGTTTCTAATGTGATTACAATGGGTCATAAAAGTGGGTGAGAGAACTAGTTTCCCAAGTTAGGGTGTCTATTTACCATCTATTGGCGTCTATGACACTTTGGAGTAAGACAATAATCATCTGGGAAGAAATGACTACTGTTGACTCATCAATCCATCAACTTTGCACTAATTACAGTGCCTCAGTTTCCCTATTTTATAAAGTGAAGACTGCCTCTCTGGAGTGTTTGGAAAGCTGGCGGAGATAATAGTCTTTGAGTGCTTTGAAAATACAGAATATATTATAAATGCTAAATAATAATAATAACAACAATAATAATAGGGAGTCTTTAATAACAGGGGTCCTTTAATAATACTCATCAAGTATAATAACATTACAAACCAGTGGGAACAAGACAGTGTGCGTCTCTGTCTTCTTAATCATTAGTTTGTATCATGGGAAATTGGTGGGGGATTGGCCCCTCGTTCTAGTTGCTCATGGTGCCTCAGGAGGCAGAACCCCTCAGTAAGGCATCTGCTCTCTCCTGGAGTCTCCAGTAACGCTTGGTTGCTGTTAGGAAGACACATGCACACGCAATTGGAAGGTGGAGAGGACACAGGCATTACACTTCAACTCCTATGCCCTGAGAACATGATTTTTAAATGTCCATTGCTAACTGGTTGGGGAAAGAAGGAAAGGTACTTGGAGACCCAAGAAAGTCGTAGGCAGGGTGGTCTGGCCTATGCACCAGTGTGGCCACCCAATCCTGCCACGAGATGGCGACAATCCAGCTGGAAACGCATGCCCGGGGGTGGCCCTGTCGGTTTCCAAGCGAGAAAGGGCTTCCTCTCTCAGACACAAAGGGATCTTTCGAGCCTGAAAAAGGCATCTGGGGGGACTACGAGCGGGACTGAGTGCCTTTGCTGCGACTAAGTCTTCCCGGAGAAAAAGTAGGCAGCTTCCTTTTCGTCCCCCCGTGGGTTTCTACGTCATGGGACTGAAACGCTTGGGGGGATATTGTGAAAAAGCGCCCAAGAAAATTCCAGGTTTGACCTCTCCCTCTGCCCAGAGGCCGTCCAGCTGCTTTCCGGACCGGCGACATTCCCGGGATTCCGGCAGGGGGAGCGGGTGCTTCCCGGGGCGGGGCGCAGGCAGCTCTGCTGTGCTCCCGCCTTCCCCGGCCCTGGAGCCGACTGGGCACTCGGTTGGGACCTGAGCTGGGCAGGGCGAACCCCACTGCTGCGGCCCCGGTGCCTTGGAGGCTCAGGACCCCGAACCGGAGCACCAAGAGGCTGTATTCCTAAGCTCTGGAGCCGGGCAGCAGCCGCAAAGGAACCCGCTCCTCTCCCACTGCACTTTTGCCTGGGAAAAGTCCGCAGGCCTTCCTGGGTTGGGGGCGGGGGTTCTCTTTGTTTTCTTTTCTTTTGTTTCGTTTTGAATGTAAGGAACCGCCACACCCGCGTTTGTCTCGGGCTAGAGTAAACTTGCTTTGAAACGTGGAACTATTGGGAAACACAGATTCCGATCTCCAGGTTCCAGAGAATGAGGTGCCAAGCGAGGTGTATGGAACCCTGCTGGGCTGCAGAGCCCTGGGCCTGGCCAATCTGGCCTCCATCTTCCAACCCTAGGCTTGACTGTGTCAGCCGTGGTCAGACCCCTACTCCTCCAGCCCAGATCTTGGCCAGCTCTGACGAGCCCGGGTGGGAAGCCGAGAACAACAGGCTCGCTAGTCCCTGACTGGCCTCAGCCTACCACTTATCTGCTCACCCTTCTGGGGTTGGGGTGGGGGTGATGGTAACAGTGAGCACTGATTGAGCAGGTGCCACGCACAATTACCTCATTTAAAGCTCGCACATCATTACCATCTTCATTATACAGATGAGAAAACCAGGGCTTAGGGATGCTGAGTAATCTGCCCAAAGCTACACAACTCTTGACTAGTGAAATTGGGATTTGAATCCAGATCTACATTTCTCCAAAGCACCAGGCAGTAGTACCTCCTTAGTTCCTACAGCCAAACTGGGAGACAGTGGCTCAAGTATAGACATACTTGGTGCTATGATTGTGCTTACACAGTGGGGCAGACAACCAGGGATATTTTGGACTCTTTGCTTTTAAATGTGTGCTGTAGAATTGGACTAGTCTAGCTTGCCGTCTTTCCTTCCTCACCCAAATGTTTACTGAGTGTATATTATATACTAGCCACTTTTCTAGGCACCGAGACATTGCAGTGAGCAAGACAGACCACACTTAGTATGTAACCTTAGGCAAATTGCTTAATGTGCGAGTTAGTAATTGATTCGCATCCCAACCCACCCTCTGTATGTGACTATGAGATGCTGCAGCTGGAACTCTGCAAACATTTCTCTTTTGTTGCTGCTCCTGTTAAGTTTTGCCAATAGGGGCGCTAGAGGGGGCTTAAGGTAGGAGGAGGAAGGACACACTCGTTGGTTGGCTCGCTATTCCTGTCAACCTCCCCCAAAGCGTTGGTGGTAGGTTCTGGCCTCCGGTTGCCTTCAGCACCCCCATGCAGCATCATTGCGTCCCCTCAAGGAGGTGACTCCCCCCCCTCCCCCGCCCCCTCCCGCCATAGTGTGAGCCCAGGCTCTGAGCCCCTCCTCTGAGCTCCTAGATTTTCATAAGCCTACCTCTTTCCTTTGTTTCCCAGTCCTGGGGTGGTAGCCGCTTTCTCCATTCACTATTTCTGCGTTACTTTAATGTTCCCCTCCCCCTTTTTAAGTTCATTTATTTCTTTTGAGAGAGAGAGAGAGAAAGAGAGGGAGAGCAAGTTGTGCACACATGAGAGGAGGAGGGGCAGACAGAGGTAGAGACAGAATCCTAAGCAGGCTCTGTGCTGCCAGTGCAGAGCCTGATGAGGAGCAATGTTCCCTCCCCCCACTCCCCACCCCAGTCCTCCAATCCTATAACCAGTGGTGTGATGGTGAATATTTAATAACCAGCTCTCCAGAAAAACAAAAACAAAAAGAACCCTGATTTGTAATTTTCATGATTGCTGATTTTCATAAATAAATAATTTACTGTGGATAATTTTCAACTACCAACATGACATCACTGGAGTTAAGCTGGTACTGATGAGGGATAGAAGCAGAAAAACATTTACCTTTAGCCCAGAAGTCTGACTTATAGTTGCGATAATGATCAAATAGTTGCTGGCTTCTACATTCTTAAAGGGTCACATGACTGCCTGTACATCTCACCCATAGTTAACATTGAGCTGAATGATAAGCACTGGAGAAATCTTGCAAAAGTAGTTTTAAGAGTAGAAATTCACAGAAGACATTTATGATCTAATACTCATTGCACGTCCCCTCCCCCTTGAGCAGTAAGCATATAACCACCAGGTTCATACAGCAAAAGTGCAACTCTTTCTGCCCACTGGTCCTATCCCTGTGCCATAATGAAAACACCTTTTTGCACCAAAAATGTCTCAAGAATCCTTTCTTGACCATTCCCTCCCGACCCCACATCAGTATGAGCAGTTCCAGTATACAAATGCCTGCAGCCAATTCCCTATAATAAATTCTCTCTGTTGAAGGACCTAGTTTGCTTTCTGTTTTTATGACTGGGCCCCAACTTAAGCTTCTGAGCTTAGTTTTTTTGTTTTTGTTCGTTTGTTTTTAATTGTAAAATAGAACTACTACCATTTCTTCCATCTAACTCACAGAGTTGTTGGCATTATATGAGACAATACAAATAAAACACTCTGAAAACTACTTCTAAGAATTTGGTAGTATAACACAATTCCTGGACGTTTCTGCTAGAAGGATATAAAGCTGGGATGAAGAAAGTCAGCAAAATATTTTAGTGACAGCTCACAGAAGTGTTCCAGGTGATTTTAGAACCTAGGGTGACCTCAGACCAGGTGTGGAGCCTGGTGACTCAAAATCAGCAGTGGTCATGGTAGTAACTGGGTTACAATATTACAACATGTGTGTGTGTGTGTGTGTGTGTGTGTGTGTACTTTGTTTTCCAATGACCCTCGGACTGAATATTGTGCAAATCAAGAAAGTACACAAAGCCAAGGGGAAAACAATTGAAGTCATCAAACTACCACCACATGTGCAGGGCAGCATATATACATTGTACCACTCAATTGTATAAAGGAAAGGAAACTTCTTATTTTCCCTTAGCTGATCTAATTTTCCCATCCAGCTCCCTACCCAGGAATAGTAAGAGGAAGAAACAATCTTTAAACTTGCAAATCACCAGTATCTCTATTTGTGCCATCTAAATAATCTCTTTTGAATGACCCCAAGTTTACATAAATGCTTAGTTCTCCCACTTCCTCTCCCACCCCTTTTCAAGATGATGTTTCAGGTTATGTGGAAGCTTATATGACTTCATGGCACCAGAAGAGAAGACTCAGATCCACTGAGTGACCTCTGCTTCCTAGCCTGGCCCCTAGACTGGCCTCATCTAGTCTTTTATCTCTCACTGGCACCCATACCTAGAGTCTGATTTTTTAAAAGCACTACCTACTGAGGCATCTTCATCCTGACTTGAGACTGGTTATTCCATCAGGCCTTTGCCCCTTTGTGTTGCCTTGCTAAGGTGCTTGGGAACTGCTAGATTCTCCGTATGCCACACACAGGCTGTAGGGAGCCAATTATGCTTTTCTGCTCGCCTGTCCTCTCTGAGATCACACCATCATGCCCCCTCCCTGTTGGATGTAGAGAAGATAAAGACTGGGCTCCTAGAAGCCTAGGGTTATACCATGCCTGGAGAATGGAGTAATTGAATCCTAGTGATTTGAGCACCTCAGCACCTAACCAGTTGTCTCTACAGTCTCCTCATCTTGAGGCTCAGCTGGGAAGGAGAGTTTAGATCCCTGGCATTGGCTTCTGACCATCTCTATCTCCCTTTGGATCTTATGTCTCTCCTTTCACACACTTCTACCTCTTCAGAATGAACAATCCTTATCATAGTCTCCTATCCTAGCTATTAGCCATAGCTAATAATAAAGTGCCCTCGGGGACACCATGCTTCATGGCTAAATGGCTGAAGGAGTATCTGTCTTCTCTACACTATGGAAGAAACTCTGGTTAATATGGGAGCCTCAATAAAACTAGGAACTATGGGTTATAAAGGGTGAAAATATTCGAAAATATTGTTCACATTATACATACATATTTCAATACAATAATCAACAAAAATAGAGCACAGTAACATTCTCACCAATGTTCTACCAAGAATAAAGTGTATTTTTATAGTTAAAAAATCCTGGGTCCCTCTGCTTACTAAAGTCATGCATTCTTATTGTAAAACAAATAAACAAAACAACCCAAAAATATATTTCTAAATGTTCAGTGAAGGGAGGAAAGTTCCTCAGTTCTGGGTTGGCCAAGGGCCAATGTTCGTAGAACAGCACAACCTACAATGAGATTCTTCCCTTAGAAAGTGCCAGCATCTGTTCAGGGGCTAACCAAGTATTATTCCTTTTAAGTCACTGGGACTCTTCTAATCTTCCTTTTGAGAATCACGGTCCAGCAAGGATATTTTCCCTTGAGTTGGGGAATTATGAGCTAAAGAAAAAGAATGTGGCCTGGGGGCCAGGCTGAAAGGTGGGATGAGGCATAGGGGAATCACAGATGCAAAGTGCATACAAAATGTGTGTTTCTGGCTGTTTCCTTCCTTCTTTCCTTCCTTTTTACACAAATAGTGAACATTTATTTTTTGCCAGACCCTATATTTCTTCCTATACCAAGATGAGAAGCAGTCCTTGTCCTCAAGAAAGACATCAAAACATATATTTCAGTACAGCAGTAGGAGCCCCAAAGCATGGCTTGGGGGAAGTGGTGGGCATAATATCATCTATTCCAACTTCTACTCTTTGACAACACCAAATGCTGACAGGATTGTGGAGCCACAGTAACTCTCCTTCATTGCTGGTGGGAATACAAAATGGTACTGCCACTTTGGAAGACAATTTGGCAGTTTTGGTTTCTTTGTTTTGTTTTGTTTTGTTTTGTTTTTACAAAACTAAATGTACTCTACCATTTGATCCAAGTAGTCATGCTCCTTGATATTTATCAAAATGAGTTAAAAAATTATGTTTATGCAAAAACCTGCACACAATTGTTACAGAAGCATTCTTAGAAGCAATCAAGATGTCCTTCTGTATGTGAATGGATAAATAAACTGTAGCACATTAATACAATGGGATATTATTGAGCAATAAAATGAAATGAGTTACTGACATTTCTACCAGGAAGATGTACAAATGGATAGTAAGTACATGAAAAGATGCTCAACATTGCTAATTATTAAGGAAACGCAAATCAGGGGTGCCTGGGTGGCTCAGTCGGTTGAGCCTCTGACTTTAGCTCAGGTCAAGATCTAGCAGTTCATGAGTTCAAGCCCCATGTCAGGCTCTGTGCTGACAGCTCAGAGCCTGGAGCCTGCTTCAGATTCTGTGTCTCCCTCTCTCTCTGCCCCTTCCCTATTCACATTCTGTCTCTGTCTCAAAAATAATAAAAACATTAAAAAAAAAAGGAATGCAAATCAAAACTGCTAGAAGATATCACCTCACACCCATTAGGATGTTCACTATTAAAAGAAAAACTTAGGCGTGCCTGGGTGGCTCAGTCGGTTGAGTGTCCAACTTTGGTTCAGGTCGTAATCTCACGGTTCACGGGTTTGAGCCCTGTGTCGGGCTCTGTGCTGACACTCAGAGCCTGGAGCCTGCTTCAGATTCTGTGTCTCCCTCTCTGTTCCTCCCCTGCTCTGACTCTGTCTCTTTCTCTCTCTCAAAAAATAAAGATAAAAAAAAATTAAAAAGAAAAACTTACAGAAAATAACAAGTGTTGGTGAGGATGTGGGGAAATTGAAACACTTGTGCACTTTTGGTGGGAATGTAAAATAGTGCTATGGAAAGCAGTATGGGAGTTCCTCAAGAAATTAAAAATAGAATTAACTTATGATCCAGCAATTACACTTCTGGGTGTATACCCCAAACAACTGAAAGCAGGGTCACAAAGAGATATTCTACACTCATGTTCATTGCAGCAGTATTCACAAGATCAAAAAGGTGGAAGCAGCCCATGTGTCTAATGATGGATGGATGGGTAAACAAAATAAATACAATAGTATTGAGCCTTAAAAATGAAGAAAATTCTCTCATCAGTTACAACGTGGATGAACTCTGAGGACATTATATTAAGTGAAATAAGTCAGTCACAAAAAGACAAATCCTATAGGGTTCCACTTACATGAGGTACCTAGGGTGGCCAGATTCATAGAGACAGAAAGTAAAAGGGTGGTATCCAGGAGCTGGGGGGGAGGGGAGAATGAGGAGTTATTTAATGGGTACAGAGTTTCAGTTTTGCAGGATGAAAAGAGCTCTGGAGATTGGTTGCACAGCATTGTGCATGTACTTACCACTACTGAACCATACGCCCAAAAATGGTTAGAATAGTACATTTGTATTAAAATAGTACATGTATTTTAATACAATTTTTAAAAATTCAGCAGCAGTGGTCCAGGCGATAGATGCATTAGTAATCATATTAGGTATCAAAAGCCTCTGGGTTTTGTTCAAGAAATGAAAAAAAGAAACTGGGATCAGGCTGACTGAAGTGTGATGCATCAACCATGTCATCTGTTATTTAGGGTTTTTTTACACACACAGACAGTTTTTGCTGACCTCTGGATTTGCCTAGGGTGACCAGAATAAGATCATCTGTATTAAAATTATCAACGCAAAAGAAGAAAGACTTTAGAAAGAGCTAAAATAAGGAAGCTGACATATGCCATATAACAACTTGCACACAAGTGGTGAAAGGCCAGAGGGCCACAAGTCCCAAGAAAAAAATGGACTCTAAAATCTACAGTTAGGAAGTATATCCATAAGAAGAGAAAGTAGCAAGAATATCCTTCCTGGGTAGGAGGAAGGAATTAGCCAGCTCTAGGATACTTTCTCAGGACCTACTCATTTCTCTGCATTATTTTTGAACAACTTATGAATGAGCCACAATACTCATTTGAGCTAAAATATAACCACCACCACCACCACCACCACCACCACCACCACCACCACAAAAGATTTGTATACTTGAGAACCAGAGGGGAAAATGATGAAAATAGAAGGAATGACTATAAAATACTATGACTCACCACCCCCCCATAAAGAAATAGAATGTTATATATCCAAATGAACATTGTCCTTTTTGAAAGAAATCAATCTGAACTTCTTGGATGCATTTGCTACTCATTCCACAAATTCTACCCTTGCTTGTGTCCGGCTTCTTCAGGAACTCTTATACTGGCATTTGCTTTCAGTGGTGGCAAACTGTCTCTTGGAGGTCAGCTTGAGTTTTATAACTGCGCCGTGTATGTTCTCCATCAACTTAGTAAGCTGAACTACATTTCCCAGAATGGCCTTCTGGGTACTGCTGGTTCAGGGTTGGTCATGAGAGAATTTGCAGGTTAGCATAGGGTATCAAGTGTCACTGCAGCTTGCACACATTGTTGTTGGTCCATGGGGCTCCCCTTGTGGACCTGGTGCAGCAGCAGGGTTCAGAGGAGCTGCCAAGGCACTGCTGCCCCAGGTCTCTGACTTTAGGGTCAGACACCAGACACAGGTACAGCTCTGGGGCAAAGCTCCTTCTGCAGGTGGCAGTAGAGAGAGACCCACATGGGGTTCAGTTTGTCCTCATTCTCTCACACCTCATGTCAGATTTCCTTCCGGACTGCTGGCCCTGCTGGTCTAAAGAAACCTCAGGCCCACACCAGATGCAGAGGCAACAGGCATCTTCACCTCTCATAACTGTGTAAAGTCTAAGTCCCTCAATCTGTATCACTCATAGTGGTTCTGCTTTTCTGATCGAACATGCTATTACAATTACATATAAAAGTCATTCAGAGGCAGAGTCTGAAAAAGAACGTGGGTGAGCAAGCTGAATAAATTTGTTTGGGCCCAAACAAATTTGTTTGGGTTATAATGAACAAATCTATTTCTTATACAGTTCATAAGATAGATCTAAAAGCCCTTTCCAGAGAAGAGTTCTATGATTATTTTGAATAAAGACAATTTGGAAGGATAATGTTCATTTGTATGTTCTTTGCAATGTTTGTGTACACCATCTCCTTTTTATTTTTTATTTTTATTTTATTTTTTTATTTAAAAATTTTTAAATTATTTTTATTATTTTATTTATTTTTGTATTTTCTTATTTACTTTATTTTATTTTTTTAACCTCATCTCCTTTTTTATTTGTTTATAGCCACTCTTCCTTATATTTGGGTTTACAGAAGGATGAAGTAACCCATAGTAGATAACAGCACACAGTGAAACAGAGAATGCAATCAAGTAACAGACTATGTAGTACCTGCTTAGGATGTTGTGGAATCTTAAGGAAATGGGAGGGTCTGGATGAGCCAGGGAAAGCTTCAGAAAGCAGGTGAGATGTGATTGAAACAGGAGTGGAAATTTAGGCAGGGAATGAGCATAAGCTGAAGTTCAGAGGTGATGTGGTATAGGGAGATAAACCAACTGATCATCTCAAGTGAATGTGAATTTGGGGAGTAAGATTTATCCATCTCCCTCTTACTGACAGAATCAAAATCAAACTTCTGCCTGAGACGTGATCTCCTCTATATCTGGGCCTTGCTTATTCTTTAATCTCATTTCACCTTTCTCATCCTTAAACCTGCCTTCCATTTATGTTAAAGAACTTGAATTGCTTTAACATTCACTTGTTCAGTCAACAGATTTGAATCCCTACCATGTGCCAGGCACTGGCTAGAAGGTGAGGGTATGGGCCCTGCCTTCATAAAACTCATGATCTAATGAGGGGCAGATACATAAACAGGCAATTATAATGGAGCATGAGAGTGTGATGAGGGCAGTTATGGGGTGAGGGTCAAGGAAGACTACCACAGAAGAGACTTTAAAGCTGAGACCTGAATAATGAGTAAGTCAGCTAAGTTGAGAAGGGGGCAGAGAGGCCAGAAGAGTTGGGGAAGGGATAGCAGCCTGTGCAAGGGAATGAGGATTCAGAGAGCATGTGAATCTTCACTGAGACAGCATGTGGGATCACTGAGTAATCTCCTATGGTTAGAGGCTGAAGTCTGAGAGCAAGCAGGGGGCAGATCATGCAGGGCCTTGTGAACCATATTAAAAAGTCTAGGCTTTAGCTGCAGGAAAGTGGTGATGAGGAGCATGTGCATTTGACTTTTGTTTTAGAGAGATCATTCTGGCTATAAAGTAGAAAGAGGGTTGGGTTGGTGGGGAGGAGGGCAATATTAGAAGATGACCAATTAGCAGGTTAGCTGGGAAGAAAGGATGTGTAAACCAGCCTAGAGGCAGGGAAAATGGAGGAAAGCAAATGATTTCAAGAGATATTTAGGAAATTGAATGAATAGGACTAGGGGCTTTGCTGACTGGGTGATAGTGGATGTAAGGGAGCAAAAGGGAGGAATTAGGGACATGTCCAGGAGGGGGCTTGGGAGGAGTAGATGATAAGGACCCTGGTTCTGGACTTGTGAATCTAAGGCACTCGTGGGCCACGTCAGCAGCAATCAAGCAGGATATAGAACTCAGGGGACAGGTGATGCCTGGAACCTCCATACAGAGATGACACATAGAATGACTGAGACAGGGGGTTACGAAATGAAAACAAGGAAGGCACAGAGACAAACCTGAGGAACAGCATATTTAGGACAGAAGCAGGAAAGGATCCAGCATGGAAGACTAAGAAGATAGGACTGAAACTGTAGGAAGCCCAGTAGGGTGGAGTCATCCACATATAAAGAAGAAAGTAGTCAAGAAGAGTCTTCTCTTCCAAGAAGCTGAAAAGAACAAGGGTGGTATTAATTAGGATTCTTTGGCTACAGATAAGAGACCAACTTAAGTTAGCTCAGAAAAAGGAGAGGATTATAAGAGAACAGGAGTGTCACATAGACTCAAGAGCAGGAAGGTCTGCAGGTAAGAACTTAAAGCTTTTACCATCCTTGCAGCTTTTCTCAGCATATCTGATGTCCTCTCTTTTTGCAGATATCTTTCTTTCCTTGGCTCATGAGGCTACATAGGAACTGGAAGATGGTCACCATATGGTTTTGAGGGTACAGATTGTCTAGTTAAAGACTTGCCCAGACTAAACTAGAATCTCAGTTCTTGAGACAGGGTAGGGAAGAGAGGGGACAGAAAGAGGGAAGGAAGGAGAGAGGAAGGGAAGAGAAGAAAGTAGGATATGAGGAAGGGGGTAGAAAGAAGGAGAGGAAGGGAAAAGCAGAGAAAGAAAGAAGGAAAGAATCTGATTTTCCTAGAACAGGTTCAGGTTTAGTTATCTGTGGCCAGAGGGAAGGATCTCAAAATATAAACTAGGCTCCTAGGGGTCTGTCCTGATTGGGAAAAAGGGTGGTTAAAAGAGATATTGTAAGATAGGCAAATAATCTAAATTAAGGTTTCTATTACAAGAACTAAAAAGTATCTTGGGATTTTGAAGCTAAAATGTACTTGTTGACCTTGGCAAGAGCAGTTTCTATGGAATGACTTTAAATCTGCAGTGGGCTGAGAGATGGTTGAAATAAAAGTGAAGTCAATGCATAGAGAGGACTCTTTCAAGGCCACAATGAAGAGCCTTACAGAGAGCGGGTGTTGAGGGTTTGTTTGTTTGTTTCTTCACTTGTTTGTCTAGTCCTGCAAGAACTGAACATATTTATGTGATGATTGAAAAATGTCTACAGAACATGGCCACCATGTTGGCATCTTAATGAACATGCAGGACCCCAGACCCTACCCTGAATATTTGAATTCAGTAGACTGAAGATGGAGCCCAAACACATAATTTGTGGGGCCCCTTGTTTAAAAAGCAGGAAAAGTGCTTTATCCTTTCTTATGTGTTCTCTCTCTCCATCTGTCATGGTGTTCTTTAGTTGTTCTTTAAGGTTTCACTCTCTCAGGCACAGGGATGTGGTGAGCAAATGCAGGCCTCAGAGTGCTCCACTTGCCCTGGGCCCAGCACTTGAAAAAGTGCTCAATGTCAGTAGTCACCAGGAAAATTCAAATTAAAGCACAATGAGGTACTACTCACTAGAGTAAGACTAACCATACTACATGCTACCAAGGATGTGTTGGGAGTGTAAATTGGTTCAACAACTTTGGAAAATTTGATAGTAACTACTAAGCCTAAACCTACCTGTGATTCACCAATTCAATTCTGTATAATTGCAATGCCCATCAAAAGAGATATATAAGAATATCCATAAAGTCCCAAATTACTCACAATAGCCTGAAACAGGAAACCCTCAAATGTTCATCGGTAAGAGAATGGACAAATATAATGTGGGATATTCATAGAGTAGGGGACTATGCAGCTAAAAATAAATGAATGACTCATATAATATCATTCACAGATGACATTATGCTGAGCAAAAGAAGCCAGATACAAAAAAGTTTATATGACTTCATTTATATAATTTCAAGAATAAGAAAAACTAAGTGTTGATGATAGAAATCAGAATAGCATATACCTTTGGAGGGGCTGAGACTGGAAGGGATCATAGGGAAGCTTTTGAAGTGTTGGAAATGTTCTGTATATTGGCCTGATGGGTGGTTATGCATATACGCATAAGTAAAATTCTTCAAACTTAGGATTTTTGCACTTTACTGTATGTAAATTATACCTAAAAAATAAATAAGATACTCCACTGCTCAATATAGCCAAAAGTGCTTCAAACCTTGAAGGAAAATGACTCAAAGGAAGATTCTAGTATGGTATGAATTAGATGCTCTCTTAGTGGTAAATCACAGTGGGTTACCAACGACGAGGGTGTCATATGGTGATAAATCCAGGACCTATGGACTAATGAGCCTGGCTAACATAGAACTGCTTGAATTCACTTGAATGACATCCTAAATCCAGCAGAAGATGGGGTGGGGAGAAGGGTCTTTCCCAGACACCAAAGTGGTTATAATATTCTCCCACCATTTCCCTTCTTCCCAGACCTGAGCAGTAGAGGAGTGTCTGAGGAGCAGTAGGATTTGGAAATCCTGAAGGTGAGCATGTTAGAATCTGAGATCTGGGAGGCATCTACATGAAAGGTGAGTGCTACTGGTCATTTCTGGGCTTCTTCAGCAGAACCCCCAGCCAAGCATAGAAGCCTGGTGGCAGCCATGAGGATCTGATTGGGAAGATTTGCTAAACTTATGAAGTGACAGAAAGATTCAAATAAAATAGCCAAATAAACATCAATTCATGTTTAATGTTGAGTGAAGATACTGAGAGTTAAATTTCTCCTGTGTTTTATGCCTCCTTCTGTCTCTACAGAGCATGGGGGCAATTGTGATAGGAACCAGGAGTTAGGGTGAGGAAAAAGGGCAATGAAAGGACTTCATTCCTGTTTCCCTTTCTGCTCAGCTGCAACCCTGACTTCTTCCATGGCCTGGAGATAACCAACTCCATCTAAAATCTGAATCTATGGGGCACCTGGGTGGTTCAGTGGTTAAGTGTCTGACTTTGGCTCAGGTCATGATCTCACAGCTCATGAGTTTGAGCCCCACGGCTCAGGTCATGATCTCGTGGCTCATGAATTTGAGGCCCACGTCGGGCTCTGTGTTGACAGCTCAGAGCCTAGAGCTTGCTTTGGATTCTGTGTGTGTGTCTCTCTCCCTCTGCCCCTCCTCCGCACATGCTGTTTCTCTCTTTCTTTCTCAAAAATAAATAAACATTAAAAAAATTAAAAACTGAATCTATATCCTCAAGGGAAAGTGGAAAGCACGGGAAATGAAAGGGATCCTTCATGAACTGTGCTTGTTCCTTGCAAGGTATTTCAGGCAAGGTTGGGGCTGTTTACTGGCTGGTAAGATTCCTTCCTAAAGGATCCGTGGTGCCCTCTGGAAGTAGACTGACTCACTAACTCAGGTCTTGCTTCCTCCCTGGATTGGACTTTTCTATTGAATTTTTGAGATCAAGTGAAATAAAAACTTGTCACTAGGCTTAGTCTGCTCACTCTTAGTGTGCTCTTTTAGGAGTGGGGAGTTGGTTCCAGCCAGTCCTGAGGTCTGGGTAGAAAATATGAATGTTTCCTTTGAGAAACAATATTAGCTTTGGGTTTGCTTCTAGCATGTGTTTTGGGTTTTTTCCCAGAGGTTTCAGTGAGGAATAGTGTGTCTCAGAGGTGAAAATTAAAAAAAAGCATTTGAGTTCTGTAAAATCACAGTGAATTGGAAACTATGTAGTTTTTTGCTATAAACATAATTTTTTTTTTAATTTTGTGTTTTTGTTTTTTTTCTCTCATGGAAAAAAATGTGGTTTTATATACACATACACTCTAAGGGGTGGGGGACGGTGTTCAGAACAAGATGTTTCTCATTCCATTTGTTTCAAGCAATAACTCAGAGGCTCTGGAGAAAATAAACCATACATAAATAGTAGAAAACAGACTGCATCTTGTTGCTATGGCAACGCCCTACTTATATCACATTAAGCTGATTCATGTCTTTTCTCACCTCACTGTTAATAAATTATAGTGGCTGATGAGAATTAAGTTGGTTCCAAGAGTTGGCATGGACAAGTTGCACAGTAATATGTCATTCAATCCTGGATATCCCAGAATCTTTCTTGGGGTAGGGTGGAGGAGGAGAAAGCTAGTTTTTATCTCATAACGTATTTTTGTAGATTATTTTATTGCCTTTTTTTTTTTAACTGAACACTATGTAAACAGGAGTCTTAGGTTTAGATAATGGTTGCTTCCTAGCTGCTCTGTAAGGCAGATTCTCGTAAAATGAGCAAATGCACATGAGCAATAGAGCTTGGAAAGTTCTCTGCCCCCTCATCCTCTTTACTCCTATGAGCTTGGGGAGTTTCAACAAGCCTCTATTCTTTTCAGCTGCCTTAGTTCATATACATCCCCATGTCCATACATGCATAAGAAGTAACAAAGTGAAAAAACAGGGTTAAACCATAGACAATAAACTAGGGAAAATATTGGCAATACACATAACAGGTAATGGACTAATTTCATGAATACAACACCACCAACAACAAAAAGCCACAAGACAATGAACAAACTTCTTGTAAAACCAACAAACCAATGGATAGCCCACTAGAAAATGGCCAGAGAACATGAAAATCAGCCCAGTGCAAAAAAGTGAGACCACTAGCCAACAAATATCCAAAAATATGCTCAATTTCAATCATTATTAGAGAAATTGACATGACGAAGAGATGCAAATTTCTCTCCAAAGTAGATAAAGGAACATTAAAAAGCTATGTGATCTGGATTGGATATGATGGAAGGAAAGAAGCCCTCTTAGAAACAGTAAGAGCAGATTTGGAATAGCTTTCATGGAAATAAGTGTGGCTGTACTTATCACAGTTTCAAGTGCATATACCTTTTGACCCAGAAGTTGCACTTCAATGAATTCATTTATAAATATGCTTGCATTAGTGATTACAGATGTTTTTACAAGGAAGCTCATTGCAACATTGATTGTAATAGCAAAGCAAACAACAACAACAAAAAACCCCAACCTAGATGGGATTTAAATGCCCATCAATAGATGACTGATTTTAAAAAATTGATTCATTCATACTACACAGCTGTTGGAAAGGGGAAGAATTTGCAGCTACAGAAAGATGTTAATAATACAACAAATGAAACTGCCAAGTTTCAGAACTGTATGCATCACATGATCCCATTTATGTTAAAAGATATAATACATATATATGCTATTATATACATAGAAAATTTCTGGATGGAGCTGTTTCTGTGGAGTGGAAATAGGCAGTGAGATGGCAGGAGATACAAGCAGGAGTTTGGGAGACTCAAAAGAATTGAGAAAATGTAACTTTTATTTTCTACCCTTCTTTACTGTTTTAATTTTTTTAGCATGAAGATATGATAGTTCTATGATAAAAGGCCTTGAAAAGGCAAGTGCACACACATATGCATGTATGTGTATATATATGTTGTCTCTTTGTCGCTACGACGACTTAGAAGATGTATAAGATAGTTCTGTCCACAGTCTAGGTAGGAAGATGCAAATGTGGGAAAAGTTAACAAAAAAATACAAAGAATATCACACACAGATCAACCATGTGCCAATGATGGACACCTACAGTGGTATTCTAAAAGATAAGAAGAGGAAAATCACTAGGACTACAGTAGGTACAGAAGATAAGGCATGAACAACTAGCAGCATCTGGGTGCAAGACACCTCAGGACGTCACAAAGGGGAGTGCTTGCTATTGTCAAGACTGGTGCTGCATCAGCCTTACAAGTAGTGATTCACCCTCTGCAAGGCTCCTCATTGGCTGTAAGTAGTATGAGACCGTGCTGAAAATGATACCTGCTCTGTCTTTGGAAGCTCCCTGCCTGCTGGCTGTAAAAAGTGCTACTGGCTGGTTCCTGTTAGGAAACGTCCAAGGCAGGCTAATACAGAGAAACCGCTTCCTAATTAGTTGACCTTGTGCATAGATCAAGGGGCCAAACTGCAGGTGGTGTTAATCCTTACTACTTGGACCTAGTGCCTGAAACTTTGCATTCGTAGGAAGCTAAGAATAGGGTTAAGAGTATGTAGAGTTGGACTGGATATAAACCCTGGGAGGAAAATAACCTCATCTATCTGTGTCATGTTTTCCACTTCTGTAAAATGAGAATAATTATAGTAGCAACAACCTCATAGGGTTGTTGGAGGATCACATGGCTGAATAACATCAGAGTGGAAGAGTAGTCTCTGGACACACAGAAGTTTTTCACAATATTACTTATTCTTACTGGAGACAAGAACATCCTAAAAGTTTTCAGAGAGAAAAAACAATCACGTATGGTGCATTGGGAATAAGTAGATTATCATGGTGACCTATCAGTAGTAATGTTAGAAGCCAGAAGGAAAAGGAATAATGCCCACAAAATTAATTTCCACTTAGAATGCTATGGCCTGGAAAATTGAGCATGAGGACATAATAAAGATATTGCCAGTCATGCAAAGTCTCAAAACTTTTCAGCAGAGTTTCAGGCACTAGGTCCAAGTGGAAAGGATTAAAACTACCAGGGCCTTTCACAGGAAGCTACTGGAATATGTGTTTCATCAAAAGGAGGGACTAAATCAAGAAAGAAGACAGGAAAACACAAAGCAGAGCACCCAGTGCAGGAAAGGAGTAAAGGGACTCACAGGCTGAGTGTTGTGCCTTGGCCAGGGGAGCATCACAGCAGATTGGCAGGAGGCATATGGAAAGGGAGGTTATCCAATAGATTTGACGGCGTGGGAAATTGTACTGAGAGGCACTCTACAGAGCTATTGGGGAATATTAGAAGACTTAGCAATAGGTTCAGGGAAAAGTAAGCAAATGAAAAGATGAGGCAAAGAATAACAACAAAAAAATCAAAGCAACTTGCAGGAAAGGAAATGTAATAAAAGCATTACCAAACTAAAAGGCAACCAACGGAATGGGAGAAGATATTCGCAAATGACATATCAGATAAAGGGTTAGTATCCAAAATCTATAAAGAACTCATCAAACTCAACACCCAAAAACCAAATAATCCAGTGAAGAAATGGGCAAAAGACATGAATAGACACTTCTCCAAAGAAGACATCCAGATGGCCAACCAATACATGAAAAAATGCTCAACATCATTCATCATCAGGGAAATACAAATCAAAACCACAATGAGATACCACCTCACACCTGTCAGTATGGCTAACATTAACAACTCAGGCAACAACGGATGTTGGCAAGGATGTGGAGAAAGAGCATCTCTTTTGCCCTGCTGGTGGGAATGCAAGCTAGTGCAGCCACTCTGGAAAACATTAAGGAGGTTCCTCAAAAAATTAAAAATAGAACTACCCTATGACCCAGCAATTTCACTACTAGGTATTTATCCAAAGGATACAGGTATGCTGTTTCGAAGGGGCACATGCACCCTAATGTTTATAGCAGCACTATCAACAATAGCCAAAGTATGGAAAGAGCCCAAATGATGTCCATCGATGGATGAATGGATAAAGAAGATGTGGTATGTATGTATATATACACACACACACACACACACACACACACACACACACACACACACAATGGAGTATTACTCGGCAATCAAAAAGAATGAAATCTTGCCATTTGCAACTACATGGATGGAACTAGAGGGTATAATGCTAAGCGAAATTAGTCAGAGAAAGACAAATATCATATGACTTCACTCATATGAGGACTTTAAGACACAGAACAGATGAACATAAGGGAAGGGAAACAAAAATAATATAAAACCAGGGAGGGGGACAAAACATAAGAGACTCTTAAATATGGAGAACAGAGGGTTGCTGGAGGGGTTGTGGGAGGGGGCATGGGCTAAATGGGTAAGAGGCATTAAGGAATCTACTCCTGAAATCATTGTTGCACTATATGCTAACTAATTTGCATGTAAATTTAAAAAATAAAATTAATTAAAAAAAAGAGCATTACCATTCAGCTCAGCAGTGTGTAAGATTTACTTAACATAAAGATGACTATGGATTTTTTTTTTTAAAGATACAGCTATTTTCAAAGAATGGGGAAAAGAGTAGAAAGTTTTTGAAGGTTAAGATCTTCAGCTACCATAATAGGGAAGCAATAGATTATATACAAGAACCAAAAGAAGCAGCATCCAATTTCTGACTTGGAAATATGGTGACAACAGAAGAAACATCAAAGGATGCCTTTGGGGCTGAGGAGGCAGAGGCAGGAAGGACAGTGATTGTTTTTTGTTTTTGCTTCTATCACTTTTAGTACTATTAGACTTTATAAGCTACATACATTTTTAAGTACTTGGCTAATCTAAGTTTCTGACACTTCTGAAATGACAATGCTTTTTCCTTGGTTTGGTGTCCATGAGGCCCTGACCAGTGGATGTCTGAAAATCAGCTGATATGTTCAAAGATTTTGTTCTCAAAAAGTAAGAAGAGTAAAGGACGTTTTTATTGTCATTACTTTTCATTTTAACTTTCTAGATTTGGCCTTCAAGAGATTTATTAACTCCTCAAACTTTTATCACCTTATATTCTTAGTTGATTTTAAATGTTTTTAAGGGCATAGGAAAAGATGGGAAGCTTATGTGACTATGACAGTAAAACCAGGACAGTCAGGGGAAAGGAAGGCCATAGCTCAATATCACAAGGATGAATATGCTTTGAGCAATGAGCAGTATGCCCTGGATGTAAAGATGGTTAAACATTGGGAAATTTATTAATGTGATTCACTATATTAATAGATTGCATGAGAAAAATTACGTGCTCGTTATAGTAAGTACAGAAGAGAGATCTGATGAAATTTAACATCAATTATTAATCAAAACTCTTAAACTAAAAATACATGGGACTTCTTTAACTTGAGAAGGGACATTTTTCAAAAACTAATAGCAAATATCACTCTTTATGTGAATGCCAGGGGACATTCCTCAATTTCTTGGGAAAGCCCATTAAGATCAGGAATAAGACCAGGAGGATCAGGGTGTTTGTTATTCAACATTATTCTGAAGACCCTTGTCAAAATAATAACATAAGGAAGTAGGAAGACATTCAATTATAGGAAAGAAAAATATAAAGTTGTCATTATTTGTAGTTGATATGGTCTTCCACTAAGAAAATACAAAAAAACTAATTGAAAAATGTAGGAATAATGTGAAAGTTTAATAACAAGTCTGATTACTAGATAAATATTCCCCCACCAACTTTCATATATGCCAAACATAACCATCCAGAAAACATAATAAAAATTTCTTTATTTGTGACAGCAACAAATACTATAAACTATCTATGAATAAACAGAAATTTAAAATATGATTCCTTAAAAATTTCACAATGGGGCAAAACCATAAACAATTGGTAAAAGGGATGTCTTATACTTTTCTTGAAACTTTTCTGTACTTTAAAAATTATATTGAAACAAAAAGTTACCAAAATATTCAAGAGAGGTATAAAAGAGAATGGATGATGATGAAAGGAAAATGAATGATCTGAACATATAAATGGAATCTTTATCTCGCATCCTTGAGCAAAATGATAAAGGGAAATCAAAAGTAAAAAGGTGATCCATGAAAGGCAAAGCCAAAGGTCCTGGGAATCATAAAAGTTCCAGATGGATAAAAACAATGATTGTAGCAGGTAAAATTATAAAAAGAAAGAAAGAAAGAAAGAAAGAAAGAAAGAAAGAAAGAAAGAAAGAAAGAAAAGAAAAGAAAAGAAAAGAAAAAAGAAAAGAAAATAGAGAAAAAACTCTCCTGAACTAAAAAATGTTTTCAGGTTGAAAAGTCAGTTTTCAGTTGAAAACTGACTGGGTGGCTCAGTCAGTTAAGCAACCAACTTCAGCTCAGATCATGATGTCACTGTTCATGAGTTGGAGCCTCACATGGGGCTCTGTGCTGACAGCTCAGAGACTAGAGCCTGCTTTGGATTCTGTGTCCTCCTCTCTCTCTGCCCCTCCACCACTCATGCTTTGTCTCTCTCTCTCTCCTTCAAAAATAAATAAACATTAAAAAAAATTTTAAAAAGAAAGAAAAAACTCATAAAGTGGTGGGCAGAATTCAGGAAAAAAAACAACCTGGCCACATCTCAGTGAAATTTCTAAACCCTAAGAATGAAGAGGAGATCTTACAAGCTTTCAGACAGAGATGTAATTGCCCAAATGAAAAGATAATCAGGCCAGGTTCAGATTTCTCATCTGCATAATTTGACTCTAGATATAGGGAAACAACATTTAGATGCATTTGAAAGAAAAGGACCATGAGTTGAGATTCCTATTTTGAGCCAAGTTATCATTATATATGAAAACAAAAGACAGACTTTTTTCAGACATACAATGGCACAAAAAATATATAGACATATGCTCTTTCTGAAGAAATTTCCAAGAAATTGCTTGGGAAGTACTCCAACCAAATAAAAATGAAATTCAGAACAAAGATCTCAAAATAGGGTTAGGCTATAATATATGAAACAGTGGTAAACCATAAACTAAACACAATTAAATCTAAATGGCTGATGCTAATATGATTGCAAACTGCTGTGTAAGGATTAAGAAAAGATTCTTGGCAACAGAAAGAGCCATTCTATAAGGAAGTATGTAAAAATAATCTGAAACTAAAATTTTATATTAGTTTAATAAAAAGAAAAACAGAAATGGGGGCAAAGAGGAAGGAGAGAATGAAAGAAGTAAAAAAATTAAGCATTCAAACAGTTTCATCTTGATGGGAAGTATAGTTACGAGTTGATTAACCCAGCAGAATTCAGGAAAGGAGAAAAGAGGTAACATAGTAAAGTATATTAGTAGATGTAAAATAAGATGAAAGCATTAAAATTTATATAAATGGATTGAATTCTCTATAAAAATAGACTCAAATATTTTCTGTCAAAAAAAATGTACTAGGAACAAAATGATAAAAATTGGAAATAAAGAGTCAAATAGATCATGCAAACACAAAGCGTTATGGCTTGAATCATAAACCCCTCAAAAGATATGTGGGAGTCTTAATCCTCAGAACATACTGTATTTGGTTCTTCAGAATGAGACCTTATTTGGATATGGAGTTTTTACAGAGGTAATCAAATTAGAATGGAGTCATTAGGGTGGGCCTCAATGCAGTAGGACAGGTATCCTTATAAAATGGTGAAATTTGGATGCAGACATGGGCACGCACAGAGGGAAGACCATGTGAAGACACAAAGGCAAAAGATGGCCATGTGGCTGCAGTCATGCATTTATAAGCCAAGAATTGCCAACACACACCAGAGGCTAGAAGAGATAAGGACCATGGCCTTATTGACACCTTGATCTCAGGCTTTCAACCTCCACTACTGTGAGACAATAAACTGTGGTTTGTAGGGTACCTGGCTGGCTCAGTCAGAAGAGCATGCAGCTCTTGATCTCAGAGTTGTGAGTTCAAGCCCCACAGTGGGTGTAGAGATTAATTAAAAATAAAAAATCTTTGGGGCGCCTAGGTGGCTCAGTCAGTTTAGTGTCCTGACTATTGATTTCGACTCAGGTCATGATCTCACAGTTTGTGGGTTTGAGTCCTGCTTCAGGCTCCATGCTAAGCCTGCTTGGGATTCTCTCTCTCTCTTACCCTCCCCTGCTCACACGTGAACACACACTCTCTCTCAAAATAAATAAATGAATAAATAATAAATAAAAAATCTTAAAAAATTCCGTGGGGGTGCCTGGGTTGGCTCAGTCAGATGAGCGTCTGACTTCAGCTCAGGTCATGGTCTCACAGTTTGGTCTGTGAATTCGAGCTCCGTGTCGGGCTCTGTGCTGACAGCTCAGGCCTGGAGCTTGCTTTGGATTCTGCGTCTCCCTCACTCTCTGCCCATCCCCCACTCATACTCTGTCTGTCTCTCAAAAATAAATAAATGTTAAAAAAAAAATTCCGTGGTTTTAAGCTACCAAGTATTTGGCACTTTGTTAGGGTAGTTCTAGGAAACTAATACACAAAGTAAGCAGGACTTCCTAAGTTACCGTCTGATAGGATAGATTTCAAAGCCAAAAACATTAAATGTGACAGAAATGAATATTTTATAAGGATAAATAATAGAGCCCATCAAAGAAAATATATGTTGATATGTTGTTACCAAACATCAACACAGAAAAGTATTTATGGCAAAATTGCTCAGAAACAGAAATGTTGATAAAACTACTCTCAGTGGGGAGGGGGTAATACTTCTCTTTAATAATTTGACAGCTCACATTGACAAATGGTAGATGAGGGATAAACAGGACTTGAATAAGACAAGCAGCAATCTGATGTGCCTCAGAGAAACGGGGTGCTAAGGAAGTCACACATTTGCACTCACAACTACTTAGTTATGTCTAAAAACTGTAGCTTCTCAATTCCTTATAATGATCGAATCTTCCTCACCAGCTTTTCCTCATTGGCACTAAAAGGAGTGGTTCTTACCTTTGCTAACTAATGGTACCTCAGTCTGTCTTGGGTCTTTTGTCTCTTTGGGGTGTATACTCAGGGTTCTGCATTTCTTCTTCCACACCCTACCACTCTCAAAAGGATATCTGCGGTTCAGCAGAGAGGGCCTGGATCTATGTGGGCAGGACCCGGTGTTGCCTTCAGAGTCACCAGGTTTCTGTAATGATGTCCCTGATGTACCTAATTAGGGGGAATCCACTGCTTAGGTCTGTGGCTGGTAGCCTCCTTATCCTCCTCTGAACTCAGGCAGGCTCTAACAGCCCTGCTTAGGGTTTGGAAGCCTGGTTTGCACGTTCTTCCACACCAAACGTCAGACCTCTAGCTTTTGCCATCCACCTACAGCCTCTGGGACCGGGTCAGCTCAACCCTCACTCTGGAAGCCAGCCACCCACTTTGGAGGGGATATGGGAACTTCTGACTGCTTCCACACCACACAGAGGTTGAGGGAGACAAGGGGTCCAACTTGTGCCCTTTCTCTGCCTACCTTCACCACAGGACCATGCTTATATTATCACAGTCTGGCTTGTCCCCACATGACGGTGAGGAGGCCACTCTTAAGTGGTAGACGTTCCTAAGAGTTCTAAATGGAAGGGAGGTACAAGTCCACTCTGATGACAGCTTTTCTTTCTCTTTTCTTTTCTTTTAAAGTGTTTATTTATTTATTTTTGAGGTGGGGGGAGGGAGAGAGAGAGAGAGGGAATGAATCTCAAGTAGGCTTACATGGCCAGTGCAGAGCTGGACGCGGGGCTCGAACTCACAAACCATGAGATCATGACCCAAGCCAAAATCAAGACTCGGAAGCTCAACTGACTGAACTACCCAGGCGCCACCTCCTTCTTTTTTTATTCCAGCTTTTCTGACATCTTATTGCTTGAAGCCACTATGCCCTACCATCAGGACCAATATCACCCTCAAAACCACTCTGTCCAAGATGATAACCAGAATAAGGTGGTCAGAACACGGTCTTTTCCCTTTTCCACTACAGTGGACAAGAGCAAGACAGAAAAAGTGATCTCCTAACAAGGACTTCACAGACTGAGTTCTGTCTACTTGTGGTTTACTTTAACCGCAGCATGCAAAAATCCCTGAGGCCTGTATTTGGATATGCTAATGAACATAAGGAATTTAGAAAATCCTTTTCTCTCTGGTGAAAGCTTGATTTTTAAGAATATTGTTCTACTTTAGATTTTAAAAAATTCTATTTTGGTGATCAAAACCTGAACATAGACTACCACTCTCTCTTTTTACCCTGCTGTAACTGTCCAAATTTTCACCTAAGGCAACATATTACTCTGGGCAGTGGAAGAAAAACACAAATATGGAAATGTGAAAGAGAAAAGCACATTAATTTAAAGCACAAATCCTATCCCTGTTTACACAGGGTTTCTATAAACAGAGAAAACACGTTCTTTTTGATTGCTTACAGCATATCCATAAAAATTGATCATGTACTTGGCCCAAAGAAAATCTTAATAGATTCCAGAGACATAAAGATTGTACAAGCCACATTCTCTGCCCACAATTCAATTAAGCTAGAAATCAACAGAAGAATATAAAAACATAACAAAATAGAAACACTTAACCGCGTTAAAATGAAAGAATGTTTTCTAAAATATCCCCTTCATCAAAAAGGAAATAAAACCTGAGATCACAATGTATTTAGACATTAACAAAAGGATAGCAATTTATAATAAAACCTATGGGAAATGGCAAAAGTCATAATCAAAGGAAAATTTATGACCTTAAATATCTTTATTATTATTTAAAAAAATTTTTTTTAATGTTTATTTATTTTAAGAGAGAGAGACAGAGAGGGGCGCCTGGGTGGCGCAGTCGGTTAAGCGTCCGACTTCAGCCAGGTCACGATCTCGCGCTCCGTGAGTTCGAGCCCCGCGTCAGGCTCTGGGCTGATGGCTCAGAGCCTGGAGCCTGTTTCCGATTCTGTGTCTCCCTCTCTCTCTGCCCCTCCCCCATTCATGCTCTGTCTCTCTCTGTCCCAAAAATAAATAAACGTTGAAAAAAAAAAAATTTTTAAAAAAAAAAAAAAAAGAGAGAGAGACAGAGAGAGATATAGAGCATGAGTGGTGGAAGGGCAGAGAGAGAGAGAGAGACACAGAATCCAAAGCAGGCTCCAGGCTCCGAGCTGTCAGCACAGAGCCCAACACGGGGCTCGAACCCATGAACCGTGAGATTGTGACCTGAGTCAGATGCTTAACTGACTGAGCCACCCAGGTGTCCCAATATCTTTATTATTTTATAAAAGAAAATATGAAAACAAATGAACTGGTCTTGTACCACAGTAGTATAGATGTCTAGGTGTTTCCTAGCCTCCTAAATTTTCCTGCAAAAAAAAAAAAAAAAAAGGAAAAATCTAAAGTACAGAATTAAATATATTTTAAAAACCTATTCTTTTTTTTTTATTAAAAAAAGATTTATTTATTTATTTTTAAGAGAGAAAGTGCAAGTGGAGGAGGGACAGAGACTGAGAGGCAGAGAGAGAGAGAGAGAGAGAGAGAATCCCAAGCAGGCTCTGTACTGTCAGCACAGAGCCCAATGCGGGGCTCGAACCCACAAACAGTAAGATCAGGACCCAAGCCAAAATAGGACACTGAACTGACTGAGCCACCCAGGTGCCCCTTAAAAGCCCATTCTGGAAAGCACTCAATAGGACTGTAAAACAGCAAGGAGTGACCAGGGCAATATCTAAAGGAAAAAAGGGACTCAAAGAGTACCTAAGTCACATTTCCCTCAAGGACATTTGTCTAACTTGGCAAACTTAAGCTTAGGTTGATAGTCATGGCTTGTTGAAGCTTGAGGACAGAAGACAAGACCTAAAGACCCCTAAAATTGGTAAATCTAATAGGAAAACCTGCCCATTCCATTTAGGATCCTTTGTTGTAGCATTATGCCCTCATTGTAGGGGAAAAATTTAAATGTACTACCCTAACACACATGTACATATACACATACACATGACTTCAAGGAGTGTTGCACTGGCACTGAGCAGAACAGAAGGGGTAAAATGATCATTGATCATTTAAAACTGAGAGCCAACCCATACGCAGAGCTAAACTCAAATTCATATGACCTAGGTAATCCCAAAAGTCTCAAACCATAAGTTCTAAACTAGAAGTGACTTGGGAGTCTGTTGAAAACAAACTCTCCCTGAAAAAAACAAAAACAAAAACAAAAACCCCCTCTATAAAATGTACAGTAAGGGGTTAACTCAGCTGGCTTGAGCTGCCCAAACCCTCTACATTCTAAACCAAGGGCTGTTCTCTGACCAGTTCTTTAGAATATCTTGCATGATAAGTATCTGATACAGGCAAGTTATCTTGCCTGATAACTGGGGCCACAGGCCACACCCAACAGGGTACACTAACAATGTGATTTCTTAGTGTTTTCTTTTTTGTTTTGAGAGAGAAAAGAGCAGGCGCCATGTGCAGCACAGAGCCAGACTTGGACTCAAAACAATGTGATTTTTGGTGAGGGCATTGGCCCACACCACACTTGACTTTCAGAGACACTGACCACTGAATAACTAAGTTCAGTCACACAAGCGTTCTATGCCTACATGATGGAACTACAATAAAAACCCCGGACTCTGGGGCTCATGGGTGGCTGAGTTGGTTAAGAATCTGACTCCTGATTTCAGCTCAAGTCATGATCTCACAGTTTATGAGTTGGAGCCCCCTGTTGGGTTCTATGCTGACAGCATGGAGCCTGCTTGGGATTGTCTCTCTCTCCCTCTCTCTCTGTCATGTATGTGTTCTCTCTCTCTCAAAAATAAATAAGAAAACTTAAAAAAAAAACAAAAAACCCTGGACACCAAAGCTTGGGTGAGCTTTCCTGGTAGGCAATACTTCATTTGTAAATAATATTGTTGTACAGTAGAGAATCCAAATGAACATCCTGGTAAATTATTAGAATTAACAATTACAATTATTAGAATTCAGCAAGGTTGGTAAATACATCAATACACAAAAATCAATTGCATGTCTATGCATCAGGAATAAGAGTCAAAAATTTCTTAATCTAAGAAAAAGTACAGAGAGATGAGAAAGAAAAAGCCTACATACCAGCAAAGACATAGAGCCTGGGAAATAAAATATAATTAAAGATTATTGGTGGATGGGCCAAATACATGAAAACTGCATAGGGGCAAAAAAAACTGGGGCATTCATGGAAATTTAGTATATGATAAAGATGGCATTCAAAGGGGAGAAGATGTACTCTTTTTTTTTTTAAGATCACCATGTAGTGGTTTTTTTTTATTTTTTATTTTTTAATGTTTATTTATTTTTGAGACAGAGAGAGACAGAGCATGAGTGGGGGAGGGTCAGAGAGAGAGGGAGACACAGAATCTGAACCAGGCTCCGGGCTCCGAGCTGTCAGCACAGAGCCCGACGCGGGGCTCGAATTTACGGAGTGTGAGATCATGACCTGAGCTGAAGTCGGACGCTCAACTGACTGAGCTACCCAGGCGCCCCGAAGATGTACTCTTAATAAGCACTATTGGTACAGATGGCTTAATATTTCAAAAAACATAAAGTTAAAATGATTTATTTTTGCAACAAAATAAACTCGAGAGGATCTCACATATAAATTAAAAGTTAATAAAGGTGGTGCACCTGGGTGGCTCAGTCGGTTGAGCATCTGACTTCGGCTCAGGTGGTGATCTCACAGTTCACAGGTTGGAGACCCACACGGGGTTTTGTGCTGACAGCAGGGGGGCCTGCTTCAGATTCTCTGTCTCCTTCTCTCTCTGCCCCTCCCATGCTCATGCTCTCTCTCTCTCTCTCTCTCTTTTATTCTCTCTCTCTTTCTCTCAAAAATAAACATTAAAAAGAAATTAACAAAAAAGTTAAAGGCATAAAACACTACTGAAAACAAAATGAAAGGAAATATATAATTTAAAAAAATCATCTAAAGCATAAAACACTTAGGAATAAATCTAAGACAAAATATAATGACCTCTACTCAGGAAACTATAAAATGTCACTGAAAAAATTAAAGAAGATCGAAATAGCCATGTTAATGAATTAGTAGATTCAATATTGTAAAGATGCCAATTCTTTCTAAATTGATCAATAGATGTAAATGTAAACCCATTCAAGATCCCATCAGGTGTTTACAGAAATCAACAAAGGTCTATGGAAGGGCAAAGATCCAAGAAGAGCCAAAATACACCTGAACAAAGTGAGTAGATTTGGTTAATCAGTTATGAAGACTTGCTAAAGACTATAGTAATAAGATGATCTGGTTTGGGAACAAGAAGAAAGAAATTGAAAAAAATAAGAGCACAGCTATGTGGGAAGCTTGGTCTTTGAACAAAGCTGGCAAAGCAATCCCTGAGGAAAGAATAGACTTTTCAGTACATCATAGCAGGACAACTGGGCATCACATAGGGAAAAAACTAAATGAGGAACTTTGTAAATTAGATTTGTATTCTTTCCTGTTAGAGGATTATATACTTCTACCCATTGCCATATGATTTGTAATGCCTCCCTGTACAAGGAGCATATGTTCCCAACTCACTGTGTCTGGCTTGAGCACTTGCGTATGCCACATCCATGGAGGTTATTTAAGTTAACAGGGTCTAGCTCTTTCCTTCTGCCCCAAGAATGGCATATCTCATAAAGGGCTGTCTTTTCTGCCTGGTTTCCAGAATGAGAAGACACATGGGACCTGCAAGGAAAAAACACCGTAGGGTAGAGCTGAAGTAGCAAATCTGCAGTTGCTGACATTAATAAGAGCAATATACGTTGGTGCAAGCCACTAAAATTTTGAGGGTTGTTTGTTACTTCAGCAAAGCTGACTAATAGAGACATCCTGTTCACATCTTACATGAAAATGAATTCCAGGTGGGTGAAATATGTAAATATGAAAGCAAAAACAATAACGATTTTAGAAGATGATATGGGAAGTATGTCTTCATCAACCTAGGAGAGGGAAGATATCTTGTTATTTGTACTTTTCCTGTTTTTAATCCTATAACATGTCATTAGTGCTATTTTTTGCAGTTAATGTTTGTTTTTTTAACTTTTTATGTTTTCGTTTTGTTTTTGAGAGAGAGAGGGACAGTGAAAGCAGGGGAGGGGCAGAGAGAGAGGGAGACACAGAATCTGAAGCAGGCTCCGGGCTCCCAGTTGTCAGCACAGATCCTGACATGGGGCTTGAACTCACCAACCGTGAGATTATGACCTGAGCTGAAGCTGGTCGCTTAACCAGCTGAGCCACCCAGGTGCCCCAGTTAATGTTTATTTATGTCTACCTGCATGTTTATTACTTCCGTTGCTTTTCATTCTTCTTGCATCTCACACCTACTTCAGGCATCCCTGTCTGTATGGGTTCTCTCCCTACATGGAAGAAAGGATTGCTTTCCTTCTCCCTGAAATATATCCTTTAGCCTTTACTAAGGCCCTTCGGATGATTTCCCTTTTTGATGGTTTCATTTTTCACTTCTTTCTTTCACTTTTGTTTGTCTGAAAATATCTCTATTCCTTTCTTCATCACTCTTAAAAGGAATCTTTTCAGGCATAGAATCCTAGGGTGCAGTTATTTCCTTTCGGTAGATGAAGATATCCTTCCATGATCTTCTGACTTCCAATGTTGCTGTCTAGCACTGTGCTGTCAGTCTCACTGTCATTCATTTGAAAGTATTCTGTCTTCTGTGGATGCTTTTATGATTTTATCCTTGCTTCTGGTGTTCTCCAGCTTTACTATGCCATGTATAGTTACAGATTTCTTTGTATTTATCATGCATAGGGATTCATGAATATTCTTAAATCTGTACATTGGTGTCTTTCATCAGTTATGGGAAGTTCTCAGGCATTATGTCTTCAATATTGCCGCACTCTCTTTCCTTGCACATATTAGTCAGGGTTTTCCAGAAAAACAGAATGAACACTGCATGTGTGTGTCTGTGTGTGTGCACCTGTGTCTGGAGAGAGAGAGAGAGAGAGAGAGAGAGAGAGAGAGAGAGATTTTATGTAATTTGCTCATATGATTGTGGAGGCTTGGTGAGTCTAAAATCCAGAGTAGGCTGGCAGGCTGGAGACTTACAGAAGAGTGGCAGTCTGTGTCCAAAGACAGTCTGCTGGTAGAATTCCTTTCTGCTTGAAGAGATCAGTCTTCTCTCAGGGCCTTCAACTGATTTCATGAGGCCCATCCACATAATGGAGGGTCATCTGCTTTACTCAAAGTCTAATGATTAAAATGTTTGTCTTGCCTAAAAAATGCCCTCACTGAAATATCTAGAATAATGTTTGACCAAATATCTGGGTACCATGCCCTAGGCAAGTTGACACAGTAACACCAACTATTACACTGTAGAACTTTATTCAGGTACATTTTAAACCTTCTCACTTTGTGTCTTTCTCTCTTGTATTCTCTATATCTGTTTCTTTCTGTAAAATTATGGCAGATTTTTGTGATCTACATTCTGCTTCACTAATTCTTTTTTTTAAATTTTTTAAAAACATTTATTCATTTTTTGATAGAGACAGACAGAGCGTGAGTGGGAGAGGGGCAGAGAGAGAGGGAGACACAGAATCCAAAGCAGGCTCCAGGCTCCAAACTGACAGCACAGAGCCCAACACGGGGCTCAAACACACAGACTGTGAGATCATGACCTGAGCCACCCAGGCGCCCCTTCACTAATTCTCTTTATATCTAATCTTCTGTTAAACCCATTTGATTTATAATTTCAATTACCAAGTTTCCTTTCTATAAGGTTTATTTGGTTCATTCTCTAATATGTTTGGTCATTCCTCATGTTAGTGTTGTTGTTGTTGTTGTTGTTTCTTAATTTACATCCAAGTTAGTTAGCATATAGTGCAGTAGTGCAATAATGATTTCAGGACTAGATTCCAGAGATTCACTCATGTTATTGTTCTTTATTCATTTCCTCCATAATTTTCTTTTATTTCATATTCTGTTTCTGATAATTCCTGTACCTGAAGTCTTTGATGAGCTGATGGCGTTAACTCTGATTTCTGCCGGCTTTCATCATAGTGTCTTGTTTTCTTTTGTATATCATAGTTTTTTATTATATACTACATTCTATAGAAGTTTATCTCTGGGAATTTTTGAGGTCTGGAATGAAGGTAGGTTTCCTTCTGCCAGGTGCCTGAGGGCACATTCTGCCCAAGAACACTTTAAGCTAAATCCTCAGCCTGATCAGGTAGATAAAGCAAATTCATTTGATTATAAATTCTCAAGTGAGATTTTGTTTACCCCTTTTACTTAGTAAGATTTGAGGCAGAAAATTCTCCTTGCAGTCTTCTGTGGTTTCTCTGGGGTGAATAGATTTATTGCTTGCTCGTCTTACGCTAGAATAAGGGTGAGGCTTTTAAGGTCCTAATTTCAACTTTTTTTTTTTTTTAATTTATTTTTGGGACAGAGAGAGACAGAGCATGAACGGGGGAGGGGCAGAGAGAGAGGGAGACACAGAATCGGAAACAGGCTCCAGGCTCTGAGCCGTCGGCCCAGAGCCCGACGCGGGGCTCGAACTCACGGAGCGCGAGATCGTGACCTGGCTGAAGTCGGACGCTCAACCGACTGCGCCACCCAGGCGCCCCTAAGGTCCTAATTTCATTATAGATGTCCCCTCCCAACTCTTGGGGTCCCTGAACTTTGTCTCTTGTCTTCAATACCTATGAAGTCATAAAAACCAAAGTTTGTGTTTACCTAGTTCAGCAAATGCCCTCAATGAAAAAAATCAATTTTATTACTCAGCTTATATCTCTGGGTTATTTTATCCCTTTTCACTCAGTTTTTGGCCTGAGTATTCCTCACTTTCTTGCTAGATCACTAATGCACTAAAAAAGATGGTTGTAAATTTTATTTTATTTTATTTTATATTTGTTTTTACCTAAAGGGTTGACCAGGTTACCTAGTCTGCCATACTTCAAGAAATGGACATAATTTCTGCAGGTGTAGTAACATTGGTGATAAAGCTGCAGTGGGCAAATCTTTATTAGATTTCCAGGTATTTCCGACTTTTGACTTGGGAGACAGTCTGTCTTTTTAGCCAACTTCTTTAGAACTCCAAATCTAATAAGTGTTTTCTTTACAAGATTAACTCTCAAACAGTGACTTAATTTCCAAGTCCTTCATGCTCTGTTAGGCTTAGGGGCACATAGCACCAGAGCTGAGTTACAGTTGATTTACATTGACTCTCTCCTTGCAACTTTGTAAATTTTTTTGTTACTTGAAAATGAGACATTATTTAAACAGAATGGTTTTTAAAATATACAGAATGAAGCAGAGAAAAATATATGTAAATGGTTAACTGTTTAATCCGAAAAAACATAGGTCCTTGGTATCTGTCTGGACACCTAAAGTCATGCATTTGTCGTGAATAAGTAAGTTTATAAATACCAACACAAGATACAATTTTCCCCATGAACTGCACTATATTATCACTGAAGTTTTAAATTCCCTCAAACTTTTAAATATTGTCTAAATATAGGAACAGAGTCTTTTATAGAACTATTAAGATAAATTAAAATAAACCTATTCTACCTTGTACAATGATTGATTTAACATTATCTGTAAAGTGGCCTGAAACTGCAAAATCCAGTCTATGCTGATGAGACCATGCAATTGTGCTTGTTCAAAAGTGTGAACAGTGGAGAATGACAAGTCACAGGAGATTGGCAGGGTTCCCCTGACCTTCTGAGTGATTATCCAGCCTCAGAGCTGGAAGAAGTGTGAGGAGATCGTAGAGGAAGATACAATATGAATGCAGAAAACCAAGGACCCACCTCAGAAGGTATTCTTGATGCTATAAATGCCTCCTTAAAGAATATGATCGGGGTGCCTGGGTGGCTCAGTCGGTTGAGTGTCCAACTTTGGCCCAGGTCATGATGCCACACTTTGTGGGTTCAAGCCCCGCATCAGGCTCTGTGCTGACAGCTCAGAGCCTGGAGCCTGCTTCAGATTCTTGTCTCCCTCTCTCTCTGCCCCTCCCCTGCTTGCACTCTGTCTCTCTGTCTCCCAAGAAATAAATAAATACTTAAAAAAAATTAAAGAATATGATTGACAACTGCCTTTTGTCTCCTTTGCAACTCTATCCATTTCCTGGCATGAACATTTAATGTATTTCTGAAACAAAGTAATTGCCTTTGAATGTAGGGTGATTCCCTGTGAGTTGAATAAGGAATTTATGCTAGGGCATGAATTTCTTCAGCTTGAGAAGAGGGTCAGCTGAGGCCACCTCCCCTATTAGTGTCACATTATCCAGACTGTTGAGTTAACTTTTACTTTTGGTGCTTTCTTTGCAGTAGTAGAAGCTACATTGCCTATTGCTTCATGGACATACCTCTATAGACCTCCTGAATCCCATTTCTGTAAAAGGTAATTATTTCCAGTGCATTTCCTCACTGAATTTTTATTGTTTTATTTCTCACTTGAAAAGTAGTTGTGCCCTGGCCAGGAAGATGCTAAATAGTGTTGTAAACTAACCTCTCCCCGCAACCCCCTCCCCACAGTCTGTGTGTCTTTAGATAGAATATGGGTGACTTATCACATCATCAACCTCAAATGAAAGAGATTTTAACAATGGCTTGTAATTATCCCCGAAGTATTTTCTGCCTAAGAATAATTACTTTCTGAGAGTTTTACCTTTTCTTCAACAACATTAGAACGAGAGACTAGCTTTCTTTTTCTTTGCAGGGCTACACACACACACACACACACACACACACACACACACACACGATACCTCTTATACTTCTTGAGATTTACTGCATATGCAGCTGATGATGGAGAACAGCAAGACTGCACTGAGCTGGGGCTGGTGGGCAGCAGGCTAGGCACACCTCCTGGATTGGTGTTAGTGACTTGGATACCCCAGACTTGTGGCAATTTATTCACATTTGTGCTCTCACAAAATTACAAGGTTCTGCTTGTATCGAAACTTCAGGGCCATCCAAAGATAGTGAAGTCAGAAAACATTAAGTCTACGAATGTCAGTGACCAGGTATTTCCAAACATATGGAGTATACTTGGACTTTTATGAGCCTTCAAATAACTGGATCTCAGAGTTAGCATTTTACATAATTCAGTATATTTCTTTTCCATCTGTTAAAGTCTATAGAGAGCAGACTTTTATGTTTCTCTATGAAAGAAACTGGAGACTCAGTTCATTGAAATTTATCTGACATCAAATATCAAGACCAACCCTGAGAATTGTTAATTTGCTGCTCAGACCTTTGCATTCATTGGCATTTTCTCTCCTTGGAGCATTAATTCTGAATACAAAAGAATCCATCAAATCTCTTTCCCTGCCAGTTTTGATAGTTGCTTTTATTTTTTATTTTATTTTATTTTTTTTAATTTTTTTTTTAACGTTTTTATTTATTTTTGGGACAGAGAGAGACAGAGCATGAACGGGGGAGGGGCAGAGAGAGAGGGAGACACAGAATCGGAACAGGCTCCAGGCTCTGAGCCATCAGCCCAGAGCCCGACGCGGGGCTCAAACTCACGGACCGCGAGATCGTGACCTGGCTGAAGTCGGACGCCTAACCGACTGCGCCACCCAGGCGCCCCGATAGTTGCTTTTAAAACAAGTTTTCCATGTTCTTATAAATAGCTCTCCTCAATGATGCAGTGTATATCCTTTCAGATATCAGAGAAAGAAGAGGAGTTTAATATCAGTAGTAAAAGCACCATATATGTGATATCTTTGGGAGAACTTCAGTTGTATAGAGTTATTCAGGCCCCAGTCATCCAGGCCTTTTGTTTTTCCTTGTATCCATTTTGGGGGAAATACTTCTCCTGATCACTCCAGTACTGGAAGTGAAGCCAGGGAAAAGATTCCTCAGAGTTATTATCTTCTCTATTCACCCAAGTTTGCTAAAAGGAAACGTTTTGCCCAACAGCACGAAATATGGACTCTAGGATATTACAGTGACTCTGGGATATCAGTGGAGATCCTTAGATACAAAGGAAAATTAGGTTCAACCTTTAGAATTTTACCCTTGTGTTTTGCCCTTCAAACAGCACACATATAAAAATTAATGATGATTAAATATTCAACAAATACAAAACTTACCAAAGGTAATTTCTATTTCAAGAAGAAAACTGAGTCACCTTTTTAAAAAGGTGGAGTGGGAGCTTGGCTGGCTCAGTCGGTTAAGTTTCCTACTGTTGATTTCAGCTCAGGTCATGATCTCATGGTCCATGGGATCGAGCCCTGCACCGGGCTCTGTGCTCACAGCACTGAAACTGCTTGGGATTCTCTCTCTCCCTTTTTCTTTAACTCTCCTCCGTTCACCCTCTCTCTTTCTCTCAAAATAAATAAATAAACTTTAAAAAAAGCTATAGTGTTTGGCTTTTAATATACATTTTATAACTATTCCAAAGATAATTTTAAGGCAATAGCCCAGACTAATAGCAAACAACTCCCAAATCTTTATAACAAAGGTTTATGTTTTTCTTTTGCTACAGGTCCACTCTGGGTCAGCAGGAAGGTAGTGGGAGGGTGGGCTCTGCTTCACACTATTCTCACTTAGAGACCCAGGCTGGTGGAGACTCCACCATGTGGGTATTGTTAGTCACGGTGGTGTGGAAAGGGAGATAAATAATTTATCACACACCAGCTCGTAAGTGCTTCTGGCCAGAAGAGACATATGTTACTTTATGCACATCTTATTAACCAAAGTCACATGGACATTCTTTATATACATATTTTTAAAAATTTTTTTTTCAACGTTTTTATTTATTTTTGGGACAGACAGAGACAGAGCATGAATGGGGGAGGGGCAGAGAGAGAGGGAGACACAGAATCGGAAACAGGCTCCAGGCTCCGAGCCATCAGCCCAGTGCCTGACGCGGGGCTCGAACTCACAGACCGTGAGATCGTGACCTGGCTGAAGTCGGACGCTTAACCGACTGCGCCACCCAGGCGCCCCATATATATATATTTTTTAAGTTTATTCATTTATTTTGAGAGAGAGTGTGTGTGCACGAGTGGGGGAGGGGCAGAGAGAGAGAGGGAGAGAGAGAGAATCCCAAGCAGGCTCCATGCTGCCAGCGCAGAGCCTAATGCTGGGCTCTCAAACCCATGAACCATGAGATCATGACCTGAGCCATCAATCAATCGGAACCTTAACCGACTGAGCCACCCAGGCATCGCTGAACCTGTATTCTTAAATGCAGTCCAATGGGACAGTGGAGCACACACGTGAACAGAGGAGATAGACACATTATGTATGTCCACTGCTGTTCCTTACCACCTCCTTTGCAATATAGTACTCACATCCTTATGAGCACAGGATTCCAGTGGGCCCACAATGTGTTCACTGAGACTCAAAGCAAGTAAAATCAAAGCAACTGAATAAACAGGGGTGCTGACAGCCCCAAGAGGCTATCAGAGCTTCCTCTGCACTCAAAAAGAAGGCAGTGGTAGCCTATGAAACACCAATCACCAAGGAACCCAATCCCATCCTTTCTTACTCCTGTTATCTTGTATTAGCTAACCACTGCTGCTGAAAATGATGACATAGAAGGAGGAAGGAAAAGATTGGGCAACCCACAGCTCCCCTTCTTCTGAGTCCTTTCCTATTTATCAGAAGGGAGTAAGTGGTGGTAGAATGTGTGCCTCTCAAGATGTTAAATAAAAACAGCTGAGTTAGTTTTGTGCAGTGTTTCTACTGTTCTGGTAAACACACATATGCATGCGTGAGCTATGAAATACAAATTATATAATTTTAGCAATTCTGCATATGAGTCGAATACTCATATTTGCATTTGAAACTAGTATTTCCCAATATAAATACAAATGGTAAATTTTATGTCAATAATTTAAAATTTTAGTTTCTCTTTACTTAGAATGACATAAAATAGCAGGGTGCCTGGGTGGCTCAGTCAGTTAAGCGTCCAACTTCAGCCCAGGTCATGATCTCACGGTTTGTGGGTTCAAGCCCCGTGTGGGGCTCTGTGCTGACACTTGGAGACTGGAGCCTGCTTTGGATTCTGTGCTTCCCTCCCTCTGCCCCTTCCCTGCTCACGCTCTGTCTCTCTCTCAAAAATAAATGTTAAAAAAAATTTTTTTTTAAATGCCATAAAATAGCAAATAAAAACACCATGACAAGTTGAGAGAAAAGACCACAGAAGAAAGGAAGAAGTTTCATGTTTTGGTGCCTTTAATGGCACTTTTTTTTTAACTGCTTGATGAACAAGGGGCCCTGCATTTTCCTTTTGCTCTGAGCCCTGCAAATTATGTCACACTGCCCACCCACAAGTTCCAGAGATGCAGTGTTTAGGAAGATTCATTTGAGCTATAAAATGTGAGCTCAGAGATAATCGAATCCAGTGATTTTCAAATTTCTTTTTAGCAGCAGAGCCCATTCTTCAGGGTGAAAGTCCAAAATGGAAAACAGAAAAATGCAAACCGCTTTGGTTCAGCAGGATTTTAGCTCTGTTCACCTGACCTCTCTATCCCCACACTTTCTGGGTGAGAATGGGGGTCTCTGTGAAACTGCTGGAGTTCCTCAGGGCACAGTGGGGAAATTTCTGATCCAGAGGAGCTCACTGAAGTTGAGCAAAGCGCCCAAGGTCCTAGCTGCTAATGTGGCCCTCTTTCTTCTGCTTATTGCCACCCAAACCATCTAGCAATCTCAAAGTGTGGGGAGACCTTCTGATGGCCTTGGCACATTTGTCAATACTGTCATCTTAAAATGGGGGTAGTGATGCCTACCTCAGGGAGTTGTGTTAAGAATTGAAAGAGATCCTGTAACTAAGTAAATGCTCAATAATTAATAGCTGCAACTTTATTATAATTATTTTAATTATTATTTATCATAATAGTAATATTATATTATTACTATTATTATTTAAACCTGGAGTCCTAACTTTCATAGATATTAGTAAAACTTTTGTTTTTTAACCTTTTTTAAAAAAGCATTTTTTAATTTTCAGAAATTACAAATAAAATAACCATTTTTAAGTTTACAGTTCAGTAGTGTTAAGTATATTCACATTGTTGTACAACCAATCTTCAGAATTTTTTCATCTTGCAAAACAGAAACTCTATATCCATTAAACAGGAAATCTTTTCCCCAACCACCCAGTCCCTGGCAACTATCATTCTACTCTCCATTTCTATAAATTTGACTATTGTAGATACCTAATATAAGTGGAATTAGCTATTGTAAACAATAAATAAAAGGAATAAGAAGCTAAAAAATGTTTAATACGTAGTAAAGAAGGCACATATTCCTTCTTTCCTCAATTCAGGAGTGCCTGGGTGGCTTAGTCGGCTCAGCCCAACTTCTGTCAGGTCATGATCTAGCGGTTCATGAGTTCGAGCCCCACATTGGGTTCTGTGCTGGCAGCTTGGAGCCTGGAGTTTGCTTTGGATTCTATGTCTCCCTCTCTCTCTGCCCCTCCCCCACTCATGCTCTGTCTCACTCTTTCTCTCAAAACTAAATAAACATTAAAAACTTTTTTTTTAAAAAAAGAAAGGCAATTCAGAAACTCCCAGGAAAAAAAGCAGAAACTAAACTAAATTAAAATAAGTGAATGAATGAATGAATGAATGCCTGGTCTATACATGAAGCAGATGAGATAGATGTGAGTGCAAGAGTTTTTACCATATAACTGTTATATCGTTTGGGGGTTTGGATCATATAAATATATTATCTATTCAAAAAATAATCTGAAGCAAACTACAAGGTAGCATGGATTTGAGAATATTCTCCTTTGTAGTAACCCAAAGGATTATGACACTGAAGCCAAAGCGTGGTATAATAAAAAATACATTCATTTAGTCTTTGTCCAAAGAATTCCCAAAACCTCTAAAAGATGAGTTTGGGGGAGCTTCTGAGTTGGTGAACATATCAAGGAGTTGGAAGGGGACCAGTCCCAGAGGGCATGGAAACGCTGTGCCCTTCTCTATACCATACCTTGTCCCATGCAGCTCTTCCTTTTGGTTTTTCTGAGTTGTATCCTTCACAGCAAACTGGTAATAGTAAGTAAAGTGTGAGTTGTTCTAAGCAATTAGAACCTGAGGTGAGGAGGTCATGGTAGCCTGGGTACTCTACTGTGGCCTGGGACTGAAGTGAGGCAGTGTTACAGGACTGAGCCCTTAATGTGTGGTCTCTGGGCTAACTCCGGGCAGTTAGTATCAGAATTAAACTGAGCTGTTGGACATCCTGTTGATGTCAGAGAACTGGAGAACTGGTCTCACTGCCTCCACCCTGGTCTTCTACAGTCTCTCCTCAGCACAGCAGCCTGAGACCCTGGTAAAGCAGTTACATCATGTCACTGAGAATCACAGCCAAAGCCCTCACAATGGCTGTATAGCTGTACTCAAGCTGCATGTGAGCAGTGCACATATACACTAACACACACACGCACATGCACACACACACACACACACACACTCCCTATTGCTCCTCTGACTTCACCTCCTGTTATTCTCCTTCAACCTCACTAAGCTCTCTTTCTGTTTCTTCAACTAACTAGGCATGTTCTTGCCTCAGGACCATTGTTATTTCCTACTCCTGCTCCAGGATTCCCTCAGTCCCTTTGGGTCACTGTGACTGTGTGTGCATACATCTGTGTACTCATCACTCCCTTTTCTCTTCCCTACATTCTTATCTTCCTTAGGACTTGTACAGATAACATGATATATATTTTACTTACTTCTCTCCCATTATGAGAAGGAAAGCTCCACGGAGAATGCTGCTTATTGTATTGATAGGGAAAAATCTGTTATAAGATGGCAGACAGGACTGATAGGGAAATTCCAGTCCCTGACCGACCAAAGACTCCCCTTCCAGGTTCTTCTTCCTATCCCGCTTGCCACACACATCAAATTACTACTAATGCGGAATGCAGAAGTAACAGACTATAAATTGTTCCCTCTGCTTACGCTCGGGGCTCAGACCTCTGGAGAGTGATCTCCTCTGAGCCTGCCAGTGTGAAATAAACCTCCTGCCTTCCAAGATCTCTGAGTGCCACTTGGTTCTTCCACCAGGTGATCCAGACCAGATTCCGTAACATTTGGTTCCCTGACCGGGAAACCCAACCGCCCTGGCCCACTGTTGCCACCAGTTTGGGAAAACGGAGAGGCGGTAAGGAATCGAAATGGAGAAGGTGCACCCTGCCTGATTTTTGGCAGTCTCCCACTTGGTCGCCTCAGGCCGGTCCCGCTCTGCCATTCCCGCTGGACTCGAGGAGACTTGGCAGGTGAGGACCTGGACCCCACATCAGATATCGGTAAGGCCTGGGTCCCCAATTCAGTCCGGCCCATGCATAGGGATGGAAGGGGGACCTGATCACTCCCCACAGACCTCAGAGATCTCACAGGTAGGAATTCTGTGGGAAGAAATGTAATAACCTCTGGTGTGTATGTGAGTGCGAATGTGCAACTCAGTCTGGCTTGCCTGCCAAGTTCGATTCTGTGGCTCCATGGGCGGGCACCTTTAAGGTCCCCAAAAGTCCACAGAGTGGGCCTGTCTGCGATTCCGTAGTGAACCACATACAGTCCATGGCGGCATCGGAATAGTTTCCGATCGTAAGTCACAAAGCTGAGACCACTACAGCTAAGTGTCACCTAAGTTCCTTCAGGACACGGCCAGATGGGCATCTGACTGGTTTCCTCATTAGAGGGGGTGCTCCTACCTTTCTGTCTGTCTTTGCAACTCTGTCTCATGGGAACATTATGGGGTCAGGACAGACCAAAGAAGAGGTTTTCAGGAGACTATGGAATTAAGATAACCCCTGGCAAGTTAAGGACCCTATGTTAGAATGGCCCACTTTTGGGGTAGGATGGCCCTCAGAGGGATGTCCCAATGGTCCCAATTAGATGTCCCAATGGTCTGCTGCATCTGGTGTGTTATACTCTGTCACCAGAGACCCAGATCACCCCAATCAGTTCCTGTATGTATCCTGTATATCCTGTATGTATCAGACTCCTCGTTAGAGATTGCCCAAACCCTTCCCCCTTGGGTGTGATTTACCTACAACAAACAGGGACAGGCTAGGGTTTTAGCTGCCTTGACAAAGTAGCCCAAGGAAGGTCAACAGAAGTCCTGACCTCCACAAATTCTCGCCAGTGATCTGGAGGAGGAACCAATCTTGCAATCTTCCCCACTCCGTCCCTTCAGTCTTCCCACCACCTCCAGACTCAGCAGATCCTCTCTCTCCCAGACCAATGGCCAGATTGCACGCTCAGCTAGGCTCAGGCGCTCTCCAGATACCAGTCCACATCAACCTATACCAAGAGGCTCTCCTCTGGGACATCCGAGCAGGGGCTAAGAAGCCCATGAATATGCCCAGCAGCAAGGGGAATCTCCCAGGGATTATTATGAGAGGCTACACGAAGCTTACTGCATTTATACCCCGTTTGATCCCAAGGCACAAGAGAGCCAGGACAAAAGGACAGGGAAGGTCCAGCCACCAAAAGAGGGGAGGCCTAGAACCTCCTTAGCAAGGGATCAATGCACCTACTGCTAGGAGAAAGGATGTTGAAAGAATAAATGTCCCAACCAGGGAAAGTCCCAAACCCAGCTGGTACAGAGAAAAACCCTGCAAAAAAGACCTCATAGGCCTAGCAGGAATAGATTCAGATTGAGGGGGACTGACTTCTTCTTGGCCCTCATGAGCCCACGGTCAAAATAAAATTAGGGGGCCAAACTATGACTTTTATGTGAACTCAGGGGCCACATGGTACGGCACGAGTACCTCTACCTACCTGAGTGCCCTATCTCTCTCCTTGGCGGGACATACTCTCCAAGCTGAGAACCCAAATAACCTTTAAGCCAACAGGACGCACAAGCCTCCGAATGGATCCAAGACAAGAAGAATCAGGCCCTCTTATAATGGCAATCACTACACCAAGAGAGAAAGAATAGAGGCTATTCTGTGCCCAGTCCCAATCAAGTGGCCCGCCCGAATTCAGGACTGCTTTCCCCACTGTGTGGCCTGAGGACAACCCCTCCAGACTTGCCCATTACCAGGTTCCTGTCATTATACAGTTAATCCCAGAGGCTTCACCACAGAGACAGTGGCAATACCCCCTCCCACAAGAAGCAAAGGTAGGCATCCAAGAAGCAGGCATTCTGGTGAAATGCCAATTGCCTTGGAACACCCCACTCTTGCCAGTCAAGAAGCCTGGAGGAGGGTACTGACCAGTTCAAATCTTACACCCAGTGGTCCCAAACCCGTACACCCTGCTCAGCCAGATCTCAGGCTCTGCCAGCTGGTGTACCTGCCTAGACTTAAAGGATGCCTTCTTCTGCCTCCGCTTGGCCCCCCAGAGCCAACCTTTGTTTGCCTTCAAATGGATGGAACCAGACACCGGGTGTCAAATAACTTTCACGTGCCTCCCACAAGGCTTTAAAAAGTCGCCTACCCTCTGTGGGGAGGCACTAGCTGGAGACCTTGCCAGCTTTCCAAAGGAGGCCACACACTGCACCCTTCTCCAGTATGTGGATGACCTCCTCCTTGCCAGCAATACCTGAGAGAATTGCACAGAGGGCACAGGGGCCCTCCTCCAACTCCTGTCAGACTCAGGGTATCAAGTCTCATGGAAAAAGGCACAGATCTGCCAACAACAAGTCCCATACTTAGGCTTCCTTCTCACCCAAGGAAAAAGAGCACTAGGGCCAGAGAGAAAAAATGTCATCACCTCTCTACTCTAGCCCCAAACTAAGAGAGGACTATGAAAATTCCTGGGGGCTGCAGGATTCTGCCAAATATGGATTCCCATATTCTCAGCAATAGCAAGACCTCTCTGTAACCTCTTGGTAGGGCTGGATCGAGAACCCCTTGTTTGGACAGAGGAGGCTGAAGCCGCCTTCCTAGAGATAAAGGCCACCTTGGGGCAGGCACCAGCCCTTGGCCTGCCAAATATAGAAAAGCCTTTTAATCTCTTTGTGCATGGGAAGGAAAAGGTCACCCTCGGGGTTCTCACACAGACCATTGGCCCTTGGCAATGGCCAGTAGCATACCTGTCTAAGAAGCTGGACTCAGTGGCGACAGGATGGCTGCCGTGTCTTAGGGCATTAGCAGCAACAATTCTAAGCTCACCCTGGGACAAGATCTCTCATGAACACTCAAGGACACTGCTTCCTCTCCAACTCTTAGCTAGCACAATACCAGGGGCTTCTCTGTGAGAATCCATGGGTCACACTGAACCCCACAACTTTCCTACCTTTTGAGGAAGGAAAACCAGATCATGACTGTTCTGAGGTGACTGATGAAGTATTTGCAAGCTTGCCCAGATCTGCATGACCAGGCCCTACAGAACCCAGACCTCACCTTGTTCAGTGATAGTAGCAGTTTCATCACAGAGGGTGTTCAAAAGGCAGGGTATGCAGTGACAACCAAAGATGAAGTCCTAGAGGCCAATGCCCTACCTGTGGGATGGTCAGCACAATGGGTTAAATTACATGCCCTAGTCCGGGCCCTCACCATCAGCGAGGGCAAACAATCTCAATCTACAAAGAGAGGGGCCTCCTCACCGCAGCAAGGAAGACCATCAAAAACAAGGAGGAAATACTAAAGCTCCTTGAGGCTGTCTGCCTTCCAAAAAAAGTTGAAGTTCTACACTGCAAAGGATACCAGAAGGGAGACAACCCTATACGGCACAAGGGAATTTTCTAAAAGATAAAGTGGCCAAGATAGCAGCTAATAAGGAGGTAGACCATAGCTCTCTCCCTTTTCTGCACCGCGACCCCGCACCAGGAGTTCACAGAAGAAATTGTCCCCTGGTTAGGCTTACTGGCCACAATCCACAACAATAACGGGCCTGCGTTTGTGGTGGACTGCTTACCAGCCTCAAAACTCAGGGAAAGCAGAGTGGATGAATTGCACCCTCAAGGGAACCTTAGCCAAGTTCTGTCAGAAAACAGACCTCCCATGGCCGGACCTGTTGCCCCTGGCCCTCCTGTGTGTCCATTGCACACCACGAACTCAAGGTTTCTCCCCTTTTAAACTAATAAATGGGAGCCCCGCACTCCATGTTTAGGGAGCCTCCCAGGAAACCTACACCAAACAGGGGATAAGGGAATAAGAAAACAACTTCAAGCTTTAGGGACCACCCTAAATGAGTTACAATGATAGAGATGGCCCCAATCTCTTTAGGATCCCCTGCACACCCTTTCTCACCAGGGGACTCAGTCTGGGTCAAAGATTGGGAAAAAAGACCCTCTCAAACTACAGTGAACTGGGTCTCATACCGTTATTCCAACCATCCCTACTGCCCTCAAAGTCACAGGTATCACTCCATGGGTCCACCACTCCAAAGTCAAGAGAGCCAATCCTGAGGAGACCCAGACTTGGAAGACTGACCCAAGTCCGATCTTCAGCCCTGCTCCAGCCACACCCTGGAAGCTGGCTGGTCTACACATGGCAGAAGCTTGAGGAATCGCCAGTCCGATAAAATAGACTGTCCTTACTCCTTGCCATCAGATTGGCAGAGGTTGCCCCAGAAAGCCGGGAAAATGGCGAGAGGTTCCTGTTCACACTCACCTTCCTCTTATGAGTAGGATGTTTTGTTGGTGTTGGTTGCCTCCGATCTGGGTCCCATTTATAAACCTTCAGCCCTAAGGCCCAGACTAAATGAGTAGTGTTACTACTTATCCTTCTAGGGGCAGGAATATCCACGGGGACAGGGACTGGCATAGGAGGCACAGGCTCTTCTGTGGGACTAACAAGTGGCCGACTCCTTAGTGTCCCTGCAGAGCCAAATAAGTTCCCTGGCAAGAGTTGCCTTCCAGAACAGACAGGTACTTGACCTCCTCACTGCTGAGAAAGGGGGCACCTGCATCTTCCTCCAAGAAGAATGCTGTTACTTTGTCAACCAGTCAGGAATAGTCACAACCAAAGTCAGGGAACTAAGAGAAAGGACCAACCCATAATGAATAAAGATGATGCCCTCTAATACAGCCTAGATCTGTTTAAAAGGGCATCAAAGGAGGCAATGATAGGGGAAAATCTGTTATAAGATGGCAGATAGGACTGATAGGGAAATTCCAGTCCCCAACCAAAGATTCCCCTTCTGGGTTCTTCCTTCTACCCCGCTTGCCACGCGCACCAAATTACTACTAAGGCAGAATGCGGAAGTAACAGAGTATAAATTGTTCCTTCTGCTTACACTCAGGACTCAGACCTCTGGAGGGTGATCTCCACTGAGCCAACCAGTGTGAAATAAACCTCCTGCCTTCCAAGATCTCTGAGTGCCACTTGGTTCTTCTGCCAGGTGATCCAGACCAGGTTCCATAACAGTATTCACTTCTCTATTCCTAGTGCCTACCACAGTGCTTGGCACTTAATAAATACTTACTGGAAGAATGAATGAATGAATTAACTAATGGGCAAATCACTGAAGACAGTCTGGCGGCAGAACAGAATGTAAATGTTAACCAAATTTTCAGGGCACCTGGGTGGCTCAGTCGGTTAAGTGTCTGACTTTGGCTCAGGTCCATGATTTTGCAGTTCATGGGTTTGAGACCCGTGTCAGGCTCTGTGCTGACATCTCAGAGCCTGGAGCCTACTTCAGATTCTGTGTGTGCGTGTGTGTCTCTCTCTCTCTGCCTCTCCCCTGCTCGTGCTCTCTCTCTCTCTCTCTCAAAAATAAATAAGCATTAAAAAAAAATTTTTTTTTAATGTTAACCAAATTTGAGAATGTTAATCTGATCAATCTTGGCAGAAATAGGGAAACAGAAAGGGTGGGGAGTAGAGAGGGAAAGGCTGGGCATAATTAACCTCCTGTCAAAACCAGGAAGTCAGGAGATACTGTCTAAGTGGAATAATAAATGGAGGTCCAAATACATTGTTTGACGTTGAAGATGCAGCCACTGGGGAAACTGAACACTGGGAGGCAGGCTATAGGGGCGGTTGGAGGGGTGCATGGTGTATGAATGAGCTGAGTCTTCATCCGACATAGCAACCAATCAACAGACACCACCTAAGGTTCATGAATCAGGAACAATAGTATAAGCATAAGTGAAGAAACAGGGATCACCACCAGAAGAAATAAAACCTCTGGGGGGTGAGACTATTATTCAGCTACTTGCAAATATTACTTCCATAAAATCAAAATTTTTGAGTGTTTTCCTTGAGCACCTTATTGCAGGCCAGTCCTACACTGGGTATCAGAGGAGATACCACCCTTGCCCTTGGGAACTTTCAAGTCCAGAGACATGGGCTGCACATTGACGCCTCTGAGTAAGTACAGTATGGGACAAGACAAAAGAGGCAGCGTGTGGGATGGGTCCACTCACAGGTGAAGGCGTTCCAGAGGGAGTGAGAGTTAATGCAGGCCTCACGTGTTGACTGCAAAGTTGGCAAGATGAACTTCTTGGTCTCCCAACCTGCCTTTCAGGAAGGCCAGCCACTGCCCTCTATCCTTTCTGTGCACCCCCATCCCAATAAGGGTGCAAAAACTGAGCTGTACCAAGTAACTTGATAGAATATATGTGATTCATGGAAGGGAAACTCAGATAGAACCCACACCATATCTAGCAGTGACAGGTGGTGCTTACAGGAGAGGAAAAGTTCCTGGAAGGCAAGCTGATTCTAAGCATAACAGTTGCTAACTTCTTTAAAATTTAAGTGTCAAAAGGCCCCTTTGGCTAAAAACTTCTCTTTCATGGGTTTACAGGTTACTCAAAATTACTATTATTCAAAGTACAACTAAAACTCCTCCTGCTCCTCTCAATGTAGAGGCTGTGGCTCTTCAAAGATTCATGTGTTGAAGAAATGTCTATCTCTTTACTTCCTTTCAATACAATTGAATCGATTCCGGACATGTCTCACAGTGAGTTTGCTTCGTAACTGCACTCAGCATTGAAGACATCTGTTCTGGCTGGAAAATGTCGTCCCATGAGGCCCAATGGCTTTCTGCTTCTATGCCAGCAGTATAGGACCCTTTCCCCAGTGTGGGGACCCTTGTACTCAGGGACAAAGTCGACCCAGAGTCACAGTGCAGGAATCCTCTCTGATTTTCTAGCCTTACTCCTTCCTCAAGGTCAGAGGGATTCTCCGTTTTCCCATCCCCGCAGCATTTGACCTTTGCTCTCTTGACCTCATTTCATTCTCCAAGGAAGCACTCTCCGCCTCCTGTCTTATTGCCATTAAAGGCACTTTGCAAAGTCTCTTCAATTCATTCACGATTTTACAAGACAGGAGGGGCCCTTGTCTTGGAGCAGCTCCTGCTTTCTAAACTTGCTCTACAAGTTTCCTCTGTCAGTTCTCTTCTCTTTTAGAAGTCTCTTGAAAACTCTCATCTGGGCTTAGTCTGCCCCTTCCATTCTTTTGGCTTTTAAGTTTTGCTTTGTTTTGATTTGTAAATAGCACATTTTACTTCAATGGGGTTTCAGAAGGACAAGAAGCAAACCCGGTACTTATTCCCTCAACAAGACTTTCATCCATTACAATGATTCCTTTTGCTCTACAGAAGTTTTACAGGCAGGATTCTTGGTAGGCAGTCCTTTCCATGTACATGTAGCATGCCTAAAATATATATATGCAAGTTGAATATTAGAAAGTTGATCATCTTACATGTTCTAAGGGAAGGATTGTTTGCAGAAGGCCGGAAAAATGGGAAAAATATTTAATTATATATTTTTCTTCAGATACAATCTTCCAGCTATTTCCTGGTTTCATGCATGCTGTTTAATTTTGTTCTTCCCATTTAAACATGAAAAATACTGGCTTAAGTTCAGTAAATGTTAGATTGAGGCTGAAAATGTTTAGCTTTTAGTACTCTTAATGATTTCCATCTTTCTCCATTATGTTGGTTTTGAGATCTATGTTCTTATCGCTCTTTTTTTTTTGTTCCCACTTATCAATTATTTTTATAAAATAAAAGCAATATGCAAAAGAAGTATTTGAATAATTGCAACACAGTTCTGGATAAGCAAAGGAGACTCCTATCAGAATTATGCCATTGATAGGCTAGTGGTGCAAGCAGAAACTTAAACTAGCTCACATACTGGTTAATGAAAAATGATTTGAATTCAGTGTATAATACAGGCTGTTTAGGAGTTGTACAAAAGTTGAGTGTCCCAAAGTCAGGAACAGCCTAAACATACTGAGTCATAGAAGTGTTTGAGAATAACCACTTGACACATTTGACAGATTTTTAAGGAGGTATGCATGAAAGGGATTAATTTAAAGTACTGAGGGGCGCCTGGGTAGCTCAGTCAGTTAAGCGTGCTGACAGCCCAGAGCCTGGAACCTGCTTTGGATTCTGTGTCTCCCTCTCTCTCTGCCTCTCCCCTGCTCACACTCTGTCTCTCTATCCTTCAGAAATAAAAAATAAACATTAAAAATAAATAAATAATAAAGTACTGAGACATGGCTTCTGTTAAATGTTTATTGGGAATGAAGAAAATAGATCCCTGAAATTTTAATTTAATTTGTTAGGCAGAGGACAGGACATTGCAGAGTAGGTGCTCAATAAATATTTGCTTTAATTGATATGCATCAAAGAAAAATTACTTAGTCTACCCAAAACCACTGAGGAATTTACTTTAATGGCCAGTCCACTGACCAAGGGCCTCTGTAATGTAGTGCATATGATAAGATAGCAAGCCATCTCCCTCATCCAGGCTTTTGTTCCCAAGAAATCGAGCCCTCCTTGTTGACCATGATTGTTACTGTTTTGGATTGTCTTTTTCAAAACACTAATTAACCTCATGGATTTTTGTCTTAGCCAACAAAGGCTCCTCCAGCACCAGCGACCTCTGCAGGACTAATCCCTTTGCAGAGAAGCTTTATAGTGGCAATAATTTACATTGTCAGCTCTAGGCACCAGGCCTGCAGGAGGCCTGCATTGTAAACACCAGTATTTTGGGTGTAGCAGTTCACGCTCCTATACTGTGTTAAGTACTTTGGTTCCCTTGTAGTCACAGTGGCACTGAACTTCTTCTTCTCCAATAATATAATATGCTAATGTAATAGAAATTGGGTTCAGGATAAAGGGAAGAACGACAAAGACATTTAAAGTTGTATAGGTTAGGGATGCCTGGGGGGCTCAGTCAGAGATGTCCAACTCTTCATGTCAGCTCAGGTCTTAATCTCAGGGTTGTGATCTCAGGGTCCTGAGTTCAATCCCAGCTTTGCGCTCTGCACTGGGTGTGAAGCTTATTTAATTAATTAACTTATTTATTTATATTTATAGTGAGCAGGGGAGAGGGGCCGAGGGAGAGAGAGAGAGAAAGAAGAGAGAGAGCCTCTTAAGGAGGCTCCACACTTAGCACCAAGCCCATCACGTGGCCTAATCCCACAACCCTAGGATCATGACCTGAGCTGAAATCAAGTGTCTGGTGCTAAATCAAGTAACTGACACTCAACAGACTGAGCCATCCAGGCGCCCCTGAAGCCTACTACAAAAAAAAAAAAAAAGTTTTCAGGTTACAATTTGTTCAATTTGTTGTTGGGTGTTTTCTCTTTGTTTTGCTGGGCGTGGGGAGTGGAGGTGGATTGTCTTTTAACAATAACAACAACAACAACAACAAAAACAGTAAAAGAAGAAAGGACACATCCTCAGCTACTTGCATAGCCAAAAACTTAACCTACAGCTTTAGAAAAATGTGGAAAAGGCAAACTGGCAATTGAATTATTCTCATTTTCCTAAGAAATATGGATGAAGAGGGGCGCCTGGGTGGCGCAGTTGGTTAAGCGTCCGACTTCAGCCAGGTCACGATCTCGCGGTCCGTGAGTTCGAGCCCCGCGTCGGGCTCTGGGCTGATGGCTCAGAGCCTGGAGCCTGTTTCCGATTCTGTGTCTCCCTCTCTCTCTGCCCCTCGCCCATTCATGCTCTGTCTCTCTCTGTCCCAAAAATAAATAAATGTTGAAAAAAAATAAAAAATAAAAAATAAAAAAAAAATAAAAAAAAAAAGAAATATGGATGAAGAGCACACATTTCTTCTAGAGTTAACCAGTTACTAGACAGGAAAGATTTACTTTTCTCTAGAAAGATATAGTAGGGATAGAAGACCAGGGATTGAATTCTTCACTTTTTGTAAGAACTTACTATCACATTTTTATGTAATTGGAGAGGTTTTTGTACTGTAAAGGAGTTGAGCCTGCTTATCTCAGAAGTAGAAGCAGATATATCAGGCATGCTTATCGAGTTGGATTCTTAAAAGCTTTCAACTTTTCAGGAGCCCACCCATTATGTAAACCCTTTTGTGAGTTTTTGGAGAGACAATACAGAGTATGTGTTAGACACTGTGTCCTTAGTTTTCCTGGAATCATGATGAGAACACAGCTTTGGAAATTTCCCTAGGCAATATTTGGGACTAGTCTTGCGGTTGTACTATGGTGAGAAAATTTGACTTGCAGGTGTCTTGAATTTTCTAGGTGGAGTTTTACCATGGTATCATCAGTCTTTCCTGGTCCACTAGGCTAGCACACAGCTAATAATCATGATGTTGATAATGATCATGATAATAAATAGTTTAGGCTTACAAAGCACTTAGAATAGTGCCTGGCACAGAATAAATCTTCAATAAGCCTTAACTATTCTTACAACATGAGATGCCCTCTGATATTTTCTACTCTAATTTATTTCATTTTTTAAAGATGCTGATCCTAGTCTATTAAATTGATTTCATTACCCATTAATGGGTAGCAATTTGCAGTATAAAAACTGAAGTTGAACCCCATGAAATTGCTAGCTTTGTACATCAGAAATGCTTTAAGATCAGCAATTTCACATAATTGAATCAAATAGACATCTATGCCTGATTTGTTCAACTTTATAGTCTCAAATGAACAGTAACAACAAGCTAGTGAAAGTGTACATACAAGTGATTCCTCAGTTCCCAGGTATGGACTCACTTGTATTGTGTCCGTGCACACATGCTCACAGGGAATAAGGGTCCTTGACATAAGAGTGTTCATTGTCCTGGTCCCTATATTTACAACTTTTCCTTGTGAAGCAAAAGTGATCAAAATACGAAAAGTGATCAAAACAATAATAATGTGACCACTTATAAAACTAGTCTCTACTGGGGCACCTGGGTGGCTCAGTCAGTTGAATGTCATCCAACTCTTGGTTTCAGCTCAGGTCATGATCTCATAGTCAGTGGATTCAAGCCCTGCATCTGGCTCTGTGCTGACAGCTCAGAGCCTGCTTGGGATTTTCTCTCTCTCCCTCTCTCTCTGCCCCACCCCTGAGCACACACACTCTCTCTCTCAAAATAAACAAATAAACTTTACAAAATAAAATAATAAAAAATAAAATAAAATTAGTCTCTACTGTAAGCGTCCTTTTTTACTGGTAATGTCTGATGTCTACTACATACTCTTCTTTTTAATTTTTTTTGGTCAAATTTTTTGGGTCAGTTTCTCATGCATTGTTAGATATACACTTGAAAACACACTGCAAATATATGGAAATTAATTGCAAAGCAAAGTGGCAAGTCTTACAGAGAAAGACACAAAATTTCATCAAATGAAAGAAAATTTAAAAGGACTAGTTGAACCACATGCAAAGCCATTGCCAGAGTTACAGCAAGTAGCAATTGATAAAATCCACAGAATGAGCCCTTTGAAATATGAGAAGTCCTTGGCTCACTACTAAGGAATAAAAGGAAATGAGTTATAGATACACACAACAACATGGAAGAATCTCAGAATACATCATGCTCAGTGAAAGAAGCCTGACACACTCAAAAAACCATGTACTGTATATTGCTGGGGGATGGACTGCTGACTGGAAGGTGCATGAAGGAGCTTTCTGGAGTGATGGAAGTGTTCTGTCCTGATATGAATTCCAAAATCCAGTTGAATGGTACACTTAATATTTGAGCTTTTCAGGAGCATCTGGGTGGCTCGATCAGTTGAGCATCCAACTTCGGTTCAGGTCATGATCTCGCAGTTTGTGGGTTTGAGCCCCGCATCTGGCTCTGTGCTTACAGCTCAGAGCCTGGAGCCTGCTTCAGATTCTGTGTCTCCCTCTCTCTCAGCTCCTCCTCCACTTGTGCTGTGTGTGTGTCTCTCTCTCTCAAAAATAAATAAACGTTAAAAAAAAAAGATTCGAGCACTTCATTATATATAAAGCATATCTCAATTTAAAATAATTTATTTATTTATGGCATACTAAGGTGGGGGGAGTACTTGGGAAAAATTGATAAAGCCTCAAATATTTTTACAAAAGATAACCCGTTTTATGGCCATATCACAAAACTCAAATAGGAATCGGTCTAAGTTATATTGTATCATTAAACAATTTTGTCAGAAAAATTATACACCTCCCCAAATAAGAAAACTTGGTTCATTCTTTCCTCTAAGGATCATAAGTGTATAATTACAAACCATATTTTGTGAAATATACATTAAAAAACTCATAATTTGCATTTCTCTTTTTAAAGATAAATTGTCAATCCGATTGTGGTTCTCATTTTAAGCGGACTCACTTTAAAATTAATTCATTCAACAAGTTTTTATTGAGAGTTTACCACGTGCCCCAGCATGATTCTTAGTGCTTGGGATCTATCAGTGAACAAAAAGACAAAGATCCCTGTCCTTGTGAGTGTATGTTCTCCCAGGGAAACAAAGCAACACGCAATTAATACATAAAATAAGAAAATGGAGGGGGCACCTGGGTGGCTCAGTCAGCTAATGTATATTTTTAATGGGTATTTCACAAAATGTGGTTTATAATTACAACAATTACGATCCTTAGAGGAAAGAATGAAGCAAGTGTTTCTTATTTGGGGAGGTGTATAATTTTTCTGACAAAGTTGTTTAATGATATAACTTAGACCGATTCCTATTTGACTTTCGTGGTATGGCTATAAAAGGGGTTATCTTTTGTAAAAAGTCTGACTTCATCAGCTCAGGTCATGATCTTGAGGTTTGTGGGTTCAAACCCCGTGCTGGGCTCTGTGCTGACAGCTCAGAGTCTGGAGCCTGCTACTGTCTTTACCCCTCTCTCATTCACACTCTGTCTCTCTATTTCTCTCTCTCAAAAATAAATAAACATTAAAAAAAAATTTTTAATAAGAAAATGGAGAAGAATGAGGGGAACCAACTAGAACTAAAGCCTGGAGATGAGAGCATGCTTGGCATGTTCAAGAATCAGCAGGGAGGCCAATGTAGCCAGAGCAGAGAATGCAGGTGGGGTGAACAGGAGAGAGGTCTGAGGTGGACCAGGGGCTGGATTATAGGAGGTATTTTGGTGTTTTCCTGGTATGGGTTTCTCATACTTCTTATCCAATTATTCTTCATAGGGGATCGTGTGTGTGTGTGTGTGTGTGTGTGTGTGTGAACTTCTTTTCCTCCACTCTAGAAGTATTTCCCTGGCTGTTCTGCAGGATATCCAGAACAGAAACCCCCAATCACCCAGAGCCACCCTCCTGTATTCCTGTCTTGTTAGGAGCATAAACTTCTACCCTACCAATCCAGCTAGAAACCCAAGTCATTTATGTTTCTTCGTTTTATCTCAGGCCCCAAAGTCCTACGCATTCTCCCCACAGGCTTTTGATTTCACTTCACTGCCTTTTCTCCATCTCCAGTGCCTCAGCCTCCATCAGCTACCATCCAGCCTGTAAAAAACTGTAAAAACTCCTTCCAGCCTTCCACTTCCAGTCTGTCCCCTCCTGGCTATAAGGCTGATCTCTCTCAAACCTAAGTCTGATTTCATAACTCCCCTGCTTAAATAAAACCTTTTGGTGGCTCCCCACCAGCCACAGGATAAAGCCCTTGCTCATTCAGGGGGCTCACAGGCCCTTCTTCAGACTCTCACCTCCCCTTTCTGGTCTTATCTCCATCACCCCACGCTCTGGCCACCCCAGACATCTCACCCTCACCAGGACACACCTTGCATTCCCATGCCTTTGTAAATGCCATTTCTATCTTGAAATGCATTCCCTCACTCCTTTGTGCATTTTTCAAGACCAGATTCAAGGGAACTCTACCATGACTCCCTCTTCCTTTCTCAGTTAGGCCATTCACCCTCCGTGCCCCCAGCATGTGTACACACAGCTCTGGGTTTGCCCTTATAATAATGAACATGACCGCTCACCCCCCGCCCCCAACCCCTGCCAATCCCGTACGCTCTCACCTGCCAGAACAGGTCTCCAGCCTCTTGTTACCTCCTACCTATCATGCTGCCAGACCATACCCATGCTTCCCATTCTCCCCTGGAGCTCTCAAATAGCCACAGTCAAATCCAGCCAATGCCACTGAGGTCTGAGATTTGTTTTATTCCACTTTTCCTATGACAAGGAGGAGGACAATCCTCCCATGAGCACCACCATATATATGTGGGGTGACAGAATTGGGAATTGAACCAATTCCCAAGTTCTGAGTACTACATGCTACCCCCTCCCCATGCAGATGTAGCTCTCTATTTATGGATACATTTATGCATATTTAAAGTTCAAAAAACCTTAAACTATATGTACTACATAGATATGTCTAAATATATCCTTATGTATCCTAGAGCTATCTTATAGCTTATATATGTACATACTCATATATATATAATAAAGTTCCATCCTTCGAAGGTTGTTTATACATAACAAGATTTCTGCCCACAGGTATATACAGATCTGGCTCTCACTGCACACCTATGTAACTGTACATTTATTGCTAAATATATACACCATAAATTATTTTAGGATCTCAATAGCTACTACTAATCAGGGACTAATATAGCTACATACCTAAGTACAAGGTTAGAGTTTCAATAAGAACCGATCATCTAAAAATTTCCAATCCTGCTATCTCTAGTCACCCAGTCCCCAAAGAAAGTCACTTGTCAAACAAATGGTGTGTGTGTCTGCCTACCGACACAGAGAGTGTAATTGTCTCAGCAGACTCGTGTTCCCTGTTCAGCTCCTCTCTTTGAATGGGTGACAGCCATGCATCAATGAGGAGACCCCTTGCTTGTTTTCCCTGGGGTCCTAGGAGATGAGGGGTTGTGCTGAGTGATGAACCAGTTCCCTTCAGGCTTCAGGGTCCAGGAGAGGAGTGGAGGAGGGGGCAAGTGGCCTGAGGCGTCTACTCCCGCCTCCATTTCTGCTGTTGTCAGAGAGCTTCCTGGCTTCCTTTTGTGATCAGCCGCTCTTGGAAAGGCTGCAGCAGATGGCTAATTACCATAATGCGCAGAGCTTTTGAGGGTCCTGGGTGCAAACCCAGGCGTGACCAAGCCAAGAGCAGCTGCATCTAACGGGGCATGTGGAGACAACATTAGGCTTTACCCACACACGCATTCTGACCTTTCCAATGGGAAGCTGATGGCATGGTTCAGAACAGATGGCCAAGAGAAACTCGAGGGAAAAGCCCTCCCGACCAGCTGTAGTGTCCCTTTTCCAGCCTGCTAGCCTAACAGCTCAGAGCTGACATGAAGCTCATTATCCCCATTGTATCTTTCTCATGGTGTTTATTCTCAAGGCAAGTACAAACCCTGGTAGTTCCATTTTTAGCAGTATAAGCTACTGGGAAATTTGGTTTCTAAACCAAATGAGGCTTCAGGCAGTTTGGGTCTGTCACACCCAGCCTGGTTTCTACAATTGGCATTACAATATCTTTTCCCACAGGTATACTTCAGGACTCCCACTAGCTGAGATCCCTATTTGGTCACTCCTGAACTTGGAGGTATGTAAGAAGCTCTTGCCCAAACTCAGGTTTAATATCATATCATATTAGCTACTCATCTGGTCTTGACTTTGAATGTTTAGAGCCTGTGTGTGCGTGTCTGTGTGTGTGTTTGTGTTTGTGAGTAATTGTAACAGAATGAAACAAAATATCTAAAAAATCAGAATTCTTCAAGATGGAATCAAATTTTTGCTTTGACATTAGTGCGGGGCAAGGGCTGGGTAAAATGACACAGGAGACTCATACTATATGTGTAAAGACTTAAAGTCATAAATCAAATTAATAAACTGTTAAACAAAATGTATTCTACTCACCTAACTTGACAAATATTTCTTTTTAACAACCTGGAAGGCCAGGTTTGAATTTGGACCTCATGAACTCCTCAGAATTCTAAACCAGAACACAGTTTTCTATGGAGGCCTGGGCCCCAATCCTGGCTCCTGGCCCATGAACCACCCCTACCTCCTGGGCTTTCTTCTTACCTCAATTACAACCCACATGGAGGGAGCCTTTGGCACCCTTGTGACAACCCTTCTGCCTTCACAGCCAAGTTCTGAACATACCCCTGCCCACAGCCAACATAGAAGACATATGGCCATGAAGCCCAATATCTCATCAGGAAAGTAGGGAGGGCAAACTTGGGGTAGGTATGTCTCCTTGGCCAATCGGATGCTTTGTAGTATAGGTGGGGCAGGGGTGGCAGGGAACAGGCTCCTTTAAAGTACAGTGAGCTGGGGCCCCTCTTATCTGGATCTAAGAACAGTACTGCTTCTGGGAAGCCTCTTGTGGTTAAAAAAAAAAAAAAAAATTCATGTCCTGAGAGCATAGAAATGAATAGGAATTTGGGTGTCAGAGAGTAGAGAAGAGAGAGGGTTGAGTTATGTGCCATAGCAGAGTGAAAAACCTTCAAAAACAGGAATGATAACCTATTTACCATAAGTTTTGTGCGCTACTGCAATATAACCCCTCACCACTCCAAACCTTCGTTACTGTCTGCTATCCACACAATGACCTTTATGAGTCAGTGGTGACCAGTGGGGGTTGGGGGTGGGGTAACAGGAATCAAAGAGAAGGCCTGATTCGAAGTCTGGGTCTATATAGTCATCAAGGTAGCATGTATGGAGTAGCAAAATGATCCCCCCACAATTAATTCTGTAGAAGCAGGAGATGAGAACTAAAATTGACCAGAAATTTGCCCTTGGGACTTTTCCAGAAAATTTGAGGAAGACACTGAACTTTAAACAAATTGCAGAATGAGTCAGTCTTGCACAGCTCCAAAGGTCAGGGTGACCCCAATAACAGCATATGTTTTTATAGCTAGATATTAAAAAGTATGACTTTCTTTTTCTTTTTTTTAAAATTTTTTTTAAGTTTATTTATTTTTGAGACAGAGAGAGACAGAGCATGAACGGGGGAGGGTCAGAGAGAGAGGGAGACACAGAATCAGAAGCAGGCTCCAGGCTCTGAGCCATCAGCCCAGAGCCCGATGCAGGGCTCGAACTCACGGACCGCGAGATCGTGACCTCAGCTGAAGTCAGATGCTTAACCGACTGAGCCACCCAGGTGCCCCAAAAAGTATGACTTTCTACATTATATAATGTGTATCTCACACATTTTAAAAGTACGGGTCCTTTTAAAAATACCCGTCTAATACTCTGATCCTCTCCATCCATCTTGCTCTTCCCATCTTTCCCAACCAGGGTCTTGATACCAGATGATCTTTATATCTCTGGAAGCCATGGTTTTCCCTTTACTAAAAATTATTTCTTTTTTAAAATTTATTTATTTATTTATTTTGAAAGAGAAAAAGTGTGAGTGAGGGAGGGGCAGAGAGAGAGGGAGAGAGAGAGAATCCCAAGCAGACTCTGCACTGCCAGCACAGAGCCCAACATGGGGCTCGAACTCGCAAATAGTGAGATCATGACCTGAGCCGAAGTTGGAGGCTTAACTGACTGTGTCACCCAGATGCCCCTGAAAATTATTTCTAATAATTCAGAATTAACTTCTAAATTAATCTTCACTTCTGAATTGGAGTGAAGGCTTTTCTTATAGGGAACCGATATTCTCTGCTGTCTGTACTGCACACAGTCTGCAGTTCAGCTTCAAACAGCCTGTGTTCAACTCTTACCCTGTGTCCCCTGCCTCATCATCCTCAAAGATCCTTCACATTGTTGTGGGTTCCTCCTTTATTTCTGGCGTATAGATATTCCCCTTTCTTGTTTTCAGAGCTGGCTACACAAATGACCAGCATTTCTCATGTTTGGGTTGAAGAAGAGGGACTTTTGGCATCAGCTCAGCTCCCCATCTTTGATTAGAAGCCTATTTAATTGTATTTTTCAAATGCTCACAAATTCCATCTTAAAGTAAAAAAAAAAATGTAGAAAAAGCAACATGCATAAACAATATATGGAAAAAGCAATAGCACTTTTTATAGCAGTGCAAAATTGGAAACCATCCAAATGTCTAATAATGGGGTAATAGATAACTTATGAAATTTGCTCAATGGTATATTTTGCCGTCATTTTAAGTGATAATTATAAAGGCCATTTAGCAACATGGGTAAGTGGTTTAGTGAAAAAAAAAAGCACCTAAATTATTTTTATATAATGATTATAATTATAGAAAACAAAGACATACAAAAAGGACTAAAGGAAGTACCCTAAAACAATTATTTTAGTGTTAAAGGATTTTGAGTGATTTTTTAACTCAATTTTCCAGTTTAACATATTACTATAATAATTTAATGAAATTAAGTTAATTAAGATGTAATTAGTTTTAAAAACTATTAAAAGGTTCATAAGGAATCGTCTGGAGACGTTAAGCAATTTTAGAAAAACAGGTTTTACTTACTAACAGCTTCACGAATTAAAAATGTACACCCTATATACATGTTTTTATATAATTTTAATTGTTAATGTATTTTAATGAAAACATCATTGATGAATTTTCTGCCATTAAAATGAAGAAGGTAAAATTATAATAAATTCTGGTTTTGATATAAGTAAAATATTTAAAATTAAAATAATGGAGTTTTAGTACACTTACCTTTTAAATTTTCCAATATTTTTTCAACTACTTTAGTGTTCTGGGGGAAAAATTAACCACTAAAATAAATACATATGGGACATCTAAGTGGCTCAAGTTGTTTGAGTGTCTAACTCTTGATTTTAGCTCTGGTCATGATCCTAGAGTCGTGGGATTGAGCCCCACCTCAGGCTCCATACTGTGTGTGGAGCTCACTTAAGATTCTCTCTCTCCCTCTGCCTCTCTCCCCTGTTTGCATGCATGCTCTCTCTCTCTAAAAAAAAGTAATGATGATAATAAAATAAAATAAATACATAAGAACTAAGATAAAGGCGCACATTTTTCCTTTTGCCTCAGGCTCCAATATGAGTTGGCTCAACATTGTTAGAGCCTGTCTTTTAAAAAAATTTTATATTTTGCTTGTAAGGATTTTTTCGTTTTTTGCACTAATACTGATTTTAAGAAAAAAAAAATTAAATGTTTTTATTTATTTTTGACACAGAGAGAGAGAGAGAGCATGAGTGAGGCGGGGGGGGGGGGGGGCAGAGAGAGAGGGAGAGACACAGAATTGGAAGCAGGCTCCAGGCTCCGAGTTGTCAGCACAGAGCCAGATGCGGGGCTTGAACTCACAGACTGCGAGATCATGACCTGAGCCAAAGTCAGACGCTCAACCGACTGAGCCACCCAGGCGCCCCAGCACTAATATTGATTTTTAAAAATATTATTTATTTTGATGACTGAGTTTTGGGAGCTCCCTTAATTTTGTACCAGAAGCTAATACAATACCTTATTTTCCTCACTCTAGTTCTAGTCCTGAATCACAAAAGTCTGGTAAAAATGAACCCTTCTTGAGTTGGGGAATATAAGTATGAAAAAGTATCCTTTCAATTAGAGGGGGAGTAGGGAGGGAAGAGAGTCTGGAAACATTTGCACATTAATAAAATCTTATTTTGTCACATGTTTATTGGGTTCCAAGTAACAGTTCATTAGCAAAGAGACTTGATAAGTAAAAGAAAAGAGTCTGAAAACCACTAATTCACAAAGGAAATTAATGAGAGAGCTGGGACTAGAACCCAGGTATCTCAATGTTTATTTATTTTTGGGACAGAGAGAGGCAGAGCATGAATGGGGGAGGGGCAGAGAGAGAGGGAGACACAGAATCGGAAACAGGCTCCAGGCTCTGAGCCATCAGCCCAGAGCCTGATGCGGGGCTTGAACTCACGCACCGCAAGATCGTGACCTGGCTGAAGTCCGACGCTTAACCGACTGCACCACCCAGGCGCCCCGAACCCAGGTATCTCAATTGAGATTAGCAAAAACTGAAAAACAATATCCCTTCACAAGAGTGACTATAACTAGTAGCATCTCTGTTACCCCCTTCTTCATCCCACTCTCCACACCCCACCCCCGGAGTAAAAAAACAACTCTGCAAAGACTTTTCATATCAAAGCTGGTATAGCTCAGAAGCCAATGCCCGATTCAGAGAACACGTAACACCTGGGAATCTTTTGACCCTAAGAAAAAATGTAAGAGAGCTGCTCTCTGTTTAGCCCTAGTAAGGGAAAGCAGAGTAAAATGAAGGAATGATTTTAGTGGATGCTGCTAGTTGGCCTCTATTTACTCCAATCCTATTTGTAGTTCCTAGGTATCTATTCTTCCTCATTCTTCATCTATGCACTTGAGGACCTCCCCCTCAACCCCTCTCATGTCAGAGGAGGAACCAATAAGTGTATCCTATACGGCTCCTGGTGTGGTCACATGACCCGATCAGAGCCAATGAGAAAAAACAAGGCTTTTGCTGGGACTTCTGGGGAAACAAACTCTAGTTCTCCCAGGTGGAACTTAAATCTAAGAGAATGTGTGATCTGAAATTGCTTTGGCTTCGTTTGACTCTGAAAGGAGCTCATGTTTTAAAACCTAGGAGTACTGACTCAAGAGACAGAGTGAGAGAAAACCCAAGTCCTGGTGACGTATTAAGTCCCTGCACCCATCCATTTCCAGTGCCAGCATTAAAAAGAATTTTTCAGGGGCGCCTGGGTGGCGCAGTCGGTTAAGCGTCCGACTTCAGCCAGGTCACGATCTCGCGGTCCGTGAGTTCGAGCCCCGCGTCAGGCTCTGGGCGGATGGCTCGGAGCCTGGAGCCTGTTTCCGATTCTGTGTCTCCCTCTCTCTCTGCCCCTCCCCCGTTCATGCTCTGTCTCTCTCTGTCCCAAAAATAAATAAAAACGTTGAAAAAAAAATTAAAAAAAAAAAAAAAAGAATTTTTCAGTCACATGAGCCAAAGCTGTCCCTTTAAAAAAAAAAATTTTTTTTTAACATTTATTTATTATTGAGAGACAGAGAGACACAGAGCATGAACAGGGGAGGGGCCAAGAGATGGAGAGACACAGAATGTGAAGCAGGCTCCAGGCTCTGAGCTGTCAGCACAGAGCCCAATGCAGGGCTCAAACTCACAAACCACGAGATCATGACCTGAGCGGAAGTCGGATGCTTAACCGACTGAGCCACCCAGGCGCCCCCAGTGACATGAGTCAAAGCTATCCCTTTTTGCCTGAGTCGGTTTGGGTTGGATCTTCTGGTCATTTGTAATCTAAAGAGATCTAACTGATATGACTGACTGGCAAGATTTTGTGTTTTTTTGAATAAAGGACTGGTCCAGTTGTAATATGCCTTGGAACTTTGTTCTATGTTCTTTGTTTTCTAAGTGTTCAAAATTAAAGAATAGTTGATATTCATGCTGTTATTTCCATTACAAGTTCATACTTTTAACAGAAAAAGAATAAATGATTAAATCACACACCAGATTATCAGAGATTCAGCTATTTGCACCCAAGGAGAGACTAATCCATTCACCTTCCTTATACAGCAATAAGCCAGAAAATATCTTCATTCCAAAACCAGGTGAATTCTCATTCTGAAGAAGATGCATTTCATTGAAAAGTAGCTGGAGAAACAATAATGGATTAAAAAAATCAAGTAATAAAAAATCAGGTAATCCTAGACAGGAAAAAGAAAGGAAATTTAAAAGGTGGGCCAGGCAGGAGGGGAGGCTTGAGGGTCAAACCAGAGTTACTTTCATTTCTCCAGGGTGAGGCCAGCCGTGGGGAACCTGCTCGGAGAAACCACCTGGCCCAATTCTGGGAAGAAGGAAGAGTGTGGGCCAAGGAATCTGGCATCCTCTGAGCCACCATGAGAGCTTCATCCCCTCAAAATACCATGATTCCCAGTCCAAGTTCCTCCTTTGAACTGCAGCTACTCTTGGAAAGGATAACCCATGAAATCACTGTGTGAATGAATTTGTCAGATGTCTTCCTGCCTGTCAGAAAGGACCTAATAATTTGCCTGGAAAAGAGGGAATATAAAGGTTGGTGGAGAAGGACAGATAGTGAAAGGGAAAACTGCAGGCCCCAGAGACAAGTTTACTGACTTCCGTTTTGCTGATGACCAGCTCTGCCTACAGTATCGTGGCACCATTCAGGAGTTCAGAGACAGGCTCCACCCAGCTGAGAGCAGTTGGCATAGTCCTACTGTATATATAATTCCATGTAATGACTGGTTGGGGTTAATCAAATATAATGCCCAACCCAGACCTATTAAATTTCACCACAAAAGAGGCCTTAATCAGTCTTTTATCAGCTTGGTGCTCTGGCCTAAGAAGACTGCTTTTGTTTGCCCATATAAGAGACAATGGGAGAGCCAGGATCAGCCTGCTCTCTGGAGTACAACAAGTGAATTGTCCACAAACAACAGATCATTCAAGGCCATGGGAGAGGAAAGGCAGGAGAGGCTGCATGAATCTACAAAAGTGCTCACTGTTAATGGTCATGGCCCTGAGTGTTTAAATTCAGGCCACATTCCCGCTGGAGCTTCCAAAATATAGGCAGGACAAGAACAAAAAGACTCCAGTGTGCTCCATGTAAGCCTATCTGGCTTTTGCCCTCTGCAGGACATTCTTGTTTGCTACTTGCTGAAAAGGGAAAGGAAAACTGACATTTGGTTCTCTCACTAAGCAAAGCCCAGATCTCCTGGGGGTTTGATGTGCTTCATGGGCTAAGGATTAAAGCGATGAGTATAGGTTCTATGCCAAACTGCACCTGTCCCAATGCCCAAGCACTCTTGGAGTATGGGAGGAATGGGAGGAGAAGGGAGACAAAAGGCAATGAAGAGGGGGAGAGAAAAGAAGCAATCTTTCCCACCCAAAAGAGGGAATGACATTTGAGTCACCCAATTTGATTCTATTCAGCAGATATTTCGGTATTTTCTAGGAGGCAGGCTGAGACACACCCAGGTACAGAAACACACAAATTCAAAAGATGGCATGATATTAAAAGATGCTAAGGAACATAGCTCTATCTCATAAGAGTAACCTCAACTTCTGAGATATCATCACAGAATATGTCATGTCACAGAGAGAAGAAAGATCAAGAATTATTGATCTAGTCTGACCCAGGCATTTTATTGGTGAGGAGACAGACGTTCCAAGAAACAACGTGGCTTGTTGAAGGCCACTTAGCTACTTAGTAACAGAGAGGGGGCTAGAACCCACATCTACCAGTGCAGGATGCGGTCCATTGTACAACAAAATGTCACCACTCAGGTTTCCTGGACGATGCAAGTCTTGAAGACCTTAAGCAAATCACTGACTATGTGGGATCTAGCTATCCTCACTCATCTGTCTCCCCTTAGCTGCCAAATCTTTGTGCCCATCACTTTTGGTCTTCAGAGTTTAGATTTTGTGAACCAAGATTTTCCCTTCTGCTCCAGAGGAAACTTGGCTTGGGACTGGGACTGTGGGAAGGAGGAGGAGGAAGAAGCAAGGATAAAGGATGGCAGCAAAGGAGAAAGAGTAAACCTTCCTCACAGGACCAAACCTGTGGTCCCTGATCTCCGAATTAGTGTGAAGGCAGGGGCAGCAGCTGCCTAACTTGGTCTTCCTCAGAGCTGCATTCAAACATGTTTGGGGACTGATTGCTAGGGGAGCATTTTGTGACCAGGTGGGAGAAAGATCTGGGAGTGATTCTATTTGTGGAAGGTTTCATCTGGGGATGAAATGAACAGTGCCCATTAGGGGTACAATGGAAGGCAAAGGAGAAGAGGGACCAGGGAAAAGTGAAAGTCATTCTGTGAACTGTGAAGGGTGCCAGTGGTCAGAAGTCTTTCGCCATTCTCATTTGTCATCTGGTATGGCTGACCCGTACTTTGAAATGGTTCAGCTTCCCTAAAGGTATTCTGAACTGTAATTGCAGATTTCCATTTTAGCTTCTTGTTCTCTCTCATCCTGCTCTAGACAATCAATTTGAAATCCTTCCTCAGGCAACGTGTAAAATGCCTTTGCTGAATTGATGAAGGATCTGTGGTGTGGCCCATGTGAATTTATCAAATTTTTTTCTGCCTGTAATGGGAGTGGTTATGGCAAAGCAGTTATTAACTAAATTAGATCAACAATTTGGGCTGGTGGGGCTCGGTGACATAGGTACCCTTTGATAATAACTTCTTTATAAATTATATTAATTATGACTTTGCCTTACACTGCAGTAATGGAACCTCAAGCTTTCTATTTTCTCTCAGGTTTCAATAGTAATGCTGCCTCGGGCTTTTTTACTTATGTTCCTGGCAATTAAGTGCTATCTCAAAACATAAACACAATTTCCTCTTCTTAAAATCATTATGCAAGGAGTGTCATGTGAAAGCTGCTGTTACTTAAAATATGATCTTGTAAAATAAATAAAGGGGAGCTCTCCTATTTATAAGACCAGCAAGGAGCTGTTATTAAAAATCTTAACAGAGAAAATTATGCTATCCATTCTGTTTTCCTGGTTTTTTTTGTTTTTTGTTTTTTCTTCCTCCTTCCAAAAAAAATGAGTCCTTCCCTTTTGGATATTTTTACTTGAAGAGGAAGAAGATAAACAAAAAAAATCTTTTGATTGTTTTGACTGTGGTATGGCCCATAGAAAACATAGAATTAAAAGGGATTATTGCATGCATATCTCCCTACACATGGAACAGTGAGCCATCAGGGTTTATCTTGCAAGTACGGCTCTCTACTCTCTCCTCTTTACCTCAACCAGTCAGGATGGCTCTTCCTCTCTTTGGGAAAGAATACTGACCTTAGAGCCAGATGACTGGGTTTAAATCTATTAGATTGAACCATAAGAAATTGCTGTTTGTATACACCAAAGATAGCTAAGTATTGGCAATTTCATGTGGATAGACCTGATATCTTCTCTTTGGTCAACCTTCAGTTATTGTGAGGATAACAGATAATGTATTTGAAATGCTTTACTTATTCCATAATACTTAGTATGTCCACCATAAATGGTGACTAATATGAATTGTAAGAGGCAGCAATGGCATTTAATTCATGTCAGTTCATCAAGACTGATGTGAGACACTCCTTCATCCAGATGCTGCTTTTGTGTTGGGAGTACCTGGGTAAGGGCAGGTTTTAGTTCAGTGGGGCAGACAGCTGCCAGGTGACATGATATATGCAGGAATGTAGCAGTATACCCATGGTGCAGGGTAGCATGGAGAAGGAGGTTGTGAACTTTTGGTGATATGGGTGGGGGAGGGGATGAGGGCGGCCTTTTCTCAGGAGAGATGCCTCATCAGGCTGCTGAAGAACAAACAGCTTGGTGGAGAATGTTTCAGACTGTGTGTCCAGAGACCCTCAGGCTACTGGGAGTGAGTGAGAGAGAGAGAGAGAGAGAGAGAGAGAGAGAGAGAGAGCACTGCCATCAGATGAAGTTCGGGAGATGCATAGGAGGGCCCATGAGGGTTTTGTGGGTCCTGGAGCTTGGGGGACCCTCTTTACAAAACTGAATATAAAATGGCCATGTAAACACACTAATAGGGGCCCCCTAGGACCTGAAGGTGGGGAGCCTTGACATTTCAACTTCATTATCTTCCCAGAACATCTGCCCTGGCAGGGCCACGCTGTGAGGGCCTCGTTAAAGAGCAGGGGCAGATAATGGGCAGCTACCAAAGGATCCTAAGCAGGAAAATGACATCATCAGATTTGCTATTTAGGAAAACACCCCTAGGGCTGTCTGGAAGATGGGCCAGAGGAGCTTGTGTTAGACAGCTGAGAAACCAGTTAGGAAGCTATTTTCATAATCCAGAGAGCCAAGAGTCTGAACATTGCAGAATTCACGAAGAAGGAATTAACCCGGCCTCACTCAGCAAAACTCACTGGGGAGAGACACCCTATCAAGCGTGGTCTTCTTGTCCCTGAGCCTGCACAGAGCAAAAAAGCAGATGCTTTCAAAATCAGCTTTTCCACCCAAGAAAGTCTTGAATTAATCACGGGACCAGAAGCCTGTTACCCACATGCCTGTGCTCAGCTTTGGTATTGTCAGGCTCACTAATGCCTGCTTATTCCTTGCCTCTGCCCTGCCCTGTCACATGCCTAGGTTCTGCCTCTGTTTCCTCTTTTAAAAAAACAAAATGTTTTTTTTCATGTTTATTTTTGAGAGAAAGAGAGGCAGAGTGTGAGCAGGGGAGGAGCAGAGAGAGGGAGACACAGAATCCGAAGCAGGCTCCAGGCTCTGAGCTGTCAGCACAGAACCTGATGAGGGGCTCGAACCCACAGACCATAAGATCATGACCTGAGCTGAAGTCGGACGCTTAACCAACTGAGCCACCCTGGAGCCCAGTTTCCTCTTTAATAGATCAGTTCTCAGGGCGCCTGGGTGGCTTAGTCAGTTTAGTGTCTGACTCTTGATTTTGGCTCAGGTCATGATCTCACAGTTTGTGAGTTTGAGCCCCACATCAGGCTCTGAGCTGGCAGCATGGAGCCTGACTGGGATTCTCTCTCTCTGCCCCTCCCCTACTTGCTCTCTATCTCTCTCTCAAAATAAATAAAAATAAACTTTAAAAAAAAAGGATTAGTTCTATCCTGGGCTCAGAGTCTGACCTTGAATCCTGGAACGCTTGGTCATGCCTCTGTCACCTGCTTAATTCCTGCTGTATCCTTCCTGTTCCTCCAAACTTTGGACTGAGCCATGTATTCCAAAACACTCCATACTTTTAGGAAAAATCTCGTTCATTTTGTTTATCCTTTGAAATGCTACACAGGGGTCTGCTCCTCAATGATCCTTCTCTGGCTACCCCCAAATCAATGACTTGCTCATCTCCTCTATATCTGGCATGTGCTTTTATTATTGTATGCATTATGCTCTATAATATTTATTTGTGTGTCTTTGAGATACTGTCATTTCCCCACTAGCTTACATATACCCTAGCAGAGAGCAGACATTTAATAAGTGTTGAACTGAATTCACTCCTCCCCACTTATAATAACACAACACAATAGTAACCCAGCCAGGGTCTACCTATGCCTACCTTCTAAGGACCACAGTACTTCAGTCTACATGGCTTGTGTTATTGTCTGCACTTCCTGCTTCAGGGTCTCTGCTATTCACCCAAAATCAAGCCTGAATTTGTCAGACCCCCTGGATTGCATAGAGCACCCTCCTACAGCTGGGTCCAATTTCCTCTGGCCCATTCTTGCTCAGTCCTCACTCCTTCCTACCCTGACCTTGAGATGAAGGGCCCAACATACATTGTGACCTCTCTGGTCATGCTGTTTGGACAATAGGGGGACATTTAGTCCGAAAGTAGGAGCTAGACTATACCTATAAGGTAGCCCAGTAGGAAAAGTTTTAGCCAAAGGGATTGTCTTAGTCAGTTTGTGCTGCTATATTAAGTACTGTAGACTGAGTGGCTTTTATACACAACAGAAGTTTATTTCTCACAGTTCTGGAGGTGAGAAGTCTGAGATCAGGGTGTCAGCATGGATGAGTTCTGGTGACAGCTCACTTCCTGGTTCATTGGAACCACTGTGACCCCCATGGTGGAAGGGGTGAGGGAGCTCTCTGGGGTCTCTTTTATAAGGACACTAATCCTATTAATGAGGACTCTACCTTCATGACCTAATCACCTCCCCTAATCATCTTCCTAATACTATGGGGGTTAGGATTTCAACATATGGAGTTGACAGGGGACACAAACATTCAGTCTATGGTATGGATTTTATGGGCCAATAAGATTGATATAAGGTGATATGTAGGGTGATATAGTGGAGAATATCACTTTCAGGAGCCTTCCCTCAGCAGCAGAGCTATAGATGGGGTAGTTTCTCTTAGAAGAGGACTATGGGCTTGGCAGGCATCACAACCGAGCTCTTGAATATACTGCTCCAATCTCCATCTGCCTAAGTTTCTCTGCTCTCAGTATGTTTCACCCTTGACTAGTGTCATCTGAGACCCAGATTCTTGTCTAGTTGTCCCTTCTATAAGAGCTCTTCATCTAATTTTCAAGAACTGTGAAGAGGGCTAAGATTTTACCAAATTTATAAGCAAGCTAACAACTTACCTTGACAGTTTCATGGATGCTGGCAGAAGACTCTGGGCCTGAGACAGAGGACTTTATTACTCACAGCACAGTAAGTAGCATGAGTGTTAGCACATTTACATCGGTTTCCACTGCTCCCTAGTACTGTGGAAGCAATGTGGATGGCCCCAAATAGACGCCTATGTAAGCTGTGGGTTGTGTTACAATAGAGGAACTCTGAACTTAGGGAAACCAAATATTTCATCCTGGGGAGTAAACAAGCCTGCTCTTTGCTCTGTAGGAAGACATTATCTTTATTATACTGCACAGTAAGCATTTGTAGCTTTTTCTCTAGATGGAGGCACTATCTCTATCTTCCAAGGCTATTGTTATACAAACATCCTTGAAAAGATATTTTGAATGAAGGATATTTGAATGAATGATAGAAGGATAGTAAGTACTTCACTCATGAGATGTGCAGAAATGCAAGATACTAATGCGGAATTGTCTTTTTTTTTTTTTTTTTTTTTTTTTTAAGAGAGAGCTTGAACAGGGGAGAGGGACAGGAGGAGAGAGAGAGAAAGCAGGCTCCACACTCAGTGCACTGCCCAATGCGGGGCTTGATCCCACGATACTGGGATCATGACCTGAGTGGATATCAAGAGTAGGCTACTCAACCAACTGAGCCACTCAGGCACCCCTGGGGAATTGTCTTGAAAACTAACCAGCAGCCTCTGTCCATCCATGTGCTGGCACTGGCATGTTTATTCCTTAGGTATTAACAACTTTACTTTTACAATCCTAATTCCTCTCCCACACTCTAATCACAAATTTCCTGCTCCTATTGAACATATATCCAGATACCTTCAGTAGTTAAATTTAAAATGTTTAAAACTATGTACATCAGGGGCGCCTGGGTGGCGCAGTCGGTTAAGCGTCCGACTTCAGCCAGGTCACGATCTCACGGTCCGTGAGTTCGAGCCCCGCGTCAGGCTCTGGGCTGATGGCTCGGAGCCTGGAGCCTGTTTCCGATTCTGTGTCTCCCTCTCTCTCTGACCCTCCCCCATTCATGCTCTGTCTCTCTCTGTCCCAAAAATAAAAACAAACAAACAAAAAAAAAAAAAACTATGTACATCTTCCTTCCTTAACTTTCCAGTTTTATTACCACCATTTTCCTTGTCTCATCCATTCAAACCCTACAAGTCGTTTTTAAATTCCATCTTCTTCCTTATCACTCATAACCAATCAATCACAAAGTTCTATGAGCTCTTCCTCTGAAACAGCTCGTTCTCACTCTTTCTTCCTGACTATTTATACTGTCATTAGTTTAGTTCAGAAGTTTATTTCATTCCTAGGCTGCTCAAGAAATGTCCTAATTGGTTTTCCAGATTCCTATTCTTCTCCTCAACACCTCTTAATCCTCTTACAGCACAGTTTTGATTGTATCCTACTCTTCTTGAAAAAGGTTGAGCAGTTTTACATGGCCTGTTTGATAGGATGTTCTAAACTTCTTTCCCAAACACTCAAGCCCACCCAATCACCTGGGTCTTATCTCCCAGGACTCTGATCTGCTGTGTAGACACTGAGTCATTTCTCTGCCTTCCACGCCCATACACATACCTCCCTACCCTTCCCCACCACTCAGAGTTCTGAATCCTATACCTTTGCAGAACAATTTATTTCATCTCTTAGAGCTTAGGATCTCTTATTTTAACTGTCTAACGCACACTAATTTCCTTTGTCCAGTTAGATTTATTTAAATATTTAGCCCCATTCTGTCCTATATGGCTGCCTAATTGTTTTGTCTTATGTACCCGCCTGTTTTAAGTTCCCGGAGGACAAGAACTATCATTTGTGTACTTCTTATACTACTCAGTATCTACTTAGCACTGACTTGGGCAAAATATAGAACCCAGATTCTCCCACTTGCTAGCCATGTGGCTGGGCAGGTAACATCTATACTGCAGTTTCTTCATTTAAAAAATGAGATATAAATAGTACCTACATCACAGAATTGTTGGGATAATTAAATTAGATAATATGGGAAAATCTTGGCAAATTATCCGGCATATAGGATGAACTTAATCAAAATTGACTATTATTATTAATCTTACAGTGATGAATGAATAAATATGTAAACAAATGAACAAACACGTGATACATGAAATACCTCGTCCTCTTTTCTTGGAGGATTCCGGTCTAATGAAGGATGACCATATAACCTTGAAAAATATTTATGATCACATACCAGTGACCCACAGGAGAGACTGGATGGAAGATGGAGAGTAACAACTTCCAAGGAACTAATTTAATCCTTGAAAAAATGAACTCTTCAGACATAGGAGAGAACCTGATATGAGAGAAGAAACAAGAAAGGAACAGTCCAGGTGGTTTGTTTGTCTCTTTTCGGTTTCTGTTTGTCTCCATTTCTGTTTCTGTTTCTTTTTGCCTCTCAGGTAAGCCTAAGGCTCTTGAAACATAGGTGAGGGCACTGGAGGAGCAACAGCGTGGCAGTTGGTCAAAGAGATGAAGCCTGTTCCCTGGCTGGGGGTTGGCAAAGTAGTCCAGAGGGGACACATCTTGTCTTTCTGCCAGCGCATTTCTGCCTTCCTAAATCTGCCTACAGGCAATCATGTTATTAGCTAGTTCTATGGAAAGCTGTCACTGGTCATCAGAACACAATGCTGCTTACTATTTGTTAGAAGAAGCAAATGTTCACTAATTGGCTGGGCAAAAAGGCAAAAGAATTCTCTCTTAAGGAGAATTAACATCCTCAACCCTCTTATATTAGCAAATTACTACCATTATCCTTTCAGTGCCTTTCTATATGTGAAGTACTGTGTTACCTGATACATCTGGTAAAGTAACTATTACAATATCCACTTTAAATAAAAGGAAATTTAAGAGCACCTAGATTAACTAAGTGTCTTTCATCATACAGCTAAGAAGTGATGCAGCCAGGATGCAAAACCTAGGTATTCCTTCCTCCCAAAGTCTGGGAGCGTTTCCCCTCAACACTAGGGTATAACAGAATCCAAACAAGCCAGGCCTTGGTTTCCTGCTCAAGTGTGCTTTCATCCACATTCTCCTAACTTCCATTTTGCCTTTTATCAGCCATTAAAACAAGTGTGTAACTGAGATTATCAAATGTTTTTTGAGAGTGGATTTTTATAGCCTAAAGGGCGAAGAGCGAAAGGGGGACATTGAGCCCCTCAGTAGGTATGAGGGAAGAAACCAGCTGCATGCAACTGAAGGCAAACGAAAACAAATTCACTTGTTAACTGAGGGCTAGCTCTCTGTGGAGGACCTAAAATTATTTTTACATATATTGCCAGACGGAAACTCTGTTACAGCTCTTCATGTCACCAGTAGGAAAATATGGGCTTCTCCTAGAACTCTTGATTCTGAATCTGTTACTACGCTTTTCAAAAAATAATGTTAATAGATAGAATACAATGGAATCCTAACCACAGTCACTTTGCCATCTTCATGAAAATATTGGCTTTGGAAAAGGACAGCCTGGTAGGAAACCAAAGACATAGAAATATGTTTTGAGAATCATATTCCTGGACTGAAACAGATCTCACATTAAAGAAGGTTGGCTGAGGCCAAGATTCCCAAGGGCAGAAAGGGGGAGATGCTGAGTAGCTTGTTTTTCTGCAGTCTCAGTGGAACAGGGAAGTCAGGGAGGGTGTATTTTGGTTTCTACTACCTCTTTCAAGGGAAAAAGCAGTCCAGGTGAGGGTGTCCTCCACGAAAGTAGGGGTAGTTTGCCTTAACCAGGACAGACTACAGGCCCTCCATGAAACTGGGAAGATGTTTCCTGTTAGCCCATCCCATTTCCCCTTTCAAAGGGCCTCTTCCTCCTCTGGGTGTCCCAAATCTTACCACTCCTGACAATCTAAGCCACCAGCTTGGTTAGTGTAGCTTCTGTGTACCATAAGATGCCCTAGGCCAATGGCACATCCAAAAAATAGGACACCACCGCCATCTCTTATTCCTATTGTCTTCATTCCCATTTGACCTAATTAAATAGTTAAATAGGCAACCGTTTTCAAATTATGTCTTAAAGGTAACTTGATGGTTAAGTGGGTTCTGATTGAGAGATATTATTTCTGCCTTACAATTTGGTAAGTGCTATTGTGTCCCCCAAAAAGATACGCTGAAGTGCTAGCTGTTGATAACTCTGAAATGTGACCTTATTTGGAAAGAGTCTTTGCAGATAGAACCAAGTTAAGATGAAGTCATACTGGATTAGAGTGGGCACTGATGTCTTTTTTTTTTTTTTTTTTTTTTTTTTGGCACTGGTGTCCTTAAAAGAAGGTTGTGAATAGACATAGACACATACAGAGAGAAGCAGTCATGGAAATGGAGGCAGAAACTGGAGTGATGCAGCTATAAACCAAGGAATGCCAAAGATTTCAGACAACCAGTAGAAGCTAGGAAGAGGCAAGGAAGAATTTTTGCCTGGAGCACGTCCGAAGGAATATGTCCCTGCTGACAGGTTGGTTCTGGACTTCTAGTCTTCAGAACTGTGAGAGAATATATTTGGTTTTTTGAAGCCACCCAGTTTGTGATACTTTGTTATAGCAGTCTTAGGAAATTAACACAAGTTCTTTCATATGCATTAATCTTTTTCTCCTTTTTTTTTTCTGGTTTTGCTACCTTTTGCATCCCTAGTGCTTATCAAAGTTCTTGGCAACATAATGGGAGCTCAATTCACACATGTTGAATGAACAAGTGAATTGATTATGCATGTGCACAGTCTTTATGTAGAAGTATACCTCCTGATCTATTTCAGTTGTTTACTATTGCAAGGGGTCCATGAATCTATAAATCCACGCATGTAGACTGAATAAATAATGGTTACCACATAAAGCTACTCTTACATTAATGTAAGAGCCATACAAATAAACAAAACTAACAACCAACAAAAATTCCTATTAAAAAAGTTAGAATGAAGTTATATTTGTCAATAGGAAAATAGGAAGATTTTCAAAAGGAGCAGTCTGTCTTCTGTTCTCCATATTCTCTCTGAAATTGTCAAAATTGATCAGTCATGCCAGTAAAGTATCATAGCCACTGCCATAGTCAAATCCTCAACTATAGATTCTGATCTGTATGAGAGTCTTTATCACTGACTTGGAAAGTAAGGCAAAGAAGGATATGACCCATTATCTGTATATATCTCTTGCTGCTGTCAAGATGTAGAAGTCACTCAAATTTGTGAAACAGATGGATGCAGCTTGAATTAAAAATCTTCATCTTTTCTAAATGCTCTTCTTTGTAGCCTTCCTCTCCTTGTCATTGAAATCAACTTATAATCCTACTCTACACAAGGCAAGATCTGCACTCGTCCATAGGACAGTGTTTCTCAAAGTGCACTCAAAGGATCACTTGCATTGGAACTACCTTATAAAGCTAGCAAAATTAAAACAGTGTGGTATTGGTGCATGAAGAGACAGGTATAGTCATATCACAGAAGAAAAAGTCTGGATAAACCCAAAGCCATATGGAATCTAGAATATGATAAAAGGGACAATTCAAATCTGAGCAATGATAAAAGTAAGGAATAGATTATTCAATAAATCATATTGGGGAAATTGCATAGCCATCTGAAAAAAAATAAATTGCAGGCAAATTCTGTATTTTATTCTAGAAAAAAATCTATCTATACTGAAGATTTAGATATTTTTTAAAAATCCATAAAGATACTATAAGAATATATGGCATAGGGGGTGCCTGGGTGGCTCAGTCAGTTGAGTGTCTAACTCTTGATTTCGGCTCAGATCGTGATTCTAGGGTCATGGGATGGGACTCTTCAAAGGGTTCCGTGCTGAGTGTGGGGCCTGCTTAGGATTCTCTCTCTCCCTCTGCCCCTCTCCCCGCTCTCTCACTCTCTCTCTAAAATAAAAAAATTAAGTTAAATTAAGAAAAAAGAGAGGCGCCTGGTGGCTCAGTTGGTTAAGTGTCTGACTTCAGTTCAGGTCATGATCTCGCAGTTCGTGGGTTTGAGCCCCGTGTTGGGCTCTGTACGGACAGCTCAGAGCCTGGAGCCTGCTTCAGATTCTATGTCTCCTTCTCTCTCTGCCCCTCCCCCACTTACACTCTGTCTCTGTCTCTCCAAAATAAATAAACATCAAAAAAAAAACTTAAGAAAGAATCTATGGGATAATTTTTCATAATCTCAGAAGGGGGAAGGCCTTTCTAAGTATAACATAAAACCCAGAAGTCACTAACACTAAATAAAATATTAATGGATTCAATAACATTTACATTTTTACTAAGAGCTATGCTGCAGCAGCCACCAAAAGGGAAGCCAAAAGGTAAAAGACAAACTGGGGAAAAAATGTGCAGCTCATATCATAACCAGAGGCTTAATTTCTCTAATAGATAAAGAGTTCTTACAAACCAGTAAAATAAAGATCAAAAGATCTAGTAGAAAAATGGTCAAAGGAAACAAACAGGCTTCACACACACAAAAATACAAGTGACTCCCAAACATATTAAAATATGCTCATCCTCCTGTCTTGGCAAAAGAATTACAAATTTAAACAGCAATGAGATACTATTTTGACCTATCATATTGGCAAAATTAAAAAGTTTGATAGTACAGTTTGTTGGCTTGAATTTGTGAACAAATGGTATTCATGCTTGTGGGAGTATAAATCAATATAACTTCTGTGAAGGGCAATTTGGCAATATCTACCAAAATCACTTACCATTTGGCCTAATAATTCCACGTTTAAGAATTTATCCAGATATAATCACTTATGTGGGAAATGACTTCTGTACATGATACTTGTTATGCTGTACAGGTGAGAGAGATCAGAAACAACTTGCATGTCCATTAGCAATGTATTGTTAAATGAATTATGATATGCTTTCACAATGGAATACTATACAGTCATTAAGAGGAATGAGCAAACTTTATATACTTGCATGGTACAAGCTAAAAGAAACATTATTAAGTGAAAACAACAACAACAACACAGTTCAAACATTGCATATGGTATGCTACCATGTGGAAAGGGGAAAACATATGCACCTTTTACTTAATATGCAGAAAGCAAATATTTCTTTGAAAGATACAAAGAAAAATTGCAACACCCTCCCCAGACCTACTGAGACAGAATCTGTGCAGCTGCTGGTTCTGAAGTTTAATGAAGTTTGATAAGCCCTGACCTTATGGAGGAAAATTTTGAGAAGTACTTTGAGATCTGCTGTTCCAGTTCTAACAGGTAGAATTTTGCCCTGTTTCTCAAATCCAGCCTACCCTCTCCCACTACCTTAGCTCTAATAACTAGCTCCTCACAACTATGATCTCACCTCTGTCCCAGTAAACTAGTTAGTTCCATTGTGTCCAACGTCTTCTTCCTGGTGTGTAAGGGGCCTGGGCCACTGAACTGGTTCAGGGTATCTGGATTCAGGATGGACCTAAACACACACAGTTCTGGTGGCAGTTCCTTCCTTACTCTTGATATGGACATCTGGGACGAAAGAAAAACTCAATGGTCAGTTCAAAGAGTAAGCAGAGAGCAAAACAGAGCCCAAGGTTTAGGTCAATAGCAGAGGGCAGAGACGATAGAAGAACAGGCTGAGAGAAGGAAAATTGTCCTCTAATGCGACAGAATTAAAGACACTCTTTAAAGGGAGCCAAGAACTGAGTCTCTGGTTGGGAAAAAGTAGGGAACAAGTTCAGACCATGTGTTCTTCCAGAACCAGAGTTCTGCCTTCTCTTTCCAAGCAACCACTGACATCATCAACATATACCCATGAACTGAGTTATGTGGCTGGGCCTCTGGTAACCAGTTCCAGACTTCCCAGAGCTGCCCACCCACCTGCCTAAATTTCTGAATGCCTCCTGTTCCCACCAATCACAAAGTACCTCCAATCTCTCAGGATATTCCTTCAAGACTGAACTTGCTCCTAGAAACTGTAGCTGTATCTGTTCTCCAGTGACCCTTCCTCTCCACTAGTCTGATCTGATTCTCAGATCCCAGCTCTTCATGTCTGCATTGTTATCCCCAAAGGAATCAAGCCCCATGGGGGCCTCATAACCTGGTGGCTGGTTAAATTTCACATCTCAAGTTAGATGGGAACTCTGCTTGGAATGACTTGGTCTGTCAACACAACTATGTGCAACCACATGAAAAGTGACTAATCTTGATGCAGGTTTAATTTAGAGTGACAGACACCAATGGAGGAAAGGTTTGGCTAGTATTAAGCTGGTATGAGTACAGAACCTTAGTTATCAGATGTCAGAAAAAGAGGAGAGCAAGTAGGTTAATGGGTAACAGCTGGCAGAGGTTAGAACTGATCAAGGATATGCCATGTCAAACAATCAGAGTCCTGTGATACAAATCTGATTCTGAAGCAACATCTGTCCCAGACCACTTGCCAAGGCAATTTTGGTACGGGGGGTGCTTAAAAACGTCTCACTCAGGTAAGCAATCATAGGTGGCCAAGGAGGGAGCAAGAGAGTTGCAGAAGGCTCTAAACTTCGTAATAGGTATATATGCAGCTTGGTGGAGAGACCACTGGACTAAGTTGCCTGTAGACCTCAGTACTGCTCCTAAGTTCTCTCCCTGCCCCTCGTTTCATGACCTCTACCCTGATCCCAAATCTTTCCCAGTGGAGCCACCTTGCTTTCAATCCAGTATCCCCAGTTCCAGGAACTTGTTCTACATCCATCCACCACCTGACTCCGATGACTGAGAATAGACACTTGGCCTCTTTAGGTCTGTTTGCTATAACAGAGCATTGCCAGCATAAGTCATCACAGTTAGCAATCTTGGCAACAAACTTTGATCCCTGAGAGTGAACAGCTTGTGTCCTTATCAGCTGAGGACACTGTCTATGAAGTGCTTAATTTCAAAAAAGAAAAAAAAAATCTTGGCACATGCTGAGTCTACAGAAACTTTTACCTAAAAAGAGGGAACCAGGAGAAGCCAAGATGACGGAACAGCATGGAAGTTTTTTGTGTGTCTCACGTCCACGAAATACAGCCAGACCAACACTAAACCATCCTACACACCTAGAAAACTGATTGGAGGATTAACACAACAATCTGCACAACCTGAACCACAGAATTCAGCAGGAATTCACCCCAAAAGAAAGAGCACAAAGAAACAACAGCCAGGGATTTAACCAACACAGATACAAGCAAGATGTCTGAACCAGAATTTAGAATCACAATAATAAGAATACTAGCTGGAATCGAAAATAGATTAGAATCCCTTTCTGCAGAGATAAAAGAAGTAAAAGATAGCCAGAATGAAGTAAAAAATGCTATAACTGAGCTGCAATCATGGATGGATACAACAGCGGCAAGGATGGACGAGGCAGAACAGAGAATCAGCAATATAGAGGACAAACTTACAGAGAATAATGAAGCAGAAAAAAAGAGAGAGATTAAGGCAAAAGAGCACGATTTAAGAATTAGAGAAATCAGTGACTCATTAAGAAGGAACAACATCAGAATCATAGGGGTCCCAGAGGAGGAAGAGAGAGAAATGGGGGTAGAAGGGTTATGTGAGCAAATCATAGCAGAAAACTTTCCTAACCAGGGGAGAGACACAGACATCAAAATCCAAGAAGCACAAAGGACTCCCATTAGATTCAACAAAAACCGACCATCAACAAGGCATATCATAGTCAAATTCACAAAACACTCAGGCAAGGAGAGAATCATGAAAGCAGCAAGGGAAAAAAAGTCCCTAACCTACAAGGGAAGACAGATCAGGTTTGCAGCAGACCTATCCACAGAAACTTGGCAGGCCAGAAAGGAGTGGCGGGATATATTCAGTGTGCTGAATCAGAAAAAATATGCAGCCAAGAAATTCTTTATCCAGCAAGGCTGTCATTCAAAATAGAAGGAGAGATAAAAAGTTTCCCAGGCAAACAAAAATGAAAGGGGTTTGTGACCACTAAACCAGCCCTGCAAGAAATTTTAAGGGGGACTCTCTGAGGGGAAAAAAAATGAAAAAAAAAAAAATATATATATATACCAAAAGCAACAAAGATTAGAAAGGACCAGAGAATACCACCAGAAACTCCAACTCTACAAGCATCATAATGGCAATAAATTCATATCTTTCAGTACTCACTCTAAATGTCAATGGACTCAAAAGACATAGGGTAACAGAATGGATAAAAAAAACAAGATCCATCTATATGCTGTTTACAAGAGACCCACTTTAGATCTAAAGACACCTTCAGATTGAAAATAAGGGGACGGAGAACCATCTATCATGCTAATGGTCAACAAAAGAAAGCCAGAGTAGCCATACTTATATCAGACAATCTAGACTTTAAAATAAAGACTGTATCAAGAGATGCAGAAGGGCATTATATCATAATCAAGGGGTCTATCCACCAAGAAGACCTAACAATTGTAAACATTAATGAGCCAAATGTGTGAGCACCCTAATATATAAATCAATTAATCACAAACAAAAAGAAACTCATCGATAGTAATACCATAATAGTAGGAGACTTCAACACCCCACTCACAGCAATGGACAGATCATCTAATCAAAAAACCAACAAGGAAACAATGGCTTTGAATGACACACTGGACCAGATGGACTTAACAGATATATTCAGAACATTTCATCCTAAAGCAGCAGAATATACATTCTTCTCCAGTGCACATGGAACGTTCTCCAGAATAGACCATATACTGGGACACAAATCAGCCCTAAGTAAGTACAAAAAGACTGAGATCATACCGCGCATATTTTCAGACCACAACGCTATGAAACTCAAAATCAACCACAAGTAAAAATTTGGAAAGGTAACAAATACTTGGAGACTGAAGAACATCCTACTAAAGAATGAATGGGCTAACCAAGAAGTTAAAGAGGAAATTAAAAAGTATATGTAAGTCAATGAAAATGATAACAACACAACCCAAAACCTCTGGGACACAGCAAAGGTGGTCATAAGAGGAAAGTATATAGCAATCCAGGCCTTCCTAAAGAAGGAAGAAAGATCTCAGATACACAACCTAACCTTACGCCTTAAAGAGCTGGAAAAAGAACAGCAAATAAAACCCCAAACCAGCAGAAAACAGGAAATAATAAAGATTAGAGCAGAAATTAATGCTATTGAAACCAAAAAACACAGTAGAACAGATCAATGAAACCAGAAGCTGGTTCTTTGAAAGAATTAGCAAAACTGATAAACCACTAGCCAGTTTGATCAAAAGAAAAAGGAAAGGACCCAAATAAATAAAATCAAGAATGAAAGAGGAGAGATTACAACCAACACAGCAGAAATAAAAACAATAATAACAGAATATTATGAGCAATTATATGCCAATAAAAAGGGCAATCTGGAAGAAATGGACAAATTCCTAGAAACATATACACTACCAAAACTGAAACAGGAAGAAATAGAAAATTTGAACAGACCCATAACCAGTAAGGAAATTGAATTAGTAATCAAAAATCTGCCAAAAAACAAGAGTCCAGGGCCAGATGGCTTTCCAGGGAAATTCTACCAAACATTTAAAACAGAGTTAACACCTATTCTCTTGAAGCTGTTCCATAAAATAGAAATAGAAGGAAAACTTCCAAACTCTTTCTATGAAGCCAGCATTACCTTGATTCCAAAACCAGACAGAGACCCCACTAAAAAGGAGAACCATGGACCAATTTCCCTGATGAACATGGATGAAAAAATCCTCAACAAGATACTAGCCAACAGGATCCAACAATACATTAAAAAAATTATTCACCACTACCAAGTGGGATTTATACCTGGGCTGCAGGGCTGGTTCAATATCCACAAAACAATTAATGTGATTCATCACATAATAAAAGAAAGGACAAGAACCACATGATCCTCTCAATAGATGCAGAGAAAGCATTTGACAAAATACAGCATCCTTTCTTAATAAAAATCCTGAAGAAAGTAGGGATAGAAGGAGCATACCTCGAGATCATAAAAGCCATATATGAACGGCCCATCGCTAATATCATCCTCAATAGGGAAAACCTGACAGCTCTCCCCCTAAGGTCAGGAACAAAACAGGGATGTTCACTCTCGCCACTGTTATTCAACATAGTATTAGAAGTCTTAGCCTCTGCAATCAGACAACACAAAGAAATAAAAGGCATCCAAATCAGCCAGGAGGAGGTCAAACTTTCACTCTTCGCAGATGACATGATACTCTATGTGGAAAACCCAAAAGAGTCCACCAAAAAACTGCTAGAATTGATTCATGAATTTAGCAAAGTTGCAGGATATAAAATCAATGCACAGAAATCGTTTGCATTCCTATACACCAACAATGAAGTGACAGAAAGAGAAATCAAGGAATTGATCCCATTTACAGTTGCACTAAAAACCGTAAATTACCTAGGAATAAATCTAACCAAAGAGGTTAATAATCTATACACTGAAAACTATAGAAAGCTTATGAAAGAAATTGAAGAAGACACAAAAAAAATGGAAAAATATTCCATGCTCCTGGATAGGAAGAACAAATATTGTTAAAATGTCGATACTACCCAAAGCAATCTACATATTCAATACAATCCCTATCAAAATAACACCAGCATCTTCACAGAGCTAGAACAAATAATCCTAAAGTTTGTATGGAACCAGAAAAGACCACGAATAGCCAAAGTGATCTTGAAAAAGAAAGCCAAAGCAGGAAGCATCATAATCCCAGACTTCAAACTATACTACAAAGCTGTAATCATCAAGACAGTATGGTACTGGCACAAGAACAGACACTCAGATCAATGGAACAGAATAGAGAACCCAGAAATGGACCCACAAACATATGGCCAACTAATCTTTGAGAAAGCAGGAAAGAATATCCAATGGAATAAAGACAGTCTCTTCAGCAAGTGGTGCTGGGAAAATTGGACAGCGACATGCAGAAGAATGAACCTGGACCACTCTCTTACACCATACACAAAAATAAACTCAAAATGGATGAAAGACCTAAATGTAAGACAGGAAGCCATCAAAATCCTCGAGGAGAAAGCAGGCAAAAACCTCTTTGATCCTGGCAACTTCTTACTCAACACGTCTCCAGAGGCAAGGGAAACAAAAGCAAAAATGAACTACTGGGACCTCATCAAAATAAAAAGCTTCTGCACAGCAAAGGAAACAGTCAGCAAAACTAAAAGGCAACTGACAGAATGGGAGAAGACATTTGCAAATGACATATCAGATAAAGGGTTAGTATCCAAAATCTACAAAGAACTTATCAAACTCAACACCCCAAAAAAAACAAATAATCCAGTGAAGAAATGGGCAAAAGACATGAATAGACACTTCTCCAAAGAAGACATCCAGATGGCCAACCAATACATGAAAAAATGCTCAACATCATTCATCATCAGGGAAATACAAATCAAAACCACAATGAGATACCACCTTACACCTGTCAGAATGGCTAACATTAACAATTCAGGCACCAACAGATGTTGGCGAGGATGCGGAGAAAGAGGATCCCTTTTGCATTGTTGGTGGGAATGCAAGCTGGCGCAGCCACTCTGGAAAACAGTATGGAGGTTCCTCAGAAAACTAAAAATAGAACTAACCTATGACCCAGCAATTGCACTACTAGGTATTTTATCCAAGGGATACAGGTGTGATATTTCGAAGGGACACATGAACCCCAATGTTTATAGCAGCACTATCAACAATAGCCAAAGTATGGAAAGAGCCCAAATGTCCATTGATAGATAAATGGATAAAGAAGATGTGGTATATATTTACATACAAGGGAGTATTACTCAGCAATAAAAAAAGAATGAAGTCTTGCCATTTGCAACTACGTGGATGGAGCGGGAAGGTATTATGCTAAGTGAAATTAGTCAGAGAAAGACAAAAATCATATGACTTCACTCGTATGAGGACTTTAAGAGAAAAAAACAGATGAACATAAGGGAAGGGAAACAAAAATAATATAAAACCAGGGAGGGGGACAAAACAGAAGAGACTCATAAATATGGAGAACAAACAGAGGGTTACTAGAGGGGGTGTGGGAGGGGGGATTGGCTAAATGGGTAAGGGGCACTAAGGAATCTACTCCTGAAATCATTGTTGTACTATATGCTAACTAATTTGGATGTAAAATTTAAAAAAATAAAAAATAAAACAAGTTTAAAAAAAGAGGGAACCAGTTCTCTATACATGAAATTTCCTGGTCATATTAGTATACAGAGAGATTTTTAACCAAGTGGGGCTTTTTGTTTGTTTTTAATGAAGTAGAAACTTATTTTAAAAGGGGAAGAAACATCACGAAGCCCTTTGTGGGCTTTACTTGTCTCTGATACCAAAGGTCGTCTATCTTCCTACATTCAATCTGTGGACTGAGAACTGTGTTCCACTTTTTGCAGTGAAGTGGCCTTTGCCACAGTTGTCCCCAAAATATCAGCAATGCAAGTAAATGCTAGCAAAATAACTGTCTTCCTCATTGGATAAAATTCTGCCTGCTCTTTTCTCTCCTTTCTCCCTGACACAAGTCAGCTGCTAGCATAAGAAAAAAAATTCTGAATTTCCTAAACATGTGACACATTTAGAAGTCTCCTGAACCCTCATGTACTGTTGAAATGTTGAGGTTTTTCTACCACAGTGTCTTAACCCATCTCCCTACTGTCCAGCCATCCTCAAAAGTAACTCATTATTTCACTGCCTGCCTCGAACATTTTAAAGAGTACCTCATGTTCCACAGGGTGAATTCGAGCTCCTCATCCTGGCATTCAAAGCCCTCCATCCGACCTTATCTCCTACTAGAGCCCTAAAGGAACGTGTATTTCAAGCCAGAAAGATCTTCTCATTGCCCCTATTAAATATCTTACATACTCCTGATCATCTCCACTCCTGCCATGTCTTTTCCTTCCCACTATACAGTGTTTCCATTTAAAAAAACAACTAGCTCAAGTCTTCCTTCTTCATAATGGAAGTGCACTTAGTTCAGTGAACTCTGTCTCCCTGTTACCCCTACAGAACCTATTTGCTCTGTTTCCTTCATTTGTCATGTTGTTTTACGACAGGCCTTGTATTTTTAACTTGTTTTTCTATTCCACTTATGTACATATTTACCTTTTCACGTTGGATGCTTGACTTTGAGGGCAAGGATCATATTTACCGTTAGATTAGCACACAGTGGACTCGCAATAAATATTTACTAATTTTAACTGATTGACAGTTAAAAAAGAACAACCCTTGCTTTCATCTTTCCCCTTAAGCTTCCCTACTTGCTTCTATCATGAATCATTCCAGTTCCAAAAGGCCAACATTTTCTTTCTGGTTCGAACTTGTCTGGAATTCCAGGTTTTAGCCCTGGAAGGAAAAGACAGCAAAGCTCTGAGGAGTAGTAGGATCACTCTCTCTACGGTTGCTACCTTTCTTTTCATGGTGAAAAGAGTTCTCCCCCATTAGCATGCTGCTGCCTCTTAAGCACTCTAACTCAAGGGGAATAAACAAAAAAGCTCTTCTCTTGGGTCACCTTAGCATCAAATGGACAGGTTTTATTAATTACTAGGGGAGGCCAAAAGGAAAACAAAAACAAAAAAATGTAAAAGACATACATATTATACATACTTATTTAAAAGACATATATAGGCGGTGCCTGGGTGGCTCAGTCGGTTAGGTATCAGCCTCTTGATTTTGGCCCAAGTCTTGACCTCACAATTGTGATCTCACACCCAGCACAGAGCCTGCTTAAGATTCTCTCTCTCCCTTTCCCTTTGCCCCTCCCCTGTTCTCTCTCTCTCTCTCTCTAAAAAAAAAAAAAGACATATTGTATATTATGTATACATATTTATATATATTATAAATTAAAAAAATAATTTTTTAACATTTATTTATTGTTGAGACAGAGAGACCTAGCATGAGCAGGGAGGGGAGGAGCAGAGAGAGGAAGACACTGACTCTGAAGCAGGCTCCAGGCTCTGAGCTGTTAGCACAAAGCCCGACACGGGACTTGAACTCGTGAACTGCGAGACCATGACCTGAGCTGAAGTTGGATGCTTAACCAAATGAGGCACCCAGATGCCCAATTATAATTTTGAATCATTCTAACGTTAGCTCAATCCCAAGGTGCTCCAGACCTGTCCTATTCCACAAGGCATCCAAGGTAATTGTGCCTGATAAGCATGTCTTTCAAAGAGGAAACCAGGAAGAGGAGACGGAGGGGCCCTAGATGGGTGGTTTGAGTAGTAGGGTTGAACTTGAAATCTCTTTCTCTCTTCCCTTCTTCCCACAACCCTCCTCCGCATCTGTCAATCTTGCTTATGAAATGATAATCAATAGTATTTGCTAAACACTTTCCATTTGATAACTGTTTTACCTAGATTATCTCATTCAGTCCTCACATTAACTTTATGAGGTAGGTACTGTTATTATCCTGGGCAAAGAGAGAATATAGGACATATAGTCAATGAATGAGTAGTGGGTTGTAAAATGTCACTCTTCCACTTTAGATATTTGAGGAACAGGAAACAAAAACCCAAATGTTTATTCCTAAAAATTTTGCTGTCTTTGTTTGGGGATAGAGTGTAGACACTATTGATTCATATCTCCAAGACCATAGCTTCACCCTTTCAGTCTCATACAATAACTATATCTTAATACAGTGCAACAGTTGTTATGCTTAACATAGTAACACAAGGGTCCATTCTTTATGGTTCTTTTCTACTAGCCCAATAGCCTCAATACATTTCTTCACATAATATAATTACGCTCGTTCTCCCTGTCTACAACTATTCCACTCCACTGTCCTTAACTCAAGATGAAACATCACAAGCCTTTCTTTGCCTTCTTCCTGAAGTGCCTGCATTGGCCATAAAATTGTTCAAATGGATCACATATGTGATCTTGATAAAATCCTTTTGCCTTTTGGGGCCTCCGTTTCCTCTTCTGTAGGTAAGTGGGTCTAACCAGATCAACTCTAAGGTCCCTTCCAACTCTAACATTCTCTGCTACCAAAAGAGAGAGACATTAGGCTAAAAGGTAGACTGGGGCCTTACTGTGGAGGACTTTGCTGGATTATGGGTCCACTTAATCTCATAGACAATAGGGAGCCACTGAAGGATGGTGAACAGGGAAATGATGTGATTGGAACTGATTAACCATGATGTTTAGGAATAGAGAGTAAAGGGGAGAATTCATGAGGCTTGAAGAGGAGAGATGGGTAATATCATGGGAAGGCAAGAGCTTTTCCAGGCTTGGCAGTCAGTTGGACACAGGGAATAAGGAATGACTGGGGAGTCAAAGTTGCTGAAATAGGGAGGTAGAGAGGAGGTTTAAAGGTTAACATAATGAGTTCTATTTTGGACATACTCTATAACTCAACACTTTCACTCCAAGGCATAAACGCAAAGAAATTCTCAGACCTATATAACAGAATACATGTGGAAGAATGTTTGTTCAAATACTGCTCACATAACAATAACCTAGAAATAATTAGAATGCCCATAAACAGAAAAGTAGATAAATAAATTATGGTATATTCATGCCATGGAATATTAGGTGGTAGCAAAAACAGATGAACTGCAATGACACACTAAAATTTAGATAAAAAATAGCAATATAATATAAATTAAAAAGTAAGTCTCATATTCAGCATGGTATTTTACTAATAAATCAAAAGACAACCAACATAAACATATGTAATTATATATGTAATACATACAATCACACATATAATCCTTTTAAGGAACACATGTTTGCTGTGTATGTTGTTTTTGTTTTTGCTTTTTAATTGACAGACAATATTATCATTTCAGGTGTACAACACAGTGATTCAACATTTATATATCTTACAAAGTGATCACCACAATAAATCTAGCTACCATCTGTCACCATACAAAGTTGTTATAATATTATTAACTATATTCCCTGTGCTGAAGATTGCATCCACATATTTATTTTATAACTGGAAGTTTGCACCTTTTAATCCTCTTTTCCACCCATCCTCCTCCCCTATGGCAACCACCAGATTACTCTCTATATCTAAGAGTCTGTTTTTGTTTGGTTTTACTTTACTATAGCCTAATACCATCCATATTGTTGCAAATGGCAAGATTTCGTTTTTTATGGCTGAATAATATTCCATTGTGTGTATATGTGTGTGTGTAAGTATATATACATATATATCACATCTTCTCTATCCATTCATCTATGAATAAACATAGGTTGTTTCAATATCTTTACTATTGTAATGTTACATTGAGCATAGGCGTTCCTGTATCTTTTCAAATTAGTGCTTTTGGTTTCTTTCTTTTTTTTTTTTTTTAACGTTTATTTATTTTTTGAGACAGAGAGAGACAGAGCATGAACAGGGGAGGGGCAGAGAGAGAGAGAGGGAGACACAGAATCCGAAACAGGCTCCAGGCTCTGAGCTGTCAGCACAGAGCCCGACATGGGGCTCGAACTCACGGCCCATGAGATCATGACCTGAGCCGAAGTCGGACACTTAACCGACCAAGCCACCCAGGCGCCCCTGGTTTCTTTATATAAATGCCCAGAAGTAGAATTGCTGGATTGTGTGATAGTTCTGTGTTTAATTTTCCTAGGAAACTCCATACTGTTTTCCACAGTGGCTGCACCAGTATACATTCCTACCAATAGTGCACAGGATTCCCTTTTCTCCACATCCTCATCAACACTTGTTATTTCTTGTCTTTTTGATACTAGCTTTTCTGACAGGTGTGAGATGATATCTCACTGTGGTTTGGATTTACATTTCCCTGATGATTAGTGATATTGAGCTTCCTTTCATGTGTCTGTTGGCCATCTGTATGTCTTTTTTGGTAAAATGTCAATTCAGTTCCACTGCTCATTTTTTAATAGGATTATCTGTGTTTTTTTATATTGAGCTGTGTGAATTCTTTATATATTTTGTATATTAAGCCCTTATCAGTGATATCATTTGCAAATGTTTCCTCCCATTCAGCAGGTTGCCTTTTGTTTTGTTGATGGTTTTAAGTTATTGATACAGTAACACAATGTAAAAAGAAACCAAAGGAATGATAAATAGAATTCAGAATGATGCTTACCTTGGATGCAGAAGGCATTGGGATGCAATGAGAAAAACATATAGATATAGACTATTGTCAAGGAGCTAGTTTTTGTGTTGGATTTTCAGGTATTTATTATATTGTTTAGGGGCGCCTGGGTGGCGCAGTCGGTTAAGCGTCCGACTTCAGCCAGGTCACGATCTCGCGGTCCGTGAGTTCCAGCCCCGCGTCAGGCTCTGGGCTGATGGCTCGGAGCCTGGAGCCTGTTTCCGATTCTGTGTCTCCCTCTCTCTCTGCCCCTCCCCCGTTCATGCTCTGTTCTCTCTGTCCCAAAAAAATAAATAAAAACGTTGAAAAAAAATTAAAAAAAAAATCAAATAAACGAATACATAAATTATCATAAGAACAAAATGTATTAAACATAACTGATTGTGGGGCACCTGGGCGGCTCAGTTGGTTAAGTATCCAACGTCAGCTCAGGTCATGATCTCGTGGTTAGTGGGTTCGAGCCCCACATCAAGCTCTGTGCTGACAGTTCAGAGCCTGGAGCCTGCTTTGGATTCTATGTCTCCCTCTCTCTTTGCCCCTCCACTGCTCATGCTCTGTCTCTCTCTCTCTAAAAAATAAATAAACATTAAAAAAAAAAAAACAAACAATAACCATAACTGATCGCTCTAAACACAGATCTCAAAGAATATTACTGGGGTTTAAAAAAAATACAACAGAAGAGGATAAAAGCAGATTGGTAGAGAAAGAAAAGAAAAGAAAAACATCTTTGAAGTGACTGCTACATTAGAAAAAATGAAAAATAGGGATAAAGTATGATTTTTTTTAAAAAAATTTTAATGTTTATTTATTTTTGACAGAGAGAGAGAGAGAGAGAGAGAGAGAGAGACAGAGCATGAGTGGGGGAGGGGCAGAGAGAAAGGGAGACACAGAATCCGAAGCAGAGTGCAGGCTCTGAGCTGTCAGCACAGAGCCCCACGCGGGGCTCGAACTCACAGACTATGAGATCATGACCGGAGCCAAAGTCAGACGCTCAACCGACTGCGCCACCCAGGCACCCCAGGGATAAAGTATGATTAAAGCATGTTAAGACAGGGGTGCCTGGGTGGCGCAGTCGGTTAAGCGTCCGACTTCAGCCAGGTCACGATCTCGCGGTCCGGGAGTTCGAGCCCCGCGTCAGGCTCTGGGCGGATGGCTCGCAGCCTGGAGCCTGTTTCAGATTCTGTGTCTCCCTCTCTCTCTGACCCTCCCCCATTCACGCTCTGTCTCTCTCTGTCTCAAAAATAAATAAACGTTAAAAAAAAAATTAAAAAAAAAAAAAAGCATGTTAAGACATGAGGAACAGGCTAGAGAGAAAGAATAGAAGAACACAGATATAAAAATGATATAAAGAAGATATGCAAAGGAGATTCAACTTCTTGGAAAATAGAGATATGATAGAAATGATATTTAAAGATATAATGAAAGAAACGCTTACTAAAATAAAGACATCAATTTGCAGATCAAAAAGATACACCAATATTTGGGAAAAAATGTTATAGAAAGATGAACTAATATAAAAAAAATAAAGATGAACTAAGATATACCTGCAGAGACTAATGTTCAAGTATAAAGAACTAATTTATATGAGAATCCAAGCAAAAAGGTAGGTTACTTAAAAGGAGGAAAGAATGACTTCAGAAATCCCCACAGTGACATTCAAATGCTTGAAGATAGTGGTGTATGACTACACAGCTAGGAGAACATGAAAGCATGACCCCAAACTTCATGTCCAGGTGTGGCAGTCAAAGGCTGCTGGTTATTCCTCCATATCCATTTTCTTTCTTCTTAACACAAAGAACCCAGATTTTGAGCCAGACACCTGCAATCAGCTAAAAGACTACATACCCCATAGCCATGTAATTGATTTTTTTTTCCAGTGAAATATAAGTAGAAATGTGTGCCACTCAGAGAAGTCTCCTTAAGGGTGGGATTCTGTCCTTCTAGATTCATTCCTTCACCTTGCTGCCTGAAATGTGGATATGATGGCTAACAGTCAAGCAGCCTTTTTGGACCATGAGGATCATTCTTTATGAAATGGTAGAACAATGAGCTGGCAAGACTGCAAATTCCTGATGAATTCATGTATACATCATGCCTACTCTGGCCTATTACGTGATAAAGCGATAAACTTCCAACGTGTATGTGTGTTGGGGGAGAAAGATTCTTTATATTCAGTCAAACTTAACTAAATGATTATGCCAGGCAGCTGTCCTTCAGATATAAAGAAAAGGGACAGGACTTTTCAACCTCGGGAAGAAAATTAGATGATGAAACTCAGCCAACAAAAATTAAATCAAAATAATATATAAATAAGGAACATGGAAGCCATTGTAAAATGATTAATGATGAAATTTTAATTCACTTAAATACAAAACTAAGCTTAAATAACTGTGGGAACTATGGTTACTGGACAGAATGTAAATGATAACACAAAAATCAAAAGTCTGGTAAAAGAGTAAATGTGCTGATTTTCTCATCTTGCATCACATGGGATCCATAGACATAGTCTAAAATGAAAATTAAAAAAAAACTTTGACATAATGATTCCAACCTCTTAGTGTTTTTCGTAAATTTTTAAAAAGAATTAGGAACTAATAACTTTCATAGTGAAGAAACTTTTTTTTTTGACATTTATTCATTTTTGAAAGGCAGAGAGAGACAGAGTGCGAATGGGGGAGGGGCAGAGAGAGAGGGAGACACAGAAACAGAAGCAGGCTCCAGGCTCTGAGCTATCAGCACAGAGCCCGACACGGAGCACAAGACCATGACTTGAGCCAGAGACAGCCACTTAACCGACTGAGCCACCCAGGCGCCCCCATAGTGAAGAAACTTTTATCTAAAGTTCAGCAATTCGTACAGTTTCACTTCAATTTTCTCTACCTTCACTAAATGAAAGTATAAAGTTATCTTTTGTTTAAAATAGCACATAGAGTATGATTCCCATTTCTGTCCACCAATCTCTTTGTCACTGTACCTATATTTGTCTATCCACCTACCTACTATCTTTCTGTCTATATCTTAGTTGCATATTGAATGCTTTGAAAGATGTTCAACAAATGTCATTTGTTGTAGGTTTAAATGGTAGAATTTATTTTTGTTTATGTACTTTAATAAGCATATGTATTAATTTATTAAATGTTTACTTATTTTTTTTTTTTTAAATGTAAATTTTGATCTTTTTTTTTTTTTTTTTAAATATTTTTTTTTCAACGTTTTTATTTATTTTTGGGACAGAGAGAGACAGAGCATGGGGGAGGGGCAGAGACAGAGGGAGACACAGAATCGGAAACAGGCTCCAGGCTCCGAGCCATCCGCCCAGAGCCCGACGCGGGGCTCGAACTCCCGGACCGCGAGATCGTGACCTGGCTGAAGTCGGACGCTTAACCGACTGCGCCACCCAGGCGCCCCAATGTTTACTTATTTTTGAAAGAGAGAGAGAAAGAGAGAGACAGACAGTGCATGAGTGGGGGAGGGGCAGTGAGAAAGGGAGACACAGAATCTGAAGCAGGCTCCAGGCTCTGAGCTGTCAGCACAGAGCCTGATGTGGGGCTCGAATCCATGAACTGTGAGATCATGACCTGAGGAGAAGTCAGATGCTTAACTGACTGAGCCACCCAGGTGCCCCAGCATCATGTATTAATTTGATAAAATATATCAACTCGGTAAAAACCAAGGGTTTTGTTTTTGTTTTTGTTTTTTTTCTAACAAAGGAATTGTCTCACTTTGTCCTGGAAAAAAATTTTATAACTATGCAAAAATGAAAATGAATGTCTGCCCCTATATCCGGGCACTAACAGAACTTATTTTCAGGTGTTTAATTTTATTATAATTATAAACAGAGGTAGTAACTGTTTGTGACTTTGGAATAAAAAGTCGAGATGCTGTACATCTTCCTGAAGGCAATGCTTTACAATTGTTCTAATTTTATTTTTGTCAAAAGGAATTTTTAACCCCACAAGAAAATGTATTTGAAAATACAGTAGGTAGGGAATGTTTTATCCTCATTTCATAGATGGGCAAACAGCATCCAAGGTAACAGGCCTAAACAGTGGCAGAGCTGGGATTAGAACTAAAACGTACTAATTTCCAGAACAGATGTTCCCAGAGAAAGACAGTTATTGTTATTTTCCCCTTGTTGAATACAACTGGTTTTCATGGCAATAAGGTAACCAACAGATACCCAACAGACCCATTGGCTCATAGAATTTTCAACCTGCAAAAGACCTTGGAGATGGTCTGACGTGAGGAGTCTGCAGAGGTCCTCACCAGCCTCCTCTCCAGGCCCAACCTGGAGCCCAGCTGATGTGTCTCTGGACTCCCATTCCAGCCCTCATCAGTTTTTTTCCTTACCTGATTTACGTATTAATGATCCACATAAGATTCCCTTTGAAGAAGAGGCATGATTTCTACAAATAGGTTTAAAACCTCTGATAGACTAATCTTACAGAAATAGAGAGGTGATTTGATATAATCATTGCAAAGTGAGGAAATTTCAAGAAGTACCAACCAATTCATAGGAGAATGAGCAATCTTGGACCAAGCTTATTTTGAGACTGTCTGATATCATTCCATTTTAGGAGCAGCTGTTTTTCTGAATTCACACTTCTCTGTTTTTTCCAAACCACTAGATAACTAACCCAAGTGTACAGGCTGTACAGGTTTTATGTGGTCAAGAAACTGTAGATTAGATGCATGAACAAGAATCAGAGAAAAAGGGGCGCCTGGGTGGCGCAGTCGGTTAAGCGTCCGACTTCAGCCAGGTCACGATCTCGCGGTCCGTGAGTTCGAGTCCCGTGTCAGGCTCTGGGCTGATGGCTCGGAGCCTGGAGCCTGTTTCCGATTCTGTGTCTCCCTCTCTCTGCCCCTCCCCCGTTCATGCTCTGTCTCTCTCTGTCCCAAAAATAAATAAAAAAACGTTGAAAAAAAAAAAATTAAAAAAAAAAAAAAAAAAAAGAATCAGAGAAAAATGTCAAGTGCCCTGCCTTATAATGTTTCATGTTCCAACTGAAAATTATCTAACCAAAAGCAGCTGTCTGCAGTTAAAACTGTGGATCCATTTTATGTATGTAAGTATGTAAGTCTTTTTTATTTAATTAAATTTATTTATTTATTTATTTATTTATTTATTTATTTATTTAGAGAAAGCATGTGAGTGGGGAAGGGGAATAGAGAGAGAGAATCCCAAGTAGGCTCTGCCCTATCATCACAGAGCCCAAAGCAGGGCTCAGTCTCACCAACCATGACATCATGACCTGAGCCAAAATCAAGAATCAGGAGCTCAACTGACTGAGCCACCCAGGCACCACTGGATCCATTTTAAAGGTAGCAGAGGGGCCCCTCAGTGGCTCAGTTGCTTAAGCATCTGACTTTGGCTCAGGTCATGATCTCACAATTCGTGGGTTCAAGCCCCATGTCAGGTTCTGCACTGACAGCTCAGAGCCTGGAGCCTGCTTTGGATTCTGTGTCTCCATCTGTCTCTCTCTCAAAAACAAATAAACAAACATTAAAAAAATACTTTAAAGGTAGCAGAAATGTTCTTTATTAGATACAAATATTACTATGCTTCTGAGGTTGATGAAGTCAATTAAATGGAAGATGTAAGTAATTTAATACTTTACATGTATCAAGTGCTTTACAGATTATAATCAGTAAAACAGCATTTACTGGTGCAGGGTTTAGAATGAGATGTACCCAGCCTCAGACCCATTTCACCACTTAGCAGCTGGGAAACCCCCACACAAGCCTACTTACCTTAACTGATGCTCCATTTTACCCTCTGTGAAATAGGACTTCTGTGAGAATTAAGTGTAATGATACATATTAAGTGCTTAGTTCCTCCTCAAGTAATCTTAATTTCCTTTCCTCTGTTTTCCTGGAAAGTTAAGCATAATGACATTTTTATTAATTGGACCCTATTTTAAATACACAGGAGTACAAGCTATAATATATGATAAACTATTTTTTAATAAAGAATAATTCTGTGGGAATACAAGCTGGTGCAGCCACTCTGGAAAACAGTATGGAGGTTCCTCATAAAACTAAAAATAGAACTACTCTACGACCCAGCAATTGCACTACTAGGATTTTTCCAAGGGATACAGGTGTGATGTTTCGAAGGGACACATGCACCCCAGTGTTTATAGCAGCACTATTGATAATAGCCAAAGTATGGAAAGAGCCCAAATGTCTATCAATGGATGAATGGATAAAGAAGATGTGGTATACATATACAATGGAGTATTACTCGGCAATCATAAAGAATGAAATCTTGCCATTTGCAACTACGTGGATGGAACTAGAGGGTATTACGCTAAGTGAAATTAGTCAGTCACAGAAAGACAAAAATCACATGACTTCATTCATATGAGGACTTTAAGAGACAAAACAGATGAACATAAGGGAAGGGAAACAAAAATAATATAAAGCCAGGGAGGGGGACAAAACATAAGAGACTCTTAAATACAGAGAACAAACAGAGGTTACTGGAGGGGGTGTGGGAGGGGGGATGGGATAAATGGGTAAGGGACACTAAGGAATCTACTCCTGAAATCATTGTTGCACCAAATGCTAACTAATTTGGATGTAAATTTTTTAAAAATTAAATTAAAAAAAATTTTTTAAAAAGAATAATTCTGCAATCAGCATCATAACCAGTAGTCAGTATATTGCAGTGAAAAGAACACTGAGTCAACAATCAGAAAATGTCAAATTCTCATGTCCATTCTGCCACTTTTAGATTGAACCATATGAAATGACTATTTTTATAGGTCACCAGTAGTTGAATAGATTTGTGGTGCTGAACAAACAATAGTCTCTGAGATTTTGTTTCCTCATCAAATGAATTTAGATAACTACATTTATTCACTGATTATACATCTGTCACATACATATTGTATGGTAGGCATTGTTTTATATGATGATGACATAGTGAGGAACATGACAATGTCCCTTTCCTTGTGCAGCTCTATTCAATAAGGGAGACATGTAACAAACCAGCAAATAAGCTTATAAACAGTACAAATTTCTGAGGTAGTGATAAAATATTTAGTTAACTAGGTGATATCTAAGGTTTGCTTCCACTTGAAAGCATTTTTTGGAATAAATTATATTTTTTGTACTGAATTAATTTAATGTAAGATACATCTGAAAATAAATTTGAGCTTCTTAAAAACAGAAAGAAGTGGAGGCACCTGGGTGGCTCAGTCAGTTAAGCGACGGATCCTGATTTGGGGTCAGGTCATGATCTCACGGTTCCTGAGTTCAAGCCCCACATCAGGCTCTGTGCTGACAGCACACAGACTGCTTAGGATTCTCTCTCCCTTTCTTTTTGCCCCTTCCCCCGCTCATGTGTTCTCTCTCTCTCTCTCTCTCTCTCTCTCAGAATAAATAAATAAACCTAAAAAATAGAAGGATGCACTTTCACTGTAGGAAATCTGAAAGGGAATCTTTAGGAAATCTCAAATAAAAGGATTAAGGGATTATATTAGGAAATAGGTTTGGCCACATGTAATAGTCAGAAATACCAAATAGTAGTAGCTTAAAAAATAAGAGGTTTATTTTTCTCATGAATCAGGAAGTCCAAATCCAGTTTCTCCAAAGCTAGCATGTCACCACATGCTTGCAGGGCAGGCTGCCCTTAGCCATCTTTATCAGAGGCTTTCTTCCTCGTGCTTGTTGTTTCATAGTTACAAGATGGCACATGGAAACTCCTCCTGCTACACTGTACCGACACTGTACCATGTTGCAGGCAGAAAGAAGATAAAGGTCAAAAGGTAAAGCATAACTGCCAGCGTACTTTGCCTCCTTTTAAAGTTCTCCCAGAAGCTTCATCTGGCAAGTCCTGTTTACAGCTCACTAGCAAGGACTGGACCATCCCTAACGTTTTCAGCTGGGCACATGACTACACTAAACAAAATCAGGATTATGTTAATAAAGAGCAGAACTTGAGTAAATACTGGCTAGGGAACTACCTATCTCTACCAGAGGGATATACCAAGCTTCCCTAAGAAATATGATTTTGAACATCTGTGAAACAAACATTTACCAGGGAAAATCATTACTAAAAGAAAATTTTGACATGAATCTCCTTATGTAGCAAATACTATTTGGCATACAAATGATCTCCAATTCCCTTCTCCAAACTCTTCCTCTCATGAATCTGTTTGGTTAAGTTCTACTTTTTATTATCTACTGAAGTTAAACTCACCTGTCATATCAACACCAGGGTTTGGTTTGAATAAATATGCAAACAATCCATGTATCTGAAATGATTTTCTATTTTCTTCCTTCCACACAAGATTTAAGAAGACTTGTAAACAAACAAACCAAATGATAAAATTAATAGCTAAGGGGGTTATGTCTGAAGAGAAGAGCATGAAAACAAAATCCAAGGGGATAGGCATACAAGGATGCAGAAGTCCCTGGGATTATCAGAGGGTTTCACAAGTGTGGGTCTCCCTTACTATCTGAATTCTGGCAATCTAAATACGTGTATAAAATCTGCTTTGGAAAGTCTACAAAAATTCACTATCCAAAAAAAAAATCAGCTGTAATGAATATATGAGGGTACATCAAGTAAAATGTTGTCAGTAAATGATGAGTGGTTCCTTTGGGCATCTCTTACCCTGGTGTTTAGAGAAGCTCTGGAACAGAAAGTGAGAGATACAGGCGCACAGGCCCGGTGCAAGGTGCCGTAAAGGTCACATCTGCATGGGACTGTGGAAGCCATAGAATTGGTCTCTGTAGCAGTGGCTAGAGGAAGATGTGAGGTTGTGATGTGGTGCTCAAGAAGCCATCAGTTCAGCATCCAGCCCTTCTGAACCAGACTTTCTTGGGTTGAAGGCTGGGAATACACATTGTTAACAGGTTCCCAGGTAATTCTTTTTTTTTTTTTTTTCAACGTTTATTTATTTTTGGGACAGAGAGAGACAGAGCATGAACGGGCGAGGGGCAGAGAGAGAGGGAGACACAGAATCGGAAACAGGCTCCAGGCTCTGAGCCATCAGCCCAGAGCCCGACGCGGGGCTCGAACTCACGGACCGCGAGATCGTGACCTGGCTGAAGTCGGACGCTTAACCGACTGCGCCACCCAGGCGCCCCCTTTATTTTTATTTTTTTTTATTTTTTTTATTTTTTTTTTTTCTTTTCAGGTAATTCTTATAGATACTGAAGTTTTAAGACCCACAGCTCTAGATTGGTGTTTCTCAAATGCTAGTCCACAGACCTGCTACAACAGAGTCCCTTTGGGAGTTTAAAAAAATAAGGAATCAATGGCAGAAAATTCAAAATCATGTTTTCTAGTAAAACAAAACAAAACAAAAAACAAACTTAAGAGTGTGGGCATTTGGCAAAAACACTTAAGGAAGGGTCCAAATATTTTAAGAATGAGTCAGGTAGACCAAATGACTTTCTTCTAACTAATGGAATACAGTAAAGATGATGTGATGTCACATCCAAGATTAGACTACAGAAAGATTGCAGTTTCTGTTTTGCTTGCCCACTCTTGTTCTCCCTTGTTGCTTGTTCTGAGGGAAGCCTGTTGCCATGTTGTGAGCTGCTTGTGGAAAGGTTCATGGAGCGAGGAACTGAGGAAGGCCTCTGGCCAACATCCAGTGAGGAACTGAGGCCCTCAGGCCAACAACAAAACCGAATCCTGCCAATAACCTGTGAGTGAACATGGAAGTCAACAGCCCAGCTGACACCTTGAATGGGACCTTGTAAGAGACCTTGAGACCCAGGCACTCAGCTAAGCTGCACCCAGATTCCTGATCTACAGAAACGATAAAATAAGTGTTTGTTGTTTTAAGCATCTAATGTGGGGAATAATTTGTTAGACAGCAAACGATAATTAATACAGGAATGCTTCAGGCAAAAATATTTACCCATTTTGGGGCACCTGGGTGGCTCAGTCGGTTGAGCTTCCGACTTCGGCTCTGTCATGATCTCATGGTTCGTGAGTTTGAGAGCACAGAGCCTGCTTTGGATCCTCTGTCTCCCTCTCTCTCTCTGCCCCTCCCCTACTCACACTCTCACTCTCAAAAATAAACAAAACATTTAAAAAAAAAATCTTTACCAGTTTTTAACATTTTGGGATATAGAAGAATATGTCTTGGTCACATGGGATTTTCTTTCATGAAAATGAAAGAAACACCTTATTCCTTATATTGCCAATAAATAAAAAGCACATAATTGTTGGGGAGAAACATTTTCTCTCTAGCCTTTAAAGGTTCTTCCAGTTGGTCTAAGAATTAAATTGACATAAGAAAGATTAACGGGAGAAAAACTAACTTAATTTCATGCATATGGAAAGTGCACATACATGAGAGGTTCAAAAACAGAATGGCAAAATTAGGTATATATGCCTTTCTGAGCTAAGGAATAGGATAGGGACCTGGGGCATCAAAGGGGAGGAGGACGATTCACAGGGCAATAAGGGGTAGATGTTTGGTAGTTTGTCCTGCCATACAGATGGGTCAATCAGATAAAATTTATTTCTTATTCTGGAAAAGGCACCCAACTTAGATTCTTCTAGGTAGTTAAGGGAGGGGCAAAAGTTTCTCTTGATTGTCTTGATTGCCTTCAGCTCAAAACAGTCTGCATGTCAAAGTGGCACATTTTGGTGAGACCTGTTCCTGAATCACCTCACTGTGCAATACTAAGTCTGACAAGTTAGGTTTCAAGTTAGCCAGAGAGCAAATGTCAACCCCCAACACAGAACAGGTGCTTATTAAATACCAGCAGAACTGAATTGATAAGCCGGAGTGAATGACTTGGATAGAAGGATAGAAAAAGAGATTCCACTTGATTCAATAGATCAGTGGTTCTCAAACCTTAGCATGAATCAGAATCACTTAAAGGGTTTATTAAACCACAGAATGCTGGGGCCCATCTTCATAGTTTCTCATTTGGTGGTAAGTCTAAGGTGACAACAAAGAATTTGCATTTCTAAGGAGTTCCCACGTGATACTGATACTGCTGGTTCAGGGGCACTTTAAAAACCACTGCAACAGGCAATGGTTCTACAGTTTCCTGTTGTGGGGGAGTGACTTGAGAATAGTGCTTTCAGATGACTCAAACTGAAGGGAACAAACTTGAAGCAATTGTGAGGCTCCTGCCAAAATAATTAGGTGGTGGTACTGGGGAGCAAGGAACTTTGCAGCCAAGGGAAATAAAAAAGGAAACACTGAAAAAGTTTGCTGCCTTTATCAATCCTCCTCCAAATATCATAGTTTAAATAGTTGCTCTAGCCACAGAGGGAGAAAATCAAATTACTATCATTCTTAATAAAAGAGCCACACAGCTATGTTTGTTGGGTGTCAGTGAGAGACATGAAGTACCATACAGCATGGGTCCTACAAGCTAGTGCTCTGAGCAATATTTACTGCTATAATTAACTCCTATATCAATTCTATTTACCCGATAAAATTGTCTTTGGCTTCCATATGGCCCTGGTTTCCTCCAGGATCATCAGCTGGAGGTTCTGAAAGCCATTCAAACCCTTCAGATTTGTGCCTGATCTGATTTACACTGTTTCGGAACACTGGGTGCAATTTCCCCTACTGGCATCCATTATCTCTATTTCCAAGTTGAAAATAATTCACGCAGTGAAAAAAGTACCTGATTGTATTTATTCATGGACTGTTTTTGAAATGCAATTATTTCCTTGATGTTCTAGAGGCAGTGGTGTCAATAGAGCGCTTTCCAAATGCATGGGGTTGCCAATTTCCAGGTTTCTGGCATCTGTCAGCAGATGTCATAAGCAATGGTGGTGGGGCAATAAACAAAGAAGTCCTTCTTTTCATCTACACCTTGGCACACTCTCCTGAAAACTTGGTTACCTTTGCATTTGCATTATAATTCTTTGTAAAAGGTTCAAGAGTTCAACAGTGGCTCAAACAATGTCTAAGTGACCATTTCAGATGCTGGCTTATTTTCCTTAGTTAGGACATTGGCTACCTTCCAGCAATTTCTAATATCAAAACAATGCCTCTAGGACTGACAACATCAAAGCACTGTCCAAAGACATCTATGGCTGATTTACAGGGTATGGAAAAAAACAAAACATCTTGAGGGTTGTGAGGATGAAAATTTACCCCCAGGGGAGTTTCCAGAATAGCAGTGAGAGAGACATTTGTGAACAAGCAAGTAAAACGGATTGGTATCAATAAAATGTCAGAGCCCAAATAAAGCATCCCAAATGGAAAATCACACATATAAATATTTTAAAAATGCAATGAACATAATTAAGTTAATTTCTTGTGTTATCAATAGTTGTTTCTATAACAGAAATGACTGGTCCTGGACCTGGAACCTGAGGAAAAACAGAAGGAATCCTCCTCTGTCTCCTTCCCTGATTTATTTGTTAAATTTATGTCTTGAGTAAACATTTTATTTTACTTAATTTTTTAATTTTTTAAAATGTTTATTTATTGAGAGAGAGAGAGAGAGAGAGAGAGAGACACGGAGACACAGAGTGTGAGCAGGGGAGGAACAGAGAGAGGGAGACACAGACTCGGAAGCAGGCTCCAGGCTCCAAGCTGTCAGCACAGAGCCTGGTGCAGGGCTCAAACCCACGACCGTGAGATCATGACCCGAGCTGAAGTCGGACACTTAACCAACTGAGCCACCCAGGCGCCCCTCTTGAGTAAACATTTTAACAAGCAAGTGTCCTGGTTTCCCTCGGTCTCTCCTCTGCCCCACCTCTTTGGCACAGGGCCTGGTGCTAACTGCCAACGCACATATTTGCTACGAGCAAAGCATTCACCTAGATAGATACAGCAATTACAATGGCTTTAATTTTGACTTCACCTCTTTTTTTTTAAATCAATTTTTCTGTAGGTTAAGCTGTTTCTATTTTAAATAAATTTATATGTGTTTTGTAAATTTAATCTTTAATGACTTGAATTTTTAAAATTCCTCAGCCTAAGTTTCTCCTGCCCAGTCTATGAAAGCTCCAAGCACTCCCAGGCCGGCTAGGCCCTCAGCCTCTGACTTCACCTCTTTTAATAAAACCTCTGTTAAAAGGTGCCAGCAGGTACACTTTCAAGTGTTGAACTAAAGCAAATGCTTTAAAAAAAAAAAAAAATTGCAATGTAATGCTGCTATTTACTGCTATAATTAACTCCTCCACCAATTCTATTTACCTGATAAAATTGTCTTTGGGCTTCCATATGGCCTTGGTTTCCTCCAGTATCATCAGCTGAAGGTTCTGAAAACTATTCAAACCCTTCAGATTTGTGCCTGATCTGATTTACACTGTTTCAGAAGACTGGGGGTAATTTCCCCTACTGAAATAAATATAAATCTAAATAATACTATTTTAGATCAAGATATTAGAGTATTTGCTAGTAGAATTTCCATACAATAAAACAGGGTTCCTGTCCCATTATGTGGCTAGACTCAGCATTAATATGTCTCCGTTCTAATGACAACCTGCTCCGTTCTAATGAACCTGCTCCAGATTCCTGTGTTCCGTTTTTCTGGGAACAACATTTTCTGCAAAGTTTAAAGAATTCAAAATGGCCAGACTCTTTCAAAAGCATGGATCCCCCCACCCCACCACCTTTTAAAAAAATGTTTATTTATTTTGAGAGAGAGAGGGAGGAACAGAGAGAGAGGGAGAGAGAATCCCAAGGCAGGCTCCATACTCAGCGTGGAGCCCGACATGGGGCTCGATCCCAGGATCATGAAATCACAACCTGAGCCAAAATTAAGAGTCGAACACTTAACCAACTGAACTACCCAGGCACCCCAGATTTCCCTGGGTTTTAAAATTCTTGGGGTGCCTGGGTGGCTCAGTCGGTTAAGTGTCCAACTTCAACTCAGGTCATGATCTCATAGTTTGAGAGTTCAAGTCCAGTGTCGGGCTCTGTGCTGACAGCTCAGAGCTGGGAGCCTGTTGCAGATTCTGTCTCCCTCTCTCTCTGCCTCTCCCCTGCACACCCTGTCTCTCTCTGCCTCTCAAAAATAAACATAAAAAAAAATTATTTTAATTCTTAAACTGCCCATTTTCTCACATTCAACAGACATCCAGCTCCCAGCAACCCAATCCCACAAGCACACTCCCTCCTATTAGGCTGTTTACATCTCCTTTGAAGGTCTTTTCAGCTAACCTTTTTCCTGACCCACCCCACAATTTCCTCTGGTTTGTTATTTGACAGACTATCTAAACACTGTACCCAAGTCATTTGCTTCCTTTCTACTGAAAGTTTTTTTTTACTGCTGCTACCAGCCCCTTTCTTCCTGAGCAAGGGTCAAGGTTCTCTTCAGTATTGGCTCTGTGGCATGGTCCCATTTCTTAGCTCTTAGTAAAATCCCACTTTCTGAACTGCTTGTTGGGAGACAAGGGGCAGGTATGAATTATAAACACAATCATAGAGGTGTCACATAATTAACTGTGAGCACTTAGAATAGCTACATTTAAAGTTAAAACATTTCAAGGGAAGGACCTTGGAGGCCTGTTACAATTAATAGGTAAGTGGCATTCATTTCGATTAGCATTATCAATTGTTGCTGTGAAAAGAGTTCCTTCTCTAAAATAGTTTCATGATTTCCCTCTGAAAACTTCTTTTAGTCAATTGTTTAATAAATCCTATTCTCACAGATAGCACAAAGGCAAAGTCAAATGATCACAAACTCCAAATTAGTGAATACTGAATCTAAGGGTGTGGGATCCAAGGAATTTAACAAAAATCCCCTACCCCTGGACAAGCAGAGCAAGACTAACTCCATTTTGTGCTACACCCACCATCTCATGTATAACCCACACATGACCTACTTATTGCTTAAGACACTCCCCCACCCTAGTCAAGCCACTGAGCACACCCTTACTGGAAACCGGCTCATATAGGAATACGGAACCCCTAACCGCCAAAGAATGTAAACCCTGCCTTTTGCCCGCCAAACTTGTGCGCCAATTCTGACCAGAGTGATAGGCTAGTTCAAACAGTTACTATAGGGTAAATTGTAATTCAACTGGCCACCTGCGTGTGGACTGGCATGACTATGCAACTTTCTGTGTGTGTTACAATCTCATTGGCCACTGGCCCCTATAAAACCGTTACGCCTTTTAACCTAGGGGTCCAAGTCCCTGCTCTGCTGTGCCGGGTATACTTGGGCCCAAGCTCGAGCTTGCAAATAAACCCTCATGCGTTTGCATCGGTTATCAGCTCCTTGGTGATCTCTCGGATTCGAAATCGGGGGCATTACAAGGGCTGAAGGTATTACCCAACCAGGCCCTTGCTCTCCAAGCAATGTAAATGGACAAGAAGCCCAATGGGAGTTCCATTCAAGGCTTCATTGGGGCTTATGCACTACACAAGGGAGTCTGCACAGAGGAAAGTGTCCTTAGGCTGACTACCCCAGGAGAATTCAGGGAGTTTTTTTTAAAAAACGTAGGTGGGAAAAGGGCATCACCTAAGCATGCAGACGTATGGATTTATTAGCACCTGCACACTTAAAGGTCATGCTTCTAAATGTGTTGCACGTCTAATTAGCATGTTAAATCTCTACCCTTGGGTGTAATTTTTAGTATCATAATGAGGGGGAAAGTTGGTGAAAGGTCAGTGCTGGGGTCCACCTTGGTACAGACTGGTTTGGTCCAGTCTTTGCCAGTCTTTGCAGTAAGCATCCTTCCTTTGCATTCCTGCAAGAAGGCATAGATAGCCAAGAGGCAAGAGTTTGAGCTTTTTTTTTTTTCTTTATGAAGGCAGCCTAAGAACATTGGATTTTACAGTCAGGGTTTAGGGGACCCAAGCCCAGTCCCTGTTCTGTCTCAGAGGCACCCTTTGATTTGACCAAGATCTGTGTGTATTTTAGTTCTTCCAAGGAACACCAAAGCCTTCATCCATCTCCTTCCCCTAAAGCAAACCTAGAGTAATCCTTTTATACTTTACCATTCCTTTTCTGGGCCCTGGAGTCTATGGCATTACTTAATATTTGCCTATTTTTCCCTGGAAAATTCCCAGTGTTAACACAGGCTACTTCATACTGTAGGGACCAATGGCAGGCTGCCCCAAGATGGGCCACTTTGGCATGAAGACTACTTTGAGTTAAAAAGCAATAAAAACCCAGCAGATTCGTAAAAGCTCCTTATCTCCCTGTCAACTGCCTAAAAAGAATTTAGATAGAGGGCTTGCTCTAGGAAGAGAGTTATCACCATAAATAATGACAGTATGATATGAAGTAAGTATAGTCAACAGGGAGGAACCTAGCAAGGCCTGTTTCATCCAAGTCCTCTTTATGTCCAATTGTTTCTGAATAGCCCACAAACATTTGTTTACCAAACATTGACTCTTTTTCATTTTCATGTAAATTACATTCCTTTACTCTGAAGTCCTAGACTCTACTCCTCCTTAGTTCAGGAGGACATATATGCCTCATTTTGCTTGCCTGTCTTTGGAATATTCATGTTTGTATGGATTCCCTGTATGTACACTACTAAATTTTATTTTCTCCTGTTAATCTATCTCATGTCAATTTGATTCTTAGTCGAGGTAGAAGGACCCTGAACGGGACAGTAATTCTTGCTCCCCTGATAACACCAAAAATGCACTGGTGATGTGGTTTTGTTGCAGGATTTTTTACCACAATACCCATGATTCGTTGTCTCGCCACTTTGAAGAATGAAGGAGCAGCAGGCTCCTTCATATTAGAGTATAAGATTAGAAAAGATTAGAGTATATTAGAGTATAAGATTAGAAAAGAAGAATAGTGGGAAAGCTCTCTTTACAGAGAGAGGACGTTTGAAAGTGAATGCCCGAGGACTATAGGCAAGGGTCCTTGTTTTATAAGGTTCTGGTCAGCCCTCCCCCTCCCTTTCTCCTTGTTCCTTCTCAGGTTCTACCCTTATTGGCTTGATAGCTCTAGGTGCTGGCTTGTCCATTCATGATTGACTGTATGGCCATATTTAGGTCTTTTGTCAAATTCCTGAGGGGAAACCTCAGGGGGAGTTGGTGAGGTCTGTTACATTCTTAACAGGAACCTTAGGCCTGAAGGGGTTTGCTGTGGTCAGACACTCCCAGCATTGTTCCAAAATAGGTGTTTTTCCCCACCCAGGGACCTCAGGTCCTAATCTTTCCTTCTCTGTCTACTGAATCATAGTTTGAAGTGGGGTTCAGGAGCCAATGGCCAAGAAAGAATTCTTGAGATGCTTTTGGTGCAAAAAGATGGTTTAATTATAGCATGAGGTCAGACCCTTGGGCAGAAAGAGCTGCATTATAAGTGTGAGGGGTGACTGATGGTTAAGATTTTGTATCCTACAGAGGGGAGAGTAATGTTAGGGTCTCAGGAAATTGAGTCTATAGGTTTCTGGAGGTTTGGCTATTGACAAAATTGCTTTCTTCTTGTAAATCATTAAGATAGTTGCAAACTGATGGAGACTCACGTCTTGCATGATTGTGATCTCTATTAGTTAACCACTTGTTTTTCCCTTTCCTTTGTTCTTGGGCAGCCAGGAGTGCCTGAGGAATGTCACACATATCCCACAAGGGGGTGTTAGCTTGTGTTTCACCCTCAGCTTGCCTTTTGCTCACTCATCACTGATTTCTCAACTCAACCTTGCTGAAGAGTTTCCCAATGTGAAAACAGCACCAAGAAGTGTTTTTATATTGCCAGATAAAAGGGACCCAAGAACATTACCGCTGGTTCCTGAGCCAGTTCTCCTAGTGACCAGATATGAATTTGGAAAATGGTTGGACGGTACGAGATATAATCTGTGTTGACCATCTAGAGTGCTATGTCTTAAACATCCAAGTTAACCACCATCCACAAATTTTGAGCTTAATAGATAGAACTATAAATAAAGCCACCTTTGAACTCAATGACAATAGAGTCTGAATGAGGGCCAGATGTCAGGAGATGTGAATATAACATATCCCCACCACTAATTATAATCTATATTAGAGAGCAATTCAGTGGAATGGCTTTATAGGCTAGTGGAAACTTCTGTCAAAGTCAAGTGAGTGTGGGGCAGATTAATCCCATCATGTACGTTCTATCAGTAAAGTTCTATTCTTTTTAATTTTGAAACGTTTTCCATTTTGAAGAATACTCTATTGAAATGCAAACACCCGTTTAAGAGGTTATACCAATCTTTTATCAGAAGACATATTATAAACAGCTAATGTCTTAGCAGAGATTGGTACAAATACAATGCAAGCCAGGGAGAGAAAGGGAAGCTGAGGCTGGTGAAGGAGGAAGGAGAGCACCAAAATAAATTTTACTACCCTTCCCAAACTGCATTTTGAGGACTACCTTAATTCTGCTTGGGACTATCCCTGCTGACCATCTCTGGATTGAGGCTGGTGATTTTCCTGAACACAAGGTCAACCTTCACAATTTGGATAACAGTGGCAACCTTACTGTTTTCTAGCCTTCAATCCAAGGCATGTCCATCTTCCTTCCATTGGTAAATGAATCTATTTTTGCTTAACTTTCTATAAGTGCTCGGCTGTCGAGCTGTGATTTTCACCTGGGAGTCCATCTACACAGGAAAGTACAACACGTGACCCGTTTGCTTTTCTCGCTTCATAGGAATCAATAATATCAATACTATTCCTGCAAAGGCAGAAGCTGGAGATTTGCATTTTGAAAATAACAAAGGACGGGGCGCCTGGGTGGCGCAGTCGGTTAAGCGTCCGACTTCAGCCAGGTCACAATCTCGCGGTCCGTGAGTTCGAGCCCCGTGTCAGGCTCTGGGCTGATGGCTCGGAGCCTGGAGCCTGTTTCCAATTCTGTGTCTCCCTCTCTGCCCCTCCCCCGTTCATGCTCTGTCTCTCTCTGTCCCAAAAATAAATAAACGTTGAAAAAAAAAATTAAAAAAAAAAAGAAAATAACAAAGGAAAAGGGAGGACCCATTTAAAAATTTTTTGTTGGCAGTCTGAAATGTCTAGCCCTGCTGCTAATTGAATTCACAGACAAAATGAACCCCAAACAGCTGAATTGCTGGTACAAGGGAAGGAAATTATAAATACCAACTGTGGTCTCATGCCCAGATGCAGAAAGTAAGACTACAGCAGCCACCCATATTTTCTTCCTCACACACCCATAATTAAATAACCAGTACCCCCTCTTCCTTACTACTTCTTATAAGGTATGTTGTGGGTGATTAATTTTATCATTTAGTTCTTAGGTTACAGGACATCCAGGAGATACTGTTCCTGAACTGGATAAATGAACATTACCCAGAGAGAGGTCCAAGGAAGGGGACTTTTTAATCTTCCCTTCAGAGAGATACTGAGCATGTTTTCACTTGCACAAAGGATCATTGCATTTTGTTTGGTGAAAGCACGTTTGGATTGCTAGTGTTGTTTAGAACTTAAAGTGGCAGTAGAAGAGTATGTGTAGATGGTGAGTGGCCAAAGGGATAAACTACGATAGCTTTGGTGAGTAACTTTTAGAATCCACTCCAAACTCCTTATAGAGGACTTAACTGTACTGCAGAAGCTGGAGAGTTAAAAAGTACGTTTCTGATTTCCTGACACCTAAGTTAAGACAGTTGATTGAATACACATCTAACTTTTCTTCTTCTTGAAACCCTACAAAAATAAATAAATAAAGAGACTTATTTTTTTTTAACAAAATACATAAAACTTCTGGGGCTGGGAAAACAAGGAGGTAAGAACAATAATATTTTGGAAGCTGGACAGTGGCAGTGAGGAAGCAGAGGAAAAAACCAATTTATATTACAGGATTCTCAGAAGTTTCAAGAAGTTGTATTAGTAATACTGGAGTTGGAGTGCATAGACATTAAGCCAAAATAAGGAGGACTAGGTGAAAGATGTTTGAGAAGCAATTAGATCCTTAGAACTCCTTCCCCATTCCACACTGCTGGGTAACTGCCCTCCTTTATCCTAGCAGAGCCTGGGGGTTTATTCCCTATGGAGATAAAAAAAAGTGTCAGGACAGGAGTGCTAGGCCCCACTGAGGGTTGGGTCCTATACCAACCAACGGTTCACCCAGATGTCCCAAAAGTAAACCTATAGCTTGGTAAGTCCTACCCACTTGCTTAGAGCTTCTAGTGTTTTAATTCCTCACTTGCTTTTAGTTTTATTTAAGAGATATTTTTATTTATACACTACATAATTTATATACAGTATTGAAATGCACACATCTTAAATGTACTTGAGTAGTTTTGGTAAATGCACACATCTGTGTAAGTCATACCCCTAACACCAAATGGAACAATACCCCAGAAAATTAGTCCTTCACTTTATTTACTTTTTATTTTTTAATTTATTTAAAAAAATTTTTTTGAAGTAAGCACTATAGCAAATATGGGACTTGAACTCACAACCCCAAGATCAAGAGTCTCATGCTCTACCCACCAGGCCAGCCAGGTGTCCCCTAGTCTGTCACTTTAAATCATGAACAGACAACTAATTACCAGACATCTGAAGAAAGACTCTAACATGTAAGATGAAGACCAAAGCAAAGAAATAGAAAAAAAGCAACTTAGAAGAAAGAGCCCTTTTAGGAAAAATAAAACATATTTTAAAAATACTATATTAGGGTGCCTGTGTGGCTCAGTGGGTTAAGCACCCAACTCTTGATTTCTGCTCAGGTCATGATCTCACAGTTCTGTGAGTTCAAGACCCACATCGGGCTCTGTGCTGACAGTGGGATTCTGTTTCCCTCTCTCTCTGCCCCTCCCTTTCTCTCTCTCTCTAAAATAAATAAATAAACTTTAAAAAAATAAGAAATAAAAAATAAAAATACTGTATAAATATTCTTAAGGAAATGAGAAGAGTCTATTCAATGAATGCTATGAAAAAATTCAAAGAACAACAACAAAAGAGATCTTTAAAATTGAAAACATGATAACAGCATTGAAAAAAACTCAAAAGAAATTTTGGAAGATGAAATTGGGGAAATTTCCCAGAAAACAGAGCAAAAGAACACAAGAAGGAAAAGAGGAGAGAAATGATAAGTGGAACCCAGTCAGGAGATCCAACATCTAAATAAAAGAGAAGAAAGCAGCAATGAATAATTCAAGAGAATACTCAGGGTTTCCAGAATGAAAGAGCCCACTGGATGCGTAAAAGAATGGATAAAAATTAGACTCATGCAGAGGCATGTCATTGTGAAGTTTCACTGGGAACAAAAAGAAAATCCTACTAAAAAATTGGTCACATCATAGGAATCAGAAGAGCTTCAGATTTCTCAACAGCAAGCACTTAAAAACCAGAAGTCAATGGAGCAAAGCCTTCAAAACTGAAGGAAGAATATTCCTAATCTAGAATTCTATATCTAGTCATTTTATCAATCAAGTGGGAAGGTAGAATAAAAACATTTTCAGACATCCAAGATCTCAAAAAATGTACCTTCATCGACCCTTTCTCAGAAAACTGTTGCAAAATATGCTCCACCAAATGAAGGGAGTAAAGCAAGAAAAAAAAAAAAATATATATATATATATATAGGGGCCACACAATAGAGAAGATTCAACCAAGAGAGGGGCAGAGGGAACTGTCTTATGGAGAAGACAGACCCGATGATAACTACTGTACTCAAAACACAGAAAATCTTGTTAGAAAATCTGAGACGAAGGATTGTGGAGGGCCCGTATCCAAGGCCATCCTTGCCTGCAGATGACTGCACTGGCATATGAACACCCACGCACCGACACTAAATGAAACAATAATGGTCGGGCTCTGTGCTGACAGCTCAGAGCCTGGAGCCTGTTTCAGATTCTGTGTCTCCCTCTCTCTGACCCTCCCCTGTTCATGCTGTCTCTCCCTGTCTCAAAAAAAAAAAAAAAAAACCCCACAAAACGTTAAAAAAAAAAACAATAATGAAGGATTGCTTCTGACACAATGCTACACTGAAGCCTGGGGTCTCTATGTCTTGGCAAAACTCTCCTGACTCCCATACACCATACACAGAAAAAAATTATCAGCCCAAAGAAGAGAAATTCTGCATAATAATTTATATGTTCATATGTTTTATGTAGGTATATATGGATATGCATGTGTCCATGTGCTTGTGTATACATAGAATATCTCTGGATGCACTATGAAGGAAATCTACTTTCCACTCCCCACTTTCGTGTTCCTTTTTATATCTTTTTACCCTGTGTGTATATTATTCAAAAAATGAACTAATGGATAAAATATTTTTTCTTTAAAAAATGACAAATGACAACAACAATGAAATTAGAAACAACATGCCCACTGACTAAGGAGTTCTACTTTTAGGAATTCATCCTATGGATATTCTTGTACACATGGGAAATTATGTAAATACAAGACTATTCACCATAGCATCATTTGTGATAGCAAAGCACTGGGTACTGTCCAAGTGTCCAGTGAGAGGCGAATGGTAAGATGAATTATGGACATCTATATTAGAAAATCCTTTGCAGTTATATAAAAAAAAGAAGGATGTAAGAGCTCATTATGTTTTGATACATAATAATTTCCAAGATATTCTATTAAATGAAAAAGGCAAGGTATAGAAGAGACTATACAATTTGTTATAAAAATACAGGGGAAAAAATGTCTCTGACCCTTGCAAACAAAGTCAGACCACCCTGTTATGTGTTGTTATTAGATTCTGGTTTTGCTTTCGTAATACTTATTACAATCAGTTTTGTAATAGTTAATGATTATCTGTGCTAAAAAAAAAAAAAAAAGCCCTCCACTTTTACTCCCTTGCAGCTGGATCTGGGTGTGAAACAAATTGTACCAATTCAGCGCATTATAGAAGATTGGGAAAGCAGAAGGGGTTGGAACTACCTTCTCAAGTTCTTAGGTGCTCCTGACAGTCATGGTCATGGAATTACTGGGTTTTTCTGCAATAGCATCTTGGTGTCCAGAGAATAGCTTCACAGATGTCAAAAGGCAGCTGTAGTGGAGCTTCCTGACCCCTGCCTGGATCACAAGTATATTCTTAAAAAAAAATTTTTTTAATGTTTATTTACTTTTTGGGAGAGAGAGACAGAGCGCAAGCAGAGGAGGGGCAGAGAGAGAGGGAGACACAGAATCCGAAGCAGACTCCAGGCTCTGAGCTGTCAGCACAGAGTCTGACGTGAGGCTCAAACCCACAAACCGTGAGATCATGACCTGAGCCAAAGACTGGCACTTAACCGACTGAGCCACCCAGGCACCCCAACAAGTGTATTCTTAAACTCAATCCTTCCAGAGGAGGCTCTGATTCCTTACCTTCCTGAGTGTGGCACTCCTCTCCCAGAACAGTTCAGTGGTGATGTTCTGGGAGTCAATAGAAAGAACCTAGCTTATCTCACTCTTATCAGCCTCCCTAACAATTCCCTAATTCTCCGATTTAAATGCTCTTCTGATCAAAATAGGCGGTGGTTTATTTCCTGCAACTGAAATTCAAGTGGTATAATTGATAATATGGACTTTTATTTAAAAAATTGTTTTTGGTTTTTATTTATTTCTGAGAGAGAGAGAGAGAGAGAGTGGGGGAGGAGCAGAGAGGGAGACATAGAATCCGAAGTGGGCTCCAGGCTCTGAGCATCAGCATAGAGCCCCCATGCGGGGCTCAAACTCATGAACTGTGAGATCATGACTTGAGCAGAAGTCAGACGCCCAAATGACTGGGCCACCCAGGAGTCCTGATAACATGGACTTTTAACCTAGAGAAACGGCAAACTTTATTTTAGAATCATTCAAGTAAGTTACCTGATTTATTTTTTTTTTAATTTTTTTTTTCAACGTTTATTTATTTTTGGGACAGAGAGAGACAGAGCATGAACGGGGGAGGGGCAGAGAGAGAGGGAGACACAGAATCGGAAACAGGCTCCAGGCTCCGAGCCATCAGCCCAGAGCCCGACGCGGGGCTCGAACTCACGGACCGCGAGATCGTGACCTGGCTGAAGTCGGACGCTCAACCGACTGCGCCACCCAGGCGCCCCGTAAGTTACCTGATTTAAATCTATCCTGTATGCTGTATGCTGCCAAAGTAAGTGTTAAAGGGGTTTAAAAACTAAGAATTATCTGTGAGATTCTCTTCTGCATTTGGTAACAACTACTGATAAACCAGAGCATACACAGCAACTCAGGGCAGCATGTTTAACCTTCTTTTTAAAGTTTATCCAAAACACAGAATGAACGAATGAATGAACATGTATAGAGAGTTATTTTCAATAAACTATTTTTATTGACTAGCAGGTGGGCAGTGACTTACTCTAAAAAATGCCCAGTAACATGAATTGAAAGGTGTGTCAGAAAAAACTGGGTGGGAACACCTGGGTGGCTCAGTCAGTTAAGCATCTGACTCTTGATTTTGGCTCAGGTCATGATCTCACAGTTCGTGGGATCGAGCCCTGTGTTGGGCTCTGTGCTGACAGCATGGAGCCTGCTTGGGATTCTCTCTCTCCTTCTCTCTCTGCCCCTTCCCTGAATTCTCTCTCTCTCTCTCTCTCAAAATAAGTAAATAAACATTAAAAAAAAAAAAAAAGAAAAAGAAACAACTGGGTGATTCCAGGTTTCATACTCCTTGACTCAGCATCCTGAAATGATTCTCATCAGACTGGAAAACCCATTAAAACACCTGGCCTATAACAATAAAAGGCTTAATAAATACCTTTCAATCATGGTGATACTGTGGGAGTTGATGACATTTCTGAATTTTGTCTCTTTTTACATTGCTTGCAACGTGAATTTGACAGTGAGAGAAAAAAAGGGAGTGCTACGTGAGCAATTACAGCCTTTAGTATCACAGAGCACACACTTGATATAATGTTTGCTTCCAGGTATCATTTTATATTTACATTTAATCCAGTGACATTTTTGTGTGTGCTTTTAGAAACGAAACATTTGGAGGTAGTGGTGGATAAGAGGGCAAATGACTGAGAAGTCACAGCTCTCTGCAAATGCAGACACACACATTTACAATTTTCTGGCAGAGAATAAATAGCAACAAGCACCTGATTCTGGGTTTTCAGAGTTACTCAATATAAATGAGGTCGCCACTGAGGGCAAAATAAGACAATTGTTTTGATATATATAAAACATTTTTAAAATAAAAGGAAATGTTTTTTGGATCATCAAAAGTTTTGGAATTAAAATATTGAGCTGGCAAGTTCCTTAAAGACTTCTTGTCCAATAGTTTCATTTCTTTTTTTTTTTTAATTTTATTTTTAAACTTTTGTTTGTTTGAGAGACATAGCGCAAGTGGGGGAGGGGCAGAGACAGAATCCGAAGCAGGCACAGAATCCGAAGCAGGCTCCAGGCTCGATGCAGGGTTCCAACTCATGAGCCACGATATCATGACCTGTGCTGAAGCCTCAGGCTTAACCAACTGAGCCACCCAGGCATCCCCCAATAGTTTCATTTCAAAGCTGAGAAAACAGGTGTAGTGAGGTTTGCTGACTTGCCTAGAGAAACAGTTAATTGTGAAATTAAAATATTTAAATCATAGCTCCCCTTCCATCAGCCTGCACATAAGTTTTTGGAAATACTTTTAGAATCGTCTGCAATAAGGGAGAAATGATCTAACACCAAATCTGCCTAAGAACAGGAAAGGACTCCGGAGGTGAGGGGCTGATGGGGTGATGTGGGATGTGGCTGGCGGAGGGGGCCTTCCAGGTGTTCCTTCACTTAGCTTTGCTGTGCTGGCACTACAAGGAGTCTATAGAATCTGCCCTCACTCTCTTACTTTATTATTCACTCATTCTGCTTATTACTTTTATGCTATCTCTTTCCTGCAAGTAAACCGTGTAGAGTTCCCCCTCAATTACCTTTTGTGAAGAGAGGAGAGTAAGGTTTGAAGTATATATCGAATACTGCTGAACAGCTGGGCAGCAGGAATTGAGAGAATTTATACCACTGAAGCGACTCAAAAGTGACTGGTGGGGCTCTGCTAGGAATAAGCAGATGGAAGGAGAGGAGTAAGTGTCTGTGCAGCTGAACAAATTCCAGAAGTTCACCTCAGTAAAACTGGCTGCCTTTCAGGCTAAAGACCTGCTACTGGGAGCTTAAATGTGTTTGCAGATGTACTTAGATTTTAAGAAGGCTGCAGCACCTCATGCCCATTAGGATGGCTTCTATTGAAAGAAAGAAAGAAAGAAAGAAAGAAAGAAAGAAAGAAAGAAAGAAAGAAAGAAAGAAAGAGGAAAGGAAAGGAAAGGAAAGGAAAGGAAAGGAAAGGAAAGGAAAGGAAAGGAAAGGAAGGGAAAGGAAAAGAAAAAAGAAAAGAAAAGAGAAAATATTAGAATGTGGAGAAAAAATAACTGTTGTGCCCATTACTGGAATGTAAACAGGTAAAGATGCTTTTGAAAAGGTAGTGTAGTTCCCCCAAAATTTAAAATAGAATTACTAGGGGCTCCTGGGTGGCTCAGTCAGTTAAGCATCGGACTTCAGCTCAGGTCACTGTTTGTGAGTTCGAGCCCCGTGTCAGGGCTCTGTGCTGACAGGTCAGAGCCCGCAGCCTGCTTCAGATTCTGTCTCCCTCTCTCTCTTCCCCTCCCCTGCTCATGCTCTGTCTCTGTCTCTCTCTCTCTAGAATAAATAAACATTTTAAAAGTTTAAAAAGAAAAAAAGAATTACCATATGATTCTCCAAGTTACTTCTGGGTATATACACAAAAGAAGTGAAAGCAAGAACTCAAATAGACAGTTGGACACCCATGTTCACAGCAATATTACTCACAATAGCCAAAAGGTGGAAACAACCCAAGCGCCCACCAACAGACGAATGAATACACACAAATGTGGTATATACATTCAATAGAATATTATTCTGCCTTAAAAAAGAATTGAATTCTGACACATGCTACAACATGGACATTATGAGGACATCATGTTAAGTGAAATAGCCAGTCATGAAGGAACAATACTGTGTGATTCCACTTATAGGAGGTACCTAGAGAAGTCAAATTCTTAGAGACAGAAAGTAGAATGGTGGTTGCCAAGGGCTAGGGTAAGGGGGAAATGGGGAGTTAGTGTTTAACAGGTACACAGATTCAGTTTTACAAATGAAAGAGTCCTGGAGGTGCATGGTGCTAATAACGGTGGCACAAAAATGTGAATGAACTAATGCCGCGGAACCGTTAAGATGGTAAGATTTTTGTTCTGTGTAGTTTACCACAATTTATTTTTATTTTTTTAATGTTTATTTATTTTTGAGAGAGCATGAGCAGGGTAGGGACAGAGAAAGAGGGAGACAGGATTGCAAGCAGGCTCTGTGCTGAGAGCAGAGAGCCCGATGTGGGGTTCAAACTCAATAACCATGAGATTATGACCTGAGCTGAAGTCCGATGCTTAACTGACTCAGCCACCCAGGTGCCACCACAATTATTTTTTAAAATGGAGGTCTGCACGATTCCAGAAGTTTGTTAACTAAATTTGTAAAGGGTTCTTTTTTTACTTTATTTTTAAAATTTTTAAATGTTTATTTAATTTTGAAAGAGAGAGAGAGAGACAGAGCGTGAGCAGGAGAGGGGCAGAGAGAGAGAGAGTAAGACACAGAATCTGAAGCAGGCTCAGAGCTGTCAGCACACAGCCTGATGCAGGGCTCGAACTCAGGAACCATGAGATCATGACCTGAGCTGAAGTCGGACGCTTAACTGACTGAGCCACCCAGCCGCCCCTGTAAAGGGTTCTTTTTTAAATTATAAATGAAATTCACAGCCTATCTTCCAACCATTCTTCCATTTATTCCTTCCTTCTTTCCTTTTTATCTTGATCCCTCCCTCCTTCCTTCCTTAGAACATCTATAGGCTTACTTAATATGTGCCAAACATTGTGCGAAGCCCTGGGAAGCTCAGAAGAAAAGATACTATGCCCTGCTCACTGTCCAGTGGTGGGAAAGTGCGCCAGGTAAACAGACATTGTCATGTGATGAATTATCTGATAGAGACATGTTCAGGTTGCTATGGGAGCTCAGGGAAGAGACTTCTAACACAGTCTTGGAGATGAAGGGAAAGCTTTTTGGAATTCGGAATTTCTAAGTAGTCTTGAAGGGTGAATAGAAGGTAACCTGCTAACAAAGGAAAACTCTGAATTATCATAACAATATTAGTAATAACATTTCATACCAATAAAGCTACAATTTATGTATTATTTATCATACTAATGTTTATTAAATACTAGGTGATAAGCACAGTTCTATGTGTTGAAAATATGGAGGCGAACAAGATAAAATCTCCCTTTCATGAAGCTTAGTGGGAGATAGTCAATAAATACATAGACAAGCGAAGCATAGTCTACTGGATTATGGCAGATGGTCTGGAGAACAACAGAAAAAGGGAAAAAGAAAGATTTGGGAGGAGGGAAAGGATGTTACTAATTTTTATATGGTGGCTGGGGAAGGCCTCACTCATATAGCAACATTTGAGCAGAGGACCATAGGCGGAGAGAGAAGGAGCCCTCTAGGAAGAAGTGGAGGCCAAGGGAATCACACGTATAAAGTTCTTGAGGTGGGAAAGGGCCATGTGTGTGACTGAAGCAGGAGGAGGGTGGGGAAGAGCTCAAATGCAGGGCATTTGAGGCCATGGTAAGGACGTTGGGATGTACACTATGTGAGATGGAAGCCTCTAGAGGGCTTTGAGTAAAGAAACGACAAGACCTGACTTAGGTTTTAAAGGGGTCATTTTGTCTGCTCTGTCGAGAAGACTGGAAACAGGAAAGGTGGAAATGCCATCACCAAGTAGGAGACTACTGCAATAATTCAGGAGAAATTGATGGTGGCTCAGATTGGGAAGGCAGCAGCTGAAGTCATATTCTAGATAGATGTTGAAGGTGGAATCAACAAGATTGTCTGATAAACTGGATATCAGGTGTGGAAGAAAGTAAAATCACCATGAATGATATCCAAATTGTTAGCCTGAGCAACTAGAAACATTGAACTGCCATTGACTAAGATGGAAAAGCCTATAGAAAGAGCAGGTTTGGGTTGGGTGCCAACACTGGAGCTACTGCATGAATGTGGGGAGAAGTAAAGATGGGATATGGCCATGGGGCTGTCAACACAGTTATACTCCTTGATGGAGGTTCCAGGAAAATAAGAGACATTGACAGAACAGGAGAGGATCATCTTAGTTAATATCTTGGTTCAGATACCAGATAAAGGTTTCAAATCTACTGGTTGGCAAAACCTAGACTAGATGACCACTAAGATCCCTTCCAGCTCTGATGCTATATCTCTGTTTCTGGGATTTTTGGAAAGCCAACTTTGTTTTCAATGAATTTCTCAAGCACCTATTAAGTGCATGAATGTAACAGGAAAGTCTCGTAGTACATTAGCTCCTACTGATGCCATCAGTTGATGGTCAGACTTAACTGGCTTTTGCTCTGGCCCAGGCTTTGGTTATATCTGTCTGATTTTGTAAGGCAGAAATTGGGAAGTTGAAGAGCTTCTATAAAATGCCATCCATGACATCTGGCAATGGCACCTCTTACCCATCTTCCATAAAAATTACAGTGAATAACTGTCCTGTAGTGACCAATGAAAGGCATTTGTAAGATTGCTGGCTAGAGTTAAGTTTCAAACACAGAACTTTTGCAATGTGAAAGTAAGTGATCTCAGGACCTGTAGTCTCATGTCCTTCTTAACCAGGCAGGACTTTAATAAACACTCAGTAAAAACTCTTTGGAAGAATATAATCGGAACTCTCTCTGGCACTCTACGAAACTACAGATTATTTTCAGAATGGTGAAGATCCAGAAGTGCCTTCTCAAGCATAAAAGAAAAAACCCAAACAGGCCATGGGTTCTGAGCTGCTAACTACATCCCCTGTTCCTGGGGTAGGCCCTGTAGAGGAATCAGAATAACTGTGAAGATAACTCTACTTCCAAAGAGAAGACAGAAATTTCACTGACCAGGCAAACATCTAAAGTGCTCAGATGTGTGCTCAAGCCTCTCCCCTGGGCTAGGGCCAGTCGCCTCTGTTACAGATCCTGTTCTTTCTCTAACACAATGTTCTTCACACTTACACTTACTTCCTCAGTGTCAGTCTCACTTCCAGACTGTGAGCAAAGATCTACCCAGTTCACTGCTGTCTTCTTAGAACCTAGGCCAGTCAGTGCCTGGCACACAGCAGTCTCCAGTACATGTTGAATAAATGAATAGAAGCTATGAAAAGACATTTCCATTAAATAAAACAGTTTAAAATGCAAGTTATGTCAGGTTAGGTTTTTCAAGGCCTTTCCTTTACAACACAAGCATGCCATCCTCTGAAAGGCTTCCTTGAACCCTGACAGCAACCTCCTCTCCACAAGAGGTGGTCACACTTCTACACCTTGACCCTATTACATCTTAAGCATTTGTTATGCCATTTATCACTTTCTACCGTATATTATTTTGAGTTTTCATTCCTTGTATTATTCCCTACTAGACAGAATACACCTTGAGGACAAGATCCTTCCATCTTTGCATCCTAGAATCAAGAGATAGTGGTTGAATAAATAAGCTTTCATTTCCTGAAGTTATTAAAGGTGAATCCATTTATTAAATAAGTGGTAGACAGGTTTAACTAAAATCAAGAGTTTGTAGTATTTTGATAAGATTTTCCTCAATGAATATTTGTTGAAAACTCTTAAAGATACATTATTAACCCATTGCAATTAGTGTTCCCAATGGCATCTAAGAGCTCATTTCCTATCCTGAGTAAACTCTGTCATCTTCCAAGATCTAAGCCTTATTTCACAGGAAAATGAGGCAGACCTCTCTGCCAGTATGTTAGACTTTGGTGCTGGTCTCATTGAGAGTACTGTTCCTTCTCCTCTTTGGTGGAGAAAATGATCAAGATTCTAGGATCTCTGAGATTGACATATGAAGGCTAATAGTCTAGAATTAGTATTGGAAACTGGTAATTACCAGGAGTGTAATTATTTAATTGGAAAAGTAGATGTTTAAGTTACTGAAGAACATTTTTTTTTAAAAAGTAGGTTATACCAATGCAGATGAAATTTTGTGCTACTGAAAGTCAAGGAATAAATGCTTAATAATTTTACTCTTTTTTCAAAATGAAGACCCCCAAATCTGCTGGTATATTCAATAATCTAACAGCAAAATTATACTCTGAGATTGAAACAGGTCTGTCTGATTCCATAATCTATGCTTTCCCCTTCTGTAAAAAGATTGCTCATAAATGATATACATGCTGAAGTGTTGAGAGGAAATATATTGATTTCTCTCAATGTATCAAAAATATCACATGGATTGATGGGTAGACAGAAAGAAGGTAAATGGATCATTATGTGAGAAGGCAAATATGGTAAAATGTCAATTGTAGAATCTAGGCATTCATATGGATGTTCACTAGATAATTCAATTTTTCTGAAAATTTTTCAAAGTAAATTTAAATAACTTATAATAATTTAATAATGTACAATAAAAAAGTAAAACAGTAAATTAAATTCAATTTTAAAATGGTAAAATAAATCTAAAACTAGTAAATAAAACATTTGAAATTTTTCATAATAAAACATCGACAGGGAAGAAATGGCATTATATTCCTTCCCAAGCCAACGAGGTCTAGGAAGCTAATGCTCTGAAAGCATGTCTGATCCTATTGTTCCACTGTTTAAGATCCTTGAAGCCTCTCCATTCCCTGTACAATAAAATTCAAGTTCTTGGGCTTGGCACACAAGGCCTCATCCCCTGTCCTCTGACAGGCTCTCTGATCACGTCTTCAATCCTTCAAGCATAAGAGGCAGAGCCGTAATGTCTAATAATTTGGTGCCCCTTGATATTTTTAAACGACTGTTTACTTATCAAAGCAATGTATGTACATAATTTAAAAGGTCAGGTAGTACCAAAAAGCCTATAACAAAAAAACCAACAGTATTTTTACACAGCTCTACTCTACCCTCACCATCCTATATTATAGACACAATCATTTCCAGCTTTTATAGTTGTTTCTATTTGCCTTCAAATTTCTCTGTATGTGCTCCTCTAGTCATCGAGTTAGATATTATCTATTGATTTCCTTTCATTGCCAGTGAGGTGATTAGCACTCTTACTCTTCCCCTTTCACTTCCCCCATCCCTCCAACATAGTTGTAACATATTTTTTGGCTAAATTCATATTTAGTATTAATTAATATAACTAATTACTGTTTGCTGAGGAGTTAGGAACAGTGATTATATTTTCTTTCTTGGATGTCTTTTAGATTGTCCAGAAGTTGATAACTACCTCTGTTTGGTCATTTGCTCAGACTTCATTGAACAAATTGTGTTTCTGTACCCACCAACAGTTCTACAAAATGCTTCTCACTAAAAATTCTCACATGACCAAACCTGTTAGATAATCCTAGTAGCCCATTTTGTTCTGCCCTGACAGCGCCCTTCCTATAGCTCTCAATCCCACTTAATTTATAAGGGTTACTTCTTTTTTTAGTTTGAGAGAGAGAGAGAGCACGAGCAAGGGAGAGGGGCGGAGGGAGAGAGAGAATCTTAAGGAGTCTCCACACTCAGTGCCAAGCGGAATGCAGGCACTTGATCCCACGACCCTGGGATCATGACCTGAGCTGAAATCAAGGGTCTCAAGAGTCGGACACTCAACTGACTGAGGCACCCAGGAGCCCTACATGGTTACTTCTGGGCCTATCACATCACCTAGTCTATCTGAGGTCTTCTGGGACTTCATTTTGCCATCATTCTAGAGATGCCCTTTGCCTTATTCCTGTGTTCCCCTCTTCTCTGGATCTACTGTGTTCTTTCTTGGTTTATTTCTTCATTTCATGGAACATATCATCTAGTGATTTCCTGAGAAAGGATATGTGAAAGGGATATCTTTTTGAGATTTTGCATGTATGAAAATGCATATATCCTGTCCTCACACATAATCAATGATTTGTTTGGGTGGGTTGATGTATTACTCCAGATTAAAAATAACTTTTACTCAGACTTTTTTTTTCAAGATTTTATTTTAAGTAATCTCTATACCCAACGTGGGGTTCAAACTCAGGGTTCTGAGATGAAGAGTCTCATACTCCACTGACTGAGCCAGTCAGGTGCCCCATAACTTTTACTCAGACTTTTATTTATTTATTTTTTAATGTTTATTTTATTTTTGGGAGAGAAAGACAGAGAGTGAGTGGAGGTGGGGCAGAGAGACAGGGAGACACAGAATCCAAAGCAGACTCCAGGCTCCGAGCTGTCAGCACAGAGCCCAACATGGGGCTTGAACCCACGAACTGCAAGATCATGACTTGAGCTGAAGTCGGACACTTAACCTACTGAGCCAGTCAGGCACCCCTTACTCAAACTTTTAAAGGCATTACTCCCTTAGCTTCTAGCCCCCCCCCCTTTTTTTTCCCCAATCCCTTGGAATGATTTTTTTTCTCAGTCTCTGAAAGGTGTTTTCCCCTCTGAGTTGTTATTGTTCTGGTTTCTAACTTCCATATTGGAGGTTTTCCTCAGATCTCCAGTGATCTTTGTCTCTCCATTTATAACTAAAATGAGACACTTAAAAGCTGTTCAGAAGCTGTTTATTTGGGTGGGGAGGTATCTTCTGGTGAACTAGCCAGCCAACTTTTTCATTTGGAATCCCTAAATTTTAGTATAGGCAGGTCTCTTTTCCAACAGTGTTGAATTTCTCCTATGGGAGGAAGGCAGGGAGGAAGTGCCATTAGAACTTGGCACTGGGGTCCTCACTTCCTTCTTTTCAGACTCATAGTGCTTCACTGCCAGCTCTCCTCTGTATCTGATTTCCTGAAACTTTATAGTTTGACTTCTCCAGAGACCCTACTCTCATCTCTGAGGGTGCAGGAAACTTAGCCCCTTTGTAGAGTGGACAGGAACCTACAACAGGTCTAGCTGTTCCTCATATGCTCTTAAATAGTCCCCATTCCACTGTCTTCCAGGTACTTGGAGCCACCAATTCCTGAGCCTTTCTACAGTTGGATGGAATGAATCAGCTCCTTAACATGGCCCTGCCCTGGGACTTTATTTTGACCTTCTTCCTCTTTGCTTCAGAACACAATTTTCTACTAGTTTTATTAAAAATAAACTCTGTGTAGGGGCGCCTGGGTGGCGCAGTCGGTTAAGCGTCCGACTTCAGCCAGGTCACGATCTCGCGGTCTGTGAGTTCGAGCCCCGCGTCAGGCTCTGGGCTGATGGCTCAGAGCCTGGAGCCTGTTTCCGATTCTGTGTCTCCTTCTCTCTCTGCCCCTCCCCCGTTCATGCTCTGTCTCTCTCTGTCCCAAAAATAAATAAACGTTAAAAAAAAAAAAAAATTTAAAAAAAAATAAACTCTGTGTTTCTTATTTTTGTTTTTCTTGTTCTTTAAGGGCAATTTTTGAGAGAAAAGGGAGTGAGGGGGGCAGAACCATCTTTGTTCAGTCATCTGTAAACTAGAAGTTTTCTTTCTTCCAAAAGAAAAAACCCAGTCTTTACTACTGTGTTTCTCCTTTACTCTCACACCACTACCATACTCACAACATGTCTTTAAAAAAAAAAAAAAAAGAAAAAGAAAAAGTTTTATTTTTAAGTGATCTCTAAACCCAACATGGGGCTTGAACCTATAACCCTGAGATCAAGAGTGGCAAGCTCTACCAACTCAGCCAGCCAGGCACCACTGCACTCATAATACTTCTGATGCCAGATATGCAGGGTTTGTTTCCCCCCCAGAAGCAATTCTGTGACACCAGCTGGGTGCCCTACAATTTAACTCAGTTCTGACACTATCAACCTGGAGATAGCCTCAGATCCCACAGGTGGAGGGCTCAGTCCCACAAGACTGCCCCCCTCAGATGCCAATCACAAGCAGTAGGTTCCCAGGTTGCCCACAACTTCTGTCTGACTTGGCTACAAACTGGAAAATCCCATGGCCTCCTCCCACTGGATTCAATTATTTGCTAGAGTGGCTCACAGAACTCAGGAAAACACTTACTCACATTTCTTGTTTATTAAAGGATATAATAAAGGACATGGATGAATAGCCAGATGACAAGATACATAGGGCAAGATCTGGGAGGGTCCTCAGAGTAGGAGCTGCTGTCCCCATGGACTTGGGGTGTGTCACTCTCCTAGTACATGGATGTGTTCACTGACCTGGAAGCTTTCAGAACACCATACTTTTGGGATTTTTATGGAGGCTTCATCACATACACATGATCAATCATTAACTCCTGTCCAGCCCCTTTCCCTTCTCAGGAGAATGGGAGTTAGGGCTGAAAATTCCAGGCTTCTAATCATGGCTTGGTCTTTCTGGTGACCAGCCCCCATCCAGGATCCCACCAATAGTTACTGCTGTTACCCAGGAAATTCCAAGGGATTTAGGAACTCTTTGTCAAGAATGGAGATCAAAGACCAAATATTAGAACAAAGGGTATTCCTACTACTCTTATCACTTAGGAAATTATAAGGGTTTTAGGAACTCTGTGCTAGGAACTGGGTGCAGGGATCAATATATATATTTGTTATCTCAAAGATATTCTTTATTATTTGTTCCAGAAGTTTTTAGAGGAGAAGCTGGGGAAGAATGGGGAAAGAAGACCAACAGTGGTAGAGAGCTGAGCTCTGCCTGCTAGTTAAGTTTTACAACTTTACTAGTTTAGTCCAAAAAGGAATGCACTTGCTTATAAAACCAAATCATTGAAAGAACAGGGAAGGCTAGATCTTACTAGAACTAGACACTTGATGGCTACATTCTCCAAGTAGTGGGGAATGAGTTGTGCTCATACCTTGACATTAGTACCAACAGAGAGGAAAGAACTGCTGTCTATTATTCAGCTACTGGAAGAAAAAAGCCTAGAGAGAATCTTTGAGCCTTGACTTGTATCACAGACAGTGGCCTGGGAGGCCCCATATGGGCCACAAGAGTGAGGGAGAAAAGCAGTAAGTCTCTTAAATAAGTGGAAACAACACCAATGTTACTGGGGGGCATCATTGGTGTCCTGCACCTTCAATGAACTGTTGAGCTACAGCTCACCATTGCCCCTAAAACAACTTCTCCTTTGTTGAGGTGGCTAGAAAACACAAGCTTCAATATTACTTCAATTTCCAATATCTATGAGCATCTACTAATGCCACTAGATACTTGGAATAAAAAGATGAATAAGACCCAGTCACTGGACTCTAGGAGCTCACAGTCTAATTGTCAAGGGAGCCATGTAAACGAACAATCGCAGGACAGTGTTGGTGAGTACAGCAATCCAGATGCTTAGAAAATGTACAGAGAAAGGAGGTCATAATTTCCTCTAAAGGAGCAGTATTTTGGAGTCGTGCTACAGGGTGGGTTTTGGAAAACGTGAATATGAGATCACTAGCCAAATAGGAAGAGGGAAGACATTCCAAGCAGAGAAAAGAAAAAAACAAAACAAAACAAAAAACATGTGCTAAGGCTCATTTGTTAAAAAATATTTACTGATTACTACCAGATACCTTGTACTAGGTACAGATACAATTCTGAACAAAACAGTCACAGTCCCTATTCTTGAAATTTGCAGTATGATGAAGTCAGACAATCAAATTTTCAAATAAATAAATTACAAACTGTGTTAATTGCCACAGAAGGAAAGTATACAGTGCTATGAGAACCCAACAGGGTTGATAATAGTGGGAAGGGAATGTGGGAGGGGAGAAGCCACAACATGGAGTATCCAGGGAACCATAACCATTTCCATGTGGCTGGATAAGAACAGGAGGCCCAGCTGTCTTGGACAGGGTAACAAGTTCATTCCCCCATTTTACCCTTAGGGCTGTTCCACACTTGCAAATAGTTCTTCAAAACCCATGGGCAGACATTTATAAATTCTAGAGGTTTTTCCTTCTTTCATCAAATTCAGTTTATCTGATAATTCTAAAATTCCTTTTGAAAATTATGGATCCTTGAGTCAGATCTAATCTGTCATACTATTGCTCTGCCTCCATCAACAAGTTCAAATCCATCTGGAGTTTCTCAAAATTCTCCAATGGGTTTTCTCTTTTACCTTTTTTCTTTTTTTTAACTTCTGCAAACAATTGTGTCATCAGCTCCCTTCTCCAATGTAGAGTTATTTTTCAAATTAAGATCAATTTTTTAAGTATGCACACCACATAGTTTTATCTCATAAAAATATGCCCCATACTAAATAACTTTAAAGATATATAATTACTTCTATATAATGCTTTTAATTACTTTATCCATTATCATGAATACTTTTGGTCCCTGAATCTGCCTTTGTTTCTTCTCCTAAGGCTGGATGTAGGGTACAATTGCCCTCATGGGGAGGGCCAAGAAATCAAGGTACTAAGGAGACCAGTCTCAGTTATCATTGATGATGCTGAGAGACACTTACCACTATGACCATGTTATTCAAACATAAATGAGAACTTAAGCTATATGAGTGAACTTCAAGAGGTTTGTCACATAAAGTGTATTTCATATCACTAAAGACTAAACTACCAACAAGCTATACCTAACTGAGTTACCTAACAACTTCTGAGTCCTTTGAAATAACATTAATATTCAGCTTCCAATTTGTACTCTTTGTTGACCTTGTTGTTGAAGGCATTAAGCACACCCACAGTTGGGGACATTTTTAATTTTTTTTTTATTGTTATTTTGAGACAGAGACAGACAGAGAGTATGAGAAGGGGAGGGTCAGACAGAGAAGGGGAGTGAGAGAATCTCCAGCAGACTCTACCTTGTTACCACAGATCCTGACGCAGGGCTCGAACTCACAAACTGTAAGATCATGACCTGAGCAGAAATCAAGAGTCAGAAGCTTAATTGACTGAGCCACCCAGGTGCCTCAAGAGTTGGAGACATTTTCAAAAGTTGACTTTGGATGTACTCTCTCTTCTATTATGAAAAATGACTAGTAGTTTTGATGCCCATTTAGCAAACCAAAGCTGCCAAGTTTTGTTCTTGTAGGTGATACCATCAAGTTGTGGTAACTGGCCTGTCCTACAAAGCACTGGCTTCCTGGTTATGCCAGATAAGATTTCTCTGGTTCATCCTCCTTAACATCTGCAAGTGCCCAGATTCACATTTACAGAGAACACTCACTTAGAGCAGCCTATTAAATGCATCACCTAGAGATGATGGCCAGAAGTACTCAGGCCAGCTACCAAGGGCCCTCAGCAAAATGACAAAGTGTGATATATCCTTGGTACCTTCCCAAAGTCTCTAGATTTGCCATTCCCCAGTCCATTCTCCTCAACTGCAGTTTTTATGCTTTTAGCTCCTGAGGTGGCACGAGAGAGGCATTGAGAGAGATGTCTTGGAAGGACTCTGACAGTAAATAAGTTCTTGTACCTGGGAGCACTTGAACGTCTACATGTCTACACCCAAACTATACTTACCCATCTTGAAAGAGAGGCCCTTGGGGAAGGAGGAAGGAGTCTGTGGGAACAAGATAAGGAAGGGAAGAGGTGCAGGAAGGAGGAGGTCTGATGAGAGCTCCACCCATAGGGACAGAAAAGGATCCATCTACACTTCTGGGTACCAGATAAGGATAAAGCAAAATGCTGTGTAAAGTTTTTGAAGACTTCATAACTTATTCATGTTGTTATTTTTTATCCCTTTTTATTTCCCCATGGTGCCCCAATATAGGCCCCAAAACGAAAGGGCTTGTGTACTTATCTCAGTGCACAGCAAGACAGGGATACATCCCATTCCACATCTACCTTTGGAGGAAAATGAGAAACAAGAAGTATAGTAAGTGTGAACAGGTCAGAAAGGAAAAGAAAGCAAACTGGATTTTTCAGATGTATTGGAAAGAGGAAAGAGGTTCAAGAAGTCAGGTCACTGAGAATCTAACTGGGAAGAGTTTCCCAACAACCCCTAGGGTAATACAACCTTCCTCCTCCTAGTGTCTGCCTCCCCTAGTTTTCTGTGTTCCGTTTTCTTTTCTTTTCTTTTTTTTTTTTTTTTTTTGACACAGAGAGAGATGGCACAAGTGAGTGAGGGGCAGAGAGAGAGAGAGAATCCCACGAGGGGCAGAAAGAGAGAGAGAAGCAGGGCTCAGCCAAAGCGGGGCTCAGGCTCACCTCAAGCTGGGCTCATGCTCACCCTAAGTGGGGCTCACTTGAAGAAGGACTTGTGTTCACCTAACGTGGGGCATGAGCTCACCAGATATGGGCCTTGAACTCACACCGTGAGATAATGACCTGAGCCAAAGTCAGATGCTTTAACTGACTGAGCCACCCAGGCATTCCTCCATGTTTTCAAATGACTAACTTTTCCTTCTTTACTCTTTCTTAATCCAAGCTTCCATTTGGACAAAAGAGGTACAGGGAGTACCTGGACCACCATGGCAAAATTAAAGAAGGCTTTTCAGAAGAGGAAGATACACATGAGCTTCTTAATTTGGCATCATCTCTAACAGAATTGTTGGATGACTATGCCCTTCTGGGTCAGCCTTCCATGAGATCTCTACAGCAAACATTTTTCAAGAGGAATAGCTAGCTACTTCTTGTTTACTTTTTGGAAGGAGAAGGTAGGGCAGAGGCAGTCTCAAGAGAAATATCCAGGAAAAGAATTTCTTAGTCTCCTACCTGTCCTTTAGAGTCCATGATTTCCTTGCATTTATTCCTGAATGTGATTACATTAGCCAAACACAAATGGCAAACAATTCACATTATTGACCCTAATTTGCATTCTTTATACTTTGCCATGGTAAGTGTCTATATCTTTTCCTTTAATTGTGTTAATTATTAAGCATTAATGAAAAGCATCCTTGCAGTACTTTTTACCACATTACTTATGTCATTTTCACACATATTAGGAAATGAAAACCCTAAATCAGCCCATCAGATGGCACAAAAACAGACACTCAGATCAATGGAACAGAATAGAGAACCCAGAAATGGACCCACAAACGTATGGCCAACTAATCTTTAACAAAGCACGAAAGAACATCCAATGGAATAAAGACAGTCTCTTCGGCAAGTGGCGCTGGGAAAATTGGACAGTGACATGCAGAAGAATGAACCTGGACCACTTTCTTACACCATACACAAAAATAAACTCAAAATGGATGAAAGACCTAAATGTAAGACAGGAAGCCATCAAAATCCTTGAGGAAAAAGCAGGCAAAAATCTCTTTGACCTCAACCACAGCAACTTCTTACTCAACACGTCTCCAGAGGCAAGGGAAACAAAAGCAAAAATGAACTATTGGGACCTCATCAAAATAAAAAACTTCTGCACAGCAAAGGAAACAATCAGAAAAACTAAAAGGCAACCGACAGAATGGGAGAAGATATTTGTAAATGACATATCAGATAAAGGGTTAGTATCCAAAATCTATACAGAACTCATCAAACTCAACACCCAAAAAACAAATAATCCAGTGAAGAAATGGGCAAAAGACATGAATAGACACTTCTCCAAAGAAGACATCCAGATGGCCAACCGACACATGGAAAAATGCTCCACATCACTCATCATCAGGGAAATACAAATCAAAACCACAATGAGATACCACCTCACACCTGTCAGAATGGCTAACATTAACAACTCAGGCAACAACAGATGTTGGCAAGGATGTGGAGAAAGAGGATCCCTTTTGCACTGCTGGTGGGAATGCAAACTGGTGCAGCCACTCTGGAAAACAGTATGGAGGTTCCTCAAAAAATTAAAAATAGAACTACCTTACAACCCAGCAATTGCACTACTAGGTATTTATCCAAGGGATACAGGTATGCTGTTTTTAAGGGACACATGCACCCCATATTTATAGCAGCACTATCAACAATAGCCAAAGTATGGAAAGAGCCCAAATGTCTATCGATGGATGAATGGATAAAGAAGATGTGGTATATACGTACAATGGAGTATTACTCGGCAATCAAAAAGAGTGAAATCTTGCCATTTGCAACTACGTGGATAGAACTGGAGGGTATTATGCTAAGTGAAATTAGTCCATCAGAGAAAGACAAATATCATATGACTTCACTCATATGAGGACTTTAAGATATAAAACAGATGAACATAAGGGAAGGGAAGCAAAAGTAACATAAAAACAGGGAGGGGGACAAAACATAAGAGAGTCTTAAATATGGAGAACAAACAGAGGGTTACTGGAGGGGTTGTGGGACAGGAATGGACTAAATGTGTAAGGGGCATTAAGGAATCTACTCCGAAAATCACTATTGCACTATATGCTAACTAACTTGGATGTAAATTTAAAAAATAAATTTTAAAAAAATCAGCACATCAGAAGCAGGAGATCCCTTTCTTTAATGCCCTCATTCTATCTCTGGTCCTGATTGTGCTTCTGATTTAAACATATTACTTACCTTCCATTTTTCTAGGATGCTGTGCCATATACATCTGAAAGGGAACCTTGAGTAGCACTCAGGCTGCACTCCATTTTCTGTTTTAGCTCCCCCGACCTTATATCTTAGGTTTGGACTGGTGGTTAAAAGGAATTATGACAGTATGGCCTGCTCTTTGAGGGTAGGGCCCTATAGAGTTCTGGTTGTGAGAGTGACCTCTGCAGTCTGACCTCATTCATTAGACTCCTTCTCTCTTCCACAGTAGTAGTATCACCTTGAGCAAATATCTAAGTTCCCAACATCTATAAAATGGGAATCAAAAAAACCTTGATGTGGCCAGGCTGACAGTGTTATGAACCTAACTTCTGGTAAAATAACAACTAATATAATAATCCCCAATTGGTTTTAATAATCCCTAGATGGATCCCGAGATGGTCCTCCAATGATCCACACCTCCAGGTATGCATGCCCTCCTGTAGTTCTCTCATGTATTATATCAGATTTGGTCTATGTGATGGATAGAACATGGCAGAAGCAATGGAATGACACTTCTGAGGCTAGGTTATAAAAGACATTGTAGCTTCTGCCTTGCTCTCTCTTGGATTAGTCTTTCTGGAGGATGCCAGCTACCATGGCTTGTGGCAACCATGTGAAGAGACTGAAGATGCAAGGAACTGAGGTCTTCTGCCAGCAGCCAGTAAGGAACTGAGGCTTCTGCCAAGAGCCATGTACATCAGCCATCTTGGAAGCAGATCCTCTAGTCCCAGTCAAGCTTCCAGACGCCTGCATCCCTGGCTGACACCTAGAGGGCAACCTCATGAGATCCTGAGCCACAACCATACAGCTAAGGTATCCCCCAGGTTCTTGACTCTCAGAAACTATGAGATAGTAACAGTGTGTTGTTTTAAGCTGCTAAATTTGGGGTAACTTCTGAGGGTACGCAGCAATACATAACCAATATAAAACACTTTCTCTCTCTTGAACCTCAGCCCCCAAAACCAACACTCTGTGCTGTATTCCTGTCCAGCACTAAAAGAAATGTCCACTCAGAGTTTCCTCTGTGGTAATAACAGTACTTACCGCATTAGATTGGGAGGATTGAGCAGGACACTACATGTAAAGTGCTCAGTGTGAGCCTAGTTTATAGTAAGCACTCAACCAATGCTAGTTACCACTATCATACAGAAACTCAGGCCTGTGGGTAGTTGCTCTAGATCTTGGAATGTTGGAGGCTTAAGGCATAGCATAGTGAATGAAGACTCAGAGTTAAGGGAGCAGGGAAGGAAACCCTAAGGTACTTTCTCCCACTCCTAGTCGCTCTTAGGGATCAGGCCTCTAGCTACTACAGCCAGGGCTCCCTTCCATGAGAGCAGGATGGATAGGTCAGAGGAGGGGCATTCCCTTTTATCGGCCTCTAAAATGACTAAAGGAGTATGTAAAAAGGTAGAAAATGTTTAGTAAGTGGAAAGAGGGAAAGAAAACAGGACATTAGGGTGGTAGAAGTCATCATTAAGTGCTTCTTAATTTTGCCTTGGTACTACTCCTGTTTATCTTCATGTTCTACCGGGCCAAGCAGAAGCTATGCTCAGAAATACTCCTTATTGTGCAGAATCATACACTCTGCAGCTTAAACAAAGCACAGGTCTATTGTCTGGTATCTCTTCATTACTCAGGACACCTCTGATTTGAGCTGTACAGAAATGTAGTAGGGTCTGGGAGTTGTAAGCCAGGAGGCTTATCACTAGGCCATTTGCTTCTCATTTTGTTTCTCAGGGAAGACACACCAGAAGGGAAAGACAGGTTTGGGAATACTAAGAACAAAGTGAAATTTTGTCAGTCAATGTGCCAAACTATTCTTCAGAAGAGAATGAAGAGCCATTTAAGAGCAAGCACCCAGAGTTCTCAGAGACAGAGTAGAATAAAATGGGGCAGTTAGTGCAACCTTGGAACTAAACTTGGTGAATGTGGCTCATACAATGAATCATTATATTTAAATGTACTAGTGTGTAAGCTTCACAGTGTTTATCTGTTTCAGTCACTATCATGTTCCCAGTGCCTACATCAGAGCCCCACACACAGTAGGAGCTTGATAAATATTTGTTAAATAAATGAATGAAGATATGACTCAACATAGGCCCAGAACTAGGGGCAAATATACAGAGATCTATTGTTTAAGAATACATACAGACTTATTTCTTAAGTTAAAAAAAATTTTTTTTAAGTTTATTTGTTTATTTTGAGAGAGAGAGAGAGAGAGAGTGAGCATGAGTGGGGAAGAGGGAGAGAGGGAGAGAGAGAGAATTCCAAGCAGGCCCCACACCACCAACATAGAGCCTGATGCGGGGCTCAAACTCACAGACCGTGAGATCATGACCTGAGCTGAAATCAAGAGTCGGATGCTTACTTGACTGAGCCACCCAGGTGCCCCTTAAGTTACACACTTTTGATTCACACTGTTTTTTTACTGATCTCTGATATATGACAGTAGTCAGTATACAGTATGTATCCCATCTGGAGACTTGGTCAGGTTTCAAATTCTTCCACTCACCTGGTAGGCAAGTTAGAAAGAATACTGTAGCTTTGTGGATTGTGTAAATAGGCAAGCTACCTGTTTAAAATATTTTATATGAGAAAATTATAGCTCGAATTCACGGGTCAGTAGCAACATATTAACCGAATTAATTGTCTTACGCTTACTTTGAGGGTTATAACTGATCATATCTTTAAGGGGTAGAAATACCCAATTGGCTATCTAAAACATGTCCCAGCCCCCAGTGCTGCCACCCAAATGATCCACTCTTAGAGAAACTGCTGTGATCAGACCAGCTGTTTAACTCAACCTAAGGCTTTAGAAGGTCACTGCATTAGTGTTGTTCTGTTTGTAAGAATAAAGAGAAAACCTAAGCAATTTCAATATTTTCTCTGTCATTTCTGGTATGGAAAAGAGACACGAACTGTATTCATTTGACCAGAATTCTTTAGTCCTTTAGGACTTTGAATTGTTTCAAAAGACTCCTGTGAGGTAAACAAACCCATACAAGGAAATTCTGCCACATAAACTTCAGGTCAGACTACATGCAGGAAACACTCCCTGTCCACAGTAATCTGCAAGTTTCACTGATTGTCCAACTATGGACAACTCTGAGCTTCCTCAGAGCTCAACGAGGGAATAGTACAATCATCTGGAGCCATTCTGTGCCAAGTGACAGCCATCTGCTTCCCACGTGCCCTTTTTACTTGGACAAATAAAACCAATCACCCCACATGAGAACCCATTAATTCACGTTACTTCAAAGACACTCAGCCCCACCTTGGAGCAGTAGCACCTCTCACAGCAAGTTCTTTGGGTATTAAGAATGGACCACCTAGAATAAATCTTGGAAATGTTTAGAATGTTTGTGCATTTCCATAGGAAAAAGACTCCTTATTCCTTTTGGGGAAACTTTTATCTTCCCATCTGTCCATAATTGGATTACTCAAATGATGTACAAAAAGTGAGTGAACAATTATTTATAAGCCCTCGCTCAAAGCACCAAATTTTGACCATAGCAACACTATTTTTAAATGATGCAATGATTTATTATAATCCTATTATTTATAGTAATAACATGTTTCCTTTTCTTCATTGATAATCCACTCTTAGGTATTAGGGATCTGGGAGTGGTGGATAAAATTTAATTTAATTCATTCATTCAACAAGTATTACTGTGCTTACTATATGTTGGCCTGGTAGCAGCACTGGGATGCAACGGTAATTTTATGTCTATTGAGAGCAGACCCTGTGACTTTTTCACTTTTTTCCTCATTCAGAAGGTACCATAGCTATATATCTATCAATTAGTTGATTTTTTTAAAGATTCTATTTTTAGGTAATCTCTACACCCAATGTGTAGCTCAAACCCACAACCCCAAGATCAAGAGTCACATGCTCCACCGACTGAGCCAGCCAGGTGCCCCTAATTGACTTTTAATTTTATCTGCAGCGTTGCATCAATTTGCACTATGATTTTTTTAAGAGCAGAGTTTTATCATTTTTATACTATATATATTATAAATCTGGGGCAGTTTGTCTGGGGCAAATGTATTTAGTTTTCCTGTCTGTCAAAGATTATTTTGTCAAAACAAATAAAATCAAGAAAACATTTACTTTGAGAATCAATGTCATGGCACTCTAAGATTTGCCACTTTGACACTATTAATGAAATAAATAACAATAGTTAAGAAGGAGCCAAATTCCCAGGCTTGTAGAAGCTTGGGAATTGCTTAGACAAAAAGAGCAGGTGGTGAGAGAGCTCCAACATCAAAAAGAGAGTCACAAAGGTAGAGGTTTACAGCTTTGGCACCACCCTGTCTTTGAGAAATCTCTCTAGAGGGGAAAGGACACGAGGGTGACTACTGATTTAAAAATAAAAATCTCCCTAAAAACACTATGAAGAAGACAAACATTATATATACACACACATGTACACACACATATACACACAGACACATTTCTGTACACATATACACACATATGTGCATCTACACACACACACACACACATAATAGTATATGTCTGAGGGAGAGTAATGGGGAGAAGTACAGGAGTCAAAGGGAAACTATGCAAATCCCCTCCTATTCCAGGATTTTGAAAGGTTCTACTTGACTTTTTGAAGAACGCACCTCATGGAAGGGGCCAGCAATCAAAAAGAATTCATACCTGCTGAACCTGTTTTGTTTTTTCTTTTCTTTTAATCTGCCTGTTACTAAGCAGAATGGGCTGGGAAATCTTTTTGGACAAAGGGTGGCCTAGCGCCTGTGGGAAAGTTAGTCATTTTAGAGTCTATAGTTTGGGGGGAAAAGATGTATCCTGGGGTTTTCCCCATATTCCAACTATTAAAATGGAAGTAACACAAGAGCACAACTTGCTCGTAGCTATAACCCCAGCATGTAGTTCGTCGACAGTAAATACCGTTGATTGAATAAATGGACAGATTAAAAGATAGATCAATGAGATCAGTAAGTACCGAGTGTTTTCTATATGCAGCGGAGAATGCAAGAAAAGTCTAGGACACAATTGCTGCCTTCAGCATGCTTTGTAACCTGATAAGGACACAAAGTTAATAATCATAATGTAGTTGGAGAACACTAGATAATAGTGGCAATTTAGTAAAAGCTAGGCTATGTGGTTCAATCTATAAAGTTTTCAAGGGGCTTGGAGAACAGAGATATGATGCTGAGCTGGGCCTTAAATACTTGCCAGGATTTAAATTACTGACTACTTGCTAACCCCCTCCTCCAAGTGGCTCCTTAGGGGTTCTGGGCATATCTTCCAAACCTCCTGGGCTGGTTCCAATAAGTTAAAAACTTAAGAATAAGTTAAATCCAGGGGCACCTGGGTGGATCAGTCCATTAAGCATCTGACTTCAGCTCAGGTCATGATCTCACGGTTTGGTTTGTGAGTTTGAGCCTCATGTTGGGCTCTGTGCTGACAGCTCAGAGCCTGGAGCCTGCCTCGGATTCTGTCTCCCTCTCTCTGCCCCTCCCCCATTCGTGCTCTGTCTCTCTCTCTCTCAAAAACAAACATTAAAAAAAATAATAAGTTAAATCCATCTGTCAGATCTACCCATAAGTGCAGCACCGTTTTCATTAAGAGTGGAAAAAGAGAAAGAATGATTTTATAAAGTAGGTATGGTGACCCTATATTTAGGGCTCAAACCCCATATTTGAAATTAAGACTATATAGAAATATCTGTGCTCAATAAATACTTGCAGATTGTCTGATACAGATCCCATGGCCCTCTCTTCACTCATTGCAGGGAATGTGTTATTGTTCAGACAGTGGACTCCAGTTCTTTGCTTTAATGAATACTTCAGGAAAGCTAACTTTCAGAGAGATCTGGCTGATAACTTAAAGATTGATTTGGGTGGCAGACTAATCTCCAGGTAGCTTTTAAAAAAGTAGCTTAAAAAAATATCAATGGATCAAATGGATAAAAGCCACTTTGTCTAATCTGAATGAAGTGTAGCTGGAAATCTGGACAGTGAGGGCTTCTGTGGCTTCTCAGAGAGGTTTTATGATACTACTATGTTCATGCTGCCATAGCTATACCTATGATTTCCCAGCTTTACTGAATATTATTTTTTCTGCAGGAATATGCTTGGATGGCAAAACATTTTTTTCTACTTTGCTGGTATCTCACTTGCTTTCTTCCTATCCTGTCCTTAAGTCAGGTTGTAGACAGAAATGAATTTGCCTATTATCCAAAGAACAGGCTTCACTGAATTTAATGGGAAATGGGGTCACAGTAGCACTTTTGGAAGACACCGACAAGTGTCCTGGAATGAAAGCAGCATACAGCATGGGTTTCTTCTAAAACTTTTTGTTTTTGCATAGCACTTAAAACAAAACAAACAAAACAAAAATAAAAAGAAGATAAGTGTTTTTACTGAAAAACAGAAAAGGTACAAAAAAACATACAACACAAACATATAGCTTAATGAGTCATTAAGGCAGACACTTTTATAACCATTATCCAGGCCAGGAACTAGAATTCTGCCAGCCCCCCACCCTACCCAGGAGGCCCTCCATATACCCATTCCAACAATAACCTCCTAACTCGACAAAAGTAACCACTATTTGGAGTATTTTATATTTTATTTTATTTTATTTTGAGAGAGAGAGTGAGCAGGGGAGGGGCAGAGAGAGAGAGAGAGAGAGAGAGAGAGAGAATCTTAAGCAGTTCTGAACAGCGGGGATCCTGATGAGGGGCTCAAACCCATGAACTGTGAGATCATGACCTGAGCCATAATCAAGAGTGGAATGCTTAACTGACTGAGCCACCAAGGCACCCCAGCACTATTCAGAGTACTAAAGCAATCCTTGCTTTATGTTTGCCTTACCCAAGTGTAATAAGACATCCGAATGTGTTACCCTAGACTACTGTTTAGTGTTGTCTCTTAAGAAACCTTTTTCTTTTTGAAGCAACAGAAAGAGAAATAAAGAAACTGATCCCACTTATAATTGCACTAAGAACTATAAAATACCTAGGAATACACCTAACCAAAGATGTAAAAGATCTGTATGCTGAAAACTATAGAAAGCTTATGAAGGAAACTGAAGAAGACATAAAGAAATGGAAAAACATTCCATGTTCATGGATTGGAAGAATACACATTGTTAAAATGTCAATACTACCCAAATGTCAATCTACTCAATCAAAATTGCACCAGCATTCTTCTCAAAGCTAGAACAAACAATCCTAAAATTTGTATGGAACCACAAAAGACCCTGAATAGTCAAAGTAATACTGAAGAAGAAAACCAAAGTGGGAGGCATCATAATCCCGAACTTTAGCCTCTACTACAAAGCTGTAATAATCAAGACAGTATGGTATTGTCACAAAAACAGACACATAGACCAATGGAATAGAATAGAGAACCCAGAACTGGAATCACAAATGTATGGCCAACTAATCTTTGACAAAGCAGGAAAGAGTATTCAATGGAATAAAGACAGTCTCTTTAGCAAATGGTACTGGGAGAACTGGACAGCAACATGTAGAAGAATGAAACTAGACCACTTTCTTACACCATACATAAAAATAAACTCAAAATGGATGAAAGACCTAAATGTGAAACAGGAAACCATCAAAATCTTGAGAAGAAAGCAGGAAACAACCTCTTTGACCTCAGCCACAGCAATTTCTTATTCGACACATCTAAGCAAAAATGAACTATTGGGACCTTATCAAGATAAAAAGTTTCTGCACTGCAAAGGAAACAATGACACTAAAAGGCAACCAACGGAATGGGAAAAGGTATTTGCAAATGACATGTTGGATAAAGGGCTAGTATCCAAAATCTATAAAGAACTCACCAAACTCCACACCCGAAAAGCAAATAATCCAGTGAAGAAATGGGCAGAAAACATGAATAGACACTTCTCCAAAGAAGACATCCAGATGGCCAACAGACACATGAAACAATGCTCAACATCACTCATCATCAGGGAAATACAAATCAAAGCCACACTGAGATACCACCTCACACTGGTCAGACTGGCTAAAATCAGCAAATCAGGAAACTATAGATGCTGGCAAGGATGTGGAGAAATGAGAACCCTCTTACACTGTTGGTGGGAATGCAAGCTAGTGCAGCTGCTCTGGAAAACAGTGTGGAGGTTCCTCAAAAAATTAAAAATAGTACTACCCTATGACCCAGCAATAGCACTGCTAGGAATTTACCCAAGGGATACAGGAGTGCTGATGCATAGGGGCACATGTACCCCAATGTTTATAGCAGCACTTTCGACAATAGCCAAATTATGGAAAGAGCCTAAATGTCTATCAACTGATGAATGGACAAAGAAGATGTGGTTTATATATACAATGGAATACTAGCAATGAGAAAGAATCAAATCATGCCATTTGCAGCAACATGGATGGAACTGGAAGGTGTTATGCTGAGTGCAATAAGTCAGTCAGAGAAAGACAGATATCATATGTTTTCACTGACATGTGGATCTTGAGAAAGTTAACAGAAGACCATGGGGGAAGGGAAGGTGAAAAAAAATAGTTACAAACAAAGAGGGAAGGAGGCAAACCATAAAAGAGTCTTAAATACAGAGAACACACTGAGGGTTGATGGGCGGTGGGGGAGAGGGGAAAGTGGGTAATAGGCATTGAGGAGAGCACTTGTTGGGATGAGCACTGGATGTGTTATGTAAGTCAATTTGACAATAAATTATATTTTAAAAAAAGAAACCTTTTTCTGTTAAGTCTCTTAATGTAGAAGTTCCTCCTCCAATGCTTTTCTTCACAAACTATCTGTTGAGGAATCCAGACCACCCAACCCATATACTCTCCTACACTCTAAATATTGTTGACTGTGCATGCATAGTGAAGTTCAACAAGCTTCTCTGTCCTCTTTATTTCCTGCATTGGAAGCTGGACCAGAGGCATGATCAAGTTCATGTTTGGTCCCTTTGGGAAGACTAGGTGCTATGGTCTGAATGTCTGTGTCCCTTCTAAATTTATATTTTGAAATTCTAACCCCCAAAGGTGATGGTATTAATAGGTGGGGCCTGTGGGAGATTATTAGGTCATGAGAGAGATGCCCTCATGAATGGAATCAATGCTTTTAATAAAAGAGATCCCATAAAACTCCCTAGACTTTTCCACCATGTGAAGATACAACAATAAATCTGTGACCCAGAAAAGGGCCCTCACCCAACTATGCTGGCATACTGATCTCAGACTTCTAGACTCCACAGCTATGAGAAATAAATTTCTGCTGTTTTAGGTCACCCAGTCTGTGACATTTTGTTACAGCAGCCTGAAAAGACCAAGACATGGAGGGTGATGGTCTTCTTTCACTGGAGGCACATGTTGAGTTGTCCCCTTTTTTGTGGTGCCAGCAGATTGTTGATGCTTCGTGCCCATAACCATTAATTTGCTAAGGGTTGAAAAATGGTGCTATCATTTTCTATCATTTTTTTTTCAATTATTAGCTGGAATACTTTTGTAAAAAGATGTTTACTCTTGTTTACTATTTAGTAACACAATGGCAATGTTCATATAGGCAAAGTAAAATAAATAGTTGATTCTTTTACATCAGCAGTTCTCAAGATAAGGAATTAGTTCCCTAGCATCCTCTAAAGGAAACAAATTTTTATATCTATAAATTAATATATAACATATTCATAATCTTTAATATGCACAATTATATATAAATATATAAATTATATGTAAATAGTAATGATATATGATATGTATAATTATATATAAATTACATAAATTATATATATACATATATATGTATATATATGTGTGTGTGTGTGTATATATATAAACAGCTTTGAAGCTCAAGTTATAATTTTCCTACCTTTTCTTTGGCCAGTGGGAGCCTGTTTAGGTTGGCTTCTGGGCCTTTGGACATGATCCTGGTAAATCTTAATAAACTTCCTCATTATTTATATAACAAGGTGTTTAAAGTTCATTTTTTATATTTACTACCAGTTATGGTTGAATTATATCCTCAAAATGTATATGGTGAAGTCCTAGCTCCCCAGTATCTCTGAATGTGACCTTATTTGGAGAAAGCATCTTTACAGGGGTAATTAAGTTAAATCGAGGTCATTAGAGTGGTCCTTAATCCAATAAAACTGATATCCTCATAAAGAAAAGGGAATACAAAGATACGTATAGAAAGAAGACATTGTGAAGAAACTTAAGGAAAAGATGGTCATCTACAAGCTAAGAAGAGAGGCCTGGAACAGAGCCTTCCCTCATGACCCTTAAAAGGAGCCAACCCTGCCAATACTTTAATTTTGATTTCTAGCCTGCAGAACTGTGAGGCAATAAATTTCTGTTGTTTAAGCTACCCAGTTTGTGGTACTTTGTTACAGAAGCCCTAGAAAACCAATCACCCATTTCCCCAAGAAGCTCAGATTTCTTTCAGGGAGAAATGGCATCATGGTATTTCAAGACCACAATCTGACTGCTAAGGCTGCTCATGGCTACAGGACTGGTCATTGTTTCTAGGCCTCTTCAGTGAACAAGAGATATGAAAATTAAAATAGAAAACCTCCTTGTAAAAACCTTGTTATTGTTATGTTAAACAACACACAGATACAGAGAAACATACATTTTAAACATAAACCTCTGAGTTCACATTGACATTTCCAAGTCAAATTGGACTATAGGTTTTTTATTTAATCCCTTCTGTATTTAGTTTTCCACACTGGAAAATCCTGGTTCTCAAGGGGAGAGGGTAATACACAATTTGAATATCCCAGAATTGCCATTTACTTTATCCTGTGTTATACACATCACAGGCTCAGAAAAATACACATGCAATTACTGAGGACAGACAGACTTTTTTCACATATTCCTCTCCCATTCTCCTCTCAGTTTTTTTTCTTTCAGTTTTAATACTTATACTGTATCTACATTGTCAGAGAACCATTACATACCATACTCTCCTTTTAACCTTTTTTAGTCTTCATCCTACACATAATTATATGTTTAATGCTCATGAGCAGAACTAATATCAATGTCTCACTAGTCTTCTTGCTTATCTAAAGCCTGATCTCTAGCAGACAGACTCCTCAGAGAGAAAAATGAGAGCAATATTCCCTCAGTTCTTGCATGCTGAAAAACATTTGTTTGTGCTTTTTATACCTTATGGTCAGTTTTAATCTTTATTAGAGAGAGAGAGAGAGAGAGAGTGCTCGTGGGGAGGAGCATAGAGAGAGGGAGACACAGAATCCAAAGCAGGCTCCAGGCTCTGAGCTGTCAGCACAGAGCCCAACATGGGGCTTGACAAACCATGAGATCATGACCTGAGCCCAAGTTGGATGGTGAACCGACAGAGCCATCCAGGTGCCCCATTGCTAAATATATCCTTGTTCACATTTGATGTCTTTGAGTGCCTAAATATATTACTCCATTTATGTCTGGCATTAAAGTGTTGACAAGACTGATGATAATATAACTATGTAATAGTTATATATAGTTATATAATGGTTATATATAGTAATATAGTAATCTCCCTTTTTCTTTAAAGTCCAATAATTTTACTAAATTATGTCTTGATTTTGGTGTTTTGGGTGAATAGTCTCAGATACATGGTGTACTCTTGCCATATGTAATTTACATTATTTTTTCTTTTTGTTTCAGGAAAGTTTTCTTGAATTAATGTTTTTTTTTAGTATTTGTTTTGTTCCCTGACTTTGATTTTTTTTTTTTGAGGACTTCTTATTATCTATATGTTGGAGCTTCTTTGCCTTTAATTTGTCACTTTCTCTTGAATTGTTTCTATCTTTGTTAACTTATTTTTCATTTTTAAAATTCTTATTCTTTTCAACTTTTGCCTAAGATATTATTTGTAGAGGTGCCTGGCTGGTTCAGTCAGTAGAGCACTTGGGATCTTGACTCATCATCATCATGAGTTCAAGCCCCATTGGGTATAGATCTTATTAAAAAAAAAAAAAATATATATATATATATATATATATATATATTATTTGTATGTCCTCTTGTGTTCTTTTCAGTTAAGACTTCATTTCTTTTTTTTTTTTTAATTTATTTATTTTTGAGAGACAGAGAACGCTAGCAGGAGAGGGGCAGAGAGAGAGGGAGACACAGAAACCGAAGCAGACTCCAGGATCCAAGCTATCAACACAGAGCCTGATGTGGGGTTCAAACCCACAAACTGTGAGATCATGACCTGAGTCAGACACTTAAGTGACTAAGCCACCCAGGCGCCCCAAAGACTTCATTTCTGAAACGATTTTTCTTTTATTGTTAGTCTCTGAGTTCTATCATGTCATTTCTGAGTTTACGATAAAATCTGATTTATGGTTTTTCTTTTCATGTCTTGATATCTTTCAGATTAGTTTTCTTAATATCTTCCAGATTATTTTGAAATTAAAGGTTATAGACTTGATGTGTTCCGTGGACACATGTTTCTGATGTGCTTTCACTGTCTGAAGTGATGTCATTGTGCTCCTTATTCACTATTTTTTTCATATAGTAACTGATATATTGCCCACTTTTATGTGAAAAGAGTTTTTCTGAATCTTCAGAAGGTCGTATGGTTCAGGGTAGCTTGGCTAACTTTATAGAGCTCCCTCTTTTATTTCCATAAAGTGTTTAAAAAATTAACTCTTTAGAGTTAATTCTGAGATTTCCTGGCTATGGCTCTTATCTTTCCTTTGTTTTATTGTCTTTATCCTGATCAATTTTGAGTCTACTCTCAGGAATCCGGGTCAGGCTCTATTCTGGAAGAGAGCCCTGGCTGGCCATCTGCATGAGTTCAGAGACACCAAAATGTTCTAGTCCCTTCCATCATTATTGGAGACCTCTTGCATTCATCTGCCATTGGAGTAAGGGAACTACCTCCCAATTTCAGCTGCTTTTCTCAAATCAGTCTTTTCACTTTCCAGTAGATATTTGTTGGTTATTTTTCTCTGCTCTGTTCTCAGGTTCATTAGAGACCCTGTTGCTTTCCTCTCCATTCTACCACACAAATGGCAGGACTTGTCGGTTTTGGTGGCTTGTTTTCATTTGCTTGTATTTTGGTTTTTCTAGGGATACTCTGTCACCTAATTTTATTGTAAATGTTTTTGGTCTTGCTATCTAGTGGCTCTATGTTATGTAGAGATTTGAAGAGATTAAAAAACTAGGTCACTGCTGCCAACATCCCAGAATCTTCTCAATCCTAAAACACCTTTTAAATGTATATTTAAAGCATGATAGTATTGTCCAGCACACAGCCCACAAAAAGGTGGCCTCCTGGAGGCGACTGGGTGGCTTGGTAGGTTAAGCTTCCAACTTCAGCTCAGGTCATGATCTCATGGTTTGTGGGTTCGAGTCCCGTGTCAGGCTCGTGCTGACAGCTCAGAGCCTGGAGCCTGCTTCAGATCCTGTGTTTCCCTATCTCTCTCTCTGCCCTCCCCCGCTCATGCACGCTCTCTCTCTCTCTCAAAAATGAATAAACATTAAAAAAAATTTAAAAAAAAGAAGAAGAAGGTGCCCTCCTGACCAGGAAGGTTGCATCAGAGATCTTAGAGCTAGACAGAGCTTCAAGAAGTCATCTGGTCCAGTTCCCTATTTTCAGACGAGAAAAGCATCACTCAAAATTCAGAACACATAGCAGTGGCACTCCACAATTAAGTAGGAAGTGGAACTTATTGTTCAGTAGTTTTAAATTTTGATGTTTTCTTATAGTGTTCATACAATAAAATCTAAGTATATAAATATATACCACAAAATATTGTTCATTCAAATTAAAATAAACTTGAACAAACAAACAGTTCAAAAGTACAAGCAGCAGGTTGATATTACATCTGGGTATTGATGAGTGTTAAGATTTCTGTATTAGTTATAGTCATGAAGGAAATATTAATTTAAAATAGCTACTTTTTAAGACAAATCTGAAAATCAGCTAAGAGTAACATCCAATTCAATCAGTTTGTGAATAGCCTGTTGAGTGAGCCAGAATATTTTAATGCAAATTCTTGTGAATTAACTAGGGAACAAAATCTCTGGTGATGATAAAATACTGAATTAACAAATGATTTTTAAAAAAAAAAAAAAGAGAGACAGCTCTCCATAGTAACAAAAAGAAATAAGTATAATACAAGACGAAAATAACCTAAAAGCAAACAGAACATGTCATTAATAGAGTCCTTCATTATCTAGCATGGACTGTAATGGAGAAAACGGCAAGTGTAATTCTGTTATCTCACCCTAGGCAGTACGCACACACTGTAAAATCCATCTCTTCATTTTCTGGTTGAAAAGATCATTGTAAGAAAGGACTGCCAGGGAGTGGAGGTCATGCTGATTTATTGGCAATTAAACCTGCAGGATTTCTGCACTCCCTTCAAAACAAAGTATCTGAGGCTATTCAGCCAGGATGATTACATAGTGGGCTATCTACTAAAACCCAGGAGTCTTTCTGTTAGTGCACAACAGATACAATTGACTTGGCTGTATTTAGAAGATTACTGCTATTTTCTGTGCAAATTCTTGTTGTATCTTCTTCAAATCGCCTAGGCCCAAGTAATTACCTTGTTAGTCAGTTTAATAAGCAGAATCTTACCAAATGGTATATAATTCTGCTTGGGTGTATAAGAACTTTGGCATAAATACAAATATGGACTCCTATAAAGCAAGTGAATGTATTACTGAAACTATGGTAATTGGTCTATAGAGTCTCAGCCCTAGCTTTCTGAAATGTTTGAGATGGTATTTTTAGGGGTTGATACTTATTATGAACCGAATGTTTTTGCCCCCTCCACCCCAAATTTCTATGTTGAAATCTTAACCCCTAGTGTTTAGGAGGTGGGGCCCTTGGGAGATAATTAGGTCATAAGGGTAGACCCTTATGAATGGGATTAGTGCCCCTCTAAAAGGGACTCGAGAGAGATCTTTCACCCTCTTTTTGCCATGTGAGGACACAATGAAAAGTCAGCAATCTGCAACCCAGAAGTGGGCTCTCACCAGAACCCAACCATGCTGAAACTCTAATCTTGGAATTCCAGCCTCCAGAACTGTGAGAAATACAGATCTTTTGTTTACAAGCCATCTGGTCTATGGTATTTGTTATGGCAGCCTAAACTAAGTAAGACAATACTGGTGCATATAACTAGCTTTTATCTATTCTATGTCAAGACACAACCCAAGTTATATATATAGACATTTCTGCTTATCTTACAGATGGTGATGGGCAAGCTTAGGTGCTAGGAATGATGGAATCTTAGCAACACAGGTAGGCAGGAAAGAGAAGGAAGAGAATAGTTAGCTGAGGGTGGAGAATAGTGATCAGGTTAACATTTCTGCCTCTGCCCAATCCCACCTGCCAAAATGAATCGGATTATACCTGAGTTGTTCTTCTCCTTACAAACAGGAATATGGCCACTGGATATTGTACCATATTGAATTATCTGCCCCAGGCACTGGCCTGCCTGTACCAATCCTAGCTTTATTTTCCTCCCTGCTGGTTTGTATTCCTAAGGTCTCATTTATTCATTCATCCATCCATCCATTCATTCAGTAAATATTTATTGAGATTTTAATATATGTCAATTACTATTCTAGGCCCTTGCAATATAACATAATATAATAATGTTATATAATGTCTTTGTAATGTAGTTTAAAAATTTTTTTATTTATATAATTTTGAATAAAAATACTATATTTATTTTGGAAAATGGAGAAGAATATAAAGAATAAATTTTTATCCATATTCCCAATAAATACTATTAAGCATTTCACCGTGTATCTTTTCAGCTTTCTTTTTACCTCTTCTAATGTTTTTAAATTGAAATATTATGGGCATACAAAATATTAGAGATTGACAAAATAAGCATCTATGTGCCCATTACACAGTTTAAAAAATAAAATATTACACAAACTGCTGAAAACAAGAACCATCCTGAGGATTTATTGCCATCCTCCAGAATCCAGTGCCATATTCATAATGGATTCTTAATGATGTTGGTGTGCTGTTGATAGAGGGAAGGCACTTTCCTTTCCCTCCCATGGAGAGGTCAGGTCACGTTCCTGGAGTGACTTTCTAGGAATAGCTATCCTCCCTCACTTTGGTAATAATCCAGTTAAGATGCAGATCCACCCACCTGTTGCCCCAATAATTTCATTCCTCTGTACACAACCTGGAGGAACTCCCTCACACGTGCTCTCACTTTTCTCTTACATTCCTCTTCTTAGTAAGTTCTCACAGCCCACCAAAAATCACCTCTCCTTTTGTCAGCATTCCAGAAATTCTACCGCTACCAATTAATTATTTTGGACTCCTAAATGATAGGTATTGTAAGTCCCTTCTCCATTGTAAGGGAGTTTACTAGGCACTTTGTCCCACAACAGAACAATCTGATGCAAACCTGTTGACAAGGTATATAGTAGGTGCACTGAAAAGGACACTTTTCCATCTAACCAGGACAATCTTACCAGCTGGGCTGAGGGACTTAGTATTTGATGTGCCATAAAAAGAAACAAATGTTTCTCTTGGCCAATTATTTACTGTCATTAAATTACTTATTCTAATTAAATAATTGTCCAGTAAAATGTATATTTTAATATGCTATATTACATATTTATATACCTATATATCCATATATCTGTATATCCTTATCCTGGTATGCATTCTTAGTCCAGTTGGGCTGCTATAATAGAACACCATAGACTGGGTAGCTTAAACAACAGAAATTTATTTTGCACAGTTTTGGAGGCTGGGAATTCCTAGATCAAGGCACCAGCAAATTCGGTGTTTGGTAAGGAGTTACTTCGTGGTTCATAGATTGGTTGTTTTCTCACTGTGTCCTCACTTGGCAGAAAGGGAAAGGCAGTCCTCTGGGGTTTCTTTTATGTCATTAATCCCATGAGCCCTTATGACCTAAATCCCCTCCCAAAGTCCCCATCTCCAAAATACCATCACAGTGGGGATTAGGTTTCAGCCTATGAATTTTGGGAGAACACAAACATTCAGTCTATAGTACATACAGAAAACAATGGTGTTATTGTATCAGAAATATCCTGCCTCTCTATACAGTGAGTGTGCTTTTTACTATAGGCCTTCTTAAATATTTTCAGTTACTTCAGAAAAACATGTTATTACTTAAAATATTGAATTACATTTTTTAATAATAAAAATCTCAATTACCAGTAAGACTGCCATCAATACAGTCCCACATTAATTTCCTTCCCATGGGTATCCACATCACGGTAAAAGTTTTGCACAGGAGGCTAGAAAAGACCTGGGTCGTTCTGAACTAGTTAATTTGAAAAAAACTATTAGAAAGCCTCAGCCATACTTTTACTTATCAAAGTGGAGCAATTCTAGATCACCACAGGACCCAGGTAACCTGAGACTAAGAAAAAAGGAATCATTCATTAGGAGGCGTGAGAAATGTCTTAGGGTTGATTTTGTTTAAATGCCAAAGTGAATTGATCATTAGCATTTGCGAGAGCTGTGCAAATAACACCACCTAAGGGGCTAAACCAACAAGGGATTGTTTCAAAGCAATTAATTCACTTCCAAGCTTCTTGTATTAACACCACCTTATTTCCCCAGTGTAGACATACAATTTGTCTTAAAAATAGATCCAAAACTGTGATATTCTGCCAACAAGATTACAGGGGTGAAAGAACAACCCCCTAGTCAAATGCAAATTTTAGTCATATTAGTATGCTAATGAGCTAAGTGATAAACTGTGGGTCAAATTTCCCCTTCTTCAGCTTAAACCGCACTTGAAAAGGCTTATTTCTAAATGTTTGGGAAACCTAGGAGCAGCAACAATTAAGGTTTATAACATGAACGTTATCTGTTCAGCAGTATGAAAAATTAATAGAGAGGACTAAACTAAAATGAGACATAATTCTTCCTAATGATTTGTAAGTTAATGGGAATGATGGCTTCAGGGAAACATTTAATTATTCTAGATTTGGAACGAAGTCTTTGCAAAATTCCTTATTTTACAATTTTTAAAAATTAGGTCTGTTTTGTCTAGTTGAAGGAAATTTAAGGAGAAGCCTTTTTTATAGTCAAGAAAAAAAATTGAAAGGAAATAATGGGGTTTGGGGGTTTCAAGAAAAAAAAAGTTGAAAGGAGATAACATTTTCATGAGAAAGAATGTTTAGAGAGGTCAGTTCTCTTTCTTGACCACATATCAAAGAAGACTTTCTGGATTGAACCTACACCCATCGCCTGATTTCACCTTGTCACAAAATAGCTTTGTGCTTTTATAGAGTTTTTCTACAGATATTCATTATCTTTTAAATGTTCGTGTTCATTTTATAAGTTCCTTAAAAATCCAAAGCAAGTTGGATTACATTTTCCAGCATCCAGATCATCTCCTTGCCTGCATGGCAGGCTGGAGAAAGCCAAGGGAAGACCCTAAAAGGCCAGGAAGTGTGGTGGAGAGAGACTGAAAATGGGGTCACATAGATACTCTGACACATCCCACATCTGTGTGCTCATGTCCAGCTCCACCCTCTGACACTTCCACAAGCTATGTAGCCATGGGTAAGTTACCAAATCTCCCTGGGCCTCAACTTTGACAATGGAAAAAGGAGATAATAAAGCTTTAGGTCCAAGGCAGTGATCCCAACTTGGCTGCACAGTGGAATTACCTGGAAAACTTTAGTAACGCTGATGACTGAGTCCCACTCCCAGACCTTCTAAATTTATCTGTGTGGTTGTTACAAGGGGATAGGGACTTTTTAAAAACTCCCTAAGTGATTGAAATGGGCAGATAAAGTCAACAGCCAGCACTCTAAGGGTGTTACGAGAATTAGTTAAAACAAAAACAGTACCTGACAAGTAGTAGGTCAAAAATTATTTGTTTCCTTTTATCTGTAGTTGGTTTTTCTATGTGATGAATGATAGCCGTGTTGGATCTTAGCTGGAAGCTAAGAGAGAGAATTCAAAGATTTCTTTTATTTTTTTTTAAACTTTTTAAATTTTGAAATAATTTTAAACTTGAGTTGCTATTCTCCAAGATTGATTCACCAATTGTTAACAATTAACTACATTTACTCTATCACTCCTCTGCATTCTTTATACACATATAATTTTTTTTTTCCTTAACTCAGAGGTAGCTGCAGAAAACATGTGACTTTACCACTAAAGAGCATGTATTTATTAAGAACAAGGGCAATCTCCAACATATCCACAGGGCAATTATGTGGAAAATTTAACATTGATACTATTATCTAATCTACAATCCCTATGTAATTTCTCCAATTTCTCAATAATATCCTTATGACATCCTACCATGCCCTACCCTCCCACCCTTCAGGATTCAATTCAGAATCATGCACTGCAGTTGGTGTCATGCCTTTTTCATTTCTTTTAATCTGACATAATTCCTCTGCCTTTCATGATTCCTGATATTGACAGTTTTTGAAAAGTACAGGCCAGCTGTTTTGTATTCCATGCCATCTTTTTTGTAAGTATACAATTTAATGATATCTGGTAAATATATAGAGTTGTGCATCTATCACTACAATCCAGTTTTAGAACATGCCCATCATCCCTGCAAAATTCTGCTTTCCCCACTCAAACCCCCAGCCCTGGGTAACAACTTATTTGCTTTCTGTCTCAATAGTTTTGCCTTTTCAGAATGTCAAGTAATAGAATTACACAGTACTGTATCTGGTCTTTTACGTCTGACTTCTTTGACTGAGTCTGATGATTTTCAGGTTTATCCATTTATAGCATATCTTGGTAGTTTGTTCCTACTTTATTGTTGAATAGTACTGTTGTATGGATATACCACATTAGTGGGCAGCTTCTAAGATGGCCTTCAATAATCCCTACCTTCTGGCATTCATGCCCTTGTGTGGTTCCTTCCCATTGACAGCAGGCTGGACCTATTGACTTGCTACTAATGAACTGAATGTGGTGGGATGTCATTCCTGAGATGAAGTTATAAAAAGACTATAGCTTCCCTCTTGGGGGCTCTTATTCTCTCTCTCTTGAATCCCTTGCTCTAAGCTGCAGTGTTGTAAGCAGCCCTACGGAAAGATCCATACGGCAAAGAACTGATGTTTCTGGCCAAAACTAATGAGAACCTGAGAAACATGGGGAAGCATGGAGGCAGATACCTCCTCCTTGCAGTCTGACTTCAAATGAGACTGCAGCCCTGAGCAGACCTTGGCTGTAATCTTGGAAGGACTAAACTAGAGTTACCCAACTAAGAAAGGTCCAGATTGCTGACCCACAGGAACAGTGAGAAAATAAACATTTGTTGTTTTTAACCACTGCATTTTGGGGTGATATGGACATAGCAATAGATAACATATCACATTTTGTTTATTCATTTACTAGTTGATGGACATTTGGATTGTTTCTGGGTTTGGGCTCATATGAATAATATTGCTAATGAACATTCATATACATGTCTCAAAGACTTTTCTTACAGCACCAACTTCACTTGGCTTGTACTATTCTTATAGTTTCCCTACTTAAAGCACTTTCTTACCTTGTCAAATAGAATTGTACAATCTACCACCTATGCCCTGCAGTAATATTTTAAATCAGGACACAGTATGTTGGAGAAAATCATTAAAAAATCATTAGGTTTCAAACTATACAGAGTACTAACTACTTCTTGATAGCCAGAGTATTCATATTTCAGGATATTAAAAAATAACTTGGGTTGGGGGGAGCTCCTGGGTGGCTCAGTTGGTTAAGTGTTCAACTCATTTGGTTAAGTGTTCAACTCTTGATTTCAGCTCAGGTCACAATCTCACAGTTCATGGGACTGAGCCATGCCTTGGGCTCTGCACTGACAGCGTGGATCCTGCTTGGGAATCTCTCTCTCTCTCTCTCTCTCTCTCTCTCTCTCTGTCTCTCTGTCTCTCTCTGTCTCTCTCTCTGTCTCTCTCCCTCTGGTCCTCTCCTGCTCACACTCAATCTCTCTCTCTCTCTCTCAAAATAAATAAATAAATATTTAAGAAAAATTAAAATAATAAAAATAAAAAAACAACTTGGGGACAACAGTGATCACTGCTTAATTTTATACTAGATACGTGTATGGGGTAAAGGGTAGTTCTGTGCCCTGGGAGAATTAAGCTCATATTCTCTTTTTCTACTTCCCTATTCTCTAAAGCATATATCTCTTAGAAAAAAAAAAACATTTTTAATCTACTATACCTGCAAAGTGGTACCTGTATTCCTTTAATTCTTAACTAATAATATAGTCACCATGACTATGTTTTCAGGATTTTCTTTGCATAGCTAAGATATGGACCGATTTCTAATAGCATCTAATAAGCCCTTACCATGTGCCAGGCACTATTCTAAACCCTTCATATGCATTACACTGTATTTAATCTTTACAATGATCTTAACTGTCACAACTCCCTAAGGTAGGTACTCATAACAGGGTGGTCCCTTTGCACAATTGTAGAAGATGCCATTCATGTTGTAGTTTATATGAATGCCTGGAATTATATAGCACTAGGCTGCTTGTTGGTATTATTTATTACATTCTCTACTCAACAGATGAAAAGGCACAGAAATGTTAAGTATCTTGCCCAAGCTCACCCACTCTGTAAGTGGCTGAGCTAGGATCTGCATCTAGGTTATCTGGCTGCAACCAGGGCATGAACTCTTAAACACTGTACTCTTCTGAAGAATCTTAATTTGAGGTTTTAAAAAAAGTCATGTTAGATAGGGTCATTTTAGATCATTATTTCCAGGGCATTGTTTCACAAGGAGTGATCCTTGGACCAGAAAGATCAACATCACCAGGGAGTTTTTTAGAAACGTGAAATATAATGTCCCAGTTCCATCCCAGACATATCGAATGAGAAAGCCTAGGGTGGGACCCAGTAGCGGGCACTTTACAAGCCTCCCGCTGGTTCTGATGTGTGCTCAAGTTTGAGAACCACTAAGTTTTAGGAAATAACTTAGTTTTTTTTAAAGAAAGGACAAAAAAAAGGAAAAAAATAATTAATGGTATTTAAATTTTTTTATATTTGCTTTAGAGCAAGTTTTATTTCAAGTAACCTACTCACATTAGTTCACATGTTTATTATACTCTTGATCTATGCTATAAAAATTAATAACCTCACAGAATTCAAGAAGGAGGCAAGGGTGAGAACAGGGCAGTCACTTTGTTCAGTTCCCCTATGAAAGTGAGGTAGCTGCCCATTCCCTAGGTTTCTATCTCCTCTTTCAAATGTTCAAAAAGGAAATTAAAAAAAAATGTTTTTAATGTTCATTTATTTTTGAGAGAAAGAGAGAGACAGACAGACAGAGCATGAGTGGGGGAGGGGCAGGAGACACACACACACACACACACACACACACACACACACACACACAGAATAAAAGCAACTCCAGGCTCAGCACAAAGCTCAACACAGGGTTCAAACCCACAGACTGTTGAGATCATGACCTGAGTTGAATGAAGTCGGACTCAACCAATTGAGCCACCCAGGCACCCCCAAAAAGGAAATTTTTATTGATCTAGCTGTGCAATGGGGTACATTCTTTTGGGCCAGCCAAGTATCTACCCATAGCTTCCTTGCCTGAGTCTGGGACAGGGGTGAAGTCACATAGTACACATAGGCCAGAAAGGCTCTGTTATGATGGAGACAAGTCAGAATGTTTTAGAGGGGAGGATGGATGAAATCAACAATCTGCATCTCTGACACACAATTTATGTTTTAAATAATGTGGTAAATATAAAAAGAATGCATTCATTCTATCACATTTGTTAATGAACATGTGGCACTTGATTTTCTCAATTGGTTTGGGAAAGTATGATATGGGCGTGGCTGGAGCAGAAGCCCAATGCAGAGCAGCAATGAGTGATGTTCAATACACTTCTCCATCAAATGGTAACACAGATGCTGAAGTAAATAACAGGAAAAATTCATTTGTCATATTAACTGAATTAAAGTTGTCATTTTTTTCTTGTTAAGATCTGAAGATATTTTTCAAAAGAATATGAAATGCAGTATTTGCTTATGAGAAAATATATCCAATGGTAGTTCAGACTTGTTCAAAGTGGTACCATCACTAGCTGAATTATACATTGTATCTAGCTATTACCTGAACGAGGCATAACCTTTCAACAAATCCTGGGTACTTCTGCCTGTCCTATTTCTATCACATTTGCATTCTTCCCAGCCACAGCTGATTGGATCAAAGGTAGACATCTGACCAAGGAGAAACAAGCCATTTCAACCAATAAGTTTTCCTATCTCAATACTTTGGTGGCTGAGGCAAATTAATGGTAGAGCACTAGAGTGAAGATCTCTAAAATCTTGATACTGAGAGTCCTGAAATGTATTGATTCCTCTCTTTCTTGTGGCTTAGTTGTTCTCTGTTCCTTTGTGGACTACGAAAGTATTTTTATAATGCAACTCCTTTGACATGATTTTTAAAAATTTTTATTTTTACTTATTTTTGAGATAGAGGAGAAAGCACAAGCTGGGGAGGGGCAGACAAAGAGAGGGAGACAGGAACCGAAGTGGGCTTAGTGCTGACAGCAGAGAGCCTGATGCAGGGCTTGAACGTACCAGCTGTGAAATCATGACCTGAGCAGAAGTCTGATGCTTAGCCGACTGAGCCACCCAGGCACCCCTAAATGATTTTTTAAAATGTTTATTTATTTATCTTGAAAGAGAGAGGGAGAGAGAGAGCACAAACTGGGGAGAGGCAGACAGAGAGGAAGAGAGCGAATTCCAAGCAGGCTCTGCGCTTTCAGCACAGAGCCTGAGGCAGTGCTTGATCCCACAAACCAGTGAGATCTTGTTGACCTGAGCCAAAACCTAGAGTCAGAAGCTTACTCCAATGAGCCACCCATGTGCTCCTATAATGCAACTTCTTAAAAATAACATTCTTAATGATAACCATATAGATGGAAAAATCTATAAAGAATAACAAAAAAACGATTATTTCCAAAAAAGCGGTATGACAGTTACCTCTAAAGTGGAGTGAGGGAGATGTTTGCAGAGAGGGGAAAACAAAGGTCTTCTAAGGTATGGAAATATTCTATTTCTTAGACTGGCTGATGGTTACTTTATAGTTATTTTTTCATATTGATATATGTGTATTTTATACATTCTTGTTCTATAAGACACAATTTCTCAAAAGGGAAAAGTAATTTTTACTTGAGTAATTCAGTAGGTTTCTATTCCTTTCGTGCAAACATGTTCCAAGACTCATAGTTATTAAAGATGCTTTAATAGTAGTAGTATTCATTAGGAAGAATACAGAGAATATGTGTGTATGTGTTTAAAGCATGATTCAAATACCATTAAACTCCAGGCTTGGAAGAAAACTGAGAAATTTTCTAGTTAGTTGAAGGTCTTTCTTTAATAAAGATAAAATTGGGAGCTAGAAAAATTAAATAACTTGCCCATTTTCTTCTTCTAATTCAGAATTCTGAGTTCTTTCTACCAAGCAATACCACTTCCCTAATATGAGAAGAGATAGCAATCATATGAGTAAGAAATGCATATTTCAAAGTTTCAATTATTTTTAATGCTTATTTTATTCTTAGTCGACTTGACTGGCTCTGAACTGAAAATAAATTATCCTATGTAACATAATATCTATACATAAGCAACATTTTATATCATGATTGCTGGATATCAAGAACATCCAGAAAAGAAATTACTGCAATTTAAAATCGAATTTTACTGACAAGTACTAAATTTTCTTCCCTGCTTATTCATTTTAAATCATATTATAAAGTGAATTTAATGATAGAGTGATTCTTATGGGCATAGGAAAAAATTGCTTCCCCTTTGCTAAACCCATCAAAGGTAACTGAAGATTAATAATACTATGTGTTGTAAAAATTGGCTTATTTTCACTAATGGAAGACACATCACCAGTCAGATGTTATAGTCTGTTACTTGGAAAAAAGAAGTAAAATGCCTACAGACAGGACCGACCACGTTATTTGCAGGGTCCAGTGAAAAATGAAAATATGGTGCCTTGTTCAAAAAGCAGAAAAAGTGCCAATGCAGGGCAATGCTAAAAAGATACTAAAATATAAAACCGTTGTCTTTCTTCTCTCAACTCTTCTTGGTGTGTTTAATTTGCTACTTAAATCCCTTGCACAGGGATATTTTCAGGGTGAGGGCAGCTGCTCACAGGCACCTCAGGGCCCCATTCCATGACTGTGTACACTCACCATCCACCAGCTTCCAGGGTCACCTCTCGCTAGCGGCAGGACCTATGTGCTGTGCCCTGGTCAGGGGCAGGAAGTCAACCTCCCTTTGCATGGCTCATCACCCTAACCCATGGCAGATAGGCAACCCCTGAAGACTGTCATCTCCACACCTAAAATGTTGCCCCGTGTCAACCTTGAAGAAAAAATCTGAACATATTCCAATCCCTTCAAAAGAAAATCTACCCATCAAATATTTATAAGCAATGTAGATTCTACAGAAGATTTTGTAAAGGAGCCAAGGGAAGATTTTATAAACCACAGTGAATAGCACACAACTTTATTAATGCCCTCCTCTAATTTGTCTTCTTTTTCTTGTTCCATGGTGGGAGGAGTAACAAAGATTCATCATTTTCCATAGAGAAGCCAACTCCCAAATCTTCTGTGCATCAGTACTATTCTTCCCTTTACTGCATTAGTCTCAACCTGAACTACAACCTGAGGAGTGTCTCTTAGCCAGTTTGTAAGACCAGGCAGTCCTAAAAATAATGGCTAGTTAGACATAAAAGTTGTGCTCTGTGAACAGATTGGGTATGGCTGAGGACTAGCAGGGGATGGGAAATGGCAACATGGGCAGCATTGACTCTTAGCTGAGGAAATGTACACATTAGCTTAAAGTAGAGTTGTATTTAGGACATTTGGGGGTTTTAGCATAGCACAAAGAAGAAATTGAAGCAAAGAGAAGTACAAAGAAAATGGAAAACCCCCAACTCATGTAATCATTGGCTTTGTTAAATTACTGTGAATTTGTTTAATCTTTGTCCAAATAATAGTGTGTAACAAACACACATACAACTAGCAACCACAAAACTAATCAATTGACAAATATCTTTTGAGATATATGCCAGGCAGTGTTCTAGATGCTTAGCACACAGCAGAGAACAAAAGAAAGACTGCTATTCCTGTGAAGTTTACATTCTGGTCAGGGGGACAGATTTAACCAAAACATAATAAATAAGCTACCTAGTGTGTTAAAAGGCAATGATTGCTATGGGAAAGATAAAATACAATAGGGAAAGGGGATTAGGATTCTTGGGACATGATTGGGGGTAATTTGCAGTATTAAATAAGGAGGTCAAGGCAAGCCTCATTGTGAAAGTAAAATTTAAGCATAGACTTAAAGGAAGTGAGAGAGTTAGCTAAGCAGATATCTGGACGAACATTCCAGGCAGAAAGCAAAGGTCACAGGGCTGGGTGTGCCTGGCACTGTTAAGAAAGAGCAAGGAGGCCAGTGATGGTGGTGGTGGGGTTAGATCTTATAAAATGCTGTGGGTTATTTTAAGGACTTTGGTGTTGCTTTGAGTGAAATGGGGAAGCCATTCAAGAGTTTTGAGATGAGGAGTAACATGAACCGACAGATTTTAAGATCAATCCTGGCTGCTGTGGTAAGGAAATACTGCCTGGGGGAAGGAGGAGAAGCAGGGAATTAGGAAGTATTAAAGTCATTTAGGTGAGAGACAGGACCCTGGCTTTGAGCAGGGTGGTGGCAGTAGATGTGGGGAGAAGGAGTCAGATTCTAGACATATTTTTTATTTTTTAATTTTTTTTAATTTGTATTTTTTAACGTTTATTTCTTTTTGAGAGAGAGACAGAGAGAGAATGCCAGCTGGGGAGGGGCAGAGAAAGAAGGAGACACAGAATCCGAAGCAGGCTCCAGACTCCGAGCTGTCAGCAAAGGGCCCAACGCGGGGCTCGAAATCACCAACTGTGAGATCATAACCTGAGCCGAAGTTGGACATTCAACTGAGCCACCCAGGCGCCCCCATATATATTTTTTAATGTTTATGTATTTTTGAAAGAGAGAGAGAGAGAGACCAAGCATGAGCAGGGGAGGGGCAGAGAGAGAAGGAGGCAGAGAATTCCAAGCAGGCTCCATGCTGTCAGCTCAGAACCCACTGTGGGGCTCAAACTCACGAACCCCATGAGATCGTAACCTAAGCCAAGATCAAGAGTCACACACTTAATCGACTGAGCCACCCAGGCACTCCTAGCCATATTTTAAAGGTAGGAACAAAGGGAGCCAAAGGTGACTCCAAGGTTTGGGGCTTGCACAATCAAAAAGACAGAGTGAAGCAATTGACCATAGTTACTAAAAATGCCTGACTCTAAATGCAATACTACTGTAGAACAAAAATTTGTATTTGCTATAAAATAATTTGGAATCTTCTTAATACTGCCTTCCCTAAACATTTACCTTATTTCACAACTGTAGTGTTTAATTTTGAATAAACTCTATTTGCTAAATGGCCTATTGCTACAGATTATCATTTGTTTTATTCTTTTAGCAGTGGAGAAGGAAACAGGCTTCTCTAGCTTCTCTTGTGCAATCCTTTTGGGCAATTTCAAAAATTGAAGTAGGTTGACTTTTTAGATGTTGTTCATTTAAAAAATAACATTAACAGCAGCTAGCATTTACTGAGCACTTATTCACCAGGCCATGCACTGAATTGTTTCACATACATTGCCCTCACAGCACCCCTCTGAGGCTGGAATTACTTTTTTCATTTTAGACATGGAGAGGTTAAGAAAATGTTGAAATATTTTGCCTGGGCTAGTTAGTAGCAGAGCCAGGATTCTAACCCAAGTCTAGACTAGAGCTTTTAAAAACTGTACAAACTGTCTACTTGACTGTTATGTAGGGAGGGACCAGAGAAGGGGTATGGAATTGCAGCACTATTTTGTCCCTAAGAATTATTAAAGCTTTAGGGTTTCCTCTATCTTAGTCTATTCGGGCTGTTGTAACAAAATACCAAAGGCTACGTGGCTTGTAAATAACAAATACCTATTTCTCACAATTGTAGAGGCTGGGAAGTTCCACCATTTGGTGTCTTGTGAGAACCCAATTCCTGGTTCGTAGTCACCCATCTTCTCACTGTAACTTCCCATGATGGAAGGGGTAAGGAAGTCTGGTGGCCTCTCTTTTGTAAAGGCACTAATCCTATTCCATTGGGCTTCACTATCACAACCTAATCATATCCCAAAGTCCCACATCCTAATATCACCATACTGGGCATTAAGGGGGATATAACAATCTATAGCAGCCTCTTTTGTTAGTGATCAGTATAGTTTTCAATATGCCTATGTTTTAACTGAGTTTCATTGGTCACATTCTAAGCCTTAGTTTCCCCATCTTTGAGGTAAGGGATCTAGACTGAGGATTTCCAGGTCTTTAAAAATTTCAACTCTCTCAAGGCAAGACATATCCTATCACTATCAGGGATTCATTGTAGAAGTTCTCAATGAGGTAGAAGTTAAAGAGAGCCTGGAAGTTTGGCAGAGCCTGGCCCTAAAGGTTCTGATAGTACTTCTGCTCCTTCCACTAGATCAGTGGTTTTCAAACTGTGTTCCCAGAGGAACGCTGGATGAAAATGCCTGGGCTTTTCCAGTACTTCTCTGTTTATCAGCATCAGCCCATTTTCTTTTCTTTTTTCTTTTTTAAGTTTATTTATTTATTTTGAGAGAGAGTGCGAGTGGGGTAAGGGCAGAGAGAGAGGGAGAGAGAATCCCAAGCAGGCTCCAGCTCTAAGCTGTCAGCACAGAGCCTGATGCAGGGCTTGAACTCACGACGAGATCGCGAGTCAATATCAAGAGGCAGATGCTTAACCAACTGAGCCACTGAGACTCACTCAGTGAGTCACTCACTCACTCACTGAGACTCACTGAGTCCCCATCAGCCCATTTTCAACCAGAATAGGTTCACTCTGATCTATTTTATAGAGTTGGGTTCCATGTTAAGATTTCATTCAAATAAAACAAAACCCCACAGTTCTACTTTGAGTTGTCTGAAACTGCCATTCTAATTGTTTCTTATACTTTAATGTGCATATGAACCACTTTGGGATCTTTAAAAATGCAGAGTCTGGGGTGCCTGGGTGGTTCAGTCAGTCAAGCCTCTAACTTCGGCTCAGGTCATGATCTCGTGGTTTGTAAGTTCCAGCCCCGCGGTGAGCTCTGGGCTGACAGCTCAGAGCCTGAAGCCTGCTTCAGATTCTGTCTCCCTCTCTCTCTGTCCCTCCCCTGCTCTCTCTCTCTCTCTCTCACATACACACACCCCTCTCTCTCTCTCTAAAAAATAAAAATAAACATAAAAAAAATGCAGATTCTTATTCAGTGAGTCTGGGGTAGGGCCAGGGATTCTGCATTTCTAACTCCTGGTGATGCCAATGCTGCCAGTATGCTGGGCCTGAATATAGCAAGGACAAAAATGATCTCTAGAGCTTTAAAAACTCTACTCAACCAAAAAGACTCCTTGCTTATTTTCCTCAGTATGATCTTAAGTTTACCAAAATGGTAAATTCTAGATTTCATCTTCTCCTACTCCCCAAGTTTTAGTCTGCCTGACTTTGTCTTTCTAAATATCTGTCTCATTCTCTCAGTGCTTCTCTTCTCTCTCTCTTTTGAAACGTAAATATTTAACTTTTTGGACACAAATTTAAATATCTTTCTACATACAGTGAACATTGTGCCTCAGCCAGTTCATCTCAGCAAGAGCTAACTATGGATGGTCTGGGAAATTTGCCACAAGTGAGTTATTTAAAGGTAGTTATGGTGACATTCTCTTCTAAATTTAGCATCTTAATGAACTTCTCCAGATTAAGGAGTAACTGTCTTGCACTCTTCCACCCTTTGTGTGAAAAATTTAGTACATACTTGAGACTGATTATTTTCTTTCCTGTGTTAGAGACTTCAAACATTTCCTTTCTCAAAATACTTCCTCAGCTGGCTTTTCCCCACATTATCCTTTTTCTGCAGAGGGGGAAGAGCTTCGATTACCAGAGCTGTCTTTCCCTAAGCCTCTACATAGCCCTATGTCTCCACATCCAACTATCCAACGCAGGGGTCAGCAATCTTTCTCTTAAAGGTCTAGATAGTAAATATTTTCAGCTCTGTGGTCCATAGGTTCTCTGTTGCAACTACTCAACTCTTCCCTGTAATGTCAAAGCAGCCAAAGACAATATGTAAATGAATGTGTGTGGCTGTGTTCTGTTAAAACTTTATTTACAAAAGTGGAAGGCAGGCCAGATTTGCCACCCACCCCCTCCCCCACCTCCAAGGCCACAAGTTTGCTGACCCATGATCTACATGCAAGTTGAAACTGAGCCAGTCAGATTACAGCTCCTGGGAATTTGGAATTGGGACTGGGAAACTGAGTTAAGTAATAACTATGAGTTGCTAAGCAGGAAAGTTGGGCAAACTGGGTGGAGCCCAGAGATGAAGAACTGGGGCCACTATTTGGGGCAGCCATCATAACGTGCCGGCAGACAAGTAAGCAGAGAAGCCAGTTTGCAGGGGAAATGAAGCAGACATACAAAGAAAAGCTCAGACTAGAGACCAGAAGATGAGAAAGGGTGAAGGAAAGTTCTTGTAATGTTGGCTGTGCTTCCCACAGTTTTGTCTCATATAATCCCTGCCTATTTTTATATTTGTTCCTCCTTTACTTTAGCCAGCTGGTATGAGTTTCTGTTTCTTGCAACCAGATAACCCCTAAGTCGAGCAACCTTTTATACTCCAGACATTCCAAATGACAGATAGTTCTCTGACATGAACAGTCATGCTCTCACACAACTGAGGGTTTGCGAGGTGTTTCTACTCCCCACCCCAACACTGCCACTTCTCCATGTATTTTTCTTTCTGCACATTTTGCTCAGGCATTATCGCCTGTGGCTGAATTAGGACTTGGTTCCCATTGCTCCTTATGTAAAACTCTATCACTGTACTTTTAATGCCACATTACATTTTCTGATTTGCTTGTCTATAGTTATAACTATAGCTTTCATCTCTATGCTAGGTACAGGGCCTGGTACATAGCAAGAACTTAATACAGATGTAAAGGTACACAATGGTAAATATATCTCTAACACAGGGATAGGTTCTAAACACCCTGAAGGCTCAGGATCCTCAGATACCCCTTGCAGCTTCATGAGCCAAAAGAGAAATAATATAAACTGATAAATTCATTAAGATGTAAAAGACTATAGAAATATACTCAATATGCTTTTCTACTCAACTTTGCTAATAGTATTGTTCAAACATATGTTCTCACTGAATTTTTTGTCTATTTTATCAGCAGCTGAATATGTTAACATCTCCCACTAAAATTGTTGACCTTTTTATTCTTCCTTATAGTTCTGTAATTATTGCTGTGTGTGCTATGACATGTTATTAGGGGAATATAACTTAGATTTTTAAAAATCTTCCTGGCAAATTAAATCATTATCATTATGAAGTCTCCCTTTACCTCTATTATTGTTTTTTGTGTTATAGTCTACTTAATCTGATATTAATATAGCTATTCAAGTTTTCTTTCAAGTATTGTATGGTTTAGTTTGTTTCTATCCCTTTTCTTTCAACCTTTCTGCATTTTTATATTCTAGATATATCCTTTGTAAACAGCATGTAGTTTTTGATTTTTTTGTCCAGTATGACAATCTATGCTAGCTCGTTACATCAACTGGTGACCCCAGATTTATCAACAGCTAATAATACTTACATTCTTCTGTAGTTCCCTCCCCTTGACTCTGGGATTGGCTTATAATTTGCTTTATTCAAAAGAATGTGGCAGAAGTGACAATATGCTAGTTCCAAGTCTAATCCTTCTGGAAGACTCAAGCTTGTGCATAAGAAGTTTGCCTATTCCCCTGGAGAGACTATGTGGAGAGGAAGAAGTCATGGAACTACTTACACAAAAACCAAAGAATTCAATTAACAGTGAGAACCAAGGCCCCATACGTATGAGCTCAGTAAAGCTGGTCCAGCTAATCTCCAGCTATTGGAGCCATCCTAGCTGAGGTGCCAGCCACGAGAGTGAAGCAGCTATCTGGGATGTTTCAGCCCCAGCAGACATCACCCAGAGATGAGATGAGCCATTCCCTTTGGATCCTACCCAAATTCCTGACCCACGGAATCATGATATATAATAAAATGGTCATAGTTTAAAGTTACTAAATTAGGGGTAGATTGTTAAATAGCAATAGGCAACTAAAACAAATTTTTTCATTAAATTAGGATTTTTTTTACTTAATGTAATCAGTGATATATTTGGGTTTAAGTCTATCATCTTATTAAGTACTTTCTATTTTTGTCTTATCTATTGTATGCCCTTTTATTTTTCCTATCTTGCATTTAGGATAATTACTTTTGATTCTCCATTCCCTTGTTCCTTTTAGATTGGAAACTGCATAGGGTGATGGTTAATTTTATGTGTCAATTTGGCTAAACCACAGTGTCCGGATATTTGTTCGAACATTATTCTAGATGTTTCTGTGAAGGTGCTTTTGGATGAAATCTACAATTTAACTGGTGAACTCTGTGTAAAGCAGTTTGTGTAAGCCACTCCATAATGTGAGTGGGCTCATTCAATCAGTTGAAGGCCTTAGGAGAACAAAGATTGACCTTCCCTGAGCAAGAAAGAATTCTACCAGCAGACTGCCTTTGATCTTGAACTGGAACTCTACCCTAGGTCAACCTGCAAGTCTATCCTGCAGATTTTGGATTTATCAAGCCTCCACAATCACCTGAGCTAATTTCTTAAAAAAGTGTCTTTCTTTGTGTGTGTGTGTGTGTGTGTGTGTGTGTGTGTGTGTGTGTGTATACATCCTGTTCATGCTGTTCCTCTGGAGAACCTTGACCAATAACCATAGTCATACTATTCTCTTAGTGATTATTCTAGAGATCACAAGATACATTCTTGACTTATCAGAGTCTACTATTAATTGTAACTTTTTTCCATCCTCGTAGATGATGAACAGATTTTAGAATACGTGATTCCATTTACCTTCTCCTAACATATACACCATTATCATACATTTTTAACGTTTATTTATTTTTGGGACAGAGAGAGACAGAGCATGAATGGGGGAGGGGCAGAGAGAGAGGGAGACACAGAATCGGAAACAGGCTCCAGGCTCTGAGCCATCAGCCCAGAGCCTGACGCGGAGCTCGAACTCAGGACCGCGAGATAGTCACCTGGCTGAAGTCGGACGCTAAACCGACTGCGCCACCCAGGCGCCCCTATCATGCATTTTTAAATACAAAAGACATTACTATTATTGGACTATATAATCAATGTCAACATTCATTTAGATTTACCCACATTATTTATCTTTTTTTCTTAAGTATGCTTCACACTCAGTGCAGCCCAACATGGGGCTTGAACTCATGACCCTGAGTTCAAGACCTCAGCTGAGATTAAGACACCTAACCACCTAACCAACTGAGACACCTAACCAACTGAGCCACCCAGGCACCTCATTACCCACAAATTTGTCATTTTAATTGATCTTAATTTCCTCATGTATCTCTAACCTTATTACAACTGGGATCATTTTCCTTCTGCTCAAAGAATGCCAGTGTGAATCTGCTGGTGACAAATACTCTATTTTGTTTGTTTGAAAATTTCTTTTTTAAAAAAAATTTTTTTTAACATTTATTTATTATTGAGAGACACAGAGCGTGAGCAGGGGAGGGGCCGAGAGATGGAGTGACACAGAATCCTAAGCAGGCTCCAGGCTCTGAGCTGTCAGCACAGAGCCCAATGCGGGGCTCAAACTCACAAACCGCTAGATCATGACCTGAGCCGAAGTCAGACACTTAACCAACTGAGCCACCCAGGTGCCCCAGCGACTAAAAACGTATTAATTTCACCTTCATTCTTAAAATATTTGCTTTTAATCTTTTAAAGTTATTGAGCCATGGGGCGCCTGGGTGGCTCAGTCAGTTAAGCATCTGACTTCAGCTCAGGTATTGATCTCGTGGTTTCTGAGTTCAAGTCTGGCATCGGGCTCTGTGCTAACAGCTCAGAGCCTGGAGCCTGCTTGGGATTCTATGTCTCCCCTCCTCTCTGCCCCTCCCATGCTCATGCTCCGTCTCTCTCTGTTTTTCAATATAAATAAACGTTAACAAAAAAAATTTTTTAAGTTATTGAGCCATCATTTTTTGGCTTCAAACTATTCTTTATAAAGTCAGTTGTAAGTCTGATTATTGTTTCTTTAAAGATCAACTCTTGTTTTCTCTAGTTATTCTTAATATTTTTCTCTTCGTCTTTGGGTTTTAGCAATTTTTTCATGACGTATTGATGTGTCAACTGTATGGATTAGAAATATATATATGTATATATACATGAATCCTCCAGGGGTTCATTAATTCACATATTATTTCTGCCCAATACTGTCTTTCCTTTCATTCTGAAATTCCATCTATGTGCATATTAAACTTTATCATTGTATCTTCTATGTGCCTTCCCTGTGTTCTATATTTTCCACCCTTTTTCTTCTGACTCATTTTGCATAATTTCTTCTCACTTATCATCTAGTTCACAAATTCTATCTTTATCTGTGTCTAATATGCTGTTATAGCCATCAGTCCTTATTTTCAGTTATGGCTGTTATAGCCAATAGTCCTTATTTTCAGTTAGTGAATTTTTTGGTTCTAAAATTTTCATCTGATCCTTATTTTCAAGTTTCTAGTTATCTGTCTAAATTTTAATCTTGTTCTATTTACTTATACATAGAAATCATTATTTTTATTTATTTTACTTTATTTTATTTTATTTTTATTTTATTTTTGAGAGACAGAGAGACAGAGCTCAAGCAGAGGAGGGGCAGAGAGGGAGACACAGAATCTAAAGCAGGCTCCAGGCTGTGAGCTGTCAGCACAGAGCAGGATGCGGGGCTCGAACCCACGGCGAGATCATGACCTGAGCCGAAGTCAGATGCTTAACTGACTGAGCCACCTAGGCTCCCTGAAAGCATTGTTATTTTTAAATCTGTGTCTGATAATTTCACTCTCTGAACCCCTTTAGTTCCATTTTTTGTTATTTGTTGTTTCTGTTGTTTTTCTTATTTCTTTGTGTGACTGATTATTTTTGATTGTGTACTAGACATAGTTTTTGCAAAATTATACAAATGATTTGAGGCATAGAATAATATTACTTTACTCCAAAGAAAATTTCAGTTTGCTTCTGCCAAGGGTTTTGGGGGCATTGACTTAAAGGAACTACCCTAATCCAATCTTAGGGTTGAGATGATTTGAAATGGAGATGATGACCCTTTACATCTAGGATGTAGCCATTTGGATTCCCTGTCTAAAGCAAGTTCAACCAAGTCATCCTCCTTCCCCCTTTGAACATTCTGAACTCTAATCACTATCCCCCATTCCTATTCATACTCTCAGCAACCCTCAGATCTTGGGTTGGTAATTTCTATCTTGTTAGCTCTCTAATACCTTTGAGCTGATAATTTTAATATTTTGTTAAGTTCTTCCAGTGTTGTTAGTAGAAGGATTGGTCCAAATTATTGCCAATACCAGGACTTACAGAAATGTAGGTACTATTAAATATATCTAGTTGTTCTTAGAGGTACGTTGAAAAAGATCCTCAAAGGAAAAAACAAAACAAAACTAGACTGTCATCTGCAGTTCCATCTTTTTAGCCCCAAGTAACAGACCAGTACTTATAGGGCTGTTGTATCTTAGTCCCGGTATCTTGTGATTTGAGAAAAGTTACTTCTTTTATCAACAAACATTATTTTTTTTAACTTTTTTAATATTTATTTATTTTTGAAGGGGGGAGAGAGAGAGAGAGAGAGAGAGAGAGAGAGAGAGAGAGACAGAGCATGAGTGGGGGAGGGGCAGAGAGAGAAGGAGACACAAGAATCCAAAGCAGGCTCCAGGCTCTGAGCTGTCAGACAAAGGCCAATGTGGGGCTCCAACTCATGGGCTATGAGATCATGACCTGAGCTGAAGTTGGACACCCAACCAACTGACCACCCAGGGGCCCCTACATTATTATTATTTTTTAAATATTTATTTACTTGGAGAGGAAGAGAATGAGAGTAAGCAAGCAGGGGAGGGGCAGAGAGAGAGGGAGAGACAGAATCCCAAGCAGGTTCCATGCTGTCAGCACAAAGCCCGATGTAGGGCTTGATCTCACAAACTTGATCTCACATGACCTGAGCCAAGATCAAGAGTCAGGCACTCAACTGACTGAGCCACCTGGGTGCCCCATTAACAAATATTATTGGCCATCACCTCGGTCCCAAAACTGTTCTAAGCAATTAGACTATAAGAATGAAAAAGATATGGGCACTGACTTCAAGGGTCTTGAAGTCTACATTCTTTATTGGCAAACTGGTTATTTTTAGAATCATCAAGTCATGATCAAAGAGTCTTTGTTAAATATATGTAATACAATAATAAATACATTTAAAATGTAAATGTGTATATTTGAGTTCCTATCACTTTTCTGTCTAAATATGAGGGCATTTCAAACAATATGTTTTCTAATGTATTTGTCTTCCAGTAAAGTTTAAAGTACAAAAGTATTTTGGAGAGGGGTGCCTGGGTGGCCCAGTTGGTTGACTGTCTGACTTTGGCTTAGGTCATGATCTCATGGTCTGTGAGTTTGAGACCTGCATTGGGCTCTCTGCTGTCTGCACAGAGCTCTCTTTTGATCTTCTGTCCCCTTCTCTCTTTGCCCCTCCCCCACTGGTTCTCTCTTTCTCTCTCTCAAAATAAACAAACTAAAAAAAAAATTTTTTTTAAGTATTTTGGAGAATGAACAATACAAACTTCACAGGAGATCTTAAATGCCAGGATCCTCTTTTTCCTAAAGAGTTAAGCTCTGGTTTCACAGCCTTTTTACTCTTGTAAACTCCTGGGTAAAGCTACTCACTCTGAATCATCATTAGTTTTAATCACAGCTTTTTCTTGAGAGGTGTTCAAAGTCCTCTAAAATAGCCTTTAAGTATGCAAGTATCCCTGGACTCTGAACTAAGTGTGATAGACTTCCTAAGAGACCTGAGCCTTACCTGCAGAGATTACTTAAATGTGCCCAGCCTGTCTACTGAATCAGTCATAGACAGGACCAGTAGAGAGATGTTAGTGGATGCCAATGCAGTATTTTCATTATTTGACCTTATACAAGTTACATAGCTGTTCTGGATTTGCTTTTGTATCTATGATAAACTGGGCTCCTAGATGACATGTCTTGAAAGTATGTATTAATGCCAACTCTCAAATTCTGTGATTCTTCTAGAGTTGAGGAGGACTGTTTGGTCACCTGAGTTTAAAATAGATGAGAAGGAAAACTAGAAACTAAAGTTCAATATATCAAATAAGATACTATTACAATAATCTGTAGGGAGATGAAGACCCATATTATATTAGTGATCACCATGGTCAGCAGATATAAAACAAGACAAAGGTATGAGGAGACTATGGCTTTCCAGAAGCCACCTCCTCTTAATCTTCCCTTCCTTCTTTGTTCCCGTTCTACTGCATTCTTCCTCCAGGAACTTCCTTCAATTTGTCCACATGAGGGGGCAACAGTGATCGCTCTGAAGGGAGAAAATGAAGCAACTCTTGCTTCTATAAAGCATATAGTACATTTGGCTTGTGGCCACTTAATCTAAGTGCAGTTATGAGGCCTTTCAGACAGTGTAATGAGAAACAAATGGAACTAGCAGAGGATTTTGGACAAATCATATAGACACAGTATTTTCATCTGCGGAATGATGCCTATAATTAATTCTGTGTCTCTGTCATCCCCGGAGCTTGACTTGCTTTATTGTCAGTAGGCAGCTTGTTTCATGCTCAGCTCACTTGACTCACAGCCCGCACACAGCGAATATCCAGTTAACATTCATTGTTCGGGGAAAAAAAAATGAACCTTGTATGCATCAGTCCCTGCGCAGGTCTCTTTCACACACGTTTACTTTTAATCTGTTCAGCACATTTGTGATATAGGTATCACTACTCTACTTTTTAAAGATGTGGATAAAGATATTTAGAAATTTAGTGATCAGGATCATAATTTTAGTAAAATGGAGCCTTAGTTCTGCCTCTTATTTCTGTCAGATTATTTTTCTAAGCCTTGGCTTCCTTCTCTGTAAAGTGGGAATTTCTAAGAGTTAGGACAGGGTTTGTAAATTTAGCAAAAAACAAAACAAAAATCAGGAAGTTCCCAAATGGAACATTCTTTTATTAAAAAATTATTCTACATTTACCTGAAATTCTGACTTTGGGCACTCCTGTATATTTTACTTGGCAACAGTATCTTAGCATTATGGTTATGACAATGCATGTAAAGAACTTACCTCAGTCCCTAGCACTTAATGAGGGCTCAGGAAATGCGATGCTTATTAAATTTTGGATCTGATTCCAAAGTCCTTTTTTTCACCACAAACACGCTGAGCTCAGTTTCCACTTAAAATTTCAGTGAAGTGAGTGTGATATCACTTTAAGTTCATATCAATGCTTTACCGCTTCCTACAGCGCTTTCAAAGCCCGACCCATGGCGGAAAGCTCTTGGGGAAACCCACAGTAGCTCGGGCTGTTGGGGGTCGTCGCTGCAGTCCCAGCACAGGCTTCTCCAGCCGACCAGCCGGGAAGGCCACCCTGGCCCCGCCCCCGCGCCTTCTTGGCCACTCAGCGGCCGCGCCGCGCTCCGCCACACTCCTATAGGTCCTGCCGGGACAGGCGAGGCCTTTCCATTTTTCCCGCCTTCCCAGCCCCTCCTCAGCCCGAAACCGGCACTGGCCCACCACGTCTCCGCCCTGCCTTCCGTGCGAACCCCGCCCTTCCGGACACTGCATCTCCCTTCCTTCCCACCCGCAGTTCAGCACGGCCTGCGAGGTCCGGGGCCCGCCCTTAGGTAGGAGGTGGGAGGAGATACCGGGAGGCGGGCCGAGCCCCCTCCGGAGGTGGCCGCAAGAGGCGGGGACCGGAGGGAAGGGCGGGGCTAATCTCCTTGGCGCCGCGTTGCCATGGCAGCGGGGGAGGGTGCAGGGAGGGGGAGGAAGCGAACGGGAGGGGGATGTGGTGCTGCCGCGGCCGCCACCGCAGCTGCCGCTGCCTGCTCTTTGCCGCGTCTTCCCGGAGGCGGCTGCTGGAAGCCGCCGGGAGCAGCTGTGGTGCTCTGCCATATTGTGTCTTCCCCTGCCCGTTCCTTGCCTCCCCGCTGCGGCTGCAGAGCAGACGGTGAGTTCCCGCGGAGTAGCGCCCTCCTGGGCGGGCGCTGCCGGGCGTCCGCGCTCCCCGCCCCGGCCCGCGGCACAGCTCCCGGGCGCGGAGGCAGCGCGTGCGGCCGGCTCCCGGCGTGGGGCGCGGAGGCGGCTGTCCCGTGACGCGCCCGGACATTTTTGTCCTGTGAGGAATTGGCGCCGGCACGGGGTTCTCCCCTGCGCGCGGCTTGAGTCCTGTGTGGGTTCCCGGGGGGTGTCGAACTGAGGGGAGCGCGGCTCCATGGGGGTCGTGTTAGGAGGGTCGAGTTAGGAGTTTTTCGTGAGAGGTAATGACCGCCTGGGAACGGGTGTCGTCTGGTGGAAACCGCTGCGAGGGGTGCCGGCTCTCCGGGCAGGTTCGGAGGTGGCCCCGGGCACGCTTAGGGCTCAACTCAGGGCGCATCTGCTGTTAGAGGAAGTGCCCCAAGCCCCTCGGGAGTGTGTGCGGCGCCCCCTCCCCCGCCTCGAAGTGGAACGAGACGTGCCGGGCGTGGAGTCCTGGTCCGGCCCCAGACGGACTGGCTGGGCCCAGCCAAGTAGTGCCCAGGGAGGCGCCTGACGCTGCCTGGAGTGAACTTCAAGCCCCAGGATTGCCGGGCGTTTGGGGGACAGGGGCGGGTCCCGGATGTAGGGGTGGCCGACCCCGGCACTCTCTGGCCCCTCCTCCAGCGGGCGCCCTGGGGGCCTCTCGAGGAGGCTGTCTTGGTAGGGTGGGAGTTCTAGGGTTTTCAGCGCTGCAATATGGACACTTCCTTTTGGCTGCTTCTCTCGGGCCCGTGGTTATCTCTGTCCTTGTATCTTTTGTCGGGGAGGGGGGTGGGGTGGGTGAGAGGTACTGAGGGCCTGTGCGAGGCTCTTCAGCCTTCTCGGTTCGCCCCACCAAAGCAGCGGCGAGTCTGAAAACCCCGGAGGACGGGGGCAGTCAGGGGAAGGAGGCCCCTCTGAGTAGTCCTTCATCCTCCACTCTTACTCAACTCCGCCCCTTTTACCCCTTTGCAGAATTCCTGTTTCCACCTTAGCTCGCGGGAGTGAGAGTAGCGAATTCAATGGGGTACCACTCTCGGGGTCTTCTTGGACCTGATTTCTGCTTTAAAGTCTCCTTAAAAGCAGCCCCTGTACTCCGTTTTCACCTTACAGGAAAAAAGTCTTAGCGTGCAAAAAAACGGCACGGTCTTTCTTCTACCCCAACTCCAAGGCGGAGGGCGGTTATTTATTTCCAGGTTAGTTTGTGCTGTTTCTCCTGTCTTCCTTCTGATTGTGACAGCCACGTGGCCGGCTGACTGTAATAGAGTGCCCTAGCGCCACTAGGTCTGTGGCTTCACTGGTAGGCAGGGGCTTTGTAATCGTGCTGTAGCCTTGCATCCACATTTGTTTTTGTGTTTTCTGAGATGAGGAAGTGGAAAAAGCTGAACTGTTCACGTCTATCTCGTCTATCTCTTCCATCCGAATTGTAAGACTTATCTCTGTTTCCTTGTAGGGTATATATTGACGTTTTTGCCTTCCTCTGCTGTTTGATGATTCATCTGTAAAATCTCAGCAGTGTTAGGTACCAATGAAGGAGTGGTGGGGAATAGAATAGTACATTATGGAGTTTCCCAACTCTGGAAAAACATCGTTTGTATTTAAGAACCATTAGTGAGAGGTTCTAAAGCAATCAGAAATAATCACATTCTGGAGTATTTCTTTTTGAGTTTTAGAAAGTCTTATTTTTTTCTTTTTATATGAAAATGTGACCTGAAAGGATATAGATAAATTATGAGTGAAAATACTTGTTTAGGGATGAAATAAGTACTCGTATGTGTACTTTCTTAAGCTCTTTTTGGAAAAGTATGAACGCTTAATGTGAATGTTAACATGAACAGATTTTATTTTAAGGAGTGAAATTTAATTTTGAGACTATATGAAAGTAAAGGGTCAAAAGGTTGAACATTTAAAAATCCAAATTTTTGTAGAATTTGGAAAATTTTAGAATTTAAGTGTAATCCATGGATACTAACATCATTTTGTGAATGCTTTGGTGGATTTGAATTATTCCTGTAACATATGTTTTTATTTGAATCAGTTTTACTTGAATATTGCTAAACAGGAAGCATTTAAAATGTGTAAAAGAATTATGTAGAGAAGTTATAGCAGCACTATTTATTAGAATTTAATTATGCCATAACAGTGGTTCTCAATCAATGAAGTTAATAGATAAAAAGATTGGAAAGGCTTCAGTGCCAAAAAGATAATGAGATTGAGAAATGACTATTATGTGCTGACCACTGAGAGCAATGCTTAGTTGAGAAAGAAAAGTAAATGTGGTGATGAAATGCCTATATAAAACAGGAAGTACTGAAAACATATGCTGTAAGATAACGACATTATTAGTTATGGGATCTATCGAATGAAACTTTAAGAAGTGCCATCCAAACAGGACTTGTTCTTGTGGTAGCTTATTGCTTAGCTATCACTGTGTGTGTGTGTGTGTGTGTGTGTGTGTGTGTGTGTGTGTGTGTGTGTGTCGCTTTTAGATTGTTGTCTTTTTAGTAAGTAGGTTTTACATAAATGCAAAAAGTCCTCCAAAAATAAAGTTTTAAGGGCCTAATGCTTTGCTGATTTCTTAGGAAGAAATGGAGATCTTTGATTTGATCCTTATTCTTTGATTGAAGAGACTAGATTAACACCAGTGAAAATTTAAGAATTTACTGTGTGAGAAGATGTAATTAGGAGTTAAATTGTATACTGCAGGCAAGTGGTATAAGGCTTAAAAGGAGAAGGAACCTAGAGGGTTTAAGTAGTTAGGGGAGGCTTCTTCAAGAAATAAGGCTCTTGATTTCTAAAGTTTAACATGTTACTCCCATTGGGTTAATCTTTCTGAAAATTGTATCACTCTCATGTCAAGCATGAATTGTATTACCCTTAGGTCAAGTATGAATACCAAATTTCTTCTCAGGACTTTTCAAACTTTGGTCCTTGTTTAATCCCATCTTATCTTCCACTAACCTTCAGGAACTGTTCTTTATTCACTACTTCAATGTGGTATAACAATTTTACGTATCTTTGCTGGTGTAGCATTTTTCTGTTGGAAATATACCTGCACACATCTTCTTAACTGCTGAAGAAATACTCAGGCTTGAGTCTCGACTGCCCTGAGAGCCTTAGAATCATAGAATTTTAGACCTGCCTTCACCTCCCCAACTGAAAATTCTTTACCTTTTTGAATAGCATGTAATTCTTTTGGCTGTAGCATTCTATGCTGCCTTGTTTTCACTTAATAAATACTTTTTAGGGGGGCGCCTGGGTGGCTCAGTCAGTTAAGCGTCTGACTTCGACTCAGGTCATGATCTCGCAGTCCCTGAGTTCAAGCCCTGTGCCGGGCACTGTGCTGACAGCTCAGAGCCTGGTCCTGTTTCAGATTCTGTGTCTCCCTCTTTCTCTGACCCTCCCCCATTCATGCTCTGTCTCTCTCTGTCTCAAAAATAAATAAACATTAAGAAAAAATTTAAAAAAACACTTTTTGAGCCCTTTTCATGTTATAGGAACTAAGGATACAGCTTTGAATAAGATTCCTATGTTCTTTTTTTTTTAATGTTTATTTATTTATTTTGAGAGAGAGAGAGAGGAAAAGAGAGAGAATCCCAGGTAGGCTCTCCACTGTGTGCGCAGAGTGTGATGCATGGCTTGATTTTACAAAATGTGAGATTGTGAGATCCTGAGCTGAGCCACCCAGGTGTCCCTCCAATGTTCTTTTTTAGTCATTTTTTTAAGTGTTTTTTTTTTTAATTTTTTTTTCACATTTATTTATTTTTGAGAGACAGAACAAGGCAGAGCATGAGCCGGAGAGGGGCAGAGAGAGAGCGGGGGCACAAAATCTGAAGCAGGCTCCAGGCTCTGAGCTGTCAGCGCATAGCCTGACGCGGAGCTCGAACTCACAGACCATGAGATCATGACCTGAGCCGAAGTCAGTCACTTAACTGACTGAGCCACCCAGGCACCCCTCATCTTTTTAGGTTTTATCACCCTAAGAAAATTATAAAGTCTTTGACCACCCAGAAGAGTCTTATTTTCCTGTGTATATGTGATATGCTTTGTGAGGATTGAATTATTTTCTGAATAAAGGAAAGGCAAGACTTATGGAATGAGGTAGAAAGATGGACGGAAAGATCTTTACAAGTGAAGGGTACAAAAACATAACCAATTATGGATGGCCTTAAAGGTATCACTTCTGAATTTAAATATGGTTTAGTACAAAAAAAAGAGATGACATTTGAACCTAGGAATATAATAAAATCCTTATTTGAGGAAGGTTCATTTGACAGCAGTGTTAATAGTAATTATTAACTGCGGGAATGGGAGGCATAGGAAGGAGAGAGATCTACTGAAAAAAAATTAATAACTTTGAGAGGGAAGTTTGGAAGGGAAGCATCATCAAGAAGATGGTGAGTTTAGTTGAGTGTAAGATGCGTGGGAGAAAGCAAGGGGAATATGACCTTTAGTGACTAAAGATTAAAGATGTGGGATAATCACTTCAATATAGAAGTGACAGCAAATGTTATGAATTTTTGTCACAGAGTTAATGAAATGTTGAAGATGAAGAATGATACTTTGGGAAACTAAAATTCAAAGGGATTTGCTTTGATCATATGTAACTTCATAATTAATACTATAGACTTGTACAATGCCTACAGTATTGTTTATTAATAACTTTATTTCCACTATAGGAGAATACTATCTTTGTCTTACTACCAAACATAGAGGGACGAAAAGAAGGTTTATCATGATTTGTTTCCAAGGGATTTTGATTCTTGTATTCCTTATTTTCCTTACTCTGTTTTCATTTAAGTAACCTTTTTATTTTAGAATAGTTTTACATTTACAGAAAAGTTGCAAGGTAGTACACAGAGTATACCTCACTCAGTTTTCATTATTGTGAACTGCTTATATAACTAAGGAAACGAAATTGCTACATTTCTAATAACTATGCACTTTCTTCAGATTTCACTAGTTTTTCCCTAGTGTTCTTTTTCTATTCCAGAATTGCAAATTCTCAAACTTTTCTTGTTTTTGATGACTGTGACAGTTTTCGGGAGTACTAGTCAGAGATATTAGAGCATGTCCCTCGGTTGAGATTTGCCTAATATGTGAGGGGATAAATGATTCTTGATGATTAGACTGGAGTCATATAGGTTTTAGGGAGGAAGACAACAGAGGTGAAGTGCCATTCTCATCACATTACTCTAAGGGCACATAATAACAATATGATAAAATTGATGATAATCTTGATCACTCTTTGAGGGCTTTGTTTGCCAGGTTTCCACCCCCTTTCCTTCCATACTCTACTCTTTGAAAGCAAGTTGCAAAGCATATCCCATGCTCAAAGCCTTAACCTAATTTTGATTCATATATTTTTTTATTTCCCTCAACCTAATTTGCTTTTCTATAAATATTTAAAGTTGGATAGATATTTATTGAGCATCTACTGTATTTATGTGCTAAGAATATAGTGGTGAGCAAGAGAATTCTACTTTCCTAGAATCTGCCTGTTATAAATGTAAAATGGAATTTATCCCCTCACATAGATCTTGGTTTCACTGAAGGTTATAAACATAATATTACTATGGCCTAAAAGGCTAAATAAATCTCTTTACTTAAGTAGTCATGTAGAAGATATGCTTATTATCATAAAGGTTAACTGCCTTTTGTACCAACACAGGTAACAAAAAATTACTTTGATTCTCCCCAAATAGATGTATTCCTGTTAAATTACCAGGATAGTTTAATTACCATTAATTATCCTCAGATCCTATAAAGTCTACAGGTTGTATAAGAAAATTCTTGGCTTTTTTTTTCTTTAAATATTTATTTAAAGAAATCAATTAAATATTGATTTGAAGCATACACGGGGGGAGGGGCAGAGAGAGAGAATCCCAAGCAGGCTCTGCACTGTCTGAGCAGAGCTGAAGACAAGGCTGGAACTCACAAACTGAAAGATCATGGCCTGAGCTGAAATCAACAATTGGGTGCTTAACCCACTGAGCCACCCAGGCGCCCCAGAAAATTCTTGGCTTCTTGATTGTACTTTAATAGTTATTTGGTGCTTTTGCCACTTAGAAGTGGTCTGAAAGATATATTGGGGAAAACATACTGGGAAAAAAGAACAGACCCTGTGCTTTTCTCTTTGTGAAAGGCTATAATTATTTATTTATGGAAAAGAAAATGCAGTTGAAGAAAATAAACATTAACGTTTTGAAAGTGATGATGAACTTTGTTGGAGGGAAGACACTGTATACTTAGTAGAAGAGTGATGCCATTGTAACATTGGGAATGTTATTGAGAATATTATTAATAAAACAGTGTCAATTTTATTGGAGAATACAATTTTTGTTTAAAGTCTTCTTGAATGAACATTTCAGTTAATTTTTTCTAGCTAACTAGGTTAACTACAAAGTGCTCTTACTTTGAACCCTTAACTGAATTTTTTTCTAAAATGTATTTAATACATTTATACCTTTCACACTATATTTTACAGCCCACTGAGCATAATTTAATATTTAAGTTAGAATTTTTTTCATGTTTATTTTTGTTTTTTAGAGAGAGAATGGGAGAGGAGCAGAGAGAGAGGGAGACAGGATTTGAAGCAGGCTCTGTGCTGAGAGCAGAGAGCCTGATGTGGGGCTTGAACTTACGAACCACGAGATCATGACCTGAGCTGAAGTCAGAGGCTTAACCAATTGAGCCACCCAGGCGCCCCTTAAGTTAGAATTTTGAGAGAGTTAACATAGTACTTTTGAGTTTTATTCATAACCTTAGAGGTAGAGAATTGAGGAAATTGATAAACTTACATCCTGATGGTTTCTTTATCTTAAAAGAGGAAATAACAAAAAAAGAAGAGATTTCTTGTAAGTTAAGATTTTGCTGTTCCTGTTGTTTGTCCCACGCCTTTGTCCAGCTCCTCCATCCTTAAAAGTTCAGTTTAGGGGCACCTGGGTGGCGCAGTCGGTTAAGCGTCCGACTTCAGCCAGGTCACGATCTCGCGGTCCGTGAGTTCGAGCCCCGCGTCGGGCTCTGGGCTGATGGCTCAGAGCCTGGAGCCTGCTTCCAATTCTGTGTCTCCCTCTCTCTCTGCCCCTCCCCTGTTCATGCTCTGTCTCTCTCTGTCCCAAAAATAAATAAACGTTGAAAAAAAAATTTTTTTTTAAAAAAAAGTTCAGTTTAAATGCTACCTGTTGTATGCTGATTGAACAACATTCAGTAGTAGTCCTAGCAATAATCACTATCTTTTATTGATCACCTACTATATTCTGGCATGGTATTATACTGGACATGTAGTTATATGATATATAGAGTATAATATAGTATATATTAATTCCTCTTAACCCTACAGGAAGTATTTTATTCTTATTGATAGAGAAAGATAATGAGCAGTTATGTAAATGCAGTGCTGGGTATTTGAAACCAAGTCGTTAAAATTTTCAAAATGCATACTCTTTGTACTGTGACCTAAAGTCTTTAAGAAATGGGTATTTGCCAGGATGAGACACTTGAATCTTGATTTGTCTCCTGGAAGGAGTAGGGAAAAATACATGGTAGGGAGAAGAAACTGATATTTCCAGACCATCTTCCCTCATTTGATGCCTCATTTATAGAATGCCTAATCTGTGGCAGCAGTGCTACTACTTTATTGTTGTAATGAGTTAAGTAAATGGTGTTAACTCCTTGGGATTCAAGGAGGTTAAGTCATTTGTCAGAGGTTGTATATATAGAAGTTTGTTGGCTGATGGGTCTGCCTTGCTCTTTGACTCTTCTAGTACAGGGTACTGCTATATTTATTCTTTTATTTAAATATTTGCTTACTAAGCGGTCTGTACTACAGCATGAAAATGAATATATTGAGTGCTGCTTGCAAGGATTTATATTCTAGTGCAGTATTTCTTAAGTGGATGATAGAACCTATGTGGTAAATTGTAATCAGCATTTCTTTTAAAAGATTGAATAGAAGAGGTACCTGGGTGGCTCGGTAAGTTGAGCATCCGACTTCTGCTCAGGTCATGATCTTACAGCTTGTGGGTTCAAGCCCCACAACGGGCTCTGAGCTGACAGCTCAGAGCCTGGAGCCTGCTTTGGATTTCTCTCTCTCTCTCTGCTCCTCCCCCACTCACGCTCTGTCTGTCTTTCTCTCAAAAATAAATAAACATTAAAAATATTTTTTTAAATAAAAAATTGAATAGAAAATTTCAGTGTGTTATGTGTGGTTAAGTGTAAAAGTATGATTTCACTTTGTTTCAGTTATATATGTGTATCATGGATCTCTACAAAAATGTCGTAAATAGCAAGTAAGTTCTATAATAAGGTTCTATATAGGATGCTAAGCAAGCAGGATGGGAAAAAAAGTAATTCAAGGAAGTCTCTTCTGACTACTACTACTAAGGCTTTGCTGACTCTGAGCAGTTCTGACAAATGGGGTAGAGAGCCTTAAATACATCTAAAGACCGAAAGGAGTGAAAGAGCATAGTATATTCAGGAAACTTGAAGTGGTGTGAAGCAGTGGCACACAGGAGCCAGATTGTTCAGGGAGCTTACTAGGCCAACGGTTTTCTGGAGTCTCATGGTGTTCTTTTGTTAAAGAACAAAAAATACATGGATACATTTGATTGTATCATATAATCTAGAAACAGTTTTAGCAATAGAAAATTTGACCATATAACGTGTATGTAGTGTAAAATGGTGACCATGAACATAACTGTTCATAAAAACAATAACAACCAAAAATTGGTTAAGCAACTTTGAGGTGACTATCAAATAAATGTTACTTTTCTATTTTTTCTTGTGTTTTGTCAACTGCTGGCTTTTGCTGGCGTACTAATGGTAGCAGGTCCGAAAATTTTAAGAGAAAAACGTTATAAGAGAGAAAGTTGTTCCCTTTGCTTTGAATTAGGAAGACAGTCTTTTTTCAGTTCTGAGGACACTCAGGAGCCAGCTACTGGAATATTAATATCAGGCACATTTCTGAAGGCAGAGTTGGCAAACTTTACCTACAGCTGTTTTTTTGTTTGGCTTGTGGGTTTTTTTTGGTTTGGTTTGGTTTGGTTTTTTTACATTTTGAATTATTTGCCAACATTTAAATATTGGTACATTTCACATGAAATGACTAGAGTTCTGTCATCTCTTGAAAAAATTGAACATTATAGCAACATTGGTTTCATGTTCCTACATGGTGGTAATTGCCTAAAGCTTGTGAGTAGCTTCCTTCTTGCTGGTAGGTTCCATCATTCTTTGTTGTCTTACATCAAACCAGCTTCACCCACTTGTTGTCTACCTTGTCCTTGTAAGGCATTTAAATTGCCTATGTACTGTACTGTACTTTGTAAAGAGTTTTTAAAGGGGGATTTTGGTGTTTGAAAGATCATTCTGCCATACTGGAGAATACAGATTGAAGGAATATGAGAAGGGTGTGGTTAGAATTTTAATGCAATAGGGCAGGTGAAATGCCCTTTTTTTCTTCCGAACCTGCAGTACCTTGTACCTTTCTCAAAGCATTTACTATATATAGCTTTCTATTATAGTTGTTAATTATCTCTTCAGTCTAAAGTGTAAATACCTCATAGAAAATATGTGCTGGATAAGTGCTTGTTGAATTTAATTATATTTATTTTGAAGACTACCATATTTGTCACAAAGATGAATTTTCTTGGCAGTTTTAGAGTATCTCTACTGAAAAAAATCTTTTATGCATTTTAAATATTGCAGTTTATTCTAAGAATCAGTAAGTGTCAAATACGTTTTAAAGTATGCGAGAAACAGAACAGGTAGGTACTTTATAATAAGATAGAGTTTTATATTTTTCTAACGTTTATTTGTTTTGAGAGAGAGGGAGACAGAGAGAAGGCAGGAGCAGGGGGAGGGGCAGAGAGTGAGGGAGATAAAGAACCTTAAACAGGCTCTGGTGCTGTCAGTGCAGAGCCAGAGACAAGGTTCTATTGCACAAATCATGAGATCATCACCTCAGCTGAAATCAAGAGTCGGATGCCCTCAGCTGAAATCAAGAGTCGGATGCTTAATGGATTGGGCCACCCAGGTGCCCTTAAGATAGTAGACTTTTAATTCATCATCCTGTTTGCCAAATATAAGGGCGAAATATTGTGGGAAAATTGGTCTCTCGGTTTGCTGCATAATTCTATTACGTTGGTTTGAAGATTATTCCAAAAGCTTTTTGTTACTGTTTTCCATTGATATGTAGAAGTAGTTTTAAATTAGTATCTGTGGTTTTTGATTTTCCTAAATTCCTTTTTTTATCCTTTTTTACTGTAAAGTAAAATGTAGAAGAGAAAACAAATGTGTAATTTAGTGAATTAGGAGACCGACACCCATGTAACCATCTTCCAGGTAAAGGGAGAGAATTTTGCCAGCTACCTTAGAAGCCCTTCCATGTATGCCTTTTCCCAAACATAACTCCTTTCCTTCAAAAAATAACTAATAACCTGATTTTTTTGGAAACTGCTTAATTGAATTTCTTTTTTGTTTTATTACTATGTTTCCCTAGACACTATACTTAAGCTTGCATGCACCCTTCCTTCTTTTTGATTTTTTTTGTTTTCTTTTCACCTTCTGTTTTTCTTAAGACTTTATCTTTTATGTTTTTTTCTTATATTTCTTGAACTTAAGTCTTCATTCCTGAAATGATTTTTCCCTTTTATTTTGGATTCTTTCCTGAATTTTGTCATTTTTTCCTGAGCTTTTTAAATTTTGATATATATTTTTTCTTTCCTGTCTTACATAATTTTTTAAGTTCATTTTGAAATAGAAGCTCATTTTTATCTCTTCTGTGAGCATCTCTGGCATGCTTTCATTGTCTGTAGGATGTTATTTTATTCCCTTTTTTCTTTTATTTATTACTTTTTGTGTGTGGTATGGTAAGTACACTTAACATGAGATCTGCCCTGTTAAAAAATTTTTAAGTGTACAATACAATATTGTTAACTGGAGGCACTATGTTGTACAACAGACCTCTAGGACTTACTCATCTTGCGTAATGGAAACTTTATATCCATTGAACAACTCCCATTTCCCCCCTCTCCCTTGCTTCTGAGTTTAACTGTTTTCCTGTTTCTTTTTTCTTATTGTAACTTTGTATGATATCCAACCTCAATACTTTGACTTGTTTCTTTATATGAAAATAGTTTTCTTGAAGTTTTAGGAGGAGGCTTAGTTCTTCTAACTTCAGAGTTCTCTTTTATTGTTTTTGTGCATCGTTAAAAAGAATGGTAGACGGCTTTCTGAGATTTCCTGGCTCTGTTCTGCTCTGACACTTCTATTTGGACCTTCTCTTTTCTTTATCTTGTTTGTCCTTAACCTGCTCAATTTTGTTTTCATTCCCAGGACTTTCTCTTAAGGGTAAGGTCTGTCTCGGAAGACAGCCCCAAGTGTCAGTTTCAAATAACCTAAGGGGACTAGACTGCTGTAGGCCTGTAGGCCTTACTGTGAACCACTTGCACCTACTCAATGCTAGAGTAATTTTAGCTTCTCACAAATTGTCTCTCAGTGCTTGCCACTGAATACCTTTTGGCTATTTTGTGCTTCTGTTCTCAAGTTCCTCAGACACTTCATTGCTTCCCTCTGCTTTCTTTCACTTAGACACCAGTAGAAAACAGATTGGGAGCAGAGTGGGGGGAAAGAAGGTTGGGGCTGTTGGTGGTTTGTTTCAGTCTTTTGTATTATAGGGTTTGTGGTGAGACTATCAAATAGTTTTCTTCTAAAAATTACCCATGGTTTTTGGGTTTGCTCTCTAGTTGCTCTGTGTTTTATGTAAAAATTCAGAAGGACTTAAAAATTTGCTGCCACCACAGCTGCCATTTTCCATAATCCTCTTCCTGATAATTGTAATTTGGGGAGTGGTTATATATTTTCCCCCCCTAAAATTTTGGCAAAAAACTTAACTTCTAAAATTGTTGCCACATGATGCTGTCCACTGATTTTACGTGTCATAGCACTCTGAACCTGTTGTTTTGCCCTGATTATTTCTTCTTAGTTGAGAGAGCATTTAAAAGTCTCTTAAAGATCCTTTGGGAAATTGTGAAAGGGTCTTGAGACTATCTTTCTGTTGCAAATACACAAGTGTTAGTGCTTTGACACTTAATGCTTTAGCTCTTTCCAATATTTAAAAGCTAACCTACATTATTTGTACCTAGGGCGTTCTTACGTTATGGAGAAAAAAATGGTTAGTTTTGAGAACTTACTTGTTGATGTTCCTTTATATAAAGATAGTAATTCAGAAATATGAAATAATCAGAAAGCTTAATGGGATATTCCTTGATGTTTAGAAGAACAAAAAGATTTAAATAATTTGTGCAAGCTGAAGATACTCATTTAATAATTAGCAAATGCTTAATGTACATTAGGAATCAGATGTGTGTAAGTAAATAATTACAGTGTGAGACATACCCTTCTAGACATAGATTCAAGAGTACTGTGGAAACACAGAGATTAGGAACCAACTTTCCCCAAGGAGTGGGATTAGGTGAGGTGAATTTTTTAGTTACAATGGAAGTTTACTAATGGTGTATCATTACTGTTAATAAACTCATTATCTCTATTTGTTTTTGTAAACTTTTCTGTTAGCAGTGCTTCATATAAATAGTTTTACTATAGACTTCCTTCATTTACTACCTCAAAATAGCATGTTGTTCAGATGGAATTAAAATAATTAATGCTTAAAAAGTTTTCTGATACTGTTTTGCAAATACTTCCTACGTGGAGAACTAAAATTTAAGTGAAAGGCTGGCCAAGCAGAATGGAAAACATGGTATCTCGCATTGTTTTCTGTGCTTGAATGTCGATTGCTCAGTAAATATTTTTTAATGAATATCATATTTCACCTTTCAAATTTTTGTTCCATATAGTTTGATAAAAATATCTCCTTTGTTTAGTTGAAAAAAATGAATAATATGATATAATTTGGGCTTTGCATGTCTAATGTGGTTGGCAGCAAGTGACAGCCAGGTTATACTTGCTTAAATTACTTAGGGTTGTTGTGCCCATTGTTTTCTATTCTTTTTGGGCTTGTTTGTTTGTTTTAGCCTTAAGTCCTTTATAAGGTATAGAACTTTAGTGTTTATAAAGTGGTTTCATTTCTGTTGTTTGCTTTGAGCTACTGACAGAAATAACCATAGTAAAAAAAGGAGGAATAAATGCAGTTGGAACATAGGAGAGATAAACATCTTTAAAAGTAGTTCAGGTGGTAATTACATGGAGGAATTGTCATTAGGGTTTTGGCTGAATGGTGTTAGGGAAGCTAGACAATCCAGGTGTTAGAATAGCTGAAGCAATAATCAAAATAGAGAAATGCACAGAAAGTATTTGGGCAGGAATAGTCTAGTTTGGACTAACTTCCAGGAGAGAAGAATAAGCTTGAGGGTACAGATATTGAGTCAGATATATTGATGACAGTTTGTACTTTTTTAAAAATCTTTTGTAGTTAATGGAGCAGTCTGGGCAGGGTGGCAGCTAGTGAAGTAGTGAAGAGTATGAGCTCTGGAGCTATACTCCCTTCAGAGTTTGTGATTATGGACATACCTTTTATCTCTCTTTATATGTTTCCGTATTATATAAAATGGACACTAATCTGCCTGGTAGAGTTGTTGTGAAGTTTAAAACAATTCCTGGTATCATAAACATTCAGTAAATGTTTTCATATAAGAAAGTATTAGCTCTCATTTACATAAATCATGTGTACGTGATTTATACAAACACACATAGGAAGTATACATATGGGTAGGATATATATATATATATATAGGTCTTACCATGTATGTATCTACAGGAAAGCTATTAATACTTGAATTTCCATTTTTAATAACATTTAGATTAGTATAGAACAAAAATCCAACCGTCTCATTTTATAGATGTCCAAGTTAAGTGGTTGCAGAGCTAGAACCCAGATCTGACAGACAACAAATATTTGAGCATTAAACAAACCAGACAACCAGCTCTGCCATTATGCAGCTTTCAGTCAGTTAGGAAAGATATGTATTAAGCCATCTCAAGATAAATGTTATCAAAAAGTATAGGATATTATGGAAAGACAGAACTTAAGGCCCCCTCTAGTTTGGGATGTGGAGAAGGTTTCCCTTATGATTTTATTTTATTTTATTTTATTTTATTTTATTTTATTTCATTTCATTTCATTTCATTTCATTTCATTTCATTTCATTTCATTTTATTTTATTTGATGAGAGCATGTATGCAGTGGGGGTGGGGGGGCTGGGAGGGGAAGAGAATCCCAAGCATGCTGCATGCCCAGCACGGAGCCCAACATGGAACTCCATCTCCCAACTGTGAGATCATGACCTGAGCCAAAATCAAGAGTCTGAGGCTAGAATGCTCAGATTGCCTGAACCACCCAGGCGCCCCTCCCTTAAGATTTTAAAGCTGAACTGTGAATGATAAATAGCAGCCAGGGCTAGGTGAAATGAAGAGTATATCAGGCAAAGGAAGTAACGTTTGTAAAGGCGCTGAGGGAGGAGAAAGCATGGCCTATTTAGACATCTAAAGTGGGGAGAACCAGGGAAAGAGTGGCTAAAGATGTGGTCAAAGAAGTTAGATAGGGGCTGTCATGCCAGATCTTATATACCATGTAAAGGACTTTGCATTTGGATTTAAGAGCCCCATTGATGGCTAAAGCAAGAAAGAGACCTTGTCAGATTTGCATTTTATAAGATTACTCTGTATTGTAGAGAGCAGATTGAGAGAGGATCAGGCATAGATGCAGGGAGACTAATTATAAGGATATTGTCTGGATGCCTGGGTGGCTCAATCAATTGAGTGTCTGACTCTTGATTTTGACTCAAGTCATGATTGTGGGATTGAGCCCCACCCGTGTAGGGCTCTGCATTGGGCATGGAACCTGCTGGAGATTCTCTCTCTCCCTTTGCCCCTCTCCCTCACTCGAGCTCTCTCTTTCTAAAATAAAACAAAAATAAAATAAAAACATATTGTCAGAGCCACTGCATATGTTTGTGCAGAACACAGTTATGAGGGGTACCATTCATATAGATTACTGTTATAGTAACCTAGATGAGAAATGAAATATTGCTCCGCACTACTGTCGTGACTATGAAGGTGGAGAAAGATGGGCAGATTTCAGATTTAACTATTTCTCCAAAATCTATCCCCAGACCAGATCTCTCTTCTGAACTTCAGATCACATATATCCCAAATGACCATTCTATTTGAATATCTCACAAGCCAAATGCAACAGGTCAAAACAAACACACACACACACACCACCACAAACACTGATCTGCCTCCAGGAAGAAAAGCAGCCACTTTGCTGTCAATATTCTCTGTATTATCAAATGGAACTAACATCCATTCAGTGGCTGATCCTATCTACTAGTAGTGACATCTGGACTTCTTAGCTATGTATAGCTACAGTTGATTTGGCTATTAAGAATTTAGGTTATATTCCATGTAAGCTTATTTAGGAACTTGAATGTTTATTAGGTTAAGTGTTACTTTCTAAAATGTCCTGGAGATAGTCTATTTAATAACATAGATATCTTTTTTTTTTAATTTTTTTTTGACGTTTTATTTATTTTTGAGACAGGGAGAGACAGAGCATGAACAGGGGAGGGTCAGAGAGAGAGGGAGACACAGAATCTGAAGCAGGCTTCAGGCTCTGAGCTGTCAGCACAGAGCCCGACACGGGGCTCGAACTCACAGACCGCAAGATCATGACCTGAGCCGAAGTCGGACGCTTAATGACTGAGCCACCCAGGTGGCCCAAGATATCTTTAATAATTTTTAGCATAAATATATTTTATTTCAGTAACTACACATAGAGGGTTAGTTGAGTCTTTTGTTAACCTTTTTTAAATTTATTTTTGAGAGAGTACAAGCAGGGGAGGGGTAGAGAGGAGGGACAAAAGATCCCAAGCAGGCTCTGCACTGACAGCAGTGAGCCCAGGTGCCATCCAGGTGCCCCAGAGGGTTAGTTGAGTCTTACTTAAAATGTACTTACCTCTAGGGGCCCCTGAGTGGCTCAGTTGATTGAGTCAGACTTCAGCTCAGGTCATGATCTCACAGTTCGAGCCCCGAGTCAGGCTCTGAGCATCAGCACTTGCAGCGCTGGAGCCTGCTTCAGATTCTGTGTCTCCCTCTCTCTCTGCCCCTCCCCTGCTCATGCTCTTTCTCTCTCTCTCTCTCTCAAAAATAAATAAACATTAAAAAAAAAAAACTGTACTTACTTTTAATTAATCATACTTTTGTGTTGTTTTTATTTTTTTTATTTTTTTTTTTTTATGAAGTTTATTGACAAATTGGTTTCCATACAACACCCAGTGCTCATCCCAAAAGGTGCCCTCCTCACTACCCATCACCCACCCGCCCCTCCCTCCCACCCCCCATCAACCCTCAGTTTGTTCTCAGTTTTTAACAGTCTCTTATGCTTTGGCTCTCTCCCACTCTAACGTCTTTTTTTTTTTCTCCCTTCCCCTCCCCCATGGGTTCCTGTTGAGTTTCTCAGGATCCACATAAGAGTGAAACCATATGGTATCTGTCTTTCTCTGTATGGCTTATTTCACTTAGCATCACACTCTCCAGTTCCATCCACGTTGCTACAAAAGGCCATATTTCATTTTTTCTCATTGCCACGTAGTATTCCATTGTGTATATAAACCACAATTTCTTTATCCATTCATCAGTTGATGGACATTTAGGCTCTTTCCATAATTTGGCTATTGTTGAGAGTGCTGCTATGAACATTGGGGTACAAGTGCCCCTATGCATCAGTACTCCTGTATCCCTTGGGTAGATTCCTAGCAGTGCTATTGCTGGGTCATAGGGTAGGTCTATTTTTAATTTTCTGAGGAACCTCCACACTGCTTTCCAGAGCGGCTGCACCAATTTGCATTCCCACCAACAGTGCAAGAGGGTTCCCGTTTCTCCACATCCTCTCCAGCATCTATAGTCTCCTGATTTGTTCATTTTGGCCACTCTGACTGGCGTGAGGTGATACCTGAGTGTGGTTTTGATTTGTATTTCCCTGATAAGGAGCGACGCTGAACATCTTTTCATGTGCCTGTTGGCCATCTGGATGTCTTCTTTAGAGAAGTGTCTATTCATGTTTTCTGCCCATTTCTTCACTGGGTTATTTGTTTTTCGGGTGTGGAGTTTGGTGAGCTCTTTATAGATTTTAGATACTAGCCCTTTGTCCGATATGTCATTTGCAAATATCTTTTCCCATTCCGTTGGTTGTCTTTTAGTTTTGTTGGTTGTTTCCTTTGCTGTGCAGAAGCTTTTTATCTTCATAAGGTCCCAGTAATTCACTTTTGCTTTTAATTCCCTTGCCTTTGGGGATGTGTCGAGTAAGAGATTGCTACGGCTGAGGTCAGAGAGGTCTTTTCCTGCTTTCTCCTCTAAGGTTCTGATGGTTTCCTGTCTCACATTTAGGTCCTTTATCCATTTTGAGTTTATTTTTGTAAATGGTGTGAGAAAGTGGTCTAGTTTCAACCTTCTGCATGTTGCTGTCCAGTTCTCCCAGCACCATTTGTTAAAGAGGCTGTCTTTTTTCCATTGGATGTTCTTTCCTGCTTTGTCAAAGATGAGTTGGCCATATGTTTGTGGGTCTAGTTCTGGGGTTTCTATTCTATTCCATTGGTCTGTGTGTCTGTTTTTGTGCCATTGTGTTGTTTTTAGAATGACCTATCAAATCAGTATATTAGGGGCACCTGGGTGGCTCAGTCAGTTGAGCGTCCAACTTCAGCTCAGGTCATGATATCACGTTTGTGGGTTCAAGCCCCGCGTCAGGCTCTGTGCTGGCAACTCAGAGCCTGGAGCCTGCTTTGGATTCTGTGCCTCCCTCTCTCTCTCTCTCTCTCAGCCCCTCCCTCGCTTTCTTTCTCTCTCAAAAATAAAACATTAAAAAATTTTTTCAAATCAGTATATTAAATTTATTAGGTATAGAGTCCTAAGTTTTGCTTTCCAAATTTGACGTAAGGGGCTATTAGTAAGGTAAGATATTTTCTGCCTGTATTAAATTTATTTCTGATCATGGATGTACTTTTAAAAAATGCTTATTTTCAGTGGAACCATTTAATTGGCTGTAGTAGATTTATTGCATGACTGAGGCATTGAAAATCATTTCTACATAAGTAAATTTCGATGACAGTATATTTGCTGTTTGTATTCAAATTTTTTTTTTTTCAACGTTTACTTATTTTTGGGACAGAGAGAGACAGAGCATGAACAGGCGAGGGGCAGAGAGAGAGGGAGACACAGAATCGGAAACAGGCTCCAGGCTCCGAGCCATCAGCCCAGAGCCCGACGCGGGGCTCGAACTCACGGACCGCGAGATCGTGACCTGGCTGAAGTCGGACACTTAACCGACTGCGCCACCCAGGCGCCCCTGCTGTTTGTATTCAAATGCCAACCAAATTTACCCTGGTCCTTTAGGACATTAAATCTGTTGACTTTCAGGTTTCTGTAACTTTGTTCCTGTCAACGTTACTTTTTCAGTGCTGTCAGTACAGGACTGTCAAAGAACCAAAGTGCTGTTTGGCTAACTGGTCACTATATAGTTTGTAACATAGGTGATATTACTTCTAATTCTATATGGCAAGGATATTTCCCTCCTTTAATGATTACTTTTATTTTTTTATTTATGTGTTGTTAGTGTTTTCCAGCCTTTAACATATTTTCCTTGGACACCACATTGATTGTAGTACCAAAGGTTGAGAAAAGATGGGTTTTTTAAGCTAGATTTATTCTAAGAGCTAGTACTGCATTTTTAAATTTCCCTATCATATTCAGTAACATGTAAATTAAATTAGTGGTATGTTTTAGATAGTAATAGAAGTTTTTCATGTCATTTTGTTATCAACTTTTTTTTTTACATTTTATTTATTTTTGAGAGGGATAATGTGAGTGAGGGAGGGGCAGAGAGAGAGGGAGACACAGAATCCAAAGCCGGCTCCAGGCTCTGAGCTGTCAGCACAGAGCCCAACACGGGGCTTCAAACCTAGGAACCTGTGAAATCATGACCTGAGCCAAAGCGGGATGCTCAACCGACTGAGCCACCCAGGCGCCCCACGTTATCAACTTTTTAAAAAAATGTTTACGAGAACCAGCCATTTTCCTTATCAGAGAAAACAATTTTCACTGAATTTAGATCTTTTGTGGTACTGATTTTTGGATCAGCATTTCTGTGTGTGAAAGGTAGGGTTAGGTACTAGCATTCATTTTTTAAAGAAAAACGTTTGTTCTTTATATGGAAAATACCAGGTTTGTTTATTGGTTAGAAGCAAATGTGTTGTGTGTGTTTTTTTTTCTTATAAAGCAATTGCTTCATTTTAACTTCCCCAAGAAACTGATGAACAACAGACACTTTAAGAGACAAGTACTGCAACAATGTGTAGGACAATTTTATATACTGAGTACAAATAGCATAAAATTATTTAGATAGAAATTGTATTTAAACCATGGGTTACACTGTGTACCTGGGCAAGTTAGGGAAGAAGAGTGGATTCAGTGGAAGGTTACAACAGAATTTGTTCCCCCAGATTTTAGTGTTTTCTCCTTTCTGCATGAGTTGGAGGAAGGTCTTTTCCTCCACTCAATTTTATTTTTTTACCCCTATTTGAAAAACAGTTTCCCTATGAGACAAATCTTTGACCCTTTTGTATTCTGTATCCAACCCCCCCCCTCCCCCCTTCCTGCTCTTTCTTGACTGGAAAATGCAGCTGCACACATTTTTTGTGTAGAGACAATGGATCACATGCTGTGTCACCTAAATCTATGACCAAGAGGCAGTTTTATCCCTGAGAGACCATAATGCTTCAGTTGTCCTGGATACATGACATCATGTAGCATTATAATCAAACACACATCTTTTTTGCAGTACATTTGGTATTTTAATCTACCTTTTAATCTCAGTATTGGATTTTATGGGATGGACAGTATTTATAATAGAGAATCTTATTCAAAATGAAGGTTTTATTATTTAATAGGAAGGATTGTGAGTTCCTTCCTTTTATATGTCTAATTTTTTTCTTACCTGAGGGTTACCAATGTTATCAGGTATTTTGAGTTAATGGAATGTCGTTAAAATTCTAGTGTTTGTTATTTGTTACATGTGCTCAAATAGTATGTGCTCAATAAATGTTACACTTAATTTTTGCTCCCAATGTGATAAATGAACAGGAATAAAATTGTTTTCCTTTTTTAAAAATGAAGAACTCTTAGGATTTAGGAAATAATTAGTATCTGTAAGCCGCTAAAATATTTTATATTGAGCTTATTATAGTCTTATTATACTGTTGAATAAATCCAGGAAATATAATGGTATGACTTACAACATTGAGAAAAGTTATTTTATTACTATTAATTAATGGCAGTAGTTTACTCCCAAGGACATTGGAGGTGAGGAAAGGAAAAGGAAATGGAATCAAACCTTTTTTTATGTATTTATCTTCATCAGAGACAAAGTTTAAGTTACAGTGAAAAATTGAGGTCATTGCCAGGACATGCTAATAAAATCACAAACATTTTGTATTCTATGCTATGGCATATCTCTGTGGTAGATTTGTTTTCATTTCCCTTTGCTAAGGTTGTTGTCTTAGCTCAAATCAAGTATTTTTTTATATTGTTACTTTAAAGTGATTGGATGAGAAAGATGGGGCCTACTCTTTGATTGCTCTTTTGACATTTGCAAGAGTGTTAGATTTACTGATGACATTAAGTTACTGGTTGGAAGAAAGAAGGCAAGTCAATAATAATAAACTTTCCAAATGTATTTAAGGCCATGTAAAAAGAGAATTAGAAATTATGCATTTAATTAAATATAACTTAAAAATGATATTCATTTGCCACATGCCTTATGAATTCACATGTTTAAAGTGTTTATAATGAGACTGATTTTAAGTAGGAAGCTAGACTAGAAGAGTGAAAATGGTGAGAAACAACTTTATCTGTAGGCCAGACGCTTGTTTTAAGCATAGGACTGACTGCAAGTCTTCATCAGGGTTTCTCTGTACAATTGCTCAAGTGTTGGTTTCATCTTCTTCCCAGTTAACAGATGGCATGGTTCCCCTTCTCACTCTAGTAGAGTAAAAGCTTTTAATAGCAAAATTGATTTTCCTCATTACCCTTTTTGGGTTTTCCTTTTTTTAAAATGAGAAACTCTTGAGATTTAGAAAGTAATTAGTGTTTGTAAACTGCTAAAATATTTTATGTTGATCTTGTTATAATCTTACTATGCTGTTGAATAAATCTAGGAAATATGCTAGGAAAAGAAATATTCAATGATCAGCTGGGGGGGGGGTGCAAGGAAAAAAATCAGAATACATTTGCTTTGGGATATCAAGAATTGACTATCATATTTTATTTTGATCTGAGTATATTTTGGTGCTTTTCTTTATTTCCTAATGAGAATTCCTAGGTAATATAATGGATTAAAAATAAATCTTAATAATTAATAAATTATTTTGCAAATAGTATCTTAGATTTAGGGCTTGAAGAACTATAGTATATATAAAATAAAAAATTAAAATCAAAAAATGTAACATGAGGAGATTCAATAATATAATTGAAAAGCACTTTTGGGCTGTCTGGGTGGCAGATTAAGCTTCTGACTCTTGATTTTGGCTCAGGTCATGATCTCACAGTTAGTGAAATGGAACCCTGCATCTGGCTCTGTGCTCACAGCATGGAGCCTGTTTGGGATTCTCTCCCTCTGCCTGTCTGTCTTTCCCCACCCTATCCCCCAAAATAAATAAATAAAACTTAAAAAAAGAAAAGCACTTTTTAGAAGTATTAAGCACATCATTAATAGAACTGAGTTAACTGCAATTATTCCTTATTTGTTGTAGATCTGTATTACTAAAGTATACACTAAAAAAACTTTCATATTCATGAGAATTGCTGGACTGCGAGATTGATTTGGGGGGTTTTGAGTAAATATATTCATGAACCCACTTTTTATGAACCCATATTTTTAAAGGATTATAAATATGCTAAAATCATAATTCTGTAAGTAATAATCTTCAAAGAAGAGATTATTTTGAATATTTTAACTTGGTAAGAATTCTGTAACAGGATAGTAGATTCTGAAGTAGTTGGATACAAATGAATGTACTATATATGTAGATATTTATATTTCTGTTTTGCTTTGATTATAGCATATTTGCCACTACTATTTTTTCATTTTGTTTTGAGAACATCATTACTAGTGAAAACTCAACTTTTTTTTTTTTTTTTTTTACTTCAGAGGTAGTGTAGTTATTATTTTTTAATTCTTTTTTTGGTGTGCGAAAATGTTAGCATCAGGCAGAGCTGTTACTAAAGGAACTTAAGAGTTTTTGGAGGCCATTAATAACAAAATACTAAAGTGTTCTAAAAGTTTACATAGTTTAGGATCTTTTAGATTAAACTAGAAAGATTTGAAGAAGAGTTTTGTCATGTAGCACAGTTGGTAAAATACTGATATAACATATGAAGTGCAAGGATACAAATAGAATAAGGAAGTGAAAGTCGCAAAAGAACATGATGAAACTTATTGCAGCACTCTTCTGAGAAGTCCAGTGAGTGGTAGAAGATCCCTCTGTAATATTAGCATGTTTTTTTTTATTTCCAAATTTCAAAACATAAAGTATTGTTACTGATTTTGTACCCTATTTTTTTGTATTTGAAAGAGTACCATTTATAAATCTACCCTAGAAAGAAAACTAATAATAATTTAAAAAATTAACAACAGTAACAATGCTTACCATCTCTGTAGCTAGTATTCATTGTGTACTTATATGTTTGTATGTTTTATATTCTTTTTTATATTTTATATATAAAATATATTCTCTTTTATATTCTTTTTATATTTTCATGTGATTTGTATCCTATGGAGTGACAGAGCTGGGATTTGAACCAAGACAGTATCTCTTCACAGCTTATGCTCTTAACTCTGCTTTACTGCCAGATGTGATTATAATATCAAGAATAATATAGTGATTTAGATTTTACTATTTTTTTAGAATATGAAATTGCTTATCCTTCACAATTTTAACTTCAGATATGCTGCCACCTCAAGTTTTGGTTAAATATCTCCTAGTATTACATGTATTAATTCCTTTCTCAAGGAAGAAGTCTTTCATTTTACACTTGTGCCATGGTTGTTAGATTCTACGGTAAAATAGTGAACAACTATGGCAACAGAGCTGTGAATATAGTAGGAGTAAAAGGGTTTTGTTTTGTTTTGTTTTCCTTTTTAAAACTTCTTCAAAAAGGACCAGGAGAGGTTATTCTGAATACCGTGTATCTTACAGTTCTCTTTCTCTTCCTTTTATCCACATTGCTAGATGTAGAGATCTTGTAATTATAATCCAGTATAGCTAATACATTAGCTTTGGAATGTATTTAAATTCCTATATATGATTAGGTACTTCTGACATTTTACAATTCGTAATATATGTATTTCCTGTTAACAGGAAGTTACTTATTTTGTATCCTCAACTATTAAACCACAAATAGACAAAAAGTGATTCTTAAATAGTTGGGGGGAAAATTACAAAGTTTATGCATTAAATTCATGCACTTTATGGTGAACTCTTTACACTTATTGATCTTACTGTGATCTTATATGAAATTGTAATAAAAATATTTTGGGGGCGCCTGGGTGGCTCAGTCAGTTGAGTGTCTGACTGTGGCTCAGGTCATGATCTCGCAGTCAATGAGTTCGAGCCCCACGTTGGGTTCTGTGCTGACAGCTCAGAGCCTGGAACCTGCTTTGGATTCTGTCTCCCTCTCTTTGCCCCTCCCCTGCTCATGTTTTATTCTCTCTGTCTCTCAAAAATGAATAAATGTTAAAAAAAAATTAAATTAAAAAGAATATTTTGGCTTTCTAGTCTATAGTTGACAATGGTACTATAATTCCATATTAATGATTTAGGAAATCCAAAATGCTTTGAAAACCAAAGTTTTCTCTTGGCCCATTTGGTAGCAAAACATGATGTGAACTGATGTAAGACTACTGATAGTCTTTAATTGCTCTCAATGTGAATCTACATTTTGCTACAGAAATATCCACATGTTTGTTATGGGGTACTGCCTCAGACCTCACTGACACATCATACAACATATCATATTTGCATTGTAGTTCCTTTCTAAACTCCAAAATATTCTGAATTCTCAAATATATCTGCCCTCAAGGATTTTAGATAAGAGGTCAATCAGGTACAGTGTGTGTAGTACAAATGAGAATGAGGATATAGAACTAAGAAGATTAATCTAGTAACTCAAGCATAGCAAGGTGAAGCCTTTTAGCGTGGAGCAGTGTTTCTCAAATTGACTAATATGTGGATCCCTTAAAGAAAAAATTATAGATCCTATTTTAAGAATCACTGACATCATTTCCTGAAGTAGTTTTTTTTAAATAAGTCTTTCATTTTTCCCTTTGAAAATGGTTAAAATACATTTTTATACTCTGAAATAAAAGCACAGAATGAAAATTTGCAAAACTTTGGGCCCCTGGAATATATCCATCGGACACCTTGATTTGAGAAACACTGATAAAGTGGCAAATAGTCCTATGTACTTGAACAGCCCTATAAATATTCTTTACCAAGTCTGTTTATAATGATGAACCTGAATCATAGTTAAAGGGTTAAGATATCTTTCCTATATTTATTTTTATTTTATTTTTTACTTATTTTTATTTTTTAGAGAGAGAGTGTGTGTGACTAGGGGAGAGGGGCAGAGGGAGAGAGAAAGAATCCCAAGTAGGCTCCACACTCAGCACAGAGGCCAACATGGAGCTCAATCCCACAGCCATGTGATCATGACCTGAGCCAGAATCAAGAGTCAGATGATCAACCAACTGAGCTACCTAGGCACTCCATCCTGTCTTTAAAGAATATGATTTTTAAAAGGGATGAGAAGAACCACCCTCCAAAAAAAAAAAAAAACGTGCACAATTTTTGATAACTACCTTCCACCTCCTGGGAAATGTCTTCTACTTACTTCTAGAAGGGAATCACTGTCACAGTGAGCAATTCTTATTGATAGAAGAGTGAGTCAGATTCTTCAAGTGTGTTGAGGCAGAAGGAATTTAAAACAGTGCTCTAAGATACAGGATAATGTAGTTTAGTGATATTGCCATCAGGAACTAATATAAACCTCTGTTTCCAACAGCATGGCAAAGTAAGGTTGGGGACCTTGGCATGGCAAAATAAGGTTGGGGGCAAAGTAAGTCCAGGGGACCAGCCTTTCTGCTGACAACTTAAAATGCTGGCTAAAATGCATCGGTGCTCTGGCACAAAAGTAAAGAATTTTTAGACTGAGCACTAATTGGAAACCTAGTGAGGTAAGCTGAGTGCTGAAGTTGGCTATTGCCTTGAGGGTATTTACCAAATCAAGTGACTTTATGTTTTCTTACCCTTGTGGAAGCAAAGCCAGATCCAGCCAAGTTAAAACACCTAGGAGGAAACAGTGTTCTCCATTACTGTGGAGCCCCAAAGGGCTATACCCTCCAAATGCAAAAGTGGTCTAGGGATTCTTTCCCTTCGTGTCGTTAGAGACGACAAAGATAATTATTTTCTAGAGTGTTGATGCTAACAGGAAAATAATATCTCTACTGAAAATTTGGTAACCACAAACTAGCTATCACACGGGTTTGCAGCCTGAATGCACACTAAATCTCAAGCTAAGAATTTTAAATGATACTGTATTGTTACTATTCCCAGGAGTCGGACAGAAGCAACACAAGTCATCATCATCAAAGAGTTGCTTTTGATGAAGTTCTAATGAAAATGAGTGGCTTTTAATAAAAATTTACAAACCATCTAAGGAAACAAAGTGTAATATAAAATAGGCAGAATCAGACTTGTTAGTAGCTCACAGCTTGGAATTATTGGATGTAAAATATAAAATTAGTACATTTAATGTGTTCAATGACAGGTTAAATGAGGAAAAGAGCAAACATCTTGTAAAGAATCACTGGCTCTAGAAATAAAAATATGTAGTAATTGAAATTAAAATTCAAAAGATAGATTAGAGTAAGGAGATCCCATTGAAGAAAAATTGATACAATGAAAGATATACATCTGAAGAAATCCAGGATGCAACAGAGAGATAAAAAAATGGAAAATATAGAAGAGGTTAATAAAGGGCAAATTTTTAAGAGAAAACAGAACACCTTTAAAGGAATATCAGGTTTCAATAATAATAATGGAAGCAGAAGGCCATGAAATGATATACTCAGTTTAAATAAATCTAACACTATGACCTAGAATTCTTAAACAAGGACAAAATAAAGACATGCTCAGATAAATAAAATATGAAAGTTCAAAAGCAGACCACTTTTTACATAAAAGGAAAATGGTCATAGCAAGTATGAGATTCAGGAAGGAATAATCAAAGAGAGTGTAAGTATATGGGTAAATTAATAAAAATTATAAGTAATATAATTTATCAGTATTATTGACTATAAATAATAAAAACTAGAACTAAAGTATCAGTTATTTTAGTTACTTACTAAATACCAGTTATTTTGTAAACCAGGAGGAGGTGATTAAAGCTAGTATTCAAAAGATCTTTTTATTACTCAGAAGAAAATTAAAGGTGACTTTGGATTTTGGTAAGTGTTCATGGTAAAAATTTTAAGGTAACAATTTAGTAATAGAAATAAATATATAACTTCCAAACTAATAGATGGTAAAAAGTAGAACCAGGGAAAAAAATAAAGCAAAAAAAAAAAAAAAAAAAAAAGAGAGAGAGAAACCTAGAGAACACTAAATAAGGTGTTAGAAGTAAATACAAGTATATCTACACCTTATATTTAAAATGTTCAGCTCTGTGGGGTTTAAAACAGACTACAAGGAAACAAAAGGAAAAAAATGTTGGAAGTAAAATGATGGAAAAAGATATACCAGGTAAATACGAGTGGAAAGAAAGCTGGCATATCATTTGAAATAGATGTTAAAACTAGTAGAATTACTAAAGGAAAAGAATTGATGTGAAATGGTAAATGTTTCATTTTTGCAAGAATAATAGCTTTAAATTTGTATGCAACTAATTAATAACTGTAACCACAAAAAAAGCTAAATTAACAACTACCAGGAAAAATGGAGTAATTTCACCAGCATAATGGGATATTGTAATATATCTTCCTTCGTATTTGATAAAGCAGCCCCCCACCACCCCAGTTGGTACAAATATAGAAAATTTTAACAAGTAATTAACAAGCTTAATCCAGTGGACATCTCTTTCATCTAATCACTGGAAACATCAGCCAAATCATTATAAAAATCAACCACATACTGGGCCAAACGAGTTTCAACAAATTTCAAAGGATTAGTATCCTAAAGTCCATTTAAGTTAGAAATCAGTAAGAGAAAAAAATCATATGGCAATTAAGAAACAATCTTCTAAATAACTCATGAATGAAAGAAGAAATGTTAGTAGAATTTGAACTGCTCTTTGGGAGATGTTAGGTCATCCCTCAAGTGTGCTTGTAGCAAACACAAACCCTGAGAAATGGCCCACTTAAGACCTTTCATTCTCCACATATCCAGTAAAAATGTTCAGGGATGCCAATGCCAGATTGGTTCCCCCAACAGGAAGGATAAAATTTTTTAATAAATTATACTTGGAACAATTGTGTATCCATATGTAAAAGTTGAATAAAAATACAGAGATACATTTTGGGTGAATTGAAGACTTAAATGTGAAAGGCAAAAATTATAAAACTTTTAGAAGACAATATAGGATAAAACTTACATGAATTTAATGTAGGGAAGGAGTTCTTAAATGAGAAACTGTAACCATAAAGGAAAGGGTTAATAAATTCTACCATATTAAAGTAAGAACTTTTTCGTTTATAGACAACTAATAAATAGACTAAAAAGACAAACCATCTACTAAGGAAAGATATTTGCATCACACATAAGGATTAGTGCACAAACAGTATAAATGAGTTAGACAATTAGAAGTTTCTTACATACAGGTTTCTCTTGCTACCAAGTACAACAGTTATAAGAAAGGAAGCCAAAATGGTGTAAAATGAAGGAGCAATTACCATTAATTTATATGGAAAAATTTTGAACATTCCTAAACCCCAAAAATAACCTCTCGTAGGCTTTTTTGATGCCTTAGGACACATATTGCCAAGGGATGCACAAAATAAATCCAGAGAAAGCACAGAAGCCCACAGGTACATTTCAAAGCTATGGCAGCTTGATGCTGAGGTGCTAAGTATAGTTCCTTCCCCTAGGGAAGCAGCTTGCCAGTACCACTCTCCATGCTGGAGGTGTGGGCCATCTCTCTAATGCACACTTCAAAACAAACACTGAATGCTGTTTTCACTTTTTGCCTTTTCCTAAAAGCGAAAGTCCTCTTTGACAGGTACTAATGTAGGTCTTTTGTAGAATCAAAGTGGTGGAATAAGAATTTTGAAAAGTGAGGAATACCTGCATACTCAGCTTCCATTATTAATCTGGGAAATGCAAATTAAAACACAAGGAGATGAAATTTCATAGTCATCAGGTTGGCAAAAAAAATTTTTAATGGGTGTATGGAGCAGAGTACACCTATCTTGCTGGTAGCAATTTGTCCAGTGAAAGTTGAAGAGAAGAATATTCTGTAACCCAACAATTCTACTCAATATATTCTGCTTTTAGTTGTGTACCCCAGAAAAGTTCTTGGCAGTTGTATTCCAGGAGATGTGAACAAGGATATCCATAGCAATGCTACTTGTAATAGCCTCAAACATAAATAATTGTCCTCAAGAGTATAATAAATTTTGGTATATTCATAAAGTAGAATACCAGTCATCTGTAAAAATGAATTACTGCTGCTATAAGGTTAATGAATTTGGTGGTGGGGGGGAGAACAAGTTTCAGTACAATTAAGTTTTACATGATGTTTAAAGAACATAGAGGGCTAAAATAATATTTAGGGATCCTAACATGGTAAAACTATGAAAAAAAAATGTTTTTGTTTGCCTAGTCTGTGATACAGTCAATTAAAAACATGGACAGGGGCGCCTGGGTGGCGCAGTCGGTTAGGCGTCCGACTTCAGCCAGGTCACGATCTCGCGGTCCGTGAGTTCGAGCCCCGCGTCAGGCTCTGGGCTGACGGCTCGGAGCCTGGAGCCTGTTTCCGATTCTGTGTCTCCCTCTCTCTCTGCCCCTCCCGGTTCATGCTCTGTCTCTCTCTGTCCCAAAAATAAATAAAAAACGTTGAAAAAAAAAATTAAAAAAAAAATAAAAACATGGACAAATGTCAAAAAAAGCTGTATGATAATAACTAACATTTTGTATTTAGGAGGTTTCTTAGTTATTTTGGGCAAAAGAGCTATCAGTATAGCACCCCTAATACCAGGGTAATACTCAAAATTCTGTACCTTGATTTCCCTTCTCTAGGCTCTGTCAAGCCTTTTCTCTCAGACCATTGTTAATACTGACCTAAAAAAAGTGCTCTCCTCTAACCTTTTGGGAAATGATCCAAGAATTCCAATATGGAGTTTTATTTTTCTTGTTCCAGAGTAGAATATCACTGTAATATTGAACATAACATGGAAACATACAGGTATCTATTAGTCATCTTTGAGAAATGAATGAACTGTACAATGTGAAAAAATTATACCTTTTAATCCTGAGCCCTCTTCTTGAGATCCTGCCATGGCCTTATACAGTGAACCTTTAGGCAGAGGTTGCAGAGTGATTGTAATGGGCTTGTTTGAACTCCACTTTTAAATTCTTCGCTAAAGATACGCAATTTTTTCCTGAAACGTAGAAGATTTGGAGTCTTAATACAAATGTGTAATTTGCAAAATTGTCTTGTACATTTACCTACTTTTTTTGTAGCAGTGTCTTTTAGGAATTGGTTTATTAGTGGATGTATTTATTACTTGGGTTATGCTAGTTACAGTCCTGAGAAATTAGAGTACATTTTTCAAACCCCACATCTTGGTCTCTTGGCCCTAAATTGCTTTTTTAATGTTTATTTATTTTTGAGAGAGAGAGAGAGCGCACAAGCAGGGGAGGGGCAGAGAGAGAGGGAGACAGAAAATCTGAAGCAGGCTGCAGGCTCTGAGCTGTCAGCACAGAGCCTGATGTGGGGCTCAAACCCATGATCCATGGGATCATGACCTGAGCTGAAGTCAGACACTTAACCGACTGAGCCACCCAGACGCCCCCCTAAATGCTTTTTTGAGTGACATGTATTATGTGTAACAGTTATGTGTGGTTTGTTGAGGTATTATTTTTATTAATAAAAGGAAACGTTACATCACTAGCCCAGATTTCCTTGTATTTCTTTACTTGTTCTGCTTTAAAAAGCAAACTTCCATGCTCATTATTAATGACCTGTTACTGAATGGTTTCAGTTCATTTTAAGAAGCACTTTCTCATAAAACTAGAATTATCCAAACAAAACTAAAAGCTTTAAAAAAATTTTTGGGTGTGAAATACATAGGTCTTTCTGTTGTAATATTATATACTATGAATTTGTGAAAACACTAAATATTGTGCCAATTCACCTAAAAGTGTGAAGTTTTATAATCAGAACACTAACAAAAATAAATCTTAATAAGTATGTTAGATATTTTTAAAGATATATTAAACTTACTACAAATAAACACTACAAAATAGGATTAAAAAAAAAAAAAGATGAAAATAGCCTGATGGAAAGGCATGCAAGGAAGGGTAGAAGCTACAGGGTTATGGAGGCCAGGGTAAAATGCATAAAAATTTGGAGAGAGGAGCTCGTTAACACTTCCAAGAAAATGCATGTGGCCAAACTGTGCTGGGAGGAAAAACATGGGTTGAATGAGAATTGTGTACAATACTGCATTCTCAGCAGTTTGCAGCTTTCTACTATGTTAGCCTATTTTGGGTTCAGCTGTTATTTCTCAGTACTGCAAAATCGTAGGCTTATAAAAGATCACTTATAAACCAGTGTGATTTTCACATTGTACTAAAATCTTTCCCCTATTTACCAGTGAGCTAATTTGTTTTACAGAAAAGCTTGGCAATAGAATAGGCTGTACTGAATTTAAGAGGTAACTTCTGTTTTTGACTTGAAGCCTTTGATATGTCCGTGACCTTTTTGTGATTTGATTCTTTGTGAAGTAGAAATACTATAACTAAAAATAATCTAGCACAACCTTTTCCCCTTTGAGTGTATTTTAATTTTTTAATATAAAAGTAATAAACGCATTAAAAAAACTGGAAAAAAGAAAACAATTACCGAGTTACTACTACAAACCACTGTTAGCTTTTTATGTATTTTTACTTTTTCATGTTTTTAATAAGTTTTTTGTTTTACTTCATAGCCTTCAAGAAAATCGTTTTTAATGACGAAATATTAGATTGAGTAGATGTATTTCAGTGTAGCTATTTCTTTATAATAAAATGTGTAAGTTGTTTATACTTTTCTATTGTCTTTAATAGTTCTTCAGTGAACGTGTGTACGTGTGTGTGTGTGTGTGTGTGTGTAAGAGGAGGAGGAGAGGGAGAGAATCTTTTTTCCTATGTGGGATTATTTCACTGAAATGACTCATAAGTGGAATTATTGGGTCAAAGTATGACTTTTTCATTGAAGTATAGTTGACATATAATATTAAGCTAGTTTCAGGTATACAACACAGTGATTCAAGTGATACATTATAAAATGCTCATCACAATAAGTAGATTTCAATATTATTGACTATATTCCCTGTGCTGTACTTTTCATCTCTGTGACTTATTTATTTATAATTGGAAGTTTGTATTTTTTCATCCCTTTTACACATTTTACCCATCCCTCCCATACTCTTCCCTTTAATACTACCAATTCTTCATATTTGTGAGTCTGCTTCTCTCTTTATTGATGTTGTTTGTTTTGTTTTTTAGATTCCACATGTAAGTAAAATCATATGGTATTTGTCTTTCTCTGTCTGGCCTATTTCACTTAGCGTAATATCCTCTAGGTCCATTCATGTTGTCACGAATGGCAAGATTTCATTCCTTTTTATGGCTGAGCAATATTGCATATATATACCATATCTTATTTATTTATTTATTTATCCATTGTATGATACTTCTATTTTTAATTTTTTGAGAAATCTCCATACTATTTTCCACTGTGGCTGTACTGATTTATATTTCATCAGTAGTTCATGAGAGTTCCCTATTCCCTTTTCTCCGTGTCCTCACCAATACTTGTTATTTCTTATCTTTCTGATACTAGCCATTCTGGGTGGTATAAGGTGATACCTCATTCTGGTTCTCTCTCTCTCTCTCTCTCTCTCTTTCTCTCTCTCTCTTTTTTTAATGTTTATTTATTTCTGAGAGAGCCGGGGAGGGGCAGACAGAGAGGGAGACAGAGGACCCAAAGCAGGCTCTGCCCTGACAGCAGAGAGCCTGATGTGGGGCTTGAACTCACAAACTGTGAGATCATGACCTGAGCTGAAGTCTGATGCTTAACTGACTGAGCCACCAGGTGCCCCTCTCATTCTGGTTCTGATTTGCATTTTCCTTGTGGTTAGTGATGTTGGGCATTTTTTCATGTGTCTGTTGTCCATCTGTATGTCTTTGGAAAAATGTTCAGGTCATCTGCCCATTTTTAATTGGATTATTTAGGGGTTTTTTGGTGTTGAGTTGTAAGAGTTCTTTATAGATTTTGGATATTTAACCCCTTAATGTATATATCATTTGCAAATATTTTCTTCCTTTCAGTGGATTGCCTTTTCATCTTGTTTATGGTTTCCTTTGTGTGCAAAAGCTTTTTAGGTTGGTACAGTACCAGTTGTTTATTTTTGCTTCTGTTTCCCTTGCCTGAGGAGACAGATCTAGAAAAATATTGCTGTAGTTGCTGTCCAAGAGATTGCTGACTTTTTCTTTTAGTTTTCTGGTTTCAGGTCTTAACATTTACGTTTTTAATCCATTTTGAGTTTATTTTTGTGAATGCTTTAAGAAAGTGGTCCAGTTTCATTCTTTTGCTTGTAGCTGTCCAGTTTTCCCAGCACCATTTGTCGAAGAGGCTGTCTTTTCCTCGTTGTTCTTGTCTCCTTTATCTTAGATTAATTGACCATATACTTGTGGGTTTATTGCTGGGTTCTCAATTCTGTTTCATTAATCTATGAATTATTGGGTCAAAGAGTATGACATTTTAAATGATTCTTGGTACACACTACCATTTAGCATTCTAAAATGCACTAGGTCCTTGCCCAAAATCATGTATTAAATATTTTTTTAAACCATTGCCAATTTGGGCAAAAGTTGATATTTTTATGTCTAATATTTGTGCTTACTGTATACCAACCATTGTGCTAAATACGTTATCATACCATATGTGTTATCAATTGCTTTGTGTTTCTTTATTGGCAAAGTTTGGTATTTTCTAATATGTTTGCTATATAGTTATATCTTTATTTGACTTGTGGGAAAAGATCCTTTGTCTGTTTTTGTGGTGGACTTAGTATTCTTTGTTTTTTTTTATTTTTTTTTAACGATTTTATTCACTTTTGAGAGACAGAGAGAGACAGAGTATGAGCGGGGAAGGGGCCGAGAGAGGGAGACACAGAATCTGAAGCAGGCTCCAGGCTCCAAGCTGTCAGCACAGAGCCCGATGCGGGGCTCAAACTCATGAACTTCAAGATCATGACCTGAGCCGAAGTCAGATGCTTAACCGACTGAGCCACCCAGGCGCCCCAGGACTTAGTATTCTAAATGGATGATGTCCTGAAGTATTCTAAAAGGATAGTTCAGAAACAGCTCTTTTTCCCTCCTTGAAAATACAGTCACCGTTGAAACGTTATGAAGAGAATGTCAACCTTTCAGTCAGTACTTGATTTTTTAACTTTGCTTGGCTGTACAGTTTGTGTAATCTTTGGCATATATGCTGTCATAATATTGCTTTACATCTTAAAGTAATGAGACTTTATTCTAAACTTGTAATTCAGAGGAATAACATATATTTGCAAACATTTGAATTAGTTTCAGAGGGGAATATATATCTTATTCTGTCAACAGTATTTGTTTTAAGTAGTACTGCTAAAAATGTAAGTTCCTTAAGAGATTGAGTGTACTCTACTAGACAAAAAACTTGAATATTGAACTTAGCCCAGTTTATGATTTTGGCTTTACTGTTTACTAGTTTTAGAACCTTAGGCAAATGGCTTACCTCACTCCCATTTCCTTAATAGTAACAGTGAATTTCAGTTTTATGATTGTTACTAGTTACGATGTTTTCTAGCATTAAGGATTTCTTCTAAAATAAAATAATTCTTAAAATTTTTTAACATTCATTTATTTTTGAGAGACAGAGTGTGAGCGGGGGAGGGGCAGAGAGAGAGGGAGACACAGAATCTAAAGCAGGCTCCAGTCTCCGAGCTGTGAGCACAGAGCCTGATGTGGGGCTAGAACCCACGAACTGTGAGATCATAACCTGAGCTGAAATCTTTTGCTTAACCAACTGAGCCACCCAGGCACCTGTAAAATAAATCTTTTTTTTAAATTTAATTTATTTTTAAAATTTACATTCAAGTTAATTATCATATAGTGCAACAATGATCTCAGGAGTAGATTCCTTAATGCCCCTTACCCATTTAGCCCATCCCCTCTCCCACAACCCCTCCAGTAACCCTTTGTTTGTTCTCCATATTTAAGAGTCTCTTATATTTTGTCCCCCTCCCTATTTTTATGTTATTTTTGCTTCCCTTCCCTTTTGTTCATCTGTTTTGTCTCTTAAAGTCCTCATATGAGTGAAGTCATATGATATTTGTCTTTCTCTGACTAATTTCACTTAGCATAGTACCCTCTAGTTCCATCCACGTAGTTGCAAATGGTAAGATTTCATTCTTTTTGATTGCTGAGTAATACTCCATTGTATATATATGCCACATCTTCTTTACCCATTCATCTATTGATGGACATTTGGGCTCTTTCCATACTTTGGCTATTGTCGATAGTGCTTCTATAAACATTGGGGTGCATGTGTCCCTTCGAAACAGCATACCTGTATCCCTTGGATAAATACCCAGTAGTGCAATTGCTGAGTCATAGGGTAGTTCTATTTTTAATTTTTTGAGGAACCTCTATAGTGTTTTCCGGAGTGGCTGCACCAGTTTGCATTCCCACCAGCAGTGCAAAAGGGGTCCTCTTTCTCCGCATCCTCGCCAACATCTGTTGTTGCCTGAGTTGTTAATGTTAGCCATTCTGACAGGTGTGAGGTGGTAGGTCATTGTGGTTTTGATTTGTATTTCCCTGATGGTGAGTGATGTTGGGCATATTTTCATGTGTCGGTTGGCCATCTGGATGTCTTCTTTGGAGAAGTGTCTATTCATGTCTTTTGCCCATTTCTTCACTGGATTATTTGCTTTTTGGGTGTTGAGTTTGATAAGTTCTTTATAGATTTTGGATATTAACCCTATATCTGATATGTCATTTGCAAATATCTTCTCCCATTCTGTCGATTGCCTTTTAGTTTTGCTGATTGTTTCCTTCGCTGTGCAGAAGTTTTTTATTTTGATGAGGTCCCAATAGTTCATTTTTGCTTTTGTTTCCCTTGCCTCTGGAGACATGTTGAGTAAGAAGTTGCTGTGGTTGAGGTCAAAGAGGTTTTTTCCTGCTTTCTCCTCTAGGATTTTGATGGCTTCCTGTCTTATGTTTAGGTCTTTCATCCATTTTGAGTTTATTTTTGTGTATGGTGTAAGAGAGTGGTCCAGGTTCATTTTTCTGCATGTTGCTGTCCGGTTTTCCCAGCACCACTTGCCGAAGAGACTGTCTTTATTCCATTGGATGTTCTTTCGTGCTTTGTCAAAGATTAGTTGGCCATACGTTTGTGGGTCCATTTCTGGGTTCTCTATTCTGTTCTGTTGATCTGAATATCTGTTTTTGTGTCAGTACCATACTGTCTGGATGATTACAGCTTTGTAATACAGCTTGAAGTCCGGGATTGTGATGCCTCCTGGTTTGGTTTTCTTTTTCAAGATTGCTTTGGCTATTCAGGGTCTTTTCTGGTTCCATACAAATTTTAGGATTGTTTGTTCATTCTGTGAAGAATGCTGGTGTTATTTTGATATGTATTGCATTGAATAAGTAGATTGCTTTGGGTAGTATTAACATTTTAACAATATTTGTTCTTCCTAAAGTAAAATAATTCTTAAAGGCAAATACAGAATAAACATATATGTTGACTATATGTTCATTTCAGTTTGAAATAATTATAATTTGAATGCCTATTCATGCTGAACATTTTGTTAAGATTCATTAGGAATACAAAAGTAAAAAAATTACATATTACAGAATTCATGGCTGAAAGGGCCATACACAGAACTGAATAGCCATGCAGAGTAAGTAGAGATTATAAAGTCCATAGCATAGTATCTGTAGTATAGTAAAATCTCAGTAAATGTTAGCTACTGATACGTGCTACTCTCTGATTTCTATATGTAAATGAAAATAAATGGAGATATAGGTGAGACGTAAAAGTTAGAACATTGGAAATTAGTCATTCTTTTCTTTGAACGTTGAGCACTGAGAGTTTTTTTGTTTGTTTAAGGAAGCAAGACATTCTTCAGCCATTGAATTCTCATTCACATTTTTGGAATTCTCTATGGGTAGAGAGACTTAGGTGGTAAAGTGAATAATTTGGTCAGCTACATTGGACAGAATGTCATCTGAAATATAGTGTGTGCATGTATGCACAGATGTGTGTATGTTTATGAATGTGTGGTTTGCATAATTGATTGAAATAGAAACCATATTTGTTACAGTTTGATCTTTTTGTTTTTAAAGTGTCTTAATATGTCAAGTTATAGATACAGGTGTAAGTAAGAAAGATAGGAACTTGATATGGAGAGAACAATAATGAGATTTAAGATGGATAGGATTGAGTCATTGGTATTCACAGGTGATGTGTATGCATTGATACCAGGATAATGTAGTAGTTAATTTTGGTTCAGAACTCAGTCTTTCTGGGTTTAAATTCTGTTGTTTCCATTTACTGATCAGGTAAGCTAAAACAGGATGCTTAACCTCTGAGTCATTTTCCTCATTTATAAAATTGGGTTAATAATTGTGCCTACTTTATATAGAGAGTTTAATTGATGGTTAATTGAGATATAGTTTGTGGTGTTTAGCACAACATCTGGCCCCCAAAATATTAGCTGATGCTGTTGATAATTAAGTGCTTTGAGACTACATCTATTAGTAGCTACCAGAATCCAGATAGGAGTGTTATACATATAAAATCTTTTTCATAATTCTTAGCGTAACCTGCCAGCTTTGTTCTAAGTAAAGTAAAACTCTGGAGATACTTCTCTTATTTCAGTTATATAAGCATAAGTAGATAGAATAGGAAGACATGGAAGGTTTTTCACTGAATTCGTAAGTAGGGTACTTTTATGAACCATTGAAAATGAATTAAATAGCACCTTAGGTCTATTACTTTTCTCTTTGGTCAGTTATTCTCCCATCATAAGTTTTTTGTATTGAAGTATGTTCCAAAAGCAAAACAAAAGACATTTGAGAAAATAGAAATAAAAAAGGGTAGTTTAGAAATATCTTTCTTTCTTCTTGAAAATAGTTACAATTCAAATTTTACTTCAAGAATGTCAGCCTTTCAGTGTCAGTACTTGATGAGATGATACAGAATTCAATTAAAAATGTTAGAATGTACATGGGGCGCCTGGGTGGCGCAGTCGGTTAAGCGTCCGACTTCAGCCAGGTCACGATCTCGCGGTCCGTGAGTTCGAGCCCCGTGTCGGGCTCTGTGCTGACTGCTCAGAGCCTGGAGCCTGTTTCCGATTCTGTGTCTCCCTCTCTCTCTGCCCCTCCCCCATTCATGCTCTGTCTCTCTCTGTCCCAAAAATAAATAAACATTGAAAAAAAAAAATTAAAAAAAAAATGTTAGAATGTACAGAAGAAATAATAAATTTATAGTAAATTTAATTTTGGTGATAATGAATTTAGTGAATAAGAAATGTTATCTTTTTAGTATGATATACTATAAAAATATTAGAAACTGTTTATCTCTTTATAATTATTTCATATTTGAGGAAAGGGTTTATTTGGAATTATTATTTAAGCAATGTTTTAAATTTGGTTATTTTCTGTATCGAGCCATATGTATGACTATTACAATAGGTCATAGATCCTTAAAATGCATAGATTATAAAGTCTTACAATTCAAAGAAAGTCTGCTCATTTTTAATAATAAGCATTACCATTAGGCTATAACTGTGGGCTAGGGACTTTAGTAAGTATTCACAATTATTTAATTTTCTTAATGTCACTCATACATATGGTGTTTTAATACTATATTTTATTTACAGTCATTTCTAATACCATGAAATAAGCTCTGTTCCTTGTATTGTAACCTTAATGTCTTTGTTACACAAATATTGTGCTTAAATATTATGTGGTATAATTGATTGAAAAATTTCTGATTTTGGTGATATTTAAATATGTATTTTCTTTTTCCATGAGCTTAAAAATCTTAAGTATTATATTGATTGACAGTTGTTTCCTTTATTGCAGAACTGTAAGAGTAAATGGGTCCAGTAATTGGAATGACTCCAGAAAAGAGAGCTGAAACTCCAGGAGCTGAAAAGGTTGCAGGATTAAGCCAGATTTACAAAATGGGAAGCTTGCCTGAAGCTGTTGATGCTGCCAGGCCTAAGGCCACTCTAGTGGACAGTGAGTCAGCAGATGATGAACTCACAAACTTGAACTGGCTTCATGAAAGTACTAATCTTCTAACAAACTTCAGCTTCGGAAGTGAGGGTCTTCCAATTGTTAGTCCATTGTATGACATAGAGGGAGATGATGTGCCATCCTTAGGACCATCTTGCTATCCGAACCCAGAAAAAAAATCAGCAACTTCAAAGCCCCCATATTCCTTTAGTCTTCTCATTTACATGGCTATTGAACACTCTCCAAATAAATGTTTGCCTGTCAAAGAAATTTATAGCTGGATTTTGGACCGCTTCCCATATTTTGCCACTGCACCAACAGGCTGGAAGAATTCTGTTCGACATAATCTGTCCCTGAATAAATGTTTTCAGAAAGTGGAAAGAAGCCATGGCAAGGTCAGTGTTTATGAACATTGCTATATTTGGGCAGGTGGGGGAAAATTAACATAGAGACCTTAAAATATGGGGAAATTAAAGGAAGGCAAAAAATAGTCAACTCATGATTACTTAAGTTTGAGCTTAATTATATTCATTTGCTTTCATTTGAGATGTTTTTAAATTTCTTAAATATTTATATAAATCTAACAGAATTTCAGTCTACTATAGGTACATAAATCAGTTTTCTAATATTCTAATTTTCTATTCTTAGTTTCTATACTGTTCCTGTCAACTGTATCAGTATATTACTCTTAATTTATTCAATACGGCAGTCTCTGCCTTATAATTGGAATGTAGACTATTTACATTAATGTAATTGATATGGTTGGATTTAAATCTATGATCATGCTGTTTGTTTTCTATTTGCTCTGTTCTTTCCCCCCATTTTTCCTGTTTTTTTTTAAGGATTGAGTATTTTTTTTATGATTCAGTTTTATCTCTACTATTGGCTTATCAGCTATTCTTTTTTTAGGGGTGGGTTGTTACACACTTATCAGTATGTGTCTTTAATTTATCACAGTCTACCTTCAAATCATATTACCATTATACCACTTAATATCTGGCCTTTCACAGAGAAGTTGACCAATCCTGATGCTTATCTGGATTAGTTCTTTTTTCCTGGAGAAGTTTATTTAACATTTCTTATAGCATTGAATTTATAAAAATCTTTTTGTGGAAGATGGGTATTCTAGGTTAACAGGTGTGTTTGTTTTTTTGTTTTCTTTAAGTACTCTAAAGATGTTACTCTCCTATCTTCTGGCTTATATAGTTTCTGATGGGAAGTCTGCTGCCATTCTTTGTTCCTTTGTAATAGTTCTTTTCTTTTCTTTTTTTTTTTTTTATAATTTACATCCAAGTTAGTTAGCACATGGTGCAACAATGATTTCAGTAGTAAATTCCTTAATACCCCTTACCCATTTAGTCCATCTCCCCTCCCACAAGGACTTTTTTCTTTATATCACTGTTTGACTATGATGCACCTAGGTGTGGTTTTTGTTTTGTTTGGTTTTTTTTGTATCCTGCCTTTGGTTTTTCAAAGGTTCTTGGATCTGTGATTTGTTATTGGATATTGTCATTATCAGATCTGTCATGTGTTAAATTTATGAAAGTTTTGTTCATTATATCTAAATATTTCTTGTGGCTCACTTCCCACTTCTGGGCTTCCAAGTAAAAATATATTAGACCATTTGCTCTTTCTTACCTCATGGTTACTTTGCCCCAGTTCCTACTCTTTTCTCTCTTTGTTTCAGTTTGGATAATTTTTATCTTTCTGTAGATTCTGTCTTCCCTCTGTTGTGTTCATTCTGTCGATAAGCCTGATAAAGGACTTGTGCATATTTTTCATTTCTAGCATTTCTATTTGCCTTATTATTTTTTTATTTTTAATTTTTTAAATTTTTTTTTTTCAGAGAGAGGAAGAGACAGCATGAGTGGGGGAGGGGTGGAGAGGAAGGGAGACGCAGAATCCGAAGCAGTCTCCAGGCTCTGAGCAGTTGGCACAGAGCCCAATGCGGGGCTTGAACTCATGAACTGTGAGATCATGACCTGAACCAAAGTCTGATGCCCAACTGACTGAGCCACCCAGGTGCCCCCTTCTATTTGCCTTTTTAAAAGTAGTCTCCATCTTGGAGACTCAGTGGCTCAGTCAGTTAAGCAGCCAACTTGATTTTAGCTCAGGTCGTGATCTCAAAGTTTATGAGTTCGAACTCTGTGTTGGACTGTGCACTGATACTATGGAGCCTGCTTGGGATTCTCTCTCTCTCTCTCTCTCTCTCTCTCTCTCTGTCTCTGCCCCTATGCTGCTTGTGCTATCTGAAAAATAAATAAGCATTTAAAAAATAACAATAAAATTAGTCTCCCATCTTTCTGCTAAAATTTCCCACTAGATCCATAAACATATTAATTATAGATATGGTGTCTGTCTGATAATTTCATTATCTCATCCATCTCTGTGTTTGGTTTTGTTGAGTGTTTTATCTCCTGTTTCTGTGTGTGTTTCCTAATTTTGGATTAAATGTCAAACATTATTTATAAAAGAATGGTAGAGACTGAGGCAAATAATATTTCTATTCAGAAATAGACATGCCTCTACTTTTGTCTGTTAGTGTGAAACAGGTGTTGGTCAATCTTTGTAAATAATTGGGCTGGGTTTGGGTTTTGTGGTTGTCATAATTACCTTCAGAATACCACAGGCTTCGAATTCATGTAGAAATGGACTGCTAATACTTTGTGCTTAGTGAAAGTCCTGGAGTGTTAGATGACGTTCCTTAGCATTTTTGCTCTACCTTCATCTTTCAGCTTGTGATACGTTTGGGGGCAGGAGGAGAGTTAGTTATTTCTGTCTGTGCTCTTTTCCCTCCCATAACAATTGCTTGTTACTTGGTATGAGGCTCTTGGGGTGGGAACATGAGTTTCTTGATTCTTCTGTTCTAGTTTTAGTATTAAGCAGGCTCTTATGCCTGTCTCAAAAGTAGAACCTTGCTTGCCTCCCCTGGGAGCAGACAGTCTCTCCCATCTACTCAGAGAAGAATCTAGGGCCGCACTTATCAGTAGCCAGTTATCTACATGTGGCTAGTGGTTGGCATATTGGACAGTACAGATATATGATATTTCTGTCACTGTAGAAAGTCCTATTGGATAGCACTGTTCAGAGCTCAGGCCAATTTCCTGCTCATTCCTATCATGGTAAATAAACTCTGCCTACTATCAGTGGACGGTCCTGGGTATAAGTGAGTGACCATTTCCTTTCTCAGTGGAAGTATATCTCTGCTTTGTATCATCTGGGCATGAGCAGATTTCCTGCCCATTACCTAATGACACATGGCCATTGCCTAGTGTCAGTAAAGTGTGAAGATAGCTGAGTTTTGTATTTCTCTCCCAGCAGCAGTCATCCTTTGTCTGGGACTGGGATGAAAAGGGTGTTTTGCCTCTCTCTTAGTGGCAGGCAGCTGTGGCTTCATAGTGGAGTTTTGTCCAGTTTTTGTGCCTGTCCCACAGTGACACCTCATCTCATCTTGTGCTCATTTAGGGCGTGGAACATGGATGAGCTTTGCCTGATATTCTTGCTCCAGGCTTAAACCTTAGTATGTTCTGCACATCCCATCATCATCTCCAAGGGTTTTTGTCACTGCCTCCAGTCTTCCTCTGGAGCACTGGATGGAGACTCATAGAAAAATTCTGGCGAGTAGATATCCCAGGATGCTCAGTTATCTTGCTAGCTCATTCTTGGCTTTTAAGAATTTGTTAAAATCAAGGTGCCTGAATGGCTCAGTTGGTTAAGCATCCAACTCTTCTCAAAAAGAATTTGTTAAAATCGGGGTGCCTGAATGGCTCAGTTGATTAAGCATCCATCTCGGGTCATGATATCACAGTTCATTAGATCAAGCCCTGCATCAGGCTCCATGCTGTACATACAGAACCTGCTTGGGTGTCTGTCTGTCTGTCTGTCTCTCTCTCTCTCTCTTCCCCTCCCCTGCTCTCTCACACTGTCTCTTTCTCTCTTTCTCAAAATAAAATTTTTTTTAAAAAAAAGAATTTGTTAAAATTTGAGTAGTTTTATTTTTTAACCTTATTTTATGACCACCACTTTATTTGTGCTCTCCCAAAGATAAAACGTTGCATATGTTCAATCTCTCCTCATAGGACTTTGTCATACTTTAGAGTTCAGTTCTTTCACTTGTCTTGTACCCTTAGTTCCCCGTTGATCCTGGTGCCATTAGTCCGTGAGTAGCAAGACATCAGGACACATCATCATCTTACAGCTAACTTAAAGGAGGTTGTATTAGTTATCTTTTGTAACATGTTGCTATCTAACACATCTACATATGGAATATTTATGAAGACCAACTATGTGTTAGGCCATTGAAAAAGCTTCAGTAATTTCAAAGGATCAATCTCTGTCATAGAGAACCCCAAATGAGCCCTACCTTCCAGTATTCATGCCCTGGTAGAGTTTCTGCCAATAATGAATAGGGCTGAGTTGTGTAACTAAGAGGATATTGTGGAAATGCTGGAGCATGCCTTTTGAGGCTAGGTCATAAATGCCACTATGGCTTCCATCTTGCGCTCTTAGATAACAAGCTGTGGGGGAACCCAGCTGCCATATCATAAGAACATTTAAGCAGCCTCTTGCCAACAGCCATGTGAGTGAGCCATCTTGGAGGCAAATTCCCCCAGTTCTCAGTCAAACTTTCCTTTCAGATGACTAAAAGTTTTAGAAATGTTGGATATGTTCGTTCCAACGTGCATTGTTAGATTTTATTTTGAATTGTATCACTTAATTATTTACTAGTTTTAGACTATTGTGTTTATACTTATGGTGGGACATAAGAGGGGAAATGTCTACTAAGTACTTAGAAGTATGGTACAGGAATAGTGGTAATGTGGGATTGAAGCTTTAAATTTTGAAGTCATCAGCGCAATGATTTTCAGTAGAAAAATCTAGGAAAAGTGTGTTGTAATGGAATCTAAAGAGGGTAAGTTTAAGTGTGAATGAGCAACAATATCAAATGTTGCAAAAACTTGAAAATGATTGCTAAGATGTGATTGAGACAAGTAGCAGCCAACAGATTAGGATTCAAAATATGGCGTGCTGGTAAATGTTGAAGGATTGAGTAGGTGGGGATGTAGGTTCTCTAAATTTTCATGGTATAAATATTTCCATCATGGCCAGTTTCAAGCTACCAGTATTATGTCATTAAATGTGATGTTGATGGGAGATGTTTACAGTGAGCAGCACACCACTGTGTGTAACGAACTCATCTAATTCAATAAGAAAAAGAAAACTAATAGAAAAATGGACAAGAATATGAACAGGCAATTAACAGAGGAGGAAATATAAATAGTCAATAAGCAGGCAAAGATATTCATCCTCACAAGTTGTCAGGGACATACAAACTAAAATAACCCCAAAAGTAATTTATACCCATTAGAATGCAAAAATTTTAAACGTTTGGTAATATCAAATTAGATAAGGATAGGGGAAACAATAATATTTTCACACTACTGATATGAGTATAAATGAGTATGGCCATTTTTGTGGGCAAGTTGACTACAATTATTAAAATTAGAAATGTGCATATATTTTGATGTAGTGGATTAGATTCTGATTTCTTCCCTAGAGTAACATTCATACTTGCATGCAAGGAGATGTATATGATATTCACTATGGTATTGTTTGTAATAAAAGTTGCAAAATAATATGTCCAGTGTGGTTTGATTTGTGGTAGTGATCAAAAGGGACTTGTTCTTGACCATAATTTGTAAATGTGTGTGTTATTTACATAATTAACCTGAACATTTTTGAGTTCTCAGAGAAAGAAAGAAGGAAGAGTATTACAGAGTACAAGGAGAGTGTGACAAAGAGAAATAAATCATCTTATGAGATAATAAAGAATATGAGGATAAATAGAGAAATTGTAATATATTGGGACAAAAATTAGCAAGCTGTCACAACTGAGGTCAGGGTGAGAGGAGAGAAAGGCAGGTGATGGTCTTCTCAAAAATCAGTAGCCTGCTTAAATGTCTGAAATTTGGACAGAAAGTGTGATACATTCAAGTAGGATTGGGAATGCTTGTGGATTTTTTTTTTTTTTTTAATGTATGAAATACTTCTTGAATTAGTGTTTCAAAATGACTGTTTCTCTTGTAATATGCAGAAGGCAAGTAAATTATACTTACTTCCAGTAAATGTTGGAATTGAATTTGGCGACCTTGACAGCACTTTTCTGATGAATATCTCTTATCTATAGATGATAATCTCAGAAAAAAGGCAAGATGGCAAGGTCTGGGTCAAACTACAAAGTGGAAATGATACTCAACCAGCTGGATAGCTGCTGATTAGCTTTCCTTCACTGTCATCCATACCATAGTTACTGCTCTCAATAGAGAGGTCTAAAAATCTTGGCTTGGTATTTATCTGCCTCAGTATTTATAAAAGTTAAACGTGATACATTTTTTTTTGCTTGGGTTTAGGTTTCATGTTTTAAATATGTAAATATCTAGGTCTTATATCTACTTTCCTAAATTTTTATAAAGCCAAACTAAAATACTGTAACTGGAATTTTAGCTGGGAAACATGAAGTTAGAAATTTTGCCTGGTTTAGTACAATTTTAGTCTGTAGATTTGCATAGTGATGACTCCCTTCAATAGCTGAATTCCAGGAAAGAAGTCATGCCAACCACTATAAAAGTTCATACTAGAAGCTATAAACAAGAGTTATGAATGCCCTTTTTAATTAGTTAATTCTTTTTAATTTTTTTTTTTTTTTTTTAACCACAGAAAAGGTAGTTGAGGGGAGTCTATTAAAATGCACAGGGCAAGTACATAAAAACATTTCAGAAATAGTGAACATTGCCTTTTCTCCCAAACTCTTCATTACAACTAACATTTAGATCTTTTTGAAGTTCATTTCTTAGTATTTTCCTTATGTCTTCAGCACCTTCAGTGGTTCTTTAACAAGTAAGTCCAGACGCCTTAGAGTTCCACAATGCAAAATAGTAAATGAGAGAATGCACATTTCCTGTTTCCATTGCACAGAAGATTTATTTTGTTATAGGCAAATTTAGTTTAAAATAATACTTAACATCTGAAACTCTTTATCATTTGTGTTCTGTCTTCTAAGCACAGTAATAAAAGGGCAAGGTTTTTAAGTAAGAGTTTAAAATAAATTTTTCTTTCCTGAAGATCTTAAAACATAATGTTAAGCAAATACATAGTTTTATCTCTTGTTACTGATAGTTTGTGAACAGACCCAGTGAAAGGAAATGCTGCCATGGTAACATAAACCAGACTGTTATTTGGAGACCTTACTCAAGATACTTAACTGCCCTGAACTGCAGGTTTTCAGTACCAGTTCTTCCAATTTACTATTTCAAGGAAATAGCAATTCTGCTATGTTCAAAACAATTTGTAATTCTCACGATTGAATTTGAAAAGTAGATTATTGAACAAAACAGTTTCTAAGAGTGTAATCTCAGGAATACCAAGATAGAACATGACTAACATTCTTAACATAATTGTCTTAGTCAATATATGAAAAATAATCCAGACATATCTTTTCTATATGAAACTGAAGTGGGTTGGGGCAAAGGATGTTGTGGGTGATAATGTTTTAAAGTTTTATTTCCCTATCATTGAAACATATTTATAATTTGGGCCAAGTGACTGAAAATATATTTAAGAAATTTCGTCACTTAATCCAAAAATACATATATAAAATTTGACTTCCTTTGAAAAACAAATCAAGATTTCAAATACTTAATATATAGTCCATGTGGTATTTTGCTGCTGACGACCAGGAAAAGTTTCATCTAATAGTATGGTATGTTTCTTTCTGTATTACAGTATGGTATGACACCCATGGTTTTTCTTTTCCTATACATCTGGGTTGCTAGGATGTTAAAAACTGCCTAACACTCATAGTTTTTCTAAGACAAGAGCTATTTTCCCTTCTAAATTTAGTTTATTCCTTGTTCTTTACTACCTTTACTGTCTTACTCAGAACTAATTGATTTTTGTTCTTATTGTTGATTTTTTTAACTCCCTCTTAGAGGAATATACTGTTACTAAACCATATAAACTCTTACTTTATGCCAATTTCAGAATAACCCCTAGAAATAAGTATTCACTTATTTTCCAGCTCTGTGTCACATATAAATTACCTTATTCGAATCTCCTCACAACTCAGTAAAGTGGCCTGGTTTTTTATTTTATGAATAAAATATGAGTAAGACGACTGACTCTTAGAGATTAAATGTTTTGTCCAATATCACATTGCCAATCAATAAGCAATGATTAAGACCTTACTATTTATACCCGTGGAACAGTGTTCTTATATTATGCCATTCTACTCTAATAATTATGACATGATGTTCAGAAGATAAAAGAGCCTCAGTAATAGAATATTATCTTGACAAAGAATTTGGGACATGGAAACACTCTGGAATTCATCATGTAAAATCTTCAGCAATCATAACAGCTTCTATCATATAGGATTTTGTATAAACAAAAAGGAGACAGGGGGCTAGAACACGCATAAATTTTATTGTTGTCCAAGTAATTGTTAATTTAATTATGAAGTGTAATTCAAATTTTAACAAAGGGCTTTTGAAATAGAAAGGTATAATATGAAAAAAAATTTAACAGTTTGAAACTCACTAATCTTATGAGTTCTAAGGAAGTTTTGAACGTCACATGGTGGGAGAAGAGAAGATTATATACCTTATGGTTGATTTTCAACACTTGTAGAGAAAAAATCTTCAAAAATATTTGTTAAAATTTAATGCCAATATCTAGTAGAATAGAAACAGAAAAACAAACTTGCATGCTATTAGACTAGAGGAAACAGGAACAGTTTTTAAAACTACAAAGAGAGTGGTGTCTGGGTGGCTCTGTTGGTTAAGCATCCAGCCACCACTCAGGTCATGATCTCGCAGTCCGTGAGTTCAAGCCCTGCACTGCGCTCTGTGCTGACAGCTCAGAGCCTGGAGTCTGCTTTGGATTCTGTGTCTCCCTCTCTCTCTGCCCCTCCCCTACTCACGCTCTGTCTCTCTCTCAAAAATAATAAACATTTAAAAAAAAATTTAAAACACTACAAAGAAAATGAACATATATCAATAGCAGTAGCCAATGTTTAATGAGTACTTATTGTCTGACAGTGTTCTAAGCACTTTATGTGAATTAACTCTCACAATACAGTAATTCTTGAAATAGGTACTATGTTTTATATAGTTATATTTTGAACATAGACATTTTTCTGAAGATTACACAGCTCTTAAGTGACAAAACCAGGATTCCAAAGGAAGCAGAATGGTTCCAAGGCTTATACTCTTAACCACTGTACAAGTAGTGTTTAGCTCTGGGGAAGTGGGATGAGGTTGAATTTGGATCTTCTTTTTGCATGGCTGTGGAGTTTTGTGTAAAGGCTATGTGTGGATGCGGGACATGTGTATGGATATATTTATCATCTAGCTACTGTTCAGGATGTGCAGTTAGGGATGTTCAGCTAAGGAAATAGGAAAGGATAGGGGCGCCGATGGCTCAGTTGGTTGGGTGTCCAACTTTGGCTCAGGTCATGATCTCAACAGTTTGTGGGTTTGAGCCCTGTGTCGGGCTCTCTGCTGATAGCACAGAGCCTGCTTCTTATTGTGTCTCCCTCTCTTCCTGCCCCTCTTCCGCTTGTGCTTTGTCTCTCTCTCTCTCTCTCTCTCTCTCTCTCAAAAAAAAAAAAAAAAGAAAAGAAAAAAATTAAAAAAAAAAAAGGAAGTAGTAAAGATTTATCCTGAAGGAAGAGTTAGCAGGTGATCTCACAGCTCCTAAAGTCCTTCATTTATTTCCTTTGACTACCTCAACTAGGATGTATAATATTTTGATGGTTTTTTAGAATACTCTGTTGATTTGTCAGTTCCCTTATTTTCCTAATTTTTAGTTATCAATTTATCAATTTTATTTTCATTATTTATATTATATAACATGATAATAATACCCCCCTCCCCAGATATGATAAAAGCTGGTTTCAGATATTTCAATTTATTTTGAGACAAAGAGTGCACATGGGCAGGGGAGGGACAGAGAGAGGGAGAAAGAATCCCAAGCAGGCTCCATGCCACCAGCACAGAGCCCAATGCAGGGCTCCATCTCACAAAACATGAGATCATAACCTGAGCCCAAATCAAGAATCAGACACTTAACTCACTTAGCCACCCAGGTGCTCCTAAAATTGTGATCTTTAAAAGGAAATTTATTATTCTTAATGGCCTAATCAATGTTTATATAGTTTTTTCCATTAATATTTTGAAAGTGTAGTCTATAAAAATACACTAATTACATCAATTTTTCTCATAGGTGTTCCACAGAACACAAGCTTCCTCAAATATTACCTGAGAGAAGGAAGTTCTGTGTTGGATAATTTTAGGAAACCATATAAAACTGGCTTAATGACAGAAATATTTAGATCCCTTAACCTGCTAAGGTTATATGAAGGTCATATGTAGTGTGACCTTCTAAGAAGGAGAGAAATAAAATGTGTAGTATTTTTCAAACCTATTTGAAGGAATTATCCCATAGCCTAGCCTTTTCTCTGTATGTTAGATAATATTAGTGAGGTTTTTCAGGTATCAGGTCCACCTACCTTCCTCTAAGCTGGTCCTTCACATGGGGCCAACTGTGGATCACTCAAGCCCTTCCTTCAGGCAGCTCCCATTTGAAATTTAGCAGGCACTTTTGTTTATGGTTTCTTCAGTTTCTAGTAATCATACAAATTACATAATTTTTAGATTCTGTTGATTATTTCAGTGGCATCTGGGTTCATATGTTCATTGCCATATTATCTAAAAGTCCCTCAAATGTTGTAACTTAAATCCTCTAAGGGCTAATAATGCTTCCTTCCTCTTCATTATCTTTTATAGGAGTCTTTTCCATACTCAGTTGTTGATTTGCCACCCTGAGGCTTCTACTGTGCTTTTCATTAAATCATTTGCATTTTAAATTTAAATTTTACTTTATTTTTTTATGTTTATTTTTGAGAAAGAGAAAAAGACAGAGTGCGAGCAAGGGAGGGGCAGAGAGAGGGAGGGAGACACAGAATCCAGGCTCCAGGCTCTGAGCTGCCAGCACAGAGCCTGACATGGGGCTCAAACTCAAACTCATGAGCTCATGACCTGAGCTGAAGTCAGATGCTTAACCGACTGAGCCACCCAGGCACCCCTAAATTTTACTTTAAATGCTAACTTAAATATTCCTGTTAATACCATTAAAAATGAGAATTATTTTTTGATGTATCATTTGATATACTGCTTATTACTTTTGGGGAAATGATGCTGCATAGAAAGCTTAATTTTTCCTTTTCTTTCTGTTTTTCCTATAATGGCTTCCATTTGTTACAACTTAGCATGTGGAGGACCACATTGTATAGTCCTTCGTGCTCTTCACTGTACTTCTTGGGGTTGTACCATTCTCACAGACAATGAAGTGATTGGCATGTCCTGTGGCTCTCTGTGCCAGGCACTGTGTACTGCCCCTTATGCATAATTTAATCTATAACAGTCCTATAAAGTAGGTCGTGTTATCATCCCTACCTTCCAAATGAAGGAATGGAGGTGTCTTGGAGAGATAGGAGTTGGTTAACTTTCCTAAGGTCACGTAGCAGGTAAATGGCAGAGCTGGAGATCTGCCTCTAGGGCTTTTAATCACACAATGCATTTATAGCAAGCTTATTTCAACCTTTACATTCTACTCAAAAGGTACTGTAGGGTTTTTTGCCCCCACACATTTAGTAAAAACATCCAGGCACTGATTGTGTAGGTCTTAAAGATTCCAGGTAAATAATTCTTGTGTATTTTATTTTAGGTTAATGGGAAAGGTTCCTTATGGTGTGTTGATCCAGAATATAAACCCAACCTTATGCAGGCACTGAAGAAGCAACCTTTTTCCTCAGCATTAACATTCTACACCCCTCCTGCATCTCCACAAAGGTACAGGATCTTCCATAAAAGTGTCAGTGGTGATTTATAAGATTTCATTGTGTGAGATACAAAAACTTAACAAAGTTGTAAGGTTTTCTGTGTGGTTTTTTTTATTGTATGGAGACCAATATATGGGGTAAGACATTAGCCTAAGGCATTTTCACTTATGTCTAACTTTTTGTTATTAGGAAATAGGATATTTGATAGGTAAGAACATAAATTCTGGAAAATACACCCTGCTGGGTATGTAAAGAAAGTTATAATATGATTCTAGGTACAAAAGGTTTAAATTATTTTAATTGTCTGCAATACAAATGCATACTAAAGACAAGACAAATTAAAAGTATATATAAACTTCCTAAAGTAAGGTGATTAATGGTTTGTCACTGTAACAGTTTTATATGTATATTTATATTTCTTTTCTATTTTAAGTTTGGTTTTCTTTCACACCACATTTACTATTTTGAAAATTATGTTTAGAGTCTCAAATTTTAAAATGTCTGACAAGCCGAATAATGCTTTGAGTTTTTTTATTCATTTCGTTTTTGCTGGTGAATATAATTGTAATGTATTTCCTTGGGTTTTGTTTTCAAACTCAGTGACTCCTATTGATCTTATAGCTTTCCCATTTAAGTCAAAGCTGAAAATGGTACCTCAAATCTGGTTTTGTTCCCTTTTCCTAAAGAATCTGTTTTTTTAATTCTATTATGTACATTCATTTGAATTGAAAATGCCAGACTTCGTTGAGTTACTTTTGAGGGTAGCCTAACAATGGTTAATTTCTTTTTTGGAAAATTTTAGAGGCTTTTTAATAAAAGACTAAATGGAAAATTTCAAACATACACAAAAGGAGGGAGAAAGCTACAATTAATCAGTATTTAATGCAATGTTTAATTTCCTGAACTATTATTAATTAACTTAGAGACCTTGTTGTACCCAAAATACAGTAAAAAATTAGTAAGGCTAAAGTTGCAATCAGTAATATATTTATATACTCACTGAGATTTTAAGTTTATTTACTATACTAGTAGATTAGAAGGATTATTGTCACAAGAATTATTGAGTAGTTTGTCTGTATGAAATGAAACCTAGAAAAGAAGTCATCAGAGTTTATAGCCTTGTTTGGAACTTGGTATCTTCTTTATTAGTTAATGTTGGTGCTTATTTGGGACTTAGTATCTTCTCTTTATTAGTTAATGTTGGTGCTTATGAGGTATACTAGTTAAAAAAATTAATTTGGAAACTAATGGTAAGTTCTGCTTTTGGTCATTTGTGTGTGTTATTTAGCTCTGCTTTTTTTTTAATTAAAGATTAAATGAGAGAATTGACACTCTACCATCAAATATGCACTTTACTGTGCCTTTGATATGTTGCATTTTCATGTTTGTACTTTTTAGCTTTATCATATGTTTAGATGTTAAATAAAAATGATTTGTGGTTTAAAAACAAATACATAAATGACACATAAAGATTCTAACTTTTTACTTTAAAACATTATCTTAATATTTTTAGAAACATTTTCTTTTTCATTGTTGGCAAAATGATGGTTCCATCTGATACGCCTTTGTGTAGCCCTTTCATGTCATAATTGGTGAGTTGAGGAAGACAATGAAATAAAGTGTATGTGAAACTGTGAGTAGAAAATAGACTTATAATTTACTTAGCAAAACAGATAATTTTTTTGAGAGAGGGAGGGAGAGAGAGAGAGAGAGAGAGAGAGAGAAGCAGGCTACATACAGAGTCTAATGTAGGGCTCAAACTCATAACAGTGAGATCTTGACCTGAGCCAAAATCAGGAGTTGGACACTTAACCAAGTGAGCCACCCAGGCACCCCAGCAAAACAGATTTTTTTATGCTATCACAAATTCCAAAGAACAGGAATAGTGTGTCCCCAAAATGCTTTAATTTTTGGAATTAAAAAAGCCCAAACTGCTGGTGTTTTTATGAATATAGCAAGATTAGTTTGATATTGATATTTATTAATAAAATCAGGAACCATATAGTTCTATTTACACATTTGTTTTGATAAATGCTTTCATTTCTGTGGTAACACCTATATTAATATCATCAAACTTAAGCATCCAATACAAAACCAAATAGTAACTATTATGTATTATCTATTGTTACAGGCATTTTAAATGCATTATTATTATTTAATCATCACAGCAACCCTGTGTGGGAGGTTTAATTATTCCTATTTTACAGATGAAGAAACTAAGAAATTAATTATTTTGCCTAAGAACATCCAAATAGTTGTGATTTAATCTTGGATCTAATGCTCTTTCTGCTTTGGCAGATTCTTCCTAAACTGAATAGTATTAGCAAAGAAAACAAGGTAAAAATAGTTTGTGTTTTTTATTGTATAAATTAGTTGTATTTGTGACTAAGTTCTATAAAAAGTGAAATAAAGATTTTTATAAGCATATTTGTCTTATCTCTATTTTTCAGTGGCTCTTTATCACCTCACTTCTTAAGCTCTGTACTCAAGCAGAACCAGGTGCGAACCCTCAAAGGTATGTGAAAGAACATTATTTTAAATCCGAAAAACTCAGGTCAAAAATAAGGATTTTTTTTTTCTAACCATAAAAGTATATTATATGCTTGTTGTAGAAGATTTGGAAAATAAAAACACTTATAAAAAAGAAACTAAAACTTACTCTTTATTCTATAGTCAACATTTTGTTTTAATTACTTTGGTTCTTTGTTTGCCCTTATGTATGAGTAGATATGTATGTATGCATGCACACACATACACACATACTTTTTCTCCAAATGCTAGGCTCATACTGTGTATACTGTTGTATATCTCTTTTTTTCATTTCCTTTTATGTATATTTTTTCTTGAAAATAGGAAGATAGGATAAGCACTGGATGTTGTATGGAAACCAATATGCCAATAAATTTCATATTAAAGGAAGGAAGGAAGGAAGGAAGGAAGGAAGGAAGGAAGGAAGGAAGGAAATACGAAAATACTTTGCAGGGTGCCTGAGTGTCTCCATCAATCAAGTGTCTGACTTTGGATCAGGTCATGATCTCAAGGTCCATGGGTTTGAATCCCCTGTTGGGCTCTGTGCTGACAGCTCAGAGCCTAGAGCCTGTTTCAGATCCTGTGTCTCCCTCTCTCTCTGCCTCTCCCCTCCTCCCTTTCTCTCTCTCTCTCTTTCTCTCTCAAAAAATAAGCATTAAAAAAAAAAAAAGGAAAATGTTTCTTAGTCATACTATCAGTATTTTCAGGTCTGTCTTAGACTTCAAAAGAGGTGGCCTTTGGCCTTTGGGCCCTTGGCCTTTGCGCCCTATCCGGCCCACCACCTATTTAGGTATAACCTCTGAGTTTATATTTGTAAATAATTGAAAAATAATAAAAATAATATTTCAAGGCATATGAAAATTTGTCACGAGCAGAGTTAAATAGTTGCCACAGAGATCTCTGTATTGTATCCTTGGTTTTTCCTCTTTGCTGGCAAAACCTAAATTATTTATTTGATTACCCTTAACAGAAAAAGTTTGCCAACCCCTGGATTAGAATATAGTTCAAAATTTTTCATTTATAGGTTAAATGGAAAGAACTTTAAGAAGGTAACAAGTTAACTTTCAGAATTTTGTAGATGACTTTTTAGAAGTATATCAAAATTCTGAGGTAGTAGTTTTTTCCTCTACTCATAGTTAATATTATAAATTAGTGATGTATTAACATAAGGTTTTCTAGCATTGTTGCTTTGGGGCCTAGAGACATTTCTATGACATTCAAAAACAGAAATCCTCAGACCAAAAGCCCTTCTGTGTATCAGACACATTTTGGCTCTTTGGAACTACACTAAACCAAGCCTAGGAAGCAGTGTGAAGATGGTCTGTAAAAATAAGGAAGGGAAAGAGTATGAAAAAGCTCAAGAGAACTCTGCAAGGAAGTTACATGTTTGCTTCAGATAATGTTCTGACTTAACATAAGGCAAGTATCTGTTTTCTCATTCCCTGCATGGACAAATGTGCTTTCTCTTTACATGTAGGCATTGCTAAAACTGCATCTTTTTATTATCTCAATAAGTTCTGACCTTTAGTCTTTCAAGCTCAGTTCATATGCAAATTTTGAGAACATTTTCTTTGTGAATTCTGGGTTTATTTAGAATCTCTTCTTGCTCTTATGCCATCCCATCCTAACTCTGCTTCTTCCTTTGGGGAGCAGACACTTCCACAATTTTCTCTTGCTAGTTTTAGCCAGTTTTTCATAACTGGAGCATAGGCACTTCTCCTTCGTCTAACGACTTATACATATGGTTCATCATTTCTTCAGTGCTGCTAACAGCTTACTTCCCTCCATTTCTATACTGGTGAGTCTTAGGCCTGGTAATAATAGACTTGGTGGGAAGGGTGCTTGGTGTTCTAGGTTGAAACAAATGCAGGTCTGTCCTGGAATAGAATGTACAGTTCTTATGAGTTTTAAGAGGAAAACATAAGACCAAACAAAAACTTGAGAAAATTCATATATAAATCAGGTTGCTTTAGGGTAGTTTGATAGACTGTTGAGGAAATTTGCATTTTTTTCTATCTTGATATCATTTTTAGGGAAAAGTTTGAAAAAACACAGTGGTAAAGGGACTAAACATTCAACTGTTTATTCTATAAGTAATTGTGGAATTCCCACATGGTGCCAAGCAATGTATGGGTGCTTTGAGATATGCAGAGTTGAAAGAGACCCAGGCCCTGCTCTGAAAAACCATACAGTTTAGGGGCGCCTGGGTGGCGCAGTCGGTAAAGCGTCCGACTTCAGCCAGGTCACGATATCGCGGTCCGTGAGTTCGAGCCCCGCGTCAGGCTCTGGGCTGATGGCTCGGAGCCTGGAGCCTGTTTCCAATTCTCTGTCTCCCTCTCTCTCTGCCCCTCCCCCGTTCATGCTCTGTCTCTCTCTGTCCCAAAAATAAATAAAAAACGTTGAAAAAAAAAATTTTTTTTTAAAAAATAAAAAATAAAAAAAAAAACCATACAGTTTAATTGAAGAAGGTTGATAAGAATTATGCAGAGTACACTGGGACAAAAAGGGAGTGAGTGGCAAATTAAGCTTAGAGGTAGGTTAGGAAAGGCCTCTTAGAAAACAAAGTGTGGTGCTTGAGCCAGACCTGAAAAGTTGGGGGAATACTTGACCTTGTTGGAGGGTATCTGCTGGGAACCACAGGCTGATGAGTTTGGCTGAAGCCTAGGAGTATAAAAGAGGATTGGATAGCCTTGGTCCAGTAGCTGTAGATGTGATCACTTAGCATGGGCAAGGCAAATGAAGAAGTTTAAGCAAGCATTAGCCAAATCAAGGAGAACTTACTTAGAGTAAGGAGTTTGAACTCCTTCCTATAATTATAACATTAGTTAGCACTGAGTTTCTTACTATGATGCTTTGAATGTGTCATCTCATTTAATCCTTCCAACTCTTTGAGGTATTGTTACTTCCTTTTGCAAATACAGAGATTGAAGTTTGAAGAGAGTAAGTAACTTTCTCAAGGCCACACGACTAGTAAATGGCATACAAAGAACTCAGAAACTCTGATTTCAGAACCTGCACTCCTACCATGTGTGAGGTGCCTGAGTTGCTGCTGAAGGGCTTTAAAGAATGAGGCAACATTGTCAGTATTGTGTTTTGTAAAGATCACTTTGGTGTCATTGAGTTCCAGTATTAGAATCCAATATTATATTCATCTATCACTTCATAGAATCAACTTTACTAATAATTATATTATAGCTACCTTTAAAATATGTAAGAGCAACAGAAGAACTTATTTAGGCATAGGAATTTGAGAAACAGTCACTGTCATCCAGAGTAGGTGCAGCAGTTTGTTTAAAGTATCTCTTGCTCACCTTTCAATGACTAATTTTATGTGCCAATATTTATGTTTACAGGATTGTATAACGCGGCAGGAGACATAAGAATCTCATACTGAGATCTCAAAACCTGTTTTTCTCAGTATTTTGGTTTGGTGTGGGTTTGGAATAAATTCATCCACTTAAATATTGAGCACACTTATGTACTAGGTACCAAGGATACATTAGTGAACAAAGACGACAAAAATGGAACTCACATTCTAGTTAGTAAGTTTTAGTATTTCTACTTAAGCAGTAGTATACTACAAGAAAATACAAACTTTAGGCAGTTAATGATGATATTACGGGCTAAGTGCAAATCTAAGGGCAAATTTAAGGTCGCAAATCAGCATAATTTGTATCTTAATAGAAATGAAAGTAAACCAGTGGCCCAAGCAGCTTAAAGTATCAGCAACTTATCAAAATTGCTCTCTTCTATTAAAGAATCACAAGAGACAACTTCTCTGGATGCTCTTTAAATGTGTATATTAGTTTTGATAGAGGCAATAAGTCCTTATAGTTATTACTGAGCTTGTAAATATTTAAATTCTGCCTGTTTTGTTCTCATAGCATTCCTTAAGCAAATGAATTGAGAATCAGATAACAGAAATGTGTTAGTCTGTTAGAACAGAAATGTGTTATAACCCTCACTTCGGGGCATGTTGGTGGCTCAGTCGGTTAAGCGTCCGACTCTTGGTTTCAGCTCAGGTCATGATCTCCTGGTTCATGAGTTTGAGCGCCACGTTGGGCTCTGCACTCGCGGTATGGAGTCTGCTTGGGATTCTCTCTCTCCCTCTCTCTCAAAAACCCTCACTTTCACATAGCTGAACCTAGTGTCTTTTAATTTTTTTCTGAATGATCATTCATAATTTCCCAGCATCAAACCTAATGAAATATAAGCCAGGACATACAAATTAACACTTATGATGGAAATTTATTTGAACCAGTTGTTAAATCAGTAGCAGGTTTTGAACTCCAGTCAGAACTATGAAGGAAAAAAGAAATAATAAGACTTTGAACTAAGTTTTTTTTTTTTTTTTTTTAATCACTGTTTGGATAGCTGTCATGACTAATGACAAATGACTTTCAACTAGAAGTTAATTATTTGCTTAATCTAAATACTGCCAGAAAATATAAACAAAAGACCTTATAGGAGCACCAGATTTTTATTCTTTATGAACTGGACATGTTAGATAACCTAGCTAATAGTATGTTTTTTAAAAACACAGCTACCTTTTAAATGGTGTGAAGTATTGTCAGTGAAAAAGTAACATTGTGAAGTGTTTTTAATTGTGACAATAAGTAAGTCTTCAGTTTAATGTTAATAGCAAAACAGATTGGGTACTCCAAATTAAAATTGTAAAGTTTTTGTAAAATTTGTAAAGTGTTTTTGTTGTTTTTGTTCCAAGAATGTACCTTGGACAAATCATTGATAATCAGGTATTCTTGTTTACTGAGTGTTTTGGGTCATTTCTCTTGCAGTTAGACTTTTTTTTCCAGAATTAATTGGCAAGGCATTATGGTAAGCACACTTACAAATGTTCTAAACCAAACCAGATACAGATAAAATCCTTTTGCAAAGAAGTTTCTGGTTTCATAAAGTTAATTTCATGTGGGAGAGTTCAAATTAATTTGGCTGTAATTTATACAAGAAATAAATGTATTTAAGGAACACATTTCCTGTCCTACTGTACAGAAATAATACCTAGTTTTGTTACCATTTTTAAATATTTGGAAACTGAGAAAAGAAATGTGGTGTTCATGCAATTTTCTTATGTTGTCAGGATAAGCCTCATCAATTTTCTTTATTTTAGGTATTATATTTCAGAAATATGACTCCTTGAATTCTAATGGAAGTTTACTATGGGAGGTTAAGCTAGAGATACACTAATTTTTTTTGATAAGATTTTACAGGTACTTCATTTATAAGATTATAAATGTCCTGAAATTGTTTCCTCATCATAATGTATTTCAGTGCTAGATTCTCCCTCACCACCACCTCCCCCTTCCCCGCCTCTTTTTAATAAAATTGGAAATGAGATAGACCTTTTTTTTATTAAAAGAAAAATTATTTCATGTAGCAGGAATCTCTCTGTAGGGCTTTTGCATAGTGCCATTCATGATGTGCCCTGCCCAAGGACATCTGGCTGAGACAGTAAGTGGGGTCTGAAATTCAACCCACACTCCAGTCTTCAAGCTGTGTGCCTTCATACAGGGAAGCATTCACCTGGAGGCAGAGTTGCTTTTTTCCAGTTCACACAGAGATACAATATGGGCTAGAGTCTGCACTTTTTTTTCTTCAGGGACATGTTAGAATACTGAGCTCTATCAAATTGTAGTCAGGTCTCATTTTAAAAGACGAGAATTGAGAGAGCTTCGTTTTGCTATCCTTTTGGCTATGATATGGGAATTACTGATTAAAATTTTTTTTTACTTAGTGTTTTTTCTGTCTTGAAATACTTTTCCCTCAGATATCTAAATGGCTTCTTTTTCTCCCCTCCCCTCTTTGCTCAACTGTTGCCTCTTGTTGAGACCTTCTCTAACCTCTGTTTTTAAAATTGCAACCACCTTTCTCAACACTCTCTATCTCCCTTTCCTCTTAATTTTTCTCCCTAGTGTTTATCACCTTGTGACATACTGTGTTTTAATTATTCCTTTGTGCTCTGAGAGGTTAGGGATTTTCCTGTTTTGTTTTTTTGCTGTGTTCCCACAACCTGGAATGATGTCTGGCTCATAACAGGGCACTCAACTTATTGAGTGAGTAACAGAATAGAGAATTTCCAGTATCTTCTGTAAATTTCTGCAGAATCCTACTCTAGTCACGGATACTTAGTAAGTATTAAGGATTAATGATAGAGTACAGATTGAAGGCCTGGATTCTAGAAATAGACTATTGAGGTTCAAGTCCCATCTCTATCATTCCTAGAACCCCTCTGTGTCTTTTTCTTTTTTTTTTTTTTTCATTTTTAAGATGGAAATATACTAATAGTGCCCACATTATAAAGTTGTGAGAATTAGATGAGTTACTAATGCCTAGAGCATGCTAAGCCCATTGATAACGTTAGTAATTTGGTGGTAGGTAGTAGCTTAATCTAAAGAAAGGAGGATAAAGAGGTCTTATACTTTATTATTTACACACTTATCAAGGACCTACTATTGTTACAGGCATTGTGGAACATAGAGGGTAAGATGGGTTCCTACCTTAAGCTGGCAGTCTAACTGGGGAGGCGTTCATATAGAGACTTGTGTTTCACAAAGTCACAGTTTATTCAAGGGGAAAGAACTACAGTATTGTGTGCTCCCTTGTAACAACCATCTTCTGATTTACCTAAGTCTGTTTGGTAAAGTCCATAACAATAACCTTTTCTGCCTTCACTAAGTTTATAGTCAGGTTGGGGAGAAGACAAGTCAATACCTTGATGACCTTATTATCTAGAATAACTCTATAATTAGATATTACAAATAAAATGGAAAACTTTGGGTTAACAGAAGTTTTCCGACTTTGAGGTAGAAATGGGAAGTTTCAAATCCAAATCTTATTTTAAACATCCTTTATAATTTAAAATTTCTAAATATTTTCTAACTTTTTCTTCACGTTTAGATTGTATCATTTCACTTTTATTTAATTATAGTTATTCAGAATAATAGATCACCAAGATGGAGAGGAACTTTCAATAGAAAAGTAGATATGAGAGCATAATGACTTTATCTGGAGTAGATCTGCTGATTTTCTCAACCTTTTAAGCCTATTTTTCTTATGGAATATCTATAATTATTTTTGCCCTCATATGTATTATACAAATCTATAGTACTTGTAGGCTCATATATAATGATTAAAAACATTACTTAATACTTTTGTGCCAGCAATAATTATTCATTTAGCATTTGTAGATTCACATGATCTAGACTGACCAAGTACATATACTTTTAACTCCTGTAACTAGCATGCAATTAATGCATTACTTCATAACTGCACATATGCACAGGTAAGGATATTTTTTAAATGCTAAAAAGTAATGTCTTTGTGTACATTTTTAGTTAATTACAGTTGGCCTTTGAAAATGTGTAGATTAGGGGTGCTGACCCCTGCCTCCTTCCTCTATGCAGTTGAAAATCCATGTATAACTTGATTTCCTAAAAATGTAACTACTAATAGTCTACTGTTGACTGGAAGCCTTACTGATAACATAAACAGTCGATGAACACGTATTTTGTGTGTTATGAGTTATTACTGTCTTATAGTAAAGTAAGCTAGAGGAAAGAAAAAGTTATTAAAATCATAAAGAATTTTATGATCTCTAGTACCTTGCAGTTTTCCTTCATTCAATACTGTTCATAAAACTGTTCATAATTTTAAGTGAACAAAAACAAATTGCAGAATAATGTGTCTCATTTTGTTTAATGTGTATGTGTATGTGTGTGTGTATTTAAGCAAAAGAATATGCACCACATCTGAATTTTGGTTACCTTTGCAAATACTTAAAATAGCTTCTCTTTTATAAAGAACATTAATATTGTTACTGGTTTCCTTTTTCAGAATCTGATATTGATGCTGCCACTGCAATGATGCTTTTAAATACTTCTATAGAACAAGGAATTTTAGAATGTAAGCAATCCTGTTTTTCTTCTTAAAATACATTTTTGTGAGTGCTTTTTCAAATGTAATTTAGAATGCAAAGTATTTTGGGGCGCCTGGGTGGCGCAGTCGGTTAAGCGTCCGACTTCAGCCAGGTCACGATCTCGCGGTCCGTGAGTTCGAGCCCCGCGTCGGGCTCTGGGCTGATGGCTCAGAGCCTGGAGCCTGTTTCCGATTCTGTGTCTCCCTCTCTCTCTGCCCCTCCCCCGTTCATGCTCTGTCTCTCTCTGTCCCAAAAATAAATAAACGTTGAAAAAAAAAAAAAATTTTAGAATGCAAAGTATTTAAATGTTATAGGCAAAATTGTTTTTTTCCAACTAAATTATGTTTTCATCTGAATTACTTTCTGTCTTATCATATTTTAATTAATTTATGTGAGCAAATTATGAGATTGAGTTTAATATTGTGATAGATCTTTTTTACATGGACCAAGAAATGAAGAAATTAACAGCATGTATAAAAATTAAACTTGAAGATTTAAAAGTAAAAATGAAAGCCATAGATAAGAAAATATAGGAAGGTATGTTTATAACCTAGAAATAAGAAAACCCTTGAGATACAAGTGCAAAATCCATAAAAGAAAATGTGAGTAAATTTAACTAAATGTCAAAATTTTGAATGGGGCTCCTGGGTGGCTCAGTCGGTTAAGCAGCCAACTTTGGCTCAGGTCATGATCTCGCGGTCCATGAGTTCGAGCCCCGCGTCAGGCTCTGTGCTGACAGCTCGGAGCCTGGAGCCTGCTTTGCATTCTGTGACTCCCTTTCTAGCCCTCCCCTGTTTGCGCTCTGTCTCTCTGTCTTTCAAAAATGAATAAATGTTAAAAAAAAAAAATTAAAAAAAAATTGAAGTTCTGACAACAAAAGATAGCTGTAAGAAAAGTCACTCAAGCAAAACACTGAGAGGACATTTTTTTTTTACTATGTATATAACAAAGGGTTAATATTGAGTATATGTATATAAAAGGATTCTACAAGTAAGAAGTAAAAAGCCCAACAGAAAAGCCAAGAAAATAATATGAATTAGGTAAGTCTCAAAGAAGGAAATAAAGTGGACAATACACATTTGAAAAGATAAGCAACTTGTCTAAAAGTCAGGGAAATGCAAAATGCAACAATATTGGTATACTACGTTCTTGTCCATGATAATATCAGGTGTTAATTGTAGGAACTGAATATTGTCACACACTGTAGGATGTAAATTCGTAAAACCATTTTAGAGGACAGTTTGAAAATCCCAATCACAAATGCCAATCAAAACCACAGTGAGATCTCATACCAGAATGTCTAGTACCAAAAAGATAAGAACTAACAAGTATTGATGAGAATGTAGAGAAAAGGGAACCTACTGTTGGTGAGAATGCAAATTGGTACAGCCACTATGGAAAACGGTATGGAGGTTCCTCAAAGACCTAAAAATAGGGGTGCTTAGGTGGCCCAGTTGGCTGAGCGTTCCACTCTTGATTTCAGCTAAGGTCATGATCATGCAGTTCCTGAGATTGAGCCCTGCGTCGGACTCTGTGCTGACTGTGTAGAGCCTGCCTTGGATTCTCTCTCTCTGTCCCTTCCCTGGTCTCTCTTGGTCTCTCAAAATAAATAAATAAACACTAAAAAAAAACCAAAAAACTAAAACCATACTATCCAGTAATTCCACTTCTGGGTATTTACCCAAAGAAAACAAAAATGCTAATTCTAAAAGATACATGCATCCCTGTGTTTATTGTAGCATTATTTTCATAGCCAAAATAAGGAAGCAACTTGTGTCCATCGATATAAGAATGGATAAAGATGTGATAGATATATACAATGAAATGTTATCCACCTATAAAAAAGAATGAAATCTTGCCATTCTTGACAACCTAAAGGAACCTAGAGGGCTTTATGTTAAGTGAAATAAGCCAGACAGAAAGATTCCATATGATTTCACTTATATGTGGAATCTAAAAAACAAACAAATGAACAAACAAAAAACAAACACTTATAAATACAGAGAACAAACTGGTGGTTGCCAGAGAGAAGGAGGGTGGGGGGATGGATGAAATTAATTGAGGGAGTTAAGAAGTTTCAAATTTCCAGTTATAAATAAGAGGGGGGTGAAAAGTACAGCATAGAGAATATAGTCAATAATGTATTAACTTTCTATAGGTGACTACACTTACAGTGAGCATTACGGAATGTATAGAATTGTCAAATCACTATGTTGTACTCCTAAAACTAATATTGTGTGTCAACTATAATACTTCAATTAAAAAAATACTAATAATAACTTGAAATGTGTGTATTCTCTTACTTAACAGTTCTGTTTCTTAGTATCCTAGAAAAATATTTGCATACGTGTAAGAAAAAGCATCAGAAGGATTTTCATTGCAGTTCTTCATAGTGGTGAAAAATTGGGAAAACCTAAATATCAATAAGGAAATGGTTAGCTAAACAGCGTGATACATTCTTATTGAGGCATTCTGTACAAGCAGCTCAAAATAATTATGTTTTTGATGGAAAGGTCAAGACATTTCATTAAGTGATTTTAAAATGTTTCAAATTAGGGGCACCTGGGTGGCTCAGTCAAACATCTGACTTCGTCTCAGGTCATGATCTCCCAGTTCATGAGTTCGAGCCCTGCATTGGGCTCTGTGCTGACAGCTCAGAGCCTGGAGCCTGCTTCTGAATCTGCATCTCTCTCTCTCTCTCTCTCTCTCTCTCTCTCTCTGTCTCTGTCTCTGTCTCTGTCTCTCTCTCTCTCTCTCTCTCCGTCTCTCTCTCTCTCTCTCTCTCTCTCTCTCTCTGTGTCTGTGTGTGTGCGCTCCCCACCCCGCTCATGCTCTTGCTCTCGCTGTATCTCTTAAAAATAAATATTAAAAAATTGTATAAAATAAATGTTTCAACTTAATACCTACAGGATGATATGGTCTGCATAAAAAAAGAAACAAGCAAACAAAAACCTATAAAACATTACTAACTTAAAGCACTTACTATTCAGGAATGATACAGTAGTTTAAATGGCCTGTTCTTGCAATCAAATGCATTTGACCTATATCGATAGATGTTTTCTTTACAACAGGTGAGAAGCCTCTTCCTCTTAAAACAGCAATGCAAAAAAAGAGGAGTTACAGCAATGCATTCGGTCATCCCAGTACTATGCGACTGCAAGAGAGTCATTCTTTAGCCACAAGCATTGATCCAAAAGAAGACCACAATTACAGTGCAAGTAGCATGGCAGCACAGCGCTGTGCATCCAGGTCTAGCGTGTCTTCTCTGTCCTCTGTGGATGAGTCATATGAATTTATCCCAAAGAGTAACCATGTGGGAAGTGATGGCAGTGAAGGATTTCACAGTGAAGAAGATACAGATGTTGATTATGAAGATGATCCTCTTGGAGACAGTGGCTATGCGTCACAGGCTTGTGCTGATACCTCTGATAAAGGGCAGCCAGGCAAAAAGATGCGTAAACAGTTATGTCAAGAAATTGATGAGGAGCTCAAAGAGGCAGCTGGATCTCTGCTCCACCTTGCTGGAATTCGTACCTGTCTGGGTTCCCTAATAAGTACTGCAAAGACACAAAATCAAAAGCAGCGGAGAAAATAGAAATACTTATTAGTGTGAAATTATTTTAAAGTGTGGCAATACTCATCTACTTAATTCTTTATAAGGGATATCAAAGCCATAGTGGACTTCTTTTGTTTGAGGGTTGGGAGGGGTGCTAATTGTTTATTTCAAAATGTTTGTTTTAATTTCTATTAAATAATTGCTGTTAGGAACATGCCCAATCATAGATACGATGCCAAGTCCTAAAAGCATAATTTTTGTGATAAGTGTCTCCAAGATTTGGAAATTTTTGTATAAGAAAATCCACAACCTCTGTCTTAAAACTTGAAGGAAAAATCTTTTATTTTGTTAATATGTTAAAGTGGAAGAATTGGCAACTCTGTGACTTTTTTTCATTTTCTTTTCCAATCTGTAATTAACTGTAGTTGCTGATCCAGCTAAAATTTTTGCTGATGTCTTTCTCATGTACTTCTCTCTGGACACATGCAGTCCAGTAGAATGAGATTTGGATTTTTTTTTTTTGTCTTAATGTTGGTTTTTAATTACTTTTTGTTGAAGCATGGACAAAGTTGAGTATAAATTGGAAAAGGTCCTAGATGTCTAGAAAGTTCCTTTTGTTTACATAGGCAGAAAGTACAGCAAAGAGTTCTGAGATTTAGAAAAGGCAGGTTTGTGGCATAATTTCATCTAAGAACACTCCAATTCCTATTACAGTGTTATCTTTGATTTATTTTTTTTACTTCTCAAATATTGCATAACATTTATTGGGGCCTTTTGTTTGTTCCCAAAGTGCTTTGTAACCATTGTTTGAATTTTAGCCACTAGCTATATTTGTTGAGTAGAAACAATCCAATCAGAGGATATAGCCATAAAGTGTGTTATGGAGTTAACACTCATTTCGACACACTTTTTGCAATAAGAGTATCTTTTATTTGCTTGTTAAGTGGAGTGCATTCTGAGAATTTTGTAGTAGGAATGGAGTGTAATCTAATAAAAACATTTTGAATAGTTACTACATATGTCGTCATAAATAAAGGTAGTAGATCCTTTAGGAAAAAACTTCTCTCCAGGGTTTGTATGAATTAAATTTGTATGTATTTGTAATTGAAATTGAAAGGATTTAACAAAACTGTAGAGACAGTGTACATTCAGGGGTTTTAAAATTTATACAAAATTAATCTTATACAGTACATCTTTTGGGGGAGACCGTATAATACATATTATGTGCCATTTATTCCATGCTAAAAGATTTTATATTGCTGTTCCAAATGTGCATTGACTAAGGCATTTTAAGTATTTGATCAAATCTGCTTCTACAAGACATTTTTTTCATATCATTTTTATAGTTTATATATTATTTAGAAAGAACACAAGATACTAATAAAACTAAACTTTATTATATATATTTTTTTACAGTGGTGGAAGCAACTTTCCAAAAGTTCAATTTATCTCATGATACATACATTCTGTTTTATAACAATGACCTTGTTTTCACTTTCTGATAATTTCATATACATGTACGTACACACACACACACACACACACACACACACATACATACGTACATGCATAGGCTCATGATTTGGGATGGTTACTTTCAGCTATTTCTATGACTAAAGCATTTTCTTGGATTGTGTGTGTGTGTGTGTGTGTGTGTGTGTGTGTGTGTGTGTGTGTTTTAAGAGACAAATATTTTTATTTTGACTTGTAAGTTTTATTTGGGCAAAACTGTCAAATGAGAAGCCTAATGAAAACATCTTTTTCAGTTGGCAAAACTTTAAGCCAGGGATAACAACATTACTATTATCTGTCCTGTTTCCATGTTAATTGTAATTGAACCTGGATAGCCACATTAATAGAATTGGTGCTGTTGAAATATAGTAATTTTTAAATTTGTTGATAACAAAAAATAGTCCTCAAGTATGCAGGATGAGATATTTGCAGTTTTTGTTCTTCATATATGTCACACCTACAGAAAATGGCTAATTCAAGTTATCACCTTTTACTGTAGACAATGAATATAACACACAAAAAATGCTTTACACAGTATAAATAGTACACAGATTATCAATATCATTCTAACAATATCTTGAAACTGTTCTGCATAGACCTTAGTAACAGTGTTTCAGTGATCTGGTTCCAGTGTATTGTGTCCTACTGAAATTCTGTACCACAGATAATCTCTCTGGTTCCTGTCCATTTGTAATTACTCTTCAAAAGCAGAGGAAAATGATCTAAGGAGGGGGAGAGTTGAGTTGTCCCTACTTTAAGAGGGATCTTCAGAATTATTTTGGTTTAATATAAATAACAGTAGTACTTTAAACTTGATTTTCTCTCCCTCTTCATGTGCTCTTCCTGCAAATTTAAAAGTTAAATTTAACTTCACTAGCAAGGACAATAAACACTTTTGTACTACAAGTGAATAGGAAGAAGTCACACAATATTTTACACTTAATTCTTAAACAGAATTCATTGCATCACTCCATTTGCTGATTTACCAAGACAGTTATTTTAAAGAGAAAGTACCTTTTTAATTATGGTTCTCCCATTATTACTTTCATAGGTATTATGATCCCATTCCTCAGATGTGTTGAGATAAAAACATGGCTAATCACCACCCAATTAAAGAAAGTAATTTCCAGTCCTATGTACTAGAAATTATATTTCTAATATATTCATAAGAAATTTTACTGTAATAGCAAAAATCTGGCAATTTCAGAGAGGTTATATATATTCCAGCATACTTTAAGACTGTGAATTAAGCTAACATAATTTGCCTTATATTGATATAAATTGTTACAACCAATTCCCATTTATAATAGATTTCTAGTAAAAGTTTTGACTCAGCACAATTAATCTTCGTCCTTCACATCCCAAATAGAATCAGTGTTTCTTGAATATAGATTTTTGAAATTTATTTGTGCAATATATTATTAAATTCATTAATATTTTATTTTACCTTTCAGATTCAGAGAAAGAAAACATTACTTGTATTCATGGAAAGAATTATTGGTGGATCATCTCCTTGTTCCACCTTTGAGCCTTTCCTTTCCTCCCTATAGCCAGCATGACTTCTCTTAACTTAGATCCCCTTGTATATAATAAGGTTTAGAATATAAATTTTCTTCTGCTACTTTCTGAGGCATTATGTAAAGGGTTCATAGGAGGCGGTCAGTTAAATATATGTTAGGACGAATTCAAAGCTAGAGAAAAGTGTTAAGGAGGGAATGTGTGTGTCTTGGTAGATCAGGAGGCCTTTCCCAGCAATTTAAGCAACAGATGTGAATACTTCACAAAGCTGTAAAGACTTTTGTCTTAAATACTACAGTAAGTTAACAACCTTTTGTGAAGACTATAGCATTTAATTCAGAAACTTTGAGGCTTTCTGGTTTACATATACTTTATAGTTTATTTTGTTGTTGTTGTTAGTTCAAAATGTGTAAGCTTTGATTTAAACAAAGTTTACTTCACTATGTTAATGATGTACTCAAAATATTTATTGAAAGACAAATTTAGAGTATTTTAATGTTCTACCTGCCATCTTTTTCTTAAAGCACATTTTTTTTTGCATTTAACTGCCAGTGCCATTATCAAATTTGTTTTTAAAATTGTTGTACATTTCTTATTAAACTAAGTGCTTAATTTTAAAGTATTATGTTGCCATCCTATAGTGTATAAAAATGTATAATTGCCAATTCAGTGTAACTATTATTTATTTTTCAATGAAAGTATAAGAATGCTTTCTCATTCAAGAAATTTGAGTTATTGAACTGATTTCCTTATCCTCTTTTCTAATGTAGCATAAAAATTGCCCTGAGTTTGAGTTATAACTGCCAGTAGATGACCAGTCACAAATGAACCACTTCTCAGTTGCCAGTCTTTGCTCATATTAAAAGCAACTTAACAGATGTTTAGTTTTTGTATCTAATCTCTGATTATTAAAATGTTTATAAAGTTTATTTTTACCAAAGAGATGCAATTCATTATGATAAAGTATTGCAGAATAAACCTTGTTTTATAACATTTTTGCTTTCTCTGTTTTTTAGGGGTGGGTAGTGTAGTTGTAAGTGGTCATACTTCTGCATACACACACCCTTTCCATTTTGGTGTTATAAAGTTGAAGGTCATACAAATGAAAAATAAAATTTCAAATTCAGAATTTTTAAGTCTTTTTTTTTCCTAGTGTTTACAGGCCATCTTAAGCATTTTGAAAGCTAAAATAGTGTTAATTAAATTATTCCCTCCCTGGGGTGCCTGGGTGGCTCAGTTGGTTTAGGTTAAGCACCTGACACTTGATTTCAGCTCAGATCGTGATCTCAAGGTTTGTGAGATAGAGCCCTTAGCTCAGACCCTGCTTTGGATTCTCTCTCTACCCCTCCCCCACTCTGGCACATACACATACTCTCTCAAAACTAAATAAACTTAAAAAAAAATTATTCACTTCCTGAAATTGAACTTCTTTTCCTGTACATATGCATATGTATGAGATAGTTTGAAAAACAGGAAAAATTGAGTAGAATGCGAAATTATTAAGATTATTTCTAAATCCAGTAGTGTTATGGAGTGCCTGGGTGGCTCATTCAGTTAAGCATCCGACTTCGGCTCAGATCACGATCTCACAGTTCGTGAGGTCAAGCCCTGCATCAGGCTCTCTGCTGTCTGCTCTGTCTCCCTCTCTCAGCCACTTCCCCACTCTCTCTCTCTCAAAACTAAATAAAACATTAAAAAATATATAAATACAGTAGTGTTACTTCAACAATATCCAGTAATGTCATGTGTTTAAAAATTGGGCATCCATTATAAAATGAAGCAATCTACAACCAACATCTTAATTTTAATCCCCCTAACTCCTGCTTCCCTTTGAAGTTCTGTGCTAGTAATTTAAATGGTATTATCTATGTAGAGTTTTTTATTTAAAATGAGTTGAGACAGCCATATTGATTTTAAACTACCATGATCTCTAAGCCCTCTCTCCTTTCAAAGCATCTCTGATACGCAAAATCACTTACAAAGCATAGCCATTTGGGAGCCAAGTATTTGTTCCCTAAAACCTTTATTTTCACTGTTGCATTAATCTTTGAGCTCATAGTAGTTCTGAAGGGGGAAGAAATATTTACACACCATTTTTAGAAAAATAACTTCCTAAAATATGGGTTAAAACACGTTTAGTCTTTTCCTCAAGAACTTCGGGACATACTAATTTTTTAATTGGAAATAGAGGTTGCAAAAGTTGTGCAAAAACTTAGATGTGAAACTGTTGAAAATCTTTAAGAATGAAAATAATTATTAATCTTAGTAATAGCGTTATTCATGAATTTTTTAAAAGTATATTTATTTTGAGAAAGAGTGCACGTGTATGCACAGGTGAGTGGGGGAAGGACAGAGAGAGATAGAGCGAATCCCAAGCAGGCTCCTCCCTGTCAGCCTCTTAGAGCCCAGCATGAGGCTTGATTTCACAAATTGATCATGATCTGAGCCAAAATCAAAAGTTGGGCGCTTAACCAACTGAGCTACCCAGGTGTACCTGCTTCATGAAATTTTAAATAGACGACTGTTTAGAAGCTGTCACCTGAAAATTAAAATAGCCATGTGCTGCACAGAGAATGTAACACTTGTGTTTAAGAATAGTTTGTATTCCAAAAGTTTGTTTACAAATATATTCTTGGAAAAGTAGAGGTGTTTTTAAGTGAACTGCAGGCAAGTTATGAAGGCTTATTTACTTCATAATGTAATGGATAAACAACAATCCCTTCTTAACAAAGTGATTCTTACACAAAATGTTTGTGTAAGTGGATTTACTTCCATTATAGATATTCCACAACCTTGAGATTTAGGCTCAAGTAAATACTTATAAATCAATCTAGTGGAGAAATTTTAATAAAAATGGAAACTAGGAATTGGACAGAAAGGAGATATTGTAGAGAATATTAACTTAAGGAAGATGTTAGAACCCAAAGCAAAATTGTTGCCTAATGGTTGAGAATTCTTAAGTAGAGACTGCAGTCAGCATAAAGTACTCTGCTCTGCAGTTTAGCTAAATGTATATGATAATCTTGTATATCAGGAACTGAAAAAAAAAAAAACTCCACTTAGATTTATCAGTGCATTAATCCTGAGCACTGAGCTTTAAGTGTTGGATATACAATACGCACTAAGAAAGAAAAATAGATAATCCCTCTCAAAAATGTGAATGCAATTGTGAATTGAGATAATTGCCATGAAAGAAAAGGCTAGGGGGCTATGAAAACATAATATTTAATCTGGTGTTTTAGGGGAGGCTACTCTGAAGAACGTGATTTAAGCTGAGATCTGAAAGAAACAGGTATTGGGACTGAAAGCGTAGCATATTGTTCTCGGCAAGGGCAACAGCAGTCACAAATCCCAGTGATAGAAAACATGAAATTTTGGGTGAACTAAAAGGCTTGTGTGGCTACAAAGCAAAACAGTTGGTGCCAGGTCTTGCAAAGCCATGTATGTCAAGGATTTGGGCTTTTAACAATTGTAGGGAAGGGGTGCCCGGGTGGCTCAGTCAGCTCAGGTCATTAACTCAGGGGGTTCGTGAGTTTGAGTCCAGCATCCAGCTCACTGCTGTCAGCGCAGAGCCCTCTGGATCCTCTGCCTCCCTCTCTCCACCCCTGCCCCACTCATGCGCGCGCACTCTCTTTCTCTCTCTGTCTCTCATTCTCTTTTTCTCAAAAATAAGTAAACATTAAAAAAAAAAAAAAAAAGACCTACGGGAAGTCATTAAGGGTGTAGACCCTTTAAGAAATTACCCTGATACTTTGACTTGCAGCCATAATTGAGATACAGGTGCAGACTTAAGCTCTTCTGTAAGCAACTAGAAAACTGGACAAAATACATGAAACATTTTTTGACAAGACCAGTAAGAGTGATACATCTCTAGCCAGATTAACTAATGGGAAAAAAGGAGGACCCAAATCAGCAAAATCAGAAATGAAATGAGACATAAGGACAGATCCTATAGATAATAACAAAACAAAAACAAAAGAACATCTAAGAACTTTATGCCAGTAAATTCGCCAATTGAGATGAAATTTAAAAACTTAAATCAAGAAGAAGAAATCTGAATAACTTTGTGCCTATTTGTAATTGAATTAATAACTATTAGTAATTAAAGCCTTACAACAAGATGCAATTCCAAAAGCACAACCTGTGAAAGAGAAGAACTGGTAAGTCGGACTTGGCTGAAATTAAAAATTTATGCTCTGTGAAGGTTACTGTTAGGAGAATGGAAAGACAAGTCACAGCCTGGGAGAAAATATTTGCAAAACATATAAAGAACTGGTGTCAAAAATACATACAAAAAAAAACCTCTTAAAGATCAGTAATAAGAAAAAACCAATTTAAAAATGAGCAAAATATCCAGACACTTTATCAAAGAAGATAAACAGATGGCATATAAGCATATGCAAAGACTCTCAACATCATGTCATTAGGGAAACGGAAATTAGGACATTAAGATACCACTGCACACCTATGAAGATGGCTAAAATCCAAAACACTGGCACCACCAAATGCTGGCAAGAATGTGGAGCAAGTCTCACTCATTGCTGCTGGGAATGCAAAGTAGTGACACTATGGAAGAAAGGTTGGTGGTTTCTTACAAACTAAACATATTCTTATGTATGAGCCAGCAAGCATGCTCCTTGGTATTTACCCAAATGAGCTGAAAACACGTCCACACAAAAACCTGTGTGCAATTCTTATGCAAAACTTATTCATAATTATCAAAAGTTAGAAGCAACCTAGAATTCCTTCAATATGTGAATGGATAAACTGTAGTATATCTCCATATATCTATATAAACAATAGTAATATCCATACAATGGAATATTATTCAGCCATAAAAAGAAATGAGCTATTAACATTTCTCCAAAGAAGATATAAAATGGACAACAAGCACATGAAAAGGTGCTAAACATCACTAATTATTAGGTAAATTCAAATCAAAACCACAATGAGATACCACCTCACACTCATTAGGATGGTTACTATTTTAAAAAAATGGGCACCTGGGAAGTTCAGTCGGTTGAGCGGCTGACTCTTGATTTCGGCTCAGGTTATTATCTCACAGTCATGGGGTTGAGCCCTGCATCTGGCTCTGTGCTGAGTGTGGGGCCTGCTTAGGATTCTCTCTCTGTCAATCTCTCTCTCTCCCTCTCCCTCTCCCTCTCCCTCTCCCTCTCCCTCTCCCTCTCCCTCTCCCTCTTCCCCTCTCCCCCTCCTTCTTCCTCTCCTTCTCCCTTTCCCTCTCCCTTCTCCCCTCTCCTCACATTCTGTCTCTAAAATTAAAACTTAAAAATTAAAAGAAAAAAGTAACAAGTGTTGACAAGGCCATGGAAAAATTGGACCCCTTGTACACTGTTGGTAGAAATAAAATGGTGCAGCTGCTATGGAAAGTATACGGAAGTTCCTAAAGAAATTAAAAATATAATTACCATATGATCCAGCAATTGTGTTTCCAGGCATATACCTGAAAGAATTAAAAGCAAGGTCTCAACATATTTGTACATCCATGTTCTTCATCACAGCATTATTCACAATATAAAAAAGGGAAACAACTCAGGTGTCCACTGACAGATGAATGGCTAAATAAAATGTGCCATTATACATACAATGACATACTATTCAGTCTTAAAAAGGAAGTTTTGACACATGTTAATACACAGATGAACCTTGAGGATATTATGCTAAGTGAAATAAACAAGTCATAAGAAAACACATACTATATGAATCCACTCCAGTGAGTTACCTGCAGTCATCTAATGATAGAAAGTGAAAAGGTGGTTGCCAGGGGCTGTAGGAAGAGGGAAATGGGGAGTTGTTGTTTAACGAACATGGAGTTTGAGTTTTGCGAGATGAAAAGAGTTCTAGAGATTGGTTGCACAACAACGCGAACATACTTATTACAACTGGAAACAAAAAAAGAAGAAGAAATGAGCTATCAAGCCACACACAGACATGGAAGAATATTAAATGCATATTGCTAAGTAAAAAGAAGCCAATCTGAAAAAGCAACATACTGTGATTCCTGGAAAAAGTAAAATTATGGAGACAGTGATAAGACCAGTGGTTGCCAGGGTTTCAGAGGGAGGCAGAGACGAATAGGTGGAGCACAGAGGATTTTTAGGGCAGTGAAACTACTCTGTATGTTACTGTAATGGTGGATGCATGTCATTATACATGTACCAAAATCCACAGAATGTACAAGGTAAAGAGTGACCCCTTAATGTGAATTATGGATTTTAGTTAATAATGACATATTAATGTCGGAAGTCATAATAAATGTACCACCCTAATGTAAGATGTCCGTAATAGAAGAAACTTGGTGTAGGGGAAAATAGGGCTGAAAGCAAGTGTATCAGGACTCTGTATACTTTCTGCTTAACTTCTCTCTAACCTAAAACTGCTCTAAAAAGTAAAGTCTATTAATTAAAAACAAAGCAAAACAAAAAACAAAACAAGAAAACTGCCAACTGCCAGAACTCCTGGTGCCCAAAGCTGGAACAATGTAAGCAACAAAATAAAATAGTATTGGCTTACAACCCAAAGTATAAAATAAATCGCCACAAGTACACATTGCTATACATAATGATTGAATAAATAAATAAATGAGGGAGAAGAGACCAATGTCCCATACAGAAGAATTGCAAATAAATTGTTCAGATACTCCACCCTAAAGGAGGGGGAGCTTGACTTTCCTTGTCCTAAGTGGAGGCTACACATAGTGACTTTTCTCACAGTTCTGGAGGCTAGAAGCTCAAGATCAAGGTGTTGGCAGGTTTCGGTTTCTCCTGAGACTTCTCTCTTTGGCTTGCAGAGGCTGTCTTGCTGTGCCCTCACGTGGCCTTCCTTTGTGTATGTGCATCCCTGACATCTCTCTTGTGCCTCTTTTTTTGTCCAAGTTTGTGCTTCTAACAAGGACACAGGTCACATTGGATTAGGACCCCCTCCAAATGGCCTCATTTTAACTTAATTTCCTCTTAAAAGCTCCTATCTCCAAATACAGTCACATTCTGAGATAGTGGGGCTTATGCCTTCAAGATACAAATTTGGGAGAGGGGGTTTACAGATCAGCCCATAACACCCAGCAATTTCCCTCTTAGGTATTTACCAGGAGAAATGAAAGATTTGTTTCCGAATGTTCATAGCAGCAATATTCAAGATGGCTCCAAAATTGAAACAATTTAAATGCCTATCAACAGGTGAATAAATGCATTGCGGTAAATTCATAGAATTGAGCACTACTTAGGAAATAAAATGAAACATACTGCTGATACTAGTAACAACGTATAAGAAACCAGTCTCTAAAAAAATGTTTTTAATGTTTATTTATTTTTGAGGGAGAGAACAGGAGAGAGTATGGGAGGGGCAGAGAGAGAGGGAGACACAGAATCTGAAAGCAGGCTCCAGGCTCTGAGCTGCCAGCACAGAGCCCGATGGGGCGTTCAAACTCACAAACCACAAGATCATGACCTGAGCAGAAGTCGGACGCTTAGCTGACTGAGCCACCCAGGAGCCCTGAAATGAAACCAGTCTTTAAAGAATACACACCATGTGATTCCACTTACATGAAATTTTGGAAAAGACATACCGACCGAATCTATAGGAACAGAAGGCAGATCAGTTGACTGCCCAGGTGTGGGAGGTGTGTGTGTGTGTGTGTGTGTGTGTGTGTGTGTGTGTGGAGGTGGGTGAGGGCTAAGAACCATACAAATACAGAGGAGAGAAAAGCTCCTTGGTATTCTAATTTCTTTTTTTCATAACAAAAATAATTTGTCATGTTTGAACTGCAGAAAGAGGGAGATAATAAAAATGTGTTAGTAAGCAACAGATGAGAAGTTGAAATACATTCAACAGCTTGTGAGAGTTGAATGAAAAACCTTGAAGTCAGACAGATGGCTCCCACGTAGACTCTGAGATGGACTGGGGAGAAAGAAATATTAAAACAGTTTCTGGGGAGGGTTGGGTGGGTGTGAGGGACCAGTTACTAGAAGTTCAATGGCTTTTTTAAAAAATTACATGACGGGGGCGCCTGGGTGGCGCAGTCGGTTAAGCGTCCGACTTCAGCCAGGTCACGATCTCGCGGTCCGTGAGTTCGAGCCCCGCGTCGGGCTCTGGGCTGATGGCTCAGAGCCTGGAGCCTGTTTCCGATTCTGTGTCTCCCTCTCTCTCTGCCCCTCCCCCGTTCATGCTCTGTCTCTCTCTGTCCCAAAAATAAAACGTTGAAAAAAAAAATTTAAAAAATTACATGACGAACAACCTGATGCTGATTTAGTAATCTGTGATGGGTCTCATCTGGAATATTCTACCTACTACTTATTGATGATTTTCTACCTGACAGCATGGTGAGCACTAAGCCAAGCATTTAGATGTTGTTATCTTACTTAATCTTCACATCAACTCTTTGAGGTTAATGAGGTAAATGTTACATTTATAGATGAAGAAATCCACACTAGATGAGCTTAGATTGCCTGTATTTACATGAGCTAGTAAATGGTCAAAAAACAAGTCTGAGTCCTAAATGTGTGCCTGCATTCCCAGGCTCTAGTACCTTTAGGTTACAGGAATATGCAGGCACAAGAAGAAAGTTTAACCTTTTATTCATTTATTCCACAAATCTTCACTAAGCACCTGTGAAAGGCCCATCACTGGGCTAGGCCCTGGTGGTTTGGCAGTGGACGAAACAGACAAAATCTCTGCCCTTGAGGACCTTACATTCTCGTGGGAGAAGGCTAACAAAATAAAAATTTGAAATTAAATTTCAGAAGTGTAAGTGCTATGAAGAAAACTAAAGTGAGGAAGGGAAAGGAGAGGGGTGACAGTCACTACTTTAGAAAGGGTGGACAGGGAGGAACATTCATCCAGGTGGCCTTGAGCAGGGATTAGACTGACTGCAGGAGTGAGACCTACAAATACCCAGAGGAAGGGCCTTCCAGGCAGGGAACAGGGAAGGCTGCAGAGAAGGTAGACGCTGTAACCCTGCGATGTTTTTACAGCCTCAGCAAGAGGAATCACTACTGTGCCTGTAACATCGTGTGCAAAGGGAGGGCTGGAGGAGATAATCTGAGAAGTGTCAAGATGCCGGGGCCCATGTCAGGCAGGCTCTGTGAGTGCCATGGTAAGAACTGAGTAAGACTGGGGGGTAATGGAATCAAATGTACATTTTCAAACGATCACCATTCCACCTTGACACTTGGGGATTGTTCATGCAAATCCTAAATACGCGTTCATAATCAAATACCTTCTCACAAAATACTACATCCTGCACACTGTGGCCAATTCCAAATCCTCCAAACCCAAGAAATGTAATAATCCAGGAAGTTAGGAAAGGAGGGGTTGTTTCTCTAAACTGGTACAAGTTGTTTCATAGGGTGAAAATCTTACCTTTTCTTCTTAAGTGTAAAGGTCAGCCTGCATTATTGAAAAGTCTATTAAAATACATATTTATTACTTTTACATGTAATTGGACCCAAGTCATCCAAGTTTTTTAGGGCATGAAGGGAATAGACAAGAATAATTTTATAATTAACCGCTAACAGGTTTCATTAAGTAATTGGAGCATTCCCTTAAGATCTTGTTTATAGCATTAAATCTCTTAATAGATAGAGTAAAAGAAAATATAAAACTGAATCTTGATCAGATTATAGTACTATCGATTGTACCTCACCATAATTTACTGCTAGCAAGCAAAGCCTTTAAGAACCCACATGTTTGGTATTTTCTTGTCAAATGAACAAGAACCACATCAGCAACAGAACCTTCCCCTCCCGTGTATCAAGATTTCATTTAAAGGAACTCACACCCACTGTCTGCTTTCACTTGCACACCAGTCGCAGTTCGTAAAGGAAATTATTTATGAAATTGGTATTTCCTGAATGCGTTTGATGATTATTATGAGAATAAGTGTTTCCTTGTAACTTAATTCTGTGTAAACACTATCTTTCCCTTCTTTGAGATGAATTTTCCCCAGGAAATGTATGGTCACTTTAGTTCACTTTAAGAACAATATTGATTATTCAAATGAGAAATTACAATATGCAAATAAATACAGCCAGCTCTTAGAAGAAGCAGTGTTGTACTTACACATTTCAGCTGACATACTACAGGTTCTTTGTCAGTGGAGGTAAAAAGCAGGGCCATATATAATTTATGAGTACTCTCTCTCTCTAATTGCTTTCCAGTAGAATTGCAGGAAGGAATTTGCTCTCTCCTGTTTCCCAAGGGGGATTGCCTTTGTTACAACTCCACTATAAGCTTTATAAGAGTTGTAGCTTTCAAAATAGAGCATTAACTGAAAGCAACTATCCAATTATACCAGCTGTGACTATGCTGTATACTGAATATTTACCAAGAAAAGAACGCATTTAACAGATGATTTAATATAGCAGCCTGGCATAATGAATCTGCAACTGACACTTCAATCACATAGCTAATGTCTTCCGTGGCTGAAATAGTCAAGAGTGTACACAAGTAGCTCAAGTCAGTGTGAAAAATAAAGACTATCAGGCTTGATTTTCAACACGGCAAACGTGTGATGTGAATTTGAAAAGTAATCAAAGAACTCATGTTCGTGCGTTACGTACAAAGTGTGAGATTTCTCCAACTGCTTGATTTTAGAAGTAGATATACTTTCAACTTCAATCAATCTTTTTTAACTCTTTTGACACCTTATGTATGTGTCCCAAAGTCTTATTATAGGACCTTCCTGGAAACTGGTGCTTTGGAACCCCTTTAGGTACTTCTCAGATAAACACCTTGTGTGAAATTCCACTCTGCACCCAATGGTGTGAGAATAAGCTGCAGGATAGTCATTTTCTGCCTGTAATCCATTCAGCTTCTCAAGTGCTGACCAAGTGCTAGGAGGGAAAAGGCTTTGGCTGGGCTGGCGTTGATTAAATGGACTTGCAGTTAATTCATATTATCAAGGAATATTTTTATGGGCAAAAATCCCCTACTAACCCTTGCAAAATTGGCTCTGCAAGAAATGAAGAATGAAGATGATGTTTCATCAAATGCGTTAGCTCTGTATTAAAGAAACAAAACAAAGGAACCACAACACTTTGCTACCAACTCTTGAGTCATCTTATTGGTGCTGTCTTGACAAAGAGATGCCGTTCCTCTATGTGTTATGATGTCACCTTTGTCCAATCATAACCTTCCTTATGAGAGTGGGGGATAACTCTCTGGAGACAAGGTGAGTGACAGCAGCGAGCAACGCAGCAGTCACTAGGCAACAAGATCCAGTCTTCAGTGGAAGAGAATTTTAAAACATTTAACCCTCACGCTGTCAGGGCTTTTTGTTGCTGATGTGGCAGTAATCTCTGGACAAAAGGCCTAATATGAATAATACAGCTTTTTTTTTTTCTAAAGCTGTGTTTCTAGAGGCAATGCAGGGACACTTCCTGTTTAGACTATGGACATTATTCAGTTTGAAAGACTGCTAAACTTAGAAATTTTTAATCTTTTTCACAATGGTTACAGTTGAAGCCACATGATGGTCTCCTCAGTGTGTTTAGACCTGTTATTGGATTGCTCCCCATAAGCTGGGCTGTCACACACATGTGTAGTCTGTGCCCTGCACAGTCATACTACGGGGGAGGGTGGGGTGAGAGGGACAGGGGGAGCGCGGAGTGGAGCTCAAATCAGCCTGTGCTCCATTCGCCAAGATGCACTCTTCTTCAGGCCGGATCCAGAAAGGTTTTTTTTTTTTTTTTTTTTTCCAGATTTGTTGCCTTGATGGGGGCACCGTGTTGTAATTTGTCTGCCTAGATGGGTTGCTTTTGCCAAATTGCACCAAGTTGCTGTATGAGCTCTTGGGGGTTGCCTACAAGTACCATAGTATTGTTCCAACCAGTCAGAAAGTTCTGTAGGATTGTCCCTCTTTCACTTGACCCTGTTAGACAATTTAGCACAGGGCTGGACAGACCCACGTGTAGCCTGGTGGTATTGTTTCCAAACTGGATTTCCATTATCATCTCCCTCAGATGATTGTTTTAGTTTGTTTGAGAAAAATTTTAATTTTTTATCATAAAGATAATTTTGTATTGATTTGAAAGATCTAATAGTTTCATATATTTTCTGTACCCCAACAGTTATGTAGTATAATGATTTCCTCGAGAAGAGAGATCCTTTTTTTTTTTTCTTTTTCTTTTAGCCAGATAATAAATCAATTAGAAAGTGTTTGGTTTGTTTGGTTGGTTGGTTTTTGGCTATAGTTTATTATTGCACCTTTTGTGTTTTGTTTTTGAGTATAGTTGTGGTTTTTTTGAGGGTTTTTTTTTTTCGTATAGTTGACACACAATGTTACATCTGTTTCAGGTATACAACATAGTAATTCAACAATTCTATACACTATGCTATACTCACCACAAGTGTAGCTACCATCTGTCACCATACAAGGCTATTATGATACCATTCACTATATCCCTATGCTGTGCCTTTTATTCCTGTGCCAGAGGGGAGGTGGTGGGGACATGGCCCAGATGGGTGAAGGGACTGGGATACACAGGCGTCCCATTATGGAATGGGGAAGTCACAGGAACAAAAGGTACAGCAGACACTTTTTAAGCGAGCTTCTAGAGGACAGCAGGTACCATGTTTTCTCTAACAGTGTCTGGCACATAGTAAATGCACATATACCTTTGCATGAATGAATGAATTGTTTAATTGATTAATTAGTTAATGATATTCACTTGGGGGAAATCCAACAGGAGAGTTATATATGTTAAAATTAAGGTGTCAGACACCTTACACATTATCTAGTACAACACGTATTTTGCAGTTGAGGAAATTGAGATCCAAATAACTAATCAATTAACATATCTAGCTAAAAGCATAGCCAGGTTTCTCTATAATTAGGTCAATGTGAAGACTAATTAACATATATTAACTAATAGTAATGATTTCAGGAGTAGAATTTAGTGATTCATCACTTGCATATAACACCCAGTGCTCATCCTAACAAGTGCCCTCCTTAATGCCCATCATCCATTTAGCTCATCCCCCCACCCACCTCCCCTCTGTCAACCCTCAGTTTGTTCTGTATATTTAAGAGTCTCTTATGGTTCACTGGAGACTAATTTAGATTATAAATATGTAGAGAAAAAATATCATTTTCACTGACCTTACTATATGCTTTATCTAGTATCAGCTTTTTCACTTTGCCAAGTGTTTGGGTTTGTTTGTTTGTTTGTTTGTTTGTTTTTTGTCACTGAAGGCTTTTACAATCTAATTAAGGAGACAGGCCTAAAACATGATAAATTAGAGAAATAACACAGCCAAAGATTTACTAAGCCAAGTGTCTTATAAATCTTATCTTGTTTAATCTTCACAAGAGGCAGATCCAGGATATGAACCCACTGTTATCTGACTATCAAAACTTTTCTTATCCTAAAATCATTATTTCCTGAACATTAGTCATTCATATTTTTCATATCTGGGTGTCACCTGTACTACGATTTCTTTGACATTTTTCTTCAAATTGTCCTCAGGGTTTTTTTTTTTTAAGTTCATTTATTTATATTTTTTAGTAATCTCTACACCCAATGTGGGGCTTGAACTCATGCCCCGAGGTCTGGATTTGCATACTCTTCCAACTGAGCCAGCCCAGTGCCTGACTCCACTTTTTAATCTTAGTATTATTCTAATATATCCATGAGATTAAAGGGTATATTAGATATGTATTTTTCCTAATTTACATTAAAATAAATATGTAACTATTTAAATAGAAAAAATACTTATCTGTGTGCCACCTAAAATTATATCAAGACTTCAGTGATAGTTGTACCACTCTTTGGAAAATATTACATGTTTTTTTTTTTTAACATTACATGTTTTTAGATGGGCAAAGATATTAAATATAGGAAAGCTCTAAACAATGCTATGGATTGTCCAAAAGGAGAAAAGTCACTGCTGACTGCAGCTGAGTTCATCTGATTCTAATAACCACCCCCCCCATGAATTATATTAGATATTACAGTCTTGTGTTCAAATTTAGCCACTGATCTGATCTTTGTTACTAAACAGTGTAACTTGCCCGGCTGTGTTTCCTCACCTGTCCTAGAGCACATTGGATTAGATAAATTCTGAAGGTGAACATTCTATGAGCTAAAATCATCTGCATTATTTATTCATCTCTTCAGTTAGAAGACCCCTGTGTGCAGGGAGATCCCTATAATGTAGTATAAACAATGACCACAGTAACTGTGAACATATTCAATTCCTTATTGAAGACTTTCAAATAATTTTTTGAAAAGAGCAAAATTACATTGATAGTTTTTTTTTACATAGGTTGTTAACAAGACATCCGTTATTTATTTATTTATTTATTTATTTATTTATTTATTTATTTATTTATTAAGTAGGTTTCATGCCTAATGTGGGGCTTGAACTCATGGCCCTAAAATTGAGAATCATATGCTCTACTGACTGAGCCAGCCAGACACCCTAGCAAGACATCCTTAAATAAAAATAAAAACACTAAAAATAAAGAGCTGGGCAAACATATCAAACAAACAAACAAACAAAAAACAAAAAAACAAAAACAAAAAAGTAAGGTGATAAGATCAGTATCAGAGAAGACAGAATTTGAGGCAAAAAGGTAGGATAAAGAGGGATATTTTATTTTTACAAATGTATAGTCCACCAAGATGTTATAATAGGTTATAAATATTTGTGGACAAAATATATAAAGCAAAAATTGTTAGAAATACATAAAGAATTTGACAAAACTGCACTTATAATGGACATTTTAATATTCTTCTGTATTTATACAATACAAAGAACAAAATGAGATGAAGTCTGGATTACATATAGTTAGAAAGCTTGAATTAATAGATATACGTAGGACTTTGTATGCAACAAAAACCTCTATTCTTGTCAAGTAGAGATTTGAAAGGTAAAAATTACACTGTCAGTTTCTGACCACAGTGAAATAAAACAAGAAATTAAGAAGAAAAAACTTTCCTCCCATCAAATTAAATTACTTACAAATATTCATACAAATTAAATTTTTTTTAATGTTTATTTTTGAGACAAAAAGAGAGAGAAAGAGACAGAGTGAGAGTGGGGGAGGGGCTGAGAGCGAGGGAGACACAAAATCTGAAGCAGGCTCCAGGCTTGGAGCTGTCAGCACAGAGCCCAACACTGGGCTTGAACTCATGGACTGCGAGATCATGACCTGAGTCAAAGTCGGACGCTCAGTCGACTGAGCCACCCAGGTGCCCCAAAATATTCATGCAAATTTAAATGAAAGAGGAAATCAAAAATGATATTATAATTTAGACATTAATACATGAAAATACACAGTAAAAGATGTATTCACAGGAAATTCATAAAATTAAATGTCTTTATTAGTAAACACGAAATGTTGAAATAAAGAAGGTAGAAAGAACAACAAAATAATATGAAGGCAAAAGTAAGAATTGTTTCCTGCCTCTGCCCAAGTAATTCAAAACTTTTTGCATTTAAAATAAATGTCAATTTAGCAGAATATAAGATCTGTCTCCATTTTCGAAATAAAATAAGAAACTCAAAGATCATTATTGTATGGGGACTACTTCACACTATGTCCCCCAAATTCTCCTGGGACATGAGTACTTTCACTTTCCTTTGCATCCAGATGTACACAAATGGAAACTTCAGAAACACTGGTCTCTTTCTTTCTTTCTTTCTTTCTTTTTTTAAAAAAAATTTTTAACATTGATTTGTTTTTCAGAGAGAGAGACAGAGCGTGGGCAGGGGAGGGGCAGAGAGAGAGGGACACAGAATCCGAAGCAGGCTTCAGGCTCTGAGCTGTCAGCACAGAGTCTGATGTGGAGCTCGAACGTACGCACTGTGAGATCATGACCTGGGCCAAAGATGGACACTTACCCTACTGAGCTATCCAGGTGCCTCTCTTTCTTTCATTTTTTAAATATTTATTTATTTTTATTTTGAGAAAGGGAGAGAGAGTGTGCAAGTGGAGGAGTGGTAGAATGAGAGAGAGAGAGAGAGAGGGAGAGAGAATCCCAAGCGGGCTCTTGGGATCCTGTGGTAAAACTGGCTCCTGTTAGATGATTCAGGACCTGTCAGAACCAGGGTAGAGGGTTGGGAGGGTGGGTCAGAATGGGGAAGGTGAAGACTGGGAATCTAGACAGACATGCAGGGATAGTTAGTTGAGACATGGACAGACATGTGGCAATGTGTCTGTCAATTCACCCAAATGAAATTAGTAATCAGTTGACTTACAGATAGGATTAACAAGATACAGGAATCATCCAAACTGTCCTCTAAGGACTATCTTTTGTTGAAGGCCATGGCTCTTCCTGTGCTCATCTCCACAAAAAGGTGCAGGTCCAGATAAGGACTGACAGTCTGCCGTAGCAGAATCAGGATCAGTGGTTGTTAGAGGATCAATAGGCAAGCAATTAGCCAAGATCTAAGTGCTAAAAACATCTGGAAGAACCTGCTAGCATGAATCAGGAACTGGATTGTACAAGGGATTATTGCAGAGCAGGGGCTGAAGAGCTGTACGATACAGCATTTATCAGACAAGAACTAGGTCACAAGGAAACATGGAGTACAGAATTAAAGAAAAGAAACCTTCCAGGCCTACTTCACATTGAATCAGTCAGACCCAGGGCTCCTGCTCACCTTGTCTTGGCCTTGGATGGTGGCTCCAGAGTACATAGTGCAGATGAACCTGTAGGCAGGAGTTCCAGAGATTATGAGGTAAGGGTAGCAGTACTGTAAGGTCAGGGTCTTAAATGTGTTCAATTGTGTGAGCTTCTCAAATAGCATCTGTATTTCCTAGGTAAGTCTAGTTGCTGAACTGGGCTCTGTCTCTGGGTGACACTTCTTGTGGTATGTGGGAGGATTCTGCATACCCATGGCCTCTTCCAGGAGCTGACTTGTAAGCAACATTCAGATCTTAATAGATGTCATTTCCTCTCTGACCCCAGAACTCTACTAGGTGTCCCTCTTGTGTGCTCCCTTAACACCCTGACATGGCACTATCACACTGTGACATAGTGGCCTGTTTTCTGCTGCATAGGCCCCATTGTTTGCATTTAACTATTGTAAATTAGTGTACCAATGAGTCTGAATGTGATATCCTTTGTATAGCTGTGTAATGTTGAGATTACTTATGAAAATGTCTAAATGAAACTTTTCACCCTTGGATATTATATGGAAAGTAACTGACCAATTGTCTAATTTGTGTGGTGTCAAACCGCACCCAGTGTTTAAACCAATCCCAAGGGGAGCCTGGACAGTCAAAATATCACAGCAGGGTAGGACTGCCAAGGTGAGCAGGGTAGGACTAGCTAAATGCCTATATTAGAAAAGAAGAAAGATCAAATCAATTACTTAACTTCCACCTTAAGAAACTAGAAAAGGAAAAGTGAACTAAACCCAAAGGAAGTGGGAGAAATGGAATAATAAAGATAAGAGTGAAAATAATATAGAAAACCAATAGAAAAATGTAACAAAGTGAAAAATTGTTTCTATGAAAACATCAAGAAAATAGACAAACTTTTACCTTGACCAAGAAAAAAAAGAGAGAAGACAGAAATGACTGAAATCAGGAATGAAATAGGAACATCGCTACCAACCTCACAGCAATTAAAAGAATTATAAGGAAATATTTGAACAATGTATGCCAATAAATTAGGTAACTTAGATGACATGGAAACTTCCCTAGAAAGACAAAAATTACTGAAACTGACTCAAGTAGAAAATAGAAAATATGTGTGTGTACATAAACATTTTTTCTGGAAGAGTATTTTGTTAGAGCAGTTTTAGGTTCACAGCAGAATTGAGAGGAAGTGCCAGAGATTTCCCATATGCTCTCCGCCCCCACACATGCACAGCCTCCCCCATTATCACCAAACCCCCAGCAGCAGACATTTGTGACAACTGTTGACCTACATTAATACGTCAAAAACACCCAAAGTCCATAGTTTACATTAGGGCTCCCTCTTGGTTACCTTCTATAGGTTTGGATAAGTTCATGACGACATGTTGCCATCATTATAGTATCATGCAGAGTATCTTCACTGCCTCCCCAAATCCTCTGTGCCCTGCTTATTAACCCCTCTCTCCCACCTAATCCCTGGAAACCTTTGATCTTTTTACTGTGTCCATAGTTTTGCCTTTTCCAGAATGTACTGTTGTTGGAATCATACAGTATATAGCTTTTTCTGTGCTCCTTTCCCTTGCTAATACACATTTAAGCTTCTTCCATGTCTTTTCAAGGGTTGACAGATCATTCTTTTTGGTGCTGAATGATATTCCATTGTTTACTCACCCATTCACCTGCTGAAGGACATCTTGGTTGCTTCCAAGTTTTGGCAATCATAAGTAAAGCTACTATTAACATTCATATGCAGGTTTTTTGTGTGGATATAAGTTTCTATCTTCTGTGGGTAAATACCAAGGAGCTCAAGTGTAAGATCATATGGGGCAAGTATGTTTAGTTTGGTAAGAAACCCCCTGTCTTCTGAAGTTGCTGTCCCATTTTGTATTCCCACCAGCAATGTATGAGAGTTCCTGTTGTTCCACATCCTCACCAGCATTTGCTGTTGTCAGTGTTCCAGATTTGGTCATTCTAATAGGGGGGTAGTGGTATCTCATTGTTTTTGGTTTTGTTTTGTTTTATTTTACAGGTAATACTCAAACTTTAATGTAAATATAATGTACTTTAAAAAATCAAGATACTGTACAATTTTTCAGAAATCATTTACTCATATGCTGCTCCTCGGTTAGATTTCAGAACTACCCAAAAACTTTAAGGGTAGACTGAAGGGGAAAAAAGGTAGATTCTTTCTCTCTCAGTAGCCTTTTTACATTTATTTCTCCCATTCTTCCTACACATTCAGGCCTATAAGCCTTGCCCCAGTACTGCCTCTTCTGGATCAAGTCATCTGGGCTCAGGCCTTTCTGTCTCCCCTGCATGCTGGCAGTGGCTATGTGCTCAAAGGTCCCGGGGTTTTAGTTGTTCTGTTCTGGTTCCTCTTGATCTTTTTGGATCCTCTCTAGAGTCTCATGGCTCATGGCCTGTGCTGGGAAGGGCAGCTTGTGGCCAACCTGGTTGAGGAAAGCTTGTACCTCTTTGAATCCACAACACCCACCCATTTCTACTGTGAGACGGCCAGCCTTCACAGAGTCATGCAGTGATCCCCCCATGCGTTGTCCCATACCCTTGTGGGTGGTGGGCTTGAAAGGGGCTGGTACTCTCTATAAGGCAAACTGTGTTCTTGGGGTCCAGAGAGTGGTTGATTGTCAGGTGCATCATTTCAAAATGCCCCCAGTGGAGGTAACCACCACCCAGTGCCAAGATTGCAAAAATGCCTTCTGTGAATTCAGTAGCTTCAATAGAAGGTCCCCATATGTCACTCGAGTATTTGGGTTCTCTTCTCATTTTTGGCACAGGGGTGCCCTTTCAACAAATCTAAGCATGAGCTTTTCAGGAATGGAAACATCCTTAAAAGTTGGCACCAGGAGCAGGGTCTTTAGGCCAGCACAGGCAGGCGGAGCTGCTCAAGAATCTGACAGTGGTGCTCACATGAATGGCGCCCGGGCACAAGCCAGCAGCCACCACATGGCCATGGCCACCACCACAACCACCTCCACTGGGCACGGAGGGCAGCACCCTAGTGCCACACTGGAATCAGCTCAGGGCTGCCAGTATCTCACTGTTTTAATTTGCATTTCCTGATGTCACATGATGTTGAGCCTCTTTTCATATACTTATTTGCAATCTTCTTGGAGGAGGTGGCTGTTAAGGTCTTTGGCCCATTTTTTTAATAGGTTGTTTGCATTCTTACTAAATTTTAAGAGTTTTCTCTGTATTTTTTTGCACATTATTTATATTTTGATTAAAAGTTAATATTTTATCCACCTGTTTAAGACAATATGAGATAATATCTATTGGCCTACTATTGACATATTTTTATTTTTATTTATTTATTTATTTATAATTTATTTATTGTTTAATTTACATCCAAGTTAGTTGGCATATGGTGCAACAATGATTTCAGGAGTAGATTCCTTAATCCCCCTTACCCATTTAGCCCATCCCCCCCCCAACAACACCTCCAGCAACCCTTTGTTTGTTCTCTATATTAAAAAGTGTTTTATGCTTTGTCCCCCTCCCTGTTTTTATATTATTTTTGCTTCCCTTCCCTTGTGTTCATCTGTTTTGTATCTTAAATTCCTCACGAGTGAAGTCATATGATGTTTGTCTTTCTCCGACTAATTTCACTTAGCCTAATACCCTCTAGTTCCATCCACGTAGTTGCAAATGGCAAGATTTCATTCTTTTTGATTGCCAAGTAATACTTCATTGTATATATATGTACGACATCTTCTTTATCCATTCATCTGTCGATGGACATTTGGGCTCTTTCCATACTTTGACTATTGTTGATAGTGCTACTATAAACGTTGGGGTGCATGTGCCCCTTTGAAACAGCACACCTGTACCCCTTGGATAAATACCTAGTAGTGCAATTGCTGGGTCATAGGGTAGTTCTATTTGTAATTTTTTGAGGAACCTCCATACTGTTTTCAAGAGTGACTGCACCAGTTTGCATTCCCACCAGCAGTGTGAAAGAGATCCTCTTTCTCCACATCCTCACCAACATCTGTTCTGTTGTTGCCTGAGTTGTTAATGTTATCATTCTGACAAGTGTGAGGAGGTACCTCAACGTGGTTTTGATTTGTATTTCCCTGATGATGAGTGATATGGAGCATTTTTTCATGTGTCAGTTGGCCATCTGGATGTCTTCTTTGGAGAAGTGTCTATTCATGTCTTTTGTCCATTCCTTCACTGGATTATTTGTTTTTTGGGTGTTGAGTTTGATAAGTTCTTTGTAGATTTTGGATACTAACCCTTTATCTCATATGTCATTTGCAAATATCTTCTCTCATTCTGTCGGTTGCCTTTTAGTTTTGCTGACTGTTCCTTCGCTGTGCAGAAGTTTTTTTATTTTGATGAGGTCCCAGTAGTTAATTTTTGCTTTTGTTTCCCTTGCCTCTGGAGACGTGTTGAGTAAGAAGTTGCAGCGGCCAAGTTCAAAGAGGTTTTTTCCTGCTTTCTCTTCTAGGATTTTGATGGCTTCCTGTCTTACATTTAGATCTTTCATCCATTTTGAGTTTATTTTTGTGTATGGTGTAAGAAAGTGGTCTAGGTTCTTTTTTCTGCATGTCACTGTCCAGTTTTCCCAGCACCATTTACTGAAGAGACTGTCTTTTTTCCATTGGATATTCTTTCCTGCTTTGTCAAATTAGTTGGCCATACGTCTGTGGGTCCATTTCTGGGTTCTTCATTCTGTTCCATTGATTTGAGTGTCTGTTCTTGTGCTTGTACCATACTGTCTTGATGATTACAGCTTTGTAATATATCTTGAAGCACGGGATTGTGATGCCTCCAGCTTCAGTTTTGTTTTTCAGGATTGCTTTGGTTATTCGGGGTCTTTTCTGACTCCATACAAATTTTAGGATTGTTTGTTATAGCTCTGTGAAGAATGCTGGCATTATTTTGATAGGGATTGCATTGAATATGTAGATTGCTTTGGGTAGTATTGACATTTTAATAATATTTGTTCTTCCTATTCAGGAGCATGGAATATTTTTCCATTTTTTTGTGTCTTCTTCAATTTCTTTCATAAGCTTTCTATAGTTCTCAGTGTATAGATTTTTCACCTCTTTGGTTATGTTTACTCCTAGGTATTTTATGGTTTTTGGTGCAATTGTAAATGGGATCGATTCCTTGATTTCTCTTTCTGTTGCTTCATTATTAGTGTATAGGAATGCAACCAATTTCTGTGTATTGATTTTATATTCTGTGACTTTGCTGAATTCATAAATCAGTTCTAGCAGTTTTTTGGTGGAATCTTTTGGATTTTCCACGTAGAGTATCATGTCATTTGCAAAGAGTGGAAGTATGACTTCCTCCTGGCTGATTTGGATGCCTTTTATTCCTTTGTGTTATCTGATTGCTGAGGCTAAGACTTCCAATACTATGTTGAATAACAGTGGCAAGAGTGGACATCCCTGTCATGTTCCTGACCTTAGGGAGAAAGTTCTCAGTTTTTCCCCATTGAGGGATGATATTAGCAGTGGGTCTTTCATATATGGCTTTTATGATCTTGAGGTACGATCCTTCTATACTAACTTTCTTGAGGGTTTTTATCAAGAAAGGATGCTGTATTTTGTCAAATGTTTTCTCCGCATCTATTGAGAGGATCATGTGGTTCTTGTCCTTTCTTTTATTGATGTGATGAATCACATTAATTGTTTTGTGTATATTGAACCAGCCCTGCATCCCAGATATAAATCCCACTAGGCCGTGGTGAATAATTTTTTTAATGTACTGTTGAATCCAGTTGGCTAGTATCTTGTTGAGGATTTTTGCATCCATGTTCATCAGGGAAATTGGTCCATGGTTCTCCTTTTTAGTGGGGTCTCTGTCTGGTTTTGGAATCAAGGTAATGCTGGCTTCATAGAAAGAGTTTGGAAGTTTTCCTTCTATTTCTATTTTATGGAACAGCTTCAAGAGAATAGGTGTTAACTCTGTTTTAAATGTTTGGTAGAATTCCCCTGTAAAGCCATCTGGTCCTGGGCTCTTGTTTTGGGGAGATTTTTGATTACTAATTCAATTTCTTTACTGGTTATGGGTCTGTTCAAATTTTCTATTTCTCATTGTTTCAGTTTTGATAGTTCATATGTTTCTAGGAATTTGTCCATTTCTTCCAGATTGCCCATTTTATTGGTGTATAATTGCTCATAATGTTCTTTTATTATTTTTGCTGAGTTGGTTGTGATCTCTCCTCTTTCATCATTGATTTTATTTATTTGGGTCCTTTCCTTTTTCTTTTGATCAAACTGGCTAGGGGTTTATCAGTTTTGCTAATTCTTTCAAAGAATCAGCTTCTAGTTTCATTGATCTGTTCTACTGTTTGTTTAGTTTTGATAGCATTTTTAGATTAGATTTTGATTAGAGCATTTTTGCTCTAATCTTTATTATTTCCTGTCTTCTGCTAGTTTTGGGTTTTATTTGCTGTTCTTTTTTCTAGTTCTTTGAGGTCTAAGATTAAGTTGTGTATCTGAGACCTTTCTTCCTTCTTTAGGAAGGCCTGGATTTCTATATACTTCCCTCTTATGACCATCTTTGGTGCATCCCAAAGGTTTTGGGCTGTGGTGTTATCCATGTACTTTTTAATTTCCTCTTTGACTTTTTGGTTAGCCCATTCATTCTTTAGTGGGATGTTCTTTAGTCTCCAAGTATTTGTTATCTTTCCAAATTTTTTCTTGTGGTTGACTTGGAGTTTCATAGAGTTGTGGTCTGAAAATATGCACAGTATGATCTTGATCTTTTTGTAGTTGTTGATGGCTGATTTGTGTCCCAGTATGTGATCTATTCTGGAGAATGTTCCATGTGCACTCGAGAAGAACGTGTATACTGCTGCTTTAGGATGAAATGTTCTGAATATATCTGTTAAGTCTATTCGGTCCAGTGTGTCATTCAAAGCCATTGTTTCCTTGTTGATTTTTTGATTAGATGATCTGTCCATTGCTGTGAGTGGGGTGTTGTAGTCCCCTACTATTATGGTATTGTTATCAATGACTTTCTTTATGTTTGTGATTAATTGATTTATATATTTGGGTGTACCACGTTTGGATCATAAGTGTCTTTAATTGTTAGGTCTTCTTTGTGGATAGACCTTTTAATTATGATATAATGCCCTTCTTCATCTCTTGTTACAGTCTTTATTTTAAAATCTAGATTGTTTGTTATAAGTGTGGCTACTCTGGCTTTCTTTTGGCAACCATTAGCTTGATAGATGGTTCTCCATCCCCTTATTTTCAATCTGAAGGTGTCTTTGGGTCTAAAATGGGTGTCTTGTAAACAGCATTTTCTTATCCATTCTGTTACCTTATGTCTTTTGATTAGAGTGTTTAGACCATTGACGTTTAGAGTGAGTACTGAAAGATACGAACTTATTGCCATTATGTTGCCTGTAGAGTTGGAGTTTCTGCTGGTGTTATCTGGTCCTTTCTAGTCTTTGTTGCGCTTAGTCTTTTTAGGTTTTGGGGTTTTTTTTTCCATCTTTTCTCCCCTCAGAGAGTCCCCCTTATAATTTCTTGCAGGGCTTGTCTAGCGCTCATGAAGTCCTTTAATTTTTATTTGTCTGGGAAACTTTTTATCGCTCCTTCTATTTTGAATGACAGCCTTGCTGGATAAAGAATTCTTGGCTGCATAGTTTTCTGATTCAGCACATTGAATATATCCTTCGCTTTTTTTCTGACCTGACAAGTTTCTGTAGATAGGTCTGCTGCAAACCTGATCTGTCTTCCCTTATAGGTTAAGGACTTTTTTTCCCTTGCTGCTTTCATGATTCTTTCCTTGCCTGAGTATTTTGTGAATTTGACTATGATATGCCTTGTTGATTGTTGGTTTTTGTTGAATCTAATGGGAGTCCTCTGTGCTTCCTGGAGTATGATGTCTGTGTCTTTCTCCAGGTTAGGAAAGTTTTCTGCTATAATTTCCTCATATAAATTTTCTACCCCTTTTTCTCTCTCTTCATCTTCTGGGACCCCTATGATTCTGATGTTATTCCTTTTTAATGAGTCACTGAGTTCTCTGATATTTATTTCATGCTCTTTTGCCTTAGTCTCCCTCTTTTTTTCTGCTTCATTATTCCGCCTAAGTTTGTCCTCTATATCACTGATTCGCTGCTCTGCCTTATGCATCCTTGCTGCTATGGCATCCATTCAAGATTGCAGCTCAGTTCTAGCATTTTTTATTTCATCCAGACTAAGTTTTACTTCTTTTATCTCCACAAAAAGGGATTCTAATCTATTTTCAACCCCAGCTGTGATTCTTATTATCGTAATTCTAAATTCTGGTTCAGACATCTTGCTTATATCTGTGTTGATTAAGTCCCTGGCTGTCATTTCTTCTTGTTCTCTCTTTTGGGGAAAATTCCTTTGTTTCATCCTTTTAGAGGAAGAAAAGGAATTAATAAAGTAAAAAAAAATTTTTTTTAATTAAAAAATTAAAAACAACACAAGGAAATAAAATAAAATATACTAGATCCTAGGTGTGTTTTGGTGTGGTTGTTGAAAGAAGCTTGACAGATTAGAGAAAAAAGGGAAAGATAAGAAAAGAAAAAGAAAAAAAAGGGAAAACATTTGAAAATTTGAAAAAATGAATACAATAAAATAGAATAAAATGAAATGATGAAAGTAAAATAGGATTTTAGAAATTTACAAAAAAGAAAAAATACAGTAGAAAAAATTAAAGAAAAATCTTTTTAATAAAAATGGAAAATAAAAATAGATTTTTTTCTTTCTGCATTCAAGAATAAGAAAAGAAAAAAAAAGAAGAAAATTTGGATAAAAAGGGGAGAAAACAGAATGAAGTATGATTGAAATTACGTCTGGTTTCCCATAGAAGTCAAAATATGAAGCATTTTAGTCTGTAAACTAAGCAGGTGGAGAGACTTGTGTTTGTCAAGAGTGTTATTGGCACAGTTGGGCAGAGTCTAGTGTAACACTCTGTTCTCCACTAGGTGGTGCTGCTTAGCTTACTGGGGTGGATTGCTGTGGCACATGTAGGCATGTATGCACGTGTGTGGGACGAGTGAAAATGGCATCACCCAGCTACCCAGTCTCTAGTATCGGAACTCTGTGCTCTCCACGACTGGCACTCAAGCACCCCTCCTTTGTCTCCAGCTTCCGTCCACTCCCCACTTCTACACTGTCTGTGACCAAGCCATTAGGCGGCACCTTCCTCCTGAGTTTTATCTCAGATGTGGCTGTGTTTCCCAACCCCTCACTTCTGAGGGACTATGTCTTTGACCCATTCAGACCCTCTTGGGGAGGGTCTTGCTGAGCAATGGTCAGGTGCTGGCCCAGCACCAAGAACAGTTCACCAGACTGTGCTGCTGTTGATGCCCAGAGACAGCAGCTGGGTGCCAGCCCGCCCCAGAAAAAGTTCACACGATCTTGTACCAGCAGCATTCCAGGGTTTATGGAAAATCACAACACGCATCCGGCACCAGGCTTCCCTCTTCACGTCCTTGTTCCAGCACCAGTGAATGTGGTTGTTTTCCAGGGTCTGCTGGGACCTTTGCCTATGGGGTGGCTGCACAGCCTCCACCAAATGTACTCCCAGCAGAGAACTGCCTCTCCCCGTGTGGCCCTTGGATCCCTCAGACCTCAATCTCTGCTCTTGGGGATTCACCCTTCCCACCAGAGAACCACCAGGTATCAAGTTGCAGAGTTTCAGACTCTGTGCTCCCCCTGTTTATAGAGTCTTAATGGAATTTAAACCTTCTCCTTTCTCCTTTCTCCCTTTTTTGTTCAGTTCCTGTGTCTGTTTCCACTTTTCCACTTTCTCTCCAGCTGCTTTTTTTTTTTTTTTTTTTTTGGCGGGGAGTGTTTTTCCCGTACTAACCCCCTGTCTCCATCTTCTCTCCACATACAAAAACAGCTCCCTGCCCTCCATGGCTCCTCTCTCCTCCACTTTCCCTCTCTGCGCCATGTACCTGATGAGTTCTGTGGTTCAGGTTGTGCAGATTGTGGTGTTAATCCTCAAATCAGTTTTCTCGGTGTGCAAGATGGTTTAGTGTTGATCTGGCTGCATTTCAGAGACCAGAGAGGCAAAAAAAAAAAAAAAAAAAAAAAAAAAACCAAAAAACTTCCATGCTGTTCTGCCATCTTGGCTGGAGTTTTCTGTATATTTTGGATAACAATCCTTTATCAGATGTATCGTTTGCCTATTTTCTCCCTGTCTGTAGCTTGTCTTCTCATTCTTTTTAACACTGTCTTTTGCGGAACAGAAGGTGTTAATTTTAATGAAGTTCAGCTTGTTAATGATTTCTTTCATGGGGTTGTATCTAAAAGTCATCACTGTACCCAAGGCCATCCAGGTTTTCTCCTGTGTTTTCTTCTAGGAGTTTTACAGCTTTGTGTTTTACATTTGGGCCTGTGACCCATTTTGAGTTAATTTTTGTGAAAAGCATGTTATCTATTTCTAGGGTTTTTTGGTGTGTGTGTGTGTGTGTTTTGCATGTGGAAAATATTTTCCTTTTAAGATAGTTTTATATGTTCAATGAAGGTACAGATGAAGTATAGATAAGCAAAAGAAGAAATATCTGAAGATAACTGATACCATTTTGAAGTGAAACCTTCAGACATGTGCGCACATGTATGAATGTAACAGGATGTTAAAATGGGGCTCTTTGTACTTACTTTTGACTGAAGCCCTAAATGCTGGTAACAATACAATAGACGCCCAAGGACCACATATCCCAAATATCCTAACTGAGATGCTGTGGCTCCTATTCAACTGATACAGGGTAGACAGAGAGATTATGAAGCAGGTTCTGCCAGATTGAGCAATCACTCTACTAGCTTGTAACAGTGAGGGCTGAACTGCAGTGAGAGAAAATTCCATGGAGAGCCTTGTTGGTGGCCTGGGTCCCATGCCACCCCTCCCAGGGGGAGAGGAGTGCATCCCTTCATCCCAAGCCAAGTGAAAGACCCTTCTGGAGACCCACTCAGAGAACTCAGAGAGCTAAATGTGTGCCTCTTAGAGTTTAGGGACTGGTATCTGCCTTTTACCTAGAGATGCCCATAGGTAAGAGATTATAGCTTGTAGCTAAGCCTAAGTCTGCCCAACAGAAAGGAGAAAGGACTGCCCTTCCTCAGTAGCAGGCAAAGATATGTGAGCATCACCAGGCGCCATGGAATGTGAGGAGGGAGCTGGCCTGGGTTGTTTTAAAAGGGAACAACACCACGGGACTCCTGAGTGGGAGGGAAAAGGGTCCAAAGGAGAAAGTTAGCATGGCTAGTTAGCTGCTGGAGACCACATGGGCTGAGGGAAGAACTGGAAGCTTCCAGCTGCGAGAGAGGTGGCATGCTCCACAAAGAATCTTGGGAACAGCCTGCAAAAGCACCTGCCAGAGAAAGAGGCTGCAAAGGTGCATGTGGCACACCCACAGGAGCCAGTGTCGGTCCAGGACTGTGCCTGCCATTGAGGACTGCCCTTTCCACAGTCCCATCCCAGGGGCTCAGCCTTGGAGGGGTGGAAGGCAAAGGGAAGAGGAGCGGCTATGAGAAGGAAGACACGACTAACCCTTCCAGAATTCCAAGCTCACAGCAGCTCTGCCTGGAGAAGTTTCCCTTCCACTAGAGAGAAGTTCAGATTGCACTGGATGCTTTAATTACTGAAGTAAGACTGCCCAACTGACTGAAAGGACCCAGAAAAACTTTGAGACCTCCATGAAATTTCATCCATGGGCCACAAAAGGACAAATCCAGAGAGCAGGTTTGAAGTAAATGTGGGAGAAAGAACACAGTTGCTTTATTATTGCACTTGTGCCCATGTTGTTCAACAAAATAGTAATGAACATGAAGATTATTTTTTAAGTATATTTATTTATTTATTTATTTATTTATTGTGAGAGATAGAGTGCAAGTGGGTGAGGGGCAGAGGGAGAGAATTCTAAGCAGGCTCTGCACTGTCAGCATGGGGCTCAAACCCACAAACCCATGAGATCATGACCTGAGCTAAAATCAAGAGTTGGACGCTTAATTGACTGAGCCACCCAGGTACCCCTAAAAATCATTTTTAAATAATCATTGGATCTTATTGGGTTCTTATATAAATAAAATGACTAATACATGTAGAGCTCCTAGTACATAATAAATGCATTAATGTATTATCTATTATTATTAATAATAGTGATTTTTAACCTTCCTTTTTTCATTTAATGGTATCCTAAATATATTTTCACATCAATAAATACAATTACCAGACTGTGAGATCTGCATTGTCTGTTTATTCACTAATGTATCCTTCTATTTACAACAGTGCCTGGCACATAGCAAATAATCAATACATAATTGCTAAATGAATTATTTCAAGTGTCTGCAGTGTTGTTGCATGGAATGTACTATAGTTACTGATCTTTTATTATTGGTTAGAAAACATTGGAAACGACCACATCTAGGTATTTTCCAGTCTTTCATGGTTATAAACTAGCCTCTCACAATTATCCTTAGTTTTGTATCTTTGTGTAGATCCTTACTTATTTTCTTGGTATAAATTCTTAGAAGAGGAATTACAGGGTCAAAGGGTATAAATGTTTCATTAAAACTTTGAAAATTGTTGCCAAATTGCCCTCTGGAGGGATTTTGAGGCTAAGGAAGAACTAGGAATTTCCAAGTACAGAGATTTTTTTTTTTTTTTAATCTTTGCATATCTCTGGATATTTCCCAGTTCCAAGAGTTTTGGCATGGCTTCAACACAAGAAGAGTTTCTTCAAGGTTGAAAATAAAAACATATTTCAGGAACTTATTCTAGGGCATAGTTGACTGAGTGAAATGGAAGGAAAAACAGAGCATTTGCCAGTAGAAGCGTGGTGAGTAACTCCTCAGCCCAGGAAGCCTCAGCTTGGAAGAGAACAGATTCGTCTCCAAGCATCACAGTGAAGAATTACAAGTCAAAATACAACTATTTATTGAGCACCTACTAAGTATGGCACTGCACTGACCACTTTGGAGTGCAGTGGCCTGGCTCTGCCACCCTCCCGCCCCCTCCCACTGTCCCCCATGCCTGGACTATAAGCTCTCCTGGGAAGAATGTTTGTTGACTTCATCTTGCATCCCTGGCACACAGCAGGAGAAAGGCAGTAGATGCAGTACATGTTTGTGAAACTGAACAAAACTCTCCTAGGAAAATTCTAGAGGGATTGGCACAAACTTTGGAAAACAAACTTACACACATACACTTGAATAACTAATATCAAATGTGAGACACTAAACCACTGTCATCTTGAGCTCTCATACTAGAAGCTCAGGAAGATTTTGGGTTCTGAGCCCTTTCTCAGATTGATCTGCTGTCCCCAGATTTGTTCAGTACTAGGGTCTAGTCAGAACTGATCATCATAATGAAGCTTCACTCTGCTCCCTTGTGTGAAATAGCAAACAAAAATGGAAGCCATTAAAAGCTTGAGACCTTGAGCCAAACAAATCAAAAGGTTGAATACCTCTCCTAGGACCTGTGTGTTGAATGTGCATTTGGTAGGTTCCCTGGATACTGTCAATGGGTAAAGCAATATGGTAGAAACGGCTGGCTGCCTACCCAATGTTTATTCACTCCTGCTTTCTACTGTAGAACCCAATATTATTGGAGACAGCAAAGCACCTAGCTAAAAAACTACATTTCCAGGCCTGCTTTGAGGACAAGGGTAGCCAGTGAGATATAAAGGGAGTTGCTGGGTGGGACTTCTAGCAACATTCCTAAAGGAGACTTATCCATCTTCCTGACTTCCTCCCTTCTTTCTTCTTCATACCCAGATCACAGACACAATAACTGGAGCTCCAGCAGCCGTTTTGCTTGAGGATGTTAAAGCAGAAAGGGTAGGAGACTTGGACAGACCAGCCCAAGACTGCCTGCTTCCAAATTTATTTTACTTTAGAGAGAAGCGAACCCCGATACTGTCACTTGAGGACTCTTCACTAGAGGCCAAAGGTAATTGTCAGTGGAATGACTTTCTATGGGGTGAAGGGCACAGTAGTACCCCATAGGAGCGTTTTGGAAATTTGGGGATATATTTTTTATTGTCACAATAAATGGCACTACTTGTATTTAGTAGACAAGAGCCTGACATGTCTTGTCCCAGGTATTCATGTAGATTTAAAACAACAACAATAAAATGTTTATAATTACCTGCACCTTAAACATAATTATATTTTACAAATAAATAAAATGTATTTTTTGCATGGTTTCTGACATGCCCAATTTTCCAGGAATGCAACTGCCATGTAAAATAAGAGTTTTGTACTGGTTTTTTGAACTTTGCAAAGATTTGTTCACTATTTGCAAAATTACATCACCAATAGCAACACTCATTGCATGCAATGTAACACATGATATTGATCTAAGTTTATAGTTGTCCCATTCATGGTGAATGTACGAATAATTACAGCACTGGCTCCTTTGTTTTATCTTCTAAAGTAGTTGGGCCCAAGCATTTCCATGCTGAAATGCATATTAATTTATTACAAATAACCTCCTTTTTATTTCCCTTTGAACCTTTCCAGTCAAGGCATTATGCCAATTTTACTTTTGAGAAGGTCATAGTATCTATACATTTCACATCAGGATCATAAGGTGCGTTCCAATAAGTGGGGAGGAGGGAACTGGTCTTGACAGTGCTTGTTGTCCTCACTGATGAGACTCCTACACACTCAGCCTCCATCTGCCTTCTTTGCTTTAGCGTGAAGAAGCAGAAAGGACCGGCAGTAGAGAGCTGAGTGTTTGGGGTCTGCACGTCAAGCGAAACAGGCATGTGTTTTACGTTTGTCTGTGACAAGCCTGGCTTTAGGCATAAGTGCAGAAGATGTATCATGCAACATTGCCATTTAAGAGCCAATTATCTCTGAGAGAGTTGAGTGTTAATCCATGATCCACCACCAACAACTCTGTACACATTAGTTTATCAGAAGACACAGAATTAGGACAGAACTCTCTGTTGACAGAAAGGGAGGGAGAGCAAGATACAGTTCTAGAACTCCAGGGACTCAGAGAGGAGAGAGAGGAGAGGTAAAGAAAGCACAGTGGCCATCTGGGGGTAGGGGAAGAGTGCCAGGGGAAACAGCACGGCCAGGACCACTGAGGGGACCTGCAGCCAGCATGGGCAGCCCACCGTTGGCCGTGGTCACTGCTCTGGAGTGACTGAATTAACTACATCTCACACTCCTTAATTGGAGCAGATAATTGGCGAGCTGGCTTTGTGCACAGGAAGTGTGTGCGGTTGGATTTGGCAGAGTGGAACAGGAAGAATAGGGACCACCTGATTTCATCTTGTGCCAAGGAGGGTGACACAAAGCAGCAGTGTCTCCTGTGGAGCTTGGCCCAGGCAAAGCTGGGGGACAGAGAGCCCTGTGCAAACCAGAGGGTGAATGGGATCTTCCTGGGAAGATCGCTGGAGCAGATGACAGTCAGGAGCTGTAGGACTGGGCTCAGTGATTAGGCTGCTTTGTGACTCTGGGCAAGGAATTTAACCTCTCTGTGTCTGTTTCCTCATCTGTGAAACAACCTAGGAAATAAAAGTCCCCCTTAAAATCCTGTCACTCAGTCCCATCCGATCCACAGATGCAGCTTGAATGCCTCCTCTCATGGGTAGAATTGTTCCTGGGGCTGCGCCTGCTTCCTCCACACCCTCCACTCACCCACCCACAGGAGTAGGGGGGGTGTGACACAAATATGAACAATCCTTGGCGGGGGGCGGTGAGGTGCGGTTCTTATCCTTTACCTTCTCCCCAGATATCTCAACCTAATTTTACTTCAGGCTGGGAGATATCTTGGTCAAACCTCCTGACCCAGTCCTTGACCAGTCTTTTTTCAGAAGTGCCCAGGATAGGGACTGGTTAGAGAGGGCTGCTGCCAGGACAACAGAAAGCAAACACTGTTGAAGGTGTCATCAGTTCTGAGGATGTGGTAAGTGAGGTATTCACCTGATGACCATCCCGTGACTCTCAGTCCTCTTTCCTAGCTACTTTTTGGAATCTTCATTCTTAGAAAACCCTTTGTTGTGAAACGTGCTTAGGTCCAGAAAGGGAGGGAGGGTCGGTCAGCAACATTGGCCAGTGTGAACTCTAGAACAGCATTTCCTCTCACAAGATTTGTTCTCATTTTGCTCCTGGCTTAGTGCTGGTTTAGGATGACTGTTTCCTGGGGATTTCCAACCTGAATAGCAAGGAGCCAGGCCCCAGTTCACTCCCACATTGAAGACAGAGACAGCTGCATTTCTTGCCTGACTTTTTCTTTCCCATAAGTGGTAGACAAAGGCAGTCAAGACACTGAGCTTGAGTTACCTTGGGTGAGTCTCTTCACTTCCCTGAGTATCATTGTAGCAAATGAGGCATTTAATAATTTGTATTCTTTTTTTTTTTTTAATTTTTTTTCAACGTTTTTATTTATTTTTGGGACAGAGAGAAACCGAGCATGAACGGGGGAGGGGCAGAGAGAGAGGGAGACACAGAATCGGAAACAGGCTCCAGGCTCCGAGCCATCAGCCCAGAGCCCGACGCGGGGCTCGAACTCTTGGACCGCGAGATCGTGACCTGGCTGAAGTCGGACGCTTAACCGACTGCGCCACCCAGGCGCCCCAATAATTTGTATTCTTAAAGGAAATTTGCAGACAACTTACCAAAGCACCTCGGATACCCATTTGTAACAGACATTATTATTTTTATTATTTTGCTTTTTGCTCAAAATTTCTTTCTCATATTTAACAGTTATATAAGTAAGCATTTTCTTTCAGTGAAATCATTTGACCTAGAGCTATTCATGAATATTATTACCATTCATTAAAAATGTTTAAATTCAGAAATGCATTAGTATTTTTCTTATTAAGCTTGGTCATCACACATAATTTAGTCTGAATTATACACACTGTAATCTCATAAAAGTGGTAAAGTGTAAAAAATAATATGGCCTCGCTGCAAAAATCATCAAATAGCTACAAAGAGAAAATGAATCAGAAAGTTTCATGTTATTCCCATCACTAACCTGTAACAGATTTGTTCATCGGAGAATCCATAATAACATTTTCCTCACCGGGCTGTTGTGATGGTTCAATAAGAGTATCAAGTTATTGGTGCCCAATAGGCATCTAATAAATGATACTTATTAATATGTTTATACCCTCAAAAACAGCTATAAACAGGCACACATGCATGCACGCGCACACACACTCACACAGACGCTCTTCTGATTCTTTTATAGACAGTCCGACTGGTAGAGATGGATGGATACTCTCTTCAGAGTGTGAGCACAACAGGTAGTCTTCTATTTTTTGCCTTTGAGGTGTGTCCATTATGTGAGATGAGTAAATATCCCTGAGTGCCCCTGAGAGTCCAGCCCTGCCTAGGTCAGCTCCTGAACTCACACTTCCAGGCTAACTTGGGACACAAACTTCGTAAGTGTGAACAACAATCCAAGATTGCATTTGAATGACAACTGGATTTTGCAGGGTAGTTGGAGTTTGGACTTCATGATCCATTTGGAACAGTCTATGGGTCTGTGCTACAAGTGAAGAAAGGATTTGTGAAGAGGTACACATGTGCTCTGGCCTTGGGGGAGAAGAGAAGCCACTCATGAGATCAGAAGCAATTTAAAGGACAAAAAAAGTCAGCTTCCTCTGGGAGAGAAGGACCAGGTGGCTGATGACAGAGGTATATGGTGTTATAAAACATGGTGTCTTGGGATGGTCCTGCATTGCTTTGGTAAGAGAAAAATTTGTGAGTCTTGTGTTGGGCAGCCACCAACATGAGGTTCCTCCTACTCCCATCACGTACACTTTAAGGTGTTACTTAAGTTAAAAGGTTGGATGTTACAGATAACCCCCAGCCACATGGATTTTCAACAGCAAACTGGTGGGTAAAGTTTACAGGTTGTTGTTTTCTGTCTATTCGCCTTTCCTTTTTCTTCAGGTCTCTTCCTCTACCTAGAAATGAGGGCTTGGACTAAGGAAGGGCTCTGTGCTCTGTCATTTACATGGTAAAGTGAATCAATATGGCCAGTCGATAGGTATGTACATACATCCAGTGAGGTACACTAGTGTGTGCTGTGCAACTTGAAGAAACTTTGCATGGGTACACCCATGCAAACACCCCCCTAGACTGAGAAGTAAGAACACTTCCAGGACCTTCACACTGGCATGAGGATTTGAACCATATTTTTATATAATAAATGTATTTGTCCTCTGGAAAAGACATTTCACATTGGGAGATAAGTAGGGGGATGGGAAGAGGTCTCTAAGGACAAGACTCCCATCAATTGGATGATTAGTTATTGAAAAAAACATGGACAGTGTGTCTGCTGTGTTCCATGATCCAGGTGCAAGGCTGGCCTTGGAACTGGTGCCATGACCTGCCATGACCCTTAGACTCACCTCTTCCTCTTCTCTCTAGCCTCACCACCACTGTCCCAATGAGACTCTTGATGTCTCTCCTAGACCAGTGATACAGCTTCCTGGCTGGTCTCATTGCCTCCAGCTTCTCCACATTATGAACCTAATCACATACTTCTCTGCTAAAACCCCATTAATGGCTCTCCAATGGCCACAGCCTGGGTCCTGGCCCCTCTCCATGGTACACCTGGCTAGGAGCCTCTTTTCCAGCCCTGTTTGCTGCCTCCACCCACATAACTGGCTCACTGGCCACATGACCTTTTTTCTTTGTCCTAAATACAGTGTGTGCTTACATACATGGTTTTCACATGCTGTTCTCTATGCCTGGAATGCCTTTCCTCATATTCCCTTGCAAATCTTCCACTAAACCTCAGAGCCATTCTGTACTGCTTTGTTTCTCTCACACCCCGCATCCGCTCTGCCAAGATTTCAATATATCTATTTCAGAATACTCCCAGAATCTGTCTAGGACTTACTGTCTCCACTACTGCTAATCTCTGAGACTGTCTCTCACCTTGAACATGATACTAACTTCCTAAATTTCCCCCTGGCTTCTGTCCTTGCCCTCCCACCCACCCGCAGCCTGCTCTCAACACAGCAAGAGTCACCTTCTTCTTCTTTTTTTTAATGTTTATTTTTGAGAGCAAGAGAGAGAGAGCATGGGAGAGGGGCAGAGAGAGGGAGAGAGGGGATCCCAAGCAGGCTCCAAGATGTCAGCACAGAGTCCGATCCCAGGCTCGATCCCATGACCATGAGATCATGACCTGAACCAAAATCAAGAATCTGGATGCTTAACTGACTGAACCACCCAGATGCCCCCCTAGAATGACCTTCTTAAAACAAAAGTCAGATCCTGTCATACCTCTGCTCAAAACTGTCCAAAGCAATGATGGGCCACTGCAGTGGCTTGTTCCCAAATACTTGCTTCACTCTGGTGCCACTTTCCTTGGGTCTTTTTTTTTTTTTCTTTTTCTTCCCATTTTATTGAGATATACTTGATATACAGCACTGAATAGGTTTAAGATGTACAGCCTAATGAATTGACTTACATATATTATGAAATGATCACCACAATTAGTTAAAATCCATAATCTCATATAGATACCAAAAAAGATAAAAGAAAAAATGTTTTTTTCTTGTGATGAGAACTCTCAGGATTTATTCTCTGAACAACTTTCAAACATATATAACAGTGTTATCCATAATCATCATGTCATAATTTATATCCCCAGTATTAATTTATCTTATAACTACAAGTTTGTACGTTTTGACCACCTTCTCCAACCACCCTATTACCCCACCTCCTGTTAACCACAACTCTGATCTCTTTTTCATGAGTTTAGGGTTTTGATTTTTGGATTCCGAATATAAGTGAAGTGGCCGAGAACCCACTGGTTTCTCCACAAATGGCTAGACAGAACCAAGGGCCCAGGAGACTCAGCTCCCAGGATTTGTAGAGCACATGGCAGTTTAGAGCAATTTCCAGCCTGGGGTCTTCCCCAGGCAGAGGCTTCTGAAACTTGCATGTCTGGGCTTCAAGAGCTGGGAGCCTAGGAGGGGTGGGGAGGAAGGCTTCTCTGTCTCTGTGAAGCCCCTGGCCATAAAGTCCGGCTCAATTTCTGCTCTGCTGGCCCAGCCTCTCCAGGACAATGAAGGGCCTATGCTGTGCGGAGAGGAGTGATTTTCTTCCTTTCCCAGCCATCAAGTGGGGAAGAAGCGTCCACACCCTAACTCTAAGCCTCAAGGGAGTACAGGAAGTCCCAACACGTCCTGTAGAACAACTTAGTAATTTTCCAGTTACTAATTTGCCTTACCTGTTCTGTTCAAACAGGCTAATTGTTTCCTCAAAAAGGCTCAGGTGTAGTGGGATGAGGTCACCAGAGACATGCCTAAACAATTACAAACACTGGTCATGGGTGTGCCAAAAGACTGCTAACCGGCTACTCAGACTGTTGGTCTGATTTTCTCTCTCCTGAAGGAAATTCGGTGAGGGCGCGCCTCCTGGTGGTAACATGCGATTATGCCAGGCAGAAGAATCATTCTGGGTAGCAAGTGACTCCTTCCCCTTCCTTGGGTAGGAGAACAGCTGGGCTTAGGTGCTGCCTTTGGAATGTTCTCAGCAGGGCATATTAATGTTATTTCTCAATAGCTATTTATTGATTGAAATATGAAGTAAATGTGATTAGTATAATCTATTCGTAATTGTGATCTTCGAAGGTGTGAATTTTAATCAAAGCAAAAAAATCTGCCAAGGCAAAAAAGAGGGAAATAGTGATCTCTGGCCTGCTAACAAAAGAGAACATAACTTTGAGGGCTTCCATATATTTTCTGCTTTTTTTTTTTTTAACTCTCTGCTTTTACATTGTGGGCATTCTACTCTCTATTTACTTAGAACAACTCAATTTTGTATTATAAAAAATTTCAGATATCCGCAAAAATAGAGAGAAAAGAGCAATAAATCCCCATATGCTCATTATCCAGGTTCTGGAGCTATCAAGGTTTTGTCATACTCACTTTATAGATTCCATTAATTTTTTCTAGTTGCTTTTTGCCCCAGATATCATGTTACTCTAAATATTTCAGTATGCACTTCTAGAAACTGGGCATTTTGTTTAATAACCACATACCATTATCATATCTTAAAACTTCATCATCCCTTGTACACATGCACCACAATTTGCTTATGCACACTCCTGTTGCTGGACATTGGAATTGTTTCCAACCTGAGCTACTGTGAAAAAAAGCTGCTATGAATATGTTTGCATCAATCTTTCTGTGGACATAAGTTTCCATTTCTCTTGGGTAACTTCCCTGGAGTAGAATAACTTGTCACAATGAATGTGTGTGTTTAACTTTGTAAGAAAACCCAGTCTCTTCCCCCTGAGCACTCCCTTTTTCACCACATTCTAGTAGTAGTAGTTCTGCATTCTGCATATGCCCAGCAGCTTCCCTAAGGTGTCACTTAACTTGTCCCTCTCACTCCTGGGTTGCCTATAAACTAGACGTTTGGTCTAAAACCTGGATGAGATTCAGTTTAAATACTGAATGCTTCAGATTTGGCACTGTGTGCTCCATCTTACATCTCATTGGAAGGCACAGAAGTGACACAGTTTCCTCACTCTTAATTAAGACATTAAGGCTGATCAGTAGAGGGGTGCCTGGGTGGCTAGGTCGGTCGAGCATCTGACTTTGGCTCAGGTCATGATCTCCCTGTTTGTGGGTTCCAGCCCCATGTTGGGTTCTGTGCTGACAGCTTGCAGCACAGAGCCTGGAACTGGCTTCAGATTCTGTGTCTTCCTCTCTCTGCCCCTCCCCCACTCATTCTCGCTCTCTCTCTCTCTCTCGCTCTCTCTCAAATATAAATAAACATTGGGGCACCTGGGTGGCTCAGTCGGTTGAGCGGCCGACTTCGGCTCAGGTCACGGTCTCGTGGTCCGTGAGTTCGAGCCCCGCGTCGGGCTCTGTGCTGACAGCTCGGAGCCTGGAGCCTGTTTCGGATTCTGTGTCTCCCTCTCTCTGACCCTCCCCCGTTCATGCTCTGTCTCTCTCTGTCTCAAAAATAAATAAGTGTTAAAAAAATTAAAAAAAAAATATAAATAAACATTAAAAAAAAAAAAAAAGACTGATCAGTAGATCCAGGAGGGTGGTGGCCTGATCCTCCCCATTAGCCCTTCATCTAATGGTTTCAAATGATCTTTGCCTTGAATTTTTGTTAGGAATTGCAGAATGTTGCTTTTTAAAAAAATTCTATCAACCCTCCACATTTATTGCATGGAATTCTTCTGTAAAAAGAGACTTCCTTTAACAACGTTATCTCACTGTTGTATAGGACAGGCAGGAAAAATACTTAACTATTTGTCTCTAATTTTCTAGTGAAAATTTTTAGTTTGGCTTATTGATTGTTAGAAACTTTTAAAAAGCCCGAGACAAGAAAAGTTCTCCCAGTCAAATACTGCTCCAAGCATACAAATAAGAATCCCCTCACCTTGCTTAGAGAAACAGAAACCTGATATACAGGAACACTCACGTGTTAATGGACTTGGAGAGATTGTGGGCTAAAGGGTAACAATGGTAGTGATAACAGTTACTAACATTTAAGGAACATTTCCTATTGATTTAAGTTCATGAACTAATAATGAAATTTAACTCATTTTCATAATAAGTAAATAGTTACACCGAAAATAATAGTGCCAGTCATTGTGCAACCCAAGGGGCCTTATTCTAGTTACGTTTCACTTTTTCGAGAGAAAGAGAGAGAGAGAGAGAGAGAGAGAAAGAGAGGGAGGAAGGGAGAGGGGCAGAGGGAAAGAGAGACAGAATCCTAAGCAGGCTCCATGCCTAGCGCCCAGCCCAATATGGGGCTCCATCCCACGCCCCTGGGATCTGGGATCGTGACCTGAGCCGAAATCCAGAGTAGGGCTCTCAACTGACTGAGCCACCCAGGCCCCTCTAGGTTTCACTCTTTAACCCTGACGAAACCATTGATTGATTTCTGTGTTCAGTTGGCATTTACTAAGCCCCCACTCCTTTAGGAAAACAAAAATAAATTAGACCCTGATGCCATGAGGTCTCAAAGGGCCTAGCAGATGAATTTTGCCTCAGTGGTTCCCTGGACTTGTCTTGCACAGACGTTAACAGACTTTGTGATGAGACATACAAGGAAAATGCTGAAGTTGGAGGCAACACCCTAAAGTCAGACACCACCTGCCCCTATGCACAGGTGGCAAATGTATAACTGGCTCTGGTGTCAGGGGGAAGCCCGGATTAGTAGTATTTGCCTGTTTCCCATCATAAATGGTAAATACTCCCATAGTGGCCAGTTTCAAGCTACCTGCATGAGGTCGCTGAATGCAGAATTTACAAACCTATGCCTTGTACACCATCATACGGTATCTTCATCATACAGATACAATGAGAGTAAATAATTTCAAAAGCACAGACACTGGTTAAATACAGTGAAATAAAGAAGTGATGAGTTTTAAGTATTTATCTTTGTAATATAACTTATTTAATTATATGTTTATATAATTTAATTTTTAATAATGGCTGTGTTTAATAACTGGCTTGCACAATTTCTGAACATTTAACAGCCGGCTCTGACAAGTTAGTGTGAGCCTGCTCTAGCACACCACTGCTTCACCCTTTGTAATACTGCAGTGTAGACATTGTGATATACAATATGTGCCTGGGGACTTGGAATGATATGGCTTTGATGATGCTCTGAGCCTGGGATGGTCAATGGACTCAGGGCACAGGAGAAGAAAGGAACTAGGTGTAGCATTATGAGTTCTTTCCTTATCTCAGCAGTGGGGGTTATTTCATTTCCTGTTACTGGTATAACAAATTACTCCAAGCTAAGTGGTTTAAAATAACACAAATTTATTATCTCACTGTTCTGGAGGTCAGAAGTCAGAGAGGGGTTTCACTGAACTAAATTCAATGGTTTAGCAGAACTGTGTTCCTTTTTACTTTTAATTTTTTAATGTTTATTTATTTTTTAGAAAGAGAGAGTGCGAGCAGGGGAGGGGCAGAGAGAGGGAGATCCAGAATCTGAAGGCTCCAGGCTCCAAGCTGTCAGCACAGAGACAGACACAGGGCTCAAACCCATGAGCCTTGAGATCATGACCTAAGCTGAAGTCGGACATTCAACTGACTGAGCCACCCAGGCACCCTGAGCTGTGTTCCTTTTGGAGGCCCCAAGGAGAATCTTTTTTCTCCTTTCTCCAGCTTCTAGAGGCCACCTGCATTCCCTGATTTGTGACCACCTTCCTCCATCTGCAAAGCCAGCAGTGTTGGGCCAGTGCCTTGTCACACTGCCATCTTTCTGGTTCTGTCTTTGGCTAGCTGATTAGCAGCCTCAATTTTCCTTTGCTATGTAACCCAACGTATACATAAGTGCCAGAAACTAGAATGTGGACATCTGGGAGGCCATTATTCTGTCTAGCGCAGGGATGTTGAGAGATATTGGCAGCTAGCTCTGAACAGATTGCAGCCCTAGAGGCCCGCCGGAGAAGGTGCTTAGAGCCCTAGAAGGTGAGATACAAGGTGGATTTCATGAAAGCTACTAATTTGCTTCCAGTAATTTCAGGTGGCAGTAAGTGTTATAAAGGAAATATAACAATAAAGCAGAGAGAGATGAAGGCAGGTATTTTAGTAGGTGGTCATAGAATGTCTCTCTGAAAAGGTAAAGTATGGGGCTAAGACCTGAATGATGAGAAGGAGGCCACCGTGCCCAGATCTGGGAAAGGCTGGCCATGTACAATGAACAGCAGAACCAAGGAAGAGCTGGTGGGGGATCAGGGGTTAGCATACTCAAACTACCCCAAATAAATACAATGTGTTCACTGTTCAGACTCAACTTGAAATAAGTCTCCTATCCAGTTCCCTCTTTCAACCACATCTATCCTCATACATTCTTCCTACAGAGACATAGCATGCCACTGGAGGAAAAAAAAGTAAAAGTTTCTGAAGATTGGCATGTTTTGAGAAACAGAAAGAGAGCAGTGTAGGAGGGGCAGTAGATTGCTCTAATATTGGCCCCCAGTGGATCAGGCTTCCCTTTGTCCACGTTCCTTTGCAATGAATGTTCCTGTTCCTTCCATCGAGAGGTAGTGTGTCTTTCTCCACCCCATGAATATGCTCTGGTTGTGTAACTTACTTTGATCAATAGCTTATGGCAAAAGTGATGTACAAATTCTAGAGCCTGGACCTTAAGGAGACTTGAGGCTTTGCCATCATGCTCTTGGAACCTTTCTGTGCTGTGAAGAAGCTCACTAAGCTTATTAGCTTACTAAGAGGCCACAAGGGGAGAACTGAGGAGCCCAGTCAATAGTAAACATCACTTTCCTGACAGGTAAATGAGGCATTTGGACCCACTGGCCACTGTTGCACCATCAATGTGACTGCAACTGTGGTCTTAGGAGAGACCAGCAGAAAAACCTACAGACTCATGAGAAATAATAAAGCATTACTGTTGTAAGTCACCAAGTTTTGAGGTGTTGTGTTATGCAGCAATGGATAACTGTTACATGAAATGGGGAAGTCACAGGAACAAGATCACATAAAGGCTTATTAGCACGGTAAGGAATTTGAATTTTGTTCTAAGTGCTCTGGGAAATCATGAGGGTTTTAATTAGAGTGGTATGTTTTATTTAAAAAAAATTTTTTTTTTAACATTTATTTATTTATTTATTTATTTTTTATTTATTTTTGGGACAGAGAGAGACAGAGCATGAACGGGGGAGGAGCAGAGAGAGAGGGAGACACAGAATCGGAAACAGGCTCCAGGCTCTGAGCCATCAGCGCAGAGCCTGACGCGGGGCTCAAACTCACGGACCGCGAGATCGTGACCTGGCTGAAGTCGGACACTTAACCGACTGCGCCACCCAGGCGCCCCGCATTTATTTATTTTTGAGACAGAGAGAGACAGAGCATGAACAGGGGAGGGGCAGAGAGAGAGGGAGACACAGAATCCGAAACAGGCTCCAGGCTCTGAGCTGTCAGCACAGAGCCCGACGCGGGGCTCGAATTCACGGACCGTGAGATCATGACCTGAGCCGAAGTTGGACGCTCAGCCAACCAAGCCACCCAGGCGCCCCAGAAGAGTGGTATGTTTTAAAAGATCACTCCAGGGGCTCCTGGGTGGCTCAGCCGGTTAAGCATCCAACTTCGGCTCAGGTCACAATCTCACGGTTTGTGAGTGCGAGCCCCACGTCAGGCTCTGTGCTGACAGCTCAGAGCCTGGAGCTTGCTTCACATTCTGTGTCTCCCCCTCTCTCTGCCCCTCCCATGCTCATGCTCTGTCTCTCTCTGTCTCTCAATAACAACTAAACGTTAAAAACAATTAAAAAAGTAAATAAAAGATCATTCTGGAAGCTGTGTGGAGAAAAGATTGTAGTTGGGCAAGCATGGAAGCAGGAAGACCAGCTGGGAAGCTTTTTCAGGCATCTAGACAAGAGATGACAGCAATGGAGATGGGAAATAGTGGAGAGATTTGGGTCCTGCTAACGGATTGGCTTGGAAAGGACATAGCGTATAACAATCTTTTTTCTTGAAATGCAAGGCTATATAAATATATGTACTCTGTATGTGGCAAGTCAGGGTTTTTTTTTTTTTTTTTTTTTTTTCCTGTGCCATTGGTGGAGAGGGGGAATTCTTGGCAAGGAAAAGAAAAGAGACAGAGACTTGGTAGCCCAACAAGCACTCAAGTTATGTTTTGGGATGCATTCAACATAAGCAATTTTTTCTTAAATAAAGAAAAAATAGATTGCCTTGTATGTACTCTGCTCTGAAGATTCTGACAGGCCAAAAGACTCCACTGAGCTCATGGAATGGAGGATGGACCTCTGTCATGGAACCAAGAGCTGTGCAGAGGAGAAAGTGTGGAAATGTGGAGGAGGAGCGGTGGAGGAAGGAGAGGAGAAGAAGACGGCTCAGAGCAGGAGGACAAAACTGGGAACCCATCCAAGACAAGTCTAACCGGGAGAAATGCAATGGGTAGAGTAAGGAGGCATTTTGTGTTTGTGGGAGCATGATGAGACTGCTTTCCCTCTGATGATGGACTGCCCCCCACACCCCTCCAGGTGCTGCAGGCACATCTGGGGGCAAACTTGGACATGTGTTTATTTCCAGGCATCACTGAATGTAAAATTCTGAGTAAGATACAGTTCTTGTCCTAAAGCTTTGCAGTTTAGTTGAGGGCACATGTCTTAAAACGTGGTATAATAATAATGTAAAGAAAAGAAATGCCAATAATAGTCCAGATTTTTAAAGTGCTAAAGGACTTCAGAGAAAGGATAACTGAGAAGGAGGAGGAGTTACTATGGTGAAGTATTTGTCCAGATGGCGGGGAGCAGGGAAGCCATTTAGAGCAAGAGAAGGGGTGCACACACAGGCGGAAGGGTGTTGAGGAGGCAGATTGAAAATCACAAGCATTGAAGGGAATTTGGTGGCTCAGTCAGTTAAGCATCCCACTTCAGTTCAGGTCATGATTCGTAGTTCAAGCCCCAAGTCGGGCTCTGTGCTGACAGCTCAGAGCCTGGAGCCTGCCTCAGATTCTGTGTCTCCCTCTCTCTCTGCTCCTCCCCTGCTCACACTCTGTCTCTCACTCTCAAAACTAAAATAAACACTAAAGAGAGAAAGAAAGAAAGAAAGAAAGAAAGAAAGAAAGAAAGAAAGAAAGAAAAGAAAATCACGAGCAGTGAAGCAGTGTGGGAAAGGTGGGCAGGGCCTAAGGATTAGGTGTTTTCCTATGGGAATAGGAAACCGTTCCTAATCTGTGAAGCTAGCAATCTATGGCAACAAGGAGGGTGGGCTAGAGTCAGAGAGGACAGTTTGGAGGCCATTTTTAGGTAGCCCGTTGCTTCAGCTGAGGCCTGCCGATTGGTACTATTTGTAGAGCTGTAGAGAAAGGCAGTTCAAATCTGTCCCCAAAGGGCCACTTACAGAGTCAGAGAGGCTTGTGTCCTTACTCTGCCCCTCTGTGTGACACTGGCAAGGAGCAAGATGGTGAAATTTGCAGTGCAGTATGCAAATAAACAATAAGCAAGGGTAAAGCATCTTTAAAAATTAAGGATGCCAATAAGCACATGAAAGGATATTCAGCATCACAATCATTAGGAAAATGCAAATCAAAACCGCAGTGAGATACTGCTTGATGCCCATTAGGATGGCTATTAATTAAAAAATGTTTATTTATGCATGAATGGATAAATAGGATGTAGTGTATTATTCAGTCTTAAAATGGAATGAAATTTGGACACATGCTCCAACATAGATCATATGCTAAGTAAAATAAGCCAGGCACAAAAGGACAAGGGTTGTAGAATTCCACTTACACGAGATGTTATAGTAGTCAAATTCATAGGAAAAGAAAATAGCCTGGTGGTTGCCAGTGCCTGGGAGGAGAAGGAAGTGTGGGGTTAGGGTTTAACAATATGGAATTTCATGTGCTCGCTTCGGCAGCACATATACTAAAACAATATGGAATTTCAGTTTGGAAAGATGAAAAAGTTCTGGAGCTGGATGGTGTTGCACAAAAATATGAGTATATTTAATGCCACTGAATGTGCACCTAAAAATGGTTAAAATTATAAATTTTATGTGATGTGTGTTCTACTCTACTACCACCACCACCATGACCACCACACACACACACACACACACACACACACACACACTGAGCATGCCCATACTACTGAATTCAGGAGTGGACTTTGAAAAATGTAAAAGCTAAATCTTTACTCTCCATCTCTTCTACCTCCCCTCCATCCCTTGCCAAAAGGACAAACTTTTTTTTTTTTTCAACGTTTATTTATTTTTGGGACAGAGAGAGACAGAGCATGAACGGGGGAGGGGCAGAGAGAGAGGGAGACACAGAATCGGAAACAGGCTCCAGGCTCTGAGCCATCAGCCCAGAGCCTGACGCGGGGCTCGAACTCCCGGACTGCAAGATCGTGACCTGGCTGAAGTCGGACGCTTAACCGACTGCGCCACCCAGGCGCCCCAAGGACAAACTTGTTAAAGCTAATATGTGAGGCACTTGGCTGGCTCAGATGGTAGAGCATGCAACTCTTGATCTCAGGGTCATGAGTTCGAGCCCCAAGGTGGGCATAGAAGTTACTCAAAAAACAAAATGAAAAAGGTCAGTACATCCTGCTTTCCCATATCTGGTTTTATCACCTATTGTCCCTCAACATATATCCTTTGTTTTACAGCCAGTGTATGGGCCAACACTCCAGAGAAAGAGCAAAATCAGAATTTAAAGGCAGAAGAATGGAGAAAGAAGAGGCTCCTTGCTTAAGTAAATGGAACTCCCTAATGCCAAAGTCTAATAGATGATTGAGATTAACACCTAGTAGGTTATCATGATGATCAAGATTACCATGTTGCTTGTATTGCCCTTGATGTGATCTATGATATGGCACTAAGAATGGCACTTTACCTCTTTGGTCTTCTTTCCAAAAACCTAGCCAACTCCAGTCTAATTATGAGAAAACATTAGATAAATCCCAATTGAGGCACACTCTACCAAATACCTGAGGAGTACTACTCAAAACTGTCCAGGTCATCAAAAACAAGGAAAGCCCAAGAAACTGTTACAGCCAAGAGGACCAGAAAATGGACATCAGGAGATGGAAGCTACTCTTGGTGGGAGCAGAGCAGGATGCATAGACTTGCTGAGTCAGTATGTCCTACACCTGAAAGTAATGTAACATTGTGTCACCTATACTTCAATGAAAAAAAAAAAAAAAACAAAAAGATTTGTGTTTGAATTTGAAAACTCTCCATCTGGAAGAGTAAATAAAAAGTTATTATATGAACCCCAAACAAACAAACAAAAACAGAACATTAGTAAAGACTAAGAATACTAATAAAGTACGCACTTTCGTTAATAATAATGTAAACTAAGGAGTCTTTTAGAGGTACATAATGAAACATTAGGCATAAATAATACGATGAATGGGATTTGTTTCAAGTTAATCAAGTGGGGTGGGAGAACATGGATGGGGTTGTAGGCCAGAGTCGATCATTGTTAAAGCTATGTTATAGATACATGGGAGCTCATTATATTATCCTCTCTTCTTTCGTATGTGTTTGTAAAACTGTCCATAATAAAAAGTCACGAACTTAAAAAAGATGTAGTAGGTTAATTTATAGAAATCTGGGTGTTTGTGACCATTTCCTCCCATCAGACTCGGACAAGGAGAAAACCAGTCTTAACAGAAGGGAAAGGGGTGCCTAGGTGACTTAGTCGGTTAAGCATCCGGCTTTGGCTCAGGTCATGATCTCACGGTTTGTGGGTTTGAGCCCCGTGTTGGGCTCTGTGCTGACAGCTCGGAGCCTGGAGCCTGCTTCAGATTCTGTGTGTCCCTCTCTCTCTGACCCTCCCTTGCTCGCACTGTGTCTCTGTCTTTCAAAAATGAATAAACGTAAAAAAAAATTTTTTTTAAAAAAGAGAAGGGAAAAAACAATAATGAAGCCAAGATACAGGGGAGCAGGGGTGATATAAGGAATGAGAAGTAAAATGTTTCTGCTACCTTCCCTGCCCCCAGACTTTGTCCTTGGATTATGAAACAAACCCCTGCATTATTATTTTTTTTTACATAATTAAGAATTTAATTCTAAGAGCAGAGGTTGTCTCTTTCTTCTTCTTTATTATTTTTTAAATTAATTTTTTAAATTTAAATCCAAGTTAGTTAACGTATAGTGTAGTAATGGTTTCAGGAGTAGAATTTAGTGATTCATCACTGACATGAAACACCCAGTGCTCATCCCAACAAGTGCCCTTCTTAATGCCCATCCCCCCATTTAGTCCATCCCCCTTCCCAACACCCCTCCAGCAACCCTCAGTTCTCTGTATTTAAGAGTCTCTTATGGTTTGTCTCCCTCTCTGTTTTTATCTTGTTTTTGCTTCCCTTCAACTATGTTCATCTGTTTTGTTTCTTAAATTCCACAGATGAGTGAAATAATATTTTTGTCTTTCTCTGACTGGCTTATTTCACTTAGCATAATACACTCTAGTTCCATTCACGTTGTTGCAAATGGCAAGATTTCATTCTTTTTCATCACTGAGTAATATTACATTGTATATATACCACATATCTTCTTTATCCAGTCATCGATTAATGGACATTTGGTCTCTTTGTATACTTTGGCTATTGTTGATAGCAGTGCTATAAACATTGGGGTGCATGTGCCCCTTTGTATTATCATTTTTGTATCCTTTGGATAAATACCTAGTAGTATAATTTCTGGATGATAGGATAGTTCTATTTTTAATTTTTTGAGGACCTTCCACCCTGTTTTCCAGAGTGGCTGCACAAGTTTGCATTCCCACCCGCGGTGCAAAAGGGTTCCTCTTTCTATACATCCCTGCCAACATCTGTTGTTACCTGAGATGTTAATTTTAGCCATTCTGACAGATATGAGGTGGTTCTTATTGTGCAAACCCCTGTATTCTTAGACCAACCTCTGCCCCTTCCCTTTAAAGAGCTCCAATGGTATCTATTTCATGAAGGCACAAGTCCAAATAAATACCAAGGAAGGAGTATAATGCACCCTTTGGCATCCTCACGCCTAATTTAGGACTCATTCACCTTCTGATTGTTTAAGATAAATAGTAAAAGATGTCTCACTTAACCTTACAGAAAATACAGCCTGTAATAGAGGCAAAGGACCTGGATTCTAGTCATGATTCTACCAGTGCCTGCCATGTAACTTTGGACAAGCTACGTCACAGGGTTCTGTGTTTATTCTGTCTTTCTTCTGTCTTACTGTGACTGAGGGAGGCAAAGCCTTAGGGCACCACCAAAGGAAAGACTTGCAAAACTTAAAGTCCAGAATTCCTATTTTTAATAGAGCTCCTCAAAGTTGCAAATTATCAGATTCTGTTCAGATTTTGCCTCACTAAGTGCTCATTACAAAACCTGAACTTTGGAGCTAGCTGCTCAAGAGAAAATTAAGTGGAAGAAAGTTCTTTTCTTTCTCCCCCACTTCTTTAATTTCACTGTACAGTGATATGCATTTTCCCACTGGATTAAAAACATAGAAAACACAAGGACAACGTGCTGTAACAAAAGGCCCAAAGGTCGCCTTCTTTAGTCCTTTCCTTACATTCACCCATGCAGTCTCTTTGTTGTTCATTATCTTAGTAGTAGGTGTGGTGGGTGAGGAGCCATGGGAATTGTGAAACTAGACCAGAGAAAATCGTTACTTAGTTATCTTAACGTCTGTGTGGGGAAATGTGGGTGGGGTTAGCTGGTTTTTCAATGTTGTGGGAGCTGCTACATACAGCAGGTTATTATGAATAGAATGTAGGATTTCAAAAGATAGAGCTTTGAAGCTTGAAAGAAGTTCTTGATTTTCAAATGTATGCTAAGATGGAAAACATATGGCTTTTTGCACCAAGAAATAATGTGCACCCAGAGATTGACAATATCTTCTAAGTAACCCCTCGGCATAATTGGTTACTGTGTGACCACGGGAAGTTCCACACTGTTCTCAATGTACGTACATTACATTTGATTCCCATTACTTCGAAATAGTTACATTCTAAAATTGCCATAAACACTGAATTAGCAATTAACAAGGTTAAAAAAATACAGGGATAGGTTTCTGCAAACCTCTGGTCACAGCATTTTCATCAATAACTTTGTGTGTGTGTGTTTTTTAAGACATCTTATTTAATATATATTGTCTATTCCTCAACATTAAACTAATGACCAACAGCTCTGTTCTCCATCATTATCCTTTTGTGATGCATGAAGAAGTCCTCACGTCTTGTTTTATGCCAGTTCTTTTATTGTTCAGGATGGACTTTGAATAGCACAAACCAAAACTTTTTCTTACTCATGCTGTGTGACTATAATTGGCTCATAGTATGCTTAGATGTGCAGAGAAATGGAGCCTTTCCTTTCTCTATGGCAGATCTGGTCTCTTACAATCTCTTCTTCGTTGGAAGAGGAAAGCCTAATTCATAATAATTATATGATAATTATTATTATAAATTATTAATAATTTCCTAGTCTCTTCAGTCAAAACTGTTGGTTTGTTTGTTTGTTTATTTAGTTAGTTTAGTTTACAAGTCCCTCCTTTCAGGAAAAGCTCATTTATTCTGAGTTTTGACCCCTCTCTCTTACCTCCCAAGGTGGCTTCCAGGTGTGTGAAGAGTACACTGTACCCTTGAAGGTGGGGCAGGCAACCTTGGGTCTGCATCAAGGGGTCCTGGTATTGCCTTCTGGCCCCTACTGGCCCCTGTGGTGGTGTGTCCCTTGCTTACCCTGGTGACATCTGCCATAGAAGTCATTTGGGGAAAGAGTTATCTAGTCTCTCTCAGCTTGGTCAGGACCTAGGGGTTTCCCAGCTGACCTGCCTGTCCTTCTGTGACTGAGAATTCATGCCAGAGCTGATGGCGCCAAGGATGGGCATCTCACCCAAGCTGGACCAGTCAGAGATCTTCCCTAGGATTTTTCGAACTGGAGCTAAGCAGCCTAGTCTCTTTCAGGAGGCTCAGGGCCAGTGGGCCACTTTGTTTTGCTACTTCGAGGAAGTAAAGGAAGACCTGAGGAAAGGAGCACATAATTGAGAGTGTGAGAGTCAGATCCTTGATCTAAGTTATACTTGAGATCCTGTGCTCCTTTTTTTTTTTTTTTCCTGTTTTTTCTGTGAGCTATTCACACATCTTTCTAGTAAATTCCCCCTTTGGGTCCAAGCTAGTTTGAGTTCAGTTTCTCATACCTGTAGCTGAAAACAAAAATCCTCAAACAATTATGATTTTTAAATGATTTAGTGATCATCATAGCACTTGCATATTTACAGCAATTCCAAGCAATTTACACTATTCTCCATAATTATACAATGTTTACAGGCTGGGCACTATTATTGGCAAGCATATGAGATAATTGAGACTTAAAAAAATTGCTATTATGAAATGTAACACTCATACAAAAAAGTACACAAATCAGAAATGTACCTGATGAAGAGTTATCACAAAGTTAACAGCTGTGTAATTTTCACACAGAAACAACACTAACACCCCCAAAGTCCAATCTCATGCTCCCTTCCAATCAGGTTTCTCACTTTATGGTTTTCACTTCCTTATTTTTTCCCCCTAGTTTTATTACCCAAGCACACATCCCTGAACCTTAAAATTGAATTCTGCCATTTTTTTGAACATTATATAAATGAAGTAATGCAATATAACTTTTTGGGGGGATCTGTATTCTTTTGTTCTGAATTGTATTTTGAGATTCATCCAGTAGTTAGCTGTAGCTATAGTTCAGCTTTTTTACTTTATTATTATTTTTTAATTTTTTTTAACTTTATTTTTGAGAGAGAGAGCATGAGCAAGGGAGGGGCAGAGAGAGAAGGAGACAGAGGATGAACCGTGAGATCATGACCTGAGTCAAAGTGGGACACTCAACCGACTGAGCCACCCAGGTGCCCCTATAGTTGTTTTTCAAAAATTGCTGTTTAGTATTCCATCATATGAATGTACAGTCATTTGTCTATTCTGTTAATAGATAATTTTTTGGCTTTTATTAATAATATTGGCGTGAATATTCTTGGTGAATAAATGCATTTTTTTTTTACTGTATACCTAAGAGTTAAATTGCTAGATCATGAATATGTACCTTTTCAGGTGAGTAAATAATACCAAAATCTTTTCCTAAATGATTTTTCCAGTTTATATTCCTACCAGCATTTTATGAGAGTTTATCCTGTCCTGTATCCTAACACAGTCTTTTTAACTTTAGCAATTTGTGTGGGTGCAAATGGTATCTCACTGTGGTTTTAATTTCACTTCCTCCTGATAGCTAATGAAAACTGAATGCCATTTTGCATGTTTAATGGACTTTTGTATATCTTCTTTTGTGAAATGCCGGTTGAAGTCTCTTGCCTGTTTTTGTTTTTGATTGCCTTTCTCTTTATTGATTTTTAAGAGTTCTTTATATATTTGAATAAGAGACCAAGAGCCCTCTGTTGGATATATATGTTGCCAGCATCTTCTTCCACTCTGTGACTTGCCTTTGCACTCACTTAAAGGTGTTTTTTGAGGGAGAGAATTAATTCAGACTTAGCAATTGGGATTTGAAAACACTACATCTGCATCTGACAGAATAACTAGACCAAGCAGTGGAAAGTAAATTTCTCATTTCAATAAAATGAACTCACACATGCTCTCTAGACAAAGTTGCACATTCTTTCATTGGAATGTTGTTTCTGAGATGGCAGTTTATGTTTAAACGATTGAAAATTCCATTACATTACAAGCCAGAAAAATATACTTACAATATTTAATTCTGCCGCTTGGTGGTGTCATGGAAAACTAATAATAATGATTTAAAAGGATTGTTCTGAAAGTTTGCTGGACAGTAGGACTTGGCTATTAGCAAATTAAAAAACACATTTTTTTTAAAGTTTGTAATCCTCTTATACATTGCAATGGCTAAAAAATTCATATAGGCTCAGTCTTTCACTATAAAATCCCAGGTTTACTGATAGCCGAACAAGAAACCAGGATGGCACAAATAGTTTTTTTAATCATGGAAATTTTCAAGTATCCTAAAATGCCAATATAACTAAGATCTCTGTATCTACTACATATATAATGTTAGCATCCTGTCATATTTACTTTAAAAAAATTAAAGTTTATGCTCCTTTGTTCTCCTGTTTCATTTCCTTTTCTCTTTTTCTGACTAGAGGTGACCGACCACTATCCAGAATTTGATGTGTATCAGCCCAGTTCTTGTTTTCCTATTTTTCCTACATTTCACGTGTTCATGCACAATACAAATGTTTTCTATTTTTAAACGTATCTTTTCATGTTACAGTATAATGCAATTTGCTAACACAGTATTTGGTCATGTTGACATACAGATTTATACAGACATAAACAGATCTAGGTCATTAGTTTTAACTGTTGTGTAGTAATTCATGACACACTTATTTATTCCTCTATCAATTAACATTTTAATATTGCAATAAATGCAATGCCTAGAACAATATCGAATATATACTAGATCCTCCATTAGATCAATGGAGGCAAGCTTTTAATTAAAGAAAAGCGGCAAAAAATACCTCACGCAGACTATTTTTTGCTTCAGTTCTCCAGTTATTTGTCGTTATCATCCACCCTATCTGCAGGAATGGCTGGAGTCATTCCCTAAAATTTCCTAATGCCTTTTTACCCAATTCACTGAAAACGACTCTGATGTGGTGTGATCATGGGGACGGGGTGAGCGGATACAGTGGGTAGAGAGTGTTCACAAAGAAACTTCAATGTCAAAATATAAGCCAATGGTTTGTTTGGGCTGGAACAGGAGAGGGTGGCCGCAGCACGCGTTATAAGTCTGGGGGAGGTCTGACAGTTTACAATGCAAAGCATGTCTGGTGCTACCATGTCCGGATAAGGAGATAAAGGAACATAAAGGTCTTTCTCTCCAAGTACGTTCTGAAAGCTATAACCATCAAACGCCACACGGTTGCCATGAGAACCAGCAGGGGGAGGGGGGAGAGAAGATCCGCCAGAATTCTTGATGCACTTAGAATGTTTCTTCTTCCGGTCCTTTGCTCTTGGCAACCACCTCATCTCTCCTCGGTCCCCCGCCCATTCTGTGGGCTCCCGTCATTCTCTTCCTTTTTTGATTCTTTCCTTCCCCATTCTAGGTCGCCATCTTGGGCCATGCGACAAGATGGCGCCCCCTGGTCGTAGAAGCAGAGCCCTGGCGCGCCAGCGAGCCTGCGCACGCACGTGCTCAGGCGCTGGAGGGTGGGGCGGGGACGCCCAGACGCTGCCCCGCCCCCAGTAGTCGCCCCGCCCCTGGTCCCCATCCGCCTTCCTCCCACCCGGCGAACCCGGAAGTGGAGGAGGAGGCGCGGCGGCGGTGGCCGAACGGGCAGGCGCTGGCGGAGCCCAACTGGGGAGCGTGTCTGGGTTGGGGGCGGGGGGCGGGGCTGAGCGGCTTGGGCAGCCAGGCCCGGACGGGGCGGGGGAGGCCATGGCCTCCGCAGAGTTGCAGGGGAAGTACCAGAAGCTGGCTCAGGAGTACTCGAAGGTATCCATCGTGGGCGGGGAGTAGGGGGTCCCCGGCCCTGCGGCCTCGGGTTGCCTTGGCAGCTACTCGTCGGGACGGAGGGGAACGGCGAAGGGGACACGCTCGCTTGCCCCTCCTCTCCTGTGGCTTCTCTGTCCACCATTACCATGCCTCCACCTGCAGCTCCCAGGAGATGGGGCCGGGCCGCGTCTCGGTCCGTGTGCGTTTCTGCGGGAAGGAGCAGGAGTTTGATTTTTGCTTCTCACCAAACTAGCGGGCTTGGGACTGGGGTGTCAGATTCCTGGCTTCTGCCTTTGGTGCTAGTCGGGAGGGGAAGGGAAGGGTAAGGACCAACCCCTCCACTGCTGCTTCCTCAATCTTCCCAGCCCAGTGATGGGAAAGATCAAGCTTTCTTCCTTCTCACAGAGATGAGATGAAGATAAAAGAGATTTATGTGTCCCCACTCAATTCGGGAGGGTGAAAAGAGCCATTCGTGTAAACTGTCTCACTGGGGATGGGTGGTTACGAATGTATTCAGTGCATTGGCAAGATGTTGTCTGGAGATGATTTTGAAAGCTTGAGTGCTAGGGCTGTGTCCTTTTTTCTTTCTTTTCCCTCGGTCACCTGGAGTGGGGCAGAGCACCCGGGTGCTCAATACATGCTGAATTAAGCAAACTAGGGACCTGCCCCTTTGTCGTATTTATGGCACCCGTCTTTAAATGATGGAACCCTTTCCTTGGGAAAGGGTGGTGCTGCTTCTAAGGTGTTGCTGCCCTAAGAATATTCTAATGAAGTTATAAAAGAATCTCACATCTTCGGAAATTGACTTAGCATTCTTTAAGCGTAGTTTTCTGTGACCTTTTATCATGGGGGCAATGGGAAGACTTAGCCCCCTGTTTACAATTTGGAGAAACGGACGCATTATATCCTTAGGATTTCATTTAACAAATTCTCAGCAAGGTGAAATGAAATATTGTTTGAAAAATAAAAGCTGTGCCTAAACATACACACTTACCTCTTTTCACCATCAAATGGGAGTCTTTTGAGATACGATACTTATTCATTGATGCTACCTCGGGCAAAACTTCTTGCATTTCCATTTGAATTGGTCTTAAGAGCCTGTAGCACAATGTCAGTGATGGCAAGTTTTCAACCTTTGAGGGAATATTTTCTTGTTTGAAAGGGTCAGAAGTTGTTTGAAACATCCATATGATGAAGAAGGTCGGTGAAGAAGGGTACTCAAACTTGGCTCTACTATTTGTGGGTGAAAATGTTTTATGAATATAAAGTAAGGGGACTGATTTTCTTCTCCAGGGAGTAAACAATCTCAGAAGACAATTCCAGATGGCAAAAGAGAGTTCTAAAAATGTCTTAAGCAGTGACTGCATTGCCGAAATAATTACATAGCCTCCCCAAAGTATTACGAACTTGGAAGATTTTATTTGTTTGGATATAGATGCTCTTTCATTTAACAGACATTTATTATGTGCTTTCTGTGAACAGCCCGCCATGGTCTGTTGAGTGAGGCAGAGTTCCAGTTTAAGGAGCACCCTTTAGTAGGATGTTCAAACATTGTACATCCTTATGATATAGTATGACAAGTGTTGGTTCACTGGGAGCACAGAAGAGATGGAGGGTAAGGGTTGAAGAAGTTAACTGGGAAGTACGGAAGAGGGAGGGTTGGTAGCATCCCAGGCAAAGGGAAAGGGCTATGTTTGCAGACACGAAAGCACATTAAGATACATGGCAAGACTGGTGAAATATAGTTGGAGAGTTAATTTGGACCTGATCATAAAGGGTTGTGGATGTTAAATATGTTTGAACTTTATCTTTTGAGTAATGTCAAAGGTTTTTAATCAGGGTAATGATGTTACTTTTAGGAGGGGAACTGGTAACTATGTGGAGGATGAATTGAAAGGGAAAGAGTGGTGAAAAGAAGACCAGACTGTAGGCTGTTGGAATAGTTCTGAGGAGTGTAATACAGGCTTGAATCAAACTAGTGACTGTTGAGGTGGAGAGGAGGACCTAGATTTAGGAATTATGATTAAAGTACCTTTTCACTTAGATTTTTTTTTAGTGGTACATAGCACTAAATTTATGAAGAATGTAGAGTGTAGGAGGCACTCATCGTGGTGTCTCATTGATTCTGTGGGATGTGGTGAGTGAGGGGAGACTGAGAGTTGACCCTGCTGTTCTGAGGTGAGGGGATATGACTGCTACTGACAGATGCCACTGGCAGGAAGTTGAGGCAGTTTGGAGTAAAGGGGTGTATTAAAGGTTAGATGCAGTTGTAGAATTTTAAGGTCTGCAGGCACATTAAAGTTCTCTTGTTCACATAGGAGCTTGAGGTGTTGTTGGAGTAACTGCTGAAAATTTCTAGTGGAGATGGACTGGCTAAAAGTCAGGACAATGGCCAGAGCTTCTGGAATAGTTCTTATGAAGACAATAGTTGAACTGCAAGAGTTAATCAGGGTGGAACACTTTAGATAGACTCTTTGGGGAACATGGGTGGGAAGCATGTGAAAGAAGGAGGGGATGCTAAGGAGACTCTAAGGAGGTCTGCCAGACTTGAGGTTATTTATCTCCCCAATTAGGCTAGACCATTTTTCATCTTTTTAATTGCAATGTGATGGAAATTTCGGAACGTAAGAGAACAGAGGTTGGTCAAAAGATTGCATGTGTTTTTATTCTCTGTCAATTCTAGTGCCAAGCAATTCCTAGGTAAGATCTATGCCACCTTCAGCTCTGAGCCTGTGGAAGGGGCTTTCTGCCTTTTATTACCTTCTCTGGTGCAGACATTGTGGGCTAATGTTGAAATCCAGTTATGTCTTTTTCCTTACTTAGGATACGAAGACAAAAGATTTCCTCATAAACAGTAGAAGGAGGCTACAAAGCAAGAGAGCAAGCATGATCCCTAAACCAAGGACATTTGCAGAATCTCTTTGTTTTGATTTAATGCAGATCTCAGCCTGTTTTCCAGGAAGGGGCCCATTTCTTTCTGGGAACTGCGGTCATATATTTTTCCCTCCCAAGAAGGAAAAAAATGGTCTGAGGAGCTCCCATTAAGGAAACTGAAAGTTTAGTTAGATAAAAGATGGACCATGGGAGGCCAAAGCAGATGAGAATTTCTGAGGCTGATTGCTAAAATATTGAGTGTTAATGGAAAGGGCAGTGAATGTAGAGATTAAGACCCTAGTTGTTTGGGCAATTAGGAGGTCATTGGAGGCTTTTGAAATTTCAGGTTTAATAAAGTTCAGGGGAGGGAAAAGGTGTAGGTAACTGAATTTTAGAGGTTTATGGAGTTAATTGGTAAGAGATACAAGCTACTTCTTTAAGTTGTGAGGGAAAGCTAATCAAGGCCTCAGTTACTACATTGTAGATTAAGAATCAAAGATCATTTCTTACATGGTGTCTCTTCCACAGCTTGGTCTGCTGCTGCTTTTTTTTTTTTTTTTTTTTTAATGTTTTATTATTTATTTTTGAGAGAGAGACAGAGTGCTAGCAGGGGAGGGGCAGAGAGAGAGGGGGAGACAGAATCCGAAGCAGGCTCCAGGCTCCGAACCATCAACACAGAGCCCTATGTGGGGCTCAAACTCACGAATCATGAGATCATGACCTGAGCTGAAGTCGGATGCTTAACTGAGTCACCCAGGCGCCCCATTCTTCTTCTTCTTCTTTTTTTTTTTTTTTAACGTTTATTTATTTATTTTGAGAGAGAGATTTAGAGTGTAAGCAGGGGATGGGCAGAGAGAGAGCATGGGAGAGAGAGAATCCCAAGCAGGCTCCACACTGTCAGTGCAGAGCCCAACTTGAGACTTGAACTCATGAGCTGTGAGATCATGACCTGAGCTAAAATCAGGAGTTGGACAATTAACTGAGTGAGCCACCCAGGTGCCCTGGCCTGGTCTGCTTCTGATGCTCAGGTATACCTCATAGAGAAGAGAGGCTTAGAGCACTGAGTCCTGGCTCTGTTGGTTTCAGCCTGCTTTCTTTGTAGGAGCTCCTGTATCCCTGCCTGGCATCATGTTAGGTGTATAAGCATGTTTCAAGTTCTGTTTTCTCAATGTTATGTTTCACTCTGGGTCAGTGTCTTTCAAAGTGTGGCCCCAGCATCATCAGCGTCTGGGAATGAGTTAGAATTATAAATTCTCAGGTCCACCTGGGACTTACTGAATCTAAAACTGGTGGTTAAACCCAGCAATCTGTGGGTAAAAACCTGTGCAATGATGTTGATGCACACCAAAGTTTGAGAACCATTGCTCAAGGAATGGTATCAGTATTAGCTCTTCCTCAGTTAATCTTTTTGAAGCTCTTTTTGAGGCAGTAAAAACCATTGGGAAAGTCAGACATCCATGATTTCTCTTAACAGTTTACTTTGCAGTTGGTGCTACTTTTAGTTATGAAAGAGATTGCCTTTCGGAGCTTTTTAGATTTACACTCTTAGGAAAGAGCTATTCATATTGGTGAAGGGTCAGTTTTGATTTGGCATGTTTGGTTGGAGCTTGGTGGAACCTGATTAATTGCCCCTTGCTGTAAGAGAAATCAACTCAGGAGCTGGATTAAAAATGAGTATATTTGGATTAAAATCTAATATCAGTTTTATTTTTTTGTTTTTGTTTTTTGCCCTCATGTGTAGGGTTCACTAGTGAAGTTTGACTGGAAAATAGCATTGTTCAGTGCTATCTAATGGAACTTTCTATAAGAATGAAATGTTCTGTATTTATGCTGCCCAGTAGGGTAACCGCTAGCCATATGGGGCTATTAAACATTTTCAATGTGGCTAGTACAACTAAGGAACAGAATGTTAGGTTTTATTTATTTATTATTACTTTTTTAAGTATTTATTTTGAGGGAGAGAGGTAGGATCCCAAGCAGGCTCTGTGAGCCTGACGTGGAGCTTGATCTCACAAACCATCGTGAGACCTGAGCTAATATTAAGAGTTGGATACCTGAGCCACCCAGGTGCCCTGAAAGAGAGAATCATAAGCAGACTCTACACTCAGTGCAGAGCCCAACGTGGTACTCAATCCTGAGACCCTGGGATCGTGACCGAAGCTGAATTCAAGAGTTGGATGCTTAACCAGCTAAGCCACTGAGGTGCCCCTGTTAGATTTTATTTAAATTCAATTAGGCACATGTGGCTTTTGGCCACCCTGTGAGAAAGTGCTAGTTTAACCCCTATATGAGTGCATCACAAACACAGAATGTCTCTGACTTACCTGAAGACCTTGTTGAACTTCAGATTCTGGTTCAGTAGGTCTGGGGCGGGGCCTAAGAATCTGCTCCCAAGTGATGCTATTGTAACTGTCTGCAGACCACATTTTGAATAGTAAGGCCTTAGAAAAGCCAGGGGTGTCTTACTCTTCCTCTTTAGTCCAACTGATTTACTTTTCTAGTCACTGGTGAGGCAGCTAGATCGCAGGATTTAGGGGTGGGATTTGTTCTAATGAGTTTCCTTGCAAAGGAGCAGGAGCAGAAGGGTTCCATTTGAGGGCAAGTCTGAGAGAAGAAGGTTTTTTTCCTGCCTCAGTGACAATAACTCCAGCCACCACTACCTAGTATTGTATAGCCTACAGGTATTTTATCCCCTTCCAAGGGGGAAGAACAAGTAAGTAGGTAGACCAAGTGAGATTGCCAGCACTCTGGAATACTTAAAATGTTGGGACTGGAAGGAATTTTAGGGATCATCCAGACCAAAGATTCTGAAGCTGGGGTCTGCAGGTGACTTCAGTATTTTGAAGTTTTGAATCCAGGTTTTGGTGAGGCTTAGGGATGGGCTTAGGGTTGTATGTTGCAACATTACTTTGTAATGAAGGAAAGCTATATGTTTGTTAGTTTGTTTTATAGGGTTGTAAAACATGTAAAATGTCAAAATGTTCCTGGTATGAAATAATTAAGTGATTCTAACACAGGAGATTGTTGAGGATTAGATGAGAAAATGTGTATGTGCGATTCATCTCTCTTTCCCCACAAACTCTTCCAACAGTTTGTTCTTGGACATAGTAAATCCCTAACCTTGGGCCAGGTATCCTATCCCAGATTGTCCAAGTGGCAGGAGAGAGATCATAGTTGACTTACTACCACTTTCTCTCTCTCTCTCTCTCTAGAGAAATAGCTTTGTGATAAGCCTGACTGAAGCTGGGCTGTTCCAGAACCAGAGTTACATAGAGTAGTCTGCATAGTGGTGTTTAGGGAGTTAGGCTCAGGGCTTTTGAGGATTCTTGGTGTCCAGTAGGACCATATGGTTCAAGTCATTTGGAGAATTGTCAGAGAGGTACTGTTAAAATAAGGACAGCTTTATAGATGTATAATGTATTACATTCAAACACCTTTTGTATACAGTATTTAATTTGATTAATTAACTAAAAATTGATGGATTGCCTTCTGTATCCATGGTATTGATCTTTCATTGTAGGCAGGAAATACAGGGAAGTATGCTGTAGTCTACCATGAATGATAGTTTGCTGACAATAGGGAGATGAGTACAGAAGTTAAACATAAATTAGTAAATGTAAAATTTACTACTTTAAAAAGTAAAATTAAAACTGAGCAGTTTAATAAGAGATGTCATTGCCATCTTTTGGCTATGTGGGTTTGAGAGTATTTATTGAATTCTGTTACCTAGGTAGCACGTATCCAAGAGTGTGTTGATACTGCTGCGCAAGGAAAATACTACATGATGGAAGTCAATATTAAAGTCATACCTCTTTTTTCTGAACTTCTAATGCAGGGGTGCCCCAACTTTTTCTGTACAGAGACTAATGGTAACTATATAAGGCTTAGGGCCATACATTTTCTGTTGCAACTACTCGTCCCTGTCATTGTAGCTCAAAAGTAACCCATAGACAATACACAAATGATTGTGTTTCTGTTCCAGTAAAACTTTAAATTAGGTAGCCGGCCAGTATGGCCCACAGGCCTTAGTTTGCCAATCCTTCTTGTAGGGAAGTGAAGTTCTAGTAAGTCCTGCTAGTTATCTTTCATTGAGCCTTTTAAGTTGTAAGCTCTTTGCAGACCACTTCTTTCCACCATATCATTTAGCACAATGCCTTATACCAGGCAAGCTTTCATAAATGTTATCTGTTATCCTTCTGATTCATTCTAGTAATAAGAGTTCTGTTTTGGGGCTCTTGGGTGGCTCAGTCGGTTAAATATCTGACTTTGGCTCAGGTTGTGATCTCATGATTCGTGGGTTCGAGCCCCATGTCGGGCTCTGTGCTGACGACTCAGAGCCTGCAGCCTGCTTCAGATTCTGCGTCTCCCTCTCTCTCTGCCCCTGCCCTGCTTGCACTCTCTCAAAAATAAGTAAACGTTAAAAAAAAAAAGTTCTGTTTCCATTCGTGGGGACTTTTAAGATTTAGAAAGTGTTTTCATGTAAGTTTCTTTTTCTGGTTCTCACAACAACGTCAGAAGAAAGAAGATAGGGTAGCTGTATTCACCCATGTTATAGACCATTTAACTGAGATTCAGAATGGTTAAGTGAATTTTTCAAGTTTGTATTGTCTACTGATTGGCAGAGCAATATTTGGGCCTTCTTTCTGTCGTGGTAGTGAACTGTATCTTTAACTTTCTAAAAATAGAAAAGCTTATTTTTTTAAACCTGCATTTTGCTCAAGCTGTTGAATATCCTGTAGTATTCCTGCTTTTCTTCTTGAATTCTTAGCTAAATTTTCTAATGAGTTTCACATACTCAGTTTAAGATTTAGTATTCAGATATTCCTTTTTTTTTTTTTTTTTTTTGGTGCAGAGAAGGGTCATTTCTGTTCTCAGGAGGCAGATCTGAGTTATGTAGAAGTAGATTTTTTTTAAGCGCACAGATAAAATCATCCCATGCGTTCTTTTTCTCAGAGAAAGTCTTCCATTGTCTCCCTACTGGACCGTTAGATTATTAGCCTGTAAACCTTTTGCTTTGGCTACATTGGCCTTGTGTATTTATATCTACATGCTCAGCATTATCCTTGCTGAGAGCTTTCTGTTTACTATAGAAGGAGATTTTGTCTTTTAAAACCCTGTAAGTGGTGGTTATATAGAGGTATACATAAGGAAAATTCATTTAGCTGCATAATTCTTGATTGGTTTGCTTTATTTAAAATACAGTTGGGGGCACCCAGGTGGCTCAGTCGGTTAAGCGCCTGACTTCAGCTCAGGTTATGATCTCATGGTCTGTGAGTTCAAGCTCCACATTTGAGTTGTGCTGACAGCTCAGAGCCTGGAGCCTGCCTCAGATTCTGTGTCTCCCCAGTTTGCACTCTGTCTCTCTCTCTCTCAAAAATAAACAAATATTAAAAAAATTAAAAAAAAATAAAACAGTTATACTTCAATTAAAAAAATAAAGCCCAAGTCCTACCTCTTCAGAGACTCCCCCAACTTCTCCTGCCTACTTCTTTTCTCGTTTATATGTAGCTTTAGAAAATGGTAACCAATATTGTCTAATGGCATCATGATTCTGGAGTAAAAACTGCTGGGGTCTGAATCTCAGCATGGCTACTTAACTTCTCTGTACTTCAGTTTGCTCATCTGTAAAATGGGCATAATTATAGTACCTACTTCATAAGGTTGTAAGGATTAATGAAGTGATACATGTAAAGCATTTAGGACAGTGCCTGGTATATAATGAACTTTCAGATGTTAGCTGCTATTACTGACTTCTGGATTGAGTCTGCTTCTTAGTTGCTTTCATATACTACCTTAGCTGATGCCTTATTGCAAGAGTACCTATTGTGGGTGATGATATTTGCATAACTAATATTAGGCACAGTATCCTGCTGGGCATGTTTAACGCCCTACACTTTGATTTTCTGTAGGGTTTCATAAGTAGTCCGAATGTATGTATTTTACAAATGAATGTGTGCCAGAGGTTCAAGGAAAATGGCATACACAGTACCCTATTATTTATTGTATTACTTTCTATTAGTTTTAATATTAGTTTATTGTATTAGTACTTAGTTTATTGTGTTTGTTTTTTTTTTTTTTTAAAGAGGTGACTTGGTTTTATAGAAAGAACCATGTACTGGGTGGAAGTCAAGAGAACTGGATTTTAGTCTCGATTTTGCCACTGATTAGTATTACATCATTGAGCAGCTCAGCCTCTGTGCCTTATCTGAGGAAATGACAGAATGATGATATCTACTATCCTCTTCCGGGCAAATATTTCTATTTTCATATATATGTGGGAAGATAGTTACTCAGTGTAATGATCCTGTGAAGTAATGGTAAATGATTTCCTTGCTATTGCTTTATATTAAAAATTAATTATTGCTTCCTCTGTTTTCAGCTTCGGGCTCAGAATCAGGTCCTGAAAAAAGGTGTTGTGGATGAACAAGCGAATTCTGCTGCTTTAAAGGTAAGAAACCTGTTTCATATTTGTACTGTGAGGGTAAGTCATTGTTGGGCAATACTCAATGCAAGGAATTCAGCTGGTTTTCTGGTAAGGTCTCAACAATGACACTGATTCACTAGGGATAGGAGAAGGTAATATAGTTTTTTGTATTTAACTTTCCTACTTGCTTAGGTAATGAACGTGATGCACTTTGATTTCCTTGCTAAAAAGTATAAAAAAGTATCATTTGACTTTATCTCATGCTTTCCCTTATACCTCATGGCCTCTCTTTAGCTAAATTTATCTGAATTAATGGGGCTTCTTATATGTCTTCATCACTAGATAGCACTCTGAGGGGGTCTGTGTCCTATTCACATTTATATGCCCAGCATTCAGCAGATGGTTGTCCCCTAATAAATGGATTTGAAAGTGTGAACCATTTAGTCCATTGATCTTGCTTTTGGGTTGAGGTATTTCATAGTAATAACCTCTGTAAATCAGGTTACTCTGAGTGATACATTTTATCATCAGCATCTTTGTTCACTGAGGGGAGAAATATAATAGGAGATGAAGGAATTTGTTTCTGCCTCATTCTAGTAGGCATGTCATAAATATTGCTTAGTGATATATATTTTTTAATTTTTTAATGTTTATTTATTTTTGAGAGAGATAGGGAGACAGAGTGCGAGCAGGGGAGGGGCAGAGAGAGAGGGAGACACAGAATCTGAAGCAGGCTCCAGGCTCTGAGCTGTCAGCACAGAGCCTGATATGGGCTTGAACTCACAGATTGCAGGATCATGACCTGAGCCAAAGTTGGATGCTCAACCAACTGAGCCACCCTGGGGCCCCTGATTAGTGATATTTTTAATTGAATAAATTAATTCTAGAATATAGATTTCTTCATGGCCTGTTTCAGTTAAATATACTGTCTATGTCATTCTTCACTCCCTTGCCTGATTTTTAGACAAAAGGTAATTAGGATTCCCTTTACTCTTATTTCTTCCTGGAGTAGCCTCCAACCAGTGACGTATCCTGGGTGGTTCCACGTGGGTAACCCAGAAATATGTACTTTTACTTATAGTGTTGGACCCTACCCTAGAGAATTCTGCCTAAGAGTGCCCCGTCCTCAGGTGCTGTTGACTTAGTGCTGAGGCAGCTCAGAACACTGTACCCATACTTCCGAAGCTGTCTGCGCCCAAGCCAAGATTAGTAAGCATGCGCTTTGTAGTTAGGATTTGTTAGTCAAGTTATTATTTTGCCTAAATCATTGAAGAAGTGATCATTACCTCTCTTAAAGGTGTTTATTTATTTATTTATTTTAGGTTTTTAAATTTATTTTGAGAGAGAGAGAGCGCAGCAAAGAGAGAGGGAGAAGGAGAGAGAATTCCAAGCAGGATGTGCCCATCAGTAAGGAGCCTGATGTGGGGCTCAGACTCATGAACCACGAGATCATGACCTGAGCCGAAGTAAGACGCTTAAATGACTGAGCCACCCAGGCTGCCTCTCTCTTAATGATGTTTAAAACTGGGGAAGATATTTCCTGGAGTGTCTTAATAGCCCACTCTGGCATATGACAGCATCCCATTGCTGGTTGTTTGGTTAACTCTACGATGGTGGCAGTGGTGGCAACATTGGTGATGGTGACTATTGAACTCTCACTGTGTAACAGGCATCGTGCCAAGCACATTACATCTGCTCTGTCATTTAGTCTTCACACAACTCTGTGAAGGCAGATAACATTATCATCATCTCCCATTGCAGAAACTAGGGTGTACAGAGAGGTTGAAATAGCTGTCTTTTGAAATTGATGATTGGTTAATGGAGTTGAAGCATTAGTCAGAGGTGATTAATTGTAAGGATGTAAAGAAATAACTGTTTTACTATTCATTGTAGTGGTCATTATAGTTATAGTAAGAATGGCAATTTGCTGGTTTGCTCAATGGGAATATTAGGATGTCTTCTGTTACAGCATGCTTTTGATAATATTGGGTTTGCCTCTTCAGTGAGTTGTTAGATACTGTCAGCATTCCTTGATTTGGATTTCTTTAATTTGAAATATATGATAATTTGGATATGGGCAGGTCTATGTTTACCATTAAACTGCAAGCAAAAATTAAGGGCTTACTGAGTAAGGGGCGCTTGGCTGGATCAGTTAGTAGAGCATACATACAGTCAGGAGTTCCATATCGTGATCATAGGGTCATGAGCTTGAGCCCCACGTGGAGCATAGTTTACCTAAAAAAATAATTAAGGGCTTACTAACAATCAATAGAAAAGAAAAATTGTTTCTCTACCTAATGGAAACATTATTCTATCGCTCTGGCTGCTCTCAACATGCAAATAATGTCAGTAGGTTGCAGATACCAGACTTTGGTTTCTAGGTTGCTGTTGCAGTATACTTATATTAGTTTATCATTGAGCTTGACCTCATCTTAGCATTGCAGTGGTTTTTCAGTGAAAGTAATAAACCTACACATCTTGAAATATGCAGTAGTATTTGGTCATCTGTGTTCGATAACCAGTGAACACAAAGTTGTCAGAATGTCATAAGTAAAGTTAGTGAGAATAATATTTTTTTAAAAATAGAGTGAAGCTAAGTATTTCCCTAGCTTTCCATTTTCTTACCCCATTATAGTATAAACAGTTCAGAATGGGCAGCGAAATATATGTTGTTTAAAATATAGATTTTGTTTCTATTTTCACTTAAAACTTTAAAGTAATTGATGTAGGGCAAAGAGCATCTAAAAATATTCTCATGTTAGGATAATACTGATTTTTGACCTGAGAAATCACAGTGTCTTGGAAAGACTTCATTTTGGCTGACTTAAATTCAGGGTGGATTTATGGGGAAAAAAATGAATACAAATAAATTGCTTCCCATTCTTACTGAAGGGCGTCATCAGTGAGTATGAAGTTCTCTCTCACATTTCAAGTTTATAAAATTATAGCCTCAGGCTTTGTGCCTCCTCACTGCCAGACACATACACAACAACATTATGGAACAACATACAGTTGTAGGTATTTTACTTTAAGTTGATGACTGTCTGTTACTTCAATATATATGCTTTATTTTTATTTTTATTTTTATTTTTAAATTTACTCGGTTTGGCCAAAAAAAGTGATTTTGTCACCAAATAGCTGAAAACATGGAACTGGCATGATAAACATACAACGTGAATTCCCTACAGCAAGAGGTTTTAATATTTTAGTGAAACAAACATAATTTCATTATCTCTAAACCTTAAGGTGAAATTGTAAGGAATGGTCTGTTTTCACTTGGATGTAGGAACAACTGAAAATGAAGGATCAGTCATTGAGAAAACTACAGCAAGAAATGGACAGTTTGACATTTCGAAATCTGCAGCTTGCCAAGAGGGTAGAACTACTTCAAGATGAATTGGCTGTAAGTGAACCCCGAGGCAAGAAAAACAAGGTAGGTCAAATACAAGCAAGTTAGTGAGACCTTGTCTGCGAGGTACAGACATCTACAGGCCATCTGGGTTTTAACAGAACACCTCATCTCCACATTCCCTAATTTTCCATTATTATGGCTGGATATCGGGTCAAGGAAGCAGACATTTGCTATTTATATATATATTTAGGTATATACTGGTCAAATTTACTGCTTTCGGTTACACTAAGTCGCTATTAACTCAAGGTAGGGCAAATCAAATGTGAGACTGTGTTAAAGTGTAACAGCTCATGTGAAAGTAGCAGTCGAAATACTCATTCCTTATGCTTGTAAGTTTGCTGCAGATATTTCTTAGTATTTATTCTTAGGAGCCCAATTTAGGATTCTTGTGTGGTCATGTAAAAGTAAACTTTTTCCATTATGGTTTGTATAGTGAGACAAGATTCTCATTGCCATGAGATGGGTGGTCTGGTACTTTGGAGCACTCTGTGACTAAGAAGTTGCATTTTTTTTGAAGGGTTGGGGCTAGTGATTGAATCTTTTAAGTCTTGTGTGTATGTAGAGCGGCACCTGGCAAACGTATGGCTTGAGGCAGTAAGAGTAGAAGGATGGGAGGGAAGAAGAAGGCACATAGCAACTCTGAAGCAGTGTGGTGTGGAGGGAAGGGCACAGGCTTTGGAGTTAAGCCCATGCTTGAATTCTTCATCTGTCATTTTAGTCTTGCAACCTCAGTTTTCTTATCAGCAAAATGGGGATGGTACTCTCAGGTTTGTTGAGTAGTAAATGGGATTCTGTAAAGGTGGCTAGAACTGTTTTTGCCATATGATAGGCAATCAACAGAATTATACGTTAGTACCTTTCCATACACATTTCCTCTACATGAAAGAATTCTCTAGAGTGGTAATTTTCAAATAAATGGAGAACAGAGAGAGTGAAAGCAGGTATCTATTAGAATCACTTGGGAAATTTTGTCAAAATATGCATGCTCTGGAGATTCCTTGGGGAAGGAACAACCATATGTTGGTTGTTCAAACAGCCTCCCCAGGTTGGCGAGATCCCCTCCCAGGGATGTTTTCGCAGAGGTTTGGGTGTAACAATTCTGAATTAATGTTAATTAAAGCTTTCCAACTTGGGAAGAAGCATTGTGACCCAGAATATGTCATTCGGCAGTCTTGCTTTGTGCAGCTCTCGTGTCCCAACATAATGGATATTTAATGTTTTATTTTTAATAAAGCTACTCCATTTTCAAAGGGCTTTCCAGTCATTGGCTCACATTGGATCAGTAAGTAACTTCATTTTAAGTGAGGAGTGAGGGCACAAGAAAGGCAGAGAAGGGTGGTGACTGATGGCTGAACACAGTTTCATTGTTAGGCTATCCCTGGAATAGTCTCAGCTCTTGTATTCCATGAAAACAAATGTTCATTATTGGCTTTCTTAAATAGTGCTATTCTTCTATGTAGAAAAAGTTAATATTAGTAAAAAAGGGAAAGGAAGGTGTTTTTGAGCTTTTTCCCTCCCTTTATTTATAATAGCTTTATTTTATATGGTTGTATATTTTTTTTAAAAATTAGATATTTATGTGAAATTTTGTATGAATTTGTCCTTGTGAATGCTGATTTATTACAATTTCTTAAAGGAGTTTAACAACTCAGACTCATGCAATTATTAAAACTGTCATTTCCCAAACCAAAAGATCAACTCGAAATGATGTTTTGTAGCATGTTTTTATTGCTAGCTTTCTGGGCCTGCTATGTCTCCCAATAGAACCACTCCCGGACTGATCTGCAAAGAATAGTGAACCTTATCTGTTCTTTATTCCCTTTATCTCCTTTTTAAGCTCTTCTGCTTGTTTCAATATTTGCAGTTCCTACTTGTGTCAAATAGGAAAAGTTAAGTGATGGATTGTATACCTTTTGCAGGATTGTTTGAGAATGGTGCACACATAGAAGGGACAAGCTACTAAGGTGATAGAGAATCTGTGTACCTTAGGATGTTTGTCTAAAGGATGAAAGTTATGTGGACATAATTTATTCTTTCCATCAGAAAAGTGGAGAATCTTCTTCTCAGTTGAGTCAAGAGCAGAAGAGTGTCTTTGATGAAGATCTACAAAAGAAGATAGAAGAGAATGAACGGTTACATATACAAGTGAGAAAATATTTCTGTTTTTCCAATGACTTAAAGATGGGTCGTATGATGGGGCGCCTGGTTGGCTCAGTTGGTTGAGCGTCTGACTTTGGCTCAGGTCATGATCTCACGGCCTGTGGGTTCGAGCCCCGCGTCTGGTTCTGCGATGACAGCTCGGAGCCTGGGGCCTGCTTCGGATTCTGCGTCACCCTCTCTCTCTGCCACTCCCTTACTCGCACCCTGTCTCTCTCTCTCTCTCTCTCTCTCTCTCTCTCTCTCAAAATAAACATAATTAAAAAAAAAGATGGCTTGGGGCGCCTGGGTGGCTCAGTCGGTTGAGCGTCCGACTTCAGCTCAGGTCACGATCTCACGGTTCGTGAGTTCGAGCCCTGCGTCAGGCTCTGGGCTGATGGCTCAGAGCCTGGAGCCTGCTTCCGATTCTGTGTCTCCCTCTCTCTCTGCCCCTCCCCCATTCATGCTCTGTCTCTCTCTGTCTCAAAAATAAAAATAAACATTAAAAAAAAAAAAAGATGGCTCATAGGATCTGGAATGTGGAAAAACCAATGCAGGACAGCACAGAGTGTTTTGTGTATGTATTTTAATGTCTCCTGTGGTTGTTACGTATATATGTCACTGTCATTCATTCGCTTCTTAAATCTCTTTCATATCTTAATCTGATGTGTGCTTTGAAGTACGCATTTATTTAAATGACAGCAGTATAACTTTATAACTTAACAGTACAGTACTAAGCACTGTTCATTTTAGCTAGAAAAGGATCATTTAGATGAGGGCTTATCAAAAAGAAGTGTTTGTGTTTTAAGTTATTACCATTTAGTTGGTTTGTATCTGTTCACCTGTTGGTCGTAAGGTCTGTTAGGGTACACACCATGTCATTTTTTATGCCTTTCCCCAGGACAGGGTCTCTTTCTGTCATGGCAGGCACTCATATATTTATGGAATGTTGAATAATCAGTGTTTGCCTCCCAACATTCAGCATATTTTAAGAGTCATACTGTAATATATCCAGCTGTGCCTCCTGAATTTTTTGTGAAATGGTGAGCATAGTGAAATGGTGGAAAATAAATATGCGTTTATTGCAGTCTTTTTGTGAATGTTAACAAAATGAGCTTTTGATCTTATTAAGGAAAGGAGTTTTACCTGTTTTAGGAATAGCAGCTATTTGAATTTGGATTTTTTAATTGTGGAAGTTAGCGTAGCAGAAAAGTTATACCCTGGTCAGTTGAATTCTCTCTGTGTGCCAGAAGTTGTTTGAAAGAAATCCGTGAGATTGAGAGGGAGGAGGTACAGGCTTTGGCATGGATCTCCTGTGTTCACATCTCGTTTCTACATTTGACAAGTTATGTAGACCCTTGAAGCTTTGGTTTCCGCAAGTGTAAAGGAGAGATAACAGCACTACCTCTGACCTACTGTGAGGATCTTGTGAGATCATGCCTGTGCGGGTTTTGCATAGTGAGCATATGCAATGGGTGGAAATTGCTCCATGAATAGTCACTGCTGTTATTTTCCTCTTCATTTGGACATATTAGGATATCGTGAAAAGATAAAAATGATCTTTTCTGTTCAGTTTTTTGAAGCTGATGAGCAGCACAAGCATGTGGAAGCAGAGCTGAGGAGTCGACTGGCCACCCTGGAGATGGAGGCGGCCCAGCACCAAGCCGTGGTTGATGGCCTGACACGGAAGTACATGGAAACGATCGAGAAACTGCAGAATGACAAGGCCAAACTAGAAGTAAGCCCCACTGTTGGTGAGAGCACATTAAGAGATAGTCAAGACTCTTGTAAATCTGTGCACTTGACGGAACGCAGAGTTAGTCATTCAAGGGGAGGCGCTTGCCTGCGGTGTCCCCTAAGTGTGCTCTCATCTTTAGCCTGAGCCATCTGCTTTTCTTTTTCTTCTAAAATTCAGGTAAAATCTCAGACTCTAGAAAAGGAGGCCAAGGAATGTCGGCTTCGAACAGAAGAATGGTATGTGGAAACGTGAATTCCAAGGGGCCCTGAAGTAAGAATCAGAAGACCTGAGTTTTGGTTTAGCAACTCTTTTCTCTCAATTTTCTCACATTTGAAGTGAGCTGGGAATAGGCCATCTCCGGGGTCCTCCTCAGTTCTGTTCTCTCCGGGGCCTTATGCACTCTCGGTGGAGTGGCTTGTGCGTTAGTCCTCAGCCTGTGCAGATGTTTGCTGCCATGGCCGATCGTGTTCTGGGGCTCCTGTACTGAGGACTGGGTGCTTTCTGTTTCAGACTGCGCTGAAGAGAGAGCCTTCTGATAACCCCAGGGAGGAAAACTGACTCCTTATCACTATGCCAACCTTTTAATGGTACATTTTGAATAAAAGAGAGGTTATATGATCTAATTTGGAGATACCTAAATCTTAAAATTTGATGAAGTGATGGGTGGTAAAAGCATACTCCAGTATTTATTTGATGAATGACATAATATTTTAGGTTTTTACAGAATCAGTCAACGTGTATTTCTTCAATTTAGTTGCATTGGTGGAATTATATGCATGATTTAGATGTATACCTATACTCGTAATTGAATCAAAATCAGAGAAATTATCAGATTTTGAGCCCAAGGGGAAGACGAATCTGATAGAATACTTAAAAAAGAACTTTACTGTAATACTTGAACAAACATTTATGTGCCATAAAGAGAAAATTTGTGATTTTGAAATGGCTCTAAGATTACTTTGCACTTGAGGAAATAAACTGATAAGATTGTATTAGATACTGGGACTGTGATAAATTCTGACAGTCTTCAACGTCATTCAACAGAAGTCTCAAGGGCTTCAGAATTGAGGCTTAGTATTTTTCTTATCTTCATCTTTTAATAACTGTCTACCACCAAGCATTTCCCAGTGTCAGGCACAATTCTCTGAAAGCCTGATACCAGCTGTTGTGGTAACAAGGAAGTGAGGATCCACTGTCTGACTGGCAATAATGTGGTTTTGTATTTTTTTTTCTTTCAGTCAATTACAGTTAAAGAACCTTCATGAAGATTTGTCAGGTAGATTAGAGGAGTCCTTATCAATCATCAGTGAAAAAGTACCTTTTAATGATACAAGTAGGTATTAATGTACAGTTTTTCTTTGTGTGCAACTTTGAACCTGTCTGTAGTAATGAACTAATTAAAATCATTTTTAATCTATGTGGCAAAAAACTTCATTGGCTCAACACAAGATTGCTTTCTTTTTGTTTTTTTTGATCAGCTTTGGCCCTCATGTTTCATAGGGAGACTGATCCAAAGTTGGCCTTCTTGGAAAAACCTCAAATCCACATTTTTTAATTGCACATATTTAGCATATCCCAAGGTAAAAACCATCCTGCACATAAAATACCTGAAAATTTGTATAAGAAAAGTTGCTCGTGGTGGGGGGAGTGGGGGAAGGGCAGTGGGCGATGGATCTTCTCAGCCTCGTATCTCCTGCTCAGTGATACAGAGCTGAGTTGAGTAAATCCTGCTTCCTCTTCATCCTGAGAATGGTCTGGTAATTTACATAGCCATATCAAGAAAAATAACTTTTTTAAAAAAAGAAAATCAACTTACATGTATAATAGGTACCAATTTTGTAACATTTAGATAATTAAATCAGAACCTTGAAAACGAATATATTTTATTTAATTGCTTGGAATTTTGAAGCCTATATTCAATTAAGTACAGATTTCCCTTCTTACCATTACATGATTGAAATTTTTTACTTCCCCTAAATTTTTCTTCTGGAAGAACTAAGAAAAGAGGAAACAAAAGACACCAAAAAACCCCAGCAGTTTGATCTAACACTAAAATCAGCGTATGTCATTATTATATCAGAAACCTAAGGTCCTCTGAAAACAACACCTGTTTCTAGTTTCTACATTAATGTGAATAGTGCTAGCATACTTTGATCCCCTAGACTTGAAATCTTGGTATTTCATTTTCCCTTTAATCCTTGTATCAATTTGTCATCAGGTTCTAATAATTTCCTTCTGGATCTCTTTTTTAAAATTTTTCCCTTTCCAATACTAGTTGTCACCCTACCTACTTTAGATCCTTACCATGTCACTGTGGGTTACTTCTTTGAGTTCTGAAATATTTAGAGATCATTTGCTGAGTGCCTAGGTGGGTAGGGAGCACAAGGGATACAAAAATCTCTAAGAAATCTCAGGGTACCCTGAAGGAACTTGTAGTTCAGAAGGGGAGAGATAATGTATAGAAATGTCTAGAAGTGTCTAGAAATGTATAGAAAAGACTCTTGGGGTTTCCGAGGAAGGACAGATTACTGCTAGAGGGTTGTTTGGGGAAGTCTTTTGGAGGAAGTGTGCTTTGAACTGGGCCTGAGTAGGTTTTTTTGGGCTGAAATGCAGGAGAACCAGCCAGGGGATTGAGTGGAGTGTAGTATGTGGGACAAAAGGTGCCGTCACAGTTTGATGAGCAGTAATTAGTTAAGTGTGACTGGGAGGTGGGGGCAGTGACGGGTGAGTTCTGAAAGGCTGAGAGGGGCCGGACCCAAGGAGTTGGGATGTAATTCACGAGACAGTGGAGGTGTTTAAGCTTTTGAATGTCACAATGAGATCTGTGGTCTCACAGAGTTGGTCTGGCAAGGGTGTAGACTGCCCTGGAATGGGCAAGGGGCCAAGACTACTGTGATGCTAGTCTTGGTGTCCTGTTATGGAGGCTGGGGCCTGAGTTGTCAGGGCGATAGATGCAGGCAGGCAGGGGAGTGTGAAGAAGCAGTGTGGGGGAAAGATGTGGCACTGTTGACAGAAATCAAAGAGGCAGGTGAGAGGCAGGTTTATGGAGGAGGGGGGTGGCGAGCTTAACTTTGTTGTTTAATATTCTGGCGGATCAGCATATGTCTAGCTGTCTATTGGTGTATGCATTTCTAATAAAAGCCCAGACCTCGGAGAGAGACTAAAGTTGACTCTGGGGGGATGAATGGGCTTTGAGAATGTTGGGAATGAGGGGTATAAAGTGCAGAGAGGCCCGTGTAGTACCCTTGAAGAGCTGTGATCAGGAAGTAGAGAGGCTGGAGTGGAGATCATGGCGAACTGGGGAAATGGGGTGCCATGGGAGGTGGGGAAGGGAGTGTTCAGCCTGGTGGTGCTGGGCAGCAGTTCTAAGTTGTAGCATTGCTGCAGGGAGCTCAGAGAGGGTGATGGACAGTAAAGGTAGGGAGCTCAGAGAGGGTGATGGACAGTAAAGGCAGGGAGCTCAGAGAGGGTGATGGACAGTAAAGGCAGCTGCTTTGGTGACTTGGAGAAGAATGTTTTTACACAGGATAGAGGTGGATACCAGACAGCCGGCAGAGGGTTAGAGGTGAATGGGTGCTGAGGAAATAGGCAGACATGAGGAAGACATGCTGTTCTTTGAGCAGGGGGAATGAAGGAGATGGAAAAGGTTGGGAGTAAAAGAGAAGGCGTTGTATGCAGGGGATGGGTAAGGGCAGAGGACTCAGTATGATAGAGGTAAAGGGGAACAAGTTACTATGGGGATAGAGTTTAAAAAGCTGCAACAAATGCTTTTTTTGAAGGTAATTTTGAAGAAGTAGGGAGGAGAGGGGGTGGTTGATGGACTAGGCCGTGAGGAGTCAGAAGGAGCTATTGCTGGGGACCCAGGGGGAGGGTTGGCTGAGGACAGGCTATGTGATGCCATGGACTCTGAGGTGGAGGGTAGGGAACATAGGAACCCTTTGGTCTTCGGCCCTGGTCTTCCTGGTGTTGTAGGGGGAGGCCACCCCATCCGTGGGGCAGAGGATGAGACAGGGAATGGTGTTTGAGGCTTAAAATGGAAAAGGTTTGGAACAGATGCCTTGGGAAGGGACACAGCAATGAAGTCATGGATTGCAGAGTATCACTGAGGCCCCCTTAAGTTTGGTAAATTAGGTTGTCATGGACCCTGATCTCCTTTCATGTTAGCAAGAGCAGTGTTGGAAATGATGGGCCAGGCTGGGAGGGAAAACAGGCAAGGCCCCCAAGAGAACTGATAGGAAAATAGTCCAGTTGCGGATGGGAGACCAAGCCCTTGGTGGAAATGGGGCTGTAAGAGAGAACTGGATGAGAGTGGCATAGGGACTTTCTGAGTTGGATTTGGGCACCAGATCTTTCTGATTAAGGACCAGGCAGAGGAGGGAGGGTTTGAGTGGCTGTAGAGATTCATAGAGATGGAGGCGGGGATTAAAGTGTGAAGCCAGGTGAAGCTAACAGAGGTTGATAACAGAGTCTGGGATAGAGACGACTGTGAGAAAGATGAGGAGACCAACCCAGAAAAGTTGCATTGAGTTGTTGGGATCAGCAGTAGCAGACCGTGGTAGACTGTCAAATATCGTACTGTCATGAAAACAGTGATATTTTTGGATGATTGGTGTGGCAGCTGTGTGCAGGGTTATTTTAGAAAGGAGCATGACTGAAGATAGCAAGAACATCATGGGCCTAAGTAATCTTGATAGGCCTCAAGTTTTGGAAATATTTCTTAGAAACAGAAACTCAGGGTTTATCTTACAGTTAAAAAAATTTGGGGGTGCTTGGCTGGATAGAGCATATGTCTTTTGATCTCAGGGTCATGAGTTCACACCCCACGTTAGGCATAATTAAAAAAAATCAAAAGTTTTACTTTATCTGAGAAACAACTGATTCCATATAAACTCCATTATTCTCTTACACTATGATCATTTACAATTCTTATGTAAAGCTGATTTTGCTGCAGAGCATTTATTTTTCAGTTATGCAGCTTCTCTGTAAATGTAAAATGAATTAACATGCATCCATTTTTGTTTTGTAGAATATAGTCAGTATAACGCTCTGAACGTTCCACTCCACAATAGGAGACATCAGGTAATGATGATGTTTTTATTTTCAGCGATGTGTATGTCAGACTTTTCAGAAACAAGAATTTATCGGTTTGGGCCTCTGTTTAGTGCACTAAACCATGTGTTTAACTTTTGCTTCACTTTGTCATACATTTTTAAAAAATTGCATAATCTGCTGTTCATTGAATTCATAAATAATACAGATTTTTGTTCTCTCTCATCTGATAACTTTAGAATGGAATTATGGGATGCAATAATTTTGTGAGTCCTACTTTTCTTGTAGGTTGGTGGACTTGTGCTTATATGGTCTAGGTTAAGTGGAAGAGGTCTATTTTCTAAAACTGGTGGCATTCTAATTAGGAGGGAATATTAAAATCCAAGTGGGAGCAAATAAATTTAAATTAAGGAATAATTATACTAGAATTTAAGTGTTTTCTCTAAAAGGGGACTTACTAAAGTTGTTTGAGAATAGTAATTGGAGAGTTGACTTTATATACTTTCCATTTAAAAGCTGAAGATGCGGGACATTGCTGGGCAGGCCCTGGCTTTTGTTCAAGATCTTGTGACGGCTCTACTGAACTTTCACACCTATACAGAACAGAGGATTCAGATTTTTCCTATTGATTCTGCCATTGACACTATATCTCCGTTGAATCAGAAGGTAAAGTTAATTCAGGATACCTTTCTTTGCCCTGAACAAGTAGGAGGACACGTTATTTCTTTTCAGACCACTACTGTGCATCAGCCAACTACCATGGAGGACATGGAAGAAAACTGTAAGTCACAGTCTTTACCCTCAAGATAAAATATGGCAAACATGGAGATTCTTAAGAAATTAAATAGTAGGGGGAAGTGTGGGTGGTAAGATCAGTAAGTGGAGTGAGGTCATCAAGGAGGGAAGATTGCTGTTGGTGGTAGTGTCTGGGAAAGCTTCTTTGGCGATTTGAATGGGCTTTGAAAAATGAGCGGGAATTGAATAGGAGGAGAGAAATAGAATGGGTGTTTTTTTCCTCCAGAAGAGGATATAAGACATGAGTAAAGTCATGGAGTTAGAAGGCATCATGAAGTGTGTGTTGGGGGGGTGGGGCGGGGGGAAGGGAGCAGTGAACAATCTGTTTTGGCAAGAGTGTCAAGTCTTTTAAGTGGAGAAGTGGGAGGTCAGGTTGCACAGAAAAAAACATGGCTCTGGACTCTAGAAGGCCCCTCTGGGCAGGCCAAGGCCCAGACTTTTCACGTCGTATGTAGGATGGAGGACTTCAGTAGTTTTTTGACCGGGATGTGGCATAAGGAAAAGTGCATTTTATTGTTGGAAAAGTTAATTTGCTGGCATTTTTCTCTTTCTCTTTCCTTGTTTATACTCTCTGTGTAACTTTCTTCATTGGATATGTTTAAATTAAAAAAAAAAATTTTTTTTAATGTTTATTTATTTTTGAGAGAGACTGAGACAGAGCATGAGTGGGGCAGGGGCAGAGAGAGAGAGAGAGAGAGAGAGAGAGAGAGAGAGAGAGAGAGAGACAGACACAGAATCTGAAGAAGGCTCCAGACTCTGAGTTGTCAGCACAGAGCCTGATGCGGGGCTCAAACCCACGAACAGCAAGATATGACCTGAGCCGAAGTCGGACGCTTAACTGACTGAGCTGCCCAGGTGCCCCTGGATATGTTTAAAAGCAAAAAAATATGTGTGGTATAGTTGACCCTTCTTGCTGGGGTATGGAGTGGGGGTGAGACTGCTTCTCTGCTTGATTTTTGGGGTATGTTCAGAGTGTGTGAAGTTTAAACAAGGAATAAGAAGAGGGCTAAGTGTTGTTCCCTTCAGTCCTTTTTTTTGGGGCCTGGCAAATTTTGTTCCTTCCTTTCCTTTTTTCTCCCCAGCTGGTTCTTTTTTTTTTTTTTTTTAACGCTTATTTATTTTGAGAGAGAGAGAGAAAATCCTAAGTAGTCTCCATGCTGTCAGCACAGAGCCTGCCGCAGGGCTCAAACTCACAAACCATCAGATCATGGCCTGAGCAAATTTAAGAATTAGATGCATAACCACTTAACAAACTGAGCTACCCAAGCCCTCCCACCCCTCCCCGATTCCCTGCCCATCTAGTTCTAATGAAAGGATTTACGATAGTTTGCAGGATCACCTTTTACTGAAAAGGAAAAATAAACAGTGAGTGTATTAGTTAGGTATTGCTGTGTAATAAATTACACTAAAACTTAGTCATTTAAAATGACAAACGTTTATTATCTCACACACTTTCTGTGGGTAAGGAATCAGGAGAAAATTAGCCTGGTGGGCTTTGGCTTATGATCTTTCATGAGGTCAGTCAAGAGTCAGCTGAGGCTGTATTCATCTAGAAACTTGCCCGGGGTGGGGGGATTTGCTTCCCAGGTGGCTCACTCACGTGGCTGGTGAGTTAGTGCTGGTTGTTGGCGGGAAGCCTTGGTTTCTCAATGAGAACACCTCTCCACAGGGCTGCTTGAGTGTCCTTAGGACACAGCAGTTAACTTCCCCTAGAACGAGGGATCCAAGAGAGAGCAAAGTGGAAGCCACAATGCCTATTGTGACTTAGTGTGGGTACTGAGTATCATCACTTCTACCATATCATTTTGGTCACACAGACCAACCCTGAAACAATGTGCTAGGTAGGGCACTACACAAAGCCAAGAATGGCCAAGGCCCGGATCAGTGGGGCTAGCTTGAAGGCTGGCTCCCACAGGGAGGAAATTGAGGGATTTTGCTGTAGATGTGTGCTCTTAAGTGCCCCCATAATGTGGTATTCTGAAATGAATCTGCCCCTCTTCCTACTTGGCTGATTCTTCTTCCTAGCTTGTTTTTCTGTACCATGCAGTGTTTCCAGGGATTGAATAGTGTTTATGTCCATGGATCCTGTAAGTACCTATTAGTGTAGCAAAAGCCTGGATTCTGAAGCCAGACTACTGGGGTCCCAGCCCAGTTCTGCCACTTTCTGTGTCCTCTTGGGCAATTTATTTAACCTCTCTGTGCTTCATTTTCCTGATCTTTAAAACTGAGGATAGAGTACATACCTCATAGGTATATATGTTTGAGGATTAAGTGGATAATACGTGCAGAGTACTAAGAATAGTGCCTGGGACGTAGTATGCACTCACTAATGGTTAGTTCTTGTTATCATTATGTCTTACACATAGGAAGACCTCAGGAGATGCTTGATTTTCATCAGTTTTGATCTGACGCCGTATATCTACTGAAGTTCATAAAGAATTAAACTTTGGGTCTTTGAAATATGCTCTTCAGTTTCACTGTGGGAAAAAGCTTTCAGATGACTTGGGTAGGGAAATAGTGCTGCAGCATTTTAATGTGGTTATATTTTCTTTTACACTTCTATAATATCAAAAAATATATTTCACTCATTACTGGTTCTTTGTGCGTTATTGGAATTTTATTTTAGCTTGTTGCCGTATTAAGCCCACACAGGGAGAGTCACATTTGTTAGTCTTAACTTCCTGAAGCACTTCATTAACTTTGAAGAATTCATGTATTTCTCAATGTCTTACTTTCGGTGTTTTGGCCTGTGAAAGGTTCTATGTGCTTTCCCTAATAAGTCTGTATTATTGAAGGGGATTCAGAAACCACTTGTTAAAAGATGACCAGAGTGTTTAGACTTGTTCATAGAATCATAAAGTAGACATTTAGATGTGTAAGCCTAATGTTCAACTTCACAGGTCTAAAGATTGAAGTCCAGAAAGACTGAGATGCCCAGAGCCATGTATCTATAGTTTAGCGGGGGGGCCAGTTGAATCACATTTCTGCATAGTGAGATCTTACATTTCTATACTTAGAAATCAACATTTGAGCCATTATACAATACTCATTATACAGTAATTGAGATATTTTGTAGGTGAAAATTAACCTTTTTGCTTTTAAGTTGTCTAAATGCCTGTAGGATGTTTTTCTGAATTGATTCTTCATACTGAATTGTTCTTAAATACTAAACATCAGTGATGGTAATGAAAGTTTTTATATCCTCATGTTGGTGAGAATTGTATTTCTGGACTTTGTTAACTCTGAACATTGTCCACAGTACAAAAAAAAATCTGTCCTTAATAGACTTGTTTTTTAAAAAAGGTACAGGGGCACCTAGGTGGCTCAGTTGGTTAAGCGTCCGACTTTGGCTCAGGTCATGATCTCACTGCTTTGTGAGTTAGAGCCCCACATTGGGCTCTGTGCTGACAGCTCAGAGCCTGGAGCCTGCTTCGAATTCCGTGTCTCCCTCTCTCTCTCTGCCCCTCCCTTGTACGTGCTCTCTCTCTCAAAATAAATAAACATTAAAAATTTTTTTTTTTTTTCAACGTTTATTTATTTTTGGGACAGAGAGAGACAGAGCATGAACGGGGGAGGGGCAGAGAGAGAGGGAGACACAGAATCGGAAACAGGCTCCAGGCTCTGAGCCATCAGCCCAGAGCCTGACGCGGGGCTCGAACTCGCGGACCGCGAGATCGTGACATGGCTGAAGTCGGACGCTTAACCGACTGCGCCACCCAGGCGCCCCTAAAAATTTTTTTAAAGAATGAGATACATAACCTAAAAACCTTTCATACAGTTTTGATTTTCTTTTTTTTTTTTTTAACGGAGACCCCTGTAGAGAAGCAGGTGTTTGGGGAAGGCCTGTTGGTGCTGGTTGTGATGCAGTGTCCCCTCCCCATTTCCACCCATGCCTGGTTGTTAATTATGTCTCCCGGGCCCCCTTTCAAGTTCCTCCTTTTGGAATGAGATGGGGACTTGGGGATTGTATTTGGAACTATTAGAGGGGAGCATATCTGTTTTGTAAAAGCCAAATTTCCCAGAAAAATTTCCCAAAAAAGTTTATTGCAACTCAGTTGAGTCCATTTACAAATCTGTTGGTATTTTCCAGTGATGTAACTCCCAATTCTTTCCCTTCTGTATTTAGTTCTCACAGTACCTTCATGAAAATGCATCCTACGTCCGCCCTCTTGAGGAAGGAATGCTTCATTTATTTGAAAGTATTACTGAGGATACTGTGACTGTCCTGGTAATTTTCTTCTGTGTTTCACTTCTGGAAGTGGAGGCTCTCTTTGTCAAATAACACTATTAACCATGAAATTATTTTTCTCTTCCAGGAGACTACTGTGAAATTGAAAACTTTTTCAGAGCACTTAACCTCTTACATATGTTTTCTTAGGAAGATTCTTCCTTATCAGTTAAAAAGGTACTTAATCCTTGAGGGCAAGGAATTTGGGGAATTGTGGGGTGTCACCTGACCTGTGCTGGAATTAATAAAATAGAGACAGGTATCTCTTGTGGTCTGCCTGATCTTTCTGCATCATAGCCAATTTGGACTTTTACGAAAAAGGAAAATATGGCTTGAGCAGCATAAACTTCTATTTAAGAAAATTTGTTGTGCATCTGTTAGGGTTTTTTTGAGTAGTTCTGTACTGTGGTTACTGCTATAATCACATAACAGTATGAATCCATGTTTTCAGTGATTGTGAATCACACATTTATTGAAATAATTTCAGTTTTATCTTTTTGCTGTAAACAAAACCCCCATTTAGATGGGGGTTATAATAGTTAGCTTCTACGATTGGACCTGTAATCATTAGGTTTCTTCAAGGTGGTCTTTTCTTGTTTTTATTATTGGTGATGTTTATAAGTTACAAACTAAAAATTTTGTGTATGTGCTCCATCCCTGGTAGAAGATGTCATTATGTAACCTTAAGTATTCTTTGTTAAGTATTTCTGGAAGGGAAAGCGAAAATAATCTCCGTAACTGGAAATTTGATATTGCTTGTACATTTTGATATTTTTGGTCTAAAACTAACAAGACCTCCATCTAAATCTTTTCATCCTAAGATTTAGCCTTAAAAAAAAAGAATACAACTGGAACACAAGAGAAACAAGAACACAGATGTATTATAATATATTGTAGAATAAACTTTAGAAAATATGTAGATAACTCATATGTAAGTAACTCACTTAGAGATTTTGAAAATATACAAGTAATTATGGTTCATTAATCCTTATAAAACTAAAGTAGTAGGTTTTACTTTTTTAAAAATGTATACTTTCATTATTTGAAACATTTAATATGTGTTAAAAGCCATTTTATTTCCTAATTAAATGTTATTTAATTCTTAATTAAAAGTTATTTCAGTAACCAAATTTTATGATTTGTTGGTATGATAGAATTTTAGGAATCAAGGAGTTAGGACTTTAATAATTATGAATTACAGTTTCATTCAGATTCTTACATCTTATGGTTCAGTATAGTTAAAGTTTTTTGAAAATTGATTCTAGAAGTTTAACACTAAATTGAATATACCTTATTGATCTGGCTTATGTTTAAGAGGAATCTGAGAACCACTGCAAAAGTGGTATTTACTACTTGAAACACTTAGGCATTTTTATTTTACCTTAATTAATTTTTTCACTATTGAGTTTTTAGAAACATTGGATAAGACCTTTCTTGATCTTAGATTCCTATTTTTGGAATGTTGTTCCCTACCCCATCATATATTTATGTTTTTAGGCAACTTTTCATCATTGGTTTCAAAACCACTTTAATTGACAAGATGGCATGTTTTTTAGTTGTAAACGGGCTTAGTATTAAATGAAGCTGTCTGCTATAAAGTAGAAAAAGAGACATGGCAAGGTCGAGGAGGGAGATATGTTTATTTTTCCTGTGATAATAACTCTTCTAGCTTTATATAAAAAGCATTTTGCTTGATTACCTGCACATTTTATTTTTTAAATTTTTTTAACGTTTATTTATTTTTGAGAGACAGAGACAGAGCACGAACAGGGGAGGGATTACCTGCACATTTTTATAAAGTACTGTTAAGAATCCACCTGTTTTTTTAACCTTACAAATACATATACTATAAAGGTTTCTTAATGATTGACTCTCTGCTGGTTCCTGGTCAGTTCTCTTTAGGAAGTCAGTCTATGAGATATTTTTCTCCTCAAAATATTTTTGTATTCTTTTTCTTCTCTTTTCTTTTCTTTCTTTTCTTCTCTTTTCTTTTTCCTTCCTTTCCCTTTCCTTTTCCCTTTCCCTTTCCCTTTCCCTTTCCCTTTCCCTTTCCCTTTCCCTTTCCCTTTCCCTTTCCCTTTCCCTTTCCCTTTCCCTTTCCCTTTTCCTTTTCCTTTTCCTTTTCCTTTTCCTTTTCCTTTTCCTTTTCCTTTTCCTTTCAGCTCTGTGCCCGGTGTGGGGCTTGAACTCATGACCCCAAGATCAAGAATCACATGCTCTATCACCTGAGCCAGCCAGGCACCCCTCCTCAAAATATTTTTTTCCTCAAAATATTTTTAAGAGAAATAATTTTGTGCTGTTCTCAGAATGGAAAGACAATGGACACCTGCCTTTTTTTTTTTTTTTTATTTCCCATTTAGTCCTCTGTTACTCCTTTGACATTTGCAGCCAACAGGTATGTGTATTACGGTTTAAAAAACGGAACCTTATAAATGAGATAAATTTTTTTTTCTTTTTTGTAAAGTTTTCTCTTTGGATCTAGTTGTTTGAGAATTGAGAGGATTTATTGTAGCTATTTGAAAATCGTTAGGATGCTCACTTTTGAAAAATCTGCTCATTCCTAGTTTAGAAGAAGAATGTGAATCTTCTCTTTGCACATCTGCGTTGAGAGCCAGGAATCTAGAGCTGTCTCAGGACATGAGAAAAATGACAGCTGTGTTTGAGAAGCTGCAGACTTACGTTGGTCTTCTCGCCTTGCCAAGTATGTTTGTTTGTTGCTCATGGTTCAACCTGAAGAACTGAGAGTACAAGAAGCTGGAGAAGGAGATGTTTAGTTTGTTTGAGCAGGAAGAATGCAGGATCTAGAGTCAGAAAAACTTGAACTCAAGTCCCCCAGCCCCTTACACGTTTATGGTCTTGGGCAACTTGCTTTATCTCTCTGTACCTGTCTTCCCATTTAAAAATGGAGGTAAAATGATTTTTAAGTTAAATTAAGAATGTACAGAATCAGGCATTGAAGACATGCATTAAATATTAATTTCCTTTCTCACCATCTTCTTTTTAAAAAAAAAAATTTTTTTTAATGTTTATTTATTTTTGAGAGACTGAGAGAGAGCACGGGCAGGGGAGGGGCAGAGAGAGAGGGAGACACAGAATCCAAAACAGGCTCCAGACTCTGAGCTGTCAGTACAGAGCCTAACACGGGGCTCAAACCCATGAACCATGAGATCATGACCTGAGCCGAAGTCGGACACCCAACTGCCTGAGCCACCCAGGCACCCCTCACAATCCTCTTTTTTAAATGCAGAGGGGCAAAGCATAAGAATTTGTAGCAACTTCCCAACAAGTAGAATAGGAGGGGGGGGAGGTTTAGAAGTAAAAATATCATTTGTTTCCCTTTCGTCTAATTTGAGGAGAATATTTTCAGGTAATTGAATGGATCTCAGTTTAAGCGATGTTTTAAGAATGACATGATTTTTCTAGAACTGTGATTTGTTTTTTTTGTAACAGCTTTAATGTGATATAATTTACATACCATACAGTTTACCCATTTAAAGTATAACATTCAGTGGTTTTTAGTATATTCACAAATATATGCACCATCATATATCAAAGTTAATTTTAAAATATTTTCATCACTTCAAGCAGAAACCCTGTATACTTTAGCTATCACCTTCTTTTTCCCCTGTTCCACCCCTCCTTGGCTTTAAGCAACTACTAACGTACTTTCTGCTCGTAAGTTTGCCTATTCTGAACACTTTGTATAAACAGAATCATATAACATGGTTTTTTGTGACTGCTTTTTTTTCACTCAGCGTAATGTTCTCAAGATTCACCCAACAGGAAGCATGTATCAATAATCCATTCCTTTTTATTACAGAGTACCCTCCCATTGTAGAGATATACCACATTTTATTTACCTATCAGTTGATGCTTTCTATTGTTTTCCACCTTTTGGCTGTTATGAATAGTGATACTATAGATATTTGTGAACAGTGTTTGAGTGGACTAGCTTTCATTTCTGTTGGGTATATACCTAGGAGTGGAATTGCTGGGTCATATGGTAACGACTATACTTAACTGTTGGAAGAACTGCCATACTGTTTTGCAAGGTGGCTTCCTACCAGCAGGGTTCTGATTTCTCCACATCCTCACCAATACTTGTTATTATCTGGCTTTTTGATTTTAGCCATCCTAGTGTTGTTATTCAACTTTCTGAGGTGGTGTCTCATTGCTCTTTTGATTTGTATTTCCCTGATGTCTAATGAGGTCAAGCATCTTTTCATGTCCTTATTGGCCATTTGTGTGTCTTCTTTGGAAATAGATTTATTCAGATCTTTTCTCCATTTTTCAGTTAGGTTGTCTTTTTATTATTGAGTTGTGTTATTTTATTTTTATTTTTTTTATAAAATTTTTTTTTTAATTATTTTTTTTTTGAGAGAGAGAGAGCTAGAGAGAGAGCAAGCATGAGCTGGAGAGAGGCAGAGAAGAAGACACAGAATCTGAAGCAGGCTCCAGGCTCTAAACTGTCAGCACGGGGCTTGAACTCATGAACTGCGAGATCATGACCTGAGCTGAAGTTGGACGCTTAACTGACTGAGCCACCCAGGAGCCCTGTTTTTAAAATTTTTTTTTAATGTTCATTAATTTTTGAAAGAAAGAGAGACAGAACATGAATATGGGAGGGGCAGAGAGAGAGGGAGACATAGAATCTGAAGCAGGCTCCAGGCTGAGCTGTCAGCTTAGAGTCCGATGTGGGGCTCAAATCCATAAGCCAAGAGATCATGACCTGAGCCAAAGTCAGATGCGTAATTGATGGAGCCACCCAGGTACCCCTGTAAGTGTTCTTTATATACTCTAGATACAAATTCCTTTTTGGATATATGATTGGCAATATTTTCTTCCATTTTGTGGGCTTTCTTTTCACTTTTTTATGGTGTCCATTGAAGCACAAAAGTTTTTTAATTTACATGAAATCAATTTATTTTTATTTTATTGTTTGTGCTTTTGGTGTCTAAGAATCCATGGTCAAATATGAGGTCATAAAGACTTACCCCTATGTTTTCTTCTAAGAATTTTATAGTTTTAGCTTTCGTGTTTAGGTCCTTGATCCATTTTGAGTTAATTTTTTTTATCTGGTGTGAGGTGTATATCTAGTTGTCTCAGCGCCATTTATTGAAAAGACTTTTTTCCCTATTGAATGACCTTGGCACACTTGTTAAGAATCAGTTGATCATAGGTTTATGGATTTAATTCTAGACTCTCAGGTTTATTCCATTAATCTATATATGTGTCAGTCCTATGCCAATACTATATTGTCTTGATGACTGTTGCTTTTGGGTAAGTTTTGAGATCAGGAAGTGAGAGTCCTCCTAGTTTGTTCTTTGTCAAGATTATTTGAGTATTCTTTCTTTTTTTTTATGTTTATTGATTTATTTTGAAAGAGAGGGAGGGAGAGAGAAAGAGAGAATGTGAGTGAGAGTGAAGGAGGAGCAGAGGGAGAGAATCCCAAGCAGGCTCTGCACTGTCAACGTGGAGCCCAACACAGGTTTTGAACCCACAAACCATGGGATCATGACCTGAGCCGAAACCAAAGAGCTGGAGGAGTGACTGAGCCACCCAGGCACGTCTGTTTGACTATTCTTGTTCCCTTGTAATTTCATGTAAATTTTAGAATCAGCTTGTCAGTTTCTACAAAGAAGTCAGCTGGGATTCTGACAGGGATTGCACTGAATCTGTAGATCAGTCTGGGGAGTTTTGTGGGTTGAATTGTCTCCCCAAAGTACGTGAAATTCTACTCTGGTATCTGTGTATACAACTTTATTTGGAAATAGGATCTCTGCAGATGTAATCAAGGTAAGATGAGGTCTTACTAGTTTAGGGAGAGCCCTGTCAGTCCAGTGACTACCATCCTTATAAGGAGAGATTTGGAGACATACAGAGACACAGGAGAGACTCAGGGAGGCCATATGAAGACCAAGGCAGGGATTGGGGTTAATCCTGCCATAAGCCAAGGAACATGTGGGCCAACAGAAGCTGGGAGAGGCAAGGAACTATTCTCTGGAGCCTTCAGCGGAAGTGTGGCCCTGTTAGCACAGCTTTGATTTCAGACTTCTGGCTTCCAGAACTGTAAGAGCGCTGTTTTCTATGGTTTTAAACCACTCCCTTTGTAGCACTTTGTTACGGCAGCCCTGGGAAACTCACACAGGGAGTATTGCCATCTTAATAATGTTAAGTTTTCTGGTTCATTAATAGGCTGTATTTTTGCATCTAGACAGACCTTCTTTAATTTTATTTTGTAGTTTTTCAGAGTAATCACCCTGATTACTTGTTGTTTCTCAGGGGGTTTAGCCATGGGCAGGCCCACAGTCGCCCTGGGTAACAGTGGTTTTGTCAGGGCCCTTTCCCAGTCTTGTTCCTTCTTTTTTTTTTTTTTTTTTTTAATTTTTCTTTAATGTTTAATTTAGAGAGAGAGAGAGGAGGAGGAGCAGAGAGAGACGGAGGTGCAGAATCCTAAGCAGGCTCCAAGCTCTGAGCTGTCCACACAGAGCCCAACGTGGGGCTTGAGCTCACAAACTGCCAGATCATGACCTGAGCCAAAGCCGGATGCCCAACCGACTGAGCCACCCAGGCGCCCCTGTTCCTTCTTTTTTTAAAAGTTTATTTTGAGAGAGAGAGAGAGAGCACGCGCACGAGCACTAGTGGGGGAGGAGCAGAGAGAAGGTGAGAGAGAGAATCCTAAGCAGACTGTGCACTATTGGCATGGAGTGCGATGTGGGGCTCCAGCACAGGGACCTTGAGATCATGAACTGAGCCCATATCAGGAGTCTGATGCTTAGCCCACTGAGCCACCCAGGCGCCCCTCCTGTTTTGTTTCTTAATCACGTGGAGGATAAACTCCACTGATTGCTGACTGGCTGCTGTCTTGTTTTCAACAATGCCTTTGGGGCATAAATTGCTTCACAGATGATCCAGTTAAATTTGGGCTTTTTTTTTTCTTTTAAGTTTATTTTGTGTGTTTGTGTGTGTGTGTGTGTGTGTGTGTGTGTGTGTGTGAGAGAGAGAGAGAGAGAGAGAGAGAGCGAGCACACGCATGAGAGCATCTGCACCTGTGCGCACGGAAGGGGCAGAGAGAGAGGTAGGGAGAATCCCAAGCAGGCTCCATGCTGTGAGCTCAGAGGGCCTGTGGAACTGCTCATGCTGTCATGCCAGAAGTGGAGCTCTGATATTTGAATAATGGTGTTTTTAGTGATGTTCAACTAATAATCATGTATAGGGAAAGGAGAAATTGAGAAATGTGTCCTGAAGTTACAAGGTGAAAATTCAACTTTTATTGCAAGAAGAATCATAAAATATGTAATCCTACTTAGCAATGTAATTTTGGTTCTTAACCATTAAAAATATTTGTGGATGTGGGTAATGCAGATGAGTTGGATGTATATTTATCACTCTTCTATCTGAATGTGTTTGCAAAGACTTCAGGAGCCATTATTTCCAATATATCACAAGCCATCTTTATTTTCTCTCTTCCCAAGAGTAGAGGAGGCAGGTGAGCTCTCAGGTTTTTAGGCGAAGTCTTCTGGGAAAATGCTTAGGCTTGTGATTTTGGTTTCCTAGGTACAGAGCCAGATGGACTCCTTCGGACGAACTATAGTTCTGTCTTAACAAATGTTGGTGCTGCTCTGCATGGATTTCATGATGTCATGAAAGGTGAGGTTTGGAAAGAACATAAATAAGCTGAAAACCTTCATCTCATTTTCTCAGATCTGCCCAAATGAGATTAAACCAATACCACCAAGGCTAATAGACCCCAGAAAAAGGCTTAGTAGCATTTGGCTTATGTTGAAGTGCGCAGCTCACTGCCTTCTGTTTTTTCCATCTGCTTCATTTCAGAAGGTAAACACAGTGCTGAAGAGAAACCCTTGTGCACAGTACTTTGGCCAAAAATACATTGCAGTGATTTAAGGCAGGTGTGTGAATTTTATCAAGCCAGACATGCTATTCAGAGGCATTTAGCAAAATACTTTGCACTTGTTAGAGCCCAAGCATGAAGGAGTTGAGGAATCCAGGGTTTAAAGTTCCAAGAAAGAATGTACTCACTTTCCACCATCCTGTGCATTTTTAAGTTTAAAGTGCCCATTTTAATTCCCTCCTCTCTCTCTCCCTCTCTGTCTCTGCCCGTCACTCACTTGCACCCACTCTCTCTCTCTCAAAAAAAGTAAAATGAAATAAAGTACCCATTTTAAGGCCTGTTTTCTTCAGGGGAGACTTAAGGAGTGGAGGTCTGGTTTTAAGCTTTGATTAGTTTTTAATTGCTATGTACAAAGAATATAGTCGGCTGAAGGACATTTCATATGCTTCTTAGCTAACTGTGATCCTGAGTCGACTTTTCAATCTGTGGGTCTGCATGGCTTCTAGGTTTTTTTCTTCTTTTCCTTTTGAAGAGAGTTGGGGTAGGAGAAGGAGGAAAGGGCAGAAGCAATTATTGGAAATAGCCCAGATTAATAATAGCCTAGATTATTCACTGTGGTACTTAGGTAACAATTAGGGACCAATTACTAGTTTCACAGAAAATAATTTTAAAACCTTAAGGCTGTTGGAAAGCATGTACAAGATGGGTGTATTCAGGCTCTCTTGTAGGTTGGCATGTAACCTCCAGCACTGGGAATCATTCAGTCTTAGTGTCAGCAGTATTAGCTAGCACTGTCTTACCGTTCAGTATGGAGAATATACCTTTCTGTGGCTCGTCTCCAATTATAAGGAATTTAAAAAATCACTGTACTTCTAGGGCTAGCCGTGGCTGTAGGAATCACAGCTTGAATAGACAGTCTTGGTGCCAGATGACAAGAGTCAGCCCAAACCCAGCAGAACTAGTCTGCTGTGTAGAGGACCTAAGGGCATGGTGCCTTTTTCCTGTGCAGCTTTTGGTTTGGGAAGTTAAAACCTAGCTATGGTCCTCTCTTCCAGGACTTTAGTTAACCCAGAGCTAGGCCATTGAAACCATAGGTAGCTGTTGCTACAGTTTTTGGTTTTAGTTTCTAAATTTTGCTATGCTGATATTATTATTTGTTCTTGCTAGCAGTTTCTCCAGCATTCCTATAAAGAATGGGTGAGAGCAGTGGAGGGTTGCTATCCAATAAGAGGGGTCTTAAAGCTTCCTTTACATTAAAAAAAAAATCTCGATTTTATTTATATTTCTATTTTAATTAATCTATAATATACAGAGTTTTATACAGATGCTTTCTTTTTTTAAGATTTTTTTTTTAAGTAATCTCTCGACCCAGCATGGGGCTCCAACCTACAACCCCGAGATCAAGACTCAGATGCTCCATCAACTGAGCCAGCCAGACACCCCTATTCAGATGCTTTTATTCAAACATTACATAAGATTAAGACACCAAGTGGTCCAAATCTAAGAATGTTACTGTTTGTTATTTGGGACATGAGCTAATGGAACTTATGGGAGGATCAGAGGCACCCTCCACCCTGAACCCCCTTAGTTCCTCCATTTGTTTCTGTCCTTGAAAACATAACGTAAAGAGAGAATATTGGAAAACATGAAGGGTGGTTGGCAAGATTATGGGGTCCTGTTACTAGGTTTACAGTTTAAATCTGTCTTTTTATTTAACTTGTAAGACTGGTGGGTATCTCTCATGGAAACTCAGAGTGAATATCAACTGGCATTAACAGAAGAAGCTTTATGTTTCAGAGAACTCTCATTTCAAGCCTCTTCCCTTCCTGCTTTGCCCTGAATAATTGCTTGATCTAAGTTAGAAGGCAGGCAGGTGTCATTGTAAAAAGAGAGCTAGAGATATATTAAAATGTCTGTCCTAATGGATTTAAAATAGGAGTGAATTAATCTTTTAACAAGTGAATTGAATTAATCTTTTAACAAGTGAATTCTGAGGGAGAATTGTTATTTTTTTAAAGTTTATTTATTTTTTTTTTTGAGAGAGAGAGCGTGAGCACAAAAGGGGAGGGGGGGTGGAGAGAATCTCAAGCAGGCTCTGCACTATTAGCTCAGAGCCTGATGTGGGGCTTGAACTCATGAACTGTGAGATCATGACCTGAGCTGAAATCAAGAGTTGGATGCTTAACTGATTGAGCTACCTAGGCTCCCTGAGAATTGTTGATTTTTAGTCTCAGGTCTAAAGCAGGTAGACTCATAGGAAACATAAGAGAAAAATAAATCTCTGGGCTTAGGTTGCATGATTTCTTTGTTCTTTTTGGATTTAAAATTTAATGTCAAGGAACACCCTAAATAATTGAAATATTTCGACTTGATAAAGAGTACACAATTTGATTAGGAGAATTACTGTTGTCAAACTGCAGTGGCACAGGTCCAGTAGAAGCCATGTAAGTATTCATAGTATTATATGACTTTCATTAAGTATCCCAGTCACCTGCTGATCACCTAAGATTACTGCCAGCCAAGTTGTATCATAGTTTTGTGTACTTCTAGCAAAATTGCGACCAAACCTTTCTGTGGTGTGTAGAGAGAAAATGTCTGTGTTAGGGGCTAGCAAGTTCAGTATATAAGAGTGTTCAGTGTTCAAATCAAAAAAATTTTTTTAATGTTTATTTTAGAGAGAGCGAGCGCGTGCATGTGAGCAAGTGGGGGGAGGGGCAGAGAGAGAGGGAGACACAGAATCCGAAGCAGGCTCCAGGTTCCAAGCTCTCAGTACAGAGCCCAGTGCGGGGCTCGAACTTATGAACTGTGAGATCATGACCTGAGCTGAAGTTAATGCCCAACTGACTAAGCCACCTAGGTGCCGCCAGTCGAATTTTTATTCACTTGGGTATCTTATGAATATATAGAGGATAATCATTTATTTTTGAAAACGTAAATATAATAGTAATATACTAATTAGTTGATTCTTTTGCTGTGGCAACTGTAATGTAAGGTGTTAACAACAGGGAAAACTGGCTAAAAGATATACAGAAAAGTCTCTGTAACTTTTCTGTGACTCTAAAACTGAAAGTTTACATATATGTGCATATATGTATATTAAATATATAACTAAAACAATTCCCCAGTTTAAAAATTTTAGTAAAAATAATTCTATTCAGGGGCGCCTGGGTGGCGCAGTCGGTTAAGCGTCCGACTTCAGCCGGGTCACGATCTCGCGGTCCGTGGGTTCGAGCCCCGCGTCGGGCTCTGGGCTGATGGCTCAGAGCCTGGAGCCTGCTTCCGATTCTGTGTCTCCCTCTCTCTCTGCCCCTCCCCCGTTCATGCTCTGTCTCTCTCTGTCCCAAAAATAAATAAACGTTGAAAAAAAAATTAAAAAAAAAAAAATAATTCTATTCATAAAACAGTGATTTTGTGTTAAAATACCATGATCATATCAGGTTAAATATCAAAAACCATTTCTTTCTAGTCTTATTTCTTTTTAATTATCCATAATCTAGGATTAACTAGACTTCTTGATTCTGAATAAATGCAGTTCTCTGCATACACACCCATTATAAAAATTAATTTTCATATTTTGTGATTTATTTTTAGCTTTGTTGGTAGGGATAATTAGTGCTGTTGTACCTGAAGTATTCTAAAAAATTCAGAGGAGAATGAATTGTAAACACTTTATTATTTAAAAATATAATTACCCTTCCTTATAAATCAGTGTTGTCTTAAGATTCTCCCATTATCCCTTATTTCCAGGACAAAATCATTCTTTCTCAGAGACCCAGAAAACCCCAACCTTAAGTCATTTGGACGGTTTCACCTACTGCAATTTCTCCTCATGCTTTTTATATTTAAGTCTCTCCTGTGCTTTTCTAACCACAGGCCTTTGTTGTAATATTCTGGGACTGGAGGCAGTAGCACATGAAGCCATACACTGGAGGATTCAGTCCCAGTTTGGCTGTGAAGATCCTTGTCAGTGTTTGTTAGGGTGTGTACTGGCAGACTGACTAAGGTCCAGTAAGGATTGCAGGAGATTGTGTTGGTCATTCTCTTCCAGCCTCATGGTTAGCTTATATAAGTACAAGATGAATTCTCATTTGTGCCTGCCAGACTATTAAAACAGCGTTTTTAACTGGTAAATACTGGTCAGGGTCATTTACTCAACACTAGAATAAGAGCAAACACTCGAAAGAGGGAGAATCAGACCCTTAAGCTGGTGACTATAATAGAGACATCAGGATGGTGTTAAGAGACCCTCACTTGGCTCTATTCTCTCCACATGGATTTGTGACCTAGTTGATACTCAGGACAATCCCGATATATTTGGGACCATTTTTTGGTCATATTTACTGTGTAAGTCTCTAAAAGCAGATATGAGAGTGAACGGGCTGGTTATCTGTATGCAACTTGTGTATGGATGGTAATAGTTTTCATTTGATTGCTTTTATAGATATCTCTAAACATTACAATCAGAAAGCTACAATAGAGCATGAACTTCCAACAGCAACACAGAAGCTCATTACAACTAATGACTGTATCCTGTCCTCAGTAGTAGCATTAACAAATGGAGCAGGAAAGGTAAGTTTTCTCTGGTTTATATTGACATTAAATTTAATTCTTAGGTAAGCTCCTTTTTTTTCCTTCCTTAAATGACATAGGAAAATTAATCTGTAAAGGAAGTTTGGAATATCAGACTTTTTTGTAAAATAAAGTTGTCTCCCTTTTCCTTCCAACTGCCCAATATTTAAAGCAATAGGAGAGTGACTGTTTAGCATTCGTGATGAGTAAGTAGATCACTCACAGTTTATTTTTTAGTGAGATATTTGATGATCAGTGTACATCTTTGTATATATCAAATGTCTGCTGTATAGAAATTGGGAAATTACATAAAAAGAAAAACGAACCAATAAAACCTTCATTAATATTTTGGTTTTTTTCCTTCCTGGTTTTTTGTTTTTTGATAACACTTGTCCTAATGCTACCTCTGTGGTTTTGTTTCTTAACAAGAACTTTTAAGGTGACTTTGAACATATGTCTTTTCATTGAACCATTAATATTAGATAATAATTATTTGGGTCATTAAGCACTTAATTATTATGATAAACTGGCCAAAATGCATTTTCTCTAAAAATTCTGTCTTGGATATTCTGGCTTCAGCAGCTGTGACATTGTCAGTATGTGTTCATGTGGCTGTCATCAGCACCTTTACTGATTCTTATTTCTCTGGGAACTACCCATATATGTGTAACCAAAAGGACTGTATTCAGAACTATCTTAGCCCATTTATTTCTGTGGATGCAACCTAATTTCTCAAGGAAATGTTAATTTCTACCTGTGTTTATATACCATTATTTTTCTGACAGGTTGCCCATAACAGGAACACATTTTTTTTCAGGTAATTAAGTTAACCAGAAGTGATCACCGATCATATTACATATTCAGTGTCCTCTTTCTCATCTTTCCCCGACTCAGACTGGTCTTTGTGACACTTTGCAGTGCTTGGGGCCATAATTAGAGGGTGTTATCTTTGGGTTCTGTCAGCGCACAGATCTGTGCCTCCAGGGTTCCTCAGCCAGAAGACCATCCCAGCTGTACCCTCTTGATCGCTTGCATCTACAGGCATGCTGAAGCTTTCTGAAGATAATTCTGACCTTGATTTAATTAAGAAAAATTCTGGAAGAAGAGAATGTTAGCACTTTAGAGGCGTTTCTGCAGTTTCTAACTTTTATGAAAATTCTGAAATATTAAATACCTTTATATAAGCTAATTTTAGATTTGCTTTACCTGAAACCTTAAAATGTCTCAAGGGAAGGTATCTGATGGTGAAAAATTGTGCAATTTTTATAAGTTTTTTTTTAAAGTTTATTTATTCTGAGAGAGAGAGAGGGAAAGAGAGAGACAGAGGGGGAGGGAGAGAGAGCGATAGAGGATCCCAAGCAGGCCCCGCACTGTCAGTGTAGAGCCCGACGCAGGGCATGAACTAAAAAACCACGAGATCATGACCTGAGCCAAAATCAAGAGTCAGACGCTTAACCAACTGAGCCACCCAGGCACCCCTAAAAATGGTTTTTAACTGAAGTAAGTATCTGAACTAATGTTAGTTGGTGGCAGCTTAATATCTAGCTAATGTGATTTGATTAAACTAAATTTTATGGTATATAATTTTTAAAAGCCCAGTAGGAAAATGTAACATATGCATATTGAAGAACATTTAGAAAATGTACAAATACTAGAAAGAGGAAAGAATGTAAACCTCACCATATATTGCTGTGACCTAAAATGCAAATCCTGGGTATATGATTATCCATGTCATTTACAAGGAATATAAAGCTCAAGACTTTTAGAATCCTTTATTTTCTTGAATACTACCTAGTGTAGAATTTCCTTTGACATAGTAAAATACTAATGAAAAATAAAATCTTTCAGACCATTAGTGATTGCTTGCTTACTTTCTGGCCAATTTTTGCCAAGGTGTAGGATACTTTGTTCCATAAGTCACTTCTTATTTATCAAAATAGGATATTCTTTAATGTATCCAGCACTTTAGTTTTTTTGGCTAATAACCTCAGACATTTTTATTTATATCACCATTTCATACAACACTATAAATGCAAAGTCATGGCTCAGTCATGGGTCTCTGTGCCTGCTTACACAGTCTTTATTATATTTGTAGATCATAAATTGAGATTTACAGAATTAAATTTAAGTAGAGTTATCATATTCAAGATGCTGTGTCCTGTCTCATGTTGGAATTGGAAACATTCAAAGTTAAAATACAAATGGAATATATAAATCCAAACATGCATATTTTGAGACTAGTGGCAGAAATTAATGAGGTAAATGGCCCATGAACATCATCCCCAGAATAAACCCGAATCAGTCTTGGTTTTCAGAAAGAATAGAAATTGTCTAGGTTAAGACATGTCAGAAGTCTGGTCTCAGTCTTTATACTGGTATTGTCTTTCTATTACAAATCATTGCCCTAGGAATTCTTCCCAAGTAAATAAATGTGGGCTTTTGGCAGGTGTTGAAATTTCATTTCCATTCCGGCACCTTTAACTTTGCTTCGAAAACTATTAGGTCTATATTTTAGATACATGATTGGAAAACAAAATCTATTTTCTTGTCACACTTGATTTAGATTGCATCTTTCTTCAGCAACAATGTGGACTACTTCATTGCTTCTCTGAGCTACGGGCCTAAGGCAGCGAGTGGCTTCATTAGTCCTCTTTCAGCTGAGTGCATGCTGCAATACAAGAAAAAAGCTGCCGCCTATATGAAGGCTCTGAGAAAGGTTTGTGAGCTCCTGTTAAATTAACCTCAGAGGAAAAATCAGGAATCATTCCAGAGAAGGGCAATAGTTTTTCCACATTTCGTTTTGTTTAGATTTTACACAGTTGGGGGGCACAGGTGGTTGGTGAGTATTGGGGGAGGTCTTTGGGGAGGAGAAGGTGACAGAGACCCAAACCTCAATTAATGTGTGATCTATGCATAGGCCATGTTGAACTCATGTCCCCAAGTGTCTAGAATGAGGCAGCCAGGCAGCCAATAAATATCAAACTTCAGAAATCTCAAATTTGTAGAAATAGAAAAAAATTGAAATACATTTATAATTTTTTCCTGAGTATAAGAATACAAGGTCATTGCAAGCAGAAATCAGAAGGTGTAACAGTGCATAAAGAAGAAGAAAATTACACACCAATTCCCACCCCCCAGAGGTAGCTACCCTTAATTTTGTTGGAGTATATCTGTATCCAAAAAACTTTAGTGCATGTGTGTACACACGCACACAAGGAAACACATACATGTATGTGCTATAAAAAGCAAAGTGTATCTGGATACATACCCTTCTATTTCATTTTACTTTTTTATTTCAATTTTTTATTTAAATTCTAGTTAGGATATATGGTAAAATGGGTTTCAGGTGTAGAATTTAGTGATTCATCACTTAAATTTAACACCCAGTGCTCATCACAAGTGCCCTCCTTAATGCCCATCACCCAATTAGCCCATCCCCTGCCTACCTCCCCTCATCACTTCTCAGTTCTCTGTAGTTGAAGAGTGTCTTATAGTTTGCCTCCCTCTCTCTCTCTTTTTTCCCCCTTCTCCTATGTTCATCTGTTTTGTTTCTTAAATTTCACATATGAGTGAAATCATAAGGTATTTGTCTTTCTCTCACTGGCTTATTTTGCTTAGCAGAATACATTCTTGCTCAATCTGCATTGTTGGAATGGCAAGATTTCATTCTTTTTGATGGCTGATAGTCCATTGACATACACTGTTTTAGAATATTGTTTTTGTGGATATAAAAATTGTGATTTTTAATACATCAAATAATACTTTCTATAAATATAAATTGTTATCATTTTAATACCTTTATAGTATTAAATCTATAGTATTTCATTCTGTGTGTGATAATTTAATTAACTAATCCATTGCTCATGGATATTTAGGTTGTTTCCTATTTTTCACTGTTATATGCGGAGAAACAGTAGATATTCTTGCACATGCAACTCTAACTTTGTGCATTTTTTACCTTTTTCCTCCTTATTTTTTTTTACTTTTAGGTACAAATAATGCCTAAACATATTCTTATATTACATTAGAGCATTACATGTATAGTCCCTAATTCCACTCTCTCGCCAGAGGTCACTATAGCTATCAGTTTGGTGTATAACCTTCCAGAATCTTGGAGCATTTATGCATCTGTATAAACTTACAGACAATATACAATGTATAGAATTTTCTTTCTTTTTTCAACTGAAATGCTTGTTTCATTGTGCAACTTGATTTTTTCTTTTTTTTTGACTTTTTAAGTTTTATTTATTTATTTTAAATGTTTTATTTATTTTGAGAAAGAGTGTGAGTGGGGGAGGGACAGAGAGAGAGAGGGAGAGAGAGAATCCCAAGCAGGCTGTGTGCTGTTAGAGCAGAGCCCATTGTGGGGCTCACTCTCACAAACTGAACTGTGAGATCCATGACCTGAGTTGAAAGCAAGAGTTGGACACTTAACCAACTGAGCCACCCAGGTGCCTTGATTTTTTTCATTTAAAGTGTCTTAGATGTGCCTGACTGGCTCAGTTTGAAGCGTGGGAGACTCTTGATCTCAGGGTCATGAGTTTGAGCCCCACATTGTGTATACAGATTATTTAAAAAAATTAATTAATTAGAAAAATGTTTTGTTAAGTGTATAGAATTGTCGAATCACCATATTGTATATCTGACACTAACATTGTTCTTCAACTATGTATTTAAAAAAATATTTTTTAATGTTTTATTTATTTTTGAGAGAGAGAGAGAGAGAGCGTGCATGAGCAAGTGGGGGGAGGCGCAGAGGGAGAGGGAGACCCAGAATCAGAAGCAGGCTCCAGGCTCTGAGCTGTCAGCACAGAGCCCAATGCAGGGCTCGAACTCACAAACTGTGAGATCATGACCTGAGCCGAAGTTGGATGCTTAACCGACTGAGCCACCCAGGTGCCTGCATCAACTATACTTAAAAAAAATGAAGAAACAAAGAAAAATTAAAAACAAATAAAATGTTTTAGAGACCTATCTGTATCATTACATATGGTGGCTACTATATTCCTTTTAAATACAGCATAGAATCTTACAATATGTATGTTTTGTGGCTCATTTAGATATTCCTTATTGGTGGGCATTTAGGTTCATTCCAGTTTTTTACTGTTACAATAATACTTTAAGTGATAGCTTTGTAAATGCCTCCTTGGGCACATGTGTGGAATATTGAGTAGTGGAATGTTCTGAATCATGTGGCTTGCACATTTTACATTTTAATATGTGTTGCAAATTGTCCTTAAGAGTAGCTGTACTGTTTTATGTTTCTAGCATTGTATAAGGCTACCAATCTCTCTTTGTGTAATTATTTTAATTATGTCTTTAAGATTAATTTCCCAAAATGGAATTGCTGGTTCAAACAAAGTCTGTGAATCTTTCAAATTTTGACACATTTTTCCAGACTACACTTCAGGAAGATTGTCTATTTATAGTTTACCAGCAGAAGTATAAATTTAACCCATAAATTTAATATTAATTAGACAAGAAGCTTCTTATTATTTTAATTTGCATTCCTTTGCTTATTGAAGTGGTATGTCTTTTCATAAAGTTATTGTTTGTATTTATTCTGTCAATTCTCTGTTCATCGTTGATCTATTTTTAGATAAATGTTCCTAATTAGGGTTGAAAGAGCTCCCTATATAGTAAGAACTTTAATCCTGTGCCTGTGTTAGAAGTATTTTTTCTCCAGTTTGCTGTCGTATTTTTTCAAAATAGAAGTTTTAATTTTTATGTCTTTAAACCAATCTTTTTCTTTATGGTGGTGATTCTTGGCCAGGGGTACTTTTCACGATTACAGAAATGATCACCTACATTTTCTTCCATTACTTTCATGTTCTAAATTTTTAGATTGAATTCTTTAATCCATCTTGGAGTCATTCTGATAGAGGTATGAAAAAGGGATCTAAATAGTTATTTTTCTAGATTATTACCTGGTTATCCTTGTGGCTTTTATCCAGTCTGTCCTTTCTCTATTGACTTAAAAAAAAAAACAACCCAGCATTTATCACATAATATGTTTTTGTGTATGCTTTTGTCTGTTTCTAGATATTCTGTCCTCTTCCTTTATCTGTTTATTCATGTGTTTGTTTCGGAAAGTTTTATTGGGGGGTTTAATTGACATAAAAAAACTGCATATATTTCAAGCATACAATTTGATAGGTTTTGACATATGTTTACACCCTTAAAAGCACAGTCAAGACAATGCCTCTTAGTGATCTTTATTTCTGCCTCTCTGACAATCTGCTTTAAAAAAAAAAAATTGAGATGTCATTGACATACAATATTATATTAGTTACAGGTATACAACATAGTGATTCAACACTTATGTACATTACAGAGTGATCACCAAGACAAGTGTAGCTACCATCTGTCACCATACAAAGTTGTTACTTACTATTTATATTCCTATGCTGTGCATCCTGTCCTGTATCTTATTTATTTTATAACTGGAAGTTTGCATCTTTTAATTCCCTTTCTCTGTTTTGCCCATGCTCTCACCCCCCACCCCTCCCCAATCTGGCAACCACCTGATTGATCTTTGTATCTGAGTCTGTTTTTTTTTTTTTTTTCTTTAATTTGTTTTGTAGATTTCACATAGAAGTGAAATCATATGGTATTTGGTATAGGTCCATATGCTTTTAGTTAGTGTAGATTATAACTGGAATGACAAGTCCCTCTTCGTTATTTTTCTTTAAAAAAGATCCCTGTGACATCATTAAAAGGAAATAGTGAATGTTGGCATATGTCTGAATTTATTGTTGAACCCCATTTAACATTCTTTCTGTGTACATAGGATTCAGGAATGATATGATCTTTTCCTTTAATTCTTCTGCTGCCTTTTCCATAGCCCCTCTTGGAGTCTGTGCCTTACGAAGAAGCTCTGGCAAACCGCCGGGTCCTTCTCAGCTCTACTGAAAGTCGAGAAGGCCTTGCACAACAGGTATGGTGCCTCATGCTACTTGTTAAAGGAGCATAAATGTTAAATCCCCTGGAGAAGGCTTTTAACACAGAACAATATAAAAGACTTTATAAGTGAACATGTAAAATTAATTGTTTAACATGTGCTAAAACGCACCATAAGCATAATTCATTGAAGAACATTTGTTGATACTCTATTTTTATTTTATTTTTTTTAATGTTTTTATTTATTTTTGAGACAGAGAGAGACAGAGCGGGAGCAGGGGAGGGGCGGAGAGAGAGGGAGACACAAAATCTGAAGCAGACTTCAGGCTCTGAGCTGTCAGCACTGAGCCACCCAGGCGCCCCTGTTGATACTCTAAATAAGTCATCTTGATTCAGTTGGTGTTATAATTGCCACTCAGGTAATATCAACACACTTTGGCCATGGTGATTCTTTCTTTCTCTAGGCACTAGATTTAAAAGTCTGAACTAATAAGGCAAAAAAGGGGGAGGAGCTTGAGACTCCATGAGTTATTTATTTCTTAAATGATCAGGAACAAAAAATTTCCAATATTCAGTTAGTTGGTCAATTGAATTTGGGGGCTAGGTGGAGGTGGGAGGGAAGTTGGTACACACTGACACTGGTTTAGCTTTTGTCAGAGACGTACTTCCAACAGCAGGCTTGCGTTAAGTTTTGGAAATACTTATTTTAAAGAGAGTGCAAATAGATTCACCTGACACATCCTTTTGTCTGCTGTCCTTTTGTCTTTTTGACATTAAATGAGCTAGGATGTTGGAAGTAAACATTTAATCCAGAGAGTCATTCCTAAAAAACAAAATTCTTGGGACAAAAATAAAGTGTTGAATACTTTAAAAGTTGATTTTCAATTTCAATTTTCTTTTTACTTTATGTAAGGAAAGTAAGGCTTAAAGAAATTAAGCAGCTTTTACCCAAGGTAGCTAGTAAGTGGGAGAACTGTCTGGTTTCAGAGCTATTGCAGCACTGCCCCCCCCTCCCCCATTGACCAGCTGTAGGCTAGTCTGATAAGCACTCAGGGTGTGACTTCGTGTCTCTCTGAAAAGAGTGAGTCTAAGATCTGCCTTCCAGGGCCTTGTAAGCATTAACTGAGCCAATGGGAGGCAGTGTGATATAGTGAAAAGAATCAGACTTGTGAGCCAGACAGCCAGACACATGGGATCCAAATCCTGGCTCTGCCATTTGCTAGCTTAGCAGGTGGTTCAGCTGCTGGGAGCTTTAGTTCTCCTCTTTGGGAAATGAGAATTGAAGGACTGTGAGGCTTCAATGGGATCCTGGCAGGAAAGTACCATGAACAGTGTCTGCTACATGGTAATTGCTCAACCATGATAGCCGGTAAAGCATTTGGAATTCACTGTAACATTGTTTTTATTTTCATGTAATTCTCAAGCTTTCATTTGCCCTGAGAATTAATATATTTAGACTTCTTGTTGAATGGAGTATAACATAATTTAAAAAAAATATACAAATTATTAATGTATAGTTAATCCTTGAACAGCAAGGGGGCTGGGGCATTGATCCCCTTGCACAGTTGAAAATTCGTGTAAACTTTTGACTCCCCCAAAATTTAATTGCTAATTACCTATTGTTGACTGGAAGCCTTACTGATAACATAAATATCCGATGTACACATATTTTGTGTATTTTATGTATCATATACTGTATTCTTACAATAAAGTAAGCTAGAGAAAAGATGTTATTAAAATCATAAGGAAGAGAAAATACTTTTACAATATTGTACGTATTTATTGAAAAAAAATCCACATATAAGTGGATCCATGTAGTTCAAACCCATGTTGTTCAAGGGCCAACTGTGTATCCCAGTGAATTTTCACAAGCAAACATACTGATGTAACTAGCATCTCAGTAAAAATTTTTAAAAAGAACACTTCTGTATGTAAAGTATTCCTTTAAGAAAAAAAAATACTAGGAGTTCAGCAGCCTTCCTCATGCCCCTTTCTCGCCTTCCTCCTTGCCCCCAAAGAAAACCATCATCTTGTGTTCTAACACAATAGATTAGTGAAAAGTTCAGTAAACGAAACTTTTCATTCATTGAGATTATATAATATATATTCTTTCAGGTCTGCCTTCTCTCATTCAACATTATATTTGTAATATTCATCCGTGTTATGTGTAATTGTAATCTGTCCATTTTCATTGTTGTTTAGTATTCTACTGGGTGAATATGCATTATTCTTTTTTATTGCCTATGAATATTTGGGTAGTTCCAGGTGTTTGGCTATCATAGTGCTATTGTGAACATCGTTACATATGTCTTCTGGTAAATGTGCATCGGGTTACATACATAGAAATAGAATTGTTGGGTCATATAGGATATGATGTCTTCAGCTTTAAAGATCCAGCCAAACAGTTTTTCAAAGTGTTTGTCCCAAATTCCAGTCCTGCTAGCACTATCTGGTAGTTCCAGTTGCTCCACAAACATGCCCACCTTTGTGTTTTCTTCTTTTTTAAAAAAATTTTTAAATGTTTTATTTATTTTTGAAAGAGAGACAGAGTATGAGCAGGGAAGGGGCAGAGAGAGAGGGAGACACAGAATCCGAAGCAGGCTCCAGGCTCTGAGCTGTCAGCACAGAGTCTGACAACAGTGCTTGAACTTGTGAACCACGGGATTGACCTGAGCCGAAGTCGGACACTTAACCGATTGAGCCACCCAGGTGCCCCTGTATTTTCTGTCCTTTAATTTTAGTCATTTGGGTGGTTTCAAATTGCTTTGCTTTGATAATAGTGACATTGAATACCTTCTTTTTTATGTTTTTAGTCTTGTTCAGTGCCTATTCAAGTCTTTCCCCCCCCTATTTTTCTATTGGGTTGTCTTTTTCTTACTAATTTGTAGAAGTTCTTTATATATTCTACATGTTTAGTCTTCTGTTGGATACATGCTTTGCGGATGTCTTCCATTTTGTGACTTTCCTTTTCACTCTCTTAATGATATCTTTCTTTTTTTTTAATTTTTTTTATTGTTTATTATTTTTGAGAGAGAGAGAGAGACTGAGAGCAAGCAGGGGAGGGGCAGAGAGAGAGAGGGAGACAGAACTAGAAGCAGACTCCAAGCTCTGAGCGCTCAGGACAGAGCCCGACGCGGGGCTCGAACTCACAGACCACAAGATCATGACCTGATCTGTAGTCGGCCACCCAACCAACTGAGCCACCCAGGTGCCCTGATGATATCTTTCAATGAGTAAAGATTTTTAATTTTACTGTCATCCAATTTTTCAGTTTCTGGTTGTGCTTTGTGAATCTTGTTTAACAATATTTCGCTTTCTCTGTGTAACGTTCAGGCTTTTTAAGTTTTATTTCTGGGAGGCAGTTTGGGTTGATGTGCTGTGAAGCCTGTCTTTAGCCACTAAGTTTTGTCTGCATCATCCTCTAAGGTGCAGAACTCTATTGCTTTTCAAGGTTCAGCAGAGTCTGGAAAAGATTTCTAAACTGGAGCAGGAAAAAGAGCATTGGATGTTGGAAGCACAGTTAGCCAAAATCAAGCTGGAGAAAGAAAACCAGCGAATTGCAGATAAGCTGAAGAGTACAAGCATCGGGCAGGGGGTTGGGCCAGCCCAGGAAAATCCCACTGGGGTGAATGCAGGGGGCCAGGAAGAAGCCTCAACCAAGGCTGTGCTGGAGCCTATTCACAGCACCAGTCTGGTAAGTGTCTACTCCTCCTCCTCCACTCCTCCTCCCCCCCTCCCCGTCCCCCTCCCCCTCCTTCTTCTTCTTTAACGATAATTGGTAAGGCCTTAACCTAGTGTTTGCTGTTAACCATCTAAATTACATGTCAGTGTAAAACAGGTATTATCCATGTGTTCTAGAAAAAGCAAGGGGTAGTCAGGATGGCTCCTTGAAAAAGCTATTTCATTAAATTTCCTTTGATTTTCCATGACACTTCCCCATGGTAAAGGCTGTATTCCTGGAAAAGATCAAGTAAGTCAAATTTAAGGTGATTCTGTTTTTCTTTTTTTTTAAATTTTTTTTTTTTTCAACGTTTATTTATTTTTGGGACAGAGAGAGACAGAGCATGAACGGGGGAGGGGCAGAGAGAGAGGGAGACACAGCATCGGAAACAGGCTCCAGGCTCTGAGCCATCAGCCCAGAGCCTGACGCGGGGCTCGAACTCCCGGACCGCGAGATCGTGACCTGGCTGAAGTCGGACGCTTAACCGACTGCGCCACCCAGGCGCCCCGATTCTGTTTTTCTATAGGTTATGTTTCTGACCAAGGGCTTGAATGTCTAACTTTCCATAGAAATGACCCCAAATACCATTAAAATTTTTTTTAAAATGTTTATTTATTTACTAGAGAGAGAGAGAGACAGAGACAGAGACAGAGACAGAGACAGAGAGGGAGACACAGAATGCGAAACAGGCTCCAGGCTCTGAGCTGTCAGTGCAGAGCCCTGTGCGGGGCTCAAACTCACAAACTGTGAAATCGTGACCTAAGCGAAGTCAGACGCTTAACTGACTGAGCCACCCAGGCACCCTACAAATACCATTTTAAACCAATTTATGGTTCTTAGACAGTATAAAGCTTTACAACATATATGTAATACAGAAGCTCATCAGGTTAGTTATATTCCATGAGGCAATATACTGCCAAGTTATCTTACAACCTTATATTTCTTGCCTTATATTTAACTGCAGTGATTCAGAAGGTGAAGAAACATCTGTCTATATTGGAGCTATTAATTACTTCAGGTAACTTCAAAGTTATGTCAAGAAAAATTTTCTAATTATAATATTCTGCCCACTGTAAGAAAAAGTTAGAAAATCTAGGAAAGGAGAAATCAGAGGGGGAAAAAACCCTTATAATTAGAAATATGGCTTATTAGGTACATTTTTACAAGCCTTTCTTGAAGATCTTGAGGTGAGCCATGGTGCTTTCGTGAGACCTGTCCTAAGCACTTGATTTTACCCTTCTTGTAGCTCACTGATGCAATGGATGAGCAAGGCATGGTCCTTCTTAGATTTACCTCACATCTGATTCAGGGCATCCCTGATAGTAAAGCATACAAACCAGCTTTTATTTTCAAGATGTATACAGGCTCCATTTCATTTTAACAGTGTCAGAAACTCAGTTTATTATTATTTTTCCTAGATGTGATACTGGTATTATGATTATTTAGGAGAATATCTTAATTTTTGGAGATAAACGCCAAAGTACTTAGGTATCCCAGTATATGCAATTTACTTTCAGATTGTTCAGAAAAAAAATACATATGTGTATATATGTATACATATATATACATGTATATATCTGTATACACACACACACACAGATAAATAAAACAAATGTAGCAAAATGTTAATTATTAAATGTAGATGGTGGATATACAGACATTTCTTAAACTTTTTATCCCCAACTTCCTGTGTGTTTGAAAATTTTCATAGTAAAATATGGGGAGCAAAAAAGGATTAAAATTTTTAGAAAAGCAAAAACACATAAAACCACACTTCTCAGAGTTGTGACTTGCGTGGACACCATGCGCACAGGTCTGAATCCCAGACATGAGTCCTGCACATTGCCTCTGGCTAGGAGAAGCTGACTGCCTAGAGGGTACATTCAACACACATAGCTGAATGTTGACATCTGTTCAGGGACCACCTGGGAAAGCACCTCCCCCCCCACTCATCTTTGGATTTCCCTTCAGAGTCTGTCTCATTGATCCGGTCACACGGTTCTCCCTCTTGGTCTGATTTCTTGTTTCTCTCCTGTCTCTTTCTCCTTTCCTATACCTGTTCCTTTGCTCGTCTCACACTTGCACTAAGCAGTAGAGTTGCTGGTGGAGGGAGTAACTGTTGGACCAGACTAGACCGGGAAGAGTGCTGATACAACAGTAGTGATTGTAGTGATCTTGGGCCGGCCACAGTGCTGAGGACTTTTAGTATGTTACCTCAGTCAGTCCTCATACAGATCCTATGAGATTGTACATACTATCGTGTCTCTGTTTTGTAAATGAGACTGGGGGGCAGAGAGGTGAAAAAACTCAGCTGAAGTCATACACTTGGTAAGTGATGGAACTAGGATGGAACCCAAGGTATCTGGGACCATGGCCTTGTGATCTGATTGGTGTCAGAAAATAGATCAGCTGACATCAATTCATCTGTTTACTGCTTGCCTTTCTGAAGTGCTGGGAGTTGGCAACACTGGTGTATTTGAGTCATTAATGTCGGTTGCTGAAAATTGAGGACTGTGTTTTTATTTGATTCTTCCATATGTAAGTGAGAAGGACTTCCCAGGGATGTGGGAAACGTTTAGTACTGAGCACTCTTGGGGCATGAGTGATGATGACTTTATTTGTGCTTGAGATTGGAAGTCAGTGTTATTTTAAGTAGTCTGTCCAGTTAGCATCTCTGTACATGGCCTTGATTTCTTTTGTTCGCAGATTTCTGTCTGCATCTCGCAAGGGTCTCTTTCCTCCCACCCACCTTATAAGGTGTTATCAGAATAATTTTCCTAGAGTATATTACTGATAATGCACTCTCTCGCTTTAGACTTCTGGTAGCTCTGTTATCTATAGAATATAATCCACTCATTTGTTCAAGGTGTGTGGATACCTTTTCCAGACTACCTGTCTAGCCCTGTCTTCTACATTTCCTCATACAAAGCCAAATTGAGCTCTTCCCTGATAATGTTCTTGGCATTTTTGCTTCCCTCTCTTTGTTCAAGCTATTTCTTTTGATATTTGTGTATCCATTACCCCCATCATCTCAATACTCACATACTTTTGCCTTTCAACTCCTCTTTCCTTCTCCTTGACTTTCTTGAATTCACAATTCTGCCCATGATTTTAGGTACACTTGAGGTGTCACATTTTTCATGCACCCTAGTTGTGGGTGTTGTCTCTGATGGTCAGGATTAGAGAACAAAGACGTGACTGGCCTCCTTTCATTTTTCACAGTCAGTTTTTGTGGCTTTCACTCTAATGGAATACAATCATGGATAGACATTTGTGGAGCGCTGTGGGATCACAGAGAAAGCTGCTGGAGGGCGCGGGGAGGATGCCGCAGAAGAGGTAATATGGATGGGGTTCAGAAGTGAATAGGAGTCCAAGGCACGAGGAGAGTGTTGCAGGCCAGGAACAGGGTCTCAGCACGTAACTCTCCTTCCTCCTGTGCGTGGCGATTCTTGCCAAAACCAGCCTGGAGACCACAGAGATATAAGAGTGATGGTGTTTTGCCTTCCTTGACATTTCTCCTTTTCAGCCTTTCTTTTTATCCCCTTGTCTTTCCCCACCTACCCCTAGTGAACTTCACTGACTAAGCATGCAGCTCTGTGTGTCCTTTCTGTCATGTTCCTTTTGGGTGTAAGGAGCAAGTCTGTACCCATTTTAAAGTTAATTGATTGACTAAGGAAGCTCATCTTACAAGTCCTCAGAAGATTACTTTGGTTTAAGCACCTTGGGGCTGAAAAAGTTACATCAGAAAGAAACTTACTATTTCTAACTCTGTGGCAGTTTGGTAGTTGAATGCATATTATTTGTCATTAAAATACCTATAGGGTAATTTGAGCATTCAGCCACCTATCAGTTCATTGTAATCAAAGATGTCAGTAACCTCAAGAAAGAAAAGGCACAGAATAATACAAATTTCTGCTTCTTGCTGGAATTAAAGAGCATTCATAGAATTTTAAGTATATATATTTTATGTATAAAGAGAATACATGTACATTGTAGATAATTTAAAACTACAGAAAATTAAAGAAGAAAAAAGTTGACATTCTCTTGAATACTCAAAGCAACTACTGTTAACATTTTTCCTGCAAAATTTCATGCCTGGTTGATACTGTGCTACATATCATTCCAAATCTTTTAAGGTAATGTGAACACATAAATATTTATCCTATTATTAGAACTCTGTATAAACTTAGTTGTTGATTGCATAGTATTCTATATAGAATATACCTTAGTTAACCTATGATTGGACACTGGTTATAATTTGTGCTATTTTAAATAGCATCTCCTTTTGTGCATAAGGTTCTTTCTGCATCTCGGATGATGTCTTCAGGATACAGTCTCAGGGTTAGAACTATTAGGTCAAAAGACATGAATGTTTTCAAGTTTCTTGACCTTTATTGCCAAATTATTTTCTAAAAGGGCCATATCAGTTTACGCTCATTAGCATCATATGAGAACATGTTGAAATTATGTATGTTGATTTTTTTCCTTCCATTTATCTACTACCATTCCTCTGTGGGTCTGTGTGCTATAATACATTCTCAAACCGTAACCAGGGAGTCACTGGATAAGGGTGGGGAGGCAGAATATAGATGCATGCTCGTAGTTTCTCTTGCCAAATGTAGTCATATTTGAATATATAAAATTAAATGATTGGCATGTTACCATAAACAGCTTTTAACTAAAAGAGAAAGACTAATTGCTACTCCTGCTTCAGTGAGTAGAAAATTATGGTTCTATTAAAAAAAAAAAGTAGTATAAAAGATTCTTTTACAGCTAGGTGGGCATGACATTCATTAGCATACACTCTGTTGATACTCTGTTCACTGTTCAGAGTAATACTCTGGAGGAAATTATTTAGAATCTGTGAAAACTGTTTATTGGTGTGATCTGTGAGTATCAGAATCCACTGAAACTGAGTTTCCAAGTTTCCTTAAGTTATTGTGCCCAAGCACATGCATTTCCACTTTGAACAATAACCTGAAATCAGTATTCATGACTATCTGCTTTTGAAATCTTAATCCACAAAAGCAACCTGGCAGTACTTTAATGTGTCTGAAATTACATTTTCTTTTTCATTAATTTAAACCTCAAATTAGTATTTATTAATGTCATAACATTGTATCAAAAGTGTATTTCTTCTTTCTCCTTTTGAACTTTCAGCAGAATGTTTGTTATTTGTATTTTCTGTTTGGAATGTTTAGTTATTATGGTCACCATAAAACTGTCTTTACCCCTCCTCGGCTACTGTTTTGGAAATAGGCCCAGAAATGATGAGTCAAAGCTCTTCTCCCTCTCTTCCCAGGCAATTTGTTGGGTTTCAGTGAAAATGACTACAGCATTTTGATAGAGGAAATAGTGATGATCATTATCCATTACTGCCTCATGATGGAAATAGTGAACACAGTTAGCTCTCTGTAGGTACAGCTTCCTTGTAGTAAAAGACCTTACAGGGTGATGATCTAGGACTGCACTCCCAGAGCACTTAAAAACAGTGTGAACTGAGAAGCGAAAATATTACAACTGTTTCAATCATTGTATTTGAAGTGAAAACAATCTGTTCTAAGGATTTTTTTCCCCTTATATTCTAGATTGGGATTTTAACCAGGACATCTGACAATGAGGTAATGTGTGCTTAGCGTCATATTTGTTAGTAAATATTTGACTGTATGTTTGTTCACAAAGTCCAGCAAAAGTCAGCTTTCTCTAATTGTTTTCTGACCATTCTAGAAATTGTGGAGCCAGTGTTTTTCTCCTCCATCCACGGATCCATGTTGCTTTTCTTTCTGGTTCTATTTTAACTGTCACCAACAAATTGCAGCCTGTTTTTGTAATTGTCTCGTTGAACGACTTGGCTTGGCAGTTTGACAAGGTGTGGTGCGAGCTTGGCCATCAGTTCGCTGGCATCCTGAAGGAGGCTGGAGGTGTTAGCCCTCCTAGTGGGCAGGCTGGGGAGAGGGCTTTTCAGGGTCTTGACCAACAGTGTAGTGTGCTTGCCAGTTCTTTCCAGTCCTCAAGGGAGTGAACCCAAATTTGGCTTTTGAGTTTTGAAATATTGTAAAGTGTAACTTTATAAATAACCATTCAAGGAACACCGAAGTTATTCAGCTTTCTACTCAGTATAGCAAGCTGGTAAATATAGTTCAAGTAGGTTGGTAAATTCGATTTCCCTATTGGCCTTTTACTTTAGGTAATCTTGAAATTTCTCTGTGTTTTTAAACTTAAAACTCAATAACATACCATTGCTAGAGTAACTAGAGGAAATACTGGTGTGGGACAAGGCCCATGAACTGTTCAGAATAGAAATGGTTTCATTGGTTAGTGTGTTTAAGAACATTAGAGCTGTTTTAAGATAATTTGAGGGGAAAAAAGAATGTTCAGATTTTAGGGGTTCCAACAATGCTCCCTTTCCCCTGCCTTCTTCCGGTTGGAGAGGATGTAGGTGTCAGACAGGTCTGTGGCTTCTCAAGGCTGGATGAAGGGACATGACTCCAGAGGTAGTGGGCCTCCCAGTACTTCACTTATGCTCTGTTCTTTTGAAGCCACGACCTTATTGTGAGATAGGCAGAAATGCAGAATAAGAGGTATTTAGAATACACATTTACCTGGCTTGTCTGAAGTTTCTTTGAGGGGTAGGAAAACTATGATTCCCTATCCGATTTAAAATGAAAGTGTACAAAATGTTGTCCTTTTCTTTTTTCTTTTGGAGTGATGGTAATCTTTTCTGGAACTGCTTCGTCTCACTGGCATTTATTTAGTTAGTTATTTGTGCTCTGTTCAGGTTCCAGATGTGGAGTCTCGTGAAGACTTAATTAAAAATCACTACATGGCAAGGATAGTGGAGCTGACATCTCAACTGCAGCTGGCTGACAGCAAGTCAGTGCATTTTTACGCTGAGGTGAGTGGAGACTTAATTAGATTTGGGGGCTTTTTCCTCACCCTGTCAGCAATTAGGTCACTGTCCTGGTCTCCTGCTATTCATTCGAAGAGAGAAGTTCGTGTCTATGCATCCGTGTGAAGTTGGTTGGAGTTCATATTGGTCAGCCTGCATCCAACCCCACATCCTCATTTCAGTACATAGGGACTGATTTGTCATTTCCAAATTACTGAAAGACAGTTGAGAGACTTATCATTCACCTTTCCTATGGTCACATAATATATGTTTGGGGCATTATTGCTAGAGATTGCTTGTTTTAGAGAATTATAGGCAGGTAGACGTTCACAAGTCAAGGAATTTTATGCAAAGAAATTAAAAAAATATGACTGGTTCTTTTTTTCCTAAGTGACAAGTTGTAGAAACGAGTTCCTATAAATGATAAAATGAATAAGTGATAAAATCCTATAAATGATAAAATGTGACCTTTTTTAACCTTTGATATATAATCTTTTTGTTACATTTTCTTCTTCCCTAACCAAATAACTCATTTTCTTAGGAGAATTAGAAAAACCCTATGCAAGATACTCAATAACATCCTACACCAGTTCATTAATTAGAAGGGAGAGAATGAAGCAAGAAAGTGCAGCGATAGAATGGATGTGCTCAACCTGTAAGAATACCTGTAAGGTCTCTCACTTAAAACTTTACACTAAAGGTCAGTTTTAGATGTCAGACAGAGAATTATAATGCTTTAAGTTGTTAAAGAGATTGAGGGGCGCCCGGGTGGTTCAGTCGGGTAAGCGTCTGACCATTGCTCCCAGCTCAGGTCTGGATCTCAGGGTCTTCAAGCCCCACACTGGGTTCCACTCTGGGTGTGAAGCCTACTTAAAAAAATAAATAAATTGTTAAAGAAATTGGGAAAGAAAAGACAACACCCAGTACTGGGCCTGACTTTGTGATTTTCTACTGTACTACGGAGATAGAGGGGTTGATAGGAAGCCAGTTGCTAGATGTGGAGAGGGACTTTGCTTCTTTTTTTCTTGCTGGAAGAAATGATGTGCCTAGGTCCATGCTGTTCACAAACCACCATTCCACACCTCTTTGATCAGTTAATAAGAGTGACTGCTTGTTGGGCTGTAGAAAATGGGGAGCACAGCGAACTGGCTGACCTACGCTGGTGCTGCTGTGGTGCTGAGCTTCTGAGGCCATGCAACCATGTCCTTGTTTGGATCCCTAACTGCCTTTGGAGTTAGTGTCCCAGACTGGATTGTCGTCTTTCTGAGGACCTGTGCCTTGCAAATCTCTCCCTCTTTTTCAGGTTTGGTGCTGAGCACATAGTAGATGTTTGGTTAATAAATGGTGGTTGATTTGGTGGAATTCTCTTGTGAGGAATGAAATGAGTAGCTGGGGAGTGTTGGCTGTTTCATTTCCAAGAGATTTGCTTATCTTGGGAAATGTTTTCAGCACAATGTGATAACAACAATTTTTACATTGTCCTAGTTTTTCCTCGTCTGTAAACAGGAAGTGGTGAGCCCTCCGTATGACTTTACTGGAATGGTTAGTCTGAGTGATGTCGACACAGATTCAGATGTGTCTCAACAGATCCTCCTTGTCAGTCTCGCGGCCTTATCAGAAAGTTTAGTGATCCTTTGATGGCACACTGTCTTTAAACAATAGTGAGAAACAGAATTTTTCTTTTCTCTTCTTGATGAGCTCTGTCTCTGGATAGCCCAGCTTTGGTAGAACCCCAGAGAAAGCAGCTGGGATCTTCAGATTCCTACACTGACTTCATATTCCCTGTAGATTGAGCCTAATCTGTAGCCTGGGACTGTAAAGCTTTTATTGTTCCTGTAATGTGGTCTCTATAACAGAGGACTTAAAACACGAGAAAATTGCCTTAGGATTCATATTGCAAAGTCAGATGCCATTGATAACTTTTTTTTTTTAACATATTTATTTATTTATTTTTAATTTTTTAAAATTTACACCCTAATTAGTTAGCATATAATGCAACAATGATTTCAGGAGTAGATTCCTTAGTGCCCCTTACCCATTTAGCTCATCCCCCCTCCCACAACCCCTTCAGTAACCCTCAGTTTGTTCTCCATATTTATGAGTCTCTTCTGTTTTGTCCCCCTCCCTGTTTTTATATTATTTTTGTTTCCCTTCCCTTATGTTGATCTCTTTTGTCTCTTAAAGTCCTCATATGAGTGAAGTCATATGATTTTTATCTTTCTCTGACTGACTAATCATTGATAACTTTTGAAATAACCACTTCTGTTCTCATCCAGTTTGAGTATAAATGAATCCTGGGTAAATGTAAAAAACTTCTTAAGGGGCGCCTGGCTGGCTCAGTTACTAGAGCATGGAACTCTTGATCTTGGGGTTGTGAGTTCAAGCCCCATATTGGGTATAGAGGTTACTTAAATTTTTAGGGGTACCTGGGTGACTCAGTTGGTTAAGTGTCTGACTCTTGATTTCACCTCAGGTCATGATCTCATGGGTGATGAGATCAAGCACCCCTACTCCCCTCCTGTCTGGCTCTGTGCTGACAGCATGGAGCCTGCTTGGGATTTTCTCTCTCCTTCTCTGTGTGCCCCTCCCCTGCTCATATGCACGCATGCACCCTCTCTCTCTCTTCCCCTAAATAAATAAATAAACATTTAAAAATAAATAAATTCTTAACAAAAAACCCCCAACTTCTTAAGTTTTTGTAACCACTGGTTGTCAGGCTAGAGCTAGGAAAACCTTGGTGAGCTTGGGTTAGTAGATGTTTTTGCTTATTAAAGTGGTGAGAGGGACCACATCTTTCTGTGTCCTTCAGTGTGTGGTACAGGCCTAAAGTGAATTTGGTTTGGGGGAAATGCCCCCTGAGATAATGGGATGTTTTCTAATTTAACAGTGCCGAGCACTCTCTAAGAGACTGGCCTTGGCCGAAAAGTCTAAAGAGGCACTGACGGAAGAGATGAAAGTAGCTGGTCAGAACATCAGCAGACTTCAGGTGAGTTCAGAAGTGTTACCTACACAATGTTAATACGGTTTTCACTGAAAGTTCTTGGGCAGCAAAGTCAGCGTTTCCTTTCAAAAGTAGTGGCATTTGACCTGTAGACATGCATTTTTCTAACCACTTTAGTTCTAACTCATTTTAAAGTAACTTATGTCAGGCAGAAAGTTGTGTATTGCTTCTTTCTCTGACTTGATTTTCTTTTGAATAGCTTTATAGTCAGCATTTCCTTAAATGATACTTATGTACCCCCAGTCCTCCCTCCCCATTCCCCGTGCTAATCTCCGTTGTGACGGGCTGTACACTTGCTCTGTTCACATGACTCTGATTCTTGTCTTTACCATTTCATAAAACTGACCTGAACTGAAAGGTGGGGCTGCAGAATATTCCTCCTTCCTCACTGGTCTGTTTTAAAAGCCTTGTTTCCAGAAAGCCTCTGTTAAATATAAACGTGATATAGGTAGAGAAAAAACACATTAGCACAGCAACACCTGCCCCCTCCTAATTTCAGATTAGTTAATCAGATTAGCTAGGAGCACAGGATTAGATTTTAAGGGGCTGGAGCAAGCAGAGAGATGGGAAGACAAAGGTGCTTCCTCCAAGGAGGGTCCTGCCCTGAGGGCTGAGGGCCTTGAGGCTTGGGGAAAACCTGAGGAGAGTTGGAAAGACAATGTAGCCCTCTTGTTCTTTGTCATAATTTTATACCTGAGGTAGAAGGAAAGTCTTTTTGCAAAGAAATTCAAAACCTATTTTGAAGGCTGAAAAGAAGAAAAACTTTTCCCCTCATTTGTTTTAATTTTGTTAAGGCCTATGGCTTGTCCTTTATGTTAATTGATCAGATAGGTCATCTTGATAGGTTGCTTTTTTCAAATTTCTTTCATAAATTAAAAAAGCTTTGAGGTGGGTGACTAGGGGGGTTTTGATTTGTCTTTTTTCCCTCTGTTCCTTTGCCATTTAGGATGAGCTGACAACTACCAAGAGGAGTTATGAGGATCAGTTAAGTATGATGAGTGACCACCTGTGCAGCATGAACGAGACATTATCTAAACAGAGAGAAGAGATTGACACACTGAAGATGTCCAGTAAGGTAGGGAAGGGGAAGGAGGAGGTCTCTCACATACAGTATTTCATATGTAATATGAAGTATTTCATTGCTATGCATTTCAGGAGCAAAGGTTAAGAGATTTAAAGTATTTTTAAATAATTATTCTTCACACAATTTGTCCTGTTATCCAAAAGTAAAATTCAGTTTCTTTGACTGAATTATAAGTTGAGAGGAGGTCTGACCTCTAAGGCCTTTAATAATACTGTGTCCTTTGATTTTGGGCATTTTTGGCATTCTACTATTTTATCATTTAGGGGGACTGTTTAGGCAGGTTATGATATGAATTGTTCTTTTTTTTTTTTTTTTTAGTGTTTATTATTTTGAGAGAGAGAGAGAGCATGTGCATGGGGGCGGGACAGAGAGAGAGAAAGAGAGAGAGCACAGGGCAGAGAGAGAAGGACAGAGGATCTGAAGTGGGTTCTGAGCTGACAGCAGAGAGCCCGATACGGGCTTGAACCTGTGAATTGTGAGATTATGAACTGAGCCAAAGTCAGAAGTTTAACCGACTGAGCCACCCATGAAACTAAAACGGTGCTGTTGAAGAGTGACCTTCTTTAGCAGATTTATTTTCATACACATCCATAAAGCTAGGAATGTCTTGTCCTTTTGCAAAATTTTCTTTTGCTTTCATTTCCATAAAGCCACTGCTTGTCCAGTCTTGAGATCAACAGATATTAGTACTATCCTTATATTAAAGTGTATATCTACATATCATGTCTCTATTGTTGTCACATAATGTATATATTCTTTTACCATGAAAGACAGGCTTTAGGAAGCCTCTCACATACTTAGCATGTTTTGTAACTCAGACAATACTGTACCACTGCCAGGTGGGATTTACTGTCTCTAACCTGTGCTCTTTGAAATCTGCTGCTGCCTCTTATTGACTTAGCAGCCATTCCTTCTATGTGCTGCTAGCACTGGGGAGGAAATAGAAATGAACAAACTATAGCTTTATTTAACATCGGCTAGTGGTGGTGAGGGCAGCATTCTGCTCATTTGGTGTCTCCTTGGGAAATATATCCTGTTAGTGCATTGGCATCTGCATTATATAATACCATTTCTCGGTGTAGCCTCATGATACTGATTGGCCCCTGGCCGCTTTGGAGAAAGCAAGAGAATGTCTGTGATACTTTTCTGGGACATCTTGTGATGATGGTAACCAGACAGTGTGAGTTTGATTGTGGTTCTCTAGTTACTTTTGTTTCAGGAAACGAGCTCGGAGGTGATGGGTGGGGGTTGGTCCTTAAGTAATGCCTCCCTGTAACTCTTTTGGCCTCTTTCTTGGTGTTACAGGAGGGCAACAGCTAGCTCACAAGTTGATGGTAGAAAGCACATACATTAGTATGAGTATTATGAGAAAGCCTGTTTTAGCTCCTAACATTTGGAAAGAAGTGGCAGACTTCAGGGTGCAGAAGACATTTGTTCTGAATTGAAAGGGATGAATGTTGACTACAGCAAAGTTCATTGTCCCGAAGGTAACTGTATTGCAGCTACTTTAGCAGTTAGGGAATTTTCAAGTCCTCTCTGAACTTTTTAATCTAGTCCTTAAAATACATCCTTAATGAAATGCTGGGCTTGAGATCCTTCCTCACGTTGTAGTTTATTTTGTTAACCTTTTTTTGATCATTCTGTGATCCCTGTATTTTGCCCCTCCACCTCCACCCGCCGTTTATTAGTAATTAAGGTTGCTATAGAATCATCTTACAGCTGAGTTGACAGGGTCTCCATTGGATACCAAGTAAACATCTTGGAACCATTTTGTTTGCTATCATCTTGTTATAAATATTTGTGTTCTGCAGGCATTTCCCACATACATGACAAAAATATATTTGTAAGTAATGGTTAAGTATAGGAATTTAGTTAGAATGTATTCCTAAAAAGTGAGCTTCTCCAGAAAGAAGTTCATAAAACTGGAAAGTCCAAATCGCCGTATGTGAGGAGATGGGGAATAAGGTAAGACATCTGCCCCTGAGTTTTCAGTCAGTATCTGAGCTTCCTTTTTCAGATGATCATTTCCACTGGGGCGTTAGTTGGCACATACTCAAAATTAGCATCTATTAAGACCTTTAAAAGGTATTTATTAAGCAACAAGGAAACATGTTTAGGCTAAGAACATGTTTAGGCTGAAATCATAAACTTCCTTGTCTTTGGATCAAAATGAATTTTTGAGGTTTGGTAAATCCAAGATAGCTCTGTTTTCTTTCTTTATTGCCGATTCTTAGCCCTCAGGCAGATAGGGGTCGAGGAGATAGCTAGTGGGGGAGTTAAAAGTGATCAACTGCCTTTTGATTACTGAATAAAAGTTAGCAATGCAGGGTTACCAGCTGTACTCTGTCTTGGAAGCTAAAGTTTTCCACAGTGAACTACGGCCTTCCAGAGAGCTTGGCCTGTAAACTCTGGGTTACTTTTCTAGAAGTCTGTGTTCTTATTGTTGATATTTTTCTTTGCACAGGGAAATTCTAAAAAGAACAAGAGCCGATAGCTTACACATAGATGGTTGGCGACTTCCTTCCAAAGCTGCTACTTTTGCGTGGAGCTGCAGGACCCAGACCGCTTGTCCAGTGTCCAGTGCCCAGTGCTGGCCACCTTCAGGGAGCTGGGCTGCTTTTGGACCTAGTAAACTAGTCAGTGTTGTAAATGGCCTTGAAACATTTAAAGTATATTTGTAACCAGTAATGCAAATACAGAATTTGATGTTGACAGTACAATGGACAACAATACATGTATCATGGATATCGTAGGTTTCCTTATGCTGTTTTTACTGTGCACTTTTTAAAATTAGGTTTTAATTTCAGTATGTAAGAACAACAAATATTTTGTATATTTTCAAACTCAATTATATGGTAATCGATTTGGTATCTATGGAATAGATCTATGTTTCTGGATAAAATGCTTAAATTGTCAAACTGGCGTTCCTTCTTGCTATAATTGAAAGCAGTCTCCAGATTCTTTTTGAAGACTTATTCGTATTTTCTCTCTCTCTCTCTCTCTCTCTCAGAGGGAGTGGGTCTTGCAAACTTCAGATCTTGTGGGTTTATTATCATTGTCTTATTATCACAGCTCTTCAGTACCTTCTCTGTGTTGGAATAATAGCTTAAGGAAATTGATGTCAATAAATTCGTACTTATGTCAAACTTTCAGGCTATGAAAATTTGATGAAGGAAACCAAAACCTATGAAAGTATGTCTTACAAAATGTACAGAATCCTGACTTAGATATAACCTTTCTAATTCCCCAAATTGAACAATTGTCTGGTTTATCCTTTATTAATGCTTTGCGTTTTACCTTAACAGTACCTGTAACCATACTTCAGGCTCTCCTTGGTTTATGTCATCAACATTGTATCATTCCGGTATAAACCTCTGGTATGTCTCCAGCACTCTCTAAATATATTCTCCTTTTACCTGAGCTGCTTGCTCAAGCCCACTCCACCCCATGTCCAAGCCCCCAGATTAGTTCAGCTGTTCCTGAAGCCCCTCCTCCCCGCCTCCCTGCCTGCTGCATCTCTTTTGGGCCTCCTCTCTAGCCACCTTCCAAAATGCCTTATTCTGGTTTAGCTGAGAGTTCATCACCAGTTTCCCTCTGTGCTCAGCACAAAGGCCACCTCCTTGACCTCCGCCCCATGGCCTCTGCTGCCTGCTGTAGAGAGAGAGACCCAGAGCTCACAGTAATGACTGTGTTTGGATCCTGCCTTGGGGACCTCTGAGTGAATCAGCTCAGTCCCATTCTGCCCTGCCTGTCCAGGCACGGGCCCCTTACCCCTTTCTGTTTTCTGTGACCTCATTTCCAGGTCTCTAACAGCTAAGCCAGCTGTTTTCACTGCAACTGCACCTAGGCCCCCAAGCACTGTGGGAAAGAGATCAAATAACCATTCTGATTAGCTCCCTCATAAACTTAGGCTTTCCAGCTCCTGCCAGGCCTTCAGTGCTCTGTGACAGTCCTTATGGCATTTCTAGTCTATTTCTATTCCTCCTTTGGAGGGTTTGGGATAGAGAAGTCCTTCTAGGGACTGCCTTTTTCCTCTGCTCACCACTGCAGCCTACCTCTCAAAGGACTTGTCTCTTCTGTGTAAACCTCTCAGGGAAGGCCTGAGTGCCATGGGAAGTGCAAAGTGAGAGGTAATTCTAGTTTAGGCACAGAATTGGGAATTAGATGGTTACCTGAAATCCATGTAGGAGTGAAGCTAAAAAGAAAAAAAAGGGGGGGGGGGAAGGTCTTTAATCATGCACTGCTTCCTGGGGAAGACCGAGTTCTCAGAAATGAAATGACATATATCCTACTTTCTCCTGATTATGTACTGCATGCTCACTGTTGAAAATTTGGAGGCAAGAAAGAGTATCAAGAGTGCGCATCTCTCGGTAGAGATCCAGGCATTAACATTTTTGTTTCTTCCTGCCCTTTTTTCATGCATATGTGAAAATGTATGTTTTTAATCAAAATTGGGATTGTAAGAAATTTCCAAGTGAAGAGAAAAAGGCTCTTTAATAAGAAGGGGCTGGTGGTTGGTTAGTCGGCTGCATAACTCAAGGGGGCACTGTTCACACGAGCAGCCCCGGGCTAGACAGGCACAGCTGGAGAAACTGACAAAGCGCATGTGCCTTGTATCATTTTAAGTAGCACCCCTCATTATGTTGTAAGCAACACTGTTCATCTTTCAAGCAGATTAAACTGGATTCTCTACTGCTTTTGGTAAGAAACTCTCAGTGAAACTAACATACTTTTTAATAACATGACCACTTTCCAAACTCATTATCTGTTTAAACAAAACATAACAAAACAAAAACTCAGCCACACTATTTCTGAACAAAAATGTGAGTAAAAATAAAAATGAGGAACCAGTTAGCTGGGAGAGCCACCAAAACAGGGAGCAAAAAAATTCTTTCTGAATGTCTATGAATTAAAGCCTTCTTTATAATAAAAATCCTTAAACAGAAAAAACATGCAGTTTATAGTTTTGTTTTATGCAGCATTAAACCTGGGAGTCGCTTCTAGCTCTTAAAAGTCTTCAAACTCCTCTGTCACTTTAACATATGAAGAGAGCAACTTGGTTGCTGATGGCTATTAAATAATCTAATCTGGCAGAGCCACACTGACAAGGAAGTATCTGTTCTGTGATAGAGAAGGAAGCTGCTTTTCTCTGCTAAGGGCCATGTCCTCAGACACCATGGTGATAAATGGAAAGCTTGTCAGTAGATGGTTGCCTGTGCCTTAAATTTTTAAGCAGTTTAGTAATTAGCTCCAAATTAGGAAATTAACTGGCCATCAAAGCATTAGAGCAGGAAAACCCATTATAGCTCTTCCCAGTCTTTGAAAGAAGAGGCTCTAGAACATGGGAGTAACTTTTCATAAGGAGAGGATTAGAAGAATTGACTCCTGGTGGAAACATGCTGGGGGCTATTGTCTCATTTGTGGGTATAGGAGAATCAAAAGGCACCTCCCCCACCTGGAACCTTTGTGTTTGTTTTACCAGGAGCTTTAATCCGAACTCAACCCCACTGCTCCCTAAACACCAGTGGAATAGCTGAGTGGTGACATACCATAGGTCCAAGAATAGAAACTCCACAGTTCAGTTAACTAACAAAGAACAAAACGTCACTAACATCTTGCTCAGATGCTAAGGAATATTCTCTCTCTCCTCAGCTTTCGTTTATATCTTCTGGACACCTCTTCTATTGTGTTCAACTATCTACATACCACGTGCAATCATCATCACGTGTGCAGTCTCCCTGAGCAGCTACAGATGCTGGGAGGCAGGAACCATTCATGCCTAGCCCAGTGTTTTGTAGCAGGTGGTCAAAATACTAATTGGATACATTTTAGGAAGCCGGCCAAGGAACTGGCCAACTGTAGCCCAAGCCCCACACCTAAGAGTGTCCCATCCCCAGGATAAAGGATAGCCAATCTCAGGCCATTCTGAAATAAGTGATCATCCCCGTAACTATCATTGATTTTGACATGCTCAGTGAGGATGTGTTTATCTCTGGAAATTTCTATCCAAAGAGTATTCAGGTTTCCTCATGGAGAAAGTTGTTTAAAAATAGTGTGTTCTTCAAACATCAGGCTTGAATGCAATCACGTAGGTAAAATAGTGGTTATTTCCCCCTGTTTAATCTTCACTTTTATTGAAGCCATCTTCTGGCTAATATTTTTTTTTGAATATAGTTTTCCAAAAGCCCTCCTCCTATCTTCAATGAATGTTGTAAATAGTGACTTGTAAAGTTTTTAGAGAAGAATGTTTTTATCAAGCATTGAGGGCTAAGCTTGTCCTAAATCTGAAGTCCTTACTTTTCCCAACCACATCCCCTTTGGGCATTTCTGCAAACTGGTTTGAGTTTATATTAATTGATCCTGACTGCTTCATCTGATTTGAGTTTCGAGGAATTCCAAGTTAATCTACTAGGTCATATGTACAGACACTTTGGGGAGCCTTTGTTAAACAGCTTGAAGTTTTAAATGATTTCCGTGGAAAAGCTGCTAGGAAAAGAAAAAATAAAAAGGAGAATGAGCTAGTCTGAAAGTCTACTTATAGAGCAAGGAAAAGAAAAGGAAGTGGAGTAAAATGGGGTAACAGCTGGTGATAGAAGGCTGTGGTAGTTTAGCTATGGAGGCCAGACTGAGCTGTTTACCATCAGATTTTGATACAAAGGGGCACTACCAGAAAGGATTCTTTGGAAATATGTGGTGGTGTTTCAAGAAATAAATCTGCATTCATGAAAGTGGCAACCTTTGGGGCAACACTGAGTCACACAGAAAGGGGAGGGACAGTCCCTTGTAAAATATAAATGGTTTTCAACCAACTGTATTTGGTCTTTAGAAAATTATGGGCCTATAGTGTCAAAGTTTCCAAATTTGGAGATTTCTTTCACTAGGTGGGCAACCTACTATTCAAAGCCACACTACTTATCCAAAGATGGTAGAATTTAAAAGGTGCACTCAAAACTCTATTTAAATGCAACAATGATTGCCATTTGTCAAGTGTATTGTTGTTACCAGTATGAGCCTTTTCTTAAGTTGTTACCTGCGGCATTTTCTGAGATAGGCTGCTCCCTGCACCCCCCCCCCCCCCCAAGGCCTGTTGGCTTATTCACCAAACCTAGAAAGTTCAATTTGGAGCTTTAGCCAGAATGCCCAGGGTCAAGGCATCCTTTGCTTCCCTTCCTCTGCTTCCCTCTTCCTTTGTTCTTCTTGCTCTGCACCTCTCTCAGCTCCTTACCAGAAGGTGGACTTGGGGCCATTACCTGTCTGGTTCCACAGAAGAGTCTCTGAAAAGCTGCCTATCAGGTGACTTCCTGTTCCCTAGGCTCTCTATTGACCTTCTTCAACACTTGACCATCACTGGGATGGTAGCCAGAGGAAATAGGGAAAAGAGGAGGACCTGGTCCTTTTTTCTATTTGTTGAGGGTATTCTAAGCATAAAAACCACTAGAAATTTCATCTGAGAATAAAAGTATCCTAAGTAGATCCTGTGGTGTGACTTCAGGCATGCCTGTATCCTCTCTGAATGTAGATTCAGGATGGTTTTTGAATACAATACTGAGTATCTTTTTTATTTCACCCAGAACTCCAAGGTCAAAAACAAGCCTACACTTGAAAGAGCATTTAAAAGAGAATCACGTTGCTATGCCAAGGCAAGGATGTATCGGGGAATTCCCTCATTTCCTTTCTACCATCCAGGCATAGCACTTCAAGTTGACATGTTCACTAGGGTCCCCTAACTTTTCTCTTTGGGCCCAAGCTCTCCCTTGCTGGATAGTTCATCTTTCAGAATGTTAGGTCAATATTCTTCAGTTGTCATTTTGAGTCCACAAGGGTTTACTAGTACCTACTGTATGCTAGGCTTTGGGGATCCAAGAGTGAATAGGACACCGCCTGGAGCAAAATATTCCTTTGCTTAAAAACATGTTTTCCAGTTTCATGCTTTATGTTCCACCTTCCCATCCAAACATTTTCCACCTCTAAGCTTTCCAGTCTTGCCAGTATCCAAAGCACTAGACCCAGGGCCTGGAATGTCCTCTTTTCTCCCCTCAGTATCTGTTCAAACACCCCATCCTGGGGTTGGGTATCCCTCCAGGATAAAAGGCACACAGGCAGATCTCCTTTCAATTCTTACTGGCTCCCAGTGAGGCAGCCCCACTTGCAAAAGAGGCTGAGCAGCCCAATGACTGACTTGCCTGCAGTCAAATCCTAGCAGGTGATGGAGTAGGGACGGGAAGCCCCCTCTAACCTCTCCTGGGGAGACAAACTCCCCTTATCTCTTCTGTCCTCTGCAGGCAGCACGTAGGAGGCATCTTTAAATATTTCCGCCCTGCCCCATCCACACAGCTTGGCCCTTCACAAGCCATCCAGGGTCCTCCTCATAAGGACTGACTGTACCTTTCATCTTATCCTGACCAGTGCTGGTTCCACCTGAAGGGAAAAGAGGAGGCACTCAACAGAGACTTCAAAAATAATTCTTTAGTTCTCCTAATCACAAGAGAAAGCCAAACAAAATAAACCAAAAAAATCTCTCAGTGGAGCAACGTGGAAAGCATGCCCACAAAGACACCCCCTCCTCCATCATCCCACCACCTAGAAATGATGACAAAGGCCCAGAAAGTGCAGGTTGGCCTCAGACCTGCCAAGGGTCCCAGCCATCTGCTTCAAGGGGGCTCACACACTCATATATACTGTAGCTCCCACACTCCCCTCCCCACCAACTTCTGCTGGAGGGAGCATGTTCTCCCCTTCTTGGGGGCTGGAGACTCAGGGGAAGGAAGATGCGCCAGAGGGAAGAGAATGAGAATAGGACACCTGAAAAGACTTTGGGGGATCCAGGGCTGGAAAGAGAGTGGGGAGAGAAAGGGGGCCGGCAGGGTACGGAGAGGAGGTGGGGCGGGGACTGGAGTCCCCGCGGGGTGGCCGCCCCCTTCCCTCCCCGCCACTCCTGCAGGCTCCACTCCTGCTGGCTCCGGGCCCTCCCCCTCCCCCCTCCCCCCGGATCCCCTCCCCCTCCTCCTCCTCCCGCTCCTCCTCCTCCGTAGTGGATGGCGGCCGCCGGAGTCGGAGCCCCAGCGGCGTTGCGGGTGAGTGACCAGCCCCAGGGGACAGTCGGGCAGGCAAGGGGATCCTTCTCTGCAGGGTGGGGCCACACCTACTTGGCTGGGAAAGTTTGCGGGCGGGGAGCGCGCGCGCCCCCGGGTCGCGGGCATCTCCCGGGCTCTCTGGGCGCCGTGCGCGGGCGCCCCATCTCCCTCCCTCCGCCTCTGCCGCCCCCAGAGGCATCCCGGGAGGGCCCCGACCGGGCTTCCCCTACGCACGTCGGCCCTGGGACTGCTGGGACCTGGGTCCGGCTGTAAAGAGAAAACTCAAGCAGCAAAGAAAATCCAGACACACTTTCGAGGGCGGGGGCGGGGGGCGCCTAGTAACCCGTGCGCGGTCCGGGCCTCCCCGACCTGAGTCACCCTCCCTCGGGGGCTGTGGATTCCCCCCGCGCCCAGGACTCTCACCTGCTTTCTTCCTGGCTCGCGTTCTTCATGCTGCAGCCCCTCCCCCGCCCCTTTCCGCGGGAGGCTCTGGTCCCCCTGCCTCGGGCCACAGCTGGTGTCTCCGGCCGGCTGTCCCCTCCAGCTCTAGTAGGTGGTGACCCGGGACCAGCGGCAGCTGTCCCCTCCAGCTCTAGTAGGTGGTGACCCAGGACCAGCGGCCGCTGTCCCCTCCCAGCTCTAGTAGGTGACGACCCAGGACCAGCGGCCGCAGTCTCAAGGGACCTCCACACTTGCCCCAGCATTTCCTGCAGGAGTGACGTTCACTGAGATTTGGTGTTGGGTCCCCTGGACTCACAAACTCTCCCTTGGTGGGTCCAAGGGGAAATTAAAATATATTCCTACTTAGGCTCTATTTAGGTTTTTACTATTTGTGTTGGTTGAACTTTTTTTTTTTTTGTAGCCTTTCCTCCTATATACTTTCTTCCATTAATAATGTTACTTCATATAATTAACCTTTCTAATTCCGAAAAAAAATTAAATTAAAAAAATTTAAAAATAATAAAGAGATAAAAAGAATGCTTGCTAAAAATACTGAGCAGAACTTGATCTTTGGAAAATAAAGACTTCATTCCACACTTAACTGTTGTGGGAGATGGGAGTTCAGTGTGGCTCGTTTTCAGACTACCCCAGACTGTTAGGCCTCCCCCAGGCCAGAAGTTGTAATTTGCCTGACACAAACCGCAGTGTTTGTTGGCGTTTCCCAGGCTGGCTCCCCATCTCTCTCCCAACTCCCCCGCTCCCACTTTCTCATAAACAGTTGTGAAGACAACGGTGGAAGGCGCTAAAATGAGTAGGACCACAAAGAAGAAAAACAGCCTTGCTTATTTTATTCCTGAGGCTGTTGCTGTAGCTTGGCTCCGATTGGGTGGAACAATGTTTAGTTCATTTGTGCGGTTTTATGTCGGTTCTCATTATGGTTGAATCAGTGTTTCCATGACAGGCTTAGTTCTCTGGGTGCTTAGAAGGAGCTCGTTAATTCTCAGATGCGTCTGGACAGATCGAGTCTGGAATTTGGAGGGATTTTGTTTTGTTTTGTTTTGTTTTGTTTTAGGGTTTGATCTGGGTTGAGATGGCAAGCCTCTGCCCACTCACTCAGAACTGGAGGGAGGTGGGAGGGAGCCTGAGCTGAGGTTTGCGTCCACATGACTAAGAAGAAAACACTTCCCTGAGGGGTGAGCTGTGTGAGCAGGATCGCAGGGGGTGTTGAACACTTATTGTCTTTAGGGAGAATGCTCTTCTTAAGAACTTCAGCTGTTTCTGTTTCTATAAGAACGCTAAATGTGGTGGTAACAAATGTATTAGGATCAAGCTCTGAACAACTTGTCAAAACAGGTCAAAGTGTTGAACTATTTGGAAATAAAGATTTCTTTTTTTAAGTTTATTTTTGAGAGGATGTGTGCTCGGGGGAGGGGCAGAGAGAGAGAGAGGGAGAGATAGAGAGAGAATCCTCTCTGTCAGTGTGGAGCCAGATGCGGGGCTCCAACTCACAAACCAAACTCATGAACTATGAGATCATCACCAGAGGCGAAATCAAGAGTCAGATGCTTAACCGACTGAGCCACCCAGGCGCCCCTGGAAATAAAGATTTCTTAAAAAAAAAATTTCATTGGAGGGGCGCCTGGGTGGCTCAGTCGGTTAAGCGTAGGATTTTGGCTCAGGTCGTGATCTCATGGTTCATGGGTTTGAGCCCCATGTCGCGTTGCGTTGGGCTCTATGCTGACAGCTTGGAGCTAGGAGCCTGGAGCCTGCTTTGGATTCTGTGTCTCCCTCTCTCTCTGCCCCTCCACCACTCGTGCTCTGTCTCTTGCTCTCTCAAAAATAATAAACATTAAAAAAACTTTTTTTCACTGGAAATAAAGTTTAGTTTAAAAAGGATGTAAATTCATATTTCTCCACTGATGCAGTTTGATAGTTCCCCATTAGTATGAATTAGTTCGGTTTTACTGTGGTCTTAAAATGTCATTGATAAGTAAGTGTTGTTACTTTCATTCAAATAGAAAGCCTGTAAGTTTTGAACTTGTTTGGCTCTGTTGCTTAGGAAAACAATGCACGCAGATAAAAATCTTTTGTCTCTTCCTCTTCCTGAGGATTTTTAATACTGTATTTAATGCCCTAGAGGTCAGCCTTATACTGTTGGGAAAGAAATTGCCTTTCTGCCTTGTTTAGCTTCTGTGCCACCTCATGGAATCTTGAGTGGTTTGGCATCAGACACCAATGTTTGCTGTGTAGCCCAACAGGCCCCTCTGCATGATGGGGATGAATGAAGGCCAGTAAAGTGAAGGCTAAGGAGCGGGTCATCTGGATGGTAAGATGAAGCCTGCATCCCCAATTAGCCGATAGAAAGCAGCCAGTTATCATCTGGGAGGGTCAGATGAATTGGAAATACATGAAGTGTGGGGCCTGCAGAGAGGAAGAAGGGCAAGGGTTGTTAAGAAGTAAAATAGCCCAAAGGGCTATGATGTGGCCTTTAAAAACCGTATTGTACAAGAACACTGACTTACATAGAACATGCTTAGGGTACGGTGTTAAGTTTTAAAAGCAAGTTATGAAATAGAAAGTACTATAATCTCACTATTTGAAAATACATCAAAAAATACTGGAATTACAAACATCAAAGTGGATGGTAGGATTACAGGTGCTTTTGAGGGTTTTTTTTTTTGTGCTTGCGAGTATTTGTCAAGTTTTTGCAGTAGTAATAGCTAACATTTATTGAGTATAAACCACTTGCATATGGTGTTTCATTTTAAAACTCTGTGAGGTAAATACTGTTATTATTCTCATGAAACTGTTATTCTCATGAAACTAGAATCAGAGGGGTAACTTGCCAGGGCTGCATGGCCTCTGTGTACTAGAATGAGATCTTGAATTCAGGTCAGTGACCAAAGTCTATGCATCTTAATCACTACTGTCTACAATCTTCCTGCCATGTATTCTACATTAAGAAAGAAAATGTAGAAAAGGAAAGGTGAAGTATTTTGTACTTTAGTAAGAACTGATGTTTTGGTTAATTGTAAAATGTCTCTGCCTCTCATCTTTTCTGTGTCTCATTGTCACTTCTCTTTGGAAGTCCTTGGGAATTGCTCCAGACTTAGCCAGAGGTAGCTCACCTTCCCAGAAGAGTCAGCTGTACCCACAAAAGGTATCTAGAATTCCTCTGAAGCTTCCCAGGCAGCCTGGAGTTCCAGGAACCCCCTGGGATTCTGGAGCAGTCCTGGTAGAAGGCAGGATTTTTAAAGTAGATCAGGCATGTTATGTTTTCAAAGCTCTGTCCACATGGGCTTTCGTTGTTCTTGGCATTGTCAGGGGAGTGTGATGGATAGGAAGATCTGGGGAAAGCTCCCAGGCTCGCTTTTGCCTATGTGTTATATGGTGTGTCAGGATAGGTAGGTCATGGATTTACCATTGAACAGGAAAGAAGAGCTTATTATGTCTTGATGCTTATTACTAAAAAGCACAGCAATAAACTATTTTTCGGAATCCTGGCTGTGTGAGTGGTTCCATGCATTGGCAAAATGAACTGGTTTAGTGGAGGTGGAAATATTCAGCATGAGTGATTCTGGGGGTGGTTTGGGAAAAAATACCCACATCCTGTACCACAATGTACCCTCAAAAGGAGCCAGGCCCCCCAAGGTCACCTTATCCATCTTCCTCCTGGAAAATACCTAAAGATCCACAGAAACTTGGGCTTTTCTAAAAACATGGTCATTCAAATAACACACCTTTAAGTAGGAGGCTTTATCTCTTCTATTCTTCAAGGAAGAGATTCTGGAAGGCTGATACTTCTTTTTTTCTTTGTTTTTAAAGTTTATTTATTTATTTTGAGAGAGGCAGAGATAGCACGAGTGAGGGAAGGGCAGAGAGGGAGAGGGAGAGGCAGAGAATCCCAAGCAGGCTCTGCACTGTGAGCGCAGAGCCTGATGTGGGGCTTGAACTCACTAAACCATGAGATCCGACCTGAGCCAAAACCAACCAAGAGTTGGTCACTTAACCGACTGAGCCACCCAGGTACCCCAGGAAGGCTGATGCTTCTAAAGCAACTTCTTATTGGAAAAAAAAAAATTGTAAGAGTCAAGGACCCCTTTCCCAAATTATCACATTCAGACCAATGTCCCAGATCTTGTATCCCATTAACTATATGGGAAAGGTCTTCCTGGTCTCAGTGTGAGAAACAGTTCTTGTGAGCAACTTGGCTGCTTTGTGTTGTGGATGCTGTGAATCCTTTAACATGTTTCTCACTTCTTATTTGGCTAAAAAGAAGCACATAGCCAACTTAGTTGCCTACTTCTCACATGTGTGTAGGACTTTATGGCCTGTATTTTCAATAACTAATAATGTTATTTATTAGACACCTCCTATTTCCTACCTTTACTTTTCCTGTGGTCCCACTTTCCTCACCTACTTTATAGGCACATCTCTGAGATATTGCAGATTTGGTCTGGACCACTTCAGTGGAATGAATATTGCAAAAAAGTGAGTCAGATGAATTTTTTGGCTTCCCAGTGCATAAAAAAGTTATGTTTAGGGGCACCTGGGTGGCTCAGTCAGTTAAGCATCTGACTTCGGCTCAGGTCATGATCTCACGGTTTGTGGGTTCAAGCCCCTTATCGGGCTCTGTGCTGACAGCTCAGAGCCTGGAGACTGCTTCAGATTCTGTGTCTCCCTGTCTCTCTGCCCCTCCCCTGCTCACATTCTCTCTCTCTCTCTCTCAAAAATAAACATTAAAAAAAAAGTTTGTTTACACTATACTGTACTTTATTAAAGTATGCAATAATTATGTCGAGGCAAACAATGTACATACCTTAATTAAGAAAATACTTTATTGTTAAAAAATGCTAACCATCATCTGAGCTTTCAGCGCGTAGTAATCACTGATCACAATCACCATAACAAATATAATAGTAATGAAAATGTTTGAAACATTGTGAGACTTACCCAAATGTGACACAAGGACGTGATGTGAGCAAATGCTGTTGCAAAAGTGCGAATAGACTTGTTCGATGCAGAGTTGCTGCAAACCCTCAATTTGTAAAAAATGCCATATCTGCAAAGTGCAATAAAATGAGGTATGCCTGTGCATTGTTTTGTTTCATCAATTCAATGCAGTTTGGAGATTGCTCCTTCAGACACCCCACTTCTTCCTTCTGAGTTCATTTTTCTTCATGTGAATGTAAGTTTAGAAGAAGTTCTTTCGTAACAGAGCTTTGGTAAACTTGAAAGTATTCGTTTTCCTGAAAATGTCTTTATTTTGCACTTACAAAGGAGAGTTTGAGTGTAGAATTTTTGACTCACGATGATTTCCCCTGAGTACTTGGGAAGATATCGCACCATTGTCTTCTTGCATCTGTTGCTACTCCTAAGAGTACCAAGTAACCTTGGACGAGTTACCTAATTTCTCTCAGTCTCTTTGTCTATAAAATAGATAATAATGTCCACTTCAAGGATAATTGTGAAGAGATAATGTATGCAAAATATTGCCTGCCATATAAGGAAACTCAATAATTTCTAGCTTTTAGAATTACTTTTATTTTTTCATAATTTCTTGGCTTTCTTAGATTTTGCTAGTTCATATAAATGTTAGTTTGTCTAGTCACACGCAAAGACAAAACCACATTGGGATTTTTATTGAACTTGCATTCACATTATATTCCAGGGAACCGATACCTTTACAATATTAGGTCTTCCTATCTGCTCCTTTTATTCAGGTGGATGGTGTTTGGTGAGTTCCCCTATCAGTGTCTTACACAACTTTTGCTGTATTAATTTCCTATAGGTTTTGTTGATATTTTACATATCTTTTATTATATTTTCAAATTGGTTATTTGCTGGCCTATAGAAACATTTCTGATTTGGGGATTTTGATCCTGCATCTAGCATCCAAGCTGACTTCTCTTAATAGTTCTAAGAGTCTGTATGTAGATATTATTGAATATTTTATGTAGACAATTACAAAACAATACTAATTTGTCTTTTCATTCCTTGTGACTTAGATCTTTTTCTTGTCTTACTGCATTGGGTAGACCCTTCAGTACAATGTTCAATAATAACATTGATGGCTGACCAACCAGCATCCTAACTCACATTTATGTTGAAAGGAAGACTTTGTGAAGCAGATGTGTTCCCTTGGGTCATGATGGTGATGTTCTATCTCTGTTGGGCATGTGTATTTACTTGTGTCTGTTATAACAGTGCAGACAGATTTATACTGAATGATCGATTCTTTATATGCAGCTGGCAGCATCTCCGGGAATGTTGTTTGATATCAGCTGAGCTTGTTTATAGGAAATGTTTAAGGAGATCTATGCAAGCATATCTTTCCCATATCTTCCCAACAAATCTATTCTTTTAAAGAACCAAATCAGCAGACACTTTTGGCCTTCTCCCCTGGTCCTCACATCAGCCCTAGGTGATAATGGAAAAGAGGGGCGCCTGGGTGGCTCAGTCGGTTGGGCGTCCGACTTCGGCTCAGGTCAGGATCTCACGGTCCGTGAGTTCGAGCCCCGCGTCGGGCTCTGGGCTGATGGCTCAGAGCCTGGAGCCTGCTTCTGATTCTGTGTCTTCCTCTCTCTCTGCCCCTACCCCGTTCATGCTCTGTCTCTCTCTGTGTCAAAAATAAATAAAACGTTAAAAAAATTAAAAAAAAAAAAAAAGATAATGGAAAAGAAATGGACTTTGGAGTCCGGCAGATCTGGGTTTGATTTTAAGATTTGCCACTAACTAGATGTGTGGCTCTATTTTAGTGTATTTGGGCTGCTGTAACAAAGTTTAACAGACAGGGTGACATATAAACAACAAAAGTTGATTTCTCATGGTTCTGGAGACTAGCAGTCCAGAATAAGGGTGCCGGCATGGTTCCGGTGAGGACCCTCTTCTGAACTGCAGACAGCCATCTTCTCACTATGTACTCACACCATTGAAGGGGCAAGAGATCTGTCTACATCCTCTTCTTTTAGGGGCACTGATCTCATTGATGAGAACTCCATCCTCATGACTCAGTTACCTCCCGAAGGCCCCATCTCCTGATACCATCACCTTGGGGGTTAGGATTTCAACATATTAATTTCAGGCGGACACAAACATTCAGACCATAACAGTGGCCTTAGGCAAGTTACTTAACATCTCTGAGGCTAAGTTTCCTTTTCTATAAAACAGTAGTAACAAGACCTACCTCAATAAGTTGTTCTGAAGATGAAGTGAGATAACAAGAAATAATATGACCAAGTTCTTGGCATATGTTAAAGCTCATAGATAGTGGTCTCCTGTTATCTCCCCTCCACTGTTCTGTCTCTTTCAAATCAGGATTGTGCTTCAGAAGGTCTAACCAGAGAGACTTTTAGGGAGACGCCATGGGAACACCTCATAATAACTTAGGTTTTCTTGGTAATCAATGTAGATTTCTCTTGGATGAATTTCCTTAAAGCCTTGAATCACCATTTTGCTTTTGCTTTTGTACCAACAGCTTTTAGTTGTCCCCACAACATGTTGATGGACATTTCTATAGAATAACTGTGTTGTTATTTGAGTGTCTTTCTTAACCACAAGTATCTCTTTGCTTTAGTAGTTGGTGTTCCTGTCCTTCTGAAGATAAAAACCCTTCATTTCATTATTGAAAATAGCATTTTAAATGCAAAGACCAGGGGGCTCCTGGGTGGCTCAGTCATTGAGAGTTGGACTTTTGATTTCAGCTCAGGTCAGATCTCGTGGTTCTCGGGATCGAGCCCCATGTCAGGCTTCTTGCTTGACAGTGAGGAGACTGCTTGGGATTCTCTCTCTCTCTCTCTCTCTCTCTCTCTGCCGCTCCTCTGCTCTCCTCTCTCAAAATAAATAAATATACTTAAAAAAATTAAATGCAAAGACCCCAGAGAGAGTATATAAGGAGTAAATAACAAAATGACTTCTGGGATTAGGTTTTCCCAGGAGGGATTATGAAGTTCCTGAGTAATTAAAGGGTTTCATTGGGGGTGGGGACTCGACAAAGGAGAGGCAGCCATAGTGGGCAGAAGAACTGAAGGTATTCCTTGAGGGTTTCACAAGACCTAAAATCTGCCTGTTTACAACGTCATTTGTCTGGGCCCTGTGGAATCTGTACTTGGCCCAGAGCTTTTTTGCAAGTGTCTTATCAGAAATAATAATGATATCTATGATGGCTCTTAAGTAGAGGAAAAGAGCATCATGAAAACAAAACATAATTGGAATTATGGGGATGTGCCTCCATATAAATATCTGTGGCCTGGAGCATAAAAATAACTTTTCCATTGCAGAGCTAAGCCAAGAGTTTCACAGAAGCAGCATTGAGAACCTAATTTAAAACAGCTATGGCCCAGAAATTCAGAGACAGGACTGTCATACTGGCCTCTGTTCATCCCTTTGAAAGTTTTCTCTCCTAGCTCACTGTAATGCATATTCAGGGCAAGTTTGGAGGCACTAGAAGACAGTAATTGATGCTACAAACCTTGCTTTTGTTGGCCTCAGTTTAGCGTTAATACCAACATAGAGAAATGTTTTAATCTCACATCTTTACAACTGAGAACCTCCCCTAGTGCAGCTCTAGGCCTTTTGCTTGTTTGTGGTTCAAAGCAGAACCTCATAAATTTTGTGAAAATCCCCCTGGTGGCTGCCAGTCTAGCTTCAGTGGAAGGTGCCTCGTTGGGGTCATTGTAAGTAGTAAGGCAGCTACTTACCAGGTGCTTCTGATTTTCATAAAATTATCTTGAGGGAAAACAAGTGATCAGGCTTTCCTGGGAACTGGGTGATAATGTCAGAATCTTCCAGTCCAGAGAAAGCTCAGACTTGCCTAGATGAACATTTCCCCCCTCCACCCCGCCCCAAAGGCAGAAACTTGTTATTTTAGGGTTCCAACCTCATCCCCTTTATCATTTTTCTTTGACCATCAGCTCCCAGTGGGAATGGCTCTGTACCACACGTGATGGGGTTTACCCAGCTTTAAACAGCCCCCTGCTTGTCTGGATCTGCCTGCTTCCCGCCCACACATTCCCCTCTCCTGCCCACATGTGCCCATGCGCAGGTGCACACAGGCCTTAGTGGGCTGTGTTCGGGCACCCTGCTGCAAACTCCACCACTTGAGGCCTGCTTGTTGCCCGTGTGGCCAGAGGAGGCGCCTTCCTGGATTCTCATGAGAGCACTGTATGAGCTTCCCCAGCAGCGGGCTGCCTCCAGAGACAGGAGACCCACAGACTCTTACCGCCTGAGACAGGTGCTGGCTCCTTTCTGGGTTTCCTAGTTTGTCCGAGCTGTTCGCCTGCTATTCTTGTGAAGAAACTTTTGTGTTTGTTTTTGTTTTTGTTTTTAAAACACCTTTCCTCTTGGAACTTTTCCTGTTTGTCTTGTTTCTGACTTGTTGCCTTGCTTGGACTTGACTTATCCGTGCTTCTGAGACCCTGATCTTACTTTGTTTAGGACTGCTTCCCCCCCCCCCCCCACCTCCCTTTGGATGTATGTGGCTCATGCATGCAGCCACTACCTCCTGAGTGGCTGCTCGGTTTGAGGCTCCTGCACATCGAGACTGGTCATGAAGCTACAGCTGAGATCACTTTTCTGTTGCCAGCAAGTCACTGTGGAGAAAGGTGATGATGATGTGTGTCTGCAGAGCTGTGGGGTACTTGCCCCCGTGCCATGAGAGAGGTTCATGAAAAACAGTCTCTCCTCTCTTCTCCTATTTCAGACTTAAATCAAGTGTGTGTGTAGGCAGGAGCTATCAGGTTCAGCCCTGGTTTTCTCCTGCTTTCCAACTATCGCCTCCTATCGGGTTTCCCTGCCCCTGGCCTCACTGCCTTCCTGTCCATCCTCCACTGTAAGAGCTTTCTTTCTGAAATTTTGATCTGATCCTGTTTCCTTTCTCTAAATTCTTTCACTGAATCCCGTTGCCTTTAGGATAAAATCAACTCCTTACATGACACAGAAGGGCTTCTGTACCTTACTCACCTACCTGCCTCTTTATGGCAGCACCATGTTAGGCCCTGACTCCAGCTGGGCCCCTCTGCCTGCAGAATCAGGCTCTCTTCTGTGCCTCCCCCCCACCCCCCTGCCGCCTTTGCACAAACACTCACCGCTCTCCAGTCTGCTCTGCCTGATCAATTCATAGCAGCCTTCAGGATTCAGTTCATAAGCCTGCTCTTTCAGAGGCCTTTTCAGTCCTGGCAGCATCACTCCCCCACCACACGGACATACGCATACCATCCATTACGGACACATAGCCATCATTCTCACCGATCTTAACTAAGCACCTGGCTGTGGGTCCCCATAGTAGCCTGCATTAACAAAACATTTGAGAACTGTCTGTACTAGACAGAGAATACCCTGGGGTAAGGGACTGTGACTATTTTTACTTGTACCAGTGTGTAGTATAGTGTTAAGTGTGCTCAGCTATCATTGTTGAGTGAATGTGTGCATGCATGAAAGAATTAATTAGTTCATATACACACACACTACGTGTTCACACACAACAAGATGTGGTTCCCTATGGGAAGCTTACTTCAAATCTCACTGAGAATATTTCCAAAGCACTTAGTAGGTGCTTAGCGAAGGTCTGTTGAGTCAAAGAATGAATGCACATACACACAAACTATGGACAGTTTACCCCAAATGTACTGAGAAGAGAGCCATAAGATAACTCCACTTCCTCTTAACTGCAGTAGAAGGAATGTGGGACTGAAAAATCAAAGATGAGAGTTCATCTTCTTGGCTGTGTTACCTGAGTGAATCCTTTTACCCCTTTGGACCTCTATTTCCTCATCTGTCAAATGAGGTGTTAGAAAATATATTTAATGTCTATTGAACATTCTAGATTCAGTCTACTTTAGAAGGACTAAAGTCAAATAACCAGCTGCTTTCTACAAAGTGGCATGAATTTGAGACTCTCATTTTTTGGTCTCGTTGTGGAGATGTTCATGATAAGCCGTTAGCACTGGGCACAGCAGCAGAGCCAAGAAAAGAGATGGACCAGGGTTTGGCCAAAGGGGCAGGAGGCCAAGACCTCTTTGGAAAGCAAACACAACTAGGGGCCATGGCCCAGGATGCCATGCTCTGAGCAAGGCAGGGGCAGCAGTCAGCGTTCCATGGCAGCCTGAGGTCACAGCTGGCTGGAGATGACCAGGAATGAAGCATTGGAGGGGCCTGGAGATGTGTTTCAGGGGCGTGTGCTCCTCCTGGGCAAGTCTGTGCAAAGACCCGATGCACGTCATCAAGGCCAGCTGTCTTCAGTGTTGTGAAGAATAGGCAGGTGAAAAAGTGTTTAGATTTAGCTTGTGTCCCTGCAGAGCACAAATGAAAGCCAGGAGGAGGTTAATTTGGGGTTAATAGGAGGGAGAAGAGTTTAATCGTGCCCCAGTGATAATGAGATGAACTCCTCATAAAGTGACATGGTCTCCATTAATGGAAGAGTTCATGCAGCAGCTGGTTAATTCCTCTGCAGAGATGTTGTGTTAGAGATTCCTCTCTTGTGAAGGTTGGATCAGACGATGTTTCAAGTATTTTTCTGATTCTAAGAGAGCCTTTGCTTCTCATGTCCTCCACAAATCTTGTTTAGGGACACACTTTCAGATTTTATAGCCCATCCTTCTGTGATGTGGTTTCAGCACACCCCACTATCCTGGTGACCAGCCTTTGGGAACTCTGTAGTCTTTGACTGTCCCCCTTAAAGTGGAGCACTCTGGATTGGACATCATGTACCAGGATGTGGCCTGGCCAGCTCCTCTCTGGGGACATTACACAATTTTTGTAGGTAGTGGACCTATTAATTCCTCATCTCTCTTCTCACTCTGAGCTGGGCTATAAAAGCAAACAGCAGCGAGCCTGGGCTTCTGGTATGTCTCAGGCCACTGCAGGTGGTAGATGGACTTCATTTCCTTCCATCCACTTTTCCCTGCTGGAGTTGAACTTCAGATGTCTCTGTGGTGGAGCTTCTAATCCAGACAGACTCTCGGGCTTGGGGGATACTAACTGTACTGGAAACTTCCATAGCATTCCATCTGGGGCTTCTCAAGTGCCTCACATTTCACCCCAGATGTCTTCTTGCTTTAGTATTTGTTCCTTTCCCCCCTTCAGTTTTCTTTTCCATCTCTTCTTTCTCAACTCCAAGCCCACTGAATACTACAACATTTCTATTTGTGCAGTGTTTTTCTTTTCAGATTCTTTGCCCTCTTGGCATCCTGGTGAATAGGAATGCGGGTGGCTTGTCAGTTCCATTGTGCATATGAAGAAAAATGCCCAGAGAGGTTAAGTGATGCGCTTAATTTATTGGCAGGGCCAAAGAGGCCCGGAACCTGGTTTTCTGACTTCTGTCCCATCCCCTGTCCTGGAGCTCATACTGCATTTGCTCTTAGCACTGGAAATGCAAAGGGCATCAAGCTTTTCTCTCTGTGTGTGGTCATTGTACCAAAAGAGTTTCCCCCGGGGGAGCAATCCCAGGCCTGTAGTGACTCTTAATCTGAGACCATATTGAAGTAAACAAGCAAGAGTAACAAAAGCAAAAGAATTTATATTGCTTCATATTTTTCAGAGAAACTTCTGAGTTCTTCACCTTATATGATGCTCCCCAAAGCCCTTTGAGGTAGAAGAACTTGTGCAAGCCTTGTTTTGCAGGGGAACGTCATGAGTGGAGTCCAGGTCTGAGGTCGAGGGAGGAGGCCCTGAGCTCCTGGTCCACAAATTTTCCACATGGCTGTGCTTCACGAAAACCAGGAAGAGGGTGTAAGTTGTTTCCCTCTGCTATCAAAGGCAGTGGAGACCCATGGTGCAGGCCTAGACTTCTGAGTTTGGAAGTTGGCCTAAGATGTAGCTTCGTGTCATGAACTGGAGTGAGAGCTGGGCCAGGAGGCTGGGGCAGGCTTTGACCCTGGATTTCAGGCTGGTGAATATAAGACCAGATGGGAGGGGAGCATGCAGGCTGGGAGAGTTGGTTTTTTTTTTTTTTTTTAATGTTTACTTATTTTTGAGAGAGAGAGTGCAAGCAGGAGAGGGGCAAGGAGAGGGGACAGAGGATTCAAAGTCAGCTCTGTGCTGACAGCAGCCCAGTGTGGGGCTCAAACTCACGAACCATGAGATCATGACCTGAGCAGAAGTCGGATGCCTAACCGACTGAGCCACCCAGGTGCCCTGAGAATTGGTTCTTAAGATATGGGTGAGAAGGGCTCTGCGGAGAGAGGTGGTCTTCTAAGATCCGGTAGATGCACTAGTGGGGATTTCCTAGTGTGAAGAGGGACTGTTCTCACCAAATGTGTCTTGTTATTGTCTTGGGTTTTTTTTTTGCCATTTATTCAGCAAGCACCTACTGAACATAAGTAAATCTCTAACATATTTATAGTTTAGTTTTTCTTATGACGACTTCCCATATATAAGTGTGTATCTATATATCATCTCACATATAGTTATTCTCATTAATGCACGTAACCAAATCATGGGAGTACAGACTATTTTCCTTCATTTATCGTTATGAAACTGAGACCCAAGGAGGGTAATTAGTTTGCTTAAAGCCCCATGATTACTTAGAAGCTGAGCCAAGTTCAAAAATCCATGTTTCTTGAACTCTTTTATTGGTACTTCTAACTGCCTTCCACATGTAAGCAGTTTCTAACCTTCAAGGTGTATGCTTTGAAGAGAAATAGAGAAAAACACCTTTGTAATTATTACTTGGGGTTTTGCTTTATGTTTAAAGGCTGGAAAACCTGAATGCAGAGTTGAAACATAACATGAGCCCTTTTTGTTAAACCCCAAGTGGGCATTGTATGGTTGTTACTCACTCTTTAAGTCAACCAGAAATGAGTCCTCTTCTTAGATTTGGAATTAGCTTCTGTGCTCTGGTGCATCCTGACCTGTGTCGGGCACCTTAGTTATGTGACCAAATGGAGCAGTGCAGCAGGAAGAGAATGTTGGCTTTCCTCAGCAAAGTAGTTACCGGTGAGAGGGCAGGGGTCATGGTACAACCAACCTGGCTCCCCCTGTAGTGAAGGAAGGTCATTGTCTCAGAGCTCCCAGGGCTCAGATATGTGACTCAGCTCAGAGTTCAAGTCTCCCTTACAGCCCACCATAGCCTGTGCCAGGCCAAAGGGCCGAGCTCCTCTAACCCCTCCTGCTCCTGTAATGGACACACAGAGCTCTACTGCCCTGAGCCCTGGGAACTGAGGCTGACATGCTAAGCAGGGCTGGTGCCTAAGATACCTCATCCTGTTGGCTCAGGCTGATGCCCAGCACACCCTTCCCAAGGGGCCTCCTCTTCAGATAGAAGTCTCGCTACGCTGCCTGGGTCAGGGTGGTACTTTGGTGGAGATCCTGCTCTTCCCAGGGAAGCTGTGGGTTTTTCCCCTGTCAGATTGTCCTGCTGCTGCTACCTCCCCCTTCCATTTCCAGCCAGAAGCAGCTGTTTTTCTGCATTTTCCTTGGCACAGTTCTTGCCCTATAGGGAGCCTGTAGGAGACTCTGATATGACCCAGAACCTGGCTTCAATGTCACGTACATTTTTCAGTCATTCACCAAATGTTTATTGGATCTATCAGCCTGTGCCAGGGCAGGCACCCAGGCATGAACAGGGTCCTGCCAGTCCCTGTCTGGGGGTGGTGCCTAGCCTAGAATGGAGACCCCAGGAGGCAACCAGCTTGCTGTGATGAGTGCTATTGGGAATTCCAGCCTGGATTCCTTAGTCATCTACCCTGGGGGTTAGTGCCCTGGTGCTCTGTGTTTCTGCCAGACTTCCCAGCTCTTGGCATCTGCCTTAGGGGCCTTGTTCTGCTGTACCAGGCCTCCATTGCCCAGTGCTCCGACTGTTTATTGCTGTAGAACAACCACTCCAAAGTGTAGAGGTTTTCATTGATGGATGAACAGACAGGCAGACTAGTGTACATATGCACTGGAATATTGTTGAGCCTCAAAAAGGAAGAAAATTCTGGCATGTATTTCAACATGGATGAACCTTGAAGACATTATACTAAGTGAGATAAGCCAGTCACAAAAGGGTAAATATCATACAATTCCTTAGATGAGGTACTTAGAGTAGTCAGCTTCACAGAGGCAGAAAGTAGAGTGGTGGTGGCCAGGGGCTGGGGCGGGGCATCCAGAGTTAGGGTTCAGTGAGTCCAGAGTTTCAATTTGTGAAGATGGAAAGTTCTGAAGATGGATGGTAGTGATGGTTGCACAACTATGTACTTAATACCAGGACTTTACACTTGAAAGTGGCTAACAGGGTAAATGTTATGTTTATGTGTATTTTACCACACAAAAACATGTAGAGGCTTAAAGATCACAATTTAACATGATCTCTCCTGGTCGTGTGGGTACACTGGGCTCAGCTGGGTGGTTCTGGCTTAGGGTCTCTCATATAGTTCTAGTCAGATGGCAGCCAAGGCTGGAATCACTGAAAGGTAAGGTGGCTGGATGTCCAAGATGGCGCCTCAGTGTGGCTCCCCCATGTAGCCTGGGCTTCTTTTGTGGTGGCTCAGCGCTCCCACAGAGCAGGAGGGGCAGCTTCTGGGGCAGTTCAGGCCTATGCCTAGAATTGCCACAGTGTTACTTCTGCCACACTGTATTGGTGGGAACAGTGACAGGCCCACCTTCAAGGGAAGGGGAAATAGAGCTTCTCTGTTCCATGGCCTTTTAGAAGAGCATTAGGTGGGAGATACTGTTGTGACCACCATTAGAAAACTTTCATCCTGAAGCATGGTTGCAGGAGTCCTAAAGAGATTGGATAGGAACGGGTCTTCAGGGAGGCACACACTTCTCTGTATGACCTCTTTTTCAGGAGAATTCATCTTCATAGATTGGTAGAGTTTTAATCTTCATAAATTGTTAGGACTTTTTGAAACCAGTTGCTAGCAATGACTTGTTCTAACTTACAGAGACAGAATGAAGCAGAGCTGGAACAAAACCTCCTAAACACTGGCCTCCTGGCTTCCAGGCTGGGCAAACAGCTGTGGAGACCTCACCCAGAGGCACATTTTTGTGCTGTGAGCAATAGTAGAAGGTCTGGTGGAGAGAAGGGTATGGCGAGAGAGGCCCTGGGCATATCCATGGAGGTCGGCCTGCATCTTAGAGCTGGGTGAGCCCCTTGCTGTGCTGTCTGGAGCTCATGGACATCACTGAGCAGAAATATGCACAGGCACCTGGGTGTTCTGAGAGGATACTGGGAGTTACTCATTTACATGGAGATTCAGAGTCCAGAAGAAGGAGGCCATTCAAGCACCCTGGTTGGTATGTAGAGTTAGTAAGTTGTTAATATTTTTTAATGTTTATTTGTTTTTGAGAGAGAGAGGCATCACAAGTGGTGGTGGGGGGGGGGAGGAGAGAGGGAAACACAGAATCTGAAGCAGGCTCCAGGCTCTGAGCTATCAGCGCAGAACCCAACATAGGGCTCAGACTCATGAACTGTGAGATCATGGCCTGAGTCGAAGTCAGAGGCTCAACTTACTGAGCCACCCAGGTGCCCCATAAGATTTTTTTTTAAGTTTATATATTTATTTAAATAATCTCTACACCCAAAATAGGGCCAAACTCACAACCCTGAGTTCAAGAGTCATATGCTCTTCTGACTGAGCCAGCCAGGCACCCTGTGATGTGTAAGTTTAAATATAAGCTAATGCCCATCGCTGAGAATGTCAGTGGGCAAATCTGTTCATTTATACCTACTTACATGTTTCTTTTTGTTTTTAAATATATGTTTTTAAATGTTTATTTATTTTTGAGAGAGAGAGACAGAGCATGAGCAGGGGAGGGGCGAAGAAAGAGGGAGACAGAATCCGAAGCAGGCTCCAGGCTCCGAGCTATCAGCACAGAGCCCAATGCGGGGCTCAAACCCACAAACTGTGAGATCATGATCTGAACCACAGTCGCTTAACTGACTGAGCCACCCAGGTGCCCCCCTACTTACACGTTTCTAATCAGACTTTGCTGTAAGTGCAAAATTCTTTGTTAAAACCTTTAGTGGCCTTCAAAATGCAGTAAAGTTCACAAATACTTTGTGTGCACTCCCTGTAGCCTGAGAGGCACAAATATTATTTTTGTGTGTGATATCTGCATTTGAGACCCAGGGGCCCAAGTGAAAGGTTGATCTTGTATACTTAGTTTGTAAATAGGACTTTCATGAGTGATTTTTAAAATCTTAGAATTGTTCAAGTTACATATTTATACATGTACATTCATTGAATTGCCGGGAATGGTGAGGATTGAAGCAAATGTGCTTTGGTTCTCTGTAAGTCAGTGGTTCCTGCCTATGTATTCAGTGATTCGGGCATTTCCAGGTGCGCTTGGTGGACTGGCCACAGATAAACCAAAATGCATTTGATGTGAGGCTTGCACACAGCCTGGATTACTTCTGATGTCGTTCGTCTCTGGGGCTTGTGGTCCAGTTTGGGCAGCTACGGAGGGGAGACCTGCCGTAGCAGCAGTCAGCCTGTGCACAACTGGGTTTCATGGATGAAGCCAGGCAGGAGACAGTCCCCTCTGCTCGTATTAACTGGCGTGTAACCCACATGCACAGAAACATGGGCAAGAGGGTATGGTCACTGATGCCTCATCTGCTGCCCCATGTCTCTGCCCAAGCATGTGTCCCCTCCCCAGAGAGCCTGCCTGCCTCTGAGCCAGGGCTGTCCTCTCCCAACCTCCCAGTATGCTTTAGTGCGGGAGAGTGAGCACATTCTTTCATTTGTTGTTACCTCTGGTCTTTCTTACTAGGTTATAAGCAGCTTGGGGGCAGGAATCTAGTGAGAACAGCCTCTATTTATGCACCTGCCATCTTATAGGTGTTACTTTATTTAGTGTCTCAAGAACCCTCTCTCTGTTTGCTCTAGCTACCATGTCAGAAAACCACAGCCTCTGTGGTTTAAACAACAGAAATACATTTCTCACAGTTCTGGAAGCTGGAGACCTAAGATCAAGGTGCTGGCAGGTTTGGTTTCTTCTGAGACCTCTCTCCTTGGCTGTGTCCTTACGTGGCATTTTCTCTGTGTCTTCCTCTCTGGTGTCTGTCTGTATGTCCTCACTTCTTATAGGGACACCAGTCAGATTGGCTCAGGGACTACCCTAACAGTCTCATTTTCACTGAAACAACTCTTTAGAGGCCCTTATCTAACCACAGTCACATTCTGAAGTACTAGGCATTAGGGCTGAATTGCAGGGCACAATTCAGCCCATAACAAACAGTAAAAGTTAACTATGATTATGCTTTTTTTCACACCTGGGGAATTAAAGTAACTTGCCCCTGTCACACAGCTGGTCAGTGGTGGGGCCAGGATTCACACACGACCTAACTTCTAAACCCTTGTTTCCCCACCACAGGAATCAGGTCATACTGGTTTCTGTTGTCTGCATGGTGTTTCACCCAGGACCCAGCACTTGGAAGACACTATTTGCTGAGTGAATGCGCAGGGGTTGGGGGTACAAGAATTTGTACCAGAACATGCGGCAGAAGAGCCCCAGCATCCAAGGATGAAGGTCCTGGATCTCTCCCAGCATGTGATGGTCCTTAACTTCTCAGACCATTCCAATCTGAACGCAGCATGATTAGTGTGTGGGAGGGAATCACATTCTAAAGCATTAAATATCCTTTCTGGGCCATTTAGCTGCAGCTTCTTCTGAAAACACTAAAAATAATTACATGGTAATTAAGATAAATTACTTGACCAGGTTTCATAGCAAAGTGGTTGATTTTGTCCCCCACCCCCAATATTTAAGTCCAGAGAGAGATCCTGGATCCAGAGAGTTCTTTAAACTTCCAGGACTTTCTGCTTATCTTCAAGAGGGCCCTCGGGCCTGCAGAGAAGAGGGTAAGGAGGAGATTTGCATGTTTAAGACGTGTGATCTGAGCCAGGCCCCTTCAGCTGACTTTATCCCACATCTTTTTCAAGGTTTCCTTTGAGAATGCAGAGTTGAAACCCGGGAGCCACCATCCAGTAACCACAGTGTCGTGCACCCCCGCCCAGCCCTGGGGGCCCCTGAGGAGATAATGCCCTTTCTCATTTCCTCCTCTTGAGTGCCTAGCTCTTCCCACTGGAGAGCCCACAGGAACATAAATACCAGAAGGCAGCCTTGAAAGCAGGCCTTGTTTGTTGGCCCTCGCCTGCACGAAGGCTCGAAGGCTCACTTGTCTGCCTCCTTCTCCTGGCCAGGGGTGGGCTGGATTTTTTGGAGAGTGGGAAGCCCTGGGGCCTTTTTGTGCTCCTGAGACTGGAGTGTAGGTAGGGTTTGAAAAGGGGGGCTTTTGCTAGGGCTGCCAGAAACCAGTGCACCCAGGAAACAATGCAGCCCCAGAGCTGCCCAAACCAGGAACTGGGGGCTGGGGGATTGAGGTGGCCAAGACATGGACCGCCAACCGCAGCCTCTGCCTGTGGGCCCCAGCATCTGTATTCCCTTTGCTTCCAGACTGGCAGCCTGGCCTCACCCCCACCCACTGGTGAAATTGCTCCCACCCCATCCCTACAGACCCTGTCACTAAACCCAGATGTCTCTCACCTCTGTTTTCCCTGCCCTCTGCTGCTCTTCAAGGCCTCATGAGGACATTCTTTCCTGCCTTAGGGATCCTTTCACCTCCAGGTTTTACTTTGACCTCTTGGGTGTGTCTCCCTTTCTCCCTTTTTTCCCCTCCTCCTATAAAGTGAGCAGTCCTCAGCTTTGGATGCCACGTGGCCTCCCCTGTTTTCTCCTGCATTCTGCTCTCACCTAGCCTAGAAAGAGACCCAGCTCTAGATGTGTAGCCTCTGGTTTTCTCTCCAAGTACTGTCTTGTGTTTCTAGCTCCTTGCTAGATATTTCCACTTGGATGTACCTCAGACCTGCCCCTCTTGCTGCCTCTCCTCTGGCTCTACTTTTCTAAGTGCCAGATTCCCCCTTTTCCTGTGTTTTTTTGAGATCACTTTGGTGTCCAAATCCTGGCAAGTCTTCTATATAAAAACTTTATCTGCCCTCTCTTCTGTTGTGACTACTGCCCTGGTAATCAGTGTGGTGTAGTGGAAAGGGCGTGAGATTTGGGGCTCAGACAGGGTTTGATTCTGACAGCACCTTTTTCTGGTTGTGTCACCTCAGGCACATTGCCCAACTTAAGCTTCCAATGGATTATCTACAAAGTAGACAGATGCAGAAGGGCAGATATCCTGCTTGGCATACTCAGCTCACTGGCCTTCTCAACAAGGAGCAGGGGTTCTCAACCTTGGTGCTATTGAATTTTTTTTTTTTTAATTTTTTTTCAACGTTTATTTATTTTTGGGACAGAGAGAGACAGAGCATGAACGGAGGAGGGGCAGAGAGAGAGGGAGACACAGAATCGGAAACAGGCTCCAGGCTCTGAGCCATCAGCCCAGAGCCCGATGCGGGGCTCGAACTCACGGACCGTGAGATCGTGACCTGGCTGAAGTCGGACGCTTAACCGACTGCGCCACCCAGGCACCCCATTTTTTTAACTTTTTGAGAGAGAGCGAGCACAAGTGGGGGAAGAGCAGAGAGAAGGAGAGACAGAATCCCAAGCAGGCTCTGCACCAATAGCACAGAGCCTATGTGGGGCTTGAACTCACAAACTGTGAGATCATGACCTGAGCTGACAAGAGTTGGACACTTACCCAGATGAGCCACCCAGGTGCCCCAGTGCTATTGACATTTTAGGCCAGGTAATTTTTCGTTGTGGAAGCTGTGCTGTGCATGGTAGGATGTTAAGCAGCATCCCTGCCCCCTACCCACTCGATGTCAGTAGTACCCACTGCCCCTGGTTGTGCCAACTAAATGTCCCCAAACACTGCCAAGTGTCCCCTGGGGAGTAGACTCATGCCAGTGGAAGATCGCTGGGACACAGCCATGCTGAGTCTCCGGTATGGGTGATGAGTGTCGTCCCAGGGTTTCACCTTACAACTGTCAGCCACACGTAGGAAAGCCCTACATCATTTTTGATCAGTCTTTTTCGTGATTACTTTTACTATCTCCAGGTGCTGTGCTGACTTGCTTAAGTTGTGCTTTTTATTTCACAGCTCAGTACATGCTGGGCTTGCATCTTGGTTTTCTCTTGCCATAGAATGGGAGAACCAGTTTAGGACTAGGCAGGAAGCCCTGGGCCCTCATCAGTGTCACCTGTGGGCCTGGCCCAGCCTGCTGCTCGGCCTGGGGCTGCTAGCAATGGTCAGTGCTGACTCAAGAACTCCTCACTTGTAAGCACTGTGCTACTATTTTTTGAGTGCCTATGATACAGCATTTTACTTATTAATTTGGCATTAACTTATTTAGAACTTGGGAAGTAGGTGTGATTCATTTTCAGTTTATAGATGAGGACCCTGAGAATGTTAAGCAGCATGTGTCAGGGATAGTAAGTAGAGGAAGTGAGATGAGAGGCCAGGTGACTTGGGTGTGAGAGTCTGTCCCCTAGACCTCCATGCTCTTCTGCCTTTGTGGGTTGAGCCCTTGCTGCGACTAGAGGCCATGCACAAGGAGCTCCTCTTAATTGTGGCTCAAGAGGTCCCCATTTGCCACCTACAGGTCCTAAGGACAGAGAACAGACCTTTAGGGCAGGCAGATGGCTGGTTGAGACCATGAGTCCCAGCACTGTGTCTACCACCAAGAAGACTCTGATTGAGGTAGTTTCCTTCCTTCACACTTTGGACAAGACTTGGCTGTGGAATGTGCTGGGTGCTCACTCTTCCCTAAGAGAATAGCCCAAGGGTTCAGTGCCACTCACTAAAGGGGCAGATGAGAGGTTGGCCCTGGCCCGTAGCCCCACACTGTTCCCTCCTGGACCCTCTGTAGTAGGAGACTGAGGAGGGTCCCAGAGGCCCGTGAAGGGAAGATGACCTTGGGCTGGGGCTTCGTGGGGTTGGGGAGAGAAAGGCTGAGGGTCCACGGTTCCAGGGGTGGAGTGTGCCCTGGGCATCATGCAGCATTCCAGAGCCTGATTCCCATAGAGGGTCTGAGACCCGGGTGGGTTCCCTGCCTTGGCCGAAGAGGCCAGGACCTGGGGTGGGAGGCTTTAGCGCTGCCAGTGAAGAGAGCTGCCAGATGCCACCCTCAATGCCAGAGGATGACCTGGGGATCAAAACTCTCATATGCTTGCTGAGGTCAAAGGCAAGAGTTCACTCCAGTCATGGCCTATCTGGAAGCTCTTTGGTCTCCTGTCTGGGTAAGCAAAAGGGGTATGTCCTTCCATGAGAACTGCTGGTGTCCCGGGGGAAGAACCTGGGGTTTGCTTGTTCTGAGAGTGATGCTGAGACTCTGCTAAACTAGAGAAGCTGTCTGGGCCTGGAGCCAATCTTCATGGTCAGAGCAGAGACGGTGGTGGCAACAGAATGAAAAGGCCAGGGCATCAGGAATTAAAGGTGGACTGTGTGTTTCCTAGCCCCAGACACTTTATTCTTAGAAGAGCATGTTCCATGAGCCTCGCTGGCTCAGTCGGTTAAGCGTCTGACTTCGGCTCAGGTCATTATCTCACAGTTTGTGGGTTCAAGCCTCATGTAGGGCTCTCTGCTGTCAGCACAGAGCCTGCTTTGGATCCTCTGTCTCTGTCTCTCTCCCCCTCCCCTGCTCTTGCTCTCTCTCTCTCAAAAGTAAATAAACCTTAACAAAAAAAAAAAAAAAGCACATTCCAGAATGTTCTGAGGCAAACCATCCATGTGGGTCTTTGAGGATGGCTTCCTGTTATCCCATCCTGGAGCCCATAAGAAGGTTAGCTTCTGAAGGCTCTGGGAAGGAATGCCATGAAGAGACATGTAAACCCTTGCTTAACCAAGGTTTCTCAAACACATTTGACCATGGGTCTTTTCCCCAAGCCTGTTAACTTCTTTCTGTTTTGAGAGATTCCATCTTCAAGGAGAAACCCTGAGCAGGGATTCAAGCACAAGGGACTAAGGAACAGATCACATCTGGAGAGCAGGATAGAGGCATAGTCATGTGCCAGACAGAATGGACACCTAGTTCTAGAAAAGGATTTGTAACAAGTTGACCTGATGCTAAAGCAAACTGCAGAGTCTGGGCTTTTTCCTTTCTTCCTGACTTGAGAAAGGAAGGCTAGAATGGGAGACAGGGAAAACAGAAAGGAGAAAGACAAAGAGAAAGGAAAACTATATGTACCAAGTACCCATAACGTGGCAATTTACATATGAGGCAAATATCACCATTTCACAGATAAAGAAAGTGAGGCTCAGAGGTCTCTGCTTAGTAAATTCCATAGCATTTATGGCAGTGATACGGATGTGGTGTACGTATTCCATAAAAGTGTCATGGTGAGGGGCGCCTGGGTGGCTCGGTTAGTAAAGCACCCAATTCTTGATTTCCACTCAGGTCATGATCTCCTGGTTCATGAGTTTGAGCCCCACATCAGGCTCTGTGCTGACAGTGCAGAGCCTGCTTAGGATTCTCTCTCTCTCCCCCTCTCTCTCTGCCCCTCCCCCCATCTCAAAGTAACTAAATAAATATAAAAAAGTGTCACGGTGAGAATAACATTCTGAAATCAGAATGGCCCACCCAGCCCAAAATTTTTTCTTTGTTCACATAAAGACCGTCTCCTGGGACTAGTTAGTTTGGGTTACTATCTGTTTATACTACTCTCCAGATTTAGGAAATGAGAAGATTATTAAAACAAGGTTTAAAAAAATGGCCAGGACCCAGATTCATCCTGGAGAAGTGGAGGTTAAATCCACACTGGGGGGGGGGGGGGAGGGTGGGGGTGGGTGGGGAGTGGCGCTGGGGAGCTGAGCTGGAACCAGCACAGATAATATTCAAAGGCACGGGTAGGTTTTGCTGTGGGTTAGTATTTTACAAATGGTATTTCCTGTCACATAGCTGAACTAAATACCACACATGTTTGTGATTAAATATGATGGGCTGCAGAACATCTGTGGTAATAATACAGGCAGTACATGCAGCGGGCACTTCTGTGACCTAAGGTGAAGGTGTGCTCTGTAAGCGTTTTCACTTCACATAGGGTTTTTGTGTTGCCTTATGATTCATTTCTGTTTGAAAAGTTTGGTTCTCCTTTTAAAGGGAAAAATTCTACAGGAATGATATTTTAAACACTGTCTTAGCAAACCTTCATGGATGCATTTTGCACACTGGGCTGTCCTTGTCTTTGGCTTTGTTTCTGGGATACGCATCCCAGAATAGTAAGGAGGGTAACTAGATTGCAGACCTCCAACCAAACAATCACAGGGAGGCTTTGCGAATGCTGCCCCAGCCTAGCTCCAGTGTTGCAATTGAGGAATCCAGCACTGGGAGAGTCAGACAATTCCTTCTTTGGGGGGGACAGCCAATGAAACCACACAGATACTGACATGAAGACATTCTTTCTCTAGATTAGGCAGCATTGTTGTGGAGCAAAAGAGGCATAGGCATAAAAGGACTAAATCCAGCCTTTTACAAAGGCAGGGGCATTGTTGAGGGTCCAGAGGTGTTGAGGCTTGAGTGGGAGTCAGCCTGACAACGACAGTCGGGTGGAGCTAATTCCAGGAGGTTACTGCTAGGCGCTTGTGATGCTTTCCTGAGCTGAACACTTCTCCAATGTCCATCCTCCCCCAGGATCTGGCAGCTACAGAAAAGCCAGATCCTAGGGACCATCTGAGAGGGTGTTGTTCTCCACAAGGGAGGACAGTCTTCAGCTGCAGATGAACAGGGATGCTGATTCAAGAGCCGAATGCGTCCGATCTGATTGTGATAATCTGCAGGAAAAGGTAGAACTTCATATTTACACTTTATTTGAATGGTTTCTGAAGAAAAGCAAAGGAAATCTGTGAAGAACAGCAGGAGTAGATCCTCCAGAGTAGGGGGGCGGGGTGGGGTGGTATGGAAGGACGAGGCAGGGAGTTACATGAAGTTTGGGGAATTCAATGTATACCAAGATGGCCTGGTCCTAGAAGACAGGGTGGCACCCGAGTGTATTTGTTGGGCAGCAAGTCTGAAATACTGTTCATCGCTAAGGGCGGGGTGGCTTTTTGCAGTTGAAAAGGGACAGGAAATGGGACAGGCTGAGTTATGAAAGCCAGTCTCAGAATTGACCCAAATTGCTACTGAGCTGTTGTTCTTGAGCGATCATGGGGAAAACATTCTCTGAGCTTGTCTTTCCCACAGCCTGATGTCCAAGCGGCAGATACGCATGGTGGGCTTTGTGGAGAAATAGGCTCTTTCCAGGTGAGAATAGAATCTTTCCAATTTAGAGAATGCCTCCCTGCAGGAACTCTCCTTAGTGAAGGTGGAGAGGTGGCAAGTGCTCGGAAATGGGAATGTCCCCATTGGGAATGTCCCCAAAGGACACCAACGCCATCAAGTCATTGGATCTCTTGGGACCTCTGGGGTGGTGGATGGTCTGGAGCATGGACTTTGGGATCTGCCTCTTTCTGGTTGGGTGACTTTAGGCAAGTAGCTTAACCTCTCTGAGCCTTATTTTACTCTTCTACAAAGTGATGTTTATTACTTAATGGGGTTGTGAGGATTAAATGCACACCCAGCCCTTAGCATACCCTAAGTACATAGCAAGTACTTGATACGTGTTCGTTGAGCAGAATACCTCCAATTTCTGTCTGACTCTGAAATGCAGTGATTCTTTGAACTGAGGAGGGCAGTGTAGAGATTTACTTTATGGGAAACTGGAAAGACGATTTAAAATTATTCGATCAAAAACGTATTGAACTGCATAGTGATGTCAGATGTTTGTAGACAATGTGGAAGATGTCCTAATGAATGAGACATAATCCCTCCCTGCAAAAGCTTCAGTCTGACTCACAAAAAATATATGAATTTTTCGTACGACAACTTGATAATTATTACCCTCAATTCTTTTTGGTGAGGTAATTATTTCATACTAGTGCTGCTTTTTCATAAGCTTATTGCAAGTAATTTGCAATATTGCTAATAATATATAAGGTGTTGCTATTTTTGAAAGATTTGCTTTTTAAAACAATTTAGAATAAATTCATTATCTCCACAATACTCTCATAAGAATTCCCGGATGATTTCTTTAGTGGCAGAAAGGGGTGGAGTCTCGGATTGTATGTAAGTGTGGACTTTCTTGTGTTTCCTATGGCCTGTGGCCTACCTTTGTTGATCCAACATTTAGAAAGGTGGGGATAATTATTTCAGGACGTCCCTCGATATTTTGGGGGTTGTTAAACTCTGGGTACACCCAAGAGAATGTGCTAGGCTTCTGAATGCCATCTGTCATATGTGTTGAGGTAAAAGGTTGAAAACCACTGTCTACCTACATCCTTGTTGTTCCCAGTGTCAGTAGGCATGTGCACTTTTAATTTGTTCTTGAATTCAATGTATTCGGCAGTGCAAAAGAATGTCTGATAGTTTTTTTTTTAATTAAAAAAATTTTTTTAAGTGTTTATTTTTGAGAGAGAGAGAGAGAGAGAGAGAGAGAGCGAGCACGAGCAGGGTAGGGGCAGAGAGAGAGGGAGACAGAGAATCCGAAGCAGGCTCCAGGCTCTGAGCTGTCAGCACAATGCCCAACGTGGGATTCGAACCCATGAACCATTAGATCATGACCTGAGCCAAAGTCGGGTGCCCAACCAACTGAGCCATCCAGGTACCCCAAAGGATGTCTAATAGTTATAGGAGAAGCAAACACTCCCCTAGAAACCTTCAAACCTCAGAGATTGGTTTCTAGAAGCTTCCACCATAAGACATTATTCTTTCCTATCTGCACCTCATTCAGAGTCTTGGTGTCTTGTCCTATCTCTGTATTTCGTCTGGCATTGTCTTCCAGGAGTTAGCAAGATAGTCCAGATTGACTGAAAACAGACCTCTGGAAGGATTAGGGCATGTGGGGTAGGATGTAGTCCACACCTGAGGAAAAAAAAACACAGAAGCCAATGAGAGGAACCTTTATTTTGGAGGAAGGCAGCTGGGGACGTAGTGCCAGGGGTCCTGAGTTCCCAGTTCTGCACTAAATGGAACCTGGACTTTAGAGAAGGTGCCCCCAATGCTGTGGTCTATACTCTGGGTTGTCATAAATTAAAAAAAAATTTTTTTTTGTTTTAATATTTGTCTATCAAGAGACAGAGAGAGACAGAGCATGAGCATGGGAGGGGCAGAGAGAGGGGGAGACACAGAATCCGAAGCAGGCTCCAGGCTCTGAGCTGTCAGCACAGAGCCCGATGCGGGGCTCGAACTCACAAACTGCGAGATCATGGCCTGAGCCAAAGTCGGACACTTAACTGACTGAGCCACCCAAGCACCCCTGGGTTGTCATAAATTTAAATGAGCTGTTGCCTGTGACAGGGCTCTGTAAATGGTAGGATTTAGGGTGCCCTGGGAGGCATAGACACATATTGACATCCTGCCTCATTTGCAATGCAGAAAAAATCCTGAGGTTAAATAGGTGTTGCTGCTTGAGTACTTTTGGTTCCAGTGTCTTGAAGGAGATGGTGAAGTTGCAGATGACTAAGGCAGGACATATTCATGACCTCTCCACTCTGGGCTACTGCATCCCTCCCTGAGACCCAGAGGGCCTTGGACAGACCAAGGCTCTGGAAAGGATGTGGTTGTTTCCCTGCTGAAGGTGGGGGTGAGTTAGGGAAGGAAGAAGGAAAGCCTTAGATGGAATCGATTCTAGTTGTTGACTTTGGGAAAAATGACGGTGGGGGTTTTGAGACTAGAATAGAAAGATGAGGTCATATACAAGGAAGGGGTAAAAGAGGTCAGAGAGAAATGAAATGAGTGTGAAGAGGATTGATAAGGAAGGGCAGCAAGAGGGATACGGAAGAGGAGCAAGAAGAGAATAGTGGGAAACACACCTGCACTTGACCACAGGGAGCCAGAGCCTTAGCCCCTCATCCCAGGAGCATCCAAGTCCCACCTTTTAAACAGGGACAAAGGTTTGGGCTCATATTGGGCACAATGCAGAATTCCGTTTGGTTGTATTAAACTCAGAATACATTTGCTGAGTGCCTCCTGTGGAAGAATCCTGCATACAGGGGAAGAGTATACTTTGCATAGATTTTTGTGTTTAAGGTAGGAGTTTTCTTGCAAGATGTTCTCTTTAAAGTTCAAGGGTCACTTAAAAGGTCATGGAATTGATTTCTCTGGTTTATGGAAATCACTTTTTTTTGATAATATGCAAAAGCTCTGATAAAACCAGTATCACTGCTCGAAATTTTGAAGATAGCAGTGGAAAACAGATGAGGGAAAACGTTTTCTATAGATCAGAATAAGATTCCATCCAAAGCGTACTTATTTCTTCTCTTGGTCTTCTCTTTTTCTTTCTTTTTAATAAACCCAACTAACATAAATATTTACACAATCTCTCACCCTAAAGAGAATGGAATGGGATGGGTCAAGAAACATTGCTGCTGATTTCCTGCCTCTGTGCCTCCTGGTGGTATCCCATTGAAACAGGCTGTGCCTGCTTGGAAGGGAAAGTGCTTTGTGGAACTCCAGCCCAAGGGCAGTGACAGTGAAATGCCCTCCAGAGAGAGCCAGCTGGCCTGGACTGCTGCTCTACTGTGTGTTTTTGTGCCCTCAGGAATGTGCGGATTTAGCAAATGACAACAGTGAATGTGCCCTGTCCCCAGTGGAGCCCCAGGCTTGCTCTCTCTGTGTTGGCTCTTTTCCAGGCTTGAATGATTGCACTGGTTGAGCCCTCATTATCCACAAGGGGAAGCGGGAAGGCTGGCTGGAGGGAGAAAAATATGCCTTTCTCATGGCTGTGTTCCAGTAGGTTTTGAGTTTTCATATCAGTACATCTCATGGAGTTTTTCTCTCTGTCAGTTTGGAAGTTTGGTCAAAACTCCCAGCAGTAGCACAATTTCTGCTTTTGAAAAAAATTTCGGTTGGATGTCAACCACCATAGAATTATTTTAGAGTGGGAAAGGACTTACCTTAGAGATGATTCTACTCGAATCACTGAATGTCCAGAGTGGCTTTGCCCCATAGCTGGTGAGTGACAGAGCAGCACCCGGCATTCAGGGTACCCAACCCCCCAGGTCTGTGCTGTGGCCTATACAGCTCATTGCCTCTGATGCCATTAGAATGATCTCAATAGTTTATATTGTATTAGCTCAGGATGAAGTGATCTGTGCTCAAATCCTGGTTCTTTCCAAAGTTATGTATATACCCGAGAAAAATGATCACACCAAAACTTATATATAACTTATACAAAAACTTTCTATTCATAATAGCTAAAAAAATAGAAATAAACCAAATGCCCATCAACTGATGAATGGATAAACAAAATGGGGACTATCTTCACAATGAAATGTTATTCAGCCACCAAAAGGAATGAAGAAGTACTGATACATGCTACAACACAGATGAACTTTGAAAACATTATGCCAAGTGAGAGAAATCAGACATAGAAGGCCGTATGTTGTAAATCCTATCTATATAAAATGTTCAGACCAGGCAAATTAAAAAAGTAGATTAGTGGTTGTCAGGACTTGGGGGTAGGGGTGGGGAGAAAGGGGAGTGACTGCTAATAGGTACAGGTATATTTTGGGGGTGATAAGAACATTCTGGAAATAGTGGTGATGGCTATACAACTCTGAATATACTAAACACTACTGAATTGTCATTTTTTTTAAAAAAGGATAAACTTTAGTGTGTGAATTGTATCTTAATAAAGTTGTTATTAAAAAAAATCTTAGTTCTGTCTCTTATCAGTGGGACAGCTTTAGGCAATGACTCTAAACCCAAGTGATCTCAGCTATGAAATGGAAATGATATATACCTCCCAGGGTTGTTTTGATAAATTAGGTCATGAATCTCAAAATGTTTCAAACCTATAAACCTCACATATTTGGGGGGCTGTCCATAGGTTATAGGTTCATTATAAATTGGGTTTCTATCTTCTGTATTTTCTGCAACACTAGTAAGGTCTGACTACACAGTCCTCATTCATATACTTCCTGAATTGATGAAAAAGTGTTGTAGGTTTTTTTTAGTGGTGGTAAAAAATAACAAATTTTTAACAATTTGTTTACCCTCTTAACATTTTTAAGTGTATAGTTCAGTATTATTAACTATATGCACACTGTTTTACAACAAATTTCTAGAACTCTTTCATCTTGCACAACTACAACTCTGTACCCATTGAACAGCCACCCCCTTCCCCTCTCCTCGCCCCACCCCACCATTCTCCTTTCTGCTTCTATGCATTTGGTCTCTCTCCTCTCTCTCTCTTTTTTGCATTTGACTACTTTAGATACCTCATGTAAGTGGAATCATAGAGTATTTGCCTTTTTGTGACTGGCTTGTTTCATTTAACATAATGTTCTTAAGGTTCATTTTTGTTATGGCATGTGCCAGAATTTCCTTACTTTTTAAGGCTGAATAATATTCATTGTATGTATATATACCACATTTTCTTCACCCATTCATCAGGCGATGGACATTTAGGTTGTTTCCACCTCTTGGCTGTTGGGAATAATGCTGAAATGAACAGAAGAGTGCAGATATCTCTTGGAGATCCTGTTTTCAATTTTCTTGGATAAATTTACATAAGTGGGATTGCTGGCTCATATACATGGTAGTTCTATTTAAAAAATTTTGAGGGGCCTCTATGCTGTTTTCTCAATTCCCACCAACAATCCACAAGGGTTCTAATTTCTCCACATCCTTGTCAACACTTGTTATTTTATGTTTTTTGTTTGGTTTTGTTTGGTTTTATTTTGGGTTCATTTTGGTAATGGCCATCCTAACATGTATAAGGTGATATTGTGGTTTTGATTTGCATTTTCCTGGTGATTAGTGATGCTGAGCATCTTTTAATATACCTGTTGTCCATTTGTGTGTCTTCTTTGGAGAAATGTCTACTCAAGTCTGTTGCCCATTTTTAAATTGTTTGTTGTTGTTGTTGTTGTTATTGAGCAGTAGTTTCTTATACCTTTTGGATTTAAACCCTCATCAGATATATGGTTTGTAAATATTTTCTCCCATTCCATGGATTTTCACTCTGTTAATTGGTTCCTTTTCTGTACAGAAGCTTTTTAGTTTGATGTAGTCCCACTTGTCTATTTTTGCTTTTGTTGCTTGTACTTTTGGTATCCTGTCCAAGAAATCATTGCCAAGTCCAAGCTTTTCCTCTTGTTTTTTTTTTTAATAGGAGTTTTATAATTTCAGGTTTTATGTTTAAGTCTTATGCTTTTGTTTCTTGTGCTTTTGGTACCCTATCCAAGAAATCATTGCCAAGACTAATGTCATCAAGCTTTTCCTCTTTTTTTTTTTATAGGAGGTTTATAATATCAGGTCTTATGTTTAAGTCTTAACGTTTATAATCCATTTATAATTGTTTTTTGTGAATGATATAAAATAAGGGTCCAATGTCATTTTTTTTTTTATTACATGTGGATATCTGTTTTCCCAACACAGTTTGTTGAAGAGACTATCCTTTCCTCATTGTATAATCTTGGCACCTTTGTTGAGGATCATTTGACCTTGTGTGTGGGTTTATTTCTGGAATTAATATTCTGCTCCATTGGTCTCTTTATCTGCCTTTATGCCAGTACTATACTGTTTTGAGTACCATAACTTTGTAATATGTTTCAAAGTTAGAGTGTGTAAAGCCTCCACCTTTATCTTTCTCAAGATTGTTTTGGCTATTCAAAGACCTTTGAGATTCAATATGTATTTTATGATTGTTTTTTCTATTTCTGCAAAATGTCATTTTGATAGGGATTGCACTGAATCTGTAGATTGCTTTGGGTAGTGTGGACATCTTAACAATATTAAGTCTTCCCATTTATGAATGTGAGATATCTTTTTGTTTATGTCTTCTTTAATTTCATTCAGCAACATTACTTTGTAGTTTTCAGTGTAAAAGTCTTTTGCCCCTTTAAAAAAAAAAACAGGGGCGCCTGCATAGCTCAGTCTGACTCTTGCTTTTGGCTCAGGTCATCGTCTTGTGGTTCATGAGTTCAAGCCCCCACATCACACATGAAGCCTGTTTGGGATTTTCTCTCTCGACCGCCCCTTCCTCTCCCCTTCCCCACTTGTGTGTGCACATGCATGCTATCTCTCTCAAATACACTTAAAAAGAAGTCTTTTGGGGCACTTGGGTGGCTCAGTTGGTTGAGTGTTCAACTTTGGCTCAGGTCATGATCTCAAGGTTCATGAGTTTGAGCTCAGCATCAGGCTCTGTGCTGACAGTGCAGAGCCTGCAGCCTGCTTCAGATTCTGTGTCTCCTTCTCTCTCTGACCCTTCCCTGCTCATGCTTTGTCTCTCTCGCTCTCAAAAATAAACATTAAAAAAAAGTCTTTTGCCCTTTTTTGTTTATTTCTAAGTGTTTTATTTTTTTTTTTTGATGCTATTGTACATGGGATTGTTTTCTTAATTTCGTTTTTGGATTGTTAATTGTATGTGTATAGAAATGCAACTTGTTTTTGTTTGTTGATTTTGTATCCTGCAACTTTAATTTGTTTATCAGTTCTAACGTGTGTGTGTGTTTGTGTGTGTGTGTGTGTGTGTGTGTGTGTGCGCGTGTGTGGAATTATTAGGGCTTTCTACATATAAGGTCAGATCATCTATAAACAGACAAAATGTAACTTCTTCCTTTTTAATTTAGTTGCCTTTTATTTCTTTTTCTTGCCTAATTGCTCTTGTTAAGACTTCCAGTACTGTGTGAATAGAAGTGGCAAGAGTGAGCATCTTTGCCTAGTTCCTGATTTTAGAGGAAAAGCTTTCAGTTTTTCACCATTGAGTATGCTGTTAATTACCATGGGCTTTTCATAGATGGCCTTTATTAGGTTAAAGTAATTTCCTTCTATTCCCAGGTTGTTGAGTGGTTTCTTATCATGAAAAGGCATTAGATTTTGTCAGGTGCTTTTTTTTGTATTTATTGAGGTGATCATGTGATATTTATCCTTTGTTCTGTTGATGTGATGTATTGCTGTGTTGATTTTCATATGTTGGAAGTATCCTTGCATCACAAGGATAAATCCCACTTGGTGATAGTGTATGATCCTTTTAATCTGCTGTTGAAGTTGATTTGCTAATATTTTGTTGAGGATTTTGCATTCATGAGGGATATTGGCCTGTAGTTTTCTTTTCTTGTAGTGTCTTTGGCTTTGGTGTCAGAGCAATGCCGACCTCATAAAATGAGTGTGAAAGTGTTCCCTCCTCTTCAGTTTCTTGGAAGAGTTTGAGAAGGATTGGTGTTAATTCTTCTCTAAATGTTTGGTAGATTCTCCAGTGAAACCATCTGGGTCTGAGCTTTTATTTTTTGGGAGGTTTTGACTACCACTTCAGTCTCTTTACTAATTACAGATCTGGTCAGATTTCTTGTTATTTTATGATTCAGTCATTGTCGGTGTATGTTTCTAGGAATTTGTCCATTTCTTCTTGGTTATCCACATTGTTGGCATATAGTTGTTCATAATGGTCAATAATAAAATAATAAAATAATTTATTTTATTTCTGTGACATAAGTTTTTTAAAATTCTTTGTAATGTTTATTTATTTTTGAGAGAGAGAGAGAGAGAAAAAGCGTGAGCTGGGGAGGGGCAGAGAGAGAGAGAGAGAGAGAGAGAGAGAGAGAGACAAAGAGTCCGAAGCAGGCTCCAGGCTCTGAGCTGTCGGCACAGGGTCTGATGCAGGGTCCGAACCCACAAACTGTGAGATCATGACTTGAGCCAAAGTCGGATGCTTACCCCTGAGCCACCCAGGCGCCCCTCTGTGACATAAGTTTAATGTCACATCTTTCATTTCTGGCTTTGAGGATTTTCTCTTTTTTTCTCCATCTAGCTAAAAGTTTGTCAATTTTGTTGATCTTAAAAAAAAAAAAACAACTCTTAGTTTTCCTTTTTTTTCTATTTTATATTCTCTACTCCATTTACTTCTGCCATAATATTTATTCTTTCTTTTCTTCCTTTAACTTTGGGCTTAGTTTGTTTTTCTAGTTCCTTGAGCTGTAACATTAGGTTGTTTATCTGAGATCTTCTTTTTTAATAATAAACTCCACTCTTTCTATTGCTTTTGCTACATCCATAAGTTTTGGTTTGTTGTGTTTTCACTTTGCTTACCTCAAAATATTTTCTGATTTCCCTTTTGATTCTTCTTTGGCCTATTAGTTGTTCAAGAGTGTGTTGTTCAATTCCTACATTTGTGAATTTTCCAGTTTTCCTCCATCTGTTGATTTCCAGTTTCATTCTGATGTGGTCAGACAGGATATTGTGTATGATTACAGTCTTCTTAAATTTGTTAAGACTTGTTTTGTGACATAACATGTGATCTGTCCTGGAGGATGTTTTGTGTATGCTTACAAAGAACATGTATTCTTTAAAAAATTTTTTTAACGTTTATTTACTTTTGAAAGACAGAGAGAAACAGGGTATGAGCAGGGGAGGGACAGAGAGAGAGGAAGATACAGAATCCGAAACAGGCTTCAGGCTCTGAGCCGTCAGTAGTGCAGGGCTAGAACTCATGAACCGTTAGATCATGACCTGAGTCGAAGTTGGAAGCTCAACCAACTGAGCCACCCAGGTGACCCAAGAACATATATTCTGCTGCTGTTGTGTGGAAATGTCCACTTGGTCTGTTGTGTTGTTCAAGTCCTCTGTTTCTTTGTGGATGTTCTATCCATTATTGAAAATGGAGGATTGAAATTCTGATATTATTGTGTTGCTATTACTGTCTTCAGTTTTTTAATGTTTGTTTCATATATTTGGGTGCTCTGATGTTGGCTTTATATATACTTGTAATTGTTATATCTTCCTGGTGAACTGGCCCTTTTATCATTATATATGTCCTTCATTGTCTCTTGTGACAGTTTTTGATGTAATGTCTGTTTTGTCCAATGTTAGTATGGCCACTCCTGCCTGCTCTCATTTTGTTTCTGTTTGTGTAGAATATCTTTTTACATCCTTTTACTTTCAACAGAAAGTGTGTCCTTAAATCTCAAATGAGTCTCTAGTACACAGCATATGGTTAGATCTTGCATTTTTTTAAAAACTCCATTTAGCCATCAGAAGTATTACAGTTCTTAAGCATTTATTTGAACTCAGTCAATCTGTAAATCTTGTTGCTTTTATTGTTATTCTTTTGTTTTTGAACTTTTATTTGTGACAACATTTTATTTATTTATTTATTTATTTATTTATTTATTTATTTATTTTGTAAGTAAGCTCTATGCCCAGAATGGGGGCTTGAACTCATGATCCCGAGATCAAGAGTGGCATGCTCTATTGACTCAGCCAGCCAGGTGCCCCTGGTTGCTTTTAAATCACCTATTTCTCAGAACTAAAGTAACTGGAATTTTCTCCTCCTCCTCATTTAATATTCTTATTATCTCTTTCTCCTTTAACAGACACCATATCTGATTCATTGACAAGACCACAATCTGATTCCAAAGATGTGTTCCACAAACCCAGGCAACTGGGTCACATTTGATGATGACCCTGCTTTTCAATCTTCTCAAAAGTCAAAGAATTTACCTCTGGAGAATCAAGGCATTTGTAGGCCAAATGGACTTAAGCTGAACCTCTCTGGTGCTAAGGAGTTTCCCAGTGGATCTTCCTCTGCCAGCAATACCCCCCTCTCCTCTCCCATCATAGACTTTTACTTTAGTCCAGGACCTCCAAGTAACTCTCCTCTTTCTACACCTACGAAGGACTTCCCAGGTATTCCTGGCATCCCCAAAGCAGGGACTCATATGCTTTATCCTATCCCAGAATCATCCTCAAACAGTCCACTTACAATATCAGGAGCAGGCTCTTCCTTATTGCCTAGCAAACCAGCTTGTTTATCCCATGTTTCCTTACCCAGTGACCACTCATGTACACATCCAGCTCCCAAAGTGGGTCTTCTGGAAGAAGTTAGCCCTCCCCAGGCTGAAAGCCTAGGGCTTCAAAGTGATACTCCCCAGTTTCAGTATTTTCGGGAGGACTGTGCTTTTTCAAGTCCATTTTGGAAAGATGAAGGCAGTGCTTCCCAGTTCATCTTTGACCCTCCAGGAAGCAGAAAGGCTTACCCACCAAGAGACAAAGAGATGCCTATCGATCAAAAAAGCTTAAATCAGTGTTCACTCAACTATATCTGTGAGAAGCTTGAACATCTTCAATCAGCTGAGAACCAAGACTCATATGGAAATTTGTCTATGCAGTCTCTGTATGGTGAAGACACTGCCTCTTCCTTTGTCCCCCCCATGCTCTTCAGGAGTCAGCCAAAACCCGGATGGTCTTTTATGTTGAGAATTCCCGAGAAGAAGAACATGATGTCTTCCCGTCAGTGGGGACCAATTTTTCTAAAAGTCTTACCTGGAGGAATTTTGCAAATGTATTATGAGAAGGGGTTAGAAAAACCATTTAAGGAGTTACAGCTCGATCCACATTGCAGGCTTTCTGAACCAAAAGTTGAGAACTGTAGTGTGGCAGGAAAAATCCATACTGTGAAGATTGAACATGTGTCTTACACAGAAAAAAGGAAATACCATTCTAAGACAGAAGTAGTTCATGAACCAGACATCGAACAGATGCTGAAGTTGGGGTCCACAGAGTACCACGATTTCCTTGACTTCCTGACTACTGTGGAGGAGGAGCTGACAAAGCTGCCAGCTGGTTCAAAACCAAAAAAGAACTATGAGGAACAAGAAATTTCCCTAGAAATTGTGGACAACTTTTGGGGCAAAATCACTAAAGAAGAAGGAAAATTGGTTGAAAGTGCTGTCATAACTCAGATCTATTGCCTCTCTTTTGTAAATGGGAACACAGAATGCTTTTTAACCTTGAATGACCTCGAGCTGCAGAAGCGAAACGATCGCTACTTTGAAAAAGACCCAGAAAAGAAGGGGATTGATATTCTTGACTATCATTTTCATAAGTGTGTGAAAGCACAAGAATTCGGGCAATCAAGAATCATTAAGTTTGTACCGCTGGACGCCTGCCGGTTTGAACTGATGCGTTTTAAGACTTTGTATAACGGGGAGGATCTTCCCTTTTCCCTGAAGTCTGTAGTGGTTGTCCAGGGGGCATATGTGGAGCTTCAGGCCTTTGTCAACATGGCCCCATTGGCTCAGAGATCTTCCTCTGCCAGTTCCTTGAGGTCCTGTGACAACATAATGATACACTTTCCTGTCCCATCACAGTGGATCAAGGCCCTCTGGACCATGAACCTCCAGAGGCAGAAGTCCCTGAAAGCCAAAATGAACCGCCGGGCATGTCTAGGGAGTTTACATGAACCTGAATCAGAACCTGTTATACAGGTCACTGTGGGGTCAGCAAAATATGAGAGTGCCTACCGGGCCGTGGTATGGAAGATAGACCGGCTTCCTGATAAAAATTCAAGTAAATATTCAATACCCCAAGTTGATTTTCACATGAAATAGCTTAAACGTTTTCACTTGTCTCCTTGGGTTGAAACCAGGCTGAGATAGATAACTTCAGTCCATTGAGGCCTTGCTTACATCGCCTGGTAGGAGGTGGAACATTTAGTCAAACAGCTGATTTATTTTTGTTCTCTGTGCCTATTTCTACCAGATAAGTTTACCTTAAAACAATTTTTTTAATACCATAAAAAAAAATCCTAAGCTAAGATTTTGTTGTGCATGGTGGCACTGAGGGAAAATTTCTAGTTGGACTTTTTGACATCAACCACCAACCTCAAATATTAAAAATATTGCTCACAGAGCTAAGATTCCCCAATTAACCTTTAAAGATCTCTCATCTGTGAATATACCTGAACTTTTTTTGTATTCTCAGCCAGTACCACATTCTCCTTAGGTTTTGTTCCCTCCTATTTCAAAATAAGATTGCCTTTCAGTTTTACCCAAATTGATTTCATTAGCTGAATTAATTTGGCCATATTGGCTAGTTGTTTCAGAATTAAGTAGACAACAGCCCAAGCATTAAAAATTCAGTTAATTTTTAAATTTTTTTGCCAAGAAAACAATGAATCTAGAAATTCAGAACTTTAAAAATAGAGTCCTAGCACCGCATTTATTTCAGAACAGTAACTTAGTTGTGGGTGTATATAATAGAGCAAAAAAGCAAACTTTGAAATTAAGGCTGCTCCCTGTTTTAGTCCAGTTATTTCTAGCAGAACATTGGGTTATGGAGCTAATTTGGGGGATCTGAGTTGATGTATTCACTCATTCAGTCAAACCTTTATTGAGCACATCAGGTAAACCAAGTGCCACATTGGGTGCCGGGGCTAAAGATAAATAAGATCTGATCCCTGCTTCTAAATAGTTCACAGCTGGTCTAGTCCTTCAGGGGAAATTAATTTCATTTTAGGACCCTTCAGGCTGTGGACTTCAGAAGAAGCATTTTTATTTGGGGCGGACCTATAGCAGTGTTTCTCAAACTTGGCTGTATGTTAGGATAGCCTGAGAGCTTTCAAATAATTTTCAAGTTCAGGCTCTATTCCATGCCAATTAAATTGGAATGTCTGAGGGAGGGGCCTAAGCACCTGTATGTTTCTAGGGCTCCCCAGGTGAACCTGATGTGTGCCAGGGTTGAGAGACACTGCTCTGCAGGCCTTGCAGTGTTCTGGGGGAAGGAAGAGCAAGCTCCAGACTATGATGGATTTGAGGGGTAGCATGGACCATGTCTTTGGGGAGTGCAGGACCACCTTGTCTGACTTGCAGTTTGCTGGCTTAACACCTGTCTTCTGATTGTAGCTCGGGCAAGGCACAGGGCCCAGTAGGCGAGAGACACAGCCGGGTGGCTGAAGAGCTCCAGGCCCTTGTGCAAAAGGGAAGCCCCTGCGCAGTCGTCCTCCCTGACACCGCCCCCACTTCTCGGTTGATGGCGAATTCTGCTCTGCAGTGTTCTCATGACTCATATTAGTTATGGTTCTAGTCCCAAGGAACATCAAGGACAGCTCAGGCTTAAGGCAGGGTGAGGTGGTGATGGGGTGGCATGGTCACAATGGATGGCTTCTAGTGGTGCCTCCTGGTCAACTCCTGTGTGATGGGAATATCTTCCGTGACACAATCCACAGAGGTGGTGTTTCCTGCCTTTTATAACTTTGCTGGAGAAGCAAGTTAAAACCATTCTCAGGTTATCTTCATCCTAGGGAAACAAGTTTTGAAGTTTTGAGTACAAAGTTCCAAATGATCTATTCTCAAAGTCATCTGTGCTACTTTTAGACGAAAGGGGTTATAGAAATCATAATATTATTGCTTTTTATTTTGCTAAAGGCAAAGGGAAAGAGAGGAAGGCAGGCAGGAATACCTACTGTAATCTCCTCAACCCATACATGTCTCCTGATGTCTGGGTGATAACCTGACTCCTGATTATGCCTCAGAGAGGAGCACTAGGGGCTCATCCTGCTGGCCTGTCCAGGTGGGGTCAAGAGGGACAGGGGAGAGGCTCACAAAGAACCCATTCCAGCTGTTCTGCTTCAGAGCATACACTCCTGCTAGACCCAATCAGGGCAACCATGCTTATTTTTCAAAGTGAGAACCCATAGGAATCATTTATTTGGAAGGAGAACAACATGTAAATGTTCTTGTGAAAATGATCCTGTTTATAACCTGTATTTTCCCAGAGCTAATGGTATAGTTAATTGATTCATTCACCAAGAATTTATTGAGAAGAAGACCCATTCATTCCACAAACTTCCTGTAGGTACTGGCTCTGTGCTGGGTGCTTGGGAGACAGATGCAGACATGCTTCCCACTTCCAGAAACGTAGCAGCCTAGTAGGGGAGACTGACGTGGAAGCAAGTATGAAAATACACTATGTGGAAGTGTGCTGTATGCTAGGCATGTACAAGTGTATATAGTAGGGATTCCAGAGAAAGGAGTGATAAACTGCAAGGGACACTAGAGTTAAACCTGGTGTGGAAGAATCAGTAGGATTCTATCAGGGATAGAAAAAGAATCAGACATGTAGGTGGGGGATCTTAGTTATCTTTTGGGACTGAGGCAGGAAGGACACTGTGAGCCATGCCTTGGGGTATGGAGTTTGTCAGCAGGGCTTCTGGAGTGTTTTCAGGCACTACTGTGACAGAATCATCCTTGTTTCATCCATCCTTTCTGTTTTAGGAAGTCAGGCATACAATGCAGAGGAGAAATTCAGGAGCAGATTATAGACATAGGGAGGCCTGATGAACAATGCCAATGGCAGTGGGAGCGCCCAGAAGCAGTGAGGGATGGGTGAGAAATTCAGAGGAGGTGCCCCCATGAAAAGGACAGATTACCTGTGGGTATGGGGGACAGAAGGGGTGCAAGGAGGTTGAGGGCTCTGGCTTTGGTGAATAGGTGATCCATAGTGCCATTGGCTGAGATCACTTGGGATCCTCTCTTTACTCCTTTTAAAATCTGTTTCTCAGCCCTGGCAGCATATTAGAGTCCTTAGAATCATTAGAGCTCTAAAAACAGACCCGTATTTAGGCCCCATCCTGACCAATCAGGCTCTGTGGGAGTAAGGCCCACATACTGGTGCTTGTAAAAGGCATGCAGCCAGGGTTGAGGACCCCTGACCTGGTAGCTCTGCTGTGACACCTGTTCTGGTCCTCTAGGCACAGGTCCTTCCCCCCTGCTCTGTGTCCCTGGGTCTCCTTGAGTCTTTCTTGCCTACCACCCACATTTGCTAGCAGCTGAGCTTGCTACGAACAGTTACAAGAGTGGATGTTCCCAGAGAGGCTGGCCTTCAGGAATTCTAGAAGACGGTCATAGCACCAGGCATTCCAGTCAATTATATGGTGATAATTCACAGAACAAATCCTTTGGGATCAAAGATGCTTTGTTCAGATCAGATCTGTGGGCCAAAAGGGGGCCTAGACAAAAGGCAGGGGGGCTGTGTCAGGTGCAGTCTAGAGGGGCAGGGAGAAGCTGGGCTGGAGCAGGACACTGGTGATCCTGTGGTCTGTCATGTGGCTTCACCGTGTGGATGGGAGGGTAATGCAAAGACTGAGAGGGTGCCTGGCAATTTGCCTGTGGAGAAGTGTAGAAAGAGTAAGGTTGGAGTAGAGAGGAAATCTTTATCCTAAGACAGTGCTTCTTAAACTTTTGTGTGCATGTGAATTGCTTTTAATTTGAATTATTAAAAAAAATGTTTATTTATTTTGACAGAGAGAGAATGAGCCAGGGAGAGGCAGAGGGAGAGGGAGAATCCCAAGCAGGCTCTGAGCTCAGATCCCAATGCTGGGCCCAACCTCATGACCATGAGATCATGATCTGAGCTGAAATCAAGAGTTGGACACTTAACTGACTGAGCCACCCAGGTGCCCTGTGAATCACCTTTTTAAAATGTAGACTGATGGGGCGCCTGGGTGGCTCAGTCGGTTAAGTGTCCGACTTCAGCTCAGGTCATGATCTCGCGGTCGGTGAGTTCGAGCCCCGTGTCAGGCTCTGTGCCCACCGCTCAGAGCCTGGAGCCTGTTTCGGATTCTGTGGCTCGCTCTCTCTCTGACCCTCCCCCGTTCATGCTCTGTCTCTCTCTGTCTCAAAAATAAATAAACATTAAAAAAATTTTTTAAATGTAGACTGAGGTCCCCTGAATCCCGCACTTCTCAGGCGATACAAATGCTGCTGGCTCACGGGCCATGCAAAGAGTAGCAGATTATTTGAATGCATCTCTAGTTCTGTATACAATTTTTAAATGAATTGGGTGTTTAAAGAATAGGATCTTTTTAAAAAGTCTTTAAAACATTACCCTTTTTAAGCAAGTTTCTGAACAACCAGTACTATTAGAAAAAAATATTTTAAAACTGGAAACTGAAAGAGAATATATGAACTAGTCTACTAGTTTATATAATGCCTTTCCTCCTGTGAGTTTTTGAGATCAGGATTGACCTTTCCTTTTCACTTCCATGTGATTTCAAGGGACGTGGGAAGGGCTACTGGCCTTTCACCAGCATGCCAGTGCTTAATATTCTTTTAACAAAGTGGGCAGGTCTTTGATTTCACAGCAAAGGATGGCCTGGTAGCCCCATCCTTTGTGGGGGTGGGGGTGGGGTGGGAAGGACAGATGGGAACACTGATTAGTCACAGGAGGTGCAGAGAGCATAGAATTAGAAAGGGGAGTGGGAGTGGTAAGGGGGGTGCCAATTAATATATTTGTCTCTTACCTTCCCATGTTACCAATTTTTAGAGAAAGCTTGCTTGTTTTCATGCTGTCATCTGCACATTGGTTGCCCTCTCCCCACTTGTGTCATCCTCCTGCCATTCATTCCCTCCAACTCTCAACAGTTCACTTCCAGATGTGAAATATTTTAGTTCGAGAAGGACCGTATACTTAGTAGACCGAGGTGGTTTGTGATTTACCTTCCCAGTCCGAAGAAATTTGGAGAGTAACCATTACCAAAGCCCTAGAGTGCCCCCTGCTGGAAACTACTGAGATAGATAACCTGATTTCCCTCTATCTTCTATTCATTTGTTCATGAATTTGACAAATATCCTTTGAGCCTTAAATGTGCCAGACATTGTGCTAAGGACAGATATGATACCTCTTTGCACAGAGATCAAAGTCTAAAGGGGGAGTGTGTGATTAAACACTGTAGAGTATTTAGAGTTTTAAAAAGCCAGGAAAAACATGCCAGAAAACTTGAAGGGAAAAATGCTCTCCTTTATCTTTTACCAATTTTTTAGGAAAGCAGGTAGAAAAAGTTTGTTTCTAACATTTTTGGAATACTACTAGGTCTTCAATGTGAGTAATCTCGAGTGCAAAAGTTCCAAAAGAATTTTTTCCTTTAAAATGCACCTGGGCACTCAGTCGGTTAAGTGTCCAACTCTTGGTTTTGGTTCAGGTCATGATCTCACGTTTGGTAAGATCGAGCCCTGCGTCAGGCTCTTTGCTGATAGTGCAGATCCTGCTTGGGATTTCCTCTCTCCCTCTCTCTCTACCCCTCCCCTGCTCACTCACGTTCTTTCTCTCTTTCAAAAGAAACTTAAGGGGCGCCTGGGTGGCGCAGTCGGTTAAGCCTCCGACTTCAGCCAGGTCACGATCTCGCGGTCTGTGAGTTCGAGCCCCGCATCGGGCTCTGGGCTGATGGCTCAGAGCCTGGAGCCTGCTTCCGATTCTGTGTCTCCCTCTCTCTCTGCGCCTCCCCCATTCATGCTCTGTCTCTCTCTGTCCCAAAAATAAATAAACGTTGAAGAAAAAAATTTCAAAAGAAACTTAAAAAGATATGACAGATTAAAAAAATAAAATGTGACTATCAAATTAGACCATCTCCAATATCATTTCCAGTCTGAAAGTATAGAATTCACGGTCCCTTCGTTATCAAAATTGTAGTAGTTAAATAAAAATAGTGGATTTATAATTAAGAGCATTTTGCAAAGTAATCATATGCAGCCAGCACTTCTGTACAGCTATAGTATACCATGGCTCTCATGCTCCACGTGTGTCCACTGGTTTGTTTAATCCTCCGAACAATCCTGTAAGGTTCATGTTATCATCACCAACATCATAACTCCCATTAAAAAAAAATTTTTTTTAACGTTTATTCATCTTTGAGAGACAGAGAGAGACAGAGCATGAGCGGGGAAGGGATAGAGAGAGGGAGACACAGAATCCAAAGCAGACTCCAGGCTCCGAGCTGTCAGCACAGAGCCCGACGCGGGGCTTGAACTCACGAACTGCAAGATCATGACCTGAGCCAAAGTCAGACGTCAACCGACTGAGACACCCAGGCGCCCCTCATCACTCCCGTGTTTAGATAAGGAAACAGGCTCAGACAGACCAAGTAACTTGCCTAGGATTACAGCTATTAATTAGCAGAGTTGGGATTGGGCTGTGCACAATCTGGGTCCAGTGTTTGTGTTCTTAGCCACCGTGCCATAAAGGACCTAAGAGTGCCTGAATTAAGTTTAAATAAGTTTACTGCCTCCTTGCTGCAGACTGCAGACTAGAAAGGGTAATGGATTATGGAATCTCCCCTGGGTGTGTATGTGTGTGAATAAAGTTCTCACTTGCCTGCAGTGATCTGGGTAGCTTAGAGCACCTCAGAGGCCGTGGCTGTCCTGCGCTACATGTAAGTGGTGGAGATGGCTAATGAGCAGCTGTTGGTTAATTGATTGATGACTTCTCAAGGCCTTTTACAGCCTTAGAATTCTATTAGTTTCTCTACAAGGAACAGGTTGTAAGGAGTGAAAGGCAATTTATCTTTTAAGAATTAAGTGGAATCCTTTAAACCCTTGTTTTTGTGCCTAGAGCTATATTCTGATGGAAGTGTTCTTTCTTGAGGCATGTCAGTGGTAAAGTAATTTAATCTGGCTTTTCAAATAACTGTCATCTCATACATTTATTTAAGTAAAGATAGCTGCGCTGGATATGTAGGTGCTGTGGACGACACAACAGAATCACACAACTTTGTAGAGTTACTACAGTGATTGCACTGAAAATATATATATTTTTTAATCTATGGTAACACGTGCACACACACATACATACATGTTACACGGCCCCACTTAAAATCATTGCGTATATCCAATATCCCTGGGTCTGGCACAGAGCCTGGCCTAGCAGAGGCTAGATGCTCAATACATGGCAAATGGAATTAAGTGGAAACAAATACTAGATTGAAGCACTGAAAGCAAATATGCCTATCTCTACACCGTACATCCATTCCAGGCAAAGCTTTTGGAGGGTGAGCGAGAATTACCCTAGTAAAGAATAATCCATTCTACTGAAAAAAGAATTCTTGGCCTAGAGTAGTTTCCAAAATGTAATGCAATTTTTGTAAACTTTACTTTAAAAAGTTAGAAATTTTAATGATGTGACCCAATTTGGGCTGAAGTTTACCTTTGCATTATCTATCAAGAAACAGTGGTGAGAAAATGAATAAGTTAAGAATTATTGTAAGAGCTTATTCAGTCTACTTAAGGGAAAGAGTTTTTTTTTAAACACATTCCATGTATATTATAGCCAAATAATGATGCTTAATATAAATATTAGTCATATGTAATTAAAGAAACTTAATATGCTTTTAATTAAAAACACTTTAGGAGTTAATATATCATATATATAGTAATGAGTTTGTACTTCTTTTAAAGCTAGTAGTTATAAAATGCAGATAGATTTCCCCTAGTTGGTGCAAAATTGTGAATTTTGATGGTATGTTGTTTAAATGGAATTTATGCCACTTTCATTATAGTGCTAACAGAATTGTTTATTAAGGAGAGGGATGGATACTTCTTATGCTTAGGAGAAATGTTCAATGGCCATTGAAATCCTTTGATCATTTGCTTTTTTTCTTCAAGGTCCTGATCATCCCCATTGCTTGTCATACAAACTAGAACTTGGATCAGACCAAGAAATTCCCTCTGATTGGTATCCATTTGCTACTGTTCAGTTTGGAATGCTTGACACCTGTGCCTCAGGGACAGAGGTCAGGTCTCTGGGTGTGGAGAGTGATTTCCAGCCACAGAAACATGTTCATCAGAGAGCTTGCTACAACATTCAGGTATATCCCAAAGCTCTTTGGTTGAAGTTGAAGCTTCTGGAGCTGTGGCCTAATTTGGCATTAGATATTTGTTTTGCCCTTTTGAGTGACTGTGTATATGTATATGTATGTGTGTTTATGTGACCTAGAAAAGAGCCCCGTCCTGGAAACCTGATGGTCACCAGTAAGCCAAGTTTCTCTCAGTTCTAGAAAATGTCAGGAGCTTGAGCACGAGTGCCACTTAATTCAGCACTCGATGAAAAACAGGGAGTTAAAAACAAATTCACATTCCAGAAGCATCTTTGTAATAAAAATTATGTTAGAATAACATTTCTCAAGATGTGTTCTATGGAACACACATAGTGATCCAAGAGAAAAGTAAGTTGGGGAATGCTATACACTAAATTAATGTTAAGTGAAGGCTCTGAGAAGTCCTGCAATAAAGAAACTTGTTAGACTTAACTCAGTTTCTCCCAACTCATTGCTTATTGAATCTTGTCTCTATGGGCATGTACATGTGGAACACCTGTCAGTATCTTCTGGAATAGTATTCTGTGGAGCACCCTTTGGGAAATACTGAGTTATTCTACCAATGTTAAGTGTTTACCATCAGCTCTTCTGCATTTTTATGCCAGATGAGTTAAAGAGTGGCATACACTTGCATCTCTTTCTTTCGTTCGTTCGTTCGTTCGTTCGTTCTTTCTTTCCTTGCACCTATTTCTAAACTTGCTTTTCCTTTTCATCTTCAAAGTTAGTAAATAATAGAGGTAACTTCTGTCACATATTTCCCCCAGTGTCTTGAAATGGGGTGATTATATAAGACATCATCAACACCAATGGGTGGGTTTGTGATATACTAATAGAATTCAGGGTTTTTTCTTTATTTTGGACCATCTGTTTATAAGCCTATATGTTTGGGACCAGTGATTTTTTTTTTCTATTGATAAAATTAATTATGGGTGAGTACCATTGTGTGCAGCCCCTTTGGGATGGAAGGACTTAGTCCCTCAGCAGCTGGGATTGCCCTGCTGAAGAAAGCTGCCTTGGCCTGGGTCACACCCCCTTCCTGGTGGATTAAGACCCTCTTGCCTCAGCTTGGGTTAACTCTGCAGCCCTCCTGGCTCCAGCTCACCTGGCTAGAGCCTTTATGGTGACTGCATTACAGCCCGACTTCTTTCTGTCTGCTTCCTTCCCTCCCCTTCCTCCCCCAACAGACATTGACCCCGACAGTATTCCCCAGTACACTTTCCACATGCCGGTCTCCATCTCAGAGTCTGCTTCTTGGAGAACCTGACCTGTCACACTAGGTGTATCAGTACTAGGTGTGACTGAAATGTGGGTCAAATACAATGGAGAATTCATTGATCCCTATTTTCCTATGTATGGGTCCTTCCAGTTTCCTATTGTTTTAGAGGACAGCCCAAAATTATATAACAGAGTCCCTGCTGCTTTAATAGTATTTACTAATTGATCCACACTTGGTGACAGGCGGTTTCAAAATGTCACCTTCTAGTTAATAAGTATTTGAGCAATTTCAAAGTGCCAGGTACCACTCTAGATGCTGAAGACACAAAAGTGAACAAGACACAGGTCCCTGACCTCGTGAAGCATACCTTCTAGTCGGGGAACAAAACATAGTTTGTAAACAAATAAATAGTTTCACATAGTGACAGATTCTAAGAATAAAATAGGGGACTAAGATAGAGAATGATGGAGGGCTTCCTTATCTTAGGTGGTCCAGGAGGGCCTCTCTGTGAAGCAGTAACACTTGAGATGAAATGAAAAAGATGAGGGACAGGTGGATGGTTCTGTCCATCTGGTTTACTAGTTTGTAAAGTAGTTCATTTTAATTAGAAGATTTTGGGTGAGTTATAAATTTCAAGGGGGCCAAAGGCTCCATATATGATACTTGGGGGTATAGTTCACACATCTATCCAGGACTCTAAATGTCTTATCAGTGTATGTATTCTGTGTACTTTTCTAAACCCTATGTCTGACTTAGAAGGGAGGAGAGTTTCAGTCCTCTACAAGATCTGACCCTAGAGGGAAGGATTTGCAAAGCTCAAGAGGAGAACAGGCTGCCTCACTCGGGGCTAGCATGACACCGTGGAGGCACTGTGTGTCCAAAGGATGAGGTGGCTGCGGTCCTTGCCACATGCATGAAGTAGGACTGAACAGTGTTAGTTCTGTGTTTGTTAATGCTGCCATGTTTCACTTTCGCATACAGGTTGAAATAGAAAAGAAGAGGATTAAAATCGATGGAGAAGACCCAGATAAAGCTGGTGACTGCGTAACTCAGTAGAAGTGGCAAGAGTAAATGATGACCCACTTTTCAAATATGCAATTGACAGAAACCATACAAAGATCTGCTCTGTGCCGTGGAAATGACTTTTTTATAGAGGGGTTTGGACAGGTCCAATGGCCTTGTTTAGAGAAGTGGAGACCTGAAAGCAAACAATCTGTATTTTATGCTTTTGATATGTTTGTGCTGCAGGAGTTTCATCTAAAATGTGTCTATAGTTTGTGTGATGTCTTTGTTTCCCATTAAAACTCAGAGTCACTGTTACTCAATGTGTTACCAGACAACCAGCTTGGCTAAAGGGTTTTGGAGTTTTTCATTACTCAGTGGCTCACTGTTTTGCACTCTGGATCACCTGGGGGCCACATTTATTATCTTCCAGTCCCATCTCTTCTTGCTCTTCTTAGCACCTCTACTGGAGGGTGAGGCATTCAAAGGAGACATAAAGCGAAATACTCAATTTTCCCTCTTGCTCATCTCTGGAATGTGGCTAGGTGTAGAATGAGGCTGAAACCACAGGCTAAAATGGAGATGTGGAAGCATCTGATTTTGAATAATTTATCTTCCTGTCCTCTTCCTACATTGGTGAGTAATCATTGACTGTATTTGGTACCTGTCTTTCCCCACAGCGTTATCATTTTCAAAATGTATTTGTGTTCTGGTGTGTGTTGCAAAGAAGCTATTTCTGTTGATATACATATTTTAGTACAAGTCACTAAGACATATTGCCTTTTGCTTGGAGAGATTCCTTTCAGAATGGAATGGTATTGGACACTAGTTAAAATATTTATGTATATTAGAGATGAATTTTTAAAGTTCATGAATATTGTCTCCCAAAAGTAGAGGCTCTAAGAATGTATTTTTGATAAAGTATTATTTGTAATTAACATAAGCCTCTCTTGAGTAGAAGTCTAAATGAGACTATGATTATTTTATGCTTGTACTGCTATCATGCTATTTATGCTAATTCTGCTTAATTTAGGTATTTTTCTTTAAAAGATGAAGAAAATGAAAGACACTAGATTATTTTACCTGAATTTTTACGAGGTGACATCTCTATTCTTCCAAGTCAGGTAAATGCTTGGTTTCTAATAAAAAACCAATAGCATTAGCAGTTCAAATTCTGTTTATAATTTTCTTTCAATATTTACAGTGAAAGGTCAGACTTAAAATCTATGAATTCCATATTCTACAGATTTTTTAGTCCGAAAAAACAATGCCCTCCATGTGGTATTATACACCTTCAATTTATATTGAATCTTAAATATGATTAGGAGGCATATTTCCCTATTTATCAGATTTCTTTTGAGTCAGAGCTGATGATATAATAATGTTCTTTCAAACAGCATTTATTTGTTGGCCCACAGACTTGATGTCATATGTTTTATTTAATATTGTACTACATTCATTTTAATCTGTTCAAAACAGATTAAAAACAAACACTTCTGATAATCTGTATCAATCAGCGGATTTTATTGCCCATCATTATTTTAAAAACAGAGAATGCAAAAGTTGACTGTTAAAATGAATTGGTATTGTTCTTTTAAACTTCGCTTGATACAGTGCGCATAATGTCATATGTTGGAGACTCACTGTTGATTGCATGGGAGGGGAAATTTGTGTGTGTGTCACTAGAAAAAAAATTCCACTATCTTTCCCCATCATCTGGTGTGGCACATTCTGGAGTGACTGCAGTCATGCTCAGAACAAATATGGAGGCAGGCTGGACCTGATGCTGTTCCATGATCCCAGGGAAGTCAGCTGGGTTAATTACTGCCATTCCTTTTAAATCTGTTTTATGGCATCCTGCCCGTAAAGAACTCAGAGTCTGATTCAGATGAACTTAATGAATATTTACACTTCCAAATAATTTCAGCAAAGCATTCAATTAATCACCTCTCATGCTTCACAGGTTGCCCAGTATTTGTGGGTACCTCACTGCTGGGGTCATTTACCCACCAGCCACCCAGCCTTTGGAGCATCTCAAGATTCAGTGTTGAAAACGCAGTAACAAAAAGGCTGACTAAAGCTCAAATTGGTTTCTGCAGCAATGCAAAGGTTGATAGCATTAACAGCAGGGTGCTACAGCATAATTGTTAATTTGCACATCTATTAGGATCTTTAAATATTCATTACTTAGCGTTAAATTAACATTCTGTGAAGGGAGGAGAGGCTTTTTAATACAATTCTTCTGACCTCAGAAATGGCAGAAGGTCAAATGTGACCATGGTGCTCTAAGTGAAAAATCAGGTGGAATTCATTTAGACTTACAAATTAAGAAGTGAAATTTCCTTTGTCAGAAACTAAATGATAATCTTCAAAACAACAACAACCCCCCTGCTTTTAAGGTTGGGGAGGGAGGAAGGATGTGTGTGAAGGAGGAAATCCTTTCTAGCGTTTTAATTTAGGTCATTTAGATCAACCCTTTATGAGTTTGACCGTTTGGGGATCAGTTCTTTGATGGATACAATGGCAGAGTTCCAAGGAGTTGACCAGTATGAGACTAGATGTTCTGCTCTGGTTGCCTTACCAGTCAAAGGATCATACTAACCGTGTAAATGAATTCATGGCTTGATGGTTACCTGATCATTTGTACAGGTCTGAATTTAAGTACATGTCCTTTTTCTATGAGAATAAAAATAGTTGATCCATTAAAAATGTATGAAAATAATTACTTTGCAGCACATAAATAAAGGCTAGCATTTTGACCTGATTTATATATTGGGACAGTTTTAGGGTTTTAGTTTCCTCCATTCTGGAACTGTATTTATGATACAGCTCTTTTTCTTATAAATTCAGTTAGAAGGTCTTCCTTAACAATAAGTATTACTATATCTTACTCAGAATATGATTTTATGTCATAGCAATACAAATATAAAACAGGTTGAGCCTTAATCATGTAACAAAATATTTTGTAGATTGCATATTGATTTTTTAAAATTAAAGATGTATTTCAAATGGTTCTTGCTGTGCAATGGACTTATATCTGTTTTTGCAAGGTCTGGGACTTTTTTTTTTTTTTTTTGTATGAAATCAATTTCAAGGATCTTAAACAATTGACTGTCAGGCAAATGTATACTGCTTCATTATTAAAGAGTCACTGAACATGGAATCTTGGCACATTCTGGAAAAATAACACCATCAAACTACAATCTGTGATGTGAAAGATGATTTTTAAAAGAGGGTATAGTCATTACTCTCATAAAAATATACATATATATATATGTATATGTATATATATATATATATATATATATATATATATGGATGGACATGCCCAAGTTTTAAGTTAGCTCATTAAGTAACGAGGGAACTGGTAAGATGTTACATCTGGTTCCAAGGACAATTCAAAGAGCAGAGACACAGGCAATAAGGATTCTGAAATCAGCTTACAAATAGATGCAAAATGGACCTATCCATAGGGCAATAATCAACAATCAATTTACCTACAATTAATTTGCATTTGTTTTTTTTAAATTTAATTGTCTTTAATATTTATTTATTTTTGAGAGGGGAGGGGAGGTTCAGAGGGAGAGGGAGAAACAGAATCCGAGGCAGGCTCCAGGCTCTGAGCTGTCAGTACAGAGCCTAGCGTGGGGCTGGAACTCATGGACCACGAGATCATGATCTGTGCTGAAGTAGGACACTTAACCGACTGAGCCACCCAGGTGCCCCTAATTTGCATTTGTATGGACAAGGATCATGGACATTAATACCAGTTTCCTAAAATTTACAGAGTTGGACAATAACTCAAAATGAAAGATGTTGATAACCTGGATAAATGAGCTAATAGGGCACCTGCTGTTGAAAGAAAGCTTTTCCTAGTGGCTCCTGGGTGGTTAAGTCCATTGGGTGTCTGACTTCAGCTCAGGTTGTGATCTTGGGGTCAGTGAGTTCAAGCCCAGGTCATTATCTGTGCTGACAGCTCAGAGCCTGAAGCCTGTTCAGATTCCGTGTCTTATTCTCTCTCTGCTCCTCCCCCACTCACACTCTGTCTCTCAAAAATGAGTAAGTCTTAAAAAAAAAAAATCTCTCCTAATTTTTCCTGACACCAATACAAACTTTGTCCACAGGAGAATTTTAAGGAATTTTCAAACTTTGGCAACTATTATAGAAATGATACTCATTTAAAGCAATCTATTTTCAGTTTCATAAATGATTTTTATGCAACTGTACAGAATATATTTCAGATAAGGTGTGTGTTGGGTGGGAGGCCATAAAAGATATGAAGATACATCAGTTCTAATAAAAACCAACCTAACGACCTCTCTGCTTGCCCTTTTTATAAGAAAGCTGCCATGTGTTGAAATTCAATTTTTATCTAGCTATAGAAGTTAAATTTCAAAACTGCATCAGGAAATAAACCTCATAGTGGCCAGATCATTAAGCACTGTTTTAGCCACTACTGGAATGAGCAGGGTTTGGCTCGTTCTGCTGATTATATTTCTAATAAAATCCCTCAAATTCACATCAATCAGTTCTTTCCTGTTTTATATCAACTCCACCTAGACTACCCAGCCCCCTTTGTGTGTAGACACACCATGATTCCACTAGATTTTGCTATGTCTCTCTCAGCCCCTCTTAGTGCTCTTATCCAGGGTCCTAAAGCACAGGACTGGGTGTATTTGATTGAACCATATGAAATGGGCAATATTTACCCATTCTTAATGGCAATTTCATAAGGTTCAACCTCATTCCCTGCATATTTTCCCAGTTTATATGGAACAAAAGGTTTATCTGATTGTAATTGCATTAGTACGTTCCTGCTTAGAACTAGCATCTAAATATGAATTTGTACATTAATTTTTAAAGCAAGACAGGATTGCAAGTCAGAAAGCAAATCGCTGAGTTACAGAGAATACCTTAGATAAAAGCTGCAGGTAATATTTTGCCTTTAAAATCGGATTCTGTCTGTAAGGAAAAGGAAAACAGATTAGACTAGTTGCTTCATGTTTTAGATTAAAGTTCATTTCTCAGAGATTTCCCGGGGATGAAATGCAAATCACCATTAACTTCTGGGGTTGCAACTTTCCCCTCATCTTCCCCTCCTCTATCTTCTCCAGAACAGCCTGACAAACCTCAGGTGGGAGGACAGTATATTTAAATAATATGATTGTGTTTGTTGACATTTCCCTGAAAAGCCCATTTTGTGCTGCCCAGAATTGTGAACTCCACGTAATGAAATTTGCCATATACTTTTGAAACAGAAGAGGGCGCTCGCAGGCAAGCTGCTGCTACCCAGAATTTGAGCTTTTGAGTTTGGTGGTGCTTGTATTATGATTAATAAAAGATCTTAGGGGCATTTTGTAAAGCATTTCAAACCATTGTGAGTCCAGTGGAGTATAATTAAAATTAATGCAGTAGACAAACACTTTAAGTATTCTTAATGCCCTGTCTAAAAATGCTGTTGAATACAATTTTACACATCCCAGAGATTTAAATACCATGCTTATATCTAAATATTTTTTTTTTAATTTTTTTTTAACGTTTATTTATTTTTGAGACAGAGAGAGACAGAGCATGAACAGGGGAGGGTCAGAGAGAGAGGGAGACACAGAATCTGAAACAGGCTCCAGGCTCTGAGCAGTCAGCACAGAGCCCGACGCGGGGCTCGAACTCACGGACCGTGAGATCATGACCTGAGCCGAAGTCGGACGCTCAACCGACCGAGCCACCCAGGCGCCCCTAAATATTTTTGAGTACTACAGAGACAAAAAAAAAAATAGCGCCTTGCTTCTCAACAGATTTCAAACAATTTTTGTTTAACTTAATAAACTCTAAATCTTCTTCCTTTAAAATATTTTAAAAATATTACAGCGGGTCCATCCTGTTTGACTTCTGAGCTTTCAGTTGCCATGTATCAAGTTGGGTGTGGTCTGTAAAAAGCTCTAGTGCAGGATTGTACTTTTAGGTTCTTAGGTAAGCAAATGTATGCTTTCAGGAGGCTATACCATACTGTCTTGACTCAAGGATAAGCCTTCACCCCGTGTAGTCCTCAGAGACTACTAACGAGCATTGTCTCTTTAAGACAGGCACTGTCTTCCAGAAATCTTTCTGGGTGGATGTTGTCATTTTCTTATAAAGCCTGTTAGAACAATATTTTTCCACGAGTAAGTGTATGAATGTGGCTAAACACATCAGGCATTCCCAAAGGTGTCTTCCACACTCTGAAGTACAGAAGGCTTGCTTGACATCGGCTGCTTTAAGTGTTCACTTTGAATCACCTCAAAATGCTATGAGACCATTGTTCTAATTAGTTGTCTTGCTGACTCTAATGTTTATTGTGTGCTTACTGTGTGCTTGCATTTTTCTAGGCACTGGGGATACGCAATCACCAAACAGCAAATTCCTCTTCTTGTGGAAGATACTTAATAGTGGGGAAGTTGGACAATACACGGATACCGTGTTGTGATTATTGCTGTGCAGGGGGTGGAAAAAAGCAACAGAATGGCAGAAAATTGAAACCCATTTTAGATAGGTTGGCCCCAGAAGTCCTCGCTGATGAGATGACATTCTAGCAGAGACCTGAAAGAAGTGAGGAAGCAAGTGACCAAGATCTCCCAGAGGAGGGTGTGTCCAGCAGAAGGAAATGCTTTTGCAGAGGCACTGAAGTCTGAGTGTGCTTAGCCTATTGGAGAAACACCAAGGAGGGCAGATGGCTGCTGGGTGGTGGGAGCAGATGAACGGGGGAGGATGGCCAGGGGAGAGATCAGAGAGGTTGTGGGTGGGTGAGGGAAGCAGATCACGTAGGGTGTAGTCTTTGGGAAGGACTTGGATTTTATTCTGAGTGAGACGGGAGCCATTAGAAGGTTTGTGCAGATGAGTGACATGAACTGAATTACATGTTATGATGAGTCTGTGGACATAAAAGTGGGTAATGGCAGAAGCAGTGCATGGTTAGGAGGCTATTGCAATAATCCAGGTGAGAGGCAATGGTACCTGGGAGTGGTAATGGGGGGTGAAATATGGTTGGACTCAGGACATGTCTGAAATACAGAGCCAGTAGTGTGTGCTGATGGATTGGATTGGGCTCCCAGTGTGGTAGAAAGAAGGAAACAAAACTGACTCCCAGACTTTTGGCCTGAGCAACTAAAAACGGGAGCTGTCTTTTATGGAGAAGAGAAAGAGTTATAGGAGAAAGTTTGGGGAGAAAGATCAGAAATGCAGGTTGAATGTGTTGACCTTGAGAGGCCTATCAGACATCCAGGTAGATACACCAGGCAGGAAAGAGGGTTGAGCCAGAGATGGGATGTTTAGAGACCCTGGCACTAAAAGCTGTAAGACTGGATGAGATTGCCTACGAGTGAGTGTAAAAAGTAGAAGCGGTCTAGGTACTGAGTCTTTGGACTGTAACATTAGGGGTCAGGAAAACGAGGATGATCCAGTAAAGGAGATGGAGGAAGAGTACCTCACTGGAATAAGTGTAATCAGCTACCTGAAATGCTGCTGACCGTATAAGCCGAGGACTAAGAATTGGTCTTTGAATTTAGCAACGTGGAAATCATCGGTGACGTTGGCAGACAACTCAAGTAGGAGTAGAGACCGTGAGTAGATGGCTTTTTTGAGGAGCTTTGCTGTAAATAAGAACATTGGGACAGTAGCTGGTGAGGATGAGATCTGTTTAACACCCTTTCGCCTTGAGACCAAAGTCCATCCTCTTTGTGCTGTTTTCGTAAATCTGATTGATGTTGACTCTTACTAAAATTTCACTTCTCTTCCTCATTGTCAATACTTCTAGGAAGTGATTCCTTGTCATCTTTCAGTCCATGTCGTCTGAATCTTGCATTGTTTCTATCAGGTGCTTTGGATGTGCCTGCTTGCATTCTTCAGAGTTTCCATTAACTGTACTTGTGGTGTTGGAAGCATCACAAGTTTTGAAATAAATCCAGCCATTGCTTCAATCACCTCTTATTTTGCTTTAAAATTTTTCTTGGTTAGTCTCCACCAGCCAGTGTTATTTCATGTTGGTATGGAGATCTCACTTCAGGTTTTGTTACGAAATTCAGAATGTTTATGAACTAGTTGCTAGTTTCACAGTCTTGTGAACACCCACAAATTCCTCTAGGTTCCTGCAGGATGAAAACAATACAACTATTCGGTAGTTTTTATATTTATCCAACAGTCTGTACTTTGGTTCTGTGTTACAGTCTGGTATAATAACATTCTATGTAAATAGTTGTCCAGTAACTAATACATGAATTTTAATAACACAAAAATAGCTGCAATAGGTACAATCTAGGCAATGCTAATTAAATGTTTTGTTTTCTTAATTCCTTCTTCAGTTTTAAAATAATTAATAATTAAAATAGAAGAATAGACTTCAATTTTAAAGGTAATATTACTCAAATACAATAAATATTTCATGTATAGAGCAAGCAAACAAAACTTCTCAAGCAAAAATTATTACATCTTGCCATTCACACTGTATCTCTCTCTTTATTTATTTGTATTTATTTTCTAAGTTTATTTATTTATTTTTAAGTAATCTCTGTACCTAATGTGGGGCTTGAATTCACAACCCTGAGTTTAAGCATTGCATTCTCTTCCTACTGCACCAGTCAGGCATCCTACTGTTTCATTCTTTTAAATTTAAAGATACAAATGGCACACAGGACAGTCACACAGAATGACAAAAATGAAGTAACTCAAGTTTTACTTTTTCATCTTTCTGGTCATTGTTTATTGTGAATTGATAGTTTCCACCTAGGAATATGTAGTTCCAAAGGGAATGGAGACAGGAACTGAAGCAAATTTGGATGACTCTGGACCATTAGGAATTCCCCAAATGAATATGGATATCTGAGTCCCTGTATGTCCTGGGTTTAACTGTATAACTGGGGATTTTTCAGATTAACTTCTATGTTCATGAAATGGTAAGAAGTTAACATGTGCTGATTTGAAGTTTATGTGTGTGTTATTAAAACTCAACAGTGATTCCAGCTGTTGTTTACAACACTGTACCAACGAGGGGCGCCTGGGTGGCGCAGTCGGTTAAGCGTCCGACTTCAGCCAGGTCACGATCTCACGGTCCGTGAGTTCGAGCCCTGCGTCGGGCTCTGGGCTGATGGCTCGGAGCCTGGAGCCTGTTTCCAATTCTGTGTCTCCCTCTCTCTCTGCCCCTCCCCCGTTCATGCTCTGTCTCTCTCTGTCCCAAAAATAAATAAACGTTGAAAAAAAAATTAAAAAAAAAAAAAAAAAAAGAACACCGTACCAACGAAAAGTTGCCGGGAGCAGGGTGGGGGAATGTTGTGTCTCAGATATTGCTTAGAATTGCCAGCACGTGGCAAAAGAAAAAAGCAACCGGATTAAAAGTCATTTTCATTCTTGTATGTAAGTTTTCTATAGACAATGCACACGCTATTACCTGCACCCGGGACTGACCACCCTCTCTTTAACCTTTGGTATACCCCTAGATAGTGGATGTCTGCATGTTGGCAGTGATCCGGTGGCAAAAGAAAAATGGATGATGCCAAAGACAGAGAGAAAATTGCTAGGGTCATATCTCTGAGTAGACAGTGGGGATAGACTCTGAGGTGCTAGTGGGGGGCTGATTTAGATAAGGGGATGAAAAATTCACCCATTGCAAATAGGAGGGAAGGCAGAGTTTATGGGTACAGATGCAAGCAGGCATATGTATCCAAGGTATCATTTTTTAGTTGTTTTTTTTTTTTCCAGAAATGGAATTGAATTCAGAAGCTTTTCACCCTCCCACAGAGAAGGGATATCTGTGACTCCCCTTTAAGATTGACTTTAGGGACACCTGGGTGGCTCAGTCGGTTAAGTGTCTGACTTCGGCTCTGGTCACGATCTCGCGGTCCGTGAGTTCGAGCCCCGTGTCGGGCTCTGTGCTGACAGCTCAGAGCCTAGAGCCTGTTTCAGATTCTGTGTCTCCCTCTCTCTCTGACCCTCCCCCTGTTCATGCTCTGTCTCTCTCTGTCCCAAAAATAAATAAACGTTAACAAAAAAAAATTTTTTTTTAAAGACTGACTTTAATTTTATTTTCTTGAATAGTTCGGTCATGTATTTCTCAACTTCTGTTCTTCACTGGTAGCAATGCTTAAATATCAACTATACTGATCCAAATGGGGAAATTCTTGGGATTTTGGAATTGAAGATTATTAATCCCGCTAACAAAGAATGCATGTTCAGATTGGGGAAACCCAGTGGTGGCTGGTGTAGAATTTACTCTTTTTCTGCTTCTCATCTCTGAGAGGGATGCTGTAGATCTGTGAGTGGCTGTGTGGGGGTGGGCGATGGTGCCAGTAGAAGTGCTTGTCCTTTTCTGTAGGGCTTTGTTTTGATATTTTCACACTGTTCAGAGAGAATTCCACCCCAAGGTCCTCAAGTGCCATGAAAAGGACAAGGAAAGAGCATCTTTAAACAGTGGCATTGTTAAATGCCAAGAGCCTGCCTCTCCAGTGGATAATTTTGAGATCTTCTGAAACACTTTTCAAAGGCTTTGCTGAGTACTCATTGTGGAAAAGGACAAATTCTATATTAAGCTCACACTGGGACCAGAAGTGGCCTGAGGTAAAACTGTGAACTAGATGATGTTTGTCACCCTTTTTTTTATTGCCTTTTCCCTGTTGGTGGATCTCCACCCCATACCCGGCCACCCAAACTTGCTCAAGTCTCTTGAGGTCTTACCCCTTTCTTCCTCTTTGCCTTATATGACTGAGCACCAGGAAAGGATACACATCAGCAACGTCGATCTCTTGTTCTTCCTCTGCGCCTGCTGCATACTTTTCAAACAGAGCTGCTGATTCTTCCTTACCCCACAGACTTGTAATTGCTCCTCTGCTTCCAGTGTGCCTGTCCTCCAATCCACACTCCCTGCTGCAGTCAGTGGGGAGCACACGATCTGACACTGACCAGCCAACCTTAACTTTGCCAACTTATGTTGTTCTCTATCCCCTGGCCAAACTGACCTGCTCTCATTTTCTCAAACCCACCATGTCTTCCCTTGTCTGGCCAAGCTTTGGCTTGTACAGCGCCCTCTTCCTGGGACACTCTTCCCTGCCCACTTCCTTTATCCCTTGCTCATTCCACAGTCTAACTTGAGGGGTCCTACTCCAGGAAGCCGCCTTGATTCTCCCTGTTCAAGTTAGGTGCTCCTCATAAGTAATTTTGACTACTAACTCATTACATTGTAATTGCTTGTGTAGTTTTCTTTCCTCTCTCCCATCTGGGATTTTGATTGGGGTGACTCTGCCTACAGTAATTTCCCATTTTCTGGGAAGAAGCCCACAGACAGGGGTGGTGGTAGGCAATGGTTGTATCAATGTCAATGCTATGGTGCTGATCCCTTAGCAAGCGTTTATGATCTATATGTTGAATAAAAAATATCGAATGAATGAAGATCAATGCACTACTTCTCCTATTGGTAATTTTATTTTGGTCCCTATTTTTTTACCCACAAATAGGCTAGAAATTCCATTTTATGGCAGTTAAAATTTTTTTTAAGTTTATTTATTTATTTTGAGAGAGAGAGAATGAGCAGAGGAAGGGTAGAGAGAGAGGGAAAGAGAGAGAATCCCAAGCAGACTCCTCACTGCCAGCATGGAGCCCAATGCAGGGCTCAAACCCATGAACTGTGAGATCATGACCCAAGCCAAAACCAAGAGTTGGAGGCTTAACCGAATGAGCCACCCAAGTGCCCTCATTTTAGAGCAGTTTAACTAAAAATTCAAATCAGTAACATTCAATGAATGATTTCTGTAGTGCAGATACTATGGAGACATATAAAGATAATAATACACAGCCCCAGTCTTCAAAGAAATTTAAAATTTATCACATATATAAATATACTTTTTCTTACTAAACACATATATCTTCAAGAGGATGAAAAAAATAAAGTGTTTGTTTTAAAATTTGATTCCATCTTATTTTTAAAAGCTGCTGAAAATGAAGAAGGAAGCCTTCTTCATAGGCTTTTAGCACCTCCTATGGGCCAGGAGTCATGGTTTCTCATTGAATACCCAACACCCAATGAAGTGGTGTTTTTGGTTGTGAAATGAAAGTATCTGTCTTTTGTTAAACATATTTTGGAACCATTCTGTAGCTTCAGAAAGTTTTTTTTCCTGCATTTGAAACAATACCAGTTGCTTAATTTCCTAGACCTGTCCACACAAGGATAAAACGCAGCTCCAAGTTGAAATGGAGAGTTACTACTGTTCAGTGGGCACGGAGTTTCAGTTTTGCAAAATGAAAAGACTTAGAGAGATGGGTGGTGGTGATAGTTGCACAACAATGCAGATGTACTTAATGCCACTGAACTGTGCACTTAAAAATGGTTAAGATGGAAAATTTTGTCATGTTTATTTTACCATAATTAAAAAAAAATTAGGTCCACCCTAACTCCCCTGAAACCTTGATACCTTTTGACAACTTTCTTGATGACTGTATCTCATAAAGTTCACCTGTTTTAAGTGTACAATTCAAAGATTTTTAGTACATCCACAGAATTGTACAACCATCACATCACTACAATCAATTTTAGAACATTCCCATCTCCGCCCAAAATTCCTGGAGCCCATTTTCAGTTGCTTCTCTTTTTAAAAAAAATTTTTTTTTCAACGTTTATTTATTTTTGGGACAGAGAGAGACAGAGCATGAACGGGGGAGGGGCAGAGAGAGAGGGAGACACAGAATCGGAAACAGGCTCCAGGCTCTGAGCCATCAGCCCAGAGCCCGACGCGGGGCTCGAACTCACGGACCGTGAGATCGTGACCTGGCTGAAGTCGGACGCTTAACCGACTGCGCCACCCAGGTGCCCCCAGTTGCTTCTCTTTTTCATCGCAGCCCCAGGCAACCACTAATCTAATTTCTGTCTTTATAGATTTGCCTCTTCTGGACATTTTATATAAATAGAATTAAACAATAGAAGTTTTTTTGTCTCTGGCTTCCTTAACTTACTATAATATTAAAAAAAATTTTTTTTAATGTTTATTCATTTTTGAGGGACAGAGAAAGAACATAAGCAGGGGAGGGGCAGAGAGAGAGGGATACACAGAATCCAAAGGAAGCTCCAGGCTCTGAGCTGTCAGCATAGAGCCCCATGTAGGGCTTGAACCCATGAAGTGTGAGTTCATGACCTGAGCTGAAGTTGGATGCTCAACCAACTGAGCCACCTAGGTGCTCCACTGTAATGTTTCTGAAGCTCATTCATATTGTGTATCTGTGTTCATCCAGGCTCATGCATGTATCAGTACTTCATTCCTTTTTATTGTCTAATAGTATTCCATTGTATGGCTATACCACATTTTATTTGACAATTTATCATTTGATGGAAATTTGGGTTTTCCTCACTTTTTTGCTATTATCAACAGTGCTGCTATGAATATTGCTGCTATGAATATTCGTGTACCAATCTTTGTGTGGACATGTTTTCATTTCTCTTGGGTATGAGTGGAATTGCTGGGTCATATGGGAAATATATTTTTAATTTTTCAAGAAACTGCCAAACTGTTTTCCAAACTAGCTGCACTGTTTACACTTTCTTCACATTCTTGCCAACACAGATTTGTGCCTATATTTTTCTGTTTGTTCCCTCTGTTCTTTTTTTTTTTAATTTTTTTTTTTCAACGTTTATTTATTTTTGGGACAGAGAGAGACAGAGCATGAGCGGGGGAGGGGCAGAGAGAGAGGGAGACACAGAATCGGAAACAGGCTCCAGGCTCTGAGCCATCAGCCCAGAGCCCGACGCGGGGCTCGAACTCCCGGACCGCGAGATCGTGACCTGGCTGAAGTCGGACGCTTAACCGACGGCGCCACCCAGGCGCCCCTATCTAGAGTATGTTTTAATGTATTTCTCTTTGTAGCTTTTGCTACATTCAAAAAGCCAAGAGAAGGAAAGTCTGTTACATTTACACATTTTGTATTTTTCATTCCCCTTCCTTCCACCCTCCCTATCTCCCTCTTTCTCCCTTTCTTTCTTTTCTTTCTTTCTTTCTTTCTTTCTTTCTTTCTTTCTTTCTTTCCTCCTTTTATCATTTCCTTTCTATTTCAAGAACTACCTTTAGCCATACTTTTAGGGTAGCTTTGCTGGTGATAGATGATCTTAGTTTTCTTTCATTTGAGAATATTTTGATTTTCCCTTTTTTCTTTGAAGGATATTTTCACTGCATTTGGGATAATGAGTTGACAGTTCTTTTCAGCCCACCTCCTCCTGGTCTTTATGGTTCCTGACAAGAAAGACACTTATATTTCCATTGTCTATTTTTCTGTTCATTGTTCAAATTGGGCTATTTCTATTGTTCTGTTTTCAAGTTCACTGATTCTTTGCTTTGTGGTCTCCATTCTGCTGCTGAGCCTTGTATAGTTTCCTAGGGCTGCTGTAAGAGACTACCATGCACTGAGTAACTTAAAATAACAGAAACTTATTATCTCGATTTGAAGTTGGGCTAGAAGTTTGAAATTGGGGTATTGACCCAGCCATACTCCCTCTGAAACCTGTAAGGGAGAATTTCTTCCTTGCTTTTTCTAGATTCTGGTGTTTGCTGGTATCTTTGGCATTCCTAGTTTGTAGATGCATCCCTCCAATTTCTGCCTCTTTGTCACATGACTGTCTTCTTTCTGTGTGTCTTTGTCCTTCTCTGAAAAAGACATCAGTCATATTGGATTAGTGGCCCACCCTACTCCAGTATGACCTCATATTAGCTAATTGTATCTGCAATGACTGTATTTCCAAATAAGGTCACAGTCTGAGGTACTGCAGGTTTGGACTTCACTCTACCTTTTTTGGGAGATATAATCCAACACATAGCAAGCCCATCCATAGAATTTTTACTTTGGTTATTCTATTTTTCAGTCATAAAACTTCCATTTGGTTCTTCTCTGTATCTTCTATTTCTTTGTAGAGACTTTTTTTTCATTTGTTTAAAGTGCTCATTTAATTGCTTGCTTGAATGCTCATCAAAGAAGTTTTAGTAAGACTGCTTTAAAATCCTTGTCAGATAATTCCCACATCTTAGTCAGCTCTGTGTTGGTATCTACTGATTGTCTTTTCTCTTTCAAGTTGAGATTTTCCTGGTTCTTGGACGACAGGTGATTTTCAGTTGCATGCTGGACATTTTGGTTATTATGAGACTGGATCTTATTTAAAACTGTTTTAGCAGGTCTTCTGTGACAGTGGGTCAGTGGGGGAAGGTGAGAATGCCATCTTGGTATTTCCAGGTGGAGGTGAAGGGCCGGTTCTCCTTTTAGCCTCTGTTGACACCCCAGGGGAGGGGGGAGCTTTCATTAGTATTGGGTAGGGGGGAAGTTCATGCTTCACAACAGGCTTCCACTGACATCACCCCGGCTGAGACAGGAAATGGTGCCTTGTTGCTCCTTTTCACATGACCTCTGCTACACTGCAAGGGACAGGTCTCACTATCACCAGCAGGAATTAAAATCTTGGCCTTCTCTGACAACCCCAGTGGGTGGTAGGGATGTTTCTCTACAGCTGGGTGAAGTGCAAATCCAGGCATCACGTGTGGAACCCAGTGACATCATGGGAATGGCTGCACCTTGTTATATGTGGACAAGAGTGGAAGTCTACTTTGCCTTCGCTGACAGGTTTAGGATGTGGCCATTTTTTTTTTTCTAGTACAGCAGTTGTTTAAGAGTTTTCTGTTTTGGGAGACCTGGGTGGCTCAGTCGGTTAAGCATCTGACTCTTGACTTCAGCGTTGGCCTCCGAGCTGACAGCTCGGAGCCAGCTTGGGATCCTCTCTCTCTCCCTCTCTCTCTGTCCTACCCGACTTGTGTGCATGCTCTATCTCTCTCAAATAAATAAACTTAAAAAAAAAAGAGTTTTCTGTCTTGCTGCCGCTTTCTTGGTTCTTTGGCTAGAAAGAGAGGCTTTTGTTCTTTTTTTGTCTGTGACTGTTGGTGTTTCTGGGCTGCCAGCTTCATCAGCACCTGGTTCGGGATACATGAGACAAAAAGAAAAACCAGAGAATTCACTGCTGTGTCATTCTTTGGGTTGCAAATTTCCTAACTGGTCTGTGCTCTTCTCTCTACCTTTCATGATGTTCTTGTGTTTGTTTTATATCCATTACCTAGAGTTTTTAGCTATATTTAGTGGAAGGAATAGGAAGAAGTGTGTCTACTCCATATTTTCCCTGCCTCCCTTGATATTTGAAGCCCCTAAGATAACAATATAGAATACTCAAGATGCTGCCATTTACTTCATAAAATGAGACAAATTAGATAAGAAGAAAAGTACAGTACTGTTGGAACAAAGCTAGTTTTATTGGTCTTTACCTCCTTCATCTCTAAGTAGAAATGTAGTTTGGAAAATTAACTGAAGACAATGGACATTATCCTTGGTAATAATTCATGTTCATATATGATTATACACATTGTGATTTAAAGAACGAAAATGGAATCATTCGTTAGCTAGAAAGTCACTGAATTCTGATCAGCCCCTGATGAGAATGTTGAAAAAGTAGCCATGGGGAACATTGTGTTGGAAGTCATCCTCCATACTTTTGGTGAGTTAATTATAATCGCTAATTTTCATACATGCACCACGCATACATCTCTTTAATGTGAAAACATTTTGAGATAGGCAGTACTGTGATCATTAACAGCATTACACTGTGTGATAACGTCACCAGCTGGCCATAGCATTGTGACACAGTCATTTTAACTGAAATCCTTTTGAGGTGGGGAGAGGGAATTCATCATGGTGAAGCAATATCTGATGTTCAAATAATGTAAGTTGATTTTGGATTAGAAAATGGAAAATGTTACAGAAGTACAGAATATACATAAATCAGAACTACCTGTAACAATTTCAAAGTTACAAGGTGGGGCAGAGATTATCTGGATTTTCATTTCCTGGAAGATGTGAAGGATCAAACAGAGAAGCGAAATACTGCTGGGTTTAGTGCAGTGGTTGCAAAATGTTCAGAAACTAATTATGAATAGTTGCTGCCTTAAGCCATGTGCTCAGAGACTAACTTGTATTTTTCATTACTGATTAAATATATAATTTAAAGCCTGTACAGTTACTGAAATGCTCTGCATTTGACTGTAAAATTTAATATGTAAAAGATAATGGGCTGTCTCTAAAATACATTTTTTAAAAAACATTCTCATTCAGAGAAAGGACTTCATAGATCTGGCCTTTTCTCACAATAAGCAAAGTGAAATTATTTCTTTACTTTTGTAATAGTAGCACTGAAACCTCTGGGCAAAAATAACTAGAGTATATGGAATACAAAGAAATTAATCCAATTATTAGATTTGCTTAAATGTTGCAAAACAGGCATCGATCATAAATGAAATATTATGTATTATAGTCTCTAAATAAAGCAGGAGAAAATGAAAACCTGGTGTTCCAAATTGTGATGGGCAGCTAGGGAAGAGCTTCATGCTTTGCCACAGGTATAATTTCAAAGAACCGAATACTCAAAGAAGGACCAAAGCTCAGCATTCCTTTTTTATTCTCATTTTAGGTTATTTACTAACATAAAAAATAGTCACTGAAACTTGCCTCACTGAAGTTTTGGGAACTTGAAATTTCAATTTTAGCATCAAAAGTGTTTTGTGTATGCAACACACTTCCCCAGTGGGTTTGAAAAATTGACAAAAGAAATGTGATCATTACATGACTATAAGAGTTTGCTTGCTTGATGATAACCTGGGGTCAACACCACCAGATATCAGTCTATAAAGATTCCTTTACATACTTTTCAAATGCTCTTGTGATTGATGAGGGTATTAAAAAAACTTTTAAGTGCTGAGATTACAATGAGGGAGAACTAAGCCTTCACTAGTCACAATCCAATCAGACAATGGGCCCTGCATCTCATGCTGTGTAACAAATTATCCCCAGGGGAGCCTGGATGGCTCAGTTGGTTGAACATCTGACTCTAGATTTCTGCTCAGGTTGTGACTGCAGGGTTGTGGGATCAACCCCTCTCTCCCACCCTACCCCCGATGGGCATGGAGCCTGCCTAAGATTCTCACTCTCCCTCTGCCCCTCTCCCCTGCTGTCTGCTCTTTCTCTAGAATTAAAAAAAAAAAAATTATCCCCACATTTAACTGCTTAAAATGACGTGTGTTTATTATCTCACACAATTTCTCAGGACTAGGAATCACAAGATGCCTAGAGGGGGGTTCTGTTTCAAGATCTCTCAAAGGAATGCAGTCAAACTGTCACCTTGGACCACCTAAAGGGGGGAGGATCAATTTCCAAGCTTACTCATGTGATTGTCTACAGGCTTCTGATCTTTGTTAGCTATGGGCTGGACTCTCAGTTCTTTGCCACACAAACCTCTCCACAGGCTGAGTGTCCCCACAACATGATAGCTACTGTCTCCCAAAGTGAATGATCTGAAGGAATCTCAAGGAAGTGATACAACATTATTTCTGCTTTATCCTATTTGCTACCCAGACAAACCATGGTACAGTGTTGGAGGGACAACACAAAGTTGTGAATGCCAGGAGGTGAGGATCATTAGGGCCATCATGAATGGTGGCTACCACAGATCCAGAGCAGATTTTACAACATGGATTCACCTAGAACATGGGTTAAAGTATACCTCCTCTAAAAGCTATTATTTATTATTGGGAACAAATTATATCTGAACCTACTAGTGATCATCCAGAAAGACCACAAGAGGCAAATGGAAAGCTGCTGACATTTCTCTGCCAAAGATACATAATGCCTCTCTGACCTGAGTCTACTAAGTATACTAAGCAATAACAATTCAACTCTTAGTGACACTTCTTATGGGTATTAAGGTTCAAATTTAATTTCAGAAATATGTATGATCTACAATATAGCCTTGAGAAGGGTAAAATATGCAAGGAAGTAATATAAAACAATATGCTGTTAGGTGATTACCAATCATATGCATTTAAGAAGAAGGTTTTAAAACTTGGCTATGAAAGGTTGGAAAACGAGATCTTTCAGCTTTCTTATTTCTCAGCTTGAATAATTTAATTGGATTTATCCAATGACTGCTTTTAGCTTTTGTATTTTGGGTGACAAATAAATCATTTTGCATACTTCTGGTAGTAAATTGCCAGGTAGAGATACTATCATTAGAAATTACTCTTTAAAATTCTTGGCTTTTTGTAAAAGAAATTTCAGATAGTTTTTAATTTCAGAAAGCCTTCTAAAGGGCTCCATATAAATCAGCTGCTTGAAGCTCACAAATCATAAGGTACCTGGCCCAGGCAAAGTAAAAACAGAGTGTAGGGCATAAATAGCTCTACTGAACTTATACAAATAAATAAACAGCCAATTTAAAACCTGATATGATTTTTAATAATTAAATAACTTAGCCATCTGGTTAAGTCAGGACCTATCTGCAGACTAAAAAGGCTATTTAAAAGGCAGAGTAGTGGCAATAGATGACTTTCTCTCTTTCTTAAGACTCCATGTTATCTATGCTTAGACGTATCCTCAGCCCTAGTCAAGGTATGCTCCTAGATGCTCTGCCTTTCAGGGGAGGGAGGGAATTATTGCAGGTCAAGAGATGGTGATTTCTACCTGAGAAGGAAAAGAGCCTGGGTAGTAGTGGGGTGCTGACTTTAACACTCCTTCTTTACCTAAGCTGCATAGTGGAATCAGAGTCTCTGGGGTGAGACTCAGGTGCCAAATGGTTATTAAACTCTCCAGGTGATTTCAATGTGCAGCCAAAGCTGAGGATCTTTGTCTTGGGACAGTGAATCTCATTTCAGCACCCATCAGAATCGTCTGGAGAGCCTGTTAAAGTTACAGAATGCTGGGCCCCATCCTTAGAGTTTCTGATTCACTAGGTCTAGGGTGGGACCCAATAATTTGCATTTTTAACAGGTTCCCAGATGATGCTAATGTTGCTCTTCTACACTTTGACAATCAGTTTTAGAATTATTTAGCTCTTTTATACTTTTACTGGAGTTCAGCTGTGAGTGGGGCGTAGAAGGAAGGGTGAAAATTGGTAAAAGGTGAGGGCAGATGCCACTAGTCTCCCCACTTTCCTAGCCCAATCCCCTTCCAAGCTGAAGGTGAACTGGAATCTACCACTGCATCGTGTCTCCCCTATTTTCTTAGCCTTTATTTTACAGATTGAGAAAATAAAGTTTCTTCAGGGGTCAGCTGAATGGCCGAAAGCTGGTTAGATCACACTTAATCGGACCATTTTAGCTGGGTTCTTGGCTCATTCAAGCCTGCCAACCGCTTCCCCTCTATTCGGTGTACCCTGCTCAGCCCACATTCTCTCCTCCCCTGCCCCGCCCCCAGCGTCCCTGCGTAGCAACGTGCAAGCCGTGCAAGCCGCTGGCCACCGTTCAAAGCGTGAGGGGAGTGGGCCTCGGCAGAGTACCGCGTGCTGCGCAGGCGCGAAGGGGGAGGCACCGGAGCCGCTATCATGGCCTGCGTCAACCCCGTGGTAAGGAGGACCGGCCTGGCCCCTTGGCCTGTGCTCTGTGTAGAGGGAGGGCCGGGCCAGGGATCACGGTGGCCCGGCTCCACACACTCTTTTTTGCTTCCTGGCCCTTCACAGATTTTCAGAAACCCTTTCCCTTAGCGGCTCCGGCTGTGAGGGTCAGTGTTGGAGGAGGTTGATGAGGATCAGTAACTCAGCCGGAAGTTGGGACTGGCCCCCGCAAGAGGAACCGGGGCCTCTCCTCCCTCCTTCTTCACCCACGCTGAGGCTATCTGGAAGAAGTGGTTAGACCTGGAACTCAGATTAACCCTCTTAGTTTCCTCTGTGTTTAGAAAATTCCCAAGTTCAGTTGTGCTCTAACTGCAGTTCTTAATTTTGGTATGGCCATTGTTGATTCTAAGCTATATTATTTATCTGAAATAACAAGTAATGTGATCTAACGTGTTACTGCATATTTTTCGAGTTCTTGCCTACACCCCCCTTCCCCCCCCCCGCCTTTTCCCCATTCTTCATCTTAATACTTAAGTATACAATTGGAATTAAACACCAACATTGTTCTCCTACCCTTAAGAGGTACGTAAACCTCTCAGTGAGAATTGACAGGCTAAATGGCACTTGTGAAACGCTCTGTCACTTTAAAAAACCTGAATTGTAAAAAAACAAGGATTCACCTTTATTTTCAGTTCACCTGAACAACTTCACATTTGGTGAAAGGCAGTGTGCTTGTCCAGCTCTGTTGCTGTTATTTTATGGGTTTCAATGTATACATATGCAGCATAAAAAGGTCCATTTTTAGAGACATGTTATTATTTCAATGTGTGTCTATTTTTTTATGTTAATTATTTTAAGATATGTCAGGCTTGAATATAAGCTTACCATGTATACCATTTTATCTGATGATGAACCCCAAGGAAGGTGTGAGTGTTTTCTTTTAAATTGACAAGAGGTTAAGATGAATTTCCTGGACTATACATAGTTTTAATAAAGGTAGCAGGGAAAGAGTATAAAATCTAACTGTAGTTCCAGAAGAGAAAGTATGTTCAATACCTATTTTGCTTTTGAAAAATTGTGTTCTAATGGGTTATTTTTGATGCCCTCTTATACTCTGAGGGTGGATCTTAAAAGAAATTTTTAGCCCCCAAGAGTTTTTTTTCTTGCTTTAAATGTGATCACACTAGCTGGAACTAACATTGAAGCATCAATTTAGTATGCCTTTGTCAGGGTAAACTGTTTTAAAAGAAGCAACTAATCTAGGGCACTTAATCTTAATGGATATGCCTGTGAATAATGTATTATTTAAATGTTATTGATTGGCCTATTCATAAGCTTATCCTGGATGTTTAAAAGGATTAAAGACCTAGCTACTCTTGGTGTGAGTAGGAGTATTTAGAGTATTCACTGGGTAGTATGAAAGAGCAGTCCTAGAATGTCAGAGTTTTTATCGCCACAGTCTTGTGGAAGGCTATAATTCATTCATGTCCTCCTTAGTTTCTGTTATGACTCCATTTTGGTGCAGTTGCACTTTTCCTTGGTAGTGGTTCAGAATATTTTTTTGGACTACATATATTTTGGAAGTGGGATAGGCTTTGGTTACTCTATTGTAAGTGCTCATTTCAATCTTTTATTTTTGTTATTTTAGTTTTTTTAATGTTTATTTTTGAGAGAGAGACAGAGAGCGAGTGGGGGAGGGCAGAGAGCGAGAGAGAGGGACACAGATTTCGAAGCAGGCTCCAGGCTCTGAGCGGTCAGCACAGAGCCGGATGCGGGGCTCGAACCCACGAACCGTGAGATCATGACCTGAGCCGAAGTTGAACGCTTAACTGACTGAGCCACCCAGGTGCCCCAAGTGCTCATTTCAATCTTATGACTTGCAGTTTACATTTGTGGAAGTAATCTAGTGAACTTTAAAAAAAGCTACTTTGGCCTCTGAGAAAAAAGTAAATTGAAGACAGAAGGTTGATTTCCATCTGCTTTAAATTAACTTCCCTTTTTAAAAGGCGGAGTGGGGGTTAAATTCTGACAGAAAAATCAAGTAACCCAACTGTAACCTAACATCTTGATAAGATTATTATCTCATATTTGATTGTAGTCCTGTAAGTCAGCCTCGTAGATAGAATGAGGCTATGGGTCAGAAGCTGACAATTTATGGACAGCTGAAGCTATATTGAGAGTAGATTGCACCAGTAAATATCCTTATGGTGGTTTTTCTTTAAACCATAAGAAAATGTACACTGCATGTCTTTTTAAGGCTGAATACATTCAAACTTGGGAGTTTAAAACTTTAACAATTGCTTTTATTTAGCCTAAACTCTATAGATCTGTAATTGAAGATGTAATTGAAGGAGTGCGGGATCTATTTGCTGAAGAAGGTATAGAGGAGCAAGTTTTAAAAGTCTTGAAGCAGGTTTGTAGACAATACAAGTTTCCTTTTTTGTTGTTTTTTCATCTTAAGAAACTGATAAATTATAGTTTTAACCCCTTAATTGTTTAACCCCTTAATTGCCATCAGCTGACATTTTGTGTTTTTAAATGTTTATTTTTAAGAGTACAAGAAAGGGAGAGGCAAAGAGAAGGGGGACAGAGGATCTGAAGTGGGCTCTGTGCTGACAGCAGCCAGCCCGATGTAGGGCTCGAACTCACAGACTGTGAGATCATGACCTGAGCTGAAGTCGGAGCCACCCAGGCGCCCCTGAACTAACAATTTTTTTTTTGAGCTAACAATTTTTTAAAAAATTAAAAAGAAAAAATATCTTAATGTTTTATTTATTTTTAAAAAGCAAACATTTTTGTCTCTGCAGCTCTGGGAAACAAAGGTTTTGCAGTCTAAAGCAACAGAAGACTTCTTCAGAAATAGTACACATTCACCTGTGTTCACCCTTCAGTTGCCAAACAGCTTGCACCAAACGTTACAGTCATCAACAGGTTGGATACAGCTAGTAAATTAGTACTGTTTGGATTTTTCAGAACGAATTCTCATTTGGTGGTGGTTTTGAATTAGGGTTATTTTCTTAAGGTGAGAGGGCTTGGACCTCAAAATCATTACTATTAAATAAACAATAAATCGTCACTGCATGTAATTATTGGCAACAAAAATTAGGTTATTCAAACTAGTTGTTTTTTTTTTTTTAATATTAAAGTCTGCAGAGGTGACCAAGTGTTACTTTGGAGGAACAAGTTACATAGTTGATGGGCTATTGTGAGTATCCATTGGTTATTTCAGAGAATTTGATTGGGTTGAGTCACGGAACAACCCAGCCACCATTGCTGAAAAAGCAGAGGGAAAGATGGGTTGTTCCATGGTTGTGAATTCTTTCTCTCTTGCTTGTATAAATTATAAATCTGCTATTGTTTTGGAAGCAAAATGGAGAGTTAAGAAGAATATAGAGGTTATTCAGACTACCTCACTGTTTTGGATATTATATAATGGCTAGAAATGCACCTTGCGCACTTTGTCTTTATTCTTGGACTTCATCTAAGCCTCTGCTTTTAAGGGAAATAATTTTCCATATTATATATATATCCATTTAAACTGGAAAAAAAGTAGCTAAGAAAAGATAAACAATGCTGTGATATCTTTCTATCCTTTATTCTTTTCTGATTCTTACAATTTTTATGCTATCCTAATGTGTGTATATGTATATGTCTGCATGCAGACACACACAGACATGGGTTTTACTGTGTTTAGCTGAAATTAAATAGATCAGTGTCTGCAAGAAGCAAGGGTAGATTTTGGATTAGATTGTCAGTAATAACTAGGTTGTTCATTGCATCCTTGGGAAAATTCCAAAGAAAATCAAATGGACCAAGGTGAAGAGAAAATAGTAGGGAGGCTAGTACCTTCTTTATGACAAAACAAGAGAATTTAAGTGTGGCAGCAATTATAACTTAAAAAGTAAGTTAATAATATTGAATTACCAAACATAGATTTTATCTAATGCTATGCTTATAAAGTATAACTTTGCTTTATAAGAATTAACCATGGCAGTTTTAATTACCAAGTTGAAGCACTGAAACATTTTACATCAGTTACTAGGTTTTGGTTATGCTTCTGTTTTTAACTTAACTATTTTATTAGGTCATCCCTTTTATTTCTCTATTGAAATAACATTCTTTATTCTTTACTGAAGAACTTTAAAGATTTTTTACCCAGGAGCGACTTGGAGAGTGGCCAGCGTGGAGGAGTAAAAGACTGGACTGTCTTTTATCAAAAGCAGTTAACACTTTACAGGTTCTTTGTCATTCAAAATTGCAATACTTGATTTTGCCGCAAGATGGTAATATTACCAGTGATTTAAATCACAAAATAGTCTTGCAACTAATATGTCTGTCTGGCTTTCACTCAGCACTTGATTCTTATTCTGTCTTGAGAGTTAGAATAATAGAAATAATTACATTTAAACAAGACAGTTTTTATTCTCTTCTACATCATTTTGTAATGAAAAGGTTTAGGAGGAAGTACATGGATCCTTTAAAAATGCATTACAGGCCTTGTTTTTATCCCCCTTCATTTCTAGGTTTCCTACAATAAAATTCTTGAAGTAAATAGCCTTGTAAAATTGAAGTACTTCTTAATTATACCTTCTCATTGTGTGCTTTTAAAGGCCCGATTAAAATAACCTAAACTAACTTACTTCTGCAACCTTTTTGTCTCTTGATAACAAGTTCAAATTAAATCTACAATGGAGTAAGTCATTTGCCTTTGTTCCATCTTTAGAGCTTTTTGCCCTGTCATATTTTCTTTGACTGTATTATCCATTTGCTTAATAATTTCCTGTATCTTCAATTATCAACCTTTTTTTGGGTCTCAGGACCCCTTTGTACTTTTAAAATTGAGGGCCTCAAAGAACTTTTTTTTTTTTTTAACGGAAGTTGTAAATATATGTTTACCATATCAGAAATTAAAGCTGAGAAATTTAGGGGTACGTGAGTGGCTCACTTGGTTGTGTCTGACTCTTGATCTCAGCTCAGGTCTTGATCTCAGGGTAGTAAGTTCAGTATGGAGCCTACTTAAAAAAATAAAGCTGAGAAATTTTTAAAAAATGTTGGTTTATAATAAAAAAATTGATCATATGTTAACATAACATATATTTGTTAGCAGTAAGCATTTTCCAGAATAAAAAATGTTTAATGACAGGAGTGGTGTTACTTTACTTTTCTGCAAATGTCTTTAATATCTCATATCTATATCTGAATTCAATCTGTTGTGATATATGGTTTTGGCTAAAGTATATGAAGAAAACCTAGCTTCCCACAGATGTATAATTGGAAAAAGAGGAGTATTTTAATAGCATTTTCAGATAACTTGATAGTACACTAAAACTCCACAAGTGGTAGTTTCTGAGAGCTTAGCTGCAGGGTGGAATCTGAAACTTGACCAAAAGACTTTTTTGTAATGTTAAAGTTCACTGGTGTGTCTTACACTTTGAATGGCTCTTGAACCTGTGTGTAATTTTGTAACATACATTGGTTATTTGGAAAAAATTGGTTCACTGAGTTACGCATTTGAAATATTGTTCCTTATGCAAGGTAAAAAAATCATATTAATATCTCCACATTTCATCAGAAAAGTGTTTAAATATTGGGAAGCTATCAAGCTCACTGTGGTGGCTGTAAGGTTTTCAGAATTGAGATTTGGGGATGAAACTTTGAATTTTATCATTGTCAAATACTGTCCGTTTCGTCAAGGTGATGGACACACTTAGTTCATTTTCAAAAAATGTCTGCCAGATATCCATGTCTGAATAACTGTAGTTTGTGTCAGTTATTCTTTCAAGCAAAACAGTGTTTAACACAAAGAGGCTAGATTACAGCTCCCAGCTTAAATAAAAGCACCAGTGCTTTTCCGTGTACTTCCATGTACTGGTGGATGCTGCAGAAATGCTTTATGTGTTCTTCCCCTTTCATCCCACAGAATATTAAAGGGATGTATACTCGGGTGTTGAAATTTCATAAAAATAATTGCTTATGGTTGCATTAAGGAACTTCTTTAGTTGAACAGTTTTATTGTTATTATTTTTGTCTTTTTTACTGTGAGTGAATGGCAGTGGAGAATAAATACAGTGGCCAGGTCAGGTTTGGTGCTGCTGCCTTAATTCATGCTAATGTGCCTTCACTTTTACTCATCAGTGCTTTGCTCTGTAAGTGCAAGTGGCAACAAAAAACAAAATTTAGTGAGAAATGAATAAAAATGAAATTTTTATTGTTTTGGTATTATACAAATAATTTTGACTTTGTGGACAACGTAAAAGGGTCTCATGGACCCCCAAGGGTTTGCACAGTCTAATTTGTGAACTGCTGTTCTATTTTTAGGGTGATTATATATAGTTTAAAATCCACTTTTTAAAAAAGACATAATTTTTTTCAGAACTTTACATTGGCGACAAATTTAGGAGAAGGGGTAGAGATTTCTCCTACACCTTTTAGCCCCATTCATGCATAGTCTCTTCAGTTATCAACATTCCCCCACCAGAGTGGCACATTTGTTACAATTGATGAACCCACACTGACACATCATAAACACCCAGAGTCCATAGTTTATATTATCATTCTTGGTTTTTCATGTCTTATGTGTTTAGCAAATTTATAATGACCTGTATCCATCATTATAGTATCACACAGAGTATTTTCATTTTCCGGGAAATCTGTGCTCCCCCTGTTCATCCTTTCCTGCCACACCGGCTCAGGGCAACCATTGATATTTTTACTATTTCCATAGTTTTGCCTTTTTCAGAATGTCCTATTGTTGGAATCATGTAGTATGTAGCCTTTCCAGATTGGCTTATTTCGCTTAGTAATATGACTTTAGGATTCCCTCATGTCTTTTCAAGCTTGATAGCTCATTTCTTTTCAGCACTGGGTAATATTCCATTGTCTGGATATGTCACTGTTAAATTGTTCACCTACTGAAGCACATCTTGGTTGCTTGCTGCCAAGTTTTGGCAGTTAGGAATAAAGCTGCTGTAAGCATCTGTGTGGAGGTTTCTGTGTGGATGTAAGTTTTCAACTCCCCAAGAGAGTGATTGCTAGGTTGTATGCTTAGATTTATAAGCAACCACCAAATTGTCTTCCAAAGTGACTGTACCATTTTACATTCCCACCAGCAATAGTGAGAGTTCTTATTGATCGAGATTCCTGCCAACGTCTGGTGTTATCGATGTTCTTGACTTTGTCCATGCTAATAGGGATGTAGTGGTATCTCATTGTTTTAATTTGCATTTCCTTGATGACATATGATATGGAGCACCTTCTTATTTGCCATTTGTATATTCTTTGGTGAAGTGTCTGTTTAGGTCTTTGGCCCATTTTTTAATTTGTTTGTTGTAGTTGAGTTTTAAGAGTTCTTTGTGTATTTTGGATAACAGCCCATTATCAGATAAGTATTTTGCATTTTTTCCAACCTTTGGCTTTTCAGATTATCCTGACGTTGTCTTTTGCAAAGGAGCTTAAAAATTTTTTTTAAGTGTATTTATTTATTTTGAGAGAGAGAGAGAATATGAATCCCAAGCAGACTCCACACTGTCAGCATGGAGCCCAGCGCTGGGCTCCCAACTCATGAACTGTGAGATCATGACCTGAGCTGAAAGCAATCAAGAGTTGGCCACTTGACTGACTGAGCCACCCAGGCGTCACAGAGTTTTAAATTTTAATGAAGCCCTGCTTATCAGTTATTTCTTTCATGGATTGTGCCTTCAATGTTTCATCTAAAAAGTCTTTGCCATGTGGTCATCTAAATTTTCTTCCATCTTGTAGGAATTTTGTAGTTTTGCATTTTACATTTATGTCTGATCTATTTTCAGTTAATTTTTGTGAAGGGTATAAAGTCTGTGTCTAGTTTCAATTTTTTGCATTGGATGGCCACTTGTTACAGCACCATTTGTTGAAGAGATTATCTTTTTGCCACTGTATTGCCTTGGCTCCTTTGTTAAAGACCAGTTGACCATATTTAGGTGGATCAGTTTCTTGGCTCTCTGTTCTGTTCCATTGATCTATTTGTTCTTTTTCCAGTGCCAACACTGTCTTGATTGTTGCAGCGCTCTAATAAGTCATGAAGTGGGGTATTATCAGTCCTCCAACTTTGTTTTCCTCTTTGAATGTCATATTGGCTATTCTGAGTCTTTGCCTGTAATCCATTTTTGAGAGAGAAATGGGATTCCATTAATAATAACCTCAGAATAATAGGTATGTACTAGGACTATCCTGGGTAAACTGGGACATGGAGTCACTTGGTCTATGCCCTATTTCTAGGGCAGTTCAAATCAGTTTGTGCTATTTGGTATTCATGTTACACAGTCTTTTTGCTGAAACTCATTAGTCATTTGGGGGAGCAAGAATAGGAAAAATAGGAATTTTGAGAAGTTTGTCATGGCTTTCATCTTTGAGCATCAAAACTCCCAAACTTCAGGTACAAACTATATTTCCAGTTGTTCCTGAACTTAAATCTGGTGAAAATTTCAGCAGTGCTGTTGGTTCTTGATGTGATTTGCGTTAGAATATTCAGTTTGGTTGTCAGGAGACATGCATATGGTAATGAGTAGTGACAAAGAAGAAGATAGACCAGTCTTTGCACTTCCTGAGTCCTGTGACTTGGATATTAAGATTAGGAATGGTTCAAAGCAGGACCAAGGATTATGAAATTACTAACTGCCTTAAAGTATCAAAAACTTCTTAGTGTATAGGAAAAAATACACTAGTAATGTTATTATGTAATATTATCTTTTTACAGAATTTCTTAAATTACATTTGTGGGATTGAATTATTTCTATGTTGTAAAGCCTATTGTTTGGGAAATCTAATATCTCTAGAATATATACATGAAGACCAAAATTCTGACATTTAGTTTTAATTAAGAACACATATTCACTTAAAACTTAATTGGTTATTGAAAACATCTTGACTATTTTAAAAAGCATGTTTCAGGCACATATAATAGTATATATAATTTGTGCAAGTATGTAAATGGTGCATTTAGTATCAAAATTAAGTAGGAGCAGTATGAAACTTCTCTATAAAACTGTTCAATGCTTTTATTCTGAAAGCTATAAAGAAACTCTTAAAACTCTCTTTTGGCTCTGTTTGATTTATGTAAGTATAGAAAAGTATCCTTTAGGATTTATTGCAAGGTATTTAAAAGAGGGGGATTGTTGCTATTTTTCCTCAAGAAATTCATTTAATTGCTTCAGACAGTGTATTAACAGATTTTTGTTTCCTCTCAGGCTGTGGCTTCAGCTGTACCAGCTTAAGCTTCGCTTACTTCAGCTAATTAAGACTAATACCATTGTGTTCCTGCCCCACCACTTCTTTCTAATTTAGCCTTTCTAAAAGAATGCCTGTTAATAAGCAAAGCCATAGATGAACGGAGGATAAAAATAATTTTCTACTTCATTAATCCTCAATCTCTGTAGCTTCACTTCTGTTGTCTCAATGTGGGAAGGATGGTTAGTTTAAAAAATATTTGCTCTTCTGAACTCCTTTGTTTATTATGGAGCCGTTCTAGTGTCAGAAGCAGATCTTTGGGACAATTTAATGTGGTGTGTGAAAAAAGAACCTAATAAACATTACATTTAATACATGTGCTGCATAAACATGCTAAGGTGTTGTTATTTTTATTAAAGAAAAGGCAGAGTGATATTCTAAGAGTCACGTTCAGCTAAAATGACCCTTGAGGCAAAGTTTAAGGTTACTTTGGTCAATCGAGGTCTTTCTGTTGGAGTTACTATTTGTTCTTTACACTTACTTTTTTAATGCTTACATTCACAATCATTAGGCCAGCCTTTTAGCTGGATTATAAATAAAGGGATAGCCAAGAAAATTGGTAGATAATAAAGAAAAGATATATGAGATGGCAACTTTAATGCAGGTTAGGTTGGTGTTCTCCTAAGAATTTGTCCTCTTGTAATTTTCTTAGTAGCCATACTTGTTTCATGCAAAGACTTCTGGAAACATGTTCTTAATCATTTTTCTTAAAACTGTGTAGCTGTGCAGGCTTTATTTGGCCAAAGAATTGTAAATCACTTTTGATGAAATAAATGAATTGGAAATCCTTTTTTTTTTTTATGTTTGTTTATTTTTTTTAATGTTTATTTATTTTGAGACACAGAGAGACAGAGCATGAACGGGGGAGGGTCAGAGAGAGAGGGAGACACAGAATCTGAAGCAGGCTCCAGGCTCTGAGCTGTCAGCACAGAGCCCGACGCGGGGCTCGAACTCACAGACCGTGAGATCATGACCTGAGCCGAAGTTGGATGCTTAACCGACTGAGCCACCCAGGCGCCCCTGTTTATTTATTTTGAGAGAAAGAGTGAGCGAGTAAGCATGAGTGCATACATGAGTGGGGGAGGGGCAGAGAGAGAGGGAGAGAGAGAGAATCCTCAGCAGGCTCCACACTGTTAGCATAGAGCCCATCGCAGGGCTCCATCTCATGAACCGTGAGATCATGACCTGAGCTGAAATCGAGAGTCAGCTGCTTAACTGACTGAGCCACTTAGGCACCTCTGGAAATTCTTTGGAATCTGTAAAATTTGTAATGGTTTATGTTGGGGTACACAATTTTGCTCAATAGTGTAGTCTTTGGAAATGTGCTACTTGAATGAATAGTACTTTTCCTTCCCAATGAAAAGTTATAGAGATTTAGAGTTATACTGACTTAATAAAAACAGCCTAAGTATTTTCTTATGGGGTTCTATACTACGGTATACTTGATTACAATGAGATATTTTCTTTTGGTACTTAAAATAGGTTAGTTATAAAGTCTTTATCTGAAGCTGTTGGAGAAAAATATAATTAAATTAAATATAATTCTTTTACCTCCCTTGGAATTAGGAAGTTTGGATTCACCATGGTCAAACATGTTAGTGATGGAAAACATTTTTAAAAATAAGCTAGACTTAGCAATTTTATTAATTTGGTAAATTGTAATGGATGTATAATGTTTATTTTTTTTTCTATGCAGCATCATTAGTTATTCCTGCTGGTAGACCTCTTGCCAGTTTTACTACAGCAGAACTGGTATGTAGCTTATTAAGGATATATTTTTAAATGTATGCTTCATTTTTAGCGAATGGTATCAGAATGCTGGGCATGGATATAATTCATATTCCCTCAGGTGAATGAGAAAGGGTGTAGTAAGGGATGGGGAGACAGGACTTCTGTAACATGGATGTTGCAAAAACTCTGTAGTTCCAGAATTGACGTTTTCTTTATCAACTCTTCCTGTCTTCCAGGGTAGTTGTTAGCATCTGCCACGGTTAGGAAATTTCTGAAGTTAAATTCTATGGAGTTTTAACACACCATTAATGTTCTATACCAGATAGATCCTAAATGGATGATCTTGATGTTTTATTTTCTGATTTTTTTTTTTTTTTTTTTTTACCCAAGTTGAGCCACATAATAATTCTTTTTATTTGAGTGGAATATTTTGGTCATTTTTTACCTTTCTGTTGTAGAGGTTTAGAGTATAGGATCCCCCCCCCCCCAAGATTTGGGGCAGAAAATTAAATTACAACTTGTATCTAGAAAATTGAGTAGTTTTCAGGTGGAGAAAAATAGCACTTTTTCTCTTCCATGGTTCTGATGGTATATAATCTACTGTTTTTCATTTTCTTTCAGCCCACTTTCTGAGGCAAAAGGTTTGGTGGGCCATTAATTTCCATTTCTTCATTAAAAACAAAGCCATAGGCCTTACTAGGATTTTTGGGAAGAATGGTGCTGCTTTTGATAAGAGACCAATGAAAAATATCTCTGCCTTTGAAATTTTTGGAACTACTTTTTCTCCTGATTAAAGAAACAATATACTGTAAACAGTAAAAACAGATTTATAAAGTAAAAAGTAAAAGAGCCCTGCAGTATTGTACCCCAAAGACAACTGTTTTAACTGTTTAATGTATATCCATCTAGCTACTCAATTTTCTACATACAGGTTGTAATTTAATTTTCTGCCCCAAATCTTATACTCTAAACCTCTACAACAGAAAGGTAAAAAATGGCCAAAATATTCCACTCAAATAAAAAGAATTATTATGTGGCTCAACTCGGGTAAAAAAAAAAATAAAACATCAAGATCATCCATTTAGGATCTACTTGGTATAGAACATCTAACCTTCTTTGATGAAAGTTAAATTAATTTTCAGGGTAAAAGTAGGCTTAATCTCTGTACTGTTTCTGTAATTTTTAAAAAAATGTTTATATTCAAGAAGAGAGAGAGTGAGAGAGCATGAGCAGGGGAGAGGCAGAGAAATAGGGACAGAATCTGAAGCAGACTCCAAGCTGCAAGCTGTCAGCACAGAGCCTGATGCAGGGCTTGAACCCACTAGCAGTGAAATCATGACCTGATCCTAAGTCAGAGGCTCAACCCACTGAGCCACCCAGGTGCCCCTGTAATTTTTTTTTTTTTTTTTTTAGTAATATAGATGGATCTTTATTCACTGCCAGTTAAATATTGATTAACCATAGTGGATATATCACAGTTTCATTAAGCTTTTGTTAATGGACATTTAAATTATTTCGTTTTTTGGGGCGCCTGGGTGGCGCAGTCGGTTAAGCGTCCGACTTCAGCCAGGTCACGATCTCGCGGTCCGTGAGTTCGAGCCCCGCGTCGGGCTCTGGGCTGATGGCTCAGAGCCTGGAGCCTGTTTCCGATTCTGTGTCTCCCTCTCTCTCTGCCCCTCCCCCGTTCATGCTCTGTCTCTCTCTGTCCCAAAAAAAATAAACGTTGAAAAAAAAATTAAAAAAAAAATAAAATAAAATAAATTATTTCGTTTTTTTCTAGTATAACATTCCATTGATTATACTTGTAGATCTGTTTTTGTGAATTTGCATGACAATCAGGTAATCAGGGTATATTCCTAGAAGTGGAATTTTTGGGTCAAAGATTATGCGTGTTTTAACTTCGTTATGTATTGCAAAATTGCCCTCCAAAAGGATGGCACACACACACTCATGTAAGCAGTGGTCTGAGAAAAGTGCTTTTTATCACGTACTTACCAACATTGAATGTTGTACTTCAGTCTTTTTAAATATTTGCATGTCTGGTAGGCAAAAACTTTTTTGTCTTTTGATTTAGTATTAAAAAAATGGAAAACCGAGGTTTAATTATTCTAAAATAAAAATTCTGCACTATTGTGTTATCTAATTTAAAATATCATTAGTGATCAATTTACTGACCAGAGGAGTCTGTGAACAGCTGTGGTTCTTGCACCTGACATTTTGATAATCACTGACTCAGGGAAAGCTGTGTAGTGGGCAAGTTGTATGAGTCCATGTTGATGCTGTTTACTAAGACTTACTGACTTCATTGCTAATAGCTGTAGAACAGAATTCCTTTTATCCTTGCTGAGATAATCTAAATCAAATATTGAAAAGCTGTTTTATTCAAAGAACTCAGCACTAATGTTAAGTGTGGTCCAACCATTGTCCTTTTATCCTGAATCAGATTATTTTTTACCCTCATGATATCAGGAAAAAAAGGTAGAAGTAAAGCCCTTTTCTAACTTTCTAATTAAATTTCTCATATCTAGGGCGCCTCAAACTCTAGTGCAGGCTTCACTCTTCCTGGTTATCCTATTCATGTACCAGCAGGTGTGACACTACAGACTGCATCTGGTAAGAGTATAGCCCCGAATAATTTATTTTAGCACTGGTACTGACTACTGGATGTTAATTTTCATGATTTTTAATAAACTGTATGCTGGAAGTTATTGAAGTTATAGGAAGTTTTACTACAACTTATTTTAAGAGGAATACTAAATGGTGGTTATTGCTGTTCTGGAGGCATTCTCCCATAAATGACACTGTACTAGGCCTGTCCTCTTACTTATTCTCAGTTATCTTCCCTAATGTTGTATAAGATGCTTTATATGTATTTCTCTAATTCAAATCAATTATCTAAATTTTGACATGGGGCCCCTGGGTGGCTCAGTCAGTTAAGTGACTTTGGCTCAGGTCATGATCTCATAGTTAGTGGGTTTGAGCCTCGCATTGCGCTCTGTGCTGACAGTTCAGAACCTGGAGTCTGCTTTGGATCCTGTGTCTCCCCCTCTCTCTGTTCCTTCTCTGCTCACGCTCTCTCTTTCTCAAAAATAAATATTAAAAAAATTTTTGACAAATACAAAATAACATTCTGTGTCTCTGCTAGCTCTAATCAGGAAAAACTAAACATTACCTTGATCAACTTTTGCCTCCTTTCTTACTGGAGATTGTGTAGTATAATAGAATATACAAGAAGTTCAGAGATGAACCATCCTTTGCTTTTCAGAATACTGTTTTTTTTTTTCTTCAAAGTTTATTTATTTTGAGAGAGCGAGAGCTCACACATGTGGGGGAGGGCAGAGAGAGAGGGAGGGGCAGAGACAGAGGGAGAGAGAGAGAATCCCAAGCCCAACAAGGGACTCTAACTCATGAGCTGTGAGATTACAACCTGAAGTGAAATCAAGAGTTGGCCACTTAACTGAGCCACCCAGGTACCCCAGAGTACCATTTCTTGATTTGAAAGAGAATCATACCTATTATTGAGGTTGTCACAAAGTTTAAAGCACCTGACTGAGTGCTTAAAAAAATAATTTCTTCCTTCTCCTTTTAAGTGTTATTTTACTTTATTAATTTTTTTTTTTTAATGTTCATTTTTTGAGAGAGAGAGAGAGACAGACAGACAGACAGAGGCAGAACACAAGGCGGGGAGGAGCAGAAAGAGAGGAGGACACAAAATCTGAAGCAGGCTCCAGGTTCTGAGCTGTCAGTACAGAGCCTGATGCAGGTCTCGAACTCACAAACCACGAGATTGTGTCCTGAGCTGAAGTCAGATGCTTAACCCAGACACCCCTTTTTCAGTGTTATTTTAAAGAGGAAAAAAAAGATGAAAATGTGGGGGGCAGGGGGGAGTTTGAAATTATTAAACTCCTTTTGGATAGCCTTGTCTTAGAGTCATTACATGGTATATCTTAAATATCTGAAATACATTCTCCATGATTATGTTTGTTAAAATCCCAATTTGGGTTGGTAACATTGTAATTTGTCAAACAATGCAATACTTCTGTGGAGTAAATACTGGTGGCCTGTATGTATCGCAAAATGTGCCATATGAGCAATAGTGAGAAAAGACTAGAGTTAAAGTGAGACCTCTTTAATTTTTAATGATAGAGTAATGGATATTTATTGTAGAAAATACAGAAAATCTGAAGAATAAAATAAAAACTCCTAGAGATAACCATTATTAACATATTGATGTATTGCCTGACAGTTTGTTATGCCTGAGGGTTTCTTTTAAGTTTTTAAAATTTTTATTTTTATTTATTTATTTTTTTCATTGTAAAAAAGACAGTTCTGTTAAAGCACAGGGACAGGACTCAAGGGCAGAAAGGGCTGCCAGGGTTCCTATTTTTCTTTCTTTCTTTCTTTCTTTCTTTCTTTCTTTCTTTCTTTCTTTCAACGAAATTAGGTTTCTATCCCACTTATGGTTTTGTTTTCTCCCTTTTAAGGTCACCTTTATAAAGTCAGTGTACCAATTATGGTGACACAGACTTCTGGAAGAGCAAGTATTCTTCATCCAGTTCAGCAAGTATTTCAGCAGCTGGGACAGCCTTCCATGATACAGACCTGTGTTCCACGATTGAACCCATGTTCTCTCCAAGCAACTGCTGAAAAATCTCAGAGACTAGAAACTGTGCCCCAGCAACCTCCAATTCGTCATTCTGGGCTAGTGCATAGGAAACATTTTGAAAATGCCACCAGTGATATACTTGTACCTTCTGGAAATGAGCGTGAAATCATGTCTGAAGCTCTGTTGAGTCAGCTGGAAAGCTCTCAGTATATCAGTGTTCCAGGTGTTATGTTTCCTCCACAGGTCTCTCAGACAGGTTCTCCTGTGGAGCCAGTGCTCAGTGTTTCAGCCAGCGTGACTCAAAATCTGAATGGTGGGCCCCTCTCCACGGGCCGACCAGGCGCCCAGCACCAGCACATGACTGATACTCAGCTTCATGTTCTTAAAAATAGGATGTTTGGATGTGATTCTTTAAAGCAGCCAAGAAATACAGAGGAGACCAGCAGCCTGCCTGTCTCAGAAAAGGTAGTTCTATGTTCAGTGTAATGGTATTAGGGGATAGACGGTGGCTGGTGATTTGACATCCTGAGTATTTTTAAGCTGTAAGGTACTCACGAGTACATGTGTCTTGTTTTTTCCTCTAGAAGGTTGTTTATTATTCTTTTTAATATAGCTATCAGTTCTTGAAAGTATTCATGCCCAGCATTTCACACTTTGAATGTCAGTTAATGAACTAGAATATTCTTTATTTTTTTAATTTTTTTTTTTTTAACGTTTACTTATTTTTGAGAGACAGAGACAGAGTGCAAGCGGGGGAGGGGAAGAGTGAGAGGGAGACACAGAATCCGAAACAGGCTCCAGGCTCTGAGCTTTCAGCACAGTGCCCGATGCAGGGCTCAAACTCAAAAACTATGAGATCATGACCTGAGCCTAAGTCAGATGCTTAACTGACTGAGCCACCCAGGCGCCCCTAGAATATTCTTTAAAGGAAAGTGTATTTGTTTTAAAGTAATCCATTTTACCTCTTCCTTACATTGTGAGAATGTTTGTTTGCATATAAATTTAAAAGACCCAGAAGTCCATCCTAGTAATTAAATGAATATTTTGAGGTAATTCATTGTAGTACTTAATACATAAAAGAGAGCCAAAGTATTTTTTTCAATTGTTCTACAAAATTTTCTGCAACTCCCATATGAAAATTTTCCCTTATCTTGCTAATATTTTATTTCTCTCTGCTTGCTGAAATACCAGTTAATATCTTTGGAAATTCAGACTACTAAAAAATAGCTTCTAATTAACTTTGCATGTGAAAAATAGGTTTGAATTATTAATTTCCAAGGAATTCATAGTGAAGGAAGACCAATTCATGGAGAATTTTGGATGGCAAAATTAAAAAAAAATCTTGCGGGGCACCTGGGTGGCTCAGTTGGTTGACCGTCTGACTTTGGCTCAGGTCATGAAGTCACAGATCATGGGTTTGAGCCCCATGTCGGGCTCTGTGCTGACAGCTCAGAGCCTGGAGCCTGCTTTGTATTCTGTATCTCCCTCTCTCTTTATGCCTCCCCCACTCATGCTCTGTCTCTCTGTCTGTCTCTCTCAAAAATCTTAAAAATTAAAAATCTTGCTTTCTTTTTACAAATGTAAAATAGGTAATAAAGCTGATTCTATTTATACAGTTTAGTGACCTATGACAACTAATTAAATGTTTGTGTCTCTAGCTAATAGTTCAGTGGTCCTCTAGAACTGCTGTACAGATCTGTAGCAATGCATAGTTAAGTGCTACTTTAACATTTTCCTAGGGGTGCCTGGGTGGCTCAGTTGGTTAAGCGGCCGACTTCGGCTCAGGTCATGATTTCGCAGTCCATGAGTTCGAGCCCCACGTCAGGCTCTGTGCTGACAGCTCAGAGCCTGGAGCCTGTTTCAGATTCTGTGTCTCCTTCTCTCTGACCCTCCCCTGTTCATGCTCTGTCTCTCTCTGTCTCAAAAATAAATAAACGTTAAAAAAAAATAAAAAATAAAACATTTTCCTAGGTAGAAGGGAAGGATAAAGGGTGCAGTGAAGGGCAGTGGATGAAGACAGGGACTATCAGAAACTGACCTGTTTGAGAATGTTTCAGATGTTTGATGAAGCCTGTTCAAAAGCTGTTAGCAAGTCTCTTTTAGCAAGTTGAGTTTGGGTTTAGAGTATAAAGATTAAAATGTTGTTTTCAGTATTTTTTTCATTCTATTTCCACATTATTTATAAAATTTAAGAAGTGTAGGCTAACCTCATAATTATGAAACATTTGTTTTTGAGGAAAAAAAATAACTGTGCATTTAAAATAAGTGTTTGTTTTTATCACTTAAAACTTTTGGAGGCACTTTTTGCCTGAACTCTGTATGAACTTTGCAGATATTTGGTGTGATGATTCAAGGACTTACTCTACTGTTACGTATTAGATGTCACCTTGTACTTCTGATATGGGGAAATAGATTAGTTAAGGGAAATTATCAAGAATTGTTTAGGGGATAGTGGTCGAGAGCTTAAGTTGGAAGCCACAATAGGTTCAAATTCCAGAGTCACCATTTACAAACAAGCTATGTAATGTAAGTCTCTGAAATTGTTACAGTCCGTAAAGTAGGCAGGAAACCAGCCTCGTAATTTTTAGAACTATCAGAGATGATTTGTATAGTTTTTAATAGCTCCTGGCACCACAGTAAGCTTTAGATTAGTGCTGTTGTGCTTTATGGGCATGTGATAAATTGGGTAACTTTCCATATTAACTCTTTGGTTAGTTTTAAAATAGAGCTATATTAAAACACAAAAATCCAGATAGTCAAAAGTACTTATTTTATAAGGTGTTTTTTTATTAATACTTAGTAAGGGACATTTAAAAATAGTTATTAGTAATCTGGTAAAGTTAATGCTGATAAAATTTTCAGAATTATACATAGATTTTCTTTTTTTAAGTAGCTTTTCAGAAATTCTTATTGCTTAAAGCAAGTTACACGTGTACAATTAAGTACACATATTTACTTGTCCTGTGTAGACTACCAAAGATGTAAAGTTTCCATGTAGGTTTATAGGTTTACATTCTTACTGTTGGATAAAATATATTCCTCACAATTTTCAATGTGCTCCTATTTTAAAGTGTATATTACTATGTTAGGTTATTCTTCAGTGTGGGAATTTTGTTTTATAATCTCAGAATGCTATAGAGAACTAGAAAATGAGGTCTTTTTGGGAACTTCAAAAAGTAGGAGCAGAAGGAGAGAAATGGTAGGGTAATGTATCTTCTTTAATTCTTTTTTATGTCTTACCTGCCTTAGCATCATGCTCATGGTACCACTTCCAAATATCGTTACTTCTGCTGCCTTATCTTTTATTTATTTACCTGTCTGACTGCATCCTCTTACCTTCCTGGTGAGATCCTCTTTATGTCTTCCTCCTGTTTCCTAAGGTTCTGTCCTCAGACCATTTCTCCTCTTACCTACTTCATGTTTTCCTTGGGCAATCTCATGGATTATTATGGTTTTAACTACCATCTATTTGTTGATGACTATGATTCTAACCCTGTTACTCCCTTGAGCTTCATTCTCATGTCTCTTTGCCTTCTAGGCAGTGCTACCGGAATGTTATTCATTGTCCCTCATCAGAGACACTGCATGGTACCACTGCCTAGCTGGTCTCCCACGCTAAGGATTACAGTGACCTTTGCGCTCTTTGTTTCCCCCTATTCTCTTTATATCATGTGCTTTTTAAAAATTTTCTTTTAAATTGCTGCAAAATATATACAACATACAGTTTACCATTTTAACCATTTTTAGGTATACAGTTTAGTGGCATTAAGTACATTCATTGTTGAGCAACCATCACTACTGTCCATCTCTAGAACTTTTTCATTGTCTGACACCAAATCTCTGTACCCATTATACAGTAGCTTCCCATTAACCCCTCCATTTACCCCCTGATAACTTCCATTCTACTATCGGTCTTTATGAATTTGACACCTCATAACTGGAATCATAAAATATTTATCCTTTTGTGATTGGCTTATTTTACTTAGCAGAAGATTTTCAAGGTTTATCCATGTCATAGCATGTGTCAAAATTTCATTCCTTTTTAAGACTGAATCATGTCATTTTGATAACTTATTTATTTATAACTTTAATACTAAATATTTCTGGAATCTTTTCCCTCTTCTCCATCTCTTGCTGTTGTCCTAATTGTCTCTCATTTGAGATAATGTAATAGTCTCCTAACTAAATTTTTAGTCTGTAGTCTTTGCTTTTTTTTCACTCTAGTCTTCCCAGTCGATCCATTTTAGAGGTTAAAGGCCTAGGCTTCTGGGGTCCAAATTGTTGATCCCTTCTGTTTCCCTTAATAACTATGTGACTTGGCAAGCTATTGTTTCCTCACTTATAATAAAGGTAGTGGTGTCTACCATGGAGTCACTGTGGGAGGATTGCAGAAGATGATCAGGGGGAAGTGTTCAGCAGCACACTACCTAGCACATGGTTGTGTTCAGAGCATGTTAGCTATTATCTTATAGCTTCTTATGGCTGCCAGAGCTTTACCCAGAATGCAGCCTGCTATACATGTCACTGATGGCTTATCGCCTACAAGGTAAATTTCAAGCTCCTTAATGTGGTATGCAGGGACTTCCATGTTCTCTCTCTGCCAGAGTTTCTTAGTTACTTTTCCTTCATTTCATGGCTACTACTTTGGTAGGAACACCAAACTGTAATTCTCTGCTAACCTTGTAGCCTACCTCTCTCTTGCTTTTGTTATCCCCTCTGCCGAGTGCCCGAATCCCCCTCTTTCCCCATCCTTCTCTCTGGTTAATGACTGATTATCCACTTAATACTTCAGAAATTTTACTTCAGTGCCTCTAGACCTACTCCCTCCCCCTTCATTTTTGGATTGGTTATATCTCTTCTGTGTTCTCACTGCACCTTAAACATGTGTGTGTCATAATGTAGTTAAAAGATACTTTAAAGTGTCCTATTTGTACTGAGAGATACATTTTATTAATCTCTGTACACATAACACCTAAGAATATATACACATTCATGTATACTAGAATATAAGCTTTTATTTTTTTTTGTTTTATTTATTTTTAAAGATAAAAATGCACATATGTTTATTTTTTGCAACTTTAGCCTTTCACATTTTGATGCCTTGTAGAGTATGTATTCTTCAGTTTGTTTTCTTTCTTTTTTCTTTCTCTCTCTCTTTCTTTCTCTCTTTCTTTCTCTTTCTCTCTTTCTCTCTTTCTTTCTCTTTCTTTCTCCTTCCTTCCTTCCTTCCTTCCTTCCTTCCTTCCTTCCTTCCTTCTTTCTAATTTATTGTCAAGTTAGCTAACATACAGTGTATATACAGTGTGCTCTTTGGGAATAGATTCCCGCGATTCATCACTTACGTACAACACCCAGTGCTCATCCCAACAAGTACCCTCCTCAGTGCCCATCACCCATTTTCCCTGCCCCCCTGTCCCTCACCCCTATCAACCCTCAGTTCTCTGTATTTAAGAGTCTTTTATTGTTTGCCTCCCTGTTTGTAACTATTTTTCTCCCTACTTTCCCTCATGGTCCTCTGTTAAGTTTCTTAAATTCCACATATGAGTGAAACATAAGATATCTGTCTTTCTCTGACTGACTTGTTTCACTTAGCATAATACCCTCCAGTTCCATCCATTTTATTTATTTTTTAAAATAAGCTCTGTGCCCAATGTGAGGCTTGAACTCACGATTCTGAGATGAAGAGTTGCATGCTCTACCAGCTGAGCCAGCCAGGCACCCCTAGAATTAAGCTTTTGAAGAAAAAGATCTATGATTACTTGATTTGGCTTAGTAGTTTTCAACCCTGGCTAAATATTAGAATCACTAGAGCATTAAAAAAATAATGTTCAGGCCTACCTCAAGGGATTTGGATATAATTTGTCCTGGAATGGAGTCCGCTCATTAGTGTTTTAAGAGCTTTCTGAGGTGTTTGTAATAATGTAGTTAAGATTAAGAACCATTGATTTAGCTCACAGTCAACGTATGAATGAAAAATGGATGGAATGAGGGAGTTAAAAGAATATATAACTTTAAGAGCTTTATTTTTTCTTTCAAATCCATTCTGATACTCCTCTGAAAGGTAAAAAGTCATCGTTATTTGAATTCAGAATTCAGTTAACTGAGCAAATATTTTTTGAGTCACTATGTGTCACTCCTAAATTAATATCTCTAAATCAAAGATTTTTCAACAAGATATGTGATATTTTTCCTTATAGAAAAACCAATTTAACAAAATAATTTTGTGTATTTGTCAAAATATGTTAAGGTATATTTCATGCCAAGTAAGAGTGGAGTGGCATGGGCTGTCACTGTACATGGTCAGGTAATACATAATCATTATTGCCACCACATTATGGTAAATACCTGGATTAAATTTCTGTTAAGAATTAAAGAGGATGTGCCCTGCCATTATGATTATAGGCAATTCAGTTTCACAGAGTTTAGTTTGAAAATGTGAAAAGAAAGTGTGTTAGATCTTAGGTTTCTCTTGTTCTATATTTATCATCTCAATAGGTATGAAGTTCTATCAGTCCTTACTAGCCATTGGAAAAATACTGTTCTTTAGAAGAAAACTTAAAAGGAAAGTGTTGGAAGCAGGATTGGGCAAACAGAACTTTATCTTGAAGCATCTCATGCATTTGTTTATTGTGTACTACCCAGGCACAGAAGCCATATACAATTGAAGAGACCTTGGTGAAACTGAGAATCTTAGAAATTATTGAGCTGGTTTGTTTTATAGAGAGAAAGAAAATGGAAGCTGTGCCTCTGTCAGATGACGTCATGTGAACTAGAATGGTTGACACTTCTTCTCATTCAGCTGGAATTCATAGAAGAATCAGCAGTAATTTGCCTTTAACATTCAACAGGATAAAAATATGAATGCTTCTCAGGGCAGCTAGCATTTGATTTTAATCATCATTTGCACATTGGCACCATCAAAAGAGTTGCTATCTTATGAAACATTATTATTATAATATTTTTCTTAGCACAATTTGGTACTGTCTAAACTGATGGAGCTTCTGAGGTGGTTGGCAACAAATGGTTTTGCTGCTTCAGTAAAGAGAGCACTGCTATCTATTTCAGCACATGGCATACATTAATGCTAAGACACAGCCAATAATTCTAAGAGAAGTCTCATAGGCTGCCATGAAACTCAAATACATTAGAGCGAAAGTATTGAATTATTGCCTTTTCCAAGACATTTGTCAAAAAATGTGGGCAAAATGTTAAATTCTTCACACAGAATTTTTCTGGCTTTTCAAAGGACAATGCTTGAAATTGTTAAGTGATCCCAGGAGAGACATTGATTATTTTTGAGAGAGAATGAAAACCCCCTCGTAACAGTTTGACAGGGAGAAGTCCATTGATGATCTGTGTGGTGGATGTTTGGCTATATGAAAGGCTTACATCTTTCTGTTCATGATCCTGCAGTATCAGTTTTGGATGTTGCTACGAAACTGCTGGCTGTTTTGGTCAAATCACCACCTTAGGAGATTAGAGTCAGATAAGCACACGAACTTTGCTTGGTGGAAGTGCTTCTGTGAAGAAGTTGAGAATGACAAAACCCTTTTGCAGTTACTGATATTAAATTTGGATTTGTAATCTTACTCCTCTCCCAAAGTAAAGAGAACCTTACTGACTTAAGTAAAGTTTCATGATGCTACATTAATTCAATCAGAAGAGTCCTGGAATCTTTAATATTTCTCAATAAGCCTTAATATTCATGAAAAGTACTCTGGGAGCTCTGATTGCAACAGAAAGATGTTGTGGTTTGAGGTTCCCAGTACTTGTCACTATTAAAACAAAAGAGCCAATTCCACTATGTGGTTTGGGCCTAGGCCTAATCATAATTTACTTAAAAAAATCAGATTTTTTGAGGTTGAATTAACATACAATAAAATTCACACGTTTTAGGTACAGTTTATAGTGTACGCTATGAATTTTGAACAAACCTGGGAAGTTACATAACCAGTACCAAGCTGAGATACAGAACATTTCCATCACCCTAAAGAGGTTCCTCATGCCCATTCATAGTCCGTATCTACCCTACCTCCAGTCCCTCTCAGCCACTCACTGATCTGCTTTTTTTTGGTATAGGCTTGCGTTTTCCAGAATGTCAAGCAAATGGAATCCTACAACATATAACTTCAGTATAATACATTTGTGATTCATCCATGTTGTTTGTGTATCAGTTGTACCACAGTTTGTTTAGTCCTTCACCATTTGGACATGTGGATTCTTTCCAGTTTTGGGCTTTTGTGAATAAAGCTTGTAAAAACATTCATGTGTGGGTTTTTTTTTTTTTTTTTTTTTTGGTGTGGATGTAGATTTTCTTTTCTTTTGTGTAAATACCTAGGAATGGGATTTCTAGGTAATATGATACATATATGCTTGTAAGAAACGGCCACACTCGTTTTCAAAGCCATTATATTTTCACTAGCAATGTATGGTAGAATTTTGCATTTCTCCTAGCAATTTATAGGATTTGTAGTTATTTCACATCTTTGCTATTCTGTCCCGTTTTCTGGAAAGGAAAAGTTTGTGATTTTGATGAAGTATGCTTATTTTTTCCTTTTAATTTCTGCTTATGTATCTTACCTAACCAAAGATTGCAAGGATCTCACATGTTTAAAAAATTTTATAGGTTTTACATTTAGGACTGTGATCCATGTTGGGTTAATTTTTGTATATAGTACAAGGTTAGGTTCTTTTGTCTTTCGCATATGAATGTTGTTTTAGCATCACTGTCTGAAGCTCACTGAGTGTCTAAAGCATTTCACCTTTAATGAGAAGCAGTAACCATATGTGTTGGTTTATTTCTGGACTTGGTTTCATGAATTCATGTGTCTTTTTCACTCATACCACACTGTCTTAACTATCATAGCTTTATAGTGTGTCTGGATGTCAGAGAGTACAAGTCTCTTTGTTCTTTTTCAAAGTTGTCTGGTTATTCTAATTCTTTTACATATAAATGTGTGAATGAGCTTGTCAATTAAAAAAACTGCTAGGACTTTGATTTGTGTTGTGATTTGTGTTGGATCAAGGGAGGAATTGACATCACCACAACGAGTCTTCCAGTTCATAGATACGACACATTTTCTATTTATTTAGGTCTTGACTTTTGTCATTAATGTCTTGTAATTCTCAACATGAGTGTATCATATGTATTATTTTTTATTTAAGTATTTTATGGTTTTAAGTGCAATTATAAATAGTACTAAAAGACACTATCAAGGACAACTTTATTCATATTTTATGCTTTATTTGCATTGCTTTTAAAAATATGTTTTTAAAGGTAGTGTTATTGACAAACTGAAAATTCCATGGTTTTTTACGTATATTGCCAGAGGTTGTGCCAGTTTTCCTGCTACCAGCACTCTGTACCACTCTGTTTTGTATTTTATTTTATTTATTTTGGAGTTTATGTAATTGATTTTGAGAGAGAGCATGTGTGCAAGTGCACAGGGGAGGGGGAGAGAGAGAGAGAGAGAGAGAGATACTCCCAAGTAGGCTCCATGCTGTCAGCAGCGCTCGATGTCACAAACCATGAGATCATGACCTGAGCTGAAATCAAGAGTCAGATGCTTAACTGACTGAGCCACCCAGGTGCCCTGTGTATCTCATTGTTTTATTACCTACTTGACAGTTCATTATCACCATTGATTTTTTTTTCCTCGTAGAAATTTACCATTTTAACCATTTTTACCTGTGTACTTGAGTGGCAGTAAGTGCATTCACATTGCTGTGCAACTATCATCACCATCCATCTTCAGAACATATTTGCTTTCCCAAATTGAAACTCTTTGCCTATTGAATAATAACTCCCCATTCTTTTCTCACCCCATCCCTGGCAGCCACCATTCTATTTTCAATCTCTGAATTTGACTACTTTGGATACCTCATAAGAGTAGAATCAGACAGTATTTGTCCTTTTGTTTCCCTTGTCACTTAGTATACTGTCTTCAGTGTTTATCCATGTTGAATCGTGTCAGAATTTCCTTCCTTTTTACGGTTTAATACTCTGTTATATATCTATATCTATCTATCTATCTATATATATTTTTTTGTTTATCCATTCATCTATCCATAGACACTTGGGTTGCTTATACCCTTTGGCAGTTTTGACTAATGTTAATGTAAACTTGGGTGTACAAATATTTTGAGTCTCTGCTTTCAATTATTTGGGGCATATAGCCAAGTGTGGAATTGATGGATCCATATGGCAATTCTATTAAAAAAAAATTAAGGAACTGCCATACTATTTTCCATAGCAGCTGTATCATTTTACATTCCTACCAGCAGTGCACAATGGGTTCATTTCTCCACATCCTCACCAGCGCTATTTTTTCACCAGCATTTTTTTTTCCTTTGATTATTGCCATCCTAATGGGTGTGAGGTGATATCTTATTGTGGTTTTGATTTGCATTCCTTTAATTATTAGTAATATTGGACATCTTTTAATGTGCTTTTTGGCCATCTGTATATTTTCTTTGGAGAAAGTTCTATTCAAGTCCTATGTGCATTTTTAAGTCAAGTTGTTTGTTGTTGTTGTAGGGTTTATTTATATATTCTGTATATTAACTCTTTATATATGTGGTTTGCCAACATTTTCTTCCATTTTGTGGGTTGCCTTTTTACTCTGTTGATAATGTTCTTTGATGCACAAAGGTAAATATTGTTGAAGTCTATTTTATGTATTTCCCCCTGCCTCACCCCTTTTTTGCCTGTGCTTTTGGTATCATATCTAAGGAATATCATTCCCAGGTCCAATGTCATGAAGATTTTCCTCTATGATTTTTTTGAAGAGTTTGATAGTTTTAGTTCTTATGTTTAAGTCTTTAATCCATTTTGAGTTAATTTTTGTATGTAGTGTAAGGTAAGGGTCCAACTTCCATTTCTTTGCATGTGTTCCCAGCACCATTTGTTGAAAAGATGCCTTTTCCTCTTGAATGGGCTTGTCACTGTTGTCAAAAATTATTTGGCCATATATGTGAGAATTTGTTTCTGGGATCTTTATGCTATTCCATTAGTATGTTGTTTTTCTTTATGCCAACACCACCCTATTTTGACTACTATAGTTTTGGAGTAAGTTTTAAAATCAGGATGTGTTAGACCTCCAACTTATATCTTCTCTTTCAGGGTCTCTTGAGATTCCATAGGAATTTTAATATGGATATTCTATTTCTACAAAAGATGTTATCTGGATTTTGTTAGGGTTTGCAATGAATAGATGGCTTTGGGTGGTTTTAGCAATATTAACTTTTTTAAATGCATGAACACAGAATATCTTCCCATTTATTTCTGGCTTCTTTAATTTCTTCCGGGAATGTTTGTAGTTTTCAGTGACCAAGTCTTTTGACTCCTAGGTTATGTTTACTCCTAAGTATTTTATTCTATTTGATGGTATTGTAAATGGAATTGTTTTCTGCATTTCTTTTTCAGGTTTTTAATTGTTAGCGTATACAAATGCAGCTGATTTTTGTGTGTTGATTTTTGTCTTTTGTGACTTTGCTGAATGCATTCATTAGTTCTATTATATTTATGTGTCTGGAATCTTTAGGGTTTTGTACATAAATGAAGTAGTACATAAATGAGATTACCTGCAAACAGATAATATTACTTTTTCCTTTCCAGTTTGGATGCCTGTTATTTATTTATTTTTCTTGCCTCATTGCCCTAGCTAGGACTTATAGTACATTGTTGAATGGAAGTGGCAAGCATGGGCATCCTTGCTTTGATCCTGATCTTAAAGGAAAAGCTTTTAGTTTTTCACCATGGAGTATGCTGTTAGCTGAGGATTTCTCATAGATGGCCTTTATTATGTTAAGGCAATTTCCTTCTATTCCTGGTGGTTTTTTTAAATCATAAAATGCTGTTGAATTTTGTCAAATGCTTTTTCTGCATCAATTGAGGTGATTATGTGTCCCCCTCCCCCATCCCCATTATGTGAATATATTCTATTACATTGATTGATTTTTCATATGTTGAATCATCACTGCATTACAGGAGTAAATCCCACTTGGTCATGGTGTATGATATTTTTAATGTGCTGTTGAATTCTGTTTGTGTTAGTATTTTGTTTAGGATTTTTGAGGATTGGTGTTAATTCTTCTTTAAATGTTTGGTAGAATTCTCCAGTGGGGCCATCTCATTCTGGGAATTTCTTTGTTGAGAGATTTTTGATTACTAATTCTATCTTCTTACAGATCTATTCAGATTTTCTATTCATGATTCATTCTTGGTAAATTGTGTGTTTGTGGGAATTTGTTTCATCTTGGTTATCCAATTTGTTGGTATACAGTTCATAATAGTCTCCCATGAATATTTTTATAGTATTATCTCATAATTGTTTTTATTTTGGTAAAATCAGTAGTAAAGTTTGTTCATTTCTGATTTTAGTTATTTGGGTTTATTTTTTTCTTCATCAGTGTAATAAAAAGCTTATCAATTTTGTTGATTGTTTTTAAAGAACCAACTCTTAGTTTTGTTGATTTTCTCTATTGTTTTTCTGTTCTTTATTTATCTTTGCCTTAATTATTATTTTTTCCTTCCTTAAAGTAGTTTTGGGCTTTGTTCTTCTTTTTCTAGTTCCTTCCAGTGGAGATTTAGGTTGTTAATTTGAGACTTTTCTTCTTTTTTAGTGTGAACAATCATAGCTATAAATTTTGCTCTTAGCACTGCTTTTGCTGCATCCCATAAATTTTGCTATGTTGCATTTTCATTTTTATTTGTCTTAAGATATTTTATATCTTAAAAGACTGATTTTTTGTTTTGTATTTTTTCAAGTTTTTATTTAAATTCAAGTTAACATATAGTATAATATTAGTTTTATGTGTAGAACTTAAGTAATTTATCACTTACATACAACACCCAGTGCTCATCACTACAAGTGCACTCCTTAATTCCCTTCACCATTTAACCCATCCCCTCACCCACCTCTTCTCCAGCAATGCTCGGTGTGTTCTCTGTAGTTAAGAGTGTTTTCTGGTTTGCCTCTCTTTCCCGCACCCTCACTATGTTCATAAAGTTTTGCTTCTTAAATTCCACATATGAGTGAAGTCATATGGTATTTGTCTTTCTTTGACTGACTTACTTCACTTAGCATAATACTGTGTAGCTCCAACCACATGGTTGCAAATGGCAAGATTTCATTCTTTTTTATGGCTAATAATCCATTGTATGTATATATATCACATCTTTTTTCATTCACCAGTGGATGGACATGTGGGCTTTTACCATAATTTGGCTGTTGACAATGCTGCTATATATGCGAGGGTGCTTGTATACCTGCAAATTAGCATTTTTGTATCCTTTAGGTAAATACTTAGTAATGCTATTGCTGGATTGTAGGGTAGGTCCATTTTTAATTTTCTGAGGAATCTCCATATTGTTTTCCAGAGTGGCTGCACCAGTTTGCAATCCCACCTACAGTGGGTTCCCCTTTCTCTGTATCTTTCCCAATACCTTTTGTTTCCTGTGTTGTTAATTTTAGCCATTCTGACTGGTGTGGAGTGATACATAATTGTAGTTTTGATTTGTATTTCCCTCATGATGAGTGATGTTGAGCATTTTTTCATGTGTCTGGTAGCCATCTGGATGTCTTCTTTGGAAAAATGTCTGTATCTTCTGCCCATTTTTTTTTTTTTTTAAATTTTTTTTTTTTCAACGTTTATTTATTTTTGGGACAGAGAGAGACAGAGCATGAACGGGGGAGGGGCAGAGAGAGAGGGAGACACAGAATCGGAAACAGGCTCCAGGCTCTGAGCTATCAGCCCAGAGCCCGACGCGGGGCTCGAACTCACGGACCGCGAGATCGTGACCTGGCTGAAGTCGGACGCCCAAACGACTGCGCCACCCAGGCGCCCCACTTCTGCCCATTTTTTAACTGGATTATTTTTTAGGTGTTGAGTTTTATAAGTTCTTTATAGATTTTAGCTATTAACCCTTTTTCAGATATGTCATTTGCAGATATCCTTTCCTGTTCCAAAGGTTGCCTTTTAGTTTTGTTGATTGTTTCCTTCACTGTGCAGAATCATTTTCTTCTGATGAAGTCCCAATAATTTATTTTTGCTTTTGTTTCCCTTGCCTCAGGAGACATACCTAGTAAGAACTTGCTTTGGCCAATGTGTTCTCTTCTAGATTTTTAAAAACATTTTTATTTATTTATTTATTTTTAAATTTACATCCAAATTAGTTAGCATATAGTGCAACAACGATTTCAGGAGTAGATTCCTTAGTGCCCCTTACCCATTTAGCCTATCCCTCGTCCTACAACCCCTCCTGTAACCCTCAGTTTGTTCTTCATATTTATGAGTCTCTTATGTTTTCCCCCTCCCTGTTTTTATATTATTTTTGTTTCCCTTCCCTTATGTTCATCTGTTTTGTCTCTTGAAGTCCTCATGAGTGAAGTCATATGATATTTGTCTTCTCTGACTGACTAATATCACTTAGCATAATACCCTGCAGTTCCATCCATGTAGTTGCAAATGGCATATCTTCTAGGATTTTGATGGTTTCCTGTCTCACACTTAGGTATTTAACCCATTTTGAATTTATTTTTGTGTATAATGTCAGAAAGTGTTTCAGTTTCATTCTTTTGCATGTTGCTGTCCAGTTTTCCCAATACCATTTGTTTAAGAGACTTTTTTCCATTGTATATTCTTTCCTGCTTTGTTGAAGATTAGTTGACCACCACATTAATAAAAGAAAGAATATGAAACCTGTGGTTCTCTCAATAGGTGCAGAACAAGCATTTGACAAAGTACAACATCCATTCATGATAAAAACTGTCAACTAAGTAGGGATAGAGGGAACATACCTCACCATAACAAAGGCCATATGTGAAATAACCCACAGCTAATATCCTTATTGGGGGAAAAATTGAGAGCTTGGTCAGAAACAAGACTAGGATGTCTACTCTCACCATGGTTATTTAGCATAGTTCTGGAAGTCCTAGCCTTAGCAAGCAGCCAAAAAAAAGAAATAAAAGGAATCAAAATTCACAAGGAAGAAGTAAAACTTTAACTATTTGCAGATAACATGTATAGAAAATGCAAAAGTTTCCACCAAAAAATTGAGAACTGATATACGAATTCAGTAAAGTTGTGGATACAAAGTCAACATACAGAAATCTGTTGCATTTCTATAAACCAATAATGAAGCAGCAGATAGAAATGAAGGAATTGATTTCATTTACAATTGCACCAAAAACCAGTGGATACCTAGGAATAAACTTAACCAAAAAGGTAAAAGATCTGTACTCTGAAAACTGTAAAACACTTATGCAAGAAACTGAAGATGACACAAAGAAATGGAAAAATATTCCATGCTCATGGATTGGAAGAACAAATACTGTTAAAATGTCTATACTACCCAAAGCAATCTAGACATTTAAAGCTATCCCTATCAAAATAGCACCAGCATTTTTCGCAGAGCCAGAACAATCTTAAACTTTGTATGAAACCACAAAAGACCCTGAATAGCCAAGGCAATCTTGAAAAATAAAAGCAAAGATGGAAGCATTACAATTCTAGACTTCAAGCTATATTATAAAACTGTAGTGATTAAGACAGTATGGTACTGTTACAAAAACAGACACACAGATGAATGAAACAATAGAAAACCCAGAAATGAACCCACAACTATATGGTCAAGATTGGTTATTTGTTTATTTCTTGTTTTTGAACCATTGACTTTTTGAGTCTGTTGTTTAATTTCCACATCTTGTGTATTTTCCAGTTTTCCTTCTTTCCATTGTGATCAGAAAAGATACTTTGCATGATTTCAGTCTTTTTAAATTTTGAGATTTGTTTTGTGGCCTAACATATGGTCTTTCTTAGAGAATGTTCTGTGTGCAGTTGAGAAAAATGTGTATCCTGCTATTGTTGGGTGGCATGTTGTGTATATGTCTGTTAGGTCCAACTATACTTATGTCTACATTATATGTCCATAATATTCAAGTTCTTTATTTCCTTATTGGTATTCTGTCTGGTGGTTCTATTCATTTTTGAAAGTGGGGTATTGAAGTCTCCTACTATTATCTTAGAGCTATCTGTTTTTCCCTTGTATTCTGTCAGTGCTTGTTAGATACATTTAGGAGCTATGATATTTGGTGCAGATATGTATATAATTGTTACATCTTGGTGAATTGATTATTTTTTTGATTGTATGCTGTTTTTCTTTTTTTTTTTTTTCTAATTGTGTTTCACTTAAAGTCTATTTTGTCTGATAATAGCATAACTATCCCAATTCTCTTTTGGTTAATATTTACATAGAGTATCTTTTTCCATTCTTCTACTTTCAACCTATGTGCATCCTTAGATCTAAAGTGAGTCTCATAGACAACATAGTAAGTATCTATTCTGCCAATTTGTGTCTTTTGATTGGGGTGTTTGGTCCATTTACCTTTAAAGTAATTACTGATAGTGAAGGGCTTTTGCCATTTTGCTACTTGTTTTCTGTGTCTTTTAGCTTTTTTGCCCCACATTTTCTTTCTTACTGTCTTCCTTTGTATATAGTTGATTTTGGAGTGACAAATTTTGATTCCCTTTTCATATCTTTTTGTGTGTACTCTATAGGTATTTTCTTTGTGGTTGCCATGGGGATTATTTATGGCATCTTAAAGTTATTAGAATCTATTTTGAACTGATACCAGCTCAACTTTTATCTCATAAAAAAACTGTTCCTCTTTAGCTCTGCCCTCCCTCACTTTGTTATTGATATCCCAAATTATATCTTTATGTATTGTGTTCCCCTTAATATAGATTTATAATTATAAATACGTTTTTATCTTTTAAATCTTATATGGGAATAAGAAGTAGAATTATAAATAAAATTATAATACTGGTTTTTATATTTGTCTATGTATTTACCTTTACCAGAAAATTTTATATTTTTGTATGGCTTTGAGTTACTGTCTAGTTCCCTTTCATTTCAATTTAAAGGATTCCCTTTAGCATTTCTTGAAAGGCAGGTCCAATGGTAACAAACTCCTTCAGCCTTTATCTTAGAATGCTTTAATTTTTCACTGATTTTTGCAGGACAGTTTGGCCAGATATAGAATTCCTAGTTGACAGTCTTTTCTTTTAGCCCTTTAAATACATATCATCCTACTGCCTTCTGGCCTTCAAAGTTTCTGCTGAGAAATCTGTTTGTTACCTTATTGAGGATCTCTTGTATATGATGAGTTTCTTTTTATTGCTGTTTTAATTAGTACTGTTTTAAAATTTCAATTTCTATTCATTTATTGCTACTATATAGATATACAATTAATTTTTGTAAACTGACTTATATTAGTCTGAATGTTTGTGTCCCTGAAAGGTGATGGTAATTAGGAAGTGGAGCCCTTATGAATGGGACTAGTTGCCATATAAAAGAGACTCCACAGAATTCTGTAGTCTCTCTACCATGTGCGGACACAGTGAGTAGGCACTGCCTGTGAACCAGGAAGTGGGCTCTCACCACCAGATACTGAATCTGCTGATGCCTTGATCTTGGGCTTTCTAGCCTCTAGAACTGGAAGAAAAAAAAATCTCCATTGTTTATAAGCTACCTAGTCTATGGTATTTTGTTATAGAAGCTCAAATGGCTGAAGACAATTTCCTTATCTTTTTAATGTCTTCAGAATCTATGGCAACACTCCTTTAATCCCTAGTATTATTTGTTTCTTTTCTCCCTCTCTCCTTTTTATTCTTTGTCAGTCTGGCTAGAGGGTTATCAATTTTATTGATCTTTTTAAAGAATGAACTTTGTCTGACTTAATTTTTTTCTGTGCTCAATTTCATTTATTTCTCTTTTTATCTTTATTATTTTCTCTTTTGCCAAGAGCTTAATTTAGTCTTCTCTTTTTAGTTTCTTAGGGTAGAATTTTAGGCCATTGATTGAAACTTAATTCTTTTTTAATATGATCATGTAATGCTGTAAATTTCCCTCTAGGCATTGCTTTAGCTACATTTCATAAGTTCTGAAATGTTACGTTTTTGTTTGCATTCAGTTAAAATTATGTGCTGCTTTCTCTCATGCCTTATTCTTTGATCCATGGGTATTTAGAAATGTAATTATTAAATATCAGGGGATTTTTCCAGATCTTTCTGTTACTGATTTCTGGTTTAACTCCTTTATGCTTAGAGAACATACTTTGTGTGTCTTAGTTTTTTCAGGGTTTGTTTTTTAGAACCTAGAATATGGTCCATTTTGGTGAACATTCTGTGTGCTCTTTAAAAGTGTGTATTTTGCTATTTTGGGGTGGAGTATTCTATGTCAATTAGGTTAAATTGTTTGATTATATTTTTCAGGTCTTTTACATCCTTACTAAATTTAAGTCTACTTTTCTGTTGATCACGGAAAGAGGAATGTTGAATTCTCTATAATTAGATTTGTCCATTTTTCTTTTCAGTTCTATCCATTTTGATTCGTATTTGTCCTTTTGTGCTTAGCTTATTTCAGCTAGTTCAATCCTTTATGCTTTTTAATTTATATAGTGAGCATGATGTTACTTGTCCTTTCTACTCCAAATTATTGTTTAAAATAAAATGAAATCGATAAAACCTAATAGGTACTGTGTAAAGTTAAGGTGGTATGTATAAAAATTGGCAATTATTACCTGAAACTAGTGAGCTTGGGATTCTCCCTTTCTCTCTGCCCCTCCCCTGCTTGCACTTTCTCTCCCAAAATCAATAAATAAACTTAAAAAAAATTAAAAAAAAATATTCCCATGTTGCATAGACATTCTGGGATTGTTCTAGAATTCAAAATTAGAGAACGTATATAGGAAAGGAAGGAAATATAGAACTGAAATCTATTTTAAGATCACTTGTGAAATGTTTAACTAATTTTATATTTCATGTGATTCAGTGTTACATACTTTTTGACTTGAAAAACTTTATTACATTTCATTCTCTTTCTAGGAGTCTAGTTCTCAGATGGATTTAAGCAATCAGGTAACTGATGATGATATTAATGAGATAATTCAAATAGATGGAACCGGTGATACATCTTCCAATGATGAAATAGGAAGTACAAGAGATGTAGATGAGAACGAATTTCTGGGGATTGTTGAGGCAGGAGACCTGAAGGTACTTGAAGAAGAAGCTGACAGTATATCAAATGAAGATTCAACTGCCAATAGTAGTGATAATGAAGACCCTCAAATAGACGTTGTAGAAGAGGTGAGGATCACTTTTGAGATGAAATTTTTAAAATTATAGCATTTGTATTTTAATATACTTTGCACTTTAATATAAAGTATATTAAAGTATACTTTAATCAAGAGGAATAACAATTAAGGTTAACTCTGTGTTTAGTCTTTTATTTTTTATTTATTTTTTTTTTAATTTTTTTTTTTCCAACGTTTATTTATTTTTTTTGGGACAGAGAGAGACAGAGCATGAACGGGGGGAGGGGCAGAGAGAGAGGGAGACACAGAATTGGAAACAGGCTCCAGGCTCTGAGCCATCAGCCCAGAGCCTGACGCGGGGCTCGAACTCACGGACCGCGAGATCGTGACCTGGCTGAAGTCGGACGCTTAACCGACTGCGCCACCCAGGCGCCCCTGTGTTTAGTCTTTTAAAATGAGACTTATTTGCACCCTAATATTTAAACTTGTAAACTATAATTCAAACTAGTATTAAGTATTTGGGAATTGGCCACTCTATTTGTTGGTCTTAACTAGAGATAGTGGGAGTTTAAAAGATGGGAGTAGAGGTACAGAAGGCCGCCAGGTTAGAAGCATGCAATGTCTGCTTTGATTCTGATAGATGAAGTAAAATTTTTGTGGAATGTGGTAATTAGGAAGCATGTAAGTAGTACTGTCATTTATGGTGGCCTTAAGGATGTGCCAGGTACCATACTTAAGTCTTACCTATCTTACGTTATTTAACATTCCCACCACCCTATCTATGGGCCTTATTACCAACCTCATTTAACATATGACAAAACTGAGATATGAGGAGTTTTAGTAAATTGACAAAGGTCAGTCTTAGAGTTATTACGTGACCAAGCTGGCATTCAAACTCAGGCTATTTTACTTTTTCAGTACGATACTATTCTCTCCCCAAGTTCCTTTATTTCTATGTGTATCTCTGTCTTTAAAAAATTCAGAGCATCATAAAATTCCTTAATGTAACCGTCTTTCATCTTTAGGACCCTTTAAATTCTGGAGATGATGTTAGTGAGCAGGATGTGCCAGACCTGTTTGACACGGATAATGTAATTGTCTGCCAGTATGACAAGGTACCATATTCACCTTTTAGACTTTGGGTTTATTAATTGCATTTATAGTAGAAAGCTATGTAAAATGATGGAAAATAAGATGATGAGTTACAGTTCACACTTAATCTTGAAAAAGCTAATTAATTATATATATTTTGTGTCTAACACTGCGCTGTGTGGTCTCAGAGATAGCAAAAAAGTGATAGTTATTGTCTTGAGAATTATCTTATTGAAACAAGATGTTTCTGATTGAAACAGGATATTTCTATATGTAATAAAAGAATGGTGTACAATAAGATGGTATGTAAATCAGAAGCTAAAATATGTGACAGGCAAATCAAATGCTAAAATATGTGACATATGAATCAGATGCTAAGATGAGTGGCATGTAAATCAAATGCTAAGATATGTGGCACAGACAGTAAGTCCAAAAAGTAGCTGGGAAATGTAAGAAATTGTTCATAGTTGGAGTTCTCCACAAATCCTTCATGGGTGATACGGAACTCTGAAATAGGTCTTAAATGATTTGTAAGATATAGATAAGTGTGGAGAGTAGACATTCTGAGTAGAACAGCTTGATAAAAGAAATGAATGCATGTAGAATGTACAAGGGACAGTGAAGAGGCAGCTCTGCTTTGAATAAAGTGTTCTTTTGGATGTATTAGGAAATGAGGCTGGGTTGGGGACAGAGTTTACAGCAGATGGGAAAATCTAGAATCCTGGTAGGAGAAATTGAAACGATTTGGTGGACATGAGCATTCTGAGAATGTTACTGAAAAAATTATAATTGGGTTTAAAACTGGCCATATTTGCTTATTAAGCAGAGGCAAATGGTAAGAACAGGGATAGCGCAGAAATGAAGTAACAAGAGCCCAGGCTAAGAATGGCAGTGTAGAACGTAGAAGAGTCAGAGATGGTGATGGAAGAATCAAGGGGACTTGATGATTAGTTGGACATTAGAAAATGATAACAAAGAGAGTTGAAGGTGTGTCAGTTTTCAAACATAGAAATTAATTTAGAAAAAATTCAACTTTAGCAACTAAAATATAATACTGCTTTTTCTTCTTCTTAAATACTCTGTGATTATGTAGTAGAATGGCCAGCTTTTGTCTTTAATTCATGCATATTTACATCTTTTTTTTTTAGCAGCTTTGAGATATAATTCACATACTGTACAACTCACATATTTAAAGTGTACAATTTAGTGGTTTTGTATATTCATGAATATGTGCAGCTGTTAACATAGTCAGTTTTAGAACATTTAATCACCTCAGAAAGAAGCCCTATTCCCTTTAGTTCTCACCCCCATATTTCCCTGTTTCCTCCGATCCCCACCCCTGGCCTAAGAAATCACTAATCTACTTTCTGTCTCTTTAGATTTCCCTATTCTGGAGTTTCATATGAAAAGAATCCTATAATATGTGGTCTTTTGTGACTGGCTGCTTTTACTCCATACAGTGTTTCAAGATTCATCCATGTCATAGCATGTGACAGTTCTTCATTCTTTTTTATTGCTGAATACTAGTCCATTGAATACATATACCACATTTTGTTTATCCATTCATCTGTTGATGGACATTTGGATTGTTGCCATTTTTGGCTATTATGAAGAATGCTGCTTTAAACATTCACATAGAAGTTTTTGTGTGAACATATATTTTTATTTCTCTTGGAAATTTCTGGGTTATGTGGTAATAGTTTGAGGGGCTACCAGACTGTTTTCCAAAGTGGCTCTACCATTTTCCATTCCCACCAGCAGTATATGAGGGTTTAGATTCCTCCACATTCTCACTAATGCTTGTTATCTGACTCCTTGGTTCTAGCCATCCTAGTTGGTGTGAAGTGGTATCCCATTGTGGTTTTGATTCGCATTTCCCTGACGACTAATGCATATTTACATCTTTGCCTTTTTTTTGGTAACAATTCCAATATACTCAAGAGAAATAGGGGATGGTGTTTTGAATTGTTATAAAAATAAATCCTTTTCTCTAAAGATAAGATTGTTTTCTCCTTTATAACATTTCATATAGATAGAAAATGGCAATTTAGATGCTGGTAAACATAAGCATATGAAGAAATAGGTAATATAAAAGAGAGCATTTCTTAGTTTGAAACTTATTTTTGTTTCTTATAAGCAGTGTATTGCCTTCCATGAAGAAAACACTAAGGCACTAAGTTATGTATGCATTCCATAGAGTCACAGAGAATTTTCTAGACTGTTATGGATATAGTATCCTTTGTTATACTGCATTGTGGGAAATAGCTTGTAATTAATTATATAGTGCTTTGTACTTTTCAAAGTGTTTTCTCCCACATTGTCTTTTACCTCTTAACCACTTTTGGGGTACACAGGAGTGATATTAGGTGTATAATGCTAACAAATCTAGTTGTTTGAGAGTCCTAACTGAGAGTTATTTTAAAAACAGTACTAAATGTTTTAAACCATGGCACTGGGGAGCCCTTGAATTGGTCTTAAAAGGGACTGATGAAGTCAGAAGATAGCTAGCAGAGAAAATGTATCTATAAGGTCAAAGTGGGATGGCAGGGACCACTGCCAACAGTGGATTTTTATGAAAGAGTATCTTCCCAGTTCTTGTTCAAGTAGTATTTAATATAACCAAACTCAAGTAAATTGAAATACTTTTCAGTAGTCTTTTAAGAGCTTTTACTAGTCAGCATGTTTTGAAGGCCAATAGTATCACTTTGTCTGGGAGAGTTCCAAATGCAGGATTTTGAGTCTTATCCCAGGGTACTGGATCAGAATGTGTATTTTAACAAGACCCTGAGGTGATTTGCATGCTTATTAAACTTTGGGAAGTGCTGTTTTTGTTTTTGTTTTTAGTATATCTTATCTGGCTTTGACTACCATATGGAATTTACCTTTGAAATTTATAAGTTAACAATTGGGGAAAGTTTTGAAAGTATTAAGATGTGCTATGAAAAAGGGTTAAATGAAGGTCATTGGTCACCATGCTGAGTGAGAATTAAAGGATACAGTAATGTTATTTCAGAGGCTTAGAGAATGACCAAGATTAGTATAAAGGTTAAAGTAATAATGATATATAGGGAAGATTAATGGTGAAATGAAACCTTTTACTATAGATGAGAGTGTTCTATGCCATAAATAGGACACTATAGTGCATTGCAAAACCATTTGAATATGTTGTATCTTCATGTAACGGTTTAGCAAACTTTAGTTTATAGCTGTCCTTGTCTATTAGATGCTGGTACAATAATTGCTATGTATGTAACACAGTATGTTTCTCTTTAAATATATATGCTTTGTTTTCTGAATAGATACTGTATACACATATGTTAATCAAAACACTATAAAAGGTATACCATGAAGTCTGGTTCTTACTCCTTCACTACTTATGCTGCCTACCAATAGCTTCTTGTCCCTTCTTTGAGCGTAAAAAAAAGTAACCAGATACACTAGTTTCTTAATATATTTACAGGGTGTTTTTATTCACATACAAACCTGAAAGATAGCCTAGACAACACTCTACACCTTGTCTTTTAAGACATCAACAATATATCTTGGAGATCTTCGTGCTAATATTTTTATAGCTATTATATAATATTCTACTGCAGAATTATTAAAATTTATTTTACCAATCCCCAACTGATGAATATTTGAGTTCTTTTTCAGTCATTTGCTATTGAATGATCACATCTATAATACATCTCCTATGTGTGCAGTTATATCTATTAAAAAAATCCCCAGTGGGGTACCTGGCAGGCTCAGTCAGTAAAGCATGCAACTCAGTCTTGGGGTTGTAAATTCAAGTCCCACATTAGGTGTGGAGATTACTTAAAAATAAAATCTTAAAAAAAAATCCCCAGAAATGGTATTACTGGGTCAAAGGGCAAGTGTATTTGGTCAGGTATTGCTAAATTGCTCTCCTAGACTATCTTCCAGTATATATTCCCATTACAATATTTGAGAGTGCTGCTTTTCTTACAGCTTTGCCGATAGAGTGTAATAAAATATTTGGATCTTTGCTGTTATAAAAAGTAAAAATGATGTCTTGGTGAAAATTTTAACTTCTCGTGTTTTTAAGGGCCATTCATATTTACTTTTATGTGAACTGCTTGTTCATAACGTTTATCTATTTTTTTTAAAACAATTGGATTATTGGTCTATTTATTGATTTCTAATAGCTCTGTATTGTTTTGGGGAAGATTGGCTCTTGGTATATGCAGAAATGCTTTTCCTCAGATGTTTGCTTTCAGTGCTTTTTCTTTCTTTGATACAGATGTTATATTTGTCAACCTTAATTTTTATGGCTTCTGATTTTGAGTCATAATACAAAGTTCTTTCTTAAAATTTTAAATGGATTCACTTATGTTTTCTTCTAGTATTTCTTTGATTTCTTTTTCAAAATATAAGTTGTTTGATTTGGTGTTTATCTTGGAGTATAATGTAACGTATGATTCTGACATTTTTTTTCCAGGTGGCTATTCAGTTTTCCTAATTACTGAAAAGTCTATTTTGTCCACACGAATAAGAAAATGATTCCTTTATCATCTACTAAATTTCTCTCTATATTTGGGTCTACTACTTGATTTTCCATTTTGTCTCATTGGTTTGTCCGTTGGCTTATACTACCTTGATTTAATTATTAAGATTTGTAATATCTGGTAAAGTTAGTACTTCTTCATGAAGCCAAGTGAGGAGAATATTTCAAAGAGGAGAGAGTGTTGAATGGTGTAGATCAGTATTTTAAAAATTTATTCTTAGCTATTTTATCTCTTTTGTTGTTATGGTAAAAAGGCTCTTTCTTTGTATCTTCTGACCAGTGCTTGTATGCATGAAGGCTATGAGTTAATGTGTATTAATTTTGTATGAATAGTGAATTCTTATTTAGTAATTTTTAATTGGTTATTTTAGGTTTTTCAGACATGCAGTCATTGCATCTGCAAGTCTTTTTTATCTTTTCCAATTTTTATATTTCTGCTTCTTTCTTCTTGTCTACTTGCATTGGCTAGTGTCAGTTGTACTTTCTTTCCTCTTACCTAATTGTATTAGGTAGGACCTCTGGAGTAAAAACTCGGATGATCTTTGTCTGTGGGATTTTAGTGGGATTACTTTTAGGGTTCCCCACTAACCATGAAGACAGTTTTATGCTGAGGTGGAGGTGTGTGTGTGTGTGTGTGTGTGTGTGCGCGCACACGAGTGCGTGCATGTGTAGGATGCAATATTTGATTCTTATTGAGTTAAAAAAATCTAAAATGCATTAATTTATCAAATACTTTGTCAGCATCATTGCAGTTTATTATATGATTTATCTCCTTAGGTCTAGTAATATAGGTGTTATATTAATAAATTCCAAATATTGAACCATTGTTGCATTTCTAAATAAATGTCAGCGTCATTGGAGTTTATTATATGATTTATCTTCTTAGGTCTAGTAGTACAGGTGTTATGTTAATAAATTCCAAATATTGAACCATTGTTGCATTTCTAGAATAAATAAACTATTTATGCACTATTTCTAGAATTAAGTTACTAGAATGAGCTGTTGCTGCTGCTACTGTTCTCCTGATTCTGGGCAGATACTATTACCTGTGCTGAGTTCAGGATTCTGTGTCACTGTTGTGTTCCCAGGGACTTTTAAAGATATGTTCTAGTGTAAATTTGGGAGTCAAATTCAGAGAAGAGATTTTCCATTAATAGGATTTCTTTCCCCACACAAATAGGAGTTTAGCATTTATATTTTCTTATGTTTCACAAAATAAAGCTGAATACTGGTCACAGAGTTTTCTTTTTTGATTTGACTATTTGCAGTAAATAAGTGGGTTTAATTTTTACCTTTGATTTCAGATCCTACATTTATAAGGTTTTTAAATAGTCACTTGTGGTTTACCCAGAGGTAACAATGATTTTATGGTTTCTTACCTCTTGAGGTAGTAGGATTTTCTAGTTTTTATTTTGTCCGTAAATAGACTGATTTATTAGATCCAAGGAACTGCCAGTGGAATCTAATAGATTATAAGCTGTATCTTCTGGTCTTGCTCAGCGCTTTACTGTGAATTTCTCCTTCAAAATGAAAGTCCTCTTTTTTTCATTCCTGATAATATTACATCCTCTCTATTCCTTTGTAGACATACTGAACTCTTTGCTGTTCTTGATCAGTCCAGGTATCTCCCTCCTCAGGGCTTTTGTGCTTCTGTTCCCTTTGCCTGGAATTCTCTCTAGTCAATATCTTCTTGGCTTTAACCTTTACCTTCTTTAAGTCTTTGCTCAAATGTTAGCTCAGAAGTCAGGCCCACCCTAATGTCTTACTTGCAATTGTAACCCACCTCTGTATTTGCGGTCTTCCTTTTCCTGCTCTATTTTTCATAGCACTTAGTGTCTTTTAATATTCTTCATAATTTAGGTATCTATTAGGTTTCTGTTTCCCCCATACTTACTAAAATGTACACTACTCAAAGGTAGGAATTTTTCCAGTTTTTACAAAGTAATATATAAAAAATATGAATTTTTATGACTATACATATGTTTTTGTTTTTTAAACTGATGTATCTGTGGTGCCTAAAACAATGTCTGACAGACACATAGGAATCCAAATATTTGCTGAATGAATCAATACTATCTTGAGGTGGTTTTATTTATTTTTTTTATTATATGAAATTTATTATCAAATTAGTTTCCATACAGCACCCAGTGCTCATCCCAGAAGATGCCCTCTTCAATGCCCATCACCTACCGAGGAGGTTTTATTTTTAAAGAACTCCCATTTAGGGTCAGAACAATCCCATGTTATGTGCAAAGTATTGTAAATTATCCTTTAATTTGTAAAATTAATTTAGACTATTTTTCTCCCTCCAGATTCATCGAAGCAAGAACAAATGGAAATTCTATTTGAAAGATGGTGTTATGTGTTTTGGAGGGAGAGACTATGTATTTGCAAAAGCCATTGGTGATGCAGAGTGGTAAAACTTATGAGCTCTATACATCATAAACATCAGTAGGACTATATTATGTATTGTCAAACTTATTTTTATTTTAAATATAGTCCAGTTCAGAGCTGCTCAAATTTTTAGTTCACTGTATGGAATTTAATAAAATTATAATTCAGATGGAGATACAAATATACAATTTTATATTTCTTTCCTTTTTTTAAAGCCTTCATTATCTGTGCCATTATGAATCATAGATGAATCAGACTTGATGGAGCATGAAGAAATATCACATTTCTTTAATGTTAAAGTAAAATTTAAATCATATTCCAATTCTCCTTCATGGTAAAGTCAGCATCAGTTATTAGATTGGGGCTAGTGTCCTACCATTTCTCCCTAAACCATGTTACAACAGATCCTGGAGAATCTTGTAAGTAGAGGGACAGTCAAGAAGCTTCTCTAGGTCTTTGGTCTACACTCATCACTAGTGATGTATTGATTGTATAAGCCCAAATGGTCCCTTGGAAGCAGATGTCTCTGTTGAGCCTATATTACACTTGAACATGGAAATCTTTGCTGAGGCCAGGATCCCTGGAGTTAAGGATCTGCCTCTCTAGGCTTATCATGTGGCTAGGCCATTCTTCATCATATGTTGCTATCTCCCTGAGAGTTGTGAGGAAGTGGTTAGTTCCCATTCTACTTCTTGAAACTTCAGACTTCTCTATTCTTAGTCATGGTGGGTTTTTCTCTATCCCTGTTTTTTTTCTTTTTCCTCTTTTTCGTAACAGTGGAAGACCGCTTTGCATTCTGTTTCCCCCTGAAAGACACTATCTCTCTTCCTTTGCTCTCCCAGGGAATCCCCTCATTCAGTTTAGGTTTTCCAAAGTAAAAGTCAAGAAGAGATGCATTCTTCAGGAACCTTCTGTTTTGGTCAGGCAATCTCATTTGACACAGAAAGACCTGGATAACTATCTTAAAATCAGGGAGAGAAAATGCAATGCACAGTAGGTCTCATTTTCCTGCAGCAGTAAAAACAAAGCAAACTGATATCTTAGTAAGCTGTTCGGTAATATTCTTTTCCTTAGTAGATTCAAATTCCTCAAAGGAACATTTCCCCATCATTCTGCTTCTCTTAACAGGTAGAGTATACGTGGTCTCTAAGATCCTGGTTTTGGCCCTAATTGGTGTTCTCCAGGATCGTAACTCTCATACAAAAACCGGTAGTGAAATGAGTAGGTAATGGTCTCTGAAACCTCCCCAAGGATTAGATACTTGGGTTTGGGTGGTCACAGGGCGAATTCCTCATTTCTTTTTCAGAGGCAATCCCACTTGAAGAGTTTAATTTATTCCAGTACTTGTCCTGTCCTACCCAAGGGACTCAGCTACTGGTAGATCTTTTCAAAATCTGCATTCATCTCTTCTGGTTCTTGAACAACATTTGTGGGGTGCTGTCTTTGGCCTAAAGCTGGCAGCTGCAGGAGGATTCAGTTAGTACTAGTGTTGCACTTCTAACCAGATTTGCCAGCTATGCCCTCTTCATCCTCAGAGTGATTATCCCTTTCCCTATGACCACTGCTATCCCAGATCCTTGTCTGGTTCTTGAGAACTTTGGGAGCTATGGGTTCTTTATGAATGTTGTCTACCATGAAATGTCTGTCTCTTCTACATGGAAGGCAAAAAGAGGGAACTCATTTGTTGTGTTTATTCCTGAAATGTACCCATCCAGGACTGAAGAGTATACTTCTAGTGTTCTTCTTGTTTTCTTCCTCCCAGCATCATCCAATCATTCTGTACTTGTCCTAGACAAACTTTATTGCAAATTAAGGGTGGAATTTATTGACAGGGTCCATTCACTTGGGAATTGGGGTTTAATGTGTTGGTTTAAGTGTTTGGGAGAGGCAATAACAGGTGTTTTTAAAATTCCCTTCCTCTTTTCCACTGTGGATTTTAAAATCTCACTTTGCCTCAGCAATTTTTTAAAAATGGTGTATCACAAATACTATTATTATATTGATCCTCTTTATTTATTTATGTGGTCCTCTTTATTTTTTATCATTAGAGAAAAAAGTCACACTTGCCCCATTTGTGTCTCTGCATGCCCTCAGGCCCCTGATCCTTTAAAATGCAAAAAATCAATTTAAAAGTAAGCTTACCACAAAACAAAACAAAGCTAACAATCTTGGCATACTAATATAAATGATAGTTTTAGTGGTGGCTGCTAAGAGATTCTCTATTTTCGACCTGGTGCCCTTTTATTAGTCTCAAATAATCCTAGGAAAAAAATCCTACTTCTTGAGAAGTTGTCTAAATCAGTGATTTTCATTTCTTTTTTAGCCAGGATCTACACTAAGAAATTAACCAGTATATGTTTGCATGGATATAGACACACATAATACAAATTAAAGTTTCAGAAAATTATTCTTATCTTTAGCATGTAATGGCCTATATTTTCTGTTTGATTCTGTTCTATTGCATTAAAAATTGATGGTCTTGACCCACTAAATTGATTTCACTACGTACTGATGAGTCATGACTCATAGTTAAAAAAAATATTACAGGGTGCCCGGGTGGCTCAGTTGGTTAAGCATACAACTTAGGCTCATGTCATGATTTCGTGGTTTGTGAGTTCAAGCCCTGCATCGGACTCTCTACTGTCAGTGCAGAGCCTGCTTCTGATCCTCTGTCTGCCTTTCTCTCTACCCCTCCCTGACCTCACACATGTTCTCTCTCTCTCTTAAAAAAAACAAACAAAAAATGGGGCACCTGTGTGGCTCAGTGGGTTAAGCATCCGACTTCGGTTCAGGTCACAATCTCACGGTTTGAGTTCAAGCCCTGCGTCAGGCTCTGTGTGGACAGCTCAGAGCCTGGAGCCTGCTTCGGATTCTGTGTCTCCTTCTCTCTCTGCCCTTCCCCCACTTGTGCTCTGTCTATCAAAAATAAATGAATCTAAAAAAATAAATAAACAAAAAAAACCCTGTTAAATATTGTCATTTCATATGCTAAATAGAGCAAGACAAATCCTATTTAGTGCATTTTAAAGAAAAAATTATTCTATAAATCCTACAGGTGGTATTTATCTGAGGTTTGGCTTTGATATGGTAGTTAGTACTTTTACTCATTATGTCCAAGCTTGAGCATTTCTTGTTGTATATTATAACAAAATTCCATAAGGTAGGTTCTAAGTTCTTGTAAATACAGTACCTTGGCAAATGTCATCCTGTACTCTTTTATAAGTGGAGAAAGTGTCTCTATTATAGAGGTTACAGTTTTCTGTGTTAAATGAAATTTGTGAAAGTATCATGTGTCCTAATTCCGATTTCAAACTTTTTCTCATGCTCACATCCTACAGTGCTTTCTTACATACTTTCCACCTTTCCCTGCACGCTAAGAAGATCTTGCTGAATTTGTACAGTTAGTCTCTTAGGGACTGACCAACTGACCTTGCCTGGAATACCTTCTTTACCTATTTTACTCAATGTGTTATAATTTGTGCACATAATCATCTGCACAGCTCACACTCCACAGGGCAAAGAGGTTACAGTTTTGGCCGAAGCACTCAGTTTCAGTAATTTTAGTTGTGTAGGAAAATACATAACTTTAGAATGAATAGCAACATTTAATTGGAGTAGTGAGCTGGGGAATTTAGTGGGGATTTTCTTTTGACTCCTGTTATTAGGTTAATATTATGCTGTTTTCATCTAAATATACTCTAATATGCCATGTGGGAACTTTGTGAATTATAACTAGAAAGCTAAATTATAAATAGGAAGGCTATGGTAATAACTCTTAGGAAGAAACTCAATAAAATATTGGACATTTTGAAGAAGAGATTATTTCCAGTTAGGAACACATTTATTGAAATCTTTGTGACATAAAGATTCTTAATTTACATGTGGACTTAATACATTTTTAAAAACTATTTTTAAAAATATTTATTTTTGAGAGAGAGAGACAGAGTGTGAGTGGGGGAGGGGCAGAGAGAGAGGGAGACACAGAATCCAAAGCAGGCTCCAGGCTCTGAGCTGTCCACACAGAGCCCAATGCGGGGCTCAAACTCACGAACCATGAGATCATGTCCTGAGCCGAAGTCAGTTGCCCAACTGACTGAGCCACCTAGGTGCCCCTGGACTTAATACATTTCTGAGGAAACTAAAACCAGGCCCTTTACAGCAAATGTTAGGAATGGAGGACAAAGTAACTTTTAAAAATATGCTGTAAATTTAGATGAGTTATTCTTGATTAAATAATGCTTCTTAGTCATTTGGCAATCTGCCAATGATAATCTCTAGCGTGGTATAAAACCCCCCCACAAGATAGAAAAAAATTTCTGGAGCGTTTGATATTTTTATAATTTATGTATGAAGGATTACACAGATTAAGAATACAAATGCTTTCTATAAGACCATCTCATAAGGGAAATGCTTCTTCATAAGGATTTGTTTTATTTTTTAGTTGTAAAAGTGAATCAGCTGAAAAAAATGATTAATCACCTAATATGTGTAAGATTCTAGGATAGATATAGTGGGAGAAACAAGTGAAAGAGATGAGTGTATCACTAAAGAAATTTATAAGATAGGTGAAATAAGAGATAGATGTGTAAAGGTAGTAACACCCAGCCATGTAGAATAAAAAATGAGTGAGAGGGACGACAAGTGCAAAAGAAGTCCAAAGAGAGACATCACTTTGGGTCACTTATTTATTGTCTACGCCCTGCTTTATTTCAGGTAAAGGAGGTGTCTTAAATTCCATGGATTAGGGAGAGGGTGAATTAAGAAGAGCTTGGTAGCAAAGATAAACCTGTGGCTGGGTCTTAAAGGGTGCCCAAGGAGGGCAGGTAAGGAAGAGGGTATTCCACATGGTCCTAGTGGTATGGGTGCCAGAATGCAGAAGCATGGGGCACAGCTAAGGAAAGGCAAGTAGGACAATGTGTTGCCTGCAGAAGAAGAGCAGCAGATCAAGTGAGCAGGTTTTTGAGAATGAGTTCTGGAGCTCTTTGAATGTTAGGATAGGAGCTAAAACTTAAATTTATACATACTGATGAGCTGCTCAGGTCTTTGGCATGTAAGTAATAGGATGAAATAGGATTTTAGGAAGATTAATCAGTGGTGGATATGAGAGTATGGACATGGCAAAGATAGGATATGAACAAAAATGGAGGAGATTTGATAGCACTTCTGAGGTAAGGGGAAATGGCCTGAAGTGTCTGTGTGACAGCAAGAATGCAAAATAAAGAATTGATGTGGAAGACAATTGAAAGGAACAGCTGGCGGGTCTTAGTGAGTGAAAAGATAAGAGGATGAGGGAGATAGTAAACTGTAGGTCTATGTTGTAACTTAAATTATAATGTAGAGAATAATAAGAGGATGAGGGAGATAGTAAACTGTAGGTCTATGCTGTAACTTAAATTATAATGTAGAGAATAAAAATATTTGTGGAAAAGGCCATAAAAGTTATTTTCAGAGTATGTGTCCAAGTACCTTGGCTCAAAGAGTATTTTAAGAAGACATAATTTAAGTAGTTTCTCCACAAGGATATATTTTATTTTTTTGTTTTACCTTCTTTTTTGCTTACTTAGTTCTTTTGGTTCTGGGATTTATGAATTAATCAAAAAGTTTATTGTGTATGTATGTAGCACACAACTAATTAGTATTCTCTCATATCACTGAGACAAATTCTAGAACACTAGCTTACCAGAGAGGATTGCATCTGTAAATGTAAAGAGTAAAGAGAAGTAACTAGTTATATGGTAGAAAAGTCAGAAATGTGAAAAACATACAGAGAAGAGATACTTTGTAAATTTTATGAAATCTTTTATCTATTTGGATCACTTTGCACAATGACATAAAGGTTGAATGTAGATTAAATACATAGTCTAGTTATGACTATACATTTATATAATAAAATGTCAAAGGAGAGCTAAAAACTGGAAATAACCCAGATATCCATCAGTGGAAGAGTGGAAAACAGTGTTATATTCATATAACTTGGCAATGAAATGGAATGGACTATTCAACAATGAAAAGAAAACTACTAATTCAAACAACAGCCTGGATGAATAGCAGAAACATTGTGTTGAGTCAGAGAAGTCTTACACAGGAGTATATACTGTATGATTCCATTTATATGAAGTTCTAGAACAGGCAAAACTAATCTATGGGGAAAAAATCAGAACCATTGTTACCACTGGGGTGGTGGTGGGAGTGAGGGATTAACAAAGAAGGGGCATGAGGAAACTTTCTGAAGGTGATAGTGTTCTATGTCTTCATAGAGGTTTGGGATCACATGGATGTATGCTCTTCTCAAAACTAAGTGGTATGCTTGGTATTTGTCCATTTTACTATGTGTAAGTCTCACCTAAAATGTAAATAAATATTGAGCCTTGGTTAGTGATAACCATGCTGAAGTGTATAGATAGGCTGATGAGTACTGATGTGTGCAACTTATTTTATTTTTTAATTTCTAATTTTTTTGCTTTCAAAAATTTTAATTGTAGTAAAATTTATTTTTTAGAGTAGTTTTAGGTTCACAGCAAGATTGGGTGGAAGGTACATAGATTTCCCATATACCCACTCCCCCTGCCACACAACACATGGCCTCCCCCCTCACCAATATTCTCTACAAGGGTGGCACATACCCTACAATTGGTGAACCTCTTTTGACTCATCGGAGTCCATAATTTACATAAGAGTTCACTCCTGGCATTCATTCTATGGATTTGGGTAAATGTATAATGACCTGTATACACCATTATAGTATCACACAAAGTTTTTAAACATTTTAAAAAAATTTTTAATTGAAGTAAAGTTGACCCTATAACATTATATTAGTTTCAGGTGTAAATCATAGTGATTTCACAGTTATATAAATTACAAAATGCTTACCAGGTAAGTGTAGTTACCGTCTATCATCATACAAAGTTATTACAATATTATTGACTCTATTCTCTACGCTGTACTTTTCTATGCCTGTGACCTATTTATTTTATAACTGGAAATATGTACCATTTTATCCTCTTTACCTATTTTGCTTATTTTGCCACCCTTCTCCCCTCTGGCAACAACCAATTTGTTCTTTGTATTTATTTTTTTATTTTTTTTAAATTTTTTTTTTTTCAACGTTTATTTATTTTTGGGACAGAGAGAGACAGAGCATGAACGGGGGAGGGGCAGAGAGAGAGGGAGACACAGAATCGGAAACAGGCTCCAGGCTCCGAGCCATCAGCCCAGAGCCCGACGCGGGGCTCGAACTCACGGACCGCGAGATCGTGACCTGGCTGAAGTCGGACGCCTAACCGACTGCGCCACCCAGGCGCCCCTGTTCTTTGTATTTATGAGGAAGTTTCTTCAGTTTGTTTTGATTTTTAGAGTCCACACGTAAGTGAAGTCATATAGTATTTCTTTTCTCTGTCTGACTCATTTCACTTAGCATAGTACCTTTTTGGTCCATGTCTAGGTCCATCCATTCATGGATGACAAAACTTCATTCTTTTTTACGGTTGAGTAGTATTTCACTGTGTGTGTGTATTTTCCAAATCTTTTTTATCCATTCATCTGTCTGTGGATGCTTGGGTTGGTTCTATAGCTTGGTTATTGTAAATAATGCTTCAATAAACAAAGGGGTCATATATCTTTTCAAATTAGTGTGTGTTTTTTTTTTTTTTGGATAAATACCTGGAAGTTGAATTATTGGGTTGGATGGGATTTCTATTTTCAATTTTTTGAGGAGCCCCATACTGTTTTACACAGTGGTTGCACCAATTTACCTTCCTACCAACAGTGGACAAGGTTTCCCTTTTCTCCACATCCTCGCCAACACTTGTTATGTCTTGTCTTTTTGAATGTAGCCATTCTCACATGTGTAAGGTGGTATCCCACTGTGGTTTTAATTTGCATTTCCCTTATGATTCGTGATGTTGAACATTTATTCATGTATCTGTTGGCCATCTGTTTTATCTTCTTTGGAAAAATGTGTATTCAGGTTCTCTGCCCATTTTAAAATCAGATTGATTTTTTTTGATGTTGACTTCTTTATATATATATATATTTGGATATTGATGCCTTATCAGATATATCATTTGCATATATTTTTACTTTTGCTCTTCTTGCCCGAGGATACTGTCTAGAAAAGTATTGCTAAGGCCAATGTCAAAGAAATTACAGCCTATAGTTTCTTCTAGAAATTCTATGGGAGAAATTACATTTTAATTTTAATTTAGCTGCATATGGCTAGTGGCTACCAGATTGGACAGTGCATCCCTGCAGTGTGTTTTTCAAACTATCTGAGGAAAAGAACCAGTTATTTTAAATTTCAAATCTGTAATGGACTATAAATTGCAGTAAAAATTACTACAAAGGTGAAATGAGAAAGAAGCAAAGATATGTAAAATACCACCTCATTCAAAAGAACTAGATTCAACAGACATTAAATTACTCTGTCAAAATTGCTAGAAATGTTTCTACACACTTTCAGTTTTTGTATTTTGTGTCATCATGTACCAATGACAAGTAGTTTTTAGATTGGCAATGGTCATGGACAACACTTTGAGCTAGGTAGATATCTTGTTTTTGCTCAATGTGCTTGAGAATAAATAGTTTCCTAACACCAACTGTTTATGTTAAAATTACTGGTACAGATTATTTTTTACATGTTTAAGCACTACTCAATAATGTGGTTACTGATAAAACAGTTAACATTCTTTATAGCAAGTCTTGTCTGGGATAGCTGTATATTGACAGTGCAATGTAGACAACTTCAGGGTGGACTGAGAAGGCTTATTTGATCCAGTGAAGCCATTTTTGCAGTTAGAGGTATAAGCCAAAAAATCCTTCCTTCTATAAAGTTCAGCCCGATGTTTACAGCAGCCAAATTTGCTCAGCAACAGAAAGAAATCCCTTTGGAATGCCTTTGTGAAAATTGCATACAGAAATGGATTGGCGCAAGAATTGACAGGATAAAATAGAACCAGTAAAACTTTAGAATTGGTTACTGTGATAAGGGGCACTTTGAAGGCAGCTGAGATGGCAAAAAAAGAGATAGGTGCCATGCAGGTGAAATCAGTGAAGATGAGGACCGCCATTTTCTTAGCAATTTTTTTATCTTTGTTGGTAGCCATCAGCTCTGGATTTTGAACTGCAAAATAAATTTTAATGTAGCAAGCACAAATGATGATGAAGGCCACCACATTGAGTATCAGGATGGTTAATATGTAGACTTGTGAGAGAGTGGTTTCCACATCCATGGGGAGACAAATGCTGACCTTCATGTAATTGCTGACACCCACAAGGGGCAACATGGCAACTAGAGTAGAAAAGAGCCATCCTACAAGCATAATAGGAATGGCATGTCTTAAACGCAGTTTTTGGTCCAGCTGAATAGCATAGGTTATAGTGTGCCATCTTTCTAGTGTGATAACTGTGAGTGTGTAGACAGAAAGCTCACTTGAAAATACAGTGAAAAAGCCAGCTGCACTACACCCATTCCCTGTCTGCCAATCTATGGCATGGTTATAATATTGTCCTTTGGTTTGGGAATCAACTGAGGCAATGAGCAGCAGATAGAGCCCCATGCAAAAGTCTGCAAAGGAGAGATTGCACATGAGAAAACGGGGCACTGTTAGTTTATAACGACTAGTCAGGAGAACAAAGAGGACAGTCACATTTCCCATGATGGCTAGGATATTAATAAGCCAAATCAGAACCCTAAGGAAGTCATAGCCCATAATATCTTCACAGGGATTAAAAGCATCTGGTTCGGGAGCACATCGGAGTGTCTTGGGTGAGCAGAAACCATAGTCATAATCCCAGGCACTCAGTTCACTCTCAGCAAAGATGGCAGAATAACTGTAAGAAGAATATTTTGTCTCAATGTAAACTTGAGATTTTCTATGATTCTTTGTATTTAAAAAAATGAGTCATCCTTAGTGTTTTTTTTTTAAGCCTATGAAACAAAAGGGAACAAAGCCACAACAGCCTCAGTCTTAGGTTTGTTAAATTTTTAACAAATAATGTTTATTTGTTAAATTATTAACAAATAAACATTATTTGTTAAATTATTGTTAAACAATTTGTTAAATTATCTTAGAATTCTGAATGGAAATAGGAATTTCTTTAGGGAATGAAAAGCAATATATATATATATATATATATATATATATATATATATATATATATATATGTATATGTATCTCCTGTTGATGCACAGACTTATGAAGCTGTTTACAACAGATGAGTTTTCTTTGGAAAACAAATTTAGAGACACAGTATATGCTTGCTATGTCTACAAGAACCCTTTCTTGGCATTTTCCTAGGTATTTATCTCATTTAGTTGCCAAACTGCTGTCAAGCCATGTGTCTTTGGTAGAACACTAATGGGACTGAAGGGCTCACACTGCCGAAGATTATCAGCTGTGGGTAGACTAGCTTCAACATTGGTCCCTGGCTAATCAAATAGCCCAGGTAAGAAGTGGAAACCAGGGATGGACAATCAGAAACCCAGGAGCTGAAGCCAAATACAGATATGGACAATAGGGAGAAATGGTGAAAATAGATACTCCTTAGGGGTATGAGTCAAATTCAGAGAGTAGTTTGAAGAGGGGTTCCAACTCTAGTGAAGGAACAATCCCAACTCTGCTAACCTCTTCCTCCCAAACCCACTGCTAATAATTATGTTAAGATTTTCATCCTCTCTTGTAGGACAATTACATTAGTTTCCCCCCAGCATCTTTCCTCTAATTTTGGCCCTCTCTTGCTCCATCTGTACCTTCCTCCTACGATGGCTTTTCTTTACTTTTTTTTTAATGTTTATTTTTGAGGGAGAGAGTGCAAGTGGAGGGGAGGTAGAGAGGGAGACACAGAATCCAAAGCAGGCTCCAGGCTCTGAACTGTCAGCACAGAGCCGGATGCAGGGCTCGAACTCACAGACCATAGGATCATGACCTGAGCTGAAGTCGGATGCTTAACTTGACTGAGCCACCCAGGCGCCCCATAGAATGACCCTTCTTAAGTACAGATCTATTAATTCAAACTTTTGCTAGGTTCTTGTTGTCTGTGGGATAAAATCCAGACTCCTTGTGATAACCTCGAATGATTTGGGTTATGCCTCGTCCTCCAGTCTCATTTACAAGAAGCAACAGTGCTGCACAATTCGAAACCTGGGCTCTGGAGCAAGACTGACTTTACAGGCTGTGTAAACCTGGGTGGGAGGTTTACTTACCATCTCTGTGCCACAAGGTCTTCATTTGCCAAATAGAGATACTAATCATACTTCCTTCAGGAAGGTTGTGCTAAGGATTAACTATATTACTACCTACAGAATGTTTAGAATAATACTTGGCACATATTAAGTGCTCACTAAAAGTTAGGGATTCTTATAATTATCTCTTGCAGATTGCTTGTGCAATCTTCCCTTTGGTTACATGAAATGACTGTGGCTCTCAGAATCTACTCTTTCATCCTTCTGTCTTTGTATGTGCTATTTCTTCTTCTTGCCTTCTCCTCATCTCTGGTGAATTCCTTCTTACTCTTAAAGGTAAGCCCCTCTGTGAAGCCTTTCTTGATTTCACACCCCTAAGGAGTTTATCACCCCTTCTCTCTGCCATGGCTGCACTTAAGTTCTATTGTAATTATCAAACCGTACTGCCGTTGTGTGATGATGGGTGGCTTCTTTAATAGTCTGTGAAGCTATTCTTTGATAGCTTGGGAGGCAGGGTACTAGGTCTTATTTATTTCTGAACTCTCAGTGCCTCACACAGTTTTGGCTCAGACTATCCAATAAATGCTTGTGGAGTGAATAAACCAGGGTGATCCTGGCCCTGAGAGGAATTGAAAAGATACAGGGACAATGAGTGTGTACAGTATGATGCATGTAGGCTCAACAAATTTTCTCTTCGCTCACAGTCTGCTAATATAATCTTGCTAGCTAGAGAAATGGGCATAATTTTTCTGTCAGGGCCATTACAAATAGTATTTTACCTTAGGGTCCCTCATACATTAAAAGAGTATTTTTCTCTACTCTCAAAACTTAGCTACTCCTGTTCTGAACAGGAAAGTGTGAACCTAGTTCAGTGAGTGGATGAAATGACATATTTGAGCAGTACAATTACTGAAGGGAAATAACATAGATTAAAAAAAAGAATAAAAAGAAATCCATGATCTGGGACTCCAAGATGATGCTAGAAATTCTTAGAAACCATTTTGGAACTAGTGAAGGATTGTTGCTATGTACAGAACATTGCACAGGAAACTCACCTGCTTTATTACTAAATAAGGGTACATTTGTCCTCATCTCATGCCCATTAAAAGAATATCTGTTTTTTTTTTAATATTTAAAACGATGTGGTGGTTATAAAGAATGATGTAAGGAAATAGGTTATTAGCATTAGAAAAGTTCTTTTTAAGAAAATTTTAATTATTTTTGAGAGACACAGAGCACAAGCGAAGAGGGGAAGACTGAGAGGGAGACACAGAATCCGAAGCAGGCTCCAGGCTCTAGGCTCCAAACTGTCAGCACAGAGTCCAATGCGGGGCTCGAACCCATGAACCATGAGATCATGCCCTAAGCCAAAGTCAGACACTTAACTGACTAAGCCACCCAGGCACCCCAGTATTAGAATTGTTCTTAAAGACATCTCACCGAACCCCTCATTTTATTGGTAAGGAAACTAAGATTAAAGAAGGCAAGTGATTAGCTCAAGGTCCCTCAGCACTAGGCTCTAGTGGCATCAGTAGGTCTTCATGTCCGTAGTGTATGGCCTTTCCTATATGTCACTGTCTCTGTCAGTGCTTTTCAAAGTGTGGTCCTTGGACCACTTCCATCAGAATCACCAGGCTGTTTGTTAAAGTGCAGATTCCTGGCTTGACTACAAACCCTGGATCAAATTCTCTAGGGACAGAGCCCAGGAACTTGTGTTTTAAGCAAGTTCCCTGGAGGATTCCTCCAAAATAATAGCCTTTATTAAATCAGGTGAAAACTTTCCAACTATTTCTGCCTTATTTCCTTTGCTGCTTTCCCCTTATCAAAACTACTTTAGCTGCTACCAGTAAAACTACTTCAGAAGCACTAATTCAAAGCTTCGAAAAATTCTGCCATGATTTCTGAATAAATTTCTATCAGTAAGAGGTCAAACGTGTTCCTTGTCTCACTCCTCTGGTCCTTTTTCCTTTCTTTTTTTCTTTTTCTTTTTCTTTTTCTTTTCTTTCTTTCTTTTTTTTTTTCTTTTTTTTTTTTTTGCCCTACTGAGCATATGTCTAGCAATTTTTCTCCTTGGTGATTTGCCTTCAGACCAAATACCTACCTGCTACTTAGGTTTGTGTCCTGGGACAGCTCCTGAGGGGAGCCTCATGCTTATTGACAAAACCCGGCAGGGAGCTGTCTTCAGTACTGAAGGGTCTGAATGGACTCGAATAGGCCTACAACACTGAGTCAGAGGAAGGAGGGGCCACTCCAATTCCAATGAACAAAGACAGGAGGAAAGACGGGGACTGTAGGAGAACAAAGGGACCAGCCATAAATAAGAGCAAGGACACTGATACGTTGGGGAGAGTAGGTAGGGCTTAGTGACTGGCTCTAGAATTTCTCACCTCCAGGGGCTTAGGAATAGCATTGTGGTGGGAAAGGGGGCAAGGGGATTTCACAGGGAGCACATTCTTTTTACCTAGAGTTTATGTACTAATTTCACATAGTTTTGGGGATGCTGGACATTAGGGGATTTGTTTTACAGCAGTGTTAGCATAGGAAACTCAAGACTGTAGACTTCTTTGGGAAGGCTTGGGGTGGGGCTGATGAGGATGATTGAGAGTGGGCTAACGTCTCTTGTCCCCAAAACTACCCTTGAGGCTACCAGTGACTCCAGCCAGAAGCGTTTCCTGTTGATGAGGAAAAAGCCACAGGTTGCAAAAAAGTTAATGGAAGGTGACCGACAGACCATCCAGACAAGAGCAGGGAGGGTGAGGAAAAAGAACACTGGAGGACAGTTGGTGTTGGACCTAAATGAAAGAAAAAAGGATACAGAGTATGGTATTTCTAATGTACCCCAGATGCTGTTGCATTTTGTAACAACTCTCTTCACTTTTATGGCTCTGAAAGCCAAATATTTCTGCTGTCCCTTGCAGATGAGGGAAAATGTCTCAAAAAAGGTAATTATTGTCCAGGGATACCCAGTGTTACAGGAACATTACTGCCAAGGATTCACATCCAACTTTGAGAAGCCCCAAAGCCCAAGGTCCTTCCAACATACCACCCTGCTGCCTCTACATAACTTGCAGATTGATAGGGAAAAAAAAAAACAAGAGAAAAGAAAAAAGATGTAGAAGAGGGAATGGAGAATGGCAAGGTGTTTTAGAAGGGTATCAGGTTTTGTAGCCTGAAGGACACATGGGGGGAATAATAAAACTTCTAAATCACAGTAAATGTGGCCTAGGGATGCTGGGAGTATCTTTTGAGGCATGATCTTTTACATTTGAAGGTAGGTGAAATGCCAAGGCAGCCAGGAAAAATGTTAAAAAAGTCAGTCAGTAGAATAGAAACGGATCTCCCATCCAGTGTATGTTAGTGATAGCACTGAGGTTGAATAATTTTAAGCTCCAGAGCATAGTAGTCAAGGTGGCCTGAATCTCTTTGAAGGGAAGTGACTGCTTCTAGAAGCCGTGTTTGCAATCAGTTAATCTTTGTGGAATGCTGACCACTGACTAGTGAAAATTCCTAAAAATGAAGTCATTTTTTTTTAAATGAAGTCATTTTAACAAGCCCTAAGTGACCTCAAAATACCTGCAAGTAAAAATTTTAATTTCTTTGGAGAATTTAATTATAGAATGAATGTGTAGATACATTTTTTTAAAGAGGTTTTTTTAAACAGTTAAATGTTCAACTGGATGCCACTTGTAAAGAAAAAATTCCCATTTTAAATCTATTAAAAAGTGCTTTGCAAACATCCCTCCAATGAAGACTTTTATCAAAAGAAAAGCATTGGCACTGATAATAATAAGGTGCACACAGAACAAGACATGGTTTCCTGAGTTTCTTTGCATGCAAATACTTACAGTGTTTCATTATTTGGTCTCCTTGCTGTGCTTTCACATTGTTTGGAAAAGTTTTCAAAAATGGAAAATGAAAAATTCTGCCTGAAAGAAAAGAGGTTTAAAAAAAAAAGCAGTTGAGCCTTTGGTCTTTAAACTAAACATGATCATGTCTATTTGTGCTTTGTTCATCCAAATTCTTTGCCCATTACGCCAGTCGTGTTCTGCACCATTGTCCTGACTGAAACATTTTCCCGGGAAAGAGGGAAGGCTTTGGCATTGTCATTAGAGGGCTTCCAGCTTAGATAAAATGCTTCTGAATGCTAAGTGTTTTGTGTGGGCTCCAGAGATGAAAAAACTTAAATTGGTCATATTGAATCACAGATTTTTCGATGCTTATTAAAAACTACCCTTATGGTATATGAGGGTTTGCCCCTCCCCACTCTCCTTACCACATTGCTCGTGATGAACAACAAATAGCCATTCAGAATTCATGGCTTTGAATTGTAACTAGGAACTATTTTCTGTGAGGATTTGAAGATACTGGACCTGACATGATGATGTGAATTTTCTGCTTTGTTTCCTTATGTGCAGAAATATATGTGGGTGTTCTCTACTCCTCCATCATTGCAAGAAGCTTAGCCTAATGGAAAGGGAAAAAGTATCAATAAATTAAAAGGGGCCTATACTTATTATATTCCTAAGGTGAAACCAAAGGGAGGCACACAGGAAAACTGGATGAAGAAATAGAGGGAAGGAGAGAAGGTGGTGAGAAACCCAACCTTTCCTAAGGAGGAAGGAGAAATGAGGCAGTCGAAATTGGAAATTTCTATGTTATTCTTCTCCAGCATTAACAAGATAATTCCTTATACAAACAACTTTGTATGCAAAGCAGGAAGGTGGATAATATAGCAGAACTATTTGACCTACTGGACTCACTTTCAAAAATTAATCAGCTTGTTATTTTGAGTCAGCCTTATAAATCCTCAAATTTGGACAAAGTGTGTGTGTGTATGTGTGTGTGTGTGTGTTTTGATGCTGTCTCTGTATCTGATACCTAGAGATACTGTGTGTGAACCAATCTATAGTTAACAGGAAATGTGTTTGTTCTTAGCCTTCAGTTCATAGCACTGAGTTCCATCTACTTTTTTTAAAAATTTTAATCATAGATACCAAGGAGGTCTTTGGGACCATCTGCCCAGGCAGCTGTGTGTGTTATCCAGGCTCAGCAGCTGCAGGGCAGGGGGGTGACTTAGAGTTTACATAAACATTCCACTGGCCCAGCTTCAGGCTGTCCCATCTCCCTAGCATCCAAGGTTTGGAGCTTTAGGGATATAGAGGGAGTCACTTAAAGCTTGTAATCCCAATCAAGACAACCTCTGTGTGACTGTATTCCTATCTCACTTTGATACTGGCCTACAACTGCATAATCCTCTCCCCACCTTTTTTACCCAGAGGTAGTCTCTTTCATGTACTAGAATAAAAAGCCCTGAACTAGCTTTTTTATATGCCAGTAATTTCAGAAGGGATGTGCCCTCTTTGCCACAAAATTTGAGGTGTCCAGAATCAGCCTTATCATAAACCAGGGTCTGTATTGTTCTCCTAATCGGTCTCTCACCAGCTTTGCTCACCTCCAAGCCATCCTCTAGAGCTGCTGGAGTGTTGTTTGACAAAAGCAAATCTGAGTAATTTTGCTTTGAATTCGTCAGTGGTTCCCCATCCTCTGAACAACCTGGCCCAGCACTCAGAGCCCATCACAACTGTCTCTCTCTGTGTCCTCCACGTACCCATAAGTCATCTTGTTCCAGTTTTTCTGAGGGATTTCCATCCTTTGTCTCTTGCCTTTGTGCTTTCACATGAGCTATCTTGTCTTCTCAGCATGGTTTTACCCACACCTGCCTAGCCACCTCTTAGCCCTTCTCCAAAACTCAGTGGAAGTCATTTCCTCAGGAAGTCTTCTGTAAGTTCTGTTGCTGTTTAGAAACTCTTCCTTTGTGCTCCCAGAGTATTCTGTTATGTTCTCAGCTCTACCATTACATTTGCTATATTGTACTTAAACATCAGCTCTCTTGTGTGTTACCACCACACAGCTGTTTGTGATTTTCCCGGGTGGAATGAGCTCTTAGTTATTTTTGTATCTTCAGACTTTTGCACAATGTCTGGAACTAGATAAGTGCTCAATTAATATTTTTTTGAAGCTCAGTTAATGATGCATGGCCTGTCTTCTTGGTTACATCAAAAGCTTCAGATCTAGCTTCACATACCTCTGCAAGGCACAAAGTAGATGTACAGTAATATGTTGTTGGTTGATTCATTATAAATAGGTTGATTCCACACAAAAACAGCAGCATCCTAGTGTCACTCTTCCAGTGCCTCATCTAGTTAATTGAGAATATCTTCTTAGGCTGTGTAATAACACTTTAGGGCAGATGTTTTCCCAACAGCGAGTTGTGACCCATTGGTGGGTCGTATAAACAATAAAGTGCATAAGACTAGCACTTAGAAATAAAGTAGAGTAAAATAGATAAGAAAAATCTGTGTGTATCACACATGTAAAAAAGTTAAGTATTGTTTTATTTGTTACCTATGTGACATGTACTGACTGGTTTGCAGTGTAAAAAGAGGTATTTCTTATTATGCATCTTAGTAAAAAAAAAAAAAATTCTGGAAAACAATCTTTAAGAAAAGAATGAAATCCTGCACACCCTGTCATAACATTCTGGATTGAAATGTATCAGTGGAATCAGTAAGATGCCCCCCACTGGACTCAAATCAGCCAGGAGCTTGTGCCCTTTTTGTTCAGGCACTGAGCTAATCCTTAGAGAGCAAGAATTCTGTTCTGAAATGAAAGATGGTCTTCTTGCTGGGAGAGAAATAGCTTTAAAAAAAGCCTCTGTAGAGTTTTATGTCCATTTTTTTTATTATTAAGGATTTAGACATTAGGTAAAATTTACTCTCTTGAGCCTACTTCCCTCCTTCTTTAAAAATGATGCTCTCTGATAAGGATTAGAGCTAATTGATCTTTAAGATGTCAGTTTCATACTCCATTTTGCAACTGCAATTATAGCCTAATTTAAGGTTATTATAAGTCAGTTATCCTGGAATAGGCTACAAAGGTCTTGTAGCTGCAGGGTGAATTGACTGGAATCAGTTTTCGGGAAGAAACAGGATGGCTCATTTTCTTCTTGTGTCTCTGAAAGTGACCCCATGGCTTTGGAGCTGATCTGGAGCAGGGAGTGAAGGGGCAGGAAGCTGTCGACCAGTTGACTGTTTTGAAATTTGTTTCTGCCACAGGTTGGCAGGCACTACCTTTTTTTTTTTTTTTTCTTTTTTTACTTACTCTTTTGTTGGCAAGTTTCTAAAAGCACAGCAGTGGCTGGGGTAAGTCAGTGTGGCATCCAGGAGGTTGGTGAATTTTTCCCTTGATGGCAGTTTTTTTAGAGAATAGGATGATGTGGCAATGAGTGTATGGATGGACTCCAGCCCATAGCTAGGCAGGGCTTGCAATTTGGTGGATGAAATATCCCTGAAAAATAGAAAGGAGCAAGCCTTTTTGTTTACTGTATAGGATGAAACCTCCTCTCAGCAATAGTACTGTTCTAGATTCTGAGGAATCTTTTCTCCATCTTGCCTTCCCCCTAATTCTCCATTCAGTTACTCTCATTAAGATAAAAATTCAAAATCTATGCTGTGTTTTTTTTCCTCATATGCACTCCATTATTCCTTTCAAGGTTGAGTGTAACTCCTTACACCTGTCATACATTCATTAGCATTTCTCCCCCACCCCCTTCCTTCCTCCCTCTCTCCACTTAGCAGGCATGAAATAACTACTTGCTTTGTGAGACAGTAGACACATGCAGTGACATCAGCTTTTGTGCTGTATCCCAGGGGGAAATACTCAGGGCTTCAGATGCCTCCGTCTTTGTTCAAGCCCCACAGGGTAGGTTTTCATGAAGCACAGATTGCTTATACTGTTAGGAGCTGCTTTTGGCCTTAGCTGTCATCTGCCTGGGATGCAGACTGCACCTTCTCTAAAGGCAAACTGGATTCACCAGTCCAAAGCAAGCAAGTAAGCACTTGGCCGGGCAAGCAGAACTGTGTGGAAAGCTTAGGTTTTGTAAACAAGGTCCCAAACTTTTTGGCTTTTCTAGACTTGAGAGAATGTCTGAGAACAAGGTAAATGTGAAGAGGAAGAAGAGTCCGTGGAAATTTTGAAATCCTGCCCATCTCCTAAGTGGTTGCTGCTGATGCCCCCATGAAACTTTTCCAGCAGCACAGTCCCCCTCAGAAAATTGTCCCAATGCTTAGTGCCCAGCACATGGGAGGGGATCAATAGATGACTGATAGATGAACTTGACAACATGGAGCGATGGCTAGTGTGGGCCTTTGGTGGAACAGTTAAGACAGCAGAATTTACCTCAGGGGCTTCAGATTACTGCTGCTTTTGTGTCCTCGTTGATTTAGGTAACCAGTGTTCTCATCCTGCTTTATAGAGTTATCCTGGATGTGTTAGGGATACAGCACACGACTTGTGCGTGTCTGATGGGTTTTTTTTTTTTTTTTGAGGGGGGTATATATTTTAAATTAGGATTGTAGAAAAGGCAAGGTCTTATCATGGAGGAGTAAAATTTCTCATAATATATTTTCAGTCTCAGTAGAAGACCAGTGGGGAAGTATTTTTGGGTTGTGGGTGGAAGGAACTCTCCTAGACACCACTTACATTCTAAGGGTGTAATGAGAACAGCTGCTTAATGAAATAAGACTAGGTCTGGTCCAACTGTTCTGGCCAAGACAGGGCTGGTGTCTCCAGTACTTGCAGTTATTTCTAAGCAGGTGGACCAAGCAGCTCTTCAGGCAAAGACTAGCAGGCAGGGTGTCTTATGACCACACTAACTTCATCATATACTGTGTCTGACCCAGAGGCAACTCCCTTTGGCTATCTAGTGGCTGGGTTGGTAGCCAGCTTGCTCTAAGAGCTCTGCCTACAGGGTGTGCTAGACTGCAAAGTCTTCAACCAACCTGTACGATTATGAGTCTGGTGTACTTTGAACATGAGACATACAGGACCTGTGCAGTAGGGTGGCAGAAGCTGAGACACAGCAGAGAAAACACTTGGCATGAGCCATGAGGTAGTGGAAGCAAAAATATGAGGTTGAGTAGAGAGAGAGTGAGGACTGAGAGTGATGGAAGTTAGGAAATTGAGAAGGTCTGGAGTTTTTGTGGCAGGAATTAGGAAGTAAACAGAGTCAAGGGTTGATGGTTGCAGGAATTAAGAAGTAGAGTCAGAATGGATACTGGCAGGAGCTGGGGATTAGGTGAAGTCAGGGGTTGACCGTGCTGTGGGCTAGGAACTGGATGCTGTCTGGGGTTGACAGTAGTGGGGGTTAGGAAGTAGCACAGAGGTTGACAGTGGCAGGGTAGGAAGCAGAGTCAAGAGTTAGTAGCAAATAAGGGTTAAGAAGTATTTAGGAGTTGATAGGGGCAAGAACTAAGAAATAGAGTTGGGATTAATAATGGTGGGAGTTGGAAAGTAGACAAAATCATGAGTTGATACTGGTAGGAGCTCGAGGATTAAGAATTACTGGGTTGGTTCATTCCTTCCCCTGATCAAAACTGTAAAGCCTCATGTCATCTCAGAACACAGGTGAAGTCCTTATAATGGTCACAAGGCCCTTCACGACCCAGCTGTCTGCCACCTCTCTGTCTTTATGTTCTAGAACTCTCCTCTTTGCTTGCTCTGCCACACTGGTCCCCTTTCTTTTCTTCCATTACACAAGGCAAGTTCCTGCCTCTGGGCCTTTGCTTTGCCCTTCCCTCTACCTAGAATGCCCCTCCTGCCAATACCTACATAATTTGCTCCCTCACTTATTTCAGGTGTTTGCTTAAATGACACTTTTCAGGTTAGTCTTCCCTGACCATCCTTTTTAAAATGGTAACTCTCTCTCCCTAGAACTCCTCCTTCAGCCAACTGAATTTTTCTCCCTCACAACCAGCGCCTACATCTGCATACTACATATTTTATTTACTTATTTGATCCTCGTCTGTCTTCCCCCATTCTGTGAAGGAAGGCAGACATCTTTTTCTTATGCTTTGTTTCTCTCTCTCTGCCTAATCTAGTACCTAGCACACAGTAGGGACTTACAGAATCGTTATGGGGTAAATGAATGGATGAATGACTGAATGAATAAGCAAGCAAATGAACTGGATTACACTGTTCACTCTCCTTCTAGCACTTTCCTAATTTCAAAATCACCCGCTTGTTTGCCTATTTATTGCTGTCTCCCCTCGGTGACTCTAATCTCTTTAAAGGCAGGGACCAGAGCTATTATTCTCACCAGTCTCTCCGGCATGCTGCCTGGTAAACGGGATGTGTTCAATCAGTGTTTGTTGAGCGAATGAGTAACAGCATACTAGAGTAGGCAGTAAAGGGCCTGGCACCTCTGTGGAGGAAAGATGAGGTCACCCCAGGTTAGAGCTGCAGAGCCTCTGGAACCCTGTTGTCTTTTTCCTCGAAGTCTGACTACAGCTACAGTCGTTTCCTATGGGATATTCAGGATTTCCAAGGCTTTGTCAGGAGACTCTTGATTCAGTTTCCTGTTCCTTTATACTTTCTCGCATGTCCTCACACGAAACTACCAAGAGTTGAGGAAACTTGGTTCTGTTGTTTGCCTCCTCAGGGAGCCTGATGCACAGTAGCTCAGCTCTGTTTGGACAAGTGCCACGGGAAAGTCTGATCTCTGGCCTTGGATGCCCACGAGTGGATGCCAGGTGGGCAGCCTTCCCTGTGCTAGCACATGAGGTGGACCTCCATACTTGGTATTACACACTGAATTGTGTCTCCCCCAAATTCACGTGGAAGTTCTAATGCCCCAGTATTTCAGAATGTGACCTTATTTGGAAATGAAATCTTCACGGAGGTAATCGTGTTAAAATGAGGTCATTGGGATGGGCCCTGATCCAGGATGACTGGTGTCCTTATAATAGGAGGGAAATTCAGAGACAGGCAGGTAGATACACACAGAGAATGCCTCGTTAAGGCTGGAGTTACGTTGTCAGAACCAGAAGGAAGGACCAGCAGCAAGGAGAGAGGCCTGGAATAGATCCTGTCTTCACAGCCCTCAGAAGGAACGAGCCTGCCGACACCCTGATTTCAGACTCTGAGCCTCTAGAACGGAGACCATCGATTTCTGTCATTTCAGTGCCCCCAGTTAGTGTTATTGGTTAACGGCAGCCCTTTCCCATGCAGAGGCTGACTGTCCACAAATTGGGCTGGGGACAGTGTGGCTGGACCCCTGGGTGGGGAGGAGAGGCAGCACCACTGTACTCACAAGATGCTAGGCCCCGTGGCCCCCCAGAAGGCTCCATTGTGCATCTTCTCCAGGTGTGTGTTTTCCTTGAGCTCCCTGTGGGGAAGGACAGTGTTCTTAGTGGGGTTGGCACTTCGTGGGTTAACAGTCACCGCTGCGTGTGCACACGTTTGGAGCAGCCTGCCTGTGCGGTGCTCAGCCGTAGAGGGAAAAGGGGGATTGTAGAAGAAGGGGAAAAGACATGCTGGTGCCAGGCTTATTGTAAAACTGCCCGCATGTGTGTCTGGGCCCACCTTTCCCCTGCAGATTCCCCCTCACTCAGTAGAACGCTTTGTCCTGCAGCTTCAAGTCCTCACCCTTTCCTGTTCTGGAGTCGAGAAGGTTTGCTACCGCACAGCTGGGCGGGGATGGAAGTGCTGCTCCAGTGTTCAAGGCTGAAGGGTGGAGGCGCAGCCTGCTCTGTATCAGGTGCTCAGCTGCCCTGACCTTGGAGGCCTCAGAGCTGGTTAATAGCAATATGCTGAAGTTTGCAAATACTTACTTGAAAAGAAAAAGTAGGGTCCAAAGTTACCCTTTTCAGATATGCATTCTCACTGGGTAGGAAAGGGGAGGAAGGACAGCCTGTGCAGAAAATTGCCCTACACCCAGCATGCCCCACTCGGGGTTCCGTGTTGGGTACATGATAGTCCTCAGGTGTGTGTGTTGAGGACCACTGCTGTTAAGGCTGTGGCACGACCAGACGCTGCTATGCAGTAGCTACTCGAGGCTTCTGTTCCTTGAGCTCCAAGCAGCTCAGGGTGAACTGTTCAGGAACAGCTCAGCTTGGTGCTGCTGAGCAGCCTGCTCTGGGCCCTCATGCTGGTGTCTCCAAGCCCAGGCCCCTCTCTGGGTGGACGAGGGAGCTGGGAGCGGGGTCCCTGGGCTCAGGCTTGCCAGCCTTCTTTTGAGCACTTTCTTTCTACAACAGAAGAGTGGTGACTCAGGGCATTCTGGAAAATGCATCCATTGTCGATGTGATGATTTGAAGCATAGCAGGATTGTCCTGCATCACTGTTACAGTGTTACATGGCAAAACAAATAGACCAACACTCACTCTCCCCTCCCTTGCAGGAGGCATAGGCAATTACCTGGTTCGTCTCCTAGCTCTCCATCTTCTTCATTGTCTTCCTGCATGTCTCCACATCACGCCTGCCATTTAAAAACTGCAACCCCCCCTGCATCTCACTCCCTGGGTGGCTGTTTTCCACATGCTTCTACTAAGCGTTCTCCTCAGAAATCCTCAGCCCTTCCATCAGAATGCACCCGTCAGTCTCACACAGTCCTATCCCCTGGGTGTATTTCTACTTTCAAAGAGATGAGGTTGTCAGAGTCAATTGCTGTTTAAGATCTAAATCAAAAGAAAATTTCCTTCCCAAACCTCCATGGCTCTTTTCCCTGATTTGGTTTGTTTTAATTATGTTCTGTTATGGTCATAAATCATCGAAATGGGGCTCTGTGAGCAAATAATCGTCATGTCAGCCAGGTCAAATTAATTGCTCAAATTTCATGACAGAACTTTTCACGTGTTTTATTAAAAGATCTTTCTGTGTACTGATAACTCCACAGTATGTAACTCGGTTAAAAACAAATCAGATTCGTCTACCACGTTTTCCTAGGGGTCACTTTCAGGTTCTCAAGTGACACAGCCTTCCAGGTATGAGAAGCACACACAGGATAACCTCTTGAAGCACAGTGGGAGAACCCCCGAGCCCTACCCAAAATTTTCACAAGTGGGGTGCTCTGAGAATGACAAGGGGTGACTCTCAGAACCCTGGAGGTGTCTGAGGGCAACCCTCTGGTGCTGTGTCTCTGCACCCTGTCCTAACTTAGTTAGGTAGAAAATTCAAGAACTTTGTAGGGCTTTGGTGTCATCATTCTGAACAACTTTGGACAGGCCCATTTGTGAGGAAGGTGTAGAAACTGGGTTGAAGGTACACTTTGAAAATTTTGCTTGACAGTTTTGAAACCTACTCCCCCCTTCAATCCTTCAGGGGACCTCCTTGCCCTTAGAAGAGAATTTAGAATCTTTTCCATTGCCCCTGAGTTTTGCATGGTTTGCTCGCTCTCTGTCTCTAGGTTTGTCTCATACTGGTTTCCCATTGTTGATGACCCTCCAGCCACACTGGCCTCCTCTTAATTCCTGGAGCTTACAACTACTTTTCTTTGCCACTTCAGGACCTTTGCACATCCTGTTCCCCCTTCCCATGACACGCTTCCCCTCACTATTGCCATAGTGCACTCTTTGTCATCTTCTGGGTTCAGCCTATGTTTCATGGCCCAGGGATAGCCTACATCCATGGCCAGGCTATCCCTGGACACCTAACCTAAAGCCAGACAGCCCCTGAAAGGCATCTGAAAGATCTCAGTAATGGGTTATTTCCTTCATAGTATATATTCCTATCTGCAGTAAGTTCATTTATTTACTTGCCTTTTTGTCTGTCTCTTCTGCTAGAACAGAAGCTTCATGAGGACAAGGACTCTTTCCACTCTGCCATTGCAGACCCAGCTCCCTAACATGGTGCCTAATATATACTGGCGATGCTTAATGTTTGTTGAATGAATAAATGAATGAAATTGATTTGTTTTCTTGGCAAACTGATTTGTGTTCTTGGTTTCCTCTTTCTTGCAACAGTAAGATGTGGGGGATACAGAATCTTGACTAGTTGAACTTTTTGAGGTACACATCCCATTTTGGCATCCCTGATGCAGCTGGGACACTGCTGATGAAGGCCCTCTTGACTGACGTCCTGTTTTCTCTGACCTCCCAAGGATGTTTTCTGCTGGTTTTCCTCCCACTCTGTTTGCTTTTGCTCTGCTTCTCTTCCTTCTCTCTTGGTGTCCCCCAATTTTATATTCAGTTCTCTTACTCTGCCCCCTCATCCAGGTTACCTCAGCCACAAAGGCCTTCAGTTACCCCCTCTATTCAGATAACCGATATCTGTCTCTCGCCTGTACAACCCCCACCCCAACCACTGTCCTTTCTGCCAACAGATGAACCTTCTTTAAGCACCCTCATACTTCATTCCCATCCCAGAACTTTCAATGGCCTCTCATTTTCTATAAAAGAGAGTCCTAATCCTTTACTGTGGCATCTAAGGCCCTTCCTGCTTTGTCCCTAACCCACATCTAGTTCTTTCTAAAAGGTACTGTTTGCTGTTCTGTGAACACATGCTTCCCCCTCTGGGCCATTCTCTTTGTTGTCCTCTGCTTGGGATGCATTTTCCTTCTGTCTTTACCTGTCCAACTGAGGCCCAGCTCAGAGTCTACATCTCTCAGGAGGCTTTCTCTAATTTCCTTCTTTTCTGCCTTTGAAATCCCAGAAGACTTTACTTCTCTCAGGGGAGGCATCACACTTTGCCTTCTGTTTTAGTTACTACTTAGTATACAGTTTATATACCATCTGGCAATGCTTCTTCCTAGGCCATAAGCTCCTGTGGGGCAAACACCAGGCCTTCCTCATTTTCATTTCCACCCCAAATGTAGCATATTCCTTCAAACATAGCTGATGCTTGGCAAACCCTTGTTGAGTGAATAACTGCATGAGGCATCTGAAAGTACTGTGCCAGGAGAGGATATGCCTCTGATTTAAATTTGGCAGAAACAGATTCAATTGGCTAGAGTGAACTCTTCATTAGATTCAAGTCAACAAGAAAATGAGGGAAATTTTTCTCCATGATAGGAAGCTATCATTTCTTGAGCACTTGGTATGTGCCAGACTCAGACTAAGACCATAAAAATATAATTATTTTTCCTTCACTCATTCATTTGTAATTAATTAGCTGTGCAATGTAATAAATGATAAATGAGCACCTACTCTGTGCTAGGCACTGTGTTAAGTACTGAGGATACAAAACAGACCTTTTCATTTTGGTGGGGATATCCTCAAAATAAGCCTATTAATAGCTCTATTTCATGGATGAGAACACTGTGGCTGGGATAGGTTAAGTAACTTGCTCGTGATCAAGCTGATAAATACTGGCATTGGAGTTTAAGACCCAGTTAGTGACTCTTAGATCTGTTCTCATAACCACCAAGCTCTCTAGCATGGTACCAATATACTAGAGTATTTAATTAATATGTATAGTTAAAATAAATAGTATGTTGTAAAGACTTATGTTACCCAACTTGGCAGCCTCAGCATCTCCTGGAAGCTTGCTCAAATTACAAATTCTCAAGCTCTACCCTAGCCGCAATGAAGCAAAGTCTCTGGAGGTGGGGCCTAGGAATCTGTGTTTTAACAATCTGCACCTTATTCTTGTGTGTGTTAAAGTATGAGAAGCACTGGTATAGACTACGGTTGATACAACGTATCATAAAAGTCTTTTCATTTGTTTTCCTTAATTTTGGCTTCAGTTGAGCTTTTCAGGCTCAAGTTTTCAATAGTTTGCTTAGTTTTTATTATATCCAACTGTAGGGTGATTGTTACCTTACTCCTACCTGTTAGGGTTCAAATGGCCCCAGCCCCAGTAGGCTTTGTAAATGAGCCACTCTTTTAGTAAAGAAGCCATAGAAGGAAAGAGAGGTGGGAAACAATGAAGGATAGTTAGTAGGGATGCTCTCCTTGAGTTAAATGCTGTTAACTCTGGGGACTGGGTGCAACGTGGTGTAAGCACAAGGGCCCCTCACCCTGTGGAAAATGCTCCCCATACCCGCCCCACCCCAGCAGTAGGGGGATGGGACTGCGAGGGTGCTTGTTGTGGCTGATTAGGCGGGTAAATGGGATTGCCAGTTTTCTCTGCAGGGGGGCTGGGGGAAGAATTTCTTCACTGAAATCGTGCTGACTCTAACATGCCATCAACCTGAGCGAAGGGGCTAGAGAGGGAGGCTGTGAGATGAAACTAAAAGTAGGGTGTTGAATATTTTAACAAACTGTCAACTTGAATGTCTCCGGGCTGCATCTGTGTTTGAAATCAGGGTGCTCTGGGGTTTCTAGCCAGCCAGTTGCCTAGTAACATGCGTGAAACACTGAGGACTAGCCACTTGAAAGTTTATTTTTGTCCTGAGTTGCTGAAGATTGAATGTGATCTGGTAGCCAGAGTAATATTTCATTTTTATTCATGAGCTGGGGAAATAGCACATACTTACAGGGAAATCAGCGTCGTCCCGTTGAAGGCATGACTTTGTATTTCTTCAAACCCATTTCCATATAGTTTGCTGAAGGGAGAGGAGAGAGGATTTAGCAGTGAAAGCAGCACATTTTGGAATCACACATTCTTCCTTCTGTGACATTTACTACTAAGATAATTACTGGCGTATGCAACATTCACCTCTGTCTAATGTTTTAGATTCTGAGGACCTGGTGAGAGGGAGCTGGGTTTTTCTCTTTTTTTCTTCTTGCTCTAGTTTGGCTTCACCTCCACCACTCTAGTTTGGCAGCAGCAACACCAATTTATTACGTGTTTATTAAGTGCCAGGTACTTGACCAGCTATTCGACATCGATTTTATGACTTAATCCTCATTGCCATTTCCATTTTACTGATGAGAAAGCGATGTCTCACTGTCGTGCTGTCTGCTCAAGCTTAAAGAAAGCAGCGGCGGAAGCAGAAATAGTGGCCAGAACCGTCCAATGCTCAAGTCTTGCCTCTGCCTCCTCAGGCCTGTGTGGGCATGTGTGCTTTCTGGGAGGCTGAAAGCGGACGGCAGAGGAAGGCTCTGGCATGGAGTTAGCTTTTCCTTTTCTTGGATGAGTATGTGTTTTGGTTGCTGCCATATTTGGCTCCATAACCAAGAAGATTTCCGTGCCTGTAAACAGTTCTTTAAGACGAATTAATGGATAGCGAAATCAATTTAGTCGGGTGCAATCGGCATTTCGCAAAATGAGATAGAACAGAATGGTACAAAATGGAAGATACTGGAGTGTGTTACATGTAATTAGGGTAGTACTACTTATGGAATTTTGTTCCACCATTTTTGTATGTTACGTACTTAAAAGTATACGTACACATATACATAGAAACATCTACATCTGTTCAGAGTAAGACACAAGAGGCTCCTCAGAAGACAGATGTCGGGAAATGTTGGAGCCTGCAACAAACTTGGAGAGGATCAAGTGGCACGCTTTTATTTTATAAAGAAGGGAAGAGTCTCGGAAAGGAAATGGCTTGTCTAAAGCCCACAAGAGGCAGAAATGGGACCAGAGCACACGGTGTCTGGGGCTACTTCCAGCATGTCAGTTTCACTGCTTGCTACTACTTTTCTACCCTGAGATATCCAAACGGCCCCTCTTCCTCTTCCTGGGGGGCTATGCTTAAATACCATGTTCGTGTGTGGCCCTTCCTGGCTGCCCATTTAAACTACCATCCTCCCTTCTCCCAGCATTCCTGCATTCCCATCCCCCTTTGTTGAGTTGTTTTTCCTCTGTGGCTTTATCAGCATCTGACCCTGGATTATAACATACTTGTTTATCATCTACCTTCCCCAGCAGTTAGCTTCATGAGCACAAGGATTTGAAACTGTTCTGTTCCTTGCAGAATCCCCTGTATCTAGAGTAGTGCCTGGCACTTGGGAGGATTACAATAAGAATATGTTAAATGAACTGGATGAACAAATGGGTGTATGTAAGGTGAATTTCTAATCATAGCCAACCGGGCAAGTTTGAAAGGCACAGTCTTAGAAATATTTATGTAAGTCCTTCATGCACAATGATGTAATACTCAAGTGAGAAAGGACTATATAGTATAACATCAAATTAAACTCCAGCATCTGGCAAGACCCTAGCTTCCCTTTAAGGGGTTGCTGGTAGTTGCATGGCCATGTCATGGGTGGGCTGGTGGGTGTGACTTGAGAAACCCTGTTCCACATGGCTGTTGACTGCAAGGTTTCTCTAGCCTTTGTTAAAGAAAACAAACATGGAATTCTGTCTTGTGGTGTGTGTGTGTGTGTGTGGTGTATATTTGGGGGTGGGGGTCTCTTTCCATCAATCCACAGCACATCTGAGACAAACCAGCATATAAATAAGCAGGACTCAGGGTTGAAGCATGATGTTTGAACACTGGAATTCAGAAAATACAGAGATTACAGAATAATTCATAAGGTCTCCTTATTAATTTTAGTTCAGATCGAACAGGGGAAGTGTATTTAATTCATTTTGTAAAACCCCCGGGTGTCTCATAATGCTTGCTCCCTAGCAGAAGCTTAGTCAAAAGGCTGGGTGGAGCAGTGGCCTCACCCTTCCACGTGAGGAAGAGCCTTCTCTGGCTTCTCCTGCTCTCATGTGCTTTCTTCTAGAATTCTGAATTTACAACTTCACATATGAGCTCTCAGCCAGGATTACTGGCTGCCATTTTTTTCAGTAGTTTTCTTTCCTCATGTATATGATAGAATTGGAGGGGCTAGGTACTTTCTTGGTTTATGCCTGTTGCCTTGTGCAGTTACACACAATCTTCTTGCCTCCTTAGCAGCTCAATCCCACTGGAATTCTTTTTTTTTTTTTATTTTACATTTAGAATATTATTCTTTGGCAGTCCTTTATCATTTGGGAGTTTGAATTCCTTTATAGCAATCTCTTGTAGATAAAGGAATCATATTGTTCTTTTCTCAGAACTTCTTTGAAATTGGATTTCTTGGAGTCCAAGCCAATGTTTGCCAAAGCATTTCCCTTCATCTCCTGACTCAGAATCAACCGGAGCTGCTTGCCAGAAATGCAGACTCAGACCTACTGACCAGGTGCACTGCAGATCTGTGGAATCAGAATCTGGTGGTGGTATCCAGGAATTTGCACTTTTATAACAAGCTCTCCCAGTGAGCCTTGGGCATCCCACTTTGGGGCCTTTGCCCTAGGTTACAGCATTGGATGATATAGCTCTCACCATTTCCATATACAGATCAGATGGTCTGCTGGACAGAACTGAGTCCAGAGTCTGGTCCCCTTACCACTGTCTCTACCTTCTAAGTGATGGAGTTACCTGTATAGTGAATTTAAAAAAAAGTAGCCCCTACTCTGTTTTGAGCAAAGCAAAGCTGCCAGCAGTTGTCTGGATACCCATTCTCTGTCATTTTTATGTGCTGTTCTTATCCTAGTTTTGATATATATTAGAATTTTGTACTTTTTTTTTTTTTTTTTTTTTTTTTGTGGGGCTTACAATGCCATTGTTCTAAGTGAAGCTTCATGGTTAAGGTTGCAAGTATTCAATCCAACTGCCTGGGCTTGAATCCCAGCTCCACTACTTATTAGCTGAGTTACTTTATTCAGTCATCTCACCTCTCTGTGTCTTAATTTCCAAATCTGAAAATAGGGATGATAATAATAGTATTGACCCCAAAAGACTGTTGTGTGGATTAAAATGCATAACATATGTTAAACACTTTGAAAGAAGCCCTGGAACACAGTAAATGCTTAATGTGTTGCCATTATTATTATTATTAATTATTATTATTATATCTTGTAGTAGCCTCCGTCTCTCTGTCCAGAATAGAGGGCAGGGGTTTCCCTTGTCCTGCTCTGGACAGGATTTCTGTGAAATGCAGCAGTCTGTTTAATTGAACTGTTCAATGGGGTAGAGGTGTTCCTGCTCCTGGTGGAGGAGGTCATTTTAGTGGCCTGGGCTGCCCCACATGTACTCACTCTCCAAAGGTCCGCCGACACCTTTGGTCTGTGTTGGCATCATTGACATTTTTGTATCGGGACATTTTTTCATGTCTTTTTTAATAGCTTGGGTCCTACTTGTCCCGACTTCCCAGAGAATGGAGCTCACCGTTTCCTTTTTAGTTGTTGCTCTTCAGCTTTGTTCTTAGCAGTCGCGCACAATAGAATGTGTTGCCTTGTTTTGATTAAAAGAGTGGCTTCCTTACTTTGGAGAAGTTACAAATGTGAGTGGGAGGCCTCATGCTGTCAGGCCTGCACAATGCTTTAAAATGCCCCTTAAAACAGCTGGAGAGTCACTTCAGATAACTTTTTTCCCAAGACTTCATGGTGTCAGAATTAAATGAGGACAGCTTCCCTTGCCTTGGGGATGCAGTCACACGCATGGAAATGGTTTCTCCCCCTCTCCTGTATTACAATAGCTGCACCTTACTTTAAAGCATTGTCTGTGTTCTCTATTCAAATGTCAGTAATTGTGACTCAAAAAGAGAGAATGTCACCTTTTTATTCAAAATAAGATTCAGGCTTTAGGTCTTAATCACAGATGATACTCTAATTGTGAATGCTGCCTTAAAACAAACTCCTAATATTCCTGGGGCTCTAAAAGCATTTTCTGGCGTTTTAACAGTATTAGGTGGTCTTCCATAGTTCCCTTTTAGATCATATAACCACCTAGTTTTTGGATGATTTTAAAGAAGAAAGCTTAATTTATGTTTGCAGATCTGCAGGGTCTCAAAAAGTGGCCTCAGGGTTTCTATTTTAGAAAATATGCCCTATGGTGGTATATCTATAAGCAAATTTTTATCAAATGACTATACAAATACCTACCTAAAGAACAGGGATCCTAAATTCACCTCTTTCTTCTCCCTGTGGTATTTTTCTGCAGTCCTTTTATGTATGAATAATTCTTGTGTATGAAGTATATGGAGACACTTCTTTAGTGGATGTCCTGGCAGTGGTTGTATGGATAACTGTCACCAGTCACTGTCATCAGGCCAATCTCTATATGCTGCCATGACCCTGGTTTTGAATGTTCATCAGAATTCCCCCACTTCTGTGGGTCTCACATTCCCAATGGCAAGGGAACCCTCTCTCTGAAGTGGGCATACCTCCTGTGTTTTGGCAGCATGGAGTTGTTATGTTCCCCCTCAAGTTGCCCTCAGCCAAGTTCATGTGGATTATTATTATAATGGATTATAATATATTGAATAAAATTTTTGAAAAATCTACTTCCATAGTGATATTTAAAAAGAGCGAGATTGAGAGAGAGAGGATTCTTCTTTTATGGAAGAGCATTGGTAATAAATGTGGAAGAATGATGAGATTTAAAACTTCCATTTTGTAATACCCTACATAACTGAATAATCAGCAGATGCTGAAACCATCAGATGAAGGGTTATTGGCCAACAGGCTAGCGGCATCAACTCAAAGTCTCCCACCATGCTTTATTATTAATGACAAAGGGAAACATGTGCTCTTACAATGAAGATGTCTGGCAGTCACCACTTTAACCAAATGGCCAAGGAGCATGGCACGACATGCTTTCTGGTTTGATGCACTGGGAGAGATACAGCATGCCCTTTGCAATGTTCTTGCAGAAAAGTTGACCTGAATCTAATCCTGACAATACAGTCAAATGAATCCAGATAACTGGCCTGGGCTCCTTCAAGGAATTGGTGTCATACAGAACAGAGGAAGGCAGGGGAGCGGATCTTGGGGTGGAGGTGAGGTGGGGAGGACTAAAGAGACATAATAGTGAAAATGCAATGCATAAACTTTGGAGTCTGAGTTTAAAAACAATCTATAAAGGACTTTTTCATTGGAATGTGGAGTATGGGTTGGAGGATGCCATTAAATTCAAGTTCATTTTTTTAGGTATAATGGTGTAGTTATGTAGAATGTCCCTGTTTTGGGGAGATACATGCTGAAATGTTTAAGGTATGAAGCATCATAATATCTATAAACTTCTTTTGGATGGTTTGGCCAAAAGGAAATGTGTTGTGTATACTTAAGATACATAGAGATGGGGTGGGCATGGCAAGCTGTTAATTGGTGGTAAATCTAGGTAAGATGTAAAGGGGTATCATTGGAAAGACAAATGGAAAGTGACTCCGTTTTTCCATTAAAAATTTTCAAATAAATAATATTAAAAAAAAAAGATGAAACAGGATGGTCTAAAACAAGTGGCTTGCTGAATATTAGCTTTTAATCATGGCGATGCTGTGTAGTTGACACGACACGATTGGATTTGCACCAAAGGTATTAATAATCCCACTGGATACACAGAGACAGAGGCACGTCTCGGTGGTATAATTGACTAAGGTTCATAGACACAGAGCCGGGACTAGAATCCAGGCTTTCTGTCTTAACACCCAGCAGCCTCTTGAGTGTGACTTATGACAGGTGCAACCTGGAATCTTGTCATCCTTTGCCATGCACTTTCTCTGAAGGGCCTTAGGGAATTAGTTGCCATGACCTTTCCTTCTCTTTGTAGAGTTCAGACATGAATCAAAGTTGTCTCTTTTTTGAGACTGGTATGACCAGTCACCTAGAATATTTTAAAGGTGGTGCAATGCAGCCAAATCCTGCTCACTCGGGGGGGTACATTTCAAGGTGGCCTCTTGAGGAGATTTAATGAAAAGCCAAAGTGGCTATAAAGGGACGTAAGAGTATAATGCATAGTTTTAGCATTAGCCCCACTGAGCTTCTCTAGCATCAAGTGAAGTGTTCTGTTTTCATTAAATGAGCTCACAGTTGGTAAAGATTTAGGTGGGGGGAGGGCAGGAAAGGTTCCACAAAAAGCAAAATTTCAAATACTACTAATAATGAAGAGATAAGGCCTGCTTTCATTATTTTCTAATTAGGGAGTTGAACTTTATAGCTGAGAAAATAAGGCTTTCCTCTTTAAGTGTAATACCCTTTTTCCAGCAGGGTGCTCCACGGGATCCTTCACTTACAGAAGGGCCCATTCAGCTGAGAACAAGTGCCAAGCAAATGACTAATTGCTCCCCTTCCAGATGAAGAGCTGAGAGTGAGGAAGGAATGGAAGCACAATGCCCCCTCCCCCTGGGGCCACCTAGGAGAGGTGGATCTGCAATCCTCATTAACTTCAGAGGTGGGGCAATTATGCCCTGCTGGTAGGCACTATTCTTCTTAAAATCATAACTAACATAAGTTAATGGCCCCATAATAAAAATACTGTGCAGCTCTCATGTGCACATGCTGAAATGTGATGTGTGAAAGGAATCTTTGGTTGTTCCTTGAGTTTGGTAGGGTGGTCCCATCCTAGGAGCTCACAGAATCCTGTGGATCATCCTAACATTTGTTTCCGTGTTGATCATTCTCCACATCTTCTGTCCTTTCATTCCATTTCCACTTCATTCCAATGGCTGCATGTTTACTTGGAAGGAGTGCCAATTGGTTCCTGATTATTTTTAGATTTAGGTCAAACTCAAAGGGAGTCTTGAACATTTGTGATGTTTGAATAAAGGCTACTCTGTTGGGTGGTTTCTTCTTCTTACTACTTTTATCAGAGTTACTTCTTAGCTTTTAATCCTGTATCCCAGCTTTCAAGACTCAGTAATCCAATTTCCCTTCCACCCCTGCCATTTATCTAAACCTATTTCCTGTTTCTTTAGCTGGACGTTTATTCCCAATAAGTAAGACTCATCTTGTTTTCCTTTTTTCCACAGCCGTGCTTTTGCTCATGCTATCCCCTCACTGGGACCACTCGCTCCCCTTTTCTTGGTATGTGGGACCACATAATGGTTAAGATTGTGATTCTGAAGACAGACTGGGTCTAAGTCTTGACCTTGGGCAAATCACTTAACCTCATAGTGCCTTGGTTTCCACACCTAAAAGCCCTACCTCATAGGGTTGTTGTGAGATGTAAGTGAGTTTTTTTTAATTTTTTTTAATGTTTATTTATTTTTGAGACAGAGAGAGACAGAGCATGAACAGGGGAGGGGCAGAGAGAGAGGGAGACACAGAATCTGAAACAGGCTCCAGGCTCTGAGCCGTCAGCACAGAGCCCGACACGGGGCTCGAACTCACGGACCGTGAGGTCATGACCTTGAGCCGAAGTCGGACGCTTAACCGACCAAGCCACCCAGGCGCCCCAAATGAGTTTTTAAAAAGTAGTTAAAAACAGTGCAGGCATTTACTAAGTGCTGTATAAATATTAGCTGCTATTGTCACATTTATCCATATAATTGTTACTGATACTATGAGGTCTAACTCAAGTCTCATCTCCACCATGCAGCTGTCTCTGATTTCTCCAGCCCAAGAGGACTTCTCCAAGACTTCTCATTTCTGTGTAATACAAACTCTCACAGTGAATATCTACTAGTTTGTATTATTTTTTCCTTATTTCATGTTTGCCCCATATTTTCTCTTTTTCCTCATAGTTGAGATTCTGAGCTTCTTGGGGACATGGATCTTACATCTTTTGTGTTCTAAATAAAGACATAGGAAGACCCTAAATCCTGAGACATGTAGTAACTCCCCACTCAGTTTTTGGTTGGTCTCTCACAGGGGACACGATAAATGAATACTTCTTGATACATTCAGCAGTGAGTTGGAAATACTTTATAAAGAGCTGTAAGAGCTGTAGTATGTGAAGAAAGTGGAGGAGCAGAAAGACTATAGAGAAGATTTTCTAGGATTTCCTATCTCCTGTCTCTTCCCTGGCATTCAAGGGCTGCACATAAAGAATTTATCTTGAAAAAAAATTTTTTTTTTTTTTGGTTTTTGCTCTGTATTCTTTGATTGCAGTACTCTGAATACTCTGAGTTGGAGCTGCATTGGCTACAGCTTTGTAATATGACAATTATATGTGTGGAATTATATCTACACAAAGTAAAAAGTTCTATACAAATGCAATGTACATTGATACCAATATTTAGAATCCATGATATAAAAGAGACTCCTTTGAGATGTTTTTCTCTTGCTTCACAACTACCTCCTCATTTTGGGGTCATCCAATGCATGCTCTTTCTTTAAGGGCAAGCTCATTTATTGACTCAGTATAGCCCTGCTTTGGGCTGTAACCAAAGCAGAAAAAGTGAGAGGGATATGGATGTGGGGAGAAGAATTGAATATGGGTCACTGGGCTTTGGATATAAGGGAGATGTGGTGCCCAGATTTCTTCTTCTGAATGGTGGGGCAAAGGTGAGTGCCCTAGGAGAAGATGGCAGGGATCCCAGAGGGAAGGAAGTCAGGCAGATGAACAGTGGAAGATAATAAGTTGGGTTATCTTAGTGCAGTGCCGTTTAAACTTTATGTGCATGCATATCACTTGGGAACTTGCAGATTCCAAGTCTGTAGTTCTGAGTCATGAGAGTCTGCATGTCTAATTGGCTCTTAGAAGATGCAGTAGATGCTGGTCCATGAATCATACTTTGAATAACAATGCCTTAGGAAAGAGCATCAAAGGTATAGGGCCTGTGAGCCTGGTAACCTGATGTGTGATTGTCAAATAAAAATACATTATTTTCAAGTATTAAGGGATGTAGGGAATGGGTATAGATGGTGCTCCTCAGAAGCAAAGTAAAACATTGGAGAGAGAGAAAGAGAGAGAGAGAGTGAGTGAGTGAATGCAGGCTCTCTCGATCAACTATTCTACCTACTTGGAGAATGTCTTTCCAAACTCTTCTCATTTGAAACTTGAAATTTCTGTGCTCTTTGCATGAGGGCAGCCATTTCCCTCCAGGCTGTCTCTTCCCAGCTTTAGAGCATTCCAATGATGCAATGAACAATTTCATCAGTTGGAAATTTGGTCACTGTAAGTCCTCAGGGTCCATCTCATTAACTTTAAACTGAATGGGTCAGTTGGTTGTTGTATGAACACATGACCCAGCTGTAATCCCATGCAACTACTCTCACCCTTAGCATTTTAGGTCATAAAGACTTACCAGTGAATGAGGAATGTGGTAAAAGATGAGAAAGAGCTTACCTCAAGCTAGAAGTGAGAATAGCAGGAGCCTGTATGGCAGAACGTGAATCTGGGAGTTTACTCACAGTGTTATGGATTCGTTATTCATCCCTTGAAAAGCATTTCCTGGTATGGTAGTTATGTGTAAGTTATCACAAATTTCCCTTGAGGAATAAAATGAGAAATATTTACTTTCCAAATTTTAGCTTCAAATAGGAAACTGCTATGCATAGCAATCAGCCTGGTACTTACAGAATGAAATTAAATTCGGAGGAGAAGATCTTCGTAACATCTGGAAGCTCTTGGATGCCTGTGTTACAGATGCTCCTGTGATTGGGGGCAGGGTGGCGATGTGGGCAGAGAATGAATAAAAGTGATTGTTATTAAGGCATAAAGGTAAAAGCAGTAGAAAGGCACTTTGCAAAGACTATTTTTAAATTAAAAAAATATTGAGTTTGACTTTATTGGTAGCACTTTTAGCTGTTGAAGGTTGTCAGAATTTTAAAGCCCCTAACACTATGGGAGAAGTTGCTGTAAGGCTCCTATTTAAAGATCTAGGGGCTGGGACTATACTTTTACATTTATGTTTTTCATTTACATTTTCTTTTTCATTTACATTTATGTTTCCAGCCTGTCTTTTCCTATTGTATCAGTTGCATTTTTCTATTGTATTCCATTCCATTCCTTTTCGGTAATTTGCTCTTGATAGTTCTGGAAAGCATCCCTCTACTTTTGAATAGGTTTTAACTCAAAGATTTTAGGAATATTAATCTCCATGTGAGAGATGCATATCCCTCATTATTAAAAATCTTTGTTTTTTATTTAGCTACCTACTGGTTCATGGAGTTTTTTCTTATAACTTATTGAAATCATTGAACATTCTTTTGGTTATTGGAGCTACTCAAGACTCTTCTTCCTCCTACCTTTTGTTTAAACTTCAAAGAAGAGAGAGGGTTCAGTGATAGGTTAAGTTGAAGGATATTTTACTACACAAGAGTGGGACTTCTTTAGAGGAATCCAGGAATCTGGATTGCCCCTGAGTTTTTTTTTGGGCTGCGGGGCTCAAACTTGGATGCTTAATTGACTGAGCCACCCAGGCACCCCTCCCCTAAACAAGTTTTAAATTCACCCATCATAGACTGAAGAAACTGATATGAACTGCCTGGCACTCTGGTGGCAATGGAAGAAAGGGAGCCAGGTTTCTCTTTGGTTCTTTCTGATTCTCCTTCTTATCTGTAATTCCAAACTGCACTGAATCCTTGCCCTGTTTACGGCTAGTGATGGCAGTGCAGCTTAGACAGCAATGTGTACTGGGGTTGGGGGAATATCACTCTTCAGGGGGGGTAAAAAAGGGACTATAGCGGGCAAATTTGGTTCTGGGATTTTCTTATGTTTTTCCCAACGTGGTTGATACTGCAGATGCTTATGTCTCCTGCAGACCATCAGAGGCCTGGAAAAGCAGAACACCTGGGCTGGGAATCATCCAGTGTTCGAACTGCCAAAGGAGCCATGCTAGTGCCTGCAGCAGCCCCTGGAGGAGGCCCCAGGGCGAGACTGTACAGATGGCATGGAACACAGACCCAGAGAGATGTCCTTCCTCCCTCTCCAATTTTTTTTTTTTTGAGGTGGTGGGGGTTGTGAACTTCCATCTTCTGAAGATTTTATGAAATTTAACTTATCAGGAAAAAGAGTGAGAGAACATCTATGTTAGGGGGCTTTAAATTTTTCTGTGTGAACAAGTGATTGGTTGGCATGTGAGAAGATCCATAGTGATCAATTTATAGATTGTATCAAGTTTCAGGAATTTTGATTTTGCAGGCAAGGCAGTGAGTCTGCTGGGTTATAGTGGTACTCAATTTATAATTGTAACTAGTAGACTTAATAAGATTTAAAGGGAAATAGAAATAGAACATAATGATTTCATTTACATGGCACAACGCCTACTTCAAGGCAATACTTAAAAAGTTTTTACTTATTGAATAAATGAACAAATGAAGTGAAGGAATCAATAATTCTTCACTAGGGATGGGTGTCAAATTAGAATTGCCTTTTCCACTTTCATCTGAGCTCTGTCTCCATCATCACCTCACCTTAGAGTTTCTGATTTATCCTTTTCTCTAAAGTGTCATGACCCCCCAACCCCACTGTTAGTTTTGAAAACCACTGCAAAGGGGGTGATATTCTTCTCGTGTGTTTTTTGGAGAGTGAAAAGGTCAGGAGCCGGTTAAACGGATTTGGAAGCACCCAGCCTGGTGGCTGACAAGAAATGCTGATTAAATCTTAATCAGAAGGCTGAAAGCAGACATGCAAATACTGCTAAGTATATGGTTAAAAAAATTCTTTCCAATCTTTTAATTGTTTTGATTTTCATCAGATGCCCAACTTCCCTCCCAGTTTCTCAAAAAGGAGAAATCCTCACAGGTATTTTAACCGGGGCAGATTTCTAAATGCTCCAGGCTCGATGTACACCAGGTTTTTGGTGTTCTGGATCAGTCTGTAAAGAGAGAGGCAGCAGTTTAACAGATGTGTATTGTTTGGAATGCACAAGACCATGGTCACCAGCGGATGCTGGCTGAAAACGGCACCAACAAAAATCAAGTGACTTTCATAGGTTTGAGAGGAGCTCCTAAGAGCCTGGGGATGGAAACTGCACAGTGGGACCCAAATGGTTCTTGCTAGGAAGCTCTGCTCTCACCCTCTTGCTGGGGCAGGTGTAAATACCATAGCTGGCAGTCTGTTCCACCCCACTCTATGAAGCAGCACCAACTTCCAGGACTCCTGGCCAAGTAGGTCCTGCCCTACAGTGGAGCCCACGCACTAGGGGGTGATGGGAGATTCCACTCCCAGGACAGATGAGCAAATTGGCTACTCTCCCTTACAGGCAGACTGGTCCTCTTCGTGTTGGGCTGTCAGGTGCACTGCCAGTTATCCAGATGGGCATTCAGTCTTTGGATCAATCCAGGGGCTTGGATTTGGGGATTTTATACCCCTTCTATAAATAATTTGTTGTGTGGTGATGCCCAGCCTCCTAACTTTCCTGAGCTAGTGTGCCCTTCCATAAAACTAGAATAATAATATGTGTCCTTCCTACCTCAGAGGTTGCTACGTAGTGAGTAATAGAACAGGTAGAGATAATGTGTGAGGCTAGGCCTTGTACAATATGTAAGTACAGCCATAACTCCACAGTGGTGTGGTTGCCCTTCTCCCTACTTCTCCAGTGACTTTGACCCTTTGAGAAGTAGCCACAGTTGCCTGTCTACTTTGGATTAAATAAAAGGCCAGTCAATGCCTTTGATTCTCTTTCCCCATGCAATGACTACTCAAAGAAATGATAATTGCTCTAGTTCTATAGAGAAAATATAGTGTATTGGTTAGGTAGATGGGCTCTGGAGTCAGCCTGGTTTTATCTTCGTTTTACTGATTATATGACCTTGGTTACATCATTTAAAGCTCGGTTTCCTCATAGGGTAGTTTTTGAGGAGTAAATGTGTGTGTGTCTGGTTCACAATTACTGGTTAACAGTAATTGTTAACCAGTGTTAACAGTTACTATTATAGTTGGTGAAATCAGGGTGTTGAATGATTTCTATCTAGTCACACAGTTGAGAAGTAGTACAACTTGGAAGTGAACTCAGTTTTTCTGACTCTGAGACTAGTGTTCATTACCCCTTACTATAGTTACCCACCATTGGTGCCTGTTTCCAACTTTTATGTCTATTCAATTTCTTTAGAGGTGAGTAATGTTTTGTTGTAATTATTTTTACAACAACTTAGTCAAGCAGTCATGGGCCATGTGGGTAGGATGGAAGGAACTTTTATCTCTTAAAGATTTTTGGTGGTCTGACCTTAAACCACTCATTCAACAAACATTTACTAAGCACCTACATGTGTCAGGCATTGTTTTAGGTACTGGGGATATAGCTGTGAACAAAAAGAGCCTGTATGGAGCTAACATCCTAGTCTCAGGGCCTTCCCTGGGAAAAGTCCATAAATTTTCCGTTAGAGCATTTTATTTTTCTTTCTGTTGCATCACAAGCAATTTATTTATCTTAACTGTTCTGGTGGTTCACAGTATAAGCTGTGCTTCTGTATCACTTGGGAAGTCTGTTAAAACTACAGATTTTGAGGTCTGGGATAGGACTGTCATCTATAATGGTAATGACCTCCTCTCTCCTCCCCCAACCCCCAATTCTACTTCATAGCCAAGCCCAGACTATAAATCTACATTTGAATACCCACTATTTTAGATTTCCCCATAATTGGTTGGTGAGTTAGGTTCACCTCCCTGACTATAATGTCATCTCCTGGGGAAGATTTGTATTTTACCTCCTCTGTATTCCAGCAGCATGTGACCCTTGGTTGGACATGTGGCGGGTACTCACATACTTATCAATCAATTATTCTCTTCAGATAATTGCTAATTGGACCATTCATAGGGAGGCCTTGTAGTGTAGTGGAAAATACATAAGCTTTGGAGAAAGAGAGGCTGGGGTGGAATCTCATCTCTGCCATTGTCTACGGTGCCACACTGGTCAAATTACTGACCCTCTGAAACTCCATTCCTCCCCCTGAACAAAAGGGATAATTACCCTACTTTGCAGGGTAGCTGTGAGGATTCATACAACCTTGAGGAAATAAATGCCAGGCACAAGTGTACAGAAAATGTTTGTTGCTAACATCCTTCCCCTTCCCTTAACTTTCAAAACTCCTGTGCAGGTGAAGTTTGTACAAGCTCAGGTTTGAGCCAAACAAGGCAGCAGTAAGAAGCCTGGCTTAGGAGTTACATGAACCAATTTCTAGCCCCAGCTCTAGCACTAACTTGCTGTGTGACATCAGACAAGTCAGTTAAACTCTTTGGGTTGTAGGTTCATCACCTGAAAACTGAATTGAGCCAGTCTTCACCCATCTTTTTTTTGTAAATTGGAGGAAAATGATAATTTGGAAAGAACTCTTTTTAAGAATCAATTCTAACACATCACAGTAAGAATAACAAACACATACACATGTCCCACACAGGGCTTTTACATGGTTGGTTTCCAAGAATCATTTACTGATTAAATGAAGATGTCCAAACAGTCCCCAATGTACTAATTCATGATCTCTAAGCTCCCTTTCAGATTTTCCCACTACCCCAAGTACTTCATACCCTCCCTTCCATAAGGTAAGAGCTACTTGGCAGGACTCCACAATGTCAATTTTAATTTCCAACTTTGTGTTCTGATGTTTCAGAGTTTATACAGCTCCCAGGGAGAAGCAGTTGTCACCATGGCAACCTTCAGGCCACTGCAGTGAGAGAAATTAGTGCCTGCCCAGACCTAGTAATTGCTGCAGTCTTTTCCTCTTGGATTCCTAGCAGTGGATGCTTGAATACAAATACCGAGTAGGCTCCAGCCAGCGAGGGTAATAGTGTACAGCAATAAACTATGTGTTAGCTGATGCTTACATTTCAGACAAATTGAGGAGGTTGTCAAAGGCATTAGCTTCTATCTTTTCCAGAGAATCACTCTGAGAGATTTCACTAGGGGAGAGAAAAAAAGGGAAGAAACATGAAAGAAATGACCATGTCTGCATAATAATAAGCTATGGGTGTGACCCAACAACTGGGGGCTCCAGTGGGATGCCTTAAGTTGTCCTCCTATCATCAAGTGCTGCCATCTCCCTTTAGAAGCACTGATGGGCATCTGTAACCCAGGTGCTGTTGAAATGCGGGTTTCAGTAACCCCTGTTTATGTGACAGGTTTTTTTTTCTTGTTTATCTTATGACTCAAGAGTCACAGTTTGTTAGAAGTGGACAGGTCTTTTGAGGAAATCTAGTCAGATTCCCTTGTGTTACAGCTTTGGAAATTGAGACTCAGAGGAGAGGCAAATAGTGCTTATGGGAAGGCTCAGGACCGGGATCTGGATGTCTGGATTCCCAATTCCATCATCCTAGTGAGGTTTTAATTTGAGTTACATTCATTGTTTCATAACTCTTTACGCTTTTCCCAAAATCCTGCTCTGAGGTAATTGCAAGGTGGTCAACTTCCGCACGTAGTGTCCTTTTTAGGTTGTGTCTATTTCTTTGGCTGTCCTTCTCATTCTTTTAGCAAATTGAGGACAAGGAGTATGTCTTGTTCACTTCTGAATCTGTGGCAACTTGATATTGCCTGGTACGTAGAGTATCAATGAATGAATGGATTAATGGATGGCTTTTTTTTTTTTTTTTTTTAAAGACATGAACATAAAGGGCCCAGCTTTGCCATATACCATCTCAAGCATGCAGGTAATATCAATGTTACCCTAAAATTCCACCATAAGCTACCATTTGCTACCAGCTGAGAAAAAAGTCTCAAATTCACAAATTGTACATTTGAGTGTTTCTAAGGTTAACATTCACTGAAGCCTTCAGACTTGAGAGCTTTAGCCCACAGAAAGGCTGAGCCTAAGGCAGTTAATGTCTTTTATGAGCAACACAGTAAGGGATTGTTGCTGGACGGATTCATTTCATTCCTACCTAATGGTTTGTTTATTTAGCTGTGGCTACTTTTCTCATGAGGAGGTCTTAATGCATTAAGTTATCAAAGCTCAACATTTAAACTTGGGAGCAGAAGAATAAGGGTTAGGCTCAAGGAGACTGACATCTATGTGTTGAGGAATTATTTTTAATATCCCCATTGCGTATTGGTACCCTAAAGAGCAGTCCAAGTTTCCCCAAGGAGCTAGGATTGATGATGCCGTATCTTCATCTGCTTTACAGATGTAAATCTGCTTCAAAAGCCCAGTGAATTGTTAAGATCAGAGATGCTCTTTAGGAACTAAATGGCCTTTGAGGTCCTTTCACTCAGACTAACGTTAAGGAGGATGCTGGAATACTGGATTCCTGAGAAAGTTCCCTCTCATGCATGGTGTCTTATGCCCTGGCAGCTGAGAGCCAGGGAGAATGGGTTGAATTGACATCTGACAGAAATATGCGATCACACTGTATTATCAGGTTGCTTTATACTTTTGATAAAGGCCTTTTATCAATACAGCTCTAAATACTGTGTGTCTGTCATACACATCTTCTATTTTAGGTATAAAGATTGTCTTCTGATGCACAATAAACCTCCAACACATTTTCTTCTGTGTGGGTGTTATCTAAAAATGTGACACAAGGGAATAACTGCTGTAGCAGAAGGAGGATTTTTATGATTGGAATCTATTTTCTTTTCTATGTGAGAAATTTATCATCACTTATCAAAATGCATTCCGTTCATTGAAGCAAGGTTAATTATCTGGAACTTAATGACTCTTGGAAATCGTACTTTTCTTCAAAGGTCCCTAGATATTATTTGTATTATAAAGATAAAAATACTGGGGTTTCTTGAACACAATTTCTCTTCTAGAAGAATTATCCCCTTTCAACTATGTTTTCTCTTACAAAAGTTTTAATTATTCCAATTATGAATGTCTTTTGGTATGTAGTATCTTACTTACATTTTTACCACCTCATTAAGTCCTCTGAAAGCTTGAGATGGGATTAGTTTGATAGGGAGATAGGTGAGTGATCTAGAAAAGAAAAAAGGAAAGCCAAGAGTTTAATATTTAAGACTGGGTACCTTTCAAGTTCATGAATGTGTGTGTGTGTGTGTGCGTGTGTGTGTGTGTGTGTGTGTGCATCTACAGAGTTACAGACACTGGTTTCAGGTGGAGAATTCTAACTTACATCAATAAAGAGATGTGCCATAACTGACTCTTGGTCTTTATCAAAGATATTTATTTTGTATTAAGATGCTCAACTTTGGGATCAGACACACCGGAGTTCATGTCTCCACAGGTGATCCTGAGGATGTTATTTAAGCCCTCTATTTCAGTTTCTTCATCTATAAAATTGGAATAATAATTCCAGCTTCACAGGGTTGTTACAATTAATCAAGATAAGCCATGTAAAGAACAGGGCTTGACACCAAGTAAATAGTTGATAAATAGTTCTAGGGTGGCCCCATTGGCCTGGTTGGGAAGATGGAAAAGAAACTGTCTTGGGTAAAGTAAAGAAATTACTGGTGAAAATACAATTGGACACCAGGCAGGCAGGAGAAGGAAAGATTCACTAGGAACATGTTCCTATTTTGGTCCATACCATCTTCCCCAGGTAGCCAATTTCAGTTTCCTCCCAACCAGAGCAGTTGGCTGCTATGGTTCAATCACATGGGCATCTCATGCCATTTTGGGAGAACATCTATAGAACATTTCCTTCAGGCACTTGCCTATATCCAGAGGAACAATCTAAGCATTCTGGAATAGAGATTAAAGTTATATGTTACCTAAAAGTTGAGAAAAGAGCAATTATTCAGCAATAGCAAAAGCAGAACAGGATGATGTATGTGCGCTAAAGGAGCCCCGTGTTCAGATAGCTCAGAAGAAAGTGTCTGCAAAGCAGGAATGAATGTTCAACTGATATTTATCAAGCATCTACAATGGTTTAGTGTTTTGGCCCAAGCATTGGCAGAGAGGAGGTGAGGGGACCAGGACATTTCAGGTGGGAAGTCAATGTCAGGAGTATGAGAGTGGAGGTGGGAGATGCTGCCTTGCTTTTCACGTGTCTATGAAGCACATTGTCTTAGTTGCCAGGAAAGAACATCTTCTGCATCATGAGTGCATTTAATCAGTGAGCTGTCTTGCAGTCTTGGAAGGGACTTGCTATGGTATAAGGTGCTATATGAGCTGTGCACACCTGCCTATAACCTTACAGGCACACAATGGTATGAGTTGGGTATTTCCCTTCGATAGCAGAAGAACTAGATCACAAAGAGATTCAGTAGCCCAAACAAAGTAACACGAGCAAGTAGACTGAGCCCAAAATGTTCTTTCTATGGTGAGATATTGGGCCGAAGTATGTGATTCCTAACCCAGTCCCTTTCTACCTCCCAACTTTACTGAGGAATAACTGACAAATATAATTGTATATATTGAAAGTGTACAATGTGATGATTTGATATACAGATGCATTGTGGAATCATTACAGAGATCAAAATAATTAACGTATCTGTCACCTCACGTAGTTAACTCTTCTTTTGGGGGGGGGGCAGGAGGTGAAAAAACTTAAAATCTACTGTCAGCAGCTTTCATATATATAAAACCATATTGTTAACTATAGTTACCATGCTGTACATTAGATAATCAGATCATAGTCTTATAACTCAAAGTTTGTGTCCTTTTAGAAAAACATTTTTTTAATGTTTATTTATTTTTGAGGAGAGATTGAGAGAGTATAAGCGGGTGAGGGCAGAGAGAGAGTGAGACCCAGAATCTGAAGCAGGCTCCAGGCTCTGAGCTGTCAGCACAGAACCCAATGCGGGGCTCGATCCTATAGACTGAGAGATCGTGACCTTAGCCATAGTCAGATGCTTAACCAACTGAGCCACCCTGGTGCCCCAAAGTTTGTGCCCTTTGATTTATATTTCATTTCCCCCGCCCTAGCCCCTGGCAACCATGATTCTCTTCTTTGTTTCTAGGAAATTGACTTTTTTTGGTTTGTTTGTTTGTTTTGTTTTAGATTTCATATAAATGATATCATACAGTATTTGTCTTTGTCTGGCTTATTTCACTTGGCATAATGCCCTCCAAGTTGGTCTATGCTGTCACAAATGGCAGGATTTCCTTCTTTTTTATGGCTGAAAAATATTCCTCTGTGTGTGTGTATTTACCATTCATCCATTGTTTCCGTATCTTGGCTATTATGAATACTACTACAATGAACATGGGATACAGAGATCTCGTAGAGTTCATGATTTTATTTCCTTCTGATATATATCCAGGTAATCTATTCTCTCTCAGTGAGCAAGGTGGAGGGACAGGCATTGTGACCTTGTTTCTCTTGAGAGGAGAAATGCCACACTCTCACAATTTCTCCTGCAAAACAGCTTACCAACAGTTCCTCTCCAGGGGCTAATGCAAAGAAATTTCATTTCAGAAAAATACTTTTGCTCAACAGTCTCTTAGAGATGGTGCAACCTAGAGGAAGTAATCCAAACTGGGTCCTCTGATTTTATTCTTGAAGACAGTCCCACCAAGCACATTGTTCAATACCCAAACTTATTTAACAGGGCATCCAAGAAGAACAGGGACAGTGGGGGGAGAAATCTTCTTACGATGGCATGTTTGCTTCCTATATTTCTTCTGGAATCATGTCCGCTTGGCTTACTGATTAAAAACACAGTTTTATTGCTCTCTGCCCTGCCAAGTCAATAAATTTCCAGAAGAGAAAGCTGTATTCTACTGTACCCCATGCAACATCAATAAAACTGACAGCCAAATTCTGATTCCAGAATCTTTATTGCTAGGGATAATGCAGTGCAGAACATATTTTGGAGAGTGTTTACATAAAAGCTTAAAACGAACCTTCAGAGCTGTTTATTCATGCAAATGGAAGCCAGAAGCTGGAGCCTCTCAGCAGGCAGCCTCCCCATCCAAAAGGGAGTATGGTGTGGTTCCCAGGAGAGCACTTGGCTCAGATTTGACCAGGGAGGTTGCCTCAGCTTTTGATTGATGTAGGGATGAGGGATGAGGAGCAAAGGCTGAACAGAAGTGAGAGAAGCTGTAGCTCATGCACTGACCGTCCCCAGTGACTACAGAACAGCCCTGGTGCAAGATGAAATTTTGCAGTTGACGTTGATGCTGCAGCTCAGGAAAGGCAGTAGTGATGAGAGTAAAAATAAAGTTTCTACCAGAAAGGAGCCACTGAGCAAACAGTGGGTAGCTGTGTGGATGTGACTGGGGGGAGGAAGGGGCCTGGGGGCCAGGGAATGGGGAGACAGGTGAGGTGACGCAGGTGTACTGAGCTTTTGACGCTAGATGTGTTCTCATGAAGTGAGATGCAGAATGTGGTTCCATGAATCCAAAGCTGTTTTTCCCACTGACTTATATTTTTATTTTGTAGATGTCATGTCTTTATTCCTGATTCATCTTCAGTTGGCAGCAGTTTCTAAGCATTCAAAGGCCTGTCTCCTGCATTTAAACGTTTGTTCATGTGGCCTGTGGTTGCCAATAACCATTTGAATGTACTCCCTTTGAAGGTGCTTCTTTCTCTGATGGGTGCTTTTATGAGGCCAGAAACTTTTAGCAATGTGAACAAGTGCCTCCATAACCCTGCAGTTCTATTCCTGTATACACCCCAGAGAAATTCTGACACTGATACTTACGGTAACCTATGTAGGGATTTTCTTCATGGCACTGTGGCATGGTGGGGGGGGGGGCGGGGTGTGGATGCAAACCGAGTGTCCGTTACTGAGTGTGAGAATGGTAGTGGGGACAGTGCATACCTAACAGGTCAGCAGTTAGAAGCAGGAGTCTAAAGGCACAGAGAACAGCCTGTGTGGACCTTAGAATCATGGTGCTGAGAGCAATAAGAAAGTAATGATACGAAATCCTACTTGCAGAATGAACATACATGCACACTAAACATTAGACATTTTAAGGGAAAACACCTAAGCACGTATTAGGATGGTTGCCTATGGCGAGTTGAAAGGAAATGAGAGAAGGGGGTAAAATAAGTAACTGAAAACAGTGACTTTGAATGGACTGGTGATAATGTTGCTTGAAGGAAGAAGTGTGATTGACTTAACCGTCTGCATCTGAGAGACAAAAAAAGAAAAGTTTTTTGTTTTGATGTATTGAGTTCCCTTTTTTTCCCTTCCCTCCCCACTTTCTTCTTTTTTTCTGTGTTTGAAGTTAGGCCTATATGTATTCCAAGAATTGTGTGAACTTCAGGAACTCTTGTGGAAAGGCCTAGTCAATATGATTTGATATAGAGCAGCAGCAAGAGAGAACTGGGAAAAAAAGACCAAAGGCAAGGACAATTCAGCGGCTCTGCTGTCCAGGGTCAAAAAAGGGAATGAAAGCTATTCATAAAGCAAAGACAAATAAAAGAGGGGCAGAGCCTTTTCTGTCTCAGACAAAGAGTGTGACACTTCCAAATGATGCAGCTCAGATGGTGGTAAAGAGCCAGGCTTCTTGGGCAAATGTGAGGTTGAACTTGCGGGATAGAAAGTTTTCTCTGCCTCCTAAATAGTGAATGAGAAGGAAGTTCATGTATGTGTGGACCAATCCAGATACTTGTATTTTTTACATGTCACAGCTTGCTTTCTTGCTTTCTCTCTCTCCCTTTCCTCCCTTCCCTCCCTTCCTCCCTTCCTTCCTTCCTTCCTTCCTTCCTTCCTTCCTTCCTTTCTTTTTACCATTTAAAATTTTGATTTTTAAATGAATGGATGATACAACATGGTGACACCTGGATTATGGCCAGATCCCATTTTGCTCAAGCACCTGTGCCACAGATGTTGAAACAAATACTTAGACAAGATGGCAAAGTGTGCCTTAGTTTCATCCATTATGAAAACTCCATTTATTCATGAATCCTGTCTGCAAGCCCCCAACCCTTCTGGTTATGGGTTAAAGTTAACATAGAAGCATTCTTTACAACCCTTTAGCATTGGAACTAAGCATTCACTCTAGTTCTGGGATCCTGTGATTGATCATGACTCTGGTGAAGTCCTGTGTCTTTCTGCATTGTCTACACTAAACCTAACAATATTTAGAGGGCAGGAGTACACCTGCAGTATCTTGAGTTACATTTGTTCCCCCTGACCTCATGTTGGTCCTTATTTTTTCCTTGATTCCTTATCCTGCAGCCTGTCTGGTCTCCTCAGAGTCCATCTAGAAGCGAGTCCCTGACCACCCTTCTCCTTAGTCATCAGATCCTGATTCCTACATTCCTGACTCTTAGAAGACACTGCTAACCCAGAACAGTTCCTAGTTGCTATCTGGTTAGGTTCAACCTGGTATCTCTCACTGCTAGGTTCTGACTTTCAAACTGGGCCCCTGGCACAGATGGAGACTCTGTGCTGAGGCTGCCAGTACATTTGGGTTAGTTCTTGTAGAGGATGCTGTGGTGGGCTGCCAAAATCACCCTTCAGGACTGAGGCACTTATTCCCCCAGAGGCTGGGAGAGGGGGCAGCTTGAAGTTCCTGGCTGAGTTGCTCCCCTGGAATTACCCTCAGCCAAAGATTGCCACGTCACCCAAGATCACATTTTCTCTCCTGGGCAGCATGCATCCAGTGACTGGCCAATGCAGGGTCCAGGCTTGGCCTCTTTGCCTCAAGGTGGGACTGGTCAGAAGGGCCATCCCACTTTCAGAGCTCCTTCCCATCCACTCTTTCACCTGGGCCCCAGACTCACTCCTCTTCCCAGCCAACCCCAAATGCCAAGTCACCAATGCACTCTGTGTCAGAAATCAGCACCAGGGGACAGTTTACAGATAAGCAAATAGCACTCACATAAACTCAGTCACCTTGAAGAGGGATAATGCCACATTATCAGGTCCTCCTTAATTGTTCCTAGGGCCTCTGGAATACTCAAGGGTGGGGCTTGACACCCTCTGACTTTTTTCTTCTGAGTTTAATAACACAGATGACCTTGGTAGGAGCCCGTTTGTCTACTCACTGGCTTGTTAATGAACCCTCAAAATAAAGTTAGCTGGAGAATTTCAGTCTGGAGGGCTGTGTCCTCCTTCAGTGAAACACAAGATTTAGAAATCCTTGCTTATAAAAACCTATCAATTGGGACACATTTGCATTTTCAAAAGATTCTTTGTTCTACAAAATGATTCCGTGGAAGGTTCCTTTAAATAGCAAACTCCCTAGGTGAAGGGAAAATAGAGTTCAATTGACATACTCTCTCCTTTTAAAGATAGGTATTGCATGAAGCCAATTACGACTGTAGGTTCCCCACCTCCCCTTGGTTTTTAAGAGCTTGGATTGCATAAGGGTTTCCAGGGCAGGACCACTTTCTGAAGCACACAGGCTGAGCAGGGCCAGAGGAAGATGAGAGCCAGGGAAAATGTCCTGCAGCAGTCTGGACTCCCCAAAGACTGGGTGGAGTTCTAGGTCATCTTGTCAGACAGAGCCTTTACCTATCCTTCTGCCCAGCACAGCAGAAGTGAAATATTTTTATTCACTTCCCCCTAATTGTTTAGAAAGCCATCTATATTATCGATTTAAGAAAGCTACAAACATCCATCCGTCTTTCACAGACAATTAGTTTATTGCTAGAGCTATACACCCTGAATTTTAAAATGCTATAAAATCAGAAGGAGGGAAAAAAGACAGAAATCAGAGACACTCAAAGCCTTTTTGCCTAATGAACTCATTGAAATGGGAGAGGGAAGCATTACTTTATTTAAAAAGAATATTAATGTTTTTGTATTTTTTACATAAGAACTTGTTCTAAATAGAATAGAGACTTAAGAATTTCTGTGTTGTTTTCAAAGCTGCTCAATAATTATAATAACCCTGCTTTCATCTTGGAATGAAATAAAAATGGCTTTCCCCATTCCAAATGATTTTAAATCATTGCATTTTCAAATGCATTGATCTACTTGGTAACTTCATTACTGGGTATGTCTTCATTTATTGGCCTCTTGTCTTCAGCATTTACCTAGAGGGAGCTGAGATGTCAATGTTACCTGAAATACTAAGTCAGTATAGATGGACGTGCAATTTGTTCAGTTTTACATCAGAAAATTTGGAATGTTTCTTAAAAGTACATCCAGGGGTGCCTGGGTGTCTCAGCCGGTTTAGCGTTGGACTTTGGCTCAGGTCATGATCTCACAGTTGGTGAGTTTGAGCCCCAAGTCAGGCTCTGCGCTGACAGCTCAGAGCCCACTTCAGATTCTCTGTCTCCCTCTCTCTCTGCCCCTCCCCTGCTTGTGTGCACTCTCTCTCTCTCTCTCTCTTTCTGTCTCAAAAATAAATAAGCATTAAAAAAAAAGCCATCCAGGTGGTTTTCATTGTTTGGCTACTCCTTTACTGTTTTAGACTCAAGTACTCAGGGTGAAAAGGCTCCTCACTTGATAGATGAAGAATCTTAAGAAAACTGAAATGATTTCCCTGAAACCACGTGGCAATTCAGTGGCAAATCTGGACTAGAACATAGGTCGCTTCGTTCCTGTGCTGTGTCCTTCACCAAACAAAGCACATCAGTGCTGTTTCTTTGGGGGTTTGTTGATACACTCTGCTACACAATCCTCTGGTTCTCTGGTGAAAACCCAGCCTTCTGATAGAACCATCAGTTTCTTGAGGGATGTGCTCACAGTCTTAAACTTCAAAGATGCTGCTCAAATTCTTGTTCCTCCATGGGACTACCTGAGTGGGTTTTCTTTCTTTCCCCTGTCCTCCTCAGCAAGAATGACTACTCAGTTTTTTTTTTTCTTGTACTGTTATTTGAGAATTTACCAGGTACCCTGTATGAATGTTTCCTCTGTTCCACCATTGAACACCCAGTCTCTGGTGGACTCTACCTTCATACTGTCTCTTGCTTCCAGCCTTTATTTCTTTCTCACTGCCACTTTTCTCAGGCATTCTTTTCTCCACCCCAGACTGTTCCATAGTGCTTGAGTTGGTTTCCTCTGAGCCTATCCTGGCTTTCCCCTAACTGGGCCAGATTAATCTTCCTGATAACTCCCACCATGTAACTCTTCTTTCACTTAATCTTCTATGCCTCCCCTTTGCCTGTCCATTATCTACAAATGCCTCAGCTCTGCATTCAGGCCCTGCAAATAAAGCCTCAAACTTCATTTGCCACCCACTATTCCTCTCACATAACCCATACACTAAACTTGTGCAGTTCAATCAGGCAGCCACCAGCCACAAGTGGCCATTGAGTGCTTGAAATACAGTTCGAATCAAGATGCACTGTACATGTACCATATACACCAGATGTTGAAGACTTGGCAAGAAGAAGGAATATAAAGTATCTCCTTAATAGCTTTTATGCTGATTAAATATTGAAATGATAATATTTTGTACAGTTGCATTAAATGAAACATTTTGTTAAAATTGTGCCATTTAAAAACTTTTTAAGTGTGGTTATTAGAAAATGAAAACTAGTCATGTGACTGGCATTATATTTTTACTGGACAGTGCCATCTGGATAAATCAGACTACTGTACTTCCTGAACTTGCCCCACCCTTTTCTGTCTTCATTCACACTTTCACATTCAGACACCATCTGGCACATATACCCTTCTCTGCAGGTCAAATTCTACCCTTGGTTAAAGGTCTCTTTCAGGTGCTATATACTTTATAGAACATGCCTTCATCACCAATTGCATATGCCTTCTCTTTAGAAGCAGCACAGTGGGACAGTGAAGAGTACAGACTCTGGAGCCGAAATGCCTGGGTTCAAATCATAGCACATCTATAAAATAATGACACTAACTACCCCAGGGATTTTTGAGACTGAATAAGGAAATGTTTATACAATTATAATACAGCATCTAGCACAAGATAAGAGCACAGTAAGTACTTATAATTCACTTAATGTGAAAGATTCAAGCTACCCGTGTTGCTTCTAGTGACAACTTTAACTTCCTTGTCAAGGGTAGAGGATTAGTGGGGGTGGGGTAGGGTGGGTTCAGTACTTTGAAATGGACTCTTCTATTTGTCATGGGTCACACTTTATAAAATATCTGTGACTTGTCCCTGACTCTTGACTCTTTGCTGATTATAGATAAGACACCTGAGAGGGATGGTAGGTATTCCTACATGGTACCTTTCTTTTGGGCTCAGGTATCTCTTACAGGTGTCACCTGATAGCCCTTTAAAAAAAATGATAAAGAACAACCTTCCATTAAATATTGCAAATCTAGGGGCCCCTGAATGGCTCAGTCGGTTGAGGGTCGAACTTCGGCTCAGGTCATGATCTCACAGTTCATGGGTTCGAGCCCTGCATTGGGCTCTGTGCTGACAGCTTGTTCTGAGCCTGGAGCCTGCTTTGGATTCTGTGTCTCCTTCTCTCTTTGCCCCTCCCCCGCTCACACTCTGTCTCTCTCTGTCTCTCACAAATAAATGTTTAGCAACTCTAGAGAGCCACCCTGCAGAGTTCTCATTTGCTCATTCAGTTGGAACCCTCCCATTGGAAAGTGCAACTTGAGAGACTCTCCTCCAAGACAGACTTTCCAGAGCACCTAAGAAGCTGTGAGGAATTTATGAATTATACTGTGAACCAAGATTTTCAAGAAGATTCCCTAGATAATGGATTTTCCAAGTCATTTGTGCAACAACTAAATTAAAAATATAAAGCCTCAGAGGAAAATGGTAAACACATCTAAGCCCTTACTCAAAACCCATTTAAAGTTTTCTAAAGACACAAGCAAAATAACCCAATCTTTACCCCCTAAACTGAATTCTTCTAGCAATAACATAACATGACAAGACTAACTCTGATAAATAAAACTACATGTTGAATTTTCCCCAGGGAATGTCTGCATTATCTGTAATGATTTCTCAAAAGTATTTTTTAGAAGCAGAGAATATTATGTTGTCAGGACAGTGACAATGCAGATATGCTTCAGGAAACTCTTCCATTACAAGCTCCTGTTCTAGACACTTAAAAACCTTTTTTTAAATGTTTATAATTTATTTTTGAGAGAGAGTGTGAGAGAGAGCATGCCCGAGCATGCACGAGTTGGGGAGAGGCAGAGAGAGACAGGGACACACAGAATCGGAAGCAGGCTCCAGGTGCTGAGCTGTCAGCACAGAACCCGATGTGGGGCTTGAACCCCCAAACCGTGAGATCATGACCTGAGCCAAAGTCGGCCCTTAACTGACTGAGCCACCCAGGCACCCCCAAAACTCTTTTTTTTTAAATGAGCCCATAAAAGCTGGTTGCAACTAAAATACTACATACTTCTAATTAATCTAAGGATGGATTTGAAGTGCCTGAAATTACTGGCATGTGTGCCTTCAATTTTTGCTAACTCCTCAGCTCTCTGGTGGACACCAATTTGTGTGGTTGCCTGGCTCAAAACTGCCCCCCCCCCCTTTTTGAAATGTTTATTTATTTTTGAGAGAGAGCTCAAGCAGGGGAGGGGCAGAGAGAGAGGGGAACAGAGGAGCTGAAGTGGGCTCTGCACTGACAGCAGCAAACTCATGAATTGTGAGATCATGACCTGAGCCGAAGTTGGATGCTCAACTGACGGAACCACTCAGGTGTCCCCACAGTGTCCCTTCTTTAGAGTCACCTCCTGGCTGGTTGCCTCTGGGTGGAGTGTCTCATTGACTGTGTCCCTATGCTCTTGCCTTAGGGGTGGGGCCTGAGGCAATCAGATTCTCTTTCTTAGGAATTTAACACTTGTCATAGGCAGGACTCCATGGAGCTGATTCACTGTAAAGGTGGAATCTTGGGAAAAGGGAACTGACCTCTTGCTGCTAAAATGCCACATTCTCTCTGGATCTTGCCCACATCCTTCTACCTCCTTGTTCTTCTATCATGATTAAATATGTCAGAGTTGATTTCTGGTGCTTACAAATGAGAAAAACCTTAATCAGAGTCCCACCTAAGATTTCCTGGGGGAAGTAATCCTGTTCCATTGGGATCCATAACATAGGGTGTGTGCTGATGGTCAGTGAGAGAGCTGAAGGCTCTTAATCGTGAGTCCCCAGTGGCCTAAGTTGGTGTCAAAGACCAGGACTGAGCTTTTGGGATGACCACGTTGGCCTGGCTGCCACTGTAGAGGTGGTCTTGCAGGTGGTACACTGCAAGGTGTAAAGATCTACAGCTCAAGTGATGCCTCCACTGAGGTTTCTTCATTACTCAGACTAGAAGGGATGGCTCCTTCTTCTGAACTCCTACAAGACTTTATCACCTTCTGCATTTCCCTGCAGTCATCCGAGAATTAGACCTCTCTCTCCCATGGCTGAAGACTGGGAGCTCTTGGAGGGCACGGGCGGTGTCTACGGATTCTACAAGTTGTCCTGTACATTTCAGAATGGAGTTCCTCAATGGCAAACAGGTTTGACCTGAGGGTTTTCTGTGTGTCAGCCTGAGGCTGAGGATGGGGAATGGGGAACAGAAAAGACCCAGAATAGGCTCAGACGCTTTAGCTGGAGAGACACGACTAATCCAGTGGAATGATAGAAAACAGCCTATAATCAGGTGTTAGGTGGCATGTTTGAAAGGCAGTTCAGCCTGGCCTGACACGACTAGCCTATCAGACTCCAGGCAATAATGAGCTCTGCTATTTTGGGATTCTAACTTATTCACCCTCCAAGTTGAGAAGAGCTAGTGGGTCATTTTCTCTAATTAACACCTCCCAGGAAGAAAACTATTCCATCAGGCCTGCCCCTTGGATGATAGGTAGTTTCTGTTCGACCTCATGCACCAGCTGTGGGTTTGTAGTCTTCTCTGTAGCATCAGATTGTTACAATCATACTTTGTAGTTATGTGGAACCTTTATTTCCCAGTACTTTTGGCTCTGCCATCTTGTGTATCTTCACCACAGTCAGCCCCACTCAGTCATGTCCCTTTTATAGACAGCACAGAGGTTTTATCCCTAGCATGAACCCACAGTGCAAATTAGGGAAAGGGGACCTTGTGCTAGAACTCAGGTCTGCCTGGTCTTTGTCCTGTTGATCAATTCACATAGTTTGAGGGCTGTGTTGGACCCTACCTTGTCATACCAGAGCAGCCACTACCCCTGTGGGCTCAGGAATGCTGTCTGCTGTTGCTCATGAGGTAGAATTAGGAACCCAGGAGTCACCTGATTTCATCAGAGTCAAGGAGAAATGTAACGGCAGCAGGGGAAAACAAAACAAACCCTTCATTCCGAAAGTTGAGTTTTACTTATAAATTGGACTTTTCTGAGTTTGGCTCAAGTGGCATTAAAGAGCTGTGGTTCATGACCACACAGAGGGCAGCTGTGTGTGGTTTTCTGGCTGGGAGGGGGTGTCATCTCCCTGTGCGGCAGAAGGTAGGAGTAAATGAGGACCATGTAGAGAAGCTGCTAGAAGCTACCCACTAAGTCAGAAAGCCCACCTGTCTGGTGGGTGGGATTATTTTAATTCCCCTCTTAAAAAATAGCTGGTGAGAAATTTGCTAAACTCTGCATTAAATATGATTTTTTGCACACCAAAGGGGAGCTGCCAGAACAGAATACATATGTTCCCATGGAGCCAGCCCCTTTGGGTCTGGAAGTGAGCAGCAGGGTCTCTCTCTATCACCATGACTCACGGGGCTTTAAAATCCCATCTGTAAGATCACAGTTATACATGGCCAAGACACCGTCTGGTGCAGCTACAATGAGAGATTACATTTTGGAAAAAAAAGCTTTTGTACCTCAGTTCAAGACATGGAAAATAAGCCAAACTGAGAGGCTTGGGAAGAAGATAGAGGGGGTGAAGGAGAAGAAATGGAGCCCTAAATTAATCGGACTTACTGCTTTTGAAATTAAAAAAAAAAAATAAGGCAGAAAAAAAACCTCAAGGAATTATTGCTTTCCAAGGGGGGAGCTGGGTCTGATGCCAGAGGAATTGGTGTGTGAACCTTTTTGGCTCTACATTTCCACTGAGATTTTGGGAACTCTGTTGCTTGCTTTTTTCGTGTCTTGCTAGGGGCCATCATTCACTGTCCCCAGAAGGATGATTTTTAAACTAATAAAATCTGGTCCTTGCAAAGCTTCCCCCAAGGAGTCTGTTTACAGGCACAGTCAGGTTTAAGAATTGCTTGCAGGTATAGCTGGGAATGCTGAGTCAGAACTGAGGTTCAAGATCAACCTCTATCTTGGGCCTTTGCTTTGGTTGGGTGTGTGGGAGAAGTGGCGTTGGGAGGTAGGACAAGAGCTTTATGAATTCTGAGACTGATTGATTGATTGATTTATTGGTTTATTGTCATCTGGCCCATCTGCAGGGAAGCTGAGGGCAGGGCCAAGCTGTTGTACCTTCAAGAACTTGGTAGGCTTCTCTATGTCCTGTGAACTCTTACCTTGTGCCCTGGACTGGGAACCCATGGGTCTCACTCCAGGCTCTCTGGGTGGTGGTTTCTCTCTTTGGTTTGTTTTAATGGATCCTGGGCTAAGGATGAATTTTTCTCTAATGAGTGAGTTAAAACAAACAAATAACAAAAACTAAAACAATTTGGATGGGACATACCAATATGGGTAAGCTTCCATTCTGGCTTCTCTGAAGCTGATATGTGTACTATGCCCGTTCAAAGGATAGACTGGGGGTCTGCAAAATCTGTAGCATAGATGCCGATTTAACACAACTCCCTCCGCTACCCATAGCACCTCCTCACCTCCCCATCCTCTAGGATGGAGATTTTTAAAATGACATTTAGATGCGGTACATCCCAACTAATACACATTTTTTTTTTTGCATTGGTTCATTGTTCCTATTCAGCTGTCTGCTCAGTTTGATATCATAGTAGTTCAAGAAACACTTTGACCATAATACCCATGAAATTTGGGGATTCCCCAGTTGAATAAGACCTCTTCAAGTGGTTCTCACTTTAGCACAGTGATTCAAAACCAAGGGTGGGGGGTGGATTTTGCTCCCATAGGAGCATTTGGCAAATGTCTAGAGTCATTTTTGGTGGTCATAATTTGGGAGGGCAGTGCTACTGGCATCTAGTGGGTGGAGGCCAGGGCTGCTGCTAAGCATCCCGTAGGGTACACGACAGCCCTCCACAACATGTAATTATTTCGCCCCAGGTGTCAAGTGTGCTGTGGTTGAGCTATCTGCTCTGGCCGAAGAGGTTTATTTTGAATAAATGGTTACCTTATGGCAGGGTATATGCAAAAATATAGGTCAGTACAGCGTATCAAATGATGTGTGTATGGGAGTGGGAGACACTGGGGAGAGCTTCATGGGGAAGTGACTCCAAGTCATGATTTTTATTGAATGCCTTTGTAATCAGCTGTCCAAGAATGATTCTGGTGGGAAATCTATCACTCAAGAATTATACACTGGGATTTTTTTTCTTTTTGCACAACCCTCTAGGTAATGTAAGTATTTCTGATGACTTGTATGTGTTCCCTTAAAAAAAAAATTTCCCCTAAAGCCTGGGAGCAGCTTCAACAAGGAAGGATCCATTCAACTTTATTCTTTTCTACCCAGCCAGGAATCTGAATCTATTCTAATCTGTGTTTCTTCCACCAAGACTCTTCTTCTTATCTTTCCTTAAAGGTTCAGCCCCATAACCATTTGCCCATGGTACCTTCCCTTACACATTTCAGTCCTTAGTAATTGCTCTGCGTCCTGAATTCCTAGACCCTTGTTGCCTCTTTCCCTGCCCACACTGGTCTCTTGCATGTGTTTCTACCTAGATTGTGGGTTTCTCAAGGACTGGGGCCATGCCCTCCTCCTGTTAATTCCTCTGCATCATTGAACACTGTCCTGGACTCTGATTTTCACTGAAGGTGGGAGAGGGAGAAGGACATTCAGGAACAATGTCAGGAGACTAATATCTTCCTGTAACACTGGATTGATAGATACAGCACATTTTATCTTTTCAAAGTCTCTGGCCTGTGTCTTATAATAAAGCTTAAAGTTTAATCTCTGTTCAGTAGGCACAACATGCAAAAAATAAATTCCCATTATTATTATTAGCATTTTCTTACTAACAGATTTTTTAGAAGCTGTTTCCATATCAAGAAGATCAACCTTTCTGTTGTCATAGAGACAAAGATCTTTATATAACCATGGGCAAGGTGAGAATTTTTTCCCCCTCTTCTTCCACTTGTCTGGAACTAATAAGACAAGGAAAAGGAAATGTTTTAAATCAATTTTTTTCTTTTACCTTTTTCCCCTCAATTAAAATGAGTGAGCATGTGGGAGGCTATTTTTTGTATCACATTTTAGTTTTTAAATACCTCAGTTTTTAATAAAACATGGAAAGTATAGAACGGTATGAATGATGGAACTGTGCCATTTTCAAAATGTGCAAACAGTGGGCTTGTCAATGACAAACAATTACACTCCATGTTCCTTTTTTTCCCCCTTGTTGAAACCAAATAGTGGACTTTACATGAAATCTTACAAGGCAGGACTACCAAGGCCTGGAATGATTAAAATGTAAATTAGCATCTACTGAGGGGCCAGTGATGAAGTCTAAAATGCTGTGCTGTACTTGTCTCCTCCAACCCCCAGAAACATGAGTGCTCCCCTTCTTTCTTCAGAGCCAGACCCTGTGCATGACTTCATGCAAGACCACATCTCTCTGGGTGCCTTATTTCATAATTTCAGCTCTCTCCTCTTTATGAACTCCTGATAATTTGTTATCCATAGCATTTTTTTTCTATCTTGTGATTAGTGTTTACCATTTCATTCATTCATCATCAAGAGGATTTCAGTATGATGCTGTTCACTTTTCCTGTCTTCTTCCTCAATGTTAAGTTATACCTTTATCCATTTGTCTTCTTCCCTAGGACTCAGAAGTATCCCTCTCCCTAGGATTAACCCTCCTTCTATGATCTGAGACTGACACTGTCCTCCCACCCTCACTGAGACCTTACCTCACCAAATATCATTCTTCCCCCTCCCTTATGTCTTCAGTCTGTCCTTCTCCATGGATTCCTTCCCTTATTCCTCTTTGAAGACAAAAACAAAACTTTTTCTCAATCCTGTATATTTTCCATATGTAGCAGAGTTTGGGGCTTTAATTTGATCATAGGTGCCTTTTGCAATAAATAGGTATTTTGTGTATGTATGTGTGTGAGGAGGCATATGGAGAGGGGAAGTATATGGCACAGGAAGTTTAAAACACACTTTTGCTTTCTACAAGATTATATCCTTCATGGAGAGCAATATCTTGGTTCTCAAACGTTTGCATGCACCAGACCACTTGGGGATCTTGTTAAAACACCAGCTGTTGCACTACATCCTCACAGCTTCTGATGCAGTAGATTGGGGATGGGGCCCAAGAGTATGCATGTCTAATATCCCAGGTGATGCTAACGCTGCTGGCCTAGGACCACACTTTGAGTAACACTGCCTTAAAGTGACTATCTTCCTATCCCTTCTTATGTATTTCTCTTGGCACATGGATGTTGAGGTCACCTTATTGTGCCCATAGGGTTCTCACCTAAAGGAGGAGGTCATCTCTCAATTAACTGATTCTCAGGAAGCCTTACCTTGTGAGGGTCAGCATGCTTGCCAACCTTACATGTCTAAATGTCTAGAAGATGCTCTTGGTGTGGATGCCAAGATAGTGCATGTGAAGGGAGGAAGTTGAGGATTCTCCAGAATCCCTCAGGGATGGCCAAAGGTGTCAGAGCCTGGACGACTAGCTCCTTTTTGGGAGTGGGACTAGCCAGCTTCAGCATGCTAGCATTTCTTCTATTGTGCTTGCCTCCCACCTCTACCCCCAAACCCCTAAAATCTTTTTGAGGGGTTCTAGGCTTCTCTAAACTGTGCTATGGGGCAGTGGGAGAATTTGTTTTGTTTTGTACTCTCCACTTCAGCTTTCTCCAGGGAAGAGGTAGTCTCCTGAGGCCAACATGGTTTGGCAGCAGGAATTGTTGAGAGAGCTCAGTGAAGAGCTGAATCTGAGAGGACCTGGGAATGTATATATGTATGTATGTGTATGTGTGTACATTTACATGTATGTGTGTGTGTGTGTGTGTGTGTATTTAGGAAAAGGTAATTTCCTAAATACAAAGACAAGCAAATATAAAAACACAATTAACAGATGAAGTCCTGTCTTTGCTACTCAATAGCAAAAGGGGACCATGGCCAAGTTATTCCATGTCTTTGGATCTCAGTTTCTTGAAATCTCTATGATAAGTACTGAGCGAGTGAGAAAGGCTGTTAGTGGCACCATCATTCATAAGAGCAAGAAGGGAGGTTTGTCAGGGAAGGACAAGGGCTGGGACTAGGAAGGCAGCTTCCATGAATCTGTTGATTGATTGAAACAAATTCTTTCAGCATGGTCCTCACCTTCAGGGAATTGAGCTGACAAGATAATTAATGGAAACTAATTAATATAAACCCCTCAGCCTTTAAACTGTATCTCTCAGCTGCAAACATTCCCTGTAGGCCACTAACTCTTTCAGGGGAGAGGCTCAGCCCCTCAGGAGGGAGGGGGGGATCCCTGACAGACTGTTTCAGCCCAAGAATGAGATTCCATCACTGCCAATGGTTAGGACATAACCCAAGCCTACTTTTATAGTACTCTTCTTTCCTTTTTTTCTTTTAACAAATTTATTGAGATATAATTTATATACTATAATATTCACCCATTTAAAGTATACAGTGTAATGGTTTTTAGTATGTCTAGGGAGGAGTTGTGCAATCATCACCACAATCTAATTTTAAATAATTTTTGTTACCCCCAGAAGCCACAGCCATTAGCAGTCACTGGGCCTTCACCCTTACCTGGCAGCTGTTAATCTGCTTTCTGTTGGTCTGGACATTTCATATAATAGAATCATATAATGTGTGGTACTTTTTCTAAATCGAAGAAAGGAGACAGGGGACACTCTGATACACTAGTACAGAAGGCCCCTCCTCTCTTTACCGCATCACTTCAGCAAACCTCTTCCTGCCCCTACTTGCTGATGTATGCAGTTCTTTTAACCTGCTTTGTAACCCGCTCTGTAAACGTGGAGGGCTGGGTGGCATGTGGGAGGCGTGACTAAGGCACACCTTGATCAGACCAGCAGATTGAAATGCAAGTACGTCTGAGAAAGGGTAGGGCCGTGACTCGTATGCCTACTAAGCGGTACACTAGGGAGGCGGCGGGCGAACCAGCAATCCCAGTCGAGTGACCAGGTCACCCCTTGCCGTAGGGCCTGACCACCCCATTCCTAGTGGAGCACAGGGTGTCAGAGGTCACAGTAACCTTCACCGACCTGGCTAGCACAAAGGTCAAGGCCACTTTCGACTTCCAAGCAGTGGCAGGGAGCAGGCCTTCCCTTGTGGCTTCTGGGCAATTCCACGCCCCTTGCCGCAGCCCCAGTGGGGGAAATCACAGCCCTGGGGCCGCCAGGGGCTGCAGGGGGTGCCAGCAGGAGGGGCCCTAACCCAAGGCGCGGCTTGGCACGGGATGGCAGAGACAGTCCCCAAGCTTTGCATTCTCATCACTCTAAAAGGTGGTGGAGTTTGACAGGGCGCAGCCTTTTTTTCCAAGCTTCCAGGTTAAAGGAGCCAAAGAGTAGGGAAGCAGAGTGGCCCGGAGCGAGGAGCGAGCGAGGGTCCCGTAGCGGGGCGCCGCGTACTCACAGTAGGGTGAGGCCGGCCCGTGGGCCGGGGCAGCGCAGGGCGCCGTCTGGCGGGCAGCTGCAGGGCTCGGGGCAGTGCGCCCGGGGAAGCGCCCGCGGCGGCAGCAGCAGCGGCAGCAACAGCGGCGCCAGCAGCGGCCGCAGCGCGTGGAACCCCCGCCCCATGGCTGGCGGAGCCTGAGCGCGGGCTGTTGCGGCTGGGCGGGTGCCCTGACCAGCCCCGGAGTGCCGCCCGCGCCCCTCTCCCCGCCCCTTGGCCTGCCCTCCCCCTTTTCCCGTGCCCGCCCGCCCTCCACTGCTGAGACTGTGCTCTGCCTCAACCTGGGGGTAGTGGCCTGCGACCCCATCCCCTCCTTTCCCTGCTGCTTTCCCTGCTCGGCCTTGTCCTCTACATCTGCGAATGGCCCAATTATAGGAAGTAGTGTGGTAATGGTGACTGCTTTGGACGAGGGGTAGGGAGCTCTGAGTCCTCACCCTGACTCTGCTAAAACGGAGTGTGAAGTTGGGTGAATGTTGTCACTTCCAGGAACCTCTCTTATTTCATCTGTGAAAGGGGCAGATGGATACTTTGCCCAGATGCTTCTTCCTTCTCAGCCCCAAATTGTTTTCCCTTCTCCCCCACCAGCTCTCTCCACACAAGTAATTTCTGACCTCTCAACTTACCAAGCAATTTCTTTGTATTTTTCTTGGTAGTAAGCACTTTCTTCCTTATAGTTATTTGAGCCCGTTCTATATCTATATATCCGCTATAGATTGTGACATCCTAGAGAACAAAATCCAGTTCAGATTTATTTGTCTGTTCCTGGCTTCTACATGTTAAGTCTCTAATGAAGATTTGTTGAATGAATGAAAATGCTATGATAATGTACAGTGACTGCCCCACGGAGAGGGCCCTTACAGGGTAGACCCTGTGACAGGTGCCCTCCCTCAAGTCATGTCTAAGCTTCACAACAAACTAGCAGGGTGTTTGCAACCAGAAAAATGATGTTATGTGACTTCCCCAAAGTCACACAGTTATTAAGTAGTGGCAACTTGTTTGAACTTAGGTCTATCACCCACTTTCTTTTACCAGTGCAAAAAATTACTGTATGATCTGCATACCAAGGATTTAGAAAGGAGACAATTTTACGGTTAACTATGGGAATGCATAATTTCCCTTATTTAATTTCATCATTAAAACACTCCCCCCTCCCCTGTCTCCACCCCCCCCCCCCCCCCCGTGCCCTGCCTTACAATGACTCTGTTTAGACTCTGGAAATCCTGGAAGTCTTTCTGGAAGAGGTGGACTTTGAGAGCCTGGAAAGTGTCTAAGACTCTAGAGACAGGAAAAGAAAGAACAGATATCCTTCTTTCTTGTTTGAAACCAGCTCTCAAGGTCAGATGTCTCAGTCACCAGTATGCAGTCTCCTGTGAGTTTTTGGCCCAAGGAAGGTAGATTTTTAAAAATTATTATTTAAAAAAAATTGGCTTTTTCCATGTTGTGCTAGATGGCACAAAAAACAAAGCTAATGTCTATAATACTGTCTTTCTTTTTTGGACCCCTCTCTCCAACTGCTTACTTGTTCTCTTCATACCTCTCTTTCATACTTCTGCATATGCTACCCATTTGCCTGGAATGATTTTCTCTTCCTTTTGCATATTCCATTAATGAAACCCCTGCTTGTCCTTTAAGACTTAGCTCAATGTCATTTTCACTGTAACACCTTCTTTGACACAACCTGAGTCTGTGCCCATGACACCTGATTCTATAGTATGTAATGTAACACATTGTAATGATATAGCTTTAGTTGTCCTTCCCCCTGTCTGTTGATCTTAGTATTGCTAGAACATGTCATAGATTCTAGCACCTAGTAGGTAGGTACTCAGTCGATATCTATTGAATAACAGAATGAAAAAATGAAACCCAAGTACAGACCTATAGCATATGTTTAGTAAATCATCTGAGAAGTGCTTAAACAGCCTTGCTTGATTTATTCTCAACCACACTGGATCAGTCTGGACAGGTATCAGGTGATTACTCATGACTACTTTGGGGTCTCATCTTCTCTCCTCTTTTAATTTATCAGATTTTGGTAGGGAAGTTGGAATACCACCAGGTTTTTTCAAACCTTTCTACCATGTAGCTTGAATTACAGGAGAGAAGGAATGAATAACTCAAGGTGACTCAGTGGTATTTATTTTAAATCTTACATCTTATGTGGCTTTTTTTTTTTTTTTTTTTACTTCAAAGCATATCTGCTATGTAAAAAGAATGGTTGCTTCCACTCACCCCTGAAGAACCATTTGATTTTGTGCTTGGGTATCGTTGGGGCCTGGGCCATCAGGACATCTGGATTTTTTTTTTTTTTTTCTGTTCTGTCATTGACAGTGTGATTTGGTCTTCAGTTTCTTCATCTGAGAGGGTGTTGGAGTGCACAATCCCCAAGGCTCTTCTAGCTTTATTTATTACAAAAAAATTTTTTTAATGTTTACTTATTTTTGGGAGAGAGACAGCATGAGCGGGGGAGGGACAGGGAAAGGGAGATCCAGAATCCGAGATAGGCTCCAGGCTCTGAGCTGTCAGCACAGAGCCTGACGCGGGGCTTGAACTCCCAAACCACAAGATCATGACCTGAGCTGAAGCCGGATGCCTAACCGACTGAGCCACCCAGGCACCCCAAGTCTCTTCTAGCTTTAAAATGCCAAGGACTTTGTGGACAGCTCCTACTGTATTAGTGGTGGATGGAGTCAGATTGTGTATATTGACTTCTTATTGCTTGTCTTGGATTGGAGATAAAGGCCTGTTTATGAACAGGGGAAGTTGTTCATTTCAAAGAAAACTCACAACCTTAATGAGTTTTCATAAAATTTTTCTGTGATTAATTTCAGTTGGATTTTAATTATGTCAGTTCTTGTAATGTACCTATTTTTTTTTTTAATTTTTTTTTTCAACGTTTATTTATTTTTGGGACAGAGAGAGACAGGGCATGAACGGGGGAGGGGCAGAGAGAGAGGGAGACACAGAACCGGAAACAGGCTCCGGGCTCTGAGCCATCAGCCCAGAGCCCGACGCGGGGCTCGAGCTCCCGGACCGCGAGATCGTGACCTGGCTGAAGTCGGACGCTTAACCGACTGCGCCACCCAGGCGCCCCAATAATGTACCTATTTTAACAAAATTACATTGAATTGTTCATCATAATCACAAAAGTTTGTTACAATGGAATTGGCCTATCCTACTCATTAATATGTGACTAATTTAGAGTAGATTTGTTAAGTTTATTTATTCTGAGAGAGAGAGAGAAAGAGAGAGAATATCCCAAGCATGGAGCCTGTGAGATCATGAACTGAGTCGAAATCAAGAGTTGGACACTTAACTGACCAAGCCACCCAGGCACCCCAGAGTATATATTTTTAAATCTGAAGGAATTCTGTGTACTATAACTATGCTTATAGTTACTTCTGTTATAGAACTTCAAAAAAGCATGGCCCATGAGGATTGCTATTATATTTTACTGACAAACTAGAGTTCATGGAATTCATAAGAAGTTTATCCTTAGAGCTACAGAAGAATCTGACAGCACAACTAGGAATCCTAAAAATAACTCTCCAAAATTCTGGAACAGGGCTTCTTACATTTTAGGGTGCAGAAGTATCATTTGGGAAATTTTAAAAACAAAGACTCCTGGAACATCCTCCCTAGAGAGATTCTGATTTGGTTGGAATGGAGAGGGGCCCAGGAGTCTGTCTGCATTTTAACAAGATTCCCGCCGTGTAATTCTGATTCATAAGGTACCCAGAGCATAATTGGTGAAACGCTAAAGTAGCAATTTTAGAATTAAATTTGCCTTAGGAAGACAAAGCTCCAGAATCCTTACTGAGGACTCTGAGAGAAGCCTAAGAATTTGGTGCATTGCTAAAGAAACCTGGTGTATGTAAGCACATGCATACAAATAGTGGTAGTAGTAGAGTGTGTGTGTGTGTGTGTGTGTGTGTGTGTGTGTGAACGAGTGTGTGTAACATTGCTCAACTGGTTGTAATGCCGAGGCGCTTTTTTTTTAAGTTTATTTATTTTGAGAGCGAGAGCGAGAGAGAGAGCACAAGCAGGGAAGGGGGCAGAGAAAGAGGGAGAGAGAGAGAATACCAAGCAAGCTCTGAGATCAACAGAGCCTGATGTGGGGCTTGGTCCCATGACTGTGAGATCATGAACCAAACAGAAATCAAGAGTTGGATGTGTAACTGACTGAGCCCCCCAGGCATCCCCAGATGTGTTTTTTTTAAGTAGCTATCAGTTTATTTTAATTTTTAAATTTAAATTTATTTTAATTTTGGGGGGAGGGGGTGAGCAATTTCACAAGATTATGGATCCTGTTTTTATGCCTGACTAGATCAGAACTCAGTAACACTTGATGTCATACTAAGACATTGGAGTTGGAGGAAGTGGACAAAATAATAAAAAAACCTCAAGTGGAATAGGCAAGATTTTCTGGTTCTTGAACATATGTCCTGTTAGTAAGTACCATAACAGATACTTGTTCCTCTTAAAAGCAGTAGTTTTACCTTTCCCTCAGAAGAAAAGGTGAATGTAGGGCAGAGGGAAAAAAAATGTGTAAGAAAAGAAAAATACAGTTACGCCTGTGAGCTTCTCACCTTACCACCTGGAACAAAACAAAACAGAACAGAAGAAAAAAGGTGATCCCTGAAAGTTACACTCAGAAATTTTGTGCAACCCACCTTGTAGTTTGCTTGGAAATTTCGTCTTCCATTTCATTGCTTACATGGTGTGGAATCAGAGATGTGATTGGATGTGCCACCACCAGTGTGGCCTTAGGGGGAACTAACTAGAAGCTGCAGGCTGATGGGGGCCCGGGCCCTGGCCCTGAGGGTAGGTCTGGGAATGGTAGGTGAGACGTTCCTTGGGCATGAGACTCCTCTAAGGCTGACCCGCAGAGAGGGTTAGAGAAGGGGCTTGGCCCTTTTGGTCATCATGTGACTGGAAGTGATGTGAATGAATTGGGGGCTGCTGTCCTCCTTGTCTCATGAAAAAAATGCCTCTCTGACAGTGGCCAAAGCTACAGGGAGAAAAATGGAGATGAGAGACCTATGTGGGCAAATAGTCTTAGGCCAGCTCCTCCCCTGGACTTACCAAGTAATGAGCCCACACTTCCCTCTTTTGCTGAATCAAGTTCATTGGAGTTGAGCCTCTTACCTGCAACCCAAACATCTAATCTCTACTCTGTCTACTATCTCTGACCTTTCTTTGACTCGCTACTTCCCCCACCCACTCTCAGGAAAGAAATGGGGCTTTTCTGTTCTTACCTCCGTCATAGGACTCGTCACAAGCAAAGTGAATTTTTCTCCATTGCATTGACAGTACCTATCACTGTGCTTCTGGGAATGGGCTGGAGGCAGGAGTGAATGAACAAATGAATGAATGCTGAATGAGTGCACAAAGAGGTAGTGGCATAGAGCCACGTTATTCTTCTTTTTAGAGAAGCTGCACTTCACTAAATAATTCACCAAGCATTTTCTTTCCATTTTAGAGAAGGCCTCCTAGTAAACTTGTGACCTTGGTATAGAAATCAAATTTCAAGCTAAAATATTAGGTAGAGCCAACAGAAGGAAGGAGAGAAAACTTTCTGAAATGATGCAATAAATCAACAAGGAAACAGGATTTGAATTTTAAAAAATGGATGTAGAATTTATCAAAATGTATACACCACAGGATACTGGTTGCCTGCCATGCTCATTGGCAGTATTTAGGGAAAAGGTGTCCAAACTGAAGAAATTTGGAAAAAATTGGGTTAAAAAAGTTAAAGTTTTTTACTAGACAGTTTCTGAGAACTTTTAACATGTATTCTGAAGCTCTAAGAGGCTGTAGTATAGAACGGGGACAGATGTTTCTTCAGGACACACTTTGAGAATACTGACTTGGGAATCCATGTTGAGAAAAAGGATTTATTCACAAATTTTCAGGTGTCTGACTTTATGGCAAAGAACCGCCTCACTGAACTGGAAGGATATAATGTGTGGATTTAGTAGTGAGAGGAGAGATTGCCTGGATCCATCTTCTTCTCCCTCCATCTTTTTTTTTTTTTTTTTTTTAATGCTTATCCAGTTTTGGGAGAGAGAGACAGACAGAGAGTGTGTGTGTGTGTGTGTGTGTGTGAGAGAGAGAGAGAGAGAGAGTGAGCAGGAGGGGCAGAGAGGGAGAGAGGGAGAGAGAGAAAGAGAAGGAGACACAGAATCCGAAGCAGGCTCCAGGCTCTGAGCTGTCAGCACAGAGCCCCATGAGAAGCTCAAACCCATGAACCCATGAGATCATGACCTGAGTGGAAGTCTGACACTTAACCGACTGAGCCACCCAGGTGCCCCTCTCCCTCCATCTTTCAATGCGGATATTCAGGGTTTATAAATCCCAGTGTTATCAGTATATCTCTGTAGGTTAAATATTACCCTGTCTGTTTTTAAAAATGAAAATAAAGCACAGGGTGGGAGCACATTGATTCGATTATATCTTCATCTGACTCATTATATCTTCATTCGATTATATACTTGCAGAATAGTTTCTGAAGGCCCGAGGTGGTGTGAAGACGCTGGGTGTGTAGAGCTTAGGTGCACCTCACTGAGGGCAGGGAGTGTCTGCAGGAAGCTTCCTCCCATCAGACCTATGCCAGGATCAGGACCTTGGATTTGCTCTCAGATGCATCCAGAACAGAGTCTGGAGGCTGGGGAGTGAAGGAAACCTCCAGGCTTCTTTGTGTGGAGGCAGCAGCCCTCTTCTCTTCCCTTCCTGCGTTCATCCTGCCCTAGGGGGCTCAATGTGGGGCTCGGGCGGCTGAGACTTGGTAGGACTCCATTAGAGATGCCCTCCTGTCAACGTGAAGCTGCTAATATCTGTCTGATAATTTCTGTCACATTGAATTATGCTTTATGGACATCATGTGGCATGTGGACAAACAGAGAGGTCAGTTATTACTCTAGGGTCTGCAAGGCCTGTATCAAAAGGGGATTCTCCTTCAGAGACTAGTTTGGAAGTAGCCATCCGTACTGAATTGTGCATGTGGGGCTGACATACTGGAAGGACAGATTTCAGCAAAAGGGGATCAGCAGGCTCGGAGAGTGCCCATGAGGGGTGGGCAGCGCTGGAGATGATATATAGAGCTTGAAGGGCATCTGACTGGAGGGATCCAGGAGGCAGCTGACTTGCCCTGGTGCCAGGCAAGGGAAACTGAAATGGCGGAATCACACTGGGGATCTTACATCAGCGATTCTCAAACTTTAGAGATTTTGCTTGAGAAGGAGACTTAGGGGGGTGTACTTTGGGAGAGTCTGCTTCTGTACCTTTGGCATCATGACAGGAAATATGCATTTTCAAAGTGTCTCAAGTGCCTTTTTTTTTTTTTTTGGAGAAGGGACCCCAGTCCCCTCTCTGAGAAACTCTGCTCCAGAATAGCAGATTAACTCCAGGGAGAGAGTGGTGGATGAGAAGTGGGGCAGACTGGCATATCTACCAGAGGGAGGAAGAATCAGGGGAGCCATCAGATGGGTTCAAGGACAGCCAGGCAGAAGGTAGACTAGAGGGAATAGACCATCCATGCAAGCAGTAAGACAAATGATAGGCCAACACAAAAGAAAAGTTTATTCTACCTTGAAATTAAAGATACAAAACTTAAAACCCTATGGATGACCTGACTTACACTAAATTAGCCAAGAGAAGGGCCACTTAAAGGAAACACCAAGTGAGTAATAATTGTAAAACAAATACACTCACTCGTTTGAAATGATTTAAGCCTTTTGGGAAGCAATATGGTAATTCTAATCTAGATCCAGGCATATGTATATGCCCCTCAACCCTGGGATTCTAAACCTGAGACTTTTCCAAAGTGAATGATTGAACAGAATAAAAATGCCATGAGAATGAAGATGTTCAGTATGGGAGTATTTATATGAGAAGACCTGAATATTAATCAGTATTATAGTGATTTAAAAAAATTATGATTCATTTAATCAAAGAAACAATCACTGAAATATTAAAAAGTAATTTGTAATAATTTGACTTATTTAGAAACATAGGAGAGTTGGATATGTCAAATAAGAAAGGATCTAAACCAATATTTACATTGTATGTCCAATAATGTAGACATGTTCCTTTGAGGAGAGAAGAATGGAGTCATTTTCTGTCTTAGTCCCACACGTCTAAATCAGCACCATGCTCTGTGTGCCTGGCGATGTATAAGGCAAGTCGCAGATACCGGTTGGCGTTTTGAGCAGTTATGTGAATCTCAGGTGGCCAGGGTAGCTCTGTAAACATCCTAACTGCCCTCCTCGCTGGTTTGATTTCCAAGTCTTCCTTCTACCCCTTGCCTCTTTATGGAGCTTAGGAGACCACCTCTGACCCTTTGCACTTTATATCCGCGTCTGGTCTTTCCCGCTCTGGGCTTTCACCTTCCCCTCAGACTCTGCTGGGACTGACTTTTGCAGTTTTAGGCAATCTCAGGTAGTAGCACCCACCTTAACAGTCACTTAATAGTATGTTTAAGATTTTACTTAAACAATTTTTTTTTTTTTTTGCATTGGGGCACCTGAGTGGCTCAGGTGGTTGAGCGTCCAACTTCGGCTCAGGTCATGATCTCGGGTTGTGGGTTTGAGCCCCATGTGTAGCCTGCTTTGGATCCTCTGTCCCACTCTCTCTCTGCCCCTTCCCCCAAATCCCCTCTTTCCCTCAAAAATAAACAATTTTTTCTCATCAAAGTAATATCCCTGCTAGAACTATCCAAATATAAAGCCATACCTAATATTGAAAAGTAGAATACTTTCTCATCATCTTTCCTTCACCTAAAACCCTGGTATTGGCTTCATTTCTAAATAATACATGTTTTTTTGCTGTTTTAATTTTCTATTGATGTATAATAAATTACCACAAATTAAGCACCCTAAAAACAACACATAGTTGTTATTATAAGTTTCTATGGGTCAGGAGTTTGGGCATGGGTTAACCGGTAGAGGGTGGGCAAGGTTGGGGAGAGGATCTAATGGCCTAATCTCTCTGGTTATAGATTTTCTACGAATAGAGCTGGTTTTAGCCCCACTTTCCCCCCCAACCCCCTGCCACAGCCACCCCTCAGCTTCTGCAATAAGTTACATTTTCAAGTCCTGAGACTCTGTGGATCTACAAGTGGAATTAGCTTAATGCTTATCGGCATTCCTTCCCGCTGGGCTTTTGGGTCACACTGCTTACATCAGCTACTGCTCTTCCGTCTGCTTGTTATCTTCCAAATATTTGTTGAAATCTTTCACCTGCAGTTATGAATTAGTATGGGTCTTCCAAGAGGCAGATTCCAAGATGATCCCTGACGATCAGGGATTTTGTTAGGAAATCATCTGAGTGAGAGAAAGTGAGGAGGGAGCCAGAAAAGGCTGAGAGAGCATCGCAGAGAGATGGCAATGAGGGAGAGAAGGAAAGGAGGCTGGGTGGAAGCACCCTAGACCATAGTGTAGTGTAAGGCTGGTCAGCTAGACTGGCAGAAACACGTGAGCCAAAGGTGACTGTTGTAGAGGTCCTATGTCTCCTGGGAATGCCATGCTCATTCTTAAGTTGACAGCCGCCTTGGGGAAGCATGACCTGGGCAACTCAGCTGTGGAGGTGGGTTTCAAAACCCAGCAGGGGGCCCTTGGTCAATTCCACTCCTATAGATGGAGGCCTGAGCTGTCTCATGGCTACCAGAAACTATTTCCTCTCTCATTGCCTTTATCCTTTGGATGGTTCCTTTTTTTGGAGGAAGGTGGAGAGAGTGTATTTAAAAAAAGACCTTGCTACATTGTAGTGGCTTCTAGGAAAGGAAAGGAAATAGATGGGTGCAGTTCTGTGTTCATTTTTTTTCAATCATTTAAAATAACTCTCTTCAAAATCTACATAATGTATTTATACTTTCAAAGAAAGTTTAAAGAAGAAGGAAAAGGTGATCTGAAGGGCCATATGCAGAAAGCTGGAGAGGATAGAGACTGAAAAGGCTGTGGGACTTGCTAACTAGAAAGTCATTGGTGAACTTATTGCTGGTTCCACAGTTTTGGGGGTGACAGCATGGAAGAGACTATGAGATTGGGTGTGCACAGACAAGTTGGTCAAGAAGTTAGGTGGCAAAAGGAAGAAGAGGAAGAGAGCATTACTTTAGGAGTGAGCTGGGTAAAGGGAAGGGAGATCCTAACAGGTTCCTTAGTAGACATAAAAAGGAGCCAGAGTGGAGGGAGAGATAGAGGATGCAAATAAGAAAGGACATCATGAACATGGTCTAAGTGGAGGCAGGGGAGGGGATGGGGACCAAGAATGCACATAGAGGGCTAGTTCCAATAGCAAGAGCAGTGCCTCCCCCTCAGAGACTTGAGCAAAGGAAGGAGGGAGGGGTGGACATAAAGAAATGGTTAAGGGATATATCAGTTAGGATTGCTTTTAGTTGCAACTAAAAACTTCATTACTGTGGCTTCAAGAAGTAGGGATTTAGGTTGTAGGCAGCCCAGAGCCAGTATGACAGCAATAAGATGCTGCCAAAGACTCAAGGTTTTTCCATCTTTCTGTGCCATCTTGCTCCATGAATGAATGAATGGTCAAAGTATTGGGAGATAGCGATAATATTCTCATTAGGACTTTTCTTTCTTTTATGGAAAACAACGTGAATGACCAAACCATGGCACTTTGTTTAAATGATCTGGTGTATTAACAAACTGAATACTACATGGCTTTTAAAATACGTAAATGAGGTAGGGAGGCAAAAAAAAAAAATCTAGATTCTGTAATGTTAACTAAAATAAAATCTTTTTTTTTTTGTTGTTTGTCTTTTTTTGTTTTTCACCCTCATGTTGAGGGCTGACTTTCTTTTTTTTTTTTAATTTTTTTTTTCAACGTTTATTTATTTTTTTTTGGGACAGAGAGAGACAGAGCATGAACGGGGTAGGGGCAGAGAGAGAGGGAGACACAGAATCAGAAACAGGCTCCAGGCTCTGAGCCATCAGCCCAGAGCCCGACGCGGGGCTCGAACTCACGGACCGCGAGATCGTGACCTGGCTGAAGTCGGACGCTTAACCGACTGCGCCACCCAGGCGCCCCTAGGGCTGACTTTCAATAGATCACAGTGAGGGAATGGCTTTGCTATGTACGAACCCCTGTAAAATCTTAAAATAATATGGGTGCATTGACTGCAATTGCAAAAAATTATATCTGTACAGTTTTAAAGGAAAGGAGAGACCATTGTATCTTGACATTCATTTAGGTTTTATGGTGAAAAGGGCTGGGATTTTTCTTTTTTGATGATTCTGCTTATATTTCACCATAAAGTTGTTACTATGTAATTAAAATATTAAAAAGCCCACATGGAATATTCCTTGAACTATTTGAGAAGAAAGGCACTCCAAAAATGAAAGCATGGTCATCAACATATTCGCCCATCATAAACACACCCAAGGAGCATCATTAAATTCTGATAACTAGGTTCCAGCCAGAATGTTGGTGTGGTGAAGTGAATCCTCTTGCTGTGATCAGCACTGTACTGCTTGCAATGGTCAGCCTGCGATGAGGATGAACAGGGTTTTTGGAGCTGTGGGAGGCGTGGAATATGTGGTATCACCTGGGTAGTTCATGAAGGCCTCTTCCCCAAATCTCTCTACCTCCTGCACAGGTCTGCAGTTCTTCTGGGGAGCAATACTTTCTTCTGTTCAAGGGGGGGCACTGTGACCTTCCACTACATATAAATGATTATGTTTTTCCAAAGGAAAGGTTTCAATATCTGTGAAGAAAGAGTGCAGAAAACAGGGGTGGTTCTGGATGCACTGAAATCTAACGTCTTCCTAAACATGCTAAGGATGAATCTAGCATCTCAATTCAAACGACCTCCAGTCCCTCACTCCTGAATTCTCTCCCCTCCTCTTACATTGTACAAAGATGCACAGAGCTGGAAGGGCTGGGCAGGGCCCTCTGATTTATCGTTCTGCCTCTGTCAGTAACTTTAAGTCATCCCAGTGAAGTAAGTTCCTCCTATTTTTAAGAACCAGAAGAGGATGTTCTTCAACATCTCTCAATCATACATTCCTTGTCTGGTAAGACTCACCCCAGAAATGCTTCCTTAAGCTAAACTTTCTAAACTAAATTCCTCACCTGCAATTTCACAGCCTTTTACTTGTTGGATTGCCATCAGAGATTAAGAATCCTTAATCATAGCCCTTCAGAATTTTTATCTGGCAACTGTAACTAGGTGAGGGGTCATCTAATCCTCCTTTGCTAACACTGTGCTCAGCGATCTAGGAGCTCAGAGACTGATGGACACTCTTTCTAGTTCTGGAAAATGAGGAGAGTAATATTCACCTCTCTTCTCCTTGCATGCACCTTGTAAAGACCCATAAGATAATATGAATAAAATAACTCAGGGAAATATGAACAAGCTCAAGTTAATATTAACATCCTTCTCACTTTTCCATTGAGTCTTTGCTATCATCCAAGGCTTCTCTGCTCCTCTAGCACTGGCTTTGGCATCTCATAGCATTGCCAGTAGGAGCCTCACGGTCTTCCAGCCACCCCTGCTCTGCCCTCTGACTTGCAGCTCTGTGCAACCCACAGCACCGATGGCTCGGTCTGAATGGATTTCCTGGGGTTGGTCTCTTCCTTTACCTCCTTTGTAAACTGCTGAATCCTTACAGACATGTGGTTCTCAACCAGGGGTGTTTCTCCCCCTTCCTCCCTTCCCAGCAGAGGACACTGGGCAATTTCTGGAGTAATTTTTGGTTATCATAGTAGTGGGTAGAGGCCAAGGATGCTGCCAAATACCCAATGATATAAGACAGCCCCCCACCCCCAAGAATTGTCTGGCCCCAAATAGTTGAGGCTGAGAAATTCTCTTATATATTAAAGCTCACATATTTTTTTTTAAAAGAGCCTTATTAAGGTCTAATTGATATACAGGAACATAGATATATTTAAAGTGTACAGTTTGATGTGTTTGACATCACTACATGTGAAACCATCGCCACAATGAAGAAAACAAACATATCCATCACCACCAAAAGTTTTCCCTGTAGTTTTGTAAGTTAGCCCTCTGCTTTCCACCCACCCCACCCTCTTCTACCCAGTGAACCACTGGCTTGCCTTCTGTCACTCTTAATTAGTTTGCATATTCTAGAATTTTATTTAAATGGAATCATATACTTGTTTTTGTCTGGCTTCTTTCACTCAGCGTAATTATTCTGAGATTTATCCGTATCATTGCTGAATGAGTTACTCTTGAAAAGGAAAGATAAGCTTATGGTTGAACAAAGGGATATGACCTGTAGGCCCTAGGTCACTACTACCCACTCCTTTGATGATTTGCTTCCTATATGGGATACCTCACTCAGCTGTTGTATAGCTTTTTGTTTCTGTTTTGTTTTCAGTCACTTTTCTTATCATGGTCCTCAAGACCTGGCCAGTGAGCTATCTCAGTGGTCTTCTAATGGGAGACTTCTGATTTCTAGGCTCTGTTTCCTTTAATTCATAAAACCCCATTCTTTCCCCTTCCCTCAAGAAAATCCCAGAGAGCTAATATGTAGGATACTAGTTTGAGAAATACTGCCCTGACATAGCTTTTTTTTTGTTTTTAAATTTCTACATTTCAGTTTTTATGCACATGCAGTGCACATACAGAGAAATAAGTCTTGACACACCATCTCTAAGTGTCCATGCTTAGCTGGTTTCCCCATGTTGGTGCTCGGAATCTTCCCTGGAATGATATCCAGTCAAGGTATCAATATTTAGTAATAGCAGGATGGATTCTTTAACTGGGGACATTGTGAAGACCATAAAGAAATTAGTTGACAATAGATGAACTCACATATAATTGAGAATTATGTGTATTTTTCTACATGGGTAGCCTAGACATACTTTTATATAGCAATGACATATGTTTTTGGAGTGATATTCTTGAATAAATTTCAAGTTGCTTCTTTCAAGATAAATGATAAAATATTTATTCTTAAGAAAATAGTACTCTTTTTGGTCTGTTCTGTAAATTTCTTTTCCAACTGTTTCCAAATAGCCTGATCCTACAGGATGTGGCTTATTCTTATCTCTTCCTACACAGTATGGTGTGGGGTGATTATTTCCTCATATTAATATTTGTACTATTTTTCTTCATCCAGCTCTTGGTTTTTGCATCTGCAATGGTTCTCCAGGTTCATTTTAAGTATCAGATGTCATTATTATGGCGAGGATGTTTTGCTCTCCTCCACACACGATGCCCTGCCCCTGGCAGCTTGTTACTTGGAAAGGCTTTCTTCTGTCTATGGTGGTCGCTGGTCATCTTGCAAACTTAGTGTTCGTTCCATTTGGTAGCAGCAATCTGCTTTCTTTTAGGGGAACCCTCTGTCCCCTCTTTAATGTGTTTGGTTAACCTATTGGTCTAAGTACTCTTTGGCCTTCAACTCTCTTATCCAAGAGGTGGCAAGCACATGACCTGGGTTAGCTCCATCAGACTCTTCCCTGGGAGTTTAGTCTTCAGTGGCGAGTGGTGGCTGGAGCTGAGTCATTCTTCTTTCATCTGTGAGATACTGACTGAAATTCTTGGAACTGTTCCTTTCCTGTCCTTCTTGAGGACTGCTCGTTCAGATCTTTCTTCAGTTCTAGGACATTACCCAATGTCTGTTGTCCCAACAAATTATTATTATTATTCTGTCTGTATTTTTTTAGAGTCAGTTTCAATTGCTTACAATTAAAGAACCCAATCATATGCAAAGTATCTCTATTTTTCTTTCCATACATGGTCTTTTCTGTCCTTTGTTCCATTGCCCCAAAGTGGAAAGGTCTGCTTCCTCCTTTTAGTAAGCAGATTGACTTCCTAATTGTGGACTGAGTAAGAGACTGCCCTGACTGACCTTGGTGACCCCACTGAAGAGACTGAGGAATGCCCTCAAGAGCAAGAGGAATGGAAAGGTGATTTCTCTGGAACTCCAACAAGACACCAGGACTGGGGGAAGGCAGTGAGAAAGCCCTGTGAGGACTCGGGCTCAGCAGCATGAGAGCACCTTGCCCAAAGCAGTGGCAAGATTTCAAGGGAGGGTGAATGATCAACCTTCAGAGCCTAGCTTTAGACCCCTTATCTCTCAAAGGCAAAAATTCCTTTACTTTTGGCTGGTCATTGAAGCAGAGATACCAGACTTCATAGTTCACTGTGGAGATCAGCAGTGAACATGATGATAGAGGTCCAGAGGCCCTTACCCTGATTTTCTGAGCACCATGGAAGGATACTAGATTCTGGAGAGACGCTGAGGAGGAAGGAGACCCTGGTAATGCCTGAGATCGAAATTCTTGCAAGTCTAGGAGGATGAGAAGTCAAAATGGAAATTAATTTGATTTAATAAAAATAAAGAAGTAGGTTTTTTTGGTATCCTTAGTTTGTAGACTTGAGATTCATAATGGCTATAAGCCCTTAAAAAATTCTCACCTAGAGATTAACAAGTGTATTGAGTGCCAATTCTATCCCAAACATTAGCAAGACTCTGTGGGTAAAGCAAAGACATAGGAACTTTGCCTGAGTCTTCCAAGAGAATACAGCCAACTTGGAGAGAGAAGACTCCAATAGCTTGGAGGAAATAAGATACCTTTATAAGAGATAGTCATCAGCATCTAACAACATTTTAAGAGCTGCCACATGTGCTTAATTGGCAAATGAGTGGCCTGGTCAATAACAGCATGAATTCAGTGGTTGTAACATTAAAGGAAAGTGGGAGGAAAAAAATAATTTAATGCTTTTTGTTCCAGTAAGGGTGAGTGTGCTCGGTTGCTTGTTCTGAGAAAAGGAACAGTTTGTTCCTGCATCTCACCACTTCCCAGGGAGCCATGCTTTGCCAGCCCGTGGTCTCAAGGGTCCCTCTTGCAGAGATGGGGGTCAGGCTGACTGGAGCAGTTTGCAGAAATCAAGCAGGCTGATAATGCGCTTAAAGATGTTTTCTGCTTGTCCTTTTTCCCTGTCTTCTCAAATACACAGCACTTGTCCAGGTCAGTGTCACAGGAGCTTATGTTCCTTTTAAGCAATAAGACCCAGCAGGCAGGGGATTGCTTCGGGATTAGGGGAACTCAGATTGGCTTTGTGTGTCAGGGACATGGGCCTATTCTTCCATGCCAGTATCCAGCACAAGGTTGTTTGAAAGCCTTGCTTAAAAAACCTCAAGTTATGGCCAACTTGGAGCTCTGGGCTTTGACGTAGGCAAGGTGAAGAGATCAGATGAAGTTCCCTGTGAGGTTGGGTGGTTGAGGAAGGGATTTGAGAGTCATGTCAGTGCAGAGTTTGTTCCAGGATATTCTTGGATTAGACATAACTCCATTTTGGAGCTTGGTGTTAGTATCTGTAAAATGACCACCAGAATACAGATAGAACTTTAATCAAAATTGAAATATCCTACATTAACATATTAAGGAGTGGCCATTCACTTTACAACAAAGATTGTTCCCTTTATAAGAATTCAAAGTAAAATCCTTTTACAGGGCACTTGCCTTTTATTAAAAAGTGGAACATGATTTGCAAAATGTGTTTGTATTTTCAGCTTTGAAGGGAAATCTCAGTTGCAAGAAGAGAGTTTCACATGTTTTGCTCTATTCCTTCTTCACCCTTCCACCCATCTCCTCCTCTTCTGTGAAAATTATGAGGATAATGTTTACATGGTACTTAACAGATGTTTAAGATCTGAGCTGAAAAATCCAAACTGGTAGTGTATTCATCAGCAAAGACGAACAGGGGTTCATCCTCCAGTGGCTTCTAGACTGGCAGGGAATAGGTCTGGGTTCTGGTCCAGGCCTTATCTCTAAATAGCTGGGTTCCTTTGTGACAAGTCTTAAAATTGTAGAGCCTTTGTGTTGGGACAGAATTAAAGGTCATCTAGTGCAGGCTTCTTCTGACAAAGGCATTTCATCTACAATATCTTAAGTGATGAGTATCTAGTCTCTTTATTTTCTGGGCCTCAGTGGGTCCATCTGTAGGACAAGGGAAGTTGATCTTCAATTTGAATCAGAGAGCAAGGTGGGAAGGGGAGGTTTGAGTGAGTAGAAGCCAGGACTCTGAAAACTAAATGACATCACAATCTAGCAAAGGCCAAGCTGTCCGAATAAGAACTCTTAGGGAATTAAATACGCATTCATTTGTTCTGCACAGGTGTACCCTCCTGTGGTCAATAGTGAGGAAAAGTTATGAGACTTTGAGACACTTGCAGTGTGCTCTGAACTTCCTACAGTTCTACTGCAACATGTTTAAAGGGAGGTAAGCAGTGAGTTTCCTGCATGTTTAAGCTGAATATTATTACAAGGTTGAGCAGCCTCCACTGGCCTCTTCTCTCTTGCTTCAGGTCTCCTTGCCCCCTTCTTTTTACAACATGCAAACCTCAAGGGCATGCAGTTGGGTCTGGCTGAAATCAGCTGAATGTTTACAGGGTTTATCCAAGGAAGAACCCTTGGGTCATTGTCATGGCAATTTTGATAATACTGACAGGGTGCAGATGTGGCTGTCCAGGGCAATCCGAGAATGCATCCTACCCTCCAGCCTCAGCCACTGCTTGGGACAAGTGGGGCTTAATAACCATTTTTTTTTTGCATTCTCTGTACACACACAAAAAAATCAAATATTTCATCTAGAGTGAGAAAAAAAAACTCTGTAAAGACTGAATGAGTCACTGGTAGAACTGGACAACTGCATAACTACATTGTTTCTTTATTGTCTGTTAACATGTCTATTCACCCTCTCCAACCAACCCCCTCCTTCCCTGCTGTACTCAGACCTGGATATGGACTCTGCAAGACCAGGGATCTTTTCCAGTTCATCTTCTGATGTCTCCAATGCCTAGGTACTTAACAGAAATCCAGCAGTGTTTGCTGGATGAATGAAGAGCTGGGCATGTGATGGTAGAGAGATGTGTTAGGAGACTCCTGGTGGGCAGAGACTGGATGAAGGTAGAAATGAGTGGTGTGAAGAGGCAGGGGCTCCTGGTGCAGATGCCAGGACAAAAGATAGAAGGGAGTGAGTGTAGCTGGTGAGGCAGGATGAGGATGTCACCCCTTCAGTGGCAAGGCCTTAGCCAAGGCTTTTGAGCATGGAATCAACACCATGAATATCAATGCCCAGAAAAGTAGAAGTTAGTGTCAAAATATTTGGAGAATTAGATAGAGTTGGAAAGAGCTTAGGGGCAGAAAGATCTGCAAGGAGGGTGAACTTGTTTCCTTGAAAAAGTACAGCGTGAAAAAGGCAGTGCTAGGGGAGCCTGAGACCTGTTATTGCAGGCCCATTTATCTGGCCAGGAGTGGAGCCAGGACGAAGATGCAAATGCCCAAAGAGTTGGGCACCAACTTGTACATGCGTGTTCGTAGTAGCATTATTCATACTAGCTAAAAAGTGGAAATAACTCAACTTTCTATGAACTGTTGAGGGGATAAACAGAATGTGGTATATCCATTTAATGGAATATCATGTAGCAATACAAAGTAATGAGGTATGGAATCATGCGACAGAACAGATAAAACTTGGAAACGCTGTGCAAAGTGAGAGAAGCCAGTCACAGAAGACCCTGTGTGGATTTATTCTATTTATATGAAATGATCGGAGTAGGCAAATCCATAAAGACACAAAGTAGGTTAGTAATTGCTGGGGGCTGAGAGAGGGAGGAATAGGGAGTGACTGCTAATGTGTACAGGGTTTTCTTTGGTTGGGGGTGATGAAAATGTTCTAAAATTAGATTGTGGTGATGATTTTATTACTTTTTGAATATACTAAAACCCATAAAATTATACAGTTTAAAAGGGTGAATTGTATGCTATGTGAATCATGTCTCAGGTGCCCTTATTCCCACCTGCTGCCCAACTGACTATGGATGGATTTAGAATGGCATCCACTTTCTTAATTTAGTCCAAGACACTTCTTGGCCTGGGGCATTTCCTTTCTGAAGAGCTTACAGCTAGGGATCCTGTGACTTAATGTGAGTGTTTTATGAGTGAGTGGGGGCAGTCCAGTGATTAAGAGCACCATCTTTGCAGTCAGAGAGACAAGAGCTCTGATATTTGCTACTTATTCAACCTCTCTAAGTCTCAATTTCCTTATCTGCCAAATGGAAATACTTTGCGTACTTACCTCTTACATTTGATCTGAGATGTATATGGAGTTTGTAAACAGTGCCTGGCTCATGAGTGTTCAACAGCAGCTGTTGCTATAATTAATGATGATTATGATGGTATAAATGCTCCAGCCTTCACTCTCCCTGATGATTATCTGACTTGATGCTTTGAGTACATTTTGGAGAGCAAGTAAGTGGCTTTCGACCCTGGAGATAAAAGTGGAAGACCGAAAAGAATAGAAAAATTTATTGACAAGCTTGTGTGGATATGCATGGAAAAATGAGCTCTTGTATTTGCATTTGATTTAGTTTCTCCAGTGAAAAAAATGCTAATGAATATGATTAAATGGCTGTGCTTAATCCTGCAATTTAAGAGGGAAAAGAAGTCATTAGCAAGTTGATTCTTATTACTAATACTCAAGGTAATCAGCCTCAATTGCAGAGACTGATTAAAAGTAAATGTCCAAATGAAAACACGGGGCTTAAATTAATGAAAGTTGGAGCCCCAAATATTTAAGATAGTAATCTGTGGTTCCACAGTAAGATTAAAGCGATTAAATTATTGGCCATATTTGAACAGGAACATGTGTATATTTTGTCTTTGTCTTTCTAAATAAGGATGGGGAGTGGAGATTTCCAAGCCTCATGCTTCAATAAAAACTTTTCATTTTTCTCACTCAGATATTAGCTGTTTCATTCAACTTTTATTCTCTCTCTGATAGTCACATGACTTTTAAAAATTCTGATAAGACTTGATAGAAATGCCTCAGTGAAGATTCCTCTGAATCAGGTCACCATCAGTCATTACTTACTGGTCTGCACTTTTACATGAGATAAAATACTCAGAACTAACTCACACATTAAATAGCAGATCCTAGCAGGACAGTAAGACTCTTGACAGAAGAATGTTTCCGAATTTTTGGCCATGCTTCTCTTCTGTCACCAGCTAAGATATCAAACTGTTCAGTGCTGGAATACTTTAGTTTTAGAAATATGTGTTTTGTAGAAAATGAAATGATTGCAAGTTAAATTCTATTTTAAGTGTTGTAAGGTAGCTTTCCCCTTAAATTATCTGGTAGATCTTTTAGAAAGAGCTGCCAAGTGTCCTCTGTTTCTTACCTTCAATTGTTCCCTTTCTACTGCCCTCTTTTTTAATTCCTGGAAAGGTGCTCTGGTGACTCCAGCATCCATTCCTCAGTCCCTGACCACTACCATTCAACTCTCTGTTTCTGTGAATTTAGTTTTTCTTGGATTCCATGTGTAAGTGAGGTCAGATAGTATTTGTCTTTCTCTGTATGACTTACTTCACTTAGCACAATACCTTCAATGTCCATTCATGCTGTTACAAATGGCAGGATTTCCTTATTCTTTATGGCTGAATAATATTCCTGTGTGTGTGTGTGTGTGTGTGTGTGTGTGTGTGTATATATATGTATATATATGTGTGTGTATATATATATATATATATATATACATATATATATTACATGTATATATATATATTACAATTTCTTTATCCATTCATTTATTGATGGACACTTAGATTGTTTCCATGTCTTAGTTATTATAAAGCTGCTATTAACAAGGGAATGTAGCTATCTTTTTGAATTAGTGTTTTTGTTTCTCGTGTCTTTTTAAAAATAGCCATTTTAGGGGTGTCTTGGTGGCTCAGTCAGCTAAGCAGCCAACTCTTGATTTCAGCTCAGGTCATGATCTCACAATTCGTGAGTTCAAGCCCTGATATGGGCTGTGTGCTGACAGCACAGAGCCTGCTTGGAATTCTCTCTCTCCCTCTCTCTCTGCCACCCCCTCAAAATAAATAAATAAACTTAAAAAAAAAACAAAACAAAAGAACTTGTCTATCCCCTTCATTTAAAAAAATAAATAAAAAAAGCCTTTTTATCAGGTGTGAGGTGATAACTCCCAGCTTTAATTTGCATTTCCTAATGATTAGTGACGTTGAGCACCCTTTTATGTACATGTTGACCATTTGTATGTCTTCTTTGGAAAAATGTCTATTCAGTTCCTTGCCCAGTTTTAAATCAAATTGTTATTATTTGTTATGAGTTATATGAGTTCCTTATATATTATGAATATTAACCCCTTCTGAGAGACATCATTTGCAATTTTTTTCTCCCATCCAGTAGATTGCCTTTTCATTTTGTTGATTGTTTCTCTTGCCTTACAGAAGCTTTCAGTTTGGTGTGGTCCCATTTATTTATTTTTTGCTTTTGTTGCTTGTGTTTTTGGTGTCATATCCAAAAAATCATTGCTGAGAATGAATTAAGGAGCTTTTTAATTTTTTTCCAGTAGTTTTACAGTTTCATGCTTTATATTTAAGTCTTTAATTTATTTTTGTAAGTGGTATAAGATAGGGCTCCAGCTCATCGCCCTTTTCAGTGTTTCCTGGCTACCCTTTACTCAACTTTTCCCATTTCTTCCAACTTTGTAGACAAGTCATGTGAACTCTCTCAGTCTCATTTCAAATGTAAAATAGGCATTGTATTGATGATCTTCTGGGTAATTGTGAGGATTAAACATATTAATCCTACTCAAATATATGTGTAACAAGCCTAGCACAGCACTAAACATATAGTACACACTCCATAATTGTTGTTTATTTCCTTTCCATTTTTCCCCCATTAAAAATTGCTTTCACAATAAGGCATTAAAGACCAGTAAGAATGTTTAATGAGTTACTATTCTTTGCGGTATTTGCATGTTATTCTATGTAATTAGTTCAATCAATCATACCTTCATTCCATATCAGTGGATATTTTTTGTGGGCCCCTGTATTCCAGAAACTGTATTAACTTTAGCACTTAAAAATTGAGCAACAAAATATTAGGGGTCCAGTGTTCCTGAAATTTTACCTAGTGGGTTTGAACTTAAACACACAGACCTGGTAAGATACTTGAATTATCTTGGTAGTATGTTACAACTCACATTATCAGGCTATCTTTCCTGTCTGAAAATTGCACTATTTGGTGGAATGCCTAAAAACGGTCACCAGAGTTGAGAACTTTACCATCTCTGAAGGCAACGATGGAAAGAAACAGACTCAGGAAAGGCAGCTCACCAAGCAGAGCAGTCTCCCCAAATGTTGCTGTTTTGTCTTAATAGGTCTGTGTTTTTGTAGCAAACCTGTCTGACAGAGGTGTGTTCGACATCATTCTCTAAGGATCCTGAACTTCATGATAAAACGATTCAGAATATCTTCTGATGAGAAGCACAAGGAGGAGTCAGAGATTTCCTTGGGGCTACTTAGCCATAACAGAGATAGGACCATATGCAGAACTAAGAGAATTCAGGAGATAACATATTGAAGGACTGGGTTTGCAGGAAGGGTATGGATGATTAGAGCAGGGGCACAATCCTGGATTTCTTAGCACTTTTTAATCCAAAGAGCTAAAGAGCCTCTCAGCCTGCTTATGAAGAGAACTGGCATAATTGCTACCCACTTTATAGGTGAGGAATTGGGAAGCACAGATTCAAGTCCTCTCTTACCTGGCTCCAGCTTACCTGTTCCTCTTTATCTTCAATATTTTAGTATCACCTCGGCAACAACCATACCCCCCTTTTTTTTTATCATTCCGCAATTATACTAGGATCCCTTCCCAACTCTGTGTGGAGGAGGGAGGTAGACTAATCCCAATACACAGATGAGAAAACCATGGCTCAGGACTCAAATGATTTGCTGAAGCTCACCTGCTTAGTCATGGCGTGGCTGGGACAAATTTAGGCTTCCAGACTGCCAGTCCATTTCCTGATGTCCCTAACCTCCAAACCTTAGGGAAATGTGAATTCTAGGAAGCCCCCTCAGTGCATGCTGAATCTCTACATACAGACCGGCAGATGGAGCAGGTGGAAGAGGAAAGGGAGCACTACCTATCCATCAGGCTCCATTTACTCCTTACCCAAAGATTCTTCTTCTAGCAACTTAACCACTTTCCAGAGTCAGCATTTAGTGATGGTTGTAAAAACACAAACAATTTAGCACAGGACACTCTGAACTATAAACTCTGGTAAATAGGATTGGGGGAAGATTTAAGTGGAAGGGACAGCTGCTATAAAGACTTAGCAGGAATTCATTAGGCTCCACAGATAAAGCAGATAAAAGATTCATAACCACATACAGGAAGTGAAAGGAAAATCCTAAATCATTAAGATGCAATGAGGTCCTGCCACACTCATTAATCAGATCATCCTCAGGGGTCATGGCTCAAGTATTCAAAGGGACCGACAGAAGGAAGGCTCCTACACCCACCATTTTCCATGAGAGCAGGGTCTTACTGGCATGTGTGGATGTGTCAGAAATTTGATGTTATCTACCAATTTCATCTATCATTTCTCCTCTGATTATTTGTTTCCATGTACTAATATTTGCTTTCTTGCTTTCACCCTTTGTTCCTTCCCTTTCTCCTCTCTCCTGTCCCCCTTCCCTCCCTTTCAAAAACTCCATTCTTTTTCTTTCTTCACTCACCTCTGTCTTTACCAGGTCTTTCCCACCTTCTCTCCCTCCCTTCTTATTTCTGCCCTCCTCAGACTCTGGGAGGACTTGCCTTCCTCCTCTTTCTCATCCTTATCTCCCACTGCCCTACATGCTCTCCCTGTGGGATTCACTGATTTCCGATTTCCCTGGTGGGCTGTGTGCAGGCTGGGGGTGGGGGCAGATGCAAAGGGGACTGGCTCTCTCTTTCTCTTTTACATTTCTTTCAACACTTTTTTTGAGAGGTGTGGAGGTAGAGCATAACCTGACCAGTTAATTTGGTCCAAAATTGTTTGCTTTTATCATTAAATCAGATGTCTTCAGATTTCTATGTTAAAACCAAATATAAGATAGCTGAGAAATATCTCACTGTTTCTTTGGAAATTGCAAGGGACACAGTGAAACGAATATTAACTGTTACAACATGTAAGGTACCTATTTCTCACCTCATGCTGTTTAGCACAGATTTTTCTGAAGAGAATGCCAGTATGGTTTTCTACTCCCCTATTCTCTGACCTTCCTTCAGAAGAGATGTAACAGATTCTCAAGAATTGAGAATATTTGATTGCAATTTTTATACAGTTTTTGAAGTAATTGCTTGTAAGTGGAAACAAAGAACTAAAGAACTTTGGAGCAAAGATGTGTCACTTTCAATAAATCAAAAAAGAGGGAGAGTGAGTGTTATTAAGAGACAGAGGGAAAACCGCTTGGAGGACAAATTCTGCGTGTGCGTGTGTGTGTGTGGGCATGTGCGTGCGTGCACAGTGTGTGTATGTGTGTGTATTTGTGGTGTTTGTGGTGTGTGTGTGTGTGTGTGTGTGTGTACGTGTATATTATTTCTGCAAAATTTTGAAGATCCATTCCAGTTTTCTAAAATTGCTGGTGAGATTGTGGTATGAATATCTGTACTTCCTTTTCATAGGAACGCTCTGGATGCACCCTTCACACGTTCAGCCACAGCAAAAAGTAATTTTCCATACACCAGGGGGCTGCAATTTGAGCACTGTAATGATTAGTGATTTCATCCAGTTGTGGTTGACCCCCTGCTCATTTTTATATATTAAATGTTAAAAATGTTGAGAGTGCTGGTTGATTGACATTCCAAGGGAAACTTTTGTGTAGATAAAACATATCGAGAAAAGCCAGGGTGCTGGGAAATTCAGGGTGAAAAAGAGAGAGAAATAAAGAAAGAAAAAGAAAATAATCATAACAGAAAGGTCCCTCAGAGTCTTTCTGAATGTGAAAAACGTTTACATACTTAGGCTGTTTGATGTGTTAGTTCCTATTTAATGGGTTTTCACCTCCTCCCCAGTGCCATTCTGGTGCTATACCCCTCCTCTCTTCTCCCCTGTCATCTCTCTCCTGCTTCTCTTTCTCCTCTCCTTTCCTTTCTTTCTTTCCTATTCCTCCAGAAAGGAGCTATAAAATGCTTTCCAAAGAGGCAGGCTCTCTAATGGTGGCTGGTTGCCATGGAAACACACAGTTTCCAAGACCTCAGAGTGATCTGGGGTCAGAGCCTGCTTGGGTCAGAGGCCAAGGCTGCCCCTGAGACTTCTGGGTAAGGGGAACCAGGAGATATAAGGTCATTTGAGGGGTAGGTCAGTGTCCACAGAGAAAGGCTAGAAAAATGGCATCTAAATAGTTATTTCTTCTGTCTCACACTATCCACAATTACATTTGCTAGCTGTTAGTAATATAGATGAATGCGGCTGTGAGTGTAAGGGGTTGAAAAATAAGAATAATTACTGTGTTTTTCTGCTGTTTTCTTACTCTTCTCTATTTATAAAATGATATGGTTCATGTCTCTGAGGAAGGGTCACAGTTAGAAGAAATTTTTTTTGCCAGCTATCAACAAAGAATGGCTATTTTGGTAGAATAAAAAAGTTCAGTTTTATAGATGCCAAAGTTGCCTTTGTTTTCCAAAATCAATAGCATCACATTTTACAAAACACATCAAATTTTGCTGAGATTATTTTATTATGGCCCAGTATTTCAACCTAGGTAACAGAGGTGTCATCTGTGTCCCAGAACAGGTTTCCAGAAAGCTCAGTTTTCCTCTCTTGAATCTGAACACAAGGATGCGGGCTTTCTCTCCACTTCCCCATACAGCATTGAGGGCCACGCCTGTCTTGGAGGTTATGTACCATCGTGGATGGGGGCAGAGGTAATGGGCTAATTAGATGAGGAGGGAGCAAAATTCACTAACTCCTCACCTTTATTTAGTTTGGGGAAAATCACCTCTCTTTTGATTTTTCTCAGAGATACTCCTCTCTCCTTTTCTTGTTCTACCTCCTTGACCCCAAAACCAGTTATCCTGCTGTTCATTCACAATAGACCCCAGAAGCCCAAAGCCCAAATCATTCAAAACTGGCGTTTTTTTCCTGGTAGCAAAAGAGTTTGCCCTTCAAACCATCCTAGAAGATGAGGGAAGTTTGTACTCCACCCTTTAGAAAAACAGCAACAAAAAAATGCACTCAGGTTTGCAGTTAAAACAGATCACCAGTATTTTGACCATACAGTCTGTAGAAGAATACACCCCTTAACACTGTGTCTTTGTAGCTCCTTCTATCAAGAGGTAGGGTCTGTTTCCCTACCATTTGAATCTGGGCTGGCCATATGATTTATTTTGACCAACAGTCATGCTGGCAGTGATGCTGTGGGATTTATAGGCCTAGACTTCAAGAAGCTTTGCACCTTCGCTCTCACCCTCTTAAAAAAACGCCCTGAAGTTCTCAGGCAAACTAGCAGGATCTAACCTCCTGGAGGGTGATAGGCCACCTGAAGCACAGATGAGGTGTCCCAGTGGAGGTCTCTAGGCCTTTCGGCAGCAGGCAGCCAGCACCAGTCCTCAAACAGGAGTGTGAGGCAATCCTGGATATTCTATGCTAGTTGAGTTCCCAGATAACAGCAGTTATATGAGTGAAGAACTGCTTATTTGTGCCAGGCCCAAATTGTTAATCTACAGACTCATAATCAAATAAAATTGTAGTTACTTTAACTCACTAAGTGTTGGGGTTGTTTGCTACACAGGAGAGGATGTCTGATATAATCATCCATCACTCATACCTATTTCATCTCCCTGTATGTTTCCAATATAATTTTACCATAATTTGATACCATTCATATTCATTATTTTCATAATTGATAACTATGTGACATTGTTTAGTTTTTCAGCCAAGCATTGTGTTATGAATGCCTTTCCTTTCTTGTTCAACTTTTGGCTTTACTATAGTTTTTTTTTTTTTTTTAATTTTCCTTAGCTTTCTGGTATCTTTTGCTAAGTCTTCTCATATCCTTCAATAGCTCTGTGAAGTGACTCTCAATCCAGTTTTTCACACCATAAACCTGACAGAAGATCTAGAAGTTTTATTTTCTTTTGGAAACCTCCCTCTCAGAGCCTTTTATGCTTCTGCTTTAACTGGACTTGTTGCCATCTAAAATGGCTGCTCAACTCCTGTCTTGGGACTTACTCTCCTATCATATTGTGGATTCTATCTACGTCTCTTGCCCTGAGTCCCCAGTCTATGGCTTCCACATATTCTCCTTTTTTTATAGTAACTTTTCTGTTTTTCAGGAACTTATCCTCTAGTGGTTTTTTGAGAGGTGTGCTTAGGAGGTCTATTTTTTGAGACCTTGAATGTAAGGAAACATTTCTACCTTTACTCTTGATCAAAGTTTGGCTGGGTATAGAATTATAAATTGGACATTATTTTCTTTGATTATTTTGAAGACTTACCTCACTATCTTCTTGATAGTATTGCTGTTGAGAAGTCTGATGCCATTCTTATTCTCAATTCTTCACACGTCATTTGTTCTTTCTTCCTGGGATATTTTCTTTATCCTCTGGATTCTGAAGTTTCACAGTAATGTCCTTGGTGTGAATATTTTTTGTCATTATATTGAGCCTTTATACTTTTTAATGTGGAGACTCCTTTCCTTCTATAATACATATTATAAATTCTTGTATTTTTTTCTTTGATAATTTCCCTCCCAGTATTTTCTCTATTGCTTTATTCACAATTCCTAGTTTGGGATGCTGGACGTCTTAAATCTCTTCGTTTTTATTGATTTGTCTTTTTGTTTATGTTTTATGAGCTATGGTATGGCCTGAATGTTTATGTCTCTCCCAAATCATAGGTTGAAATCCTAATCCCTAACATGATGACATTTGGAGGTGGGACCTTTAGGAGCTAAGTAGGGTTAGATTAGTTCGAAGAGTAGTCCCTCATGATGGGCCTAATGCCCTTATAAAAAGAGGAAGATACAAGAGAGAGCTCTCTTTCTCCACATGCACATGCCAAGGAAAAGCCATGTGAGGACATAAAAAGAATATGGCTGTCCACAAACCAATAAGCAGGCTTCTGTCAGACACTGAATCTGAAGGCACTTCGGTCTTGGAGATCCAGAACTGTGATAAATAAGTATTTGTTGTTTAAACCACCCACCAGAACTAAGACAAGATATTCTTCACTTTCCTTTGTAGCTCCTTTCTTTTTTTTCAGTGTTCACTAACTTTATTTATCAATGTCATGTACCTCAAGAAGATTCTCAGATTAATCACTAAGTCAATTTCTAAGCATATAATAAACTATTAGTTAAAATTTTCATTCAGGAAGGAGATTAATCAGTCACATATATGGATTTAATCCACCAATGAGTCATGAGTAAATGAGACTCATTTCAAAATTTCATTTTGCCAATCATTTGACATGTTTTGCACCAAGGCACAATGTAACCATTATAAATGATAATATTTTCCCACTGTTTTGAAATAAAAGGAAACATTTAATAAAGGAAACACTGTGTACATTTCCAGACCTCAGATTTAGTCAGAGGCACAAAGCGTTTTGTTGAAAGGCTATGTATTTATGTCTCTTTATGGAAATGTCAATATTGTCCAGCCTAGACCACTAGGAACACCCCTGTAGTTGAATAAGTTGCAGTAAAGGTGAACACATACCTTGGGGAAACCACTGACTGCCCCTGTAAGGGAGCGTTAGAATGTATCATAGGATATGCACTTCAGCTGGGTAATTTGAGGGAGGCTCTAAGGAAGTGGAATTTGCTCTAGATAGGATGCTATCAGAAAGGGATGGTAATTGTATGATAGACCATTTCTTTCTTTTTAATTTTTTTAACAGTTAAGAAGTACTTTTTAAATATCAAAGATGTGCCAGCAATACTTTGCCAGTATGGAAGGCACAAAGTAGCCTACAGCATGATCTTTGTAAAAAAAAAACACAAAACCCAAAAACTTTCAGTAATGTATGTATGAAGTGTTAAGACAATCTTTAAAAAAATTTTTTTTTAAATGTTTATTTATTATTGACAGACAGAGAGACACAGAGTGTGAGCAGGGGAGGGGTAGAGAGAGGGGGAGACATAGAATCTGAAGTAGGCTCCAGGCTCTGAGCTGTCAGCACAGAGCCCGATGCAGGGCTCGAACTCACAAACTGTGAGATCATGACCTGAGCCGAAGTCAGTTGCCCAACCAACTGAGCCACCCAGGCGCCCCAAGACAATCTGTATCCACTTATTTAATTGCATTACATAGATCAGCACTGTCCAATAGAAATATAATTGTGAACCACACATGTAATTCAAAATTTTCTATTAGCCACATTAAAAAATGTGAAATTATTTTAATAATATGTTCTAACCAAGTATATCCAAAATACTGTCATTACCACCTATAAAAATTATTAATGAGATATTATACATACCTTGTTTTGTACTAAGTATTTGAAGTCTATGGTATATTTTACACTTATATCACATTTCAGGTGCTTGATAGACATACACCTAGTGGCTACTGTATTAGTGTAGCTATACACAATTCTGGAATTAAGCATGACAAGTATTCTAGTAATTTTACTTAAGAAATTACATGTTCCTGGAATGAGAAAAATTGTGAGATTATATTTAAAGTTTATGACAAATTGAAGTATTCATTTTATTTATTTATTATTTATTTATTGATTGATTTATTCATTTCTTTTTTAATTTTACATCCAAGTTAGTTAGCATGTAATGCAATAATGATTTCAGGTGTAGAATCCAGTGATTCATCCCCTATGAATAACACCCAGTGCTCATCCCAACGAGTGTCTTTCTTAGTGCCCCCTGCCCATTTAGCCCATGTCCCTATCCACAACTCCTACAGCACCCTCAGTTTGTTCTTTATATTTAAGTATCTAATGTTTTGTCCCCCTCCCTGTTTTATATTATTCTTGCTTCCCTTCCCTTATGGTTCATCTGTTTTGTATCTTAAATTTCATATATGAGTGAAGTCATATGATATTTGTCTTTCTCTGACTGACTAATTTTGCTTAGCATAATACCCTCTAGTTCCATCCATGTTGTTGCAAATGACAAGATTTCATTCTTTTTGATTGGCGAGTAATACTCCATTGTATATATATACCACATCTTCTTTATCCATTCATCTGTCAATGGACATTTGGGCTCTTTCCATACTTTGGCTATTATGGATAGTGCTTCTGTAAACATTGGGGTGCATGTGCCCCTTTGAAACAGCACACCTGTATCCCTTGGATAAATACCTGGTAGTGCAATTGCTGGGTCATACGGTAGTTCTATTTTTAATTTTTTGAGGAACCTTCACACTGTTTTCCAGAGTGGCTGCACCAGTTTGCATTCCCACCAGCAGTGCAAAAGGGTTCCTCTTTCTCCACATCCTCACCAACATCTGTTGTTACCTGAGTTGTTAATGTTAGCCATTCTGCCTGGTGTGAGGTGGTATCTTATTGTGGTTTTGATTTGTATTTCCCTGATGATGAGGGATGTCGAGCATTTTTTTCATGTGTCTGTTAGCCACCTGGATGTCTTTGGAGAAGTGTCTAGTCATGTCTTTTGCCCATTTCTTCATTGGATTATTTGTTTTTTGGGTGTTCAGTTTAAGAAGTTCTGTATAGATTTTGGATACTAAACTTTTATCTGATATGTCATTTGCAAATACCTTCTCCCATTCCATTTGTTGCTGTTTAGTTTTTCTGATTGTCTCCTTCTCTGTGCAGAACCTTTTTATCTTGATGAGGTCACAATAGTTCATTTCTGCTTTTGTTTTTCTTGCTTCCAGAGACATGTTCAGTAAGAAGTTGCTGTGGCCGAGGTCAAGGAGGTTTTTACCTGCTTTCTCCTTTAGGATTTTGATGGCTTCCTGTCTTACATTTAGGTCTTTCATCCATTTTGAGTTTATTTTTGTGTATGGTGTAAAAAAGTGGTCCAGGTTCATTTTTCTGCATGTCACTGGCCAGTTTTCCCAGCACTATTTGCTGAAGAGACTGTCTTTATTCCATTGGATATTGTTTCCTGCTTTGTCAAAGATTAGTTGGCCATACGTTTGTGGGTCAATTTCTGAGTTCTCTATTTTGTTCCATTGAGTGTCTGTTTTTGTGCCCGTACCATACTGTCTTGATGATTACAACTTTTAATACATCTTGAAGTCCTGGATTGTGATGCCTCCAGCTTTGGTTTTCTTTTCAAGATTGCTTTGGCTATTCGGGGTCTTTTCTGGTTCCATACAAATTTTAGGATTGTTTGTTACAGCTCTGTGAAGAATGTGGAGTTATTCTGATAGGGAGTGCATTGCATATGTAGAGTGCTTTGGGTAGTATTGACATATTAACAATATTTGTTCTTCCAATCCAGGAGCATAGAATGTTTTTCAATTTTTTTTTTGTCTTCTCCAATTTCTTTCATAAACTTTCTGTAGTGTTCAGTGTATAGATTTTTCACCTCTTTGGTTGGGTTTATTCCTAGGTATTTTATGGTTTTTGGTCCAATTATAAATGGGATCGATTCCTTGATTCTCTTTCTGTTGCTTCATAATTGGTGTATAGAAATGAAACTGATTTTTGTGCATTGATTTTATATCTTGCAACTTTGCTGAATTCATGGATCAGTTCTAGCAGATTTTTGGTGGAATATTTTGGGTTTTCCATATAGAGAGTATCATGTCATCTGCGAAGAGTGAAAGTTTGATTTCCTCCTTGCCAATTAAAGTTCCTTATATGACTTTGTGTTGTCTGATTGCTGAGGCTAGGTCTTCCAATACTGTGTTGAATAACAGTGGTGAGAGTGGACATCCCTGTTGTGTTTCTGACCTTAGGGCAAAAGTTCTAAGTTTGTCCCCATTGAGAATGATATTAGCAGTGGGTCTTTCTATATGGTTTTTTGGTCTCGAGGTATGATCCTTCTATCCCTACTTTCTTGAGGGTTTTTTAATAAGAAAAGATGCTATATTTTGTCAAATGCTTTCTCTGCATCTATTGAGAGGATCCTGTGGTTCTTGTGCTTTTTTTTATTAATTTGATATATCACATTGATTTGTGGATATTGAACCAGCCCTGCATCCCACGTATAAATCCCACTTGGTCGTAGTGAATAATTCTTTTAATGTATTATTGGATCCGGTTGGATAGTATCTTGTTGAGAATTTTTGCATCCATATTCATTAGGGAATTGGTCTGTAGTTCTCTTTTTTAGTGGGGTCTTTGTCTGGTTTTGGAATCAAGGTATGCTGGCCTCATAGAATGAGTTTGGAAGTTTTCCTTCCTTTCCTTCCATTTCTATATTTTGGAACAGCTTCAAAATAATAGGTGTTGACTCTTCGTTAAATGTTTGGTATGATACACCTGAGTGGCTCAGTTGGTTAAGCGTCTGACTTTTCATTTTGGCGCAGGTCATGATCTCATGGTTCATGAATTCGAGCTCCACATCAAGCTCTGCACTGACAGTGTGAAGCCTGCTTGGGATTTTTGCTGTCCCTTTTTACCTCCCCCACTCCCACTCTCTCTCCCTCTCTCTCTCAAAAAATAAACTAAAAAAAAAAAAAAGTTTCCCCCTGGAAATCTATCTGGCCTGGACTCTTGTTTTTTGGGAGATTTTTGATTACTAATTCAATTTCTTTGCTGGTTATGAGTCTGTTCAAATTTTCTATTTTTTCCGGTTTCAGTTTTGGTAGTTTATATGTTTCTAGGAATTGTCCCATTTCTTCCAGATTGCCCAATTTATTGGCATATAATTGTTCATAACATTCTCTTATTATTGTTTGTATTTCTGTAGTGTTGGTTGTGATCTCTCCTCTTTCATTCTTGATTTTATTTATTTGCGTCCTTTTCCTTTCCTTTTTCTTTTTTATCAAACTGGCTAGGGTTTATAAGTTTTCTTAATTCTTTCAAAGAATCAGCTCCTGGTTTCATTGATCTGTTCTTTTTTTTTTTTTTTTTAATTTCAATAGCATTGATTTCTGCTCTGATCTTTATTATTTCCTATCTTCTGCTAGTTTTGGGCTTTATTTGCTGTTCTTTTTCCAGCTCTTTAAGATGTATTGTTCGGTTGTTTATCTGAGACCTTTCTTCCTTCTTTAGGAAGGCCTGGATTCCTATACACTTCCCTCTTAGGACCACCTTTGGTGTGTCCTAGAGGTTTTGGGCTGTGGTGTTATAATTTTCATTGGTTTCCGTATACTCTTTAATTTCCTTCTTGACTTCTTGGTTAACCCATTCATTCTGTAGTGAGATGTTCTTTAGTCTCCAAGTATTTGTTGTCTTCCCAAATTTTTTCTTGTGGTTGATTTCAAGTTTCATACTGTTGTGATCTGCAAATATGCACAGCGTGATCTCGATCTTCTTGTACTTGTTGAGAGCTGATTTGTGTCCCAGTATGTGATCTATTCTGGAGAATGTTCCATGCTCACTGGGGAAGAATGTGTATTCTGCTACTTTAGGATGAAATGTTCTAATATATCTGTTAAGTCCATTCAGTCCAGTGTATCATTCAAAGCCATTATTTCCTTGAATTAACAAGATCATTTAGATGATCTGTCCGTTGCTGTGAGTGGGATGTTGATGTCCTCTACTATTATGGTACTAGTGTCAGTGACTTTCTTTCTGTTTGTGAGTAATTGATTTATATATTTTGTGCTTTCACATTGGGGGCATAAATGTTTACATTTGTTAGGCCTTCTTCATGGATAGATGCCTTAATTATGATATAATGCCCTTCTTCATCTCTTGTTACAGTCTTTATTTTAAAATGTAGATTATCTGATACAAGTATGGCTACTTCAGCTTTCTTTTGGTGACCATTAGCATGATAGATGGTCTCCATCCCCTTACTTTCTTTAAAAATTTTTTTTAATGTTTATCTATTTTTGAGAAAGAGACAGAACATAAGCAGGGAAAGATCAGAGAGAGAGGGAGACACAGAATCCAATGAAGACTCCAGGCTCTGAGGTGTCAGCACAGAGCCTGATGTGGGGCTTGAACCCACAAATCATGAGATCATGACCTGAGCTGAATTCAGACACTTAACCAGCCCAGGAGCCCCAATGAGCACCTTATTTTCAATCTGAAGGTGTCTTTAGGTCTAAAATGGGTCTCTTGTAAACAGCATATAGATGGATCTTGTTTTCTTATTCATTCTGTTACCCATGTCTTTTGATTGGAGTGTGTAGTCTATTGACATTTAGAGTGAGTATTGAAAGATATGAATTTATTGCCCTTGTGTTGTATTGCCCTTGTGTTGTAGAGGTGGTTTCTGGTAGTGTTCTCTGGTCCTTTCTAGTCTTTTTTGCTTTTGGTCTTTTTTGCTTTATTTTATCTTTTCTCCCCTCAGAGAGTCCCCCTTGAAATTTCTTACAGGGCTGGTTTAGTGGTCATTAACTCCTTTAGTTTTTTTTTTTTTTTTGTCTGGAAAACTCTGTATCTCTCCTTCTATTCTGAGTGAGAACCTTGATGGATAAAGAATTCTTGACTGCATATTTTTCCGATTCAGCACATTGAATATATCCTGCCACTCCTTTCTGGCCTGCCAAGTTTCTGTGGATAGGTCTGCCACAAACCTGATCTGTCTTCCCTAGGTTAAGGACTCTTTTTCCATTGCTGCTTTATTATTCTTTCCTTATCTGTGTATTTTGTGAATTTGACTGTGATATCCTTTGTTGGTGGTCAGTTTTTTGTTGAATCTAATGGGAGTTCTCTGTGCTTCCTAGATTTTGATGTCTGTGTCTTTGCCTAGGCTAGGAAAGTTTTCCACTATGATTTGCTCACATAAACCTTCTACCCCTTTTTCCTCTCTCCATCTTCTGGGACTCCTATGATTTAGATGTTATTCCTTTTTTTTAATTTTAATTTTTAATGTTTATTTATTAGAGAGAGAGAAAGAGAGAGAGAGAGAGAGAGAGAGAGCATGTGAGGGAGAAGGAGCAGAGAGGAAGACACAGAATCCAAAGCAGACTCCAGGCTCTTAAGCTGTCAACAAAGAGCCCTACGTGGGGCTTGAACCCACAAACTGTGAGATCATGACCTGAGCTGAAGTCATATGCTTAACTGACTGAGTTCCCCAGGTGCCCCTTGGATGTTATACTTTTTAATGAGTCGCTGAGTTCTCCAATTCTTATATCATGCTCGTTTGCCTTAGTTTCCCTCTTTTTCTTTTGCTTCAGTATTCTCTTCAAGTTTGTCTTCTATATCACTGATTTGCTGCTCTGCCTCATCCATCCTTGCCACCATGATAACCATTTGAGATTGCATCTCAGTTATGGCATTTTTAATTTTGTCCTAACTAGATTTTACTTCTTTTATCTAGTAGAAATGGATTCTATGCTTATTTTAAACCCCAGCTAGTATTTTTATTATCATGATTGTAAATTCTGATTCAGACATCTTGCTTATATCTGTGTTGATAATTCCCTGGCTATCATTTCTTCCTGTTCTTTCTTTTGGGGTGAGTTCCTTCATTTCATCATTTTGGAAGAAGAAAATGAATTAATAAAATAAAAAATAAAAATTAAAAATTAAAAATTAAAAATTAAAACGAAACAAAAAAATCAAATAAAGGAAGCTATATCCTAGGTGTGTTTTGGTCTGATTGTTGAAGGAAGCTTGATAGAATAGAGAAAAAGGGAAAGGAATAAAAGACAAAAAAAAAAAAGGGAAAAAGGGAGGAAAATGTTTCAAAATTTAAAAATGAATATAATAGAATAAAATGAAATGAAGAAAGTAAAATAGAATAAAAATTATGAAAATAAAAAATATAGTAGAAAAAATAATCAAAAATATTTTTTACAAAACAAAATAATTTTTTTTCTCTTTCTGTATTCAAAGAATAAGAAAAGAAAAAGAAAAAAAATTGAATAGGTGGACCAATGAACAGAATGAAATATGAATGAAATTACATCCAGTTTCCCCTAGAAGTTAAATTATGAAGCACTTTATAGTCCAAAAATTAAGCAGGTGGAGAGCCTTGTGGTAGTCCTCTAGAGCTTGGTGGGTGCAGTTGGATGGGGCTTGGTGTAATGGCTCCATTCTCCACTAGATGGTGCTGCTTAGCTTACTGGAGTGGATCATTGTGGCATGTGTAGGTGTGTATGCTCATGCATGGGAGAGGTGAAAATGGTGTCATTCACCTTCCCAGTCTCTAGCATCAGAACTCTGTGCTCTCACCTACTGGCAATCAAGCACCCCTCCTTTGTCTCCCACTTCCCTCCATTCCCTGTCTGCGTCCAAGCTGTTAGCCTGCCAGGTGTCATTTTCCTCCCGAATTTTATCTCAGGTGGGGCTGTGTTTCCAAACTGCTCACCTCTGAGGGTCCTGCGACTTGCACCCGCTCCGAACCTCTGGGGGAGGTTCTCACTGAACAATGGCTAGGTGCTGGCCTACCCCAGAAAAAGTTCACGTGATCACGTAGCAGTGGTGTTTCAGGGATTATGGTAAATCACAACACACATCTGGCGCCAGTCTTCACCATCACCTAACGTCCTTGTTTCAACATCAGTAAATGTGGCTGTTCTCCAGGGTCTGCTGGGACCTTAGCCTGTGGAGAGGCCACATGGCCTATACCAAATGTCCTCTCAGCAGGTGAACTGCCTCTCCCTGTGTGGCCCAAGGATCCCTTGGACCTCACTGCTCTGGGGATTCACCCTCCCACCAGAGCTCCACTAGGTATCAAACTGTGGAGTTTCAGACTCTGCACTCCCCCATTTATAGAGTCCTAATGGTATTTAAACCCTCTCCTTTCTCCTTTCTCTCTTTCTTGTTTGGTCCCTTATGGGTGTTTCCACTCTTTCTGTTTCATTCCAGCTTCTTTTGGGGGAGTGTTTTTCCTGTACTCTCCTTGCTGTCTCCATCGTGTCTCCAGAAGCAAAAACAACTCTCTACCCTCTGTAACTTCTGTCTCCCCCAGTTCACTTCTCTGCGCAGTGCACCTGCCAAGTTCTGTGACTTAAGTTATTCAGATTATTGTGTTAATCCTCAGATCAATTTTCTAGGTATGCAAAATGGTTTGGTGCTGATCTAGCTGCATTTCAGGGAGAAGAGAAGCAGAAAACTTCTGTGCTGCTCTGCCATCTTGGCCACCCCTGAAGTATTCTGGTAGAGTATTTCAATAAATCTCATTTATAGGGATGACTGATTGGAGAGATAATGAATCTGTCATTGATAAAAAAGTAATAGTCAATCATTTTAGCCAAGATGGGAGGGATGTGCAGTATTCTAGTTCCTTTCTTGAAGTCTAGACCACATATTCAGCTGCCTGCTTGACATCTGCATATGGTTGTTTTTTATATCTATTCTCAAATTCAACCATTTCAGGACTGAATTTATCTTCAGTAAAACTTATTATTGCTTTTCTCTGTCTTAAGGATTGGTACTACCATCTTGCAAGGAAACCCAGCTATCAATGACACCCTTCCTGATTATTTAGCAACCTAAGGCCTATTTATTCTATTTCCTTAATGATTCTTAAATCTATCCACTATTACTTATTCCCACTACTTCTTCCCTAGTTCTGGTCATTGCTTTCTTTCTTGCATTGTGCTCCACGTGTAGCTCTGATTTCTGGGTGATCACAATCTAATTGATTCTTCATTCTGCAACTAACACTTGAGATTAAACTCAGATGTGGCTCCCTCTACCTTCCATTCCCCAGACTTCTGTCCTACATATTTCTTATCTTTATTAAACAGTTTTTAACCCTGAGTATATAGTTGCCTATTCTCTTGCTTGGCTTCCACCCTAGACCATGAATGACTTAAAGGCAGGGTAGTGGTTGTTACACAAAAAGTTCACCACAAATATTTATTGCAAAAATCTCTGCCTCCTGAGGTAGAATATTTAGTCTTTGGTTAACTCATTCTGTTAAATTTTTTTCCTTCATACTGAGCTGGAATTTATCATCCTAGAATTTATACTCATTCATTGTAATTATATTCGGCAACTATAAGCCTGAGATTTTCTAGAACATAATATCTGATTTCAAACATGTATTGCTTTTATAAAACATCACAAAGTCTTGGAAGTTTTCAATTTCTAGTATTCAAACCACGTGCCCTAGAATGTCTCTCATATTTGGAAGTGGCACGGGTATTCTTCATCTTGTCATATGTCCTGATTTTTGGTTTGGAAAGTTTGGGAACTGAACAGCATGAAACCAATCTGATGCCTCTGCTTGGAACAGCCCTTCAGTTATTTGAAGTCAACCATTATGTCTCTCTCTTCCCTAGGCTGATACTTTTCAGGTTAACTCTCATGGATTGTTCTGGTACTCACCTTTGGATCTCCATACCCCTATTTAAAGTAGGTGGTGACACTAGGTAGTGCTACCTGTGCAGAATGGATCAGACCATCCCATACCTGTTCTAGGCACTGACTTGCTGTTACTACAGCCTAAGTTTCTTTTGCTTTCTTTAGAGGTAGCCACATTATATTTGTGACTCGTAATTTATGCTATTAGTTATCAAGCCATATCCTTTACATCTTACACTTGAAAGTTGGATTTATTTCTGTTGAAATAAATGTGGTTATGTTGAGGTCATCCTACAATCTTATGATCTTATCATACAATCTTATATTTTACTTTGAATTCCAATTCTGCCACCCAGTGTATTCTCTGGCCATCTCTGACTTGTTACATCAGAACAATGTTAGTTTGAGTTGTTGGCCTATACTCAATGTAACAGGAACTTTGAAGGACATTTGTTGCATTAAAATTCTCCTTGTGAGTTGTTTTTCCTGTAATGCCATTTGCCTTGTGAATACCTGGTTTTGTGTTTGAATTTCACCCAGTATTGTATTTCACAGCAGGAACTTGGGGTCAGAAAAGTATATTCTGAGCTAACACATAATTAAGGAATATACTTACTCTAAGAAATAATTTTCCTCCATAATAGAATGGCCAGATATAGTCCTATTCAAATACCTATTCAAATATTTGCTCATTGTTTTTCTATCACATAAGCATTTGCAGGTGCATTTTAGTAATAAGAAAACTAGTTAAAAATCCTTTTTCTCTATATCAATCTGAATATTAAAAAAAAAAAAACTATAGACTTCAGTGTCCTCAGGGACAGGGACAATCCTTTATACTTTTCTATCGGGCTACACCCAAAAAACCTTCCCAAATAATCAACAATTTTTCTCTTTCTTGTGTCTACACCCTCCCTTGTACTAGCTCATCTTTCTAGAATGCCTCTCCTCCCATATCCCACAGGTTGAGAGTCCTGTTATTTCTCAAAGCTTAATTTAAATTTCACATCCTTTGAGAAGCCTTTCTCCAGAATCAGTTGAACATCAATTTTTTTGCACCTGGAATTCCTAAAGTACTACTCATTATGTTATCTACCTTTTTGATACAGGATTTATATACGTTAGTATTATTTCTTGAGATGGATTAGGAAATTCCTGTGGGTGGTGACCATATCTTCTTTCCTATGTGATTCCCTACTATTTTTTAAAGAATGCTAGGAGCATAATATAAATTTAGTTGAATTGGAATTTTGGGACACTCAAGGAATATGTCTAGGAAAGCAGGGTTGGGGGATCATTACTTTTCTTTAAAAACAAACCAGAAAGACTATGCTTTCAAAATCATTGAAACAGCATTCCTCAGTGCTGCTGAATTTCTCACAAGAGTCTAATTTGGGTATCTGTCATGGCAAGAACTTTCACATCCTTCTGTGGGATCATCATACAGGGAAAGAACTGGGGAGATGAGGCTGTGATGGGTGGCTCAGGCACAGGACAGAGCTATAAACCAGTAGTTTCCAAGACCTAGCAGCACACATCTGGAATCTCTCTTTATTGCCATCGCAAGGGGCACATAATTTGATTTTTCGTATTTACTACTTTTTTTTTTTTTGCCAGAGAAAAAGGAGAAAATCCTTGAATATTTTAGGAGACATTTATCAGTTTTTAGTTAAGACCATTTGGTTTCAAGGTAACAACACGTGTTTCTTTCCTTTACTACCCTCATCCTTCCCAACTAATCTGGGAGGTCAGTGCTGAAGGCTCTCTTTTTGAAAAGCCAGATATACAGTTAATCAAAGCAGGTCACTTTCCTCTCCTGGAATCCTTCTTAAGCACTGGAGCCATATACTTTTTCAATGGATGTTTGACATTTATCACAATCCTAAACTGCGTTATGCAGTTGTGCTTTGCATCTACTCTTGGTGACTTGTACCTTTTTAATGCATTTCAGACCCATTTTGGGGGAAAAGGTAATTTCACAGTGAAGAATTAAATTTACCCAAAGAGAGATATGGCCTTTGTCCTTATTCCTGCGACGTGACCTCTAAATCCTTGGAATTTACAGAATGATAGGGGAGTCTGCTATTCATGTTGGGCCCCTAATAGTTTGTGCTAACGATGACTCAGGATAGGGGCTTTTGGCCACACCAGAAAGACCAAACATGTGATTAGGGTTGGGGTTTTGAGGTAGGTAATGTCAGCCTGACCTCCAGGGAGGGGAGTGAGGCTAGAAATTGAGTTCAGTCAAGAGGATAATGATTTAATCAATCATGCCTACATAATGAAAGCTTAAAAACAACAACCCCCCCCAAACAAACAAACAAACAAACACCTCTGGATGCCAAAGCTTGGGTGAACTTCCCTGGTTAGCAATACTCTATGTGAATTGCCACATATTAGTGCCAGCTCTGAGGATAACAGGAACTTTCCCAGAGCTTATTCCCTCCTTTCCTTCCTTTAGTGGGTTCTGATTTGTATCTTTTTGCTGTAATAAAACTGCAGTCATAGGTACAGCACTTTCCTGAATTCTATGAGTCATTCTAGCAAATTATCAAACCTGAGAGTGGTTGTGGGAATCCCTTGAATCTGTAGTCAGCTGGTGTGAAGTGAAGGTGGCCTTGGGGACCTCCAAACTGGTGACTGGAGTCTGAAGTGAGAGTAGTCTTGTGAGGACTATATCCTCAGAGTGTGTAGTTTGTTTCACTCATTACAGTAGTCTATCAAGAAACAGAAAATAATAGGGTAACAGGAAGGAGAAAAGAAAACAAAAATATTTGTGTCAAACTATGAAACCCTGGTGACTGAAAACAAGGTTTTTTTGCACCCTGTTTCTTCTAAAACAAAGTTGGGGGAAGACAGGAAGGTATTTTTCTTGTGGTTTCTCTGTTGTTTCTTAACTAGAATTTTTGAAAGAGTGTCCTTATTTTTCTAGTGGAGAGAAGTAGCCCACACCCTGTAGGTATTTAGGGTCGGAGACATGGGAGTCCTTCAGTGGGTGAAAGTGGGGTGATTGTGAAATAACTCCATATTTCTTCTCACAGTGGTGCTAATTGGTCTCCTCTTTTTTGCAAGTGGAGATGCCGTGGGCATCATAGGATCGACCTCTTTAAGGGAACTGTGAATACCCAAGGAGAGAGGGCAAACTGATCATTAAAAGAGAAGTAGAGGTGGCGAGGGATGAGTAGAGCAAACCTCTTTCTTGGGGTTGCCTGCTTTGTCTCTGTCCTGTCAGCTTTTGGAGGAATTCTTCCCTCCTTCTATTCTTCTTGTCCTTGCCCTCCTTGAGACAGGCTTCTTAGCTCTTTGTTCTTCCTTCCTGTCTCACCATCCAAGCACTCGTGATTCTTCATTTGTTGATGCTCTGTCATGGTAGAACTGTTGACAGGGATATTTGCATTTTCACAGGGAAAAGTCTTAAACCTAGAGATCAATCAAGCTGGAGGGTGGAATTTCATTCCTTAGTTGAGGTCAAGTTATATATTCAAGGGCCTTCCTCCATAAGAAGTCTACCCAAGGTGACATCTGGTCCAGTCATTCTGATGCTGTGTTTCAGTGATAACCTCAGGCTGAGGGAGGAGCTGAACTTTCAAAGGAAAGCTACATTTGCTATTTGTATAAGAGGATGAGAACTCAGGAGCCTTAAATTTAGGAAGTTAGTAAGTGGTTGACAAATCACCTTGGTTCTCAGTAGCAGAATTTTGTGGTGGTCCTAGAGAGTATGACCTTGAGTAGGTTCTTCAGAAAAGGTGTCTGGGGGCCACAGCTAACTAAATTAAGACTGAGTGAAATCAGAATAGGACAGATAGAAACCAGGTTTTGAGGCAGCAGCTCCTTTTGTGTGAATACACTGAAAAGTCTGTGTTTTGCTGCATACAACTGTGGAATCTTAAGAAAATTACTCCTTTTCTCTAGACCAGACTTTATGGATAAAAAGAGGATAGTGAGTTAGATGTTCTTTAAAGACCCTTTACACTGTAACCATATTATAAATTTTAGCCTAGGGATGAGGTTAAGAATAGGAGAGATGGCCACCAAAGAATGAAAAATTTGCATGGGCTCAGGCTACTTCAGAAGCCCAAATATGCTATCATGTCCTGGGTATTTTATTTGGAGACTGTCTGCTTTGGGGACAGAAGAAGAGGGGCAATTCAGGAATCTCAGATCTGGTGCCCTTTGATGATGAGGCCCATGGAGGAAGCATAATGTAATTGTTGAGGCAAAAATACACCTTGAGCCAGTCCTCCATTTCCCTCCTCATTCTATTGCCACTACGTAGATAACCTCACCTGTTAAGAGGTGAGAAGACTAGCTGGAATATTTGTCCTTTATTCTTAATTTTTTTTTTTAATTTTTTTTTTAACGTTTATTTATTTTTGGGACAGAGAGAGACAGAGCATGAACGGGGGAGGGGCAGAGAGAGAGGGAGACACAGAATCGGAAACAGGCTCCAGGCTCTGAGCCATCAGCCCAGAGCCCGACGCGGGGCTCGAACTCCCGGACCGCGAGATCGTGACCTGGCTGAAGTCGGACGCTTAACCGACTGCGCCACCCAGGCGCCCCCCTTTATTCTTAATTTTTAAATTTTATTTATTTATTTTGAGAGAGAGCTCGTGTGCACGTGAGCATAAGTGGGGGTGGGGGAGACAGAGAAAGGGAGCATTGTTGGCATGGAGCCCCATGCAGGCTTAATCTCACAAACTGTGACATCATTACCTGAGCCAAAATGAAGAGTTGGATGTTTAACTGACTGAGACAGCCAGGCACACCTGTCCTTTACTATTTTTAAGAGTGCTCGTTATGACAGCACTTCCTAACCAGTAAGTCCATGTCCAGGTGGGTCCTCTGAAAATCTTAACAAGATGATCTTTATCTATATTCGGAGTTCTCTTATCTCCTCTTGTCGCCTCTCTCATCATGGATGACCAGTGCTCCCCTGGAAGCAAATAATACCTTCCAATTAATAGCAAACACACAAACTCCAGCTCTTCTGAGGTTGGCCCTGAGTAGAGGAGAGTCTTCTGGGGGAGGGAGGAACAAAGGGGCAGGAAGGGTTGGCTTGTTCTTAGATTCATTTTCGTTTGAGATTCCTTGAATGAGACCAACATTACTGGCCTCAGGAATACTGCTTCCACTTAGCACTCTGACTCAAATGAGATACAAATGTCCATTCCCTGGCATTTCAGTAGTATAGGCAAGACAAGACTAGACATTCAGGTAGATCTTATCATGAACAGAACTGAATACACCTAGCCCTACAGGCACAATAGTAGCACAGCACTCCTTCAATCTGATACCCTTTTCAAGTGTGTGTTTGGGAAGCAGAAAGACTTCTGATAGTAAAGCTTAGCCTTTGATGATCCCTGAGTAATTTAACCACTAACCCACATTTTCATTCAACAGATCAAAAGTTTGATAATTAACTAGTTTCACCATCCTTGGAAGATCTGACCCTCAGCAATCTCTCCCTGTCCTTCCTACCCAAGCAATTTATCAATCAATATGCTTTCTTTTTGAGAGGAACTTCAGAAAATACAGTCTCTTCTTTGCTGCATTTCCAATGGTGTTTTAGCTCCTTCTAGAGGGGCACTCTAGGCAGTTGCTCAACTGACTTGATCTCTACCACACACCAAGGGTCCAAGAACTACCACTTGAGTGTGAAACTAGATAATGTACCTCTCTTGAGCTCAGGCTGTTCCTATCCCATTCCCCCATCTTGGGGACCCTTGGGAAAAGACGCAGCCTGGCATCTTTCATTCCCAGCTCTTGGTGTCCCTTCACAGGGAGGAAACTATCATTATAAGTATTACCCAGTGATGCCCATCCAGGCATCAAGACCCTGATGTCTAACCTTTTTAGCTCTTATTTTTTCTTCTTTGAAGATTAACCCGTACCTCTAGTACTGGACACCAACAATGACCCTTTATGAGACCATGTCCAGTTCTGGGGTGGCCTTCATCCTTGCTGGTCTTCACAGAATAACCATAAGAGAACATATTGTTAGAACCCCAGTAGTCATATCACATTTGTAGTAGAAAGAAGCTTTTTTTTCCCTCATTCATCTTTATCCTTTGCCTGCCTTGAGTTTTACATTCAAGATGCCTGCACTGCTGCTGTTAAAAATCTCTTGCTTCCTCTTCTCCACTCATATATGAACCAAAAACATTTTTTTCAATAAGCTGCCTATTAGAAAAGCACTGATAAGCTAAATTGTCAGAAGGTGCTCCTGGCTAAAAACAGCTCAGTGGGTGATTCAACTTTGGAGTAACAGTGCTTTCAACCCAAATGAGCTGAGCTCTCGAGGTGGACTTCAGTCATTGTTACAGAGCCCTGAGAAGATATTTTGGGTCAAGGAAGACCTCCCTGTTTGACTTTAATCACATACAGAAGTAGCAGGTTATTTCAGTTATGCCATCATGATACCTGTCTCATGGCTGGTTGCTTGGGCTGTTCTGTAATAGAGTGAGAGGAGAGTTAGAAGAATCAGGTTCCTACTTTGAAGCCTCATGTTTCTCCATTATTGAGCTTCTTATAGTGTATGGTGAGGCAGGAGGTATTCAGAATCCTGGGAGGGTAAGAATGACAGTTCTTCTTGGGGCATAAATATGTTCTTGAATATTTGGGGGAAAATAATGGTAGTGGAGTTATTTATTGAGATAGTAATTTGTATTTTGTTTTTGAGGCAGTTGAAGCATCAGAAAGAATGAGAAGTCTTTGTATATTTTTCTGAATTCAGAGATGGCCATTGTGTTCCCCTATTACAGTAGCAGCTTGAAGATAATCTATTTTCCAGGATTTAAAAAAATCCCTAAACTCTGGAATTATTCTAAGAGTATATGTGTGTATATGTGGGAGTGGAGGGCTATGGAGAAGAGAGTGGAAGTGGCAAGAGAAGGGAGATTCCCAGAAGCCTGGGAAGGGATGGAGGTCTGGGAGGGGCCTGTTTGGGAGCTGACAGGACTGCAGAAGGCAGACTGGATTTTGGGTGCTGGGTGTTGGGCTCTAGCCTCAGCAAAAATCCCACAAGCCAAGCTGAGGCTTGGCGGTAAAGGTATGGATATTTCTCACCCCCTTACTCCAAGGGCCATGCACAGTTGGGCAGTGAGCCCCTTGGGGCTGACTGGTGCAAACTGTGAACCAGAGCCCCTTCTCCAAATATTCTGTCTTGAGTACCCTGTGACTTTGACAACACCCTAGAGGAATAGATGTGAATCTACAGTTATAGGACTGAAAATGATAATTTTCTGTTCATTTGGCAGGGGGAGGAGGAGGTCTACATTAGATTTAATTTATTTCACAGAGAAAAATTCTGATTTTTATTGAAAAATTGTTGTATTAGTTATCTATTGCTGTGTAACAAAGTACCTCCCAAATTTAACATCTTAAAACACAAACCTTGGTGCATAGCTGGGTGCTTCTGGCTCAGTGTCTTTCTCAAGGCTGCAGTCAAGGTGTCAGCTGGCGTCAGAATCCTTTCAGGGCTCAACAGGGACAAGGTCTGCTTCCAAGTGCATTCACGTGGCTGTTGGAAGGAGTCAGGTCTTCTCTGGGTTTTGGCTGGAGACATCATTTCCTTGCCCTGTGGACCCTTCCATAGGGTTGCTACTCATAACATAACAACTGATTCCTTCAGAGCAAAGGAAGAGAGAGAAAAATGAGTGAATGAAAGAGAGAGAGGGAAAAATAAAAGATGAGACAGGTGGGGGGATAGAAAGAAAGAGAGCCTCTGACAGAAGCATAGTTTTTCATAACCTAATCTCAGAAGTGACATTCCATGGCTTTGTCAAATTCTGTTAGAAGGGAGTTCCTATACAAGGAGAGAGAATTAGAGAGGCATGAATAGTGAAGTGGGATCACTGAGAGCCATCTTTGAGGCTGCCTACCACACCTGCATTTGAGAATGCCATTTTATTTTGTATACACATAACCAAACATAATTATGCTATGGCATAGAACATGCAATTCTGAGATTGTTCATTCAGGGACCTTTAGTGGAAACCATTTGGGAAGCTTTGTATTCATTTGGCTCCTATGTTTAAGGAGTTGCCCTAAGTTGGACTTCTGCTTGCTGGTCCCTGGATACCATCTGAGGGACCATGAAGACACTGTAGGTAGATGAGAAGGAAAAGAAAACATTTTGCTGAACACTGTGGAAGGGATAAGGGAAGAATAGAGTGTGGTCTTGCTCATGGATGTGACATGGTTAAGTTGGAGCAACACTAGGAGACAGAACAGAAAACAGACTGCATTTAAGCCAGTGTTCACAACACATGCTCTTTATACCAAATGCTGTTGGTGGTAGATGTAGGGATGGGTCAAGGCAGAATGTCAGTGGGTCTATCTTAGTGCTGGGGAAGATACTAAAGAAGAGGAGAGAACTGAGCTTCTCCCCAAACCATGGAGGTGGAGGTGGTGTAGACAAAATGGGTAGGGGCTTTGAAAGGTGGAGGAGAAAGTTATATTTAGGAACAGACTTGGTGGGAGAGCAGGCGTATATGGAATTCGGGTCCTGGCTTTTTTGTCATTGTCTTGCCCCTCATTATTAGTGTGTCTCTTTGGGGTATCTTCCACCTGTATAGCTCTGTCATGGGTGGAAGAGCCTCTGGTGACCTTGGAAAGCACAGCCGTCCTTCAGGAAGTTTCCTGTGGAGCCTGGGATGCCTGGGATACCCACTCTGAGCAAGTAAGCCCTTTTCTTTTCCTGGAAGGGATGGTCTTTGAGGGGAAAGGGCTAATTGGTTAGGAAAAAGCCCAATAGCTTCATCTTAAAGAAACCAAGTTTAATCAAGGATTTCAAGGAAATAACTAACCAGCTGTTTTGAACTAATTAAATGTAATTGGTTATCTGTTATAAAGAGTTAATGCACCACAAGGAACACCATTATTTTTAGGATCCCAAGGAAGCAGAGATTTATTTGAAACTTCATAATGAAGGTAGATCCAGGTTCTGTGAGGTGATGAGTAAAGAGAACCATCAAATTAATAGTTTTCTGAACTCTGTCTGAATTTGTGTAATTTATAAGGGAAGTGGGGGAGATTGTCTAATTTTATTCATTTTTGTCCCAAGAATAGCTTGTCAGAGCTTACATGTCACAATTTGGGGATTTAATGAGTTGGCATTTTCAGGCTCACTTTTTAATTAATCTTTGCTCTTACCAGGGTAGGGGTGGGCTCATCCTTCCTTCCTGACCCAGAGTTAGGAGTGTGAGGTCTGAGTCCTGACTGTCTAACCTTCCTGTGGACTGGGCTTTGAAGTAGATGCCCATAGGCTGGACAACCAAGGCAGTGGTTGGGTGAGGGGTGGGCTTAGCAGAGCTGAGTTGGCCTCATTATATTTAGGAAGTTGTAATCTTGTGTCTTTGCCCAAACAAACCTTGAAGTTACTTTGTTCTTTCCTTCCCTGACAGTAGAAAGCTAGTTAAATTAGGGAATATAAAAAAGTAGATGCAAATATACGTTAATATTTATCTACCTACTTACTTACTCACTCACTCATTTACTTGAAGTAATTATTTTTATTTTAACCTTAATTTAGAGCTGAACACCAGATTGTTGGTGTAGGGTCAAAACTCCTCTTTGAGGACATATTGCTGATCAGAATTCTGTGTTGTCTTTCTTGTACATACCATTTTCTACAATGCATCATCTCTGATATCTAATTTTAGTTTTTTTTTTTTAAAGTGGAGTGAAAGTTGTGTTCACTTACAAAGTAGAATCTTAAAGTTTTACATTTCCTTCCCAATCTTTTGCGATTGTATCACTCATATCTAATTCAGTAAGTTTTTATTAGCATTTTTCAAAGCATTCCAATTTAGCTCTTATAGAAGTAACTCTTCTTTTTCACACTCATATTTTATCAGTATATACAATATTTTGTTGAATTAGATATTTACATTAACATATAAATGTGGGGGCGCCTGTGTGACTCAGTCCGTTGAGCATCCAGCTTCGGTTCAGGTCATGATCTCACAGTTCTTGAGTTTGAGCCCCACATTGGGCTCTGTGCTGAAAGCTTGGAGCCTGGAGCCTGCTTTAGATTCTGTGTCTCCCTCTCTCTCCAACCCTCCCCCGCTTGCTCTCTCTCTCTTTCTCTCTCTCTCTCTCTCTCTCTCTCTCTCTCTCGAAAATAAACATTAAGAAAAACATATAAATGTCACATTCAAATGTTACATGTTAAATACGTTAACACAATAAATGGCAAACCACATTTGGGAACAATTTACTCTTGGAAAGTATAGAACTCAATTGGTGGAAGGAAAGAGTGTATTACTTACTGTTTACTAGCTTTGAGCTCAGAATGCTGTATGTTTTAAAGGGAATAGAGAGTGTCAGTTAATCTAGAACAGGGATCAACATACTTTTTTTTCTGCAAAGGGCCACAGAATAAATGTTTTGACTTTGCAGACCATATAGTTTCTATCTCCAACTACTCAACTCTGCCGTTGTAGCACAAAAGCAGCCATAGACAATGTGTAAATGAATGGGTTTGGTGATGTTTCAATAAAACTTTATTTACCAAAAAAGGGCAGTGGGTGGGATTTAGCCTGAAGGTGGTTGTTTGCCAACCCCAGATCTAGAACATGGGTAAATTCAGGTAGATTAAGAGAGTTCCTGCTTATCATGATTTGATCCATCAAATGTTTATTGAGTGCCAACCTTTTATATCTGTGATAGATAAGATAACAATGTGGCTTATTTTTCCAAGCTGTAATATGATCCATGCCTTTGTACTGACTCTTCTGTGGTCTAGATTATTTTCCATGCCTCTTTCATAACCGGGCAAATTTCTGCCTGTCTTTCAAACCACATCTCATAAATCACCTCCTTAGGGAAGACTTCCTGTCTGCCAGCTAACTGAAACAGCCCTGCTCTGGTTGCTGAGGGATCCCCTAGTGCATTCTCCCATCATAGTGTTTATTATGTTGTATTGTAAAAAATGGCCTTCGTCCCTCTCTCTCCTTCTAAGCTGTGACCTTTTGAAGGCATGGACTGGGACTCAGTCATGTCCATGGTCCTTTGTTCATAGCAGGTGTTCATCAATTGTTTGTTGAATGAATGACAAAATCAATCTGGCAAAGCATGAACTACAGAGACCATTTGAGTAGGCTTTGCTATTATTTATGTGTATGTATTTTGACCTTATAACTTTTTTTCTTTGTATTTCTTCACTAAGAAGATGGAGGGAAGTGTAGCAGCTGTTCCTGACAAGTTTTACTATAATTTTCTCATAGAAACATGAACTTATTATTCATATACATTAGAAAAAAGTTATACATGTATATAGCTTTTAAGGTCAAATTCTACTACAAAATTTTTGAGTCAGACTCTGTTGGTTGGCTATTCACAGTCATTCTCAACCCTTTTCTCCTTTGTTCACTTCCTATGATTGAGGATAAAAATCCAGACCTTCCCTTTACCAGGACTCTCTTGGCTTAGGAGTGGCCATGTGACCCAGTTCTGGCCAATGACATGTAAGGAGGACTTTGCTGCAGATCTCCCAGGAAAGATTTTCCATTTCATTCTTACTTTTTTTTTTTAAACCTTTTATTTGTTATTTTTGAGAGACAGAGACAGAGTGTGAGCAGGGGAGGGGCAGACAGAGAGGGAGACACAGACGCAGGCTCCAGGCTTTGAGCTGTCAGCACAGAGGCCGACGTGGGGCTCAAACCCACAAGCTGTGAGATCATGACCTGAGCCATAGTTGAGCTCAAACAACTGAGCCACCCAGGTGCCCCAAGATTTTCCATTTCTAATTGTGGTGGAGACAGCCAGGTATTGTCCATTTGTTCTTCCCTTTTTAGAACCTCTAATTTTTTTTTTTGCCATGCATGTGACTGTCAGGAATAAACACTACATTCTCCAGCCTCTCTTATGGCTTTGTGACTAAATTCTGGCCAAAAGGCTATAGCAGAAGTGTTTTGTGGCAGCTTTCAGGAAATCTCCCTAAAGGAAAAGTCTCCTGTGACAAACTTTTATTCATACTTACTCCTTCCTGCTGGTTGGAATGTTGATGTGATGAATGGAACTGGAGTAACAGCTGGAACCATGAGGTGATCTTGGGAATGGAGGCTGTATCTAGAGTAGCAACAAGAGAGAAGGAGCTTTGTACTCTGAGGAGATACTGAACAGAACCTCCAAAGCAGCCCTGGTCCACCTACCTTTAGACTCTTAGGTGAAACAATGTTCTGCCTTGTTCTAGCCACTCTTGTTTTGAGTTTCTGTTTTTCATTACCAAGTTAATCCTAACTGATACACTAATGAGAGGAGAGAGTTGCATGAGGACAACTCACTCACTCTCTCTCTCTCTCTGTCTTTCTGTCATTGGCTGTTCCATTCTCCATGTCCTGTCTGTGAAAACTAGATGTTTAGCGCTTGTGGCAGCCATCTTGTAACCCTGAGTAAACAAAGATGAAAAACAACACACTGAGGATGGTGGAGGTATAGGTTGGAAAGAAATGAGCACTCAGTGATATCCCTGAGCTTCCAGATGGTTCCTGGGACCATTTTCTTATGCAAGTTACTTTTAGGTAAACAACAAATGTCCTAATGTGATAAGCCATTTCAGTTTTAGTGGCTTCCCTGAAGTTTTACTTCAGTTTTAGTTTTAATTAATTTAGCTTAAGCTAAAGCAGTAGTCACCTTGCTTCATGCCTGTTCAACCTTATTCTGCCTCTTATAGGGAACCACTTTCAACTTTTGGCTCTTTTCCTTGTTGACATTTAACTAAATACCTGCAATTTAAAAGAGAGGATTTTACTGTCCTAAATTACTCTTTTTACCCACCTCCCTAATGTCTCTTCTTCTGCTCTCAATATAGCTATCCCACTACTTTTGTTCATCATGACTTTTGTCAATATCACTCACAGCTGAGTCATGTAGTGTTCTCAAATTTCATGTCTTCTCTTTGCTTCTTTTTTCTTGGCACTGTTAATTGACTTGCTTTTTATTTGCTTAGTTTGCTATGTATCAGTAACTCACTTCCATATATTCCACTGAGCTGTAAAACTCTTTTTGTTCCATTTAAACACACAAAATCATCGGATGCTCCTTTTCCCTCTGGGAGCTGTCTCCCCTGGAGCCTTCCATCTAACTGCCCTGAGTGGACTGGCTGCTCTCTCTCTTTGCTGGCCAGTTTGCCATCTCAGGTGCTATCCTGGGATTCTTTTTGCCTCCTTTCTGTGCTGGAATCCCTGCTCCTAGATCCCATGTCTTTTTATTTCCTGGTTTTCTCAGTTGTTTGGCGGCAACACATCTTCCTGAATTTTTCTAAGAAAGAATACATTGTTTTTTAAAGATAACATATTGTCTGGAAATGCCTTTATCTGACCTCCCCACTTGATGCATAGTTTGGCTGGCATAGAGTTCTTGGCTAGTGATTGTTTTCCCTTAGAATTTTGTAGACATTGCTATATTATGTCCTAACTTCTGCTGCTTTTGAGAAATCAGATATTATTTTTACCTGTTTTGTTTTTGTTTTCCTTCTTGAAAGCTTTAGAATCTTCCCTAAACCCCAGTGTTCTGAAATTTCATGAGAACGGTTTGTGTCTTTTTTGTTTGTTTGTTTATTGATTGGGATATTTATTAAATTCTTTTAATCTGGAGACTTAAGTATTATGTCTTTGATCATTTTCTTTCTCTAAACTTCCTGGGGTTGAATTTTGGAACTTGTGTAAGTCTGATGTTAGATACTCTGGATTGGTTCACTATTTTCTCTTTTCTCTCCTATTTTCCATCTCTTCGTCTTTTTGTTCTAATTTCAGAAATATTTCCTCACCTTTGTCTTCTAATCTATTGAGTTTGTAAAATTCTGTCTTTACGTTCTATGGCATTTCATTCTTTATTCATGGATACCTTATTTGGATTTTATTAGCTTTAATTTTTTTTATTAAGTTGACCATCATTTAAGTACAGGGTAAAGAATAATCATACAAGAAAACAATACACTACACAAAATCTTAACACATGCAGGCATAAACACACATACACACAAACATGAAGGAAATGAAAGATAAATATCCCTACTTTTTTTTTTAATGTTTATTTATTTTTGAGAGCGAGAGAGACAAAGCACGAGCTGGGGAGGGGCAGGGAGAGAGGGAGACACAGAATGTGAAGCAGGCTCCAGGCTCTGAGCTGTCAGCACAGAGCCGACATGGGGCTCGAACCCACGAACCGCGAGATCATGACCTGAGCCAAAGTTGGAGCTTAACCAACTGACCCACCCAGGTGCCCCAGATATCTCTATTTTTGATTCCACTTTTCCACAGCTGTCCATGCTGTGGACACTGTAAGAACACTATGTCAATGTTTTTGTGATAGTGTTTTTTGAATGCTTGAAATTTTCTTCTGCTCCCTGCATTGTTTCTTTTAAGTCCCGTTTCTTTTGTTTGTTTTGATGTTTCCTTTATGTTGGAGGTGTATGTACAATGGCTTTCCATTTTATGTAAGGTGAAAGTGCTCAAAAGATGACTGGAAGGTATGCATGAGGTGAGGGGGTTTGTACCAGTGATGGGTGATCAGATGGGAATTTAGGTATTTCACTGGAGGGCCCCTAAGTCTCTCATCATCTGCAGTTCTTTGTTCTTGGGCTGGTCCATTTCTGCAGAGTAATCCTCTGTGTTTTCTGCCTGGAGGTAGACACTTGGCTGTCAGAGTTCTGGGAACTGGGGGTAGGGTGGTATCTTAACCACTTAAACCCCTGTTTTTTTGGTAGGGTTTTTTTTTCTTTTCTCAATTAACAGATTTACTGAGGTGTAGTGGACAGAGCCTCTTGCAATTAGGGCAAGCACTGACCCCTCTTCTGCTGTGCAAGTTTCTCTTTACTTCTTCCTTGGAGGAGGAGTCTTAGGAGGTGCCTGGTGACTCCAACTGTTTTTCTGGGGTCTGCAGCACGATCCAGCTTGCCTTTTAGTTTAGTTTTCAGCTTCTCTGGTCTGCTAAGTCATTTACCATTGCCCATCTACTTTCCAGCATCCATAGTTTAGATACTGTCATCATCTTAATGGGATTGAAAAGTGAAGAAAAAAAGCACAGGTACAATCTGTCATGTTTAACCAGAAGCCCTATCAGGTTTGTTTGTTTGTTTGTTTGTTTGTTCGTTCATTTTTTTTTTCACCAGCTTAATATCATCAATTCTTACTACTCAGATGTGGGCTCCTTGAACTGTTTGGGGGCTAAGGGTCAGAAGTAAAGGATGTATATAGAAGACCAAAGCAGGAGGCATCACAATCCCAGACTTCAGCCTCTACTACAAAGCTGTCATCATCAAGACAGCATGGTATTGGCACAAAAACAGACACACAGACCAATGGAATAGAATAGAAACCCCAGAACTAGACCCACAAACATATGGCCAACTCATCTTTGACAAAGCAGGAAAGAACATCCAATGGAAAAAAGACAGCCTCTTTAACAAATGGTGTTGGGAGAACTGGACAGCAACATGCAGAAGGTTGAAACTAGACCACTTTCTCACACCATTTACAAAAATAAACTCAAAATGGATAAAGGACCTAAATGTGAGACAGGAAACCATCAGAACCTTAGAGGAGAAAGCAGGAAAAGACCTCTCTGACCTCAGCCGTAGCAATCTCTTACTCGACACATCCCCAAAGGCAAGGGAATTAAAAGCAAAAGTGAATTACTGGGACCTTATGAAGATAAAAAGCTTCTGCACAGCAAAGGAAACAACCAACAAAACTAAAAGGCAACCAACGCAATGGGAAAAGATATTTGCAAATGACATATCGGACAAAGGGCTAGTATCTAAAATCTATAAAGAGCTCACCAAACTCCACACACGAAAAACAAATAACCCAGTGAAGAAATGGGCAGAAAACATGAATAGACACTTCTCTAAAGAAGACATCCAGATGGCCAACAGGCACATGAAAAGATGTTCAGCGTCGCTCCTTATCAGGGAAATACAAATCAAAACCACACTCAGGTATCACCTCACGCCAGTCAGAGTGGCCAAAATGAACAAATCAGGAGACTATAGATGCTGGAGAGGATGTGGAGAAACGGGAACCCTCTTGCACTGTTGGTGGGAATGCAAATTGGTGCAGCCGCTCTGGAAAGCAGTGTGGAGGTTCCTCAGAAAATTAAAAATAGACCTACCCTATGACCCAGCAATAGCACTGCTAGGAATCTACCCAAGGGATACAGGAGTACTGATGCATAGGGGCACTTGTACCCCAATGTTGATAGCAGCACTCTCAACAATAGCCAAATTATGGAAAGAGCCTAAATGTCCATCAACTGATGAATGGATAAAGAAATTGTGGTTTATATACACAATGGAATACTACGTGGCAATGAGAAAAAATGAAATATGGCCTTTTGTAGCAACGTGGATGGAACTGGAGAGTGTGATGCTAAGTGAAATAAGCCATACAGAGAAAGACAGATACCATATGGTTTCACTCTTATGTGGATCCTGAGAAACTTAACAGGAACCCATGGGGGAGGGGAAGGAAAAAAAAAAAAAAAAGAGGTTAGAGTGGGAGAGAGCCAAAGCATAAGAGACTGTTAAAAACTGAGAACAAACTGAGGGTTGATGGGGGGTGGGAGGGAGGGGCGGGTGGGTGATGGGTATTGAGGAGGGCACCTTTTGGGATGAGCACTGGGTGTTGTATGGAAACCAATTTGTCAATAAACTTCATATAAAAAAAAATAAAAAAATAAATTTCAAAAAAAAAAAAAGAAGTAAAGGATGTATATATATGTGCGCATGTTTGTGTCTTTTGTGTATGTGCAAGGCTATGTATGAGATTATGTGTATGTCTGTGTGTGTTGGTTAAAATGAGAGTAAGTGTGTTAGCTAAGGAAATAAATGGGTCTGGCATGTTGAGTGTGAGGAATTGGGAGGGTGGGGAGAAGGGCAGGGAATAGGAGGAAGGCAGACCTGCAAGTTTTACAGTATATTTTACCTCAATGGAATATTTCCTTCCTATTCTTAACCTGGCCCTTCAGCTCATCTCTTTAAACCAGAAACCCTGGGATCAGGGTCAAACACAGGCCAAGTGTGAGATTTAACTTTGCTCCCTTCCACAGCACCTTTTAAACTCTTGCTCAGCCACTTTGGACTCAGCCACTTTGGACTTTCTTAGAGCTCTCTGGTTGCCCAAATTTCCACTTTGTTTTTATCTTCCAAGTAGTGCTCTCTGCTTCTGCCCCCTCCTTGCGCAGAATCTGAAAATACAAAATGTCTTCTTCTTTACATGCATTTGGTATCTTATTTAATTTCTGTGCTACTTTGGTCTTCTGATGGTCAGCCCACATCTTTCCCCTTTCTCACTGATACTCTTTACAGTCCTGTGTGTTTTTCTAAGATGTCACAGCACTCTTGTTAAGGAGGTAGGGTAGCTAATATTTCTATTTTATGGATGGAAAAACTGATGTGAAGAGGTACATCCAAGGATACATTTAATAAATGCTATTTTAGGATGGATGTGAATGGAAACCGTAATTTCTGAGCAGTCTGGGCCTATAGGTTGGGAGGAAGGGTATAAAGCCATAGGGAGGAAAACCCATCCTTAATTGTGCTTCTACTCTGTGGTCAGACAGCCAGGGACTGTACTTGGGGTTACATATGTTGTACTTGGGGTTACAACAAGATGTTGTCTCATTCTTCAGTCAGTATTGTGAGCTTGTTATTTTTATCTTCATTGTCCAGATGAAGCTTAGAGAAGCTATAAAACTTTCCAGTTGTCACACAGACCATCCAGCTGTGATTAAATGGGGCTATGTCCTATAACACCTGACAAAGTTGATATTCGACCCCAGGACTGCACAGTTTTAGAGCCCACATGAGTATGTGTTGTTAACCTTTTCCTCAGTGTCTGCAACTGATCATTGAAATTTCTGTCACTTAGAGTGGAAACCAAATGTAAGTGTCTCTGCAGTCAGTTCACAGAGATTACTCTAATTTAAAGAGCAGACTCATGTATTTTTCTGTTTTGGGAGAAAGATAAATTATGTGTTTGAGGACATATTTCTTTAGTGGCTCCTTTATAAAAGCTTTTTTTTTTTTTAAAAAAAAAAACAACCTTGTTTCTGAGTCCATAGACAATATTTAAAAAAAATTTTTTTATGTTTATTTATTTTTGAAAGATACCGAGAGACAGAGCATGAGAAGGGTAGAGAGAGAGGGAGACACAGAATCCAAAGCAGGCTCCAGGGTCTGAGCTGTCAGCACAGAGCCCGACGCAGGGCTTGAACTCATAAACTGCGAGATCGTGACCTGAGCCAAAGTCAGATGCTTAACCGACTGAGCCACCCAGGCTCCCCCATAGACAATATTTTTAATTGCCTTGCTTTTTTTTCCTGAGTTATAAAAGCTATGCTGTTAAAGTTACAAATGTTAAAAATTTTATTATTTGCTAAAATCTCTGCCTCAGAGTGTATTCTGTTGGCTTGGATTTACACAAAAGTGTTATAAATAAAAGATTTAAATAGAAAATGTGCTTGATGTGGAAATTCAATAGTTAAGAGGCCCACAAAACTTGCCAGATGTTTGTGTGAGAAGCTGGCACTTCAGGTGGGTAAGTATTTATTGCTTCCTGTAGGGTAATATGAGCTGCTGGGGAGCCATGAAGTAAAAAAGGAGACCCTTGTCTGTACTGGGGAAAGAGCATAGTGGCACTGACTTCATAATTAGAGAAAAAACTAAATGTGAGGATACACCAACCCGCAGCTCTGCTGTTTCGAAATATCTTTTTATTCTAAGGATAATGACTTTTTTTTTCTTTTGCTTATGTTGCTATTTTTTTCCTAGGGAGTTCAAACTTTGTGTTTATAGGGTGACCTCAGGGGACATTTACTGGACATTTACTGGAGCTTTGGAGCATGTGAATTCCAGGCCCATTTCTGGAAGCACATATTGGCTGTTATAGATGAGGTGAACAAGTTGCTGCCCACATCCAAGTTCGGCCTGAGCCACACAGCTGCCTCAAGTCTAGTAACTTTCTGTGAGATCCAAAAGGAAATTAGTTTTGCTCCCTTCTCATTTTTCACAAAACCATCCCAACACATTCCTCAGTTTATCATATTCAAAACATTTTCTGATGGCTCTTTTCCTTGTTTGGGCTCTTTTTTTTCTCTCTTTCTCTTCCTTCCTTCCTTCCTTCCTTCCTTCCTTCCTTCCTTCCTTCCGCTTAAAAAAACATATAGGGGCATCTGGGTGACTCAGTCAGGTAAGTGTCTGTCTCACGGTTCGTGAGTTCGAGCCCTGTGTTGGGCTCTGTGCTGACAGCTCAGAGCCTGGAACCTGCTTCTGATTCTGTCTCTATCTCTCTCTGCACCTCCCCTGCTCACGCTCTCTTTTGCAAAAACAAAGCATATATGATTTTCATCATTCTAAGTTTTCTTTCTAATTGTGCTAAAACGACAGCTACTTTTGGATTTTCCTAAGTGGTTTTGTTTCTTATTTTTTAAGAACATGCTGGGCATGTTTTAACATATGGGCACTAATTGATACTGTGCCTAGAAACTGGTTTGGCACTGTGAGAAATAGTAAAGAAGTGAAATGATCACTTGTATTAGAGTGACGAGGTGGGTATAGTCCAACAGTCAGAGGGGAAAACAAGGAACATATACAATGGACACTCATGCTTGCAATAAGCAGGTGCTCAGAAGTGTTTGTTGGTTGACTAAGTGAGTGAAGACGATGTTCCAGGGGCCTGAAATAGAAAAAGTTTCAGGGAGGCAGTAGGATTTAAGTTGCCAAATATTCACATATCCAAATGCATTTAGATAGATAAGAGGGAAGTCCTGCCTACCACGGTAAGGGGCGGGGGGGGGGGGGGGTTGCATTTTACAAAATGAAGAGGTGAGCAGAGGCTTGATTCCTAAGGCAACAAGTGAGAAAATCCGAGTCAACTAGAGTGTCATCTTGGGGAGAAATGAAGAATGATTCCGTGAGATCCATACATTCCTCTTCTGTCCCTATAAATCCCCTTGTCCCTTGTTAGTCGTTGTCCCTTGTCTCTTGGCTCCTCTGAGCTGTGGGAAACTCCCTGCTGGGCTTCAACTATCCTGTGTGTGGCAGGGTGAGAGACACACTTGTTTAGAAAAGTAACACTATAAAAGTAGAAGAGGTGTCTTGGGTCCTATAGCGAGCGTGTGTGTGTGCGTGTGTGTGCGCGCGTGTGCGCGTGCTGATGAAAAGAAGAAGTGTTGAATTCCTAAACTCTCTGCCCCGCCCGCCACCCCCTCCCCCCATATTGGACAGCTTGTGTCAGCATTTCCTTGGCGTGAATTTCGTCCTTGCAGAGTCTTGCATTGTATTTCAAAATTATGCAAAGAGGTTTTTAGCAGCATAACAGGAATGCTTAGTTATCCCTTTATTGGGGAGTAAATTAGATGGTTATAAAGTTAAATAAAACCCAGAAAGTTCCTACTGCGTTTTCTTAAAATCCTTTGTCAAAACAAATAGCCTTGAAATGAACATAAAAATTTAAATGGCATTGAGTCTAATGAAACAACATGAGCCTAATGAAGTTGGAGTGGCTGTGTGAGTACTGGGAAAGCAGGCCTGCTTTTATCTTATTGGAATGTTTACGTCCTTGCCTGTCTCCTAATCACACAGTGGTAACGTCATCCTGAGAAAATGCTTTCAGAAAGATTGCAAGTAAAAAACAAGAATGATACAGCCTCGGGTTAACAATGCAGAATCCCCCAAGAAGTCAGACTAAATCAATTGTTTAGGATAGAGGGCACTGGGCTAGAAGATTGCCCCGATCTTACTTTTGGGTATGTGAATATGTGTGTCATTGATAAAGGGTCTCACGACTGTAACTGGGACAACACCTCCAACTCCATCTGTTGGAAATCAAAGTCTTTATCATGTTCTCCATAATCAGCGTTCTCTCCACTGTTACCTTTGGTTCCTTCCTCTCTCTTTCCATATCCCTAAGTTGCTAAATTTTATCAGTTCCTCTCTCAGTGCCTCCAAAATCTCTGTCATCCATTCCATGGCTACAGCCACCAGTTCTGTTCATTTTCTTGACCTTCATCCCTCATCTCTGTGACTGTAGGCTCACCAACCTCCACCTCATCCCGCCCCAAGTGGTCAATTAATCATCCTAAATCCAATGTCACTGTGTCATTCACCTGACCACCGCCCACAGAATAATCCTGATAGTCAAAGGCCACTTACCACCCAGTTCTAATCTGCTTTCTTAGCTCCATTTCTTGATATTGCCTTAGATGGACATAGGACCAGTACAACCACTTGACTGGCCTTGCTCATATTCCACTTGAATGTGGCTTGTTCGTTCCCTCACCATGCCTTTGTTTACTTGTTCCCACATTTAGGATGATGCTTTTCTTCCTCACTACTTATGCAATTTCTTGCAAGGTAACAGCTTGTCACTTTTTTAGTCACCTCTTGGAGAATCTGTTGAAGGCCATCCTTCATCCTGGAAAAGTGCATATCCAAAGAGTTCATTGGCCCCTGAAGCTCCATTCATGTACCCCTTAAAAGAACATTGATCTTAAATGAAGAATCACTGCTTAAGGTCAAGTTGAAATCCCTAGTCCTCCATATAGCCTTTACTAAATAAATTACTCTGGCTAATGATGAGAACTCCTCTACCTGAACGCCTCTGAAGTTGGTGTGTTTTCCACTGACTAAAGACCATTGTGTACTGTTTGTTTTCTTTCTATGCATATGGTTTGTTTCCCCACATAAACTAAAGCTCCTTGAAGGTATGACCCTGCCAAATACCTCTTAGAATTGTATAGAACTCAGTGTATATTGTTTTGATTGGTCAAAGAATACAATCAGGCACATATAGGAGTCAAAAAGACAGTTTTGGGGTGCCTGGGTGACTCAGTCCATTAAGTGTCTGACTCTTGATTTTATCTCAGGTCATGATCCCATGGTTTGTGAGTTTGAGCCCTGCATTGGGCTGTCATTGCAGAGCTTGCTAGGGATTCTCTCTCTCCCTCTGTCTCTGCCCCTCCCCTGCTCATTCTCTCTCTTTCGTTCTCAAAAATAAATAAACACTCTTGGGGTACCTGGGTGGCTCAATCGATTGAATGTCCTACTCTTGGTTTCAGCTCAGGTCATGATCTCACAGTTTGTGAGTTCAGGCCCCCTGTGGGACTCTGTGCCAACACTGTGGAGCCTGCATGGGATTCTCTGCCTCCCTCTCTCTCTGCCTCTTCCCTGCTTGTGTGCACCCTGTCTCTCAAACTCTCAAAAACAAACAAACAAACAAACAAACAAACAAACATTAAAATAAATAAAGGAGCATAAAAAAGGGCAGTTTTTTTCTTCTTCTACCCCTATTGTTGTGGAACATGTCCTGGAGAGACTTCTGAGGTCCAGTGAGTCAACCTGATCACTCTGGTTGGCCTCCTGATGTGTGAGTAAGTTACTGGAATGATTTTCTGAATGGCCACTGCCTCTGAAATTCCTGATCTAGAAGGAGGGAAAAAAAGTAGCCATGTTTCATGTTTAAGTGCATTTTGGGATGAATAAGGAATTGGCATTTAGTGCAAGATCTTGACAAATTGTTAAGATGATGAGTGCATCCTGGGTGTACTCTGGTTTACTTTCTAGGTTCCTTCCTCCTTGACATTATGTACCTCAGGTGTCCCTCTCCTAACCTGAATCTGTACACAGGAAATGCTGTACTATGAATTATTTAGACCTCTGTCTGAATGGCAGCCTCTTTATTCTTTATTCCAGAATTATTTATAGTTAAAGTCTTATTTTTAATTATGGCATGAAAGGGGCTCCTGAGTGGCTCGGTCAGTTAAGCGTGCTACTTCTGCTCAGGTCATGATCTCATGGTTCATGGGTTCAAGCCCTGCATTGGGCTCTGTGCTGACAGCTCAGAGCCTGGAGCCTGCTTCAGATTCTGTGTCTCCCTCGCTCTCTGCCCCTCCCCAACTCACACTCTGTCTCTCAAAAATAAATAAACATTGAAAAAATTTTTAATTATGGCATGAAAAACTTGTTTTTTTAGTAAAGGTAGTCCATACATCTGATAATATGAAAGGAATTTTAGGGGGCAATGGCTCAAACCTAAAATAACATCATGTAATTTAACATCTGTACCATCCTTTTCACTCCCCTAACACACACACACACACACACACACACACACACACACACACCCTTGGCTGGAAGTGGCTTCTGTATAATGGATATATACAGTCTTAATAGCACTAATCATTAATTGAGGAAGCCTTCATTTTCCAAGTTCCCAAAATAATCTGAGCCACAAAGGCTTTACCACTTAGTATGTTCTCTAGTAGAGAAGGAATATGGGATGGTAGGGAAGAGGTAACAAGAAGTCGAATGAGCAATATGTTATAGGTTCAAGATTAAGAGTTGGTCTAGGACTAACAGGTGTAGAAGTGTTTGAGTTACAAACCCCAGTAGCAGTAAAAGCTATCTATCTATTACGGGCAGCTAAGAGCAGTGCCTCTCAAACTAGTCTAGGTGACAGAGCCCCTGGACAAACTGGTGCTCTTTACTTATATCATACTCTTTATGAAACACCATAAAATGTTGACATATTTTACCCCAGCAGGCAAACAAGGAGCAGGTTGCTGGCAGAAACCAGGCCTATATTATATGTATGCAATAAAATCGTACTATCATAAACACACTTCCACCAATACAAAATGAAGCACAGACCTCAGTGGGGAGGAGAGAGGGAAGATGACTTTTCTGGCTTACTGACACTCAGAGAGAGGGTCTGTGGACAGCAGGCATGCCTACACCCTCCCAGAGTGGTGACCCTGGGTAGAAAGGCTGATGGCAAAGTCAGTGACATGCCAACTGAGGAATAAGGGCCCTTTCTTGATTTTTGTAAAACTCCATAAGCCTCCCAGTTTTGATTCAACCAAGGAAAGGAGGGGGTGCTTCTAAAGAACTGCAGTTAGATTTTCTGCTCAGCAGGAGAATCTGATCAAGATTTAATTTGATATAGAACCATTAAAAATTGATGTTTCTTGTACTCAATTGCCATGGAGTAATTCATATCATTATAGGTTTTGGTTCTTATTTCACTGTTGGGACTACTCATTCTCAACAATGCCTTCATCAAGCCTTGAGTTTAAGAATTCCTTCCATCACTGTGTTGAAATCTGGCTTAAGTGTATACCCTATTGTTAAGCTTCTGGTGGCCACATAAACCGCCCTCTGTCTGGGTGTGCTAACTAGCTCATAGGAATAGGCCCCAGAGGCTAGAAAATGATGAAGAAACACTTATGTCAGTTTTTTCTATGAATTGAAGGAAGGCCATTACAGATCAAATTCAGGTGAGGAATACCTGGACTTGACTCCTGACACCAAGGTCGAGACCTACAAAGGTAGAGCAGTACTTCTCAAACTTTAGTGTGCATGTGAATCACCACCCCCGCCCCCCACCCGAGAACTTGTTAAAATGCTAATTCTGACTCAGTAGGTCTGGGATGGTGCCTGAGAACCTGCATTTCCCAGATGATGAGGTGATGTAGGTTCATAGACCATACTGTGAGTAGAATTTGTCTTAATTTCTGTTCTATCTCTTCCTCAAACTTGCTCTTTGGAAGTTATTTAGGCTTTAAAAGTTATTTAGCTTGTCTAGATCTTAGCTTCCTTAACTGTAAAAGAAGGGAATTGGTTTTAACATTTTTGAGATGGACATTTTTTATGGTTTCTGCCCATCATGCATTGCCCCTATCAGTGGTTTGATTTCCTTCTGGCGAATTTACTTTTTGTCTTTGTATGCAGTTGTGTAGGTAAGTCCCAAGACTTGCTGTCCCATTATGACATCTAGTAGAGACCCTCCAGGCTCAGTTCCCTGACCTTCCTCTTATAGTCCAGGCATAGCAAAAGTCATGATGGGACTCAAGACCAGTAGACTTGACCTACTGGTTTCTCTCTCTCCTAGGACTTTGAGTCTTGTAGCCTGAAGCTAGGGGAGAAGAACCATTGAAATTCATCATTCCAGCTGTGGGGGAAGCACTCAATTGCCAGCAAAACCTTTTGGGGTCTCCTTATACCTGTCTGTTCCAAGCTTTGTTCTCTAGTCTTCCCTTCAATCTTGTGAGCAGCCCCATAGTGTTCTAGAATATTCTCTTTTTATTTAAGTTACCCCAAATCAATGTCTCTTGCTTGCAAGCAGAGACTAATCTAGTTCTCCAAGTTCCTTCTGACTAGAGACTTGTAGGATTCAAGTCCTCAACGGCTTGTTGACGAATTGATAACTATTCACTATAAGTAAAGGGAAAGGCACAAGAATACTTTTCCGAAGGAAGGCTTGGGCATGGGGTTGGGTGTAGGTTCCTGGTGCTGGTGAGGGACTTACATTATTTTCCAGCTAACTGAGCTGTGGCTTGTACTTCAAAGAAAGCAGCAAGGCTCTTAATGAGGCAGGCCTCTTGAACCTATTTATAGTTAGAAATGCCAGGAAGCTTTTGTACTTTGCTTCCTTTGACCCTACCCATCAGTGCATGGAGTTTTCCGAGGGGCTCTAGAATTGCCTGTCCAAAATTGAGAATAGAAGCTAAAAGCAGTCAGAAAAGATTCCGGTGAGTAAGAACATTGCTAAGCAGTAACAGAGCTTATAGCTCAGTTGCCTTGAATTGCAGTTTGAGGAATAAAGACACCAGACACCTTGCCCTCATTACCAACATTGTAATAAGGATTGGAAATGCCATACACATATGTCCCTGCTTCCTAACTTGTGCCAGAATGGCCAGCAGCTCATTAGTCGACTTAAGTCACTCTCTTCCTGGTCTAGGGCTTCAGCTACTATGACCATTTCTTGTTGTCTGTCAGAGCATACTAGGAATGAACTTGCAGTCCAGCATTTCACTCCTTACCTTTCTTATCCTCATCCTACACTTGGCTTTTTAGGGGCCAGTAAATAATACTCTTCTATTCTCACCCAGTTCTGAGGAGTCAGAAAGATGAAGATCACATGCCAGCTTTATTGCTAAAGCCCTATCGAAGGTATACAGCTTAGACTACTGCCCAGTAGGCTTTCCAAAGCTTCATTTCTGGTCCCCATCTGGCTTCAGGCCCCTGCTAACAAGGGGCAGCACCTGCTGTGCTTAAGCTTCCTCTTGGAGGAGATCAGAATGTGTGTGTAGGCTGCAGAGACAAAGGGGAACATAGTCAATGTATACTGAGCTGAATTATGTTATGGTTTTCTGTTCTATACTTTTCATTGGCAAATAAATAATTCCTTTTCCTCCCTTTCAATCATATTTTCAATATTAAATTGACCTGTTTACTTCCTAGACAGTTTCTTCCTACTTCTGTTTAGCCTCAATCTTCCTTGTTCCTCCATATTTAGGGTCCCAAGGGCACAAAAACAAGTATCTACCCTGAATGTAATGTTAACTAGAATTATTGACTACAGTGAAACATGGCCCACCTGAAAACTGAGATTGTATCAGCCATTTACTTTGTGTAATAGGACATTCTGCACTTGCTGAGGAAGGACCCTGGTTGTGCCCCACTGATGCTCCTTTGGCATGGAGGCAGCAGGGAAAGGGTATAGTCCTTCTCAGGCTTTTTAGTTTTCATAAGAGAATGTCTCTTATGAAAAAGACATAAGAAGAGAATTCTTCCCCTTGGTAGACTGTTAAAGGGTATAGGGGATGTAGTATATGACACAGTAGTCCAGGTTCCTGCCAGAGACAATACCTCGGACTCTGTTATTCAGTTCTTAGTGAAAGCTCAATTCCAAGACATAAAACTCTAAGAGGATTGTTGGAAGCCTGTCAATTCCTCCAGCAGGCCAAAGTTTATCCCCCAAATCAAGCCAGATCATCAAAGAACCATGTACTTGGAACACATTGTTTTGATCTCTTGTAAACTACTTTTACTGAACTGGACTTTGGGGAGAATCAATGATGCATAAGAGGAAGCCTGAAAGCTGCCTGTTGTACTTCTTGAAGGAGCATTAGTGAGGCTGTTGTCAACTATATTATATCACTGCCCTTTGTGAGGACCCATAGGAGAAAATTTTTTTTCAGATATGAATACTAAGTAAATCTATCTTTCTCTTAAACAAAATGACTTTGAAGAATTTTATGTTCATTGTAGTTTTTGTAATTGATAATGTTTCCCTTTTAGGTTTGGCTGCCATGACACTTAGAAGTGAAGTTGGGACGTGTAATCTTTGTATATGACATTCTGACATACCTTTTTTGGGTATATTTAATTTGCTTATAGTTTCAAATACTATTCTACCCTTGTTTTCTTCTTTGCTCTGATCTTTATTTACTTTCTTTTCTTTTTAAAAAATTTTTAATTTATTTTTTTAAAATTTACATCCAAATTAGTTAGCATATAGTGCAACAATGATTTCAGGAGTAGATTCCTTAGTGCCCCTTACCCACTTAGCCTATCTCCCCTCCCACACCCCTTCCAGTAACCCTCAGTTTGTTCCCCATATTTATGAATCTCTTCTGTTTTGTCCTCCTCCCTGTTTTTATATTATTTTTGTTTCCCTTCTCTTATGTTCATCTGTTTTGTCTCTTAAAGTCCTCATATGAGTGAAGTCATATGATATTTGTCTTTCTCTGACTGGCTAATTTCACTTAGCATAATACCCTCTAGTTCCATCCACGCAGTTGCAAATGGCAAGATTTCATTCTTTTTGATTGCCGAGCAATACTCCATTGTATATATATACCACATCTTCTTTATCCATTCATCCATTGATGGACATTTGGGCTCTCTCCATACTTCGGCTATTGTCAATAGTGCTGCTATAAACATTGGGATGCATGTGTCCCTTCGAAACAGCACACCTGTATCCCTTGGATAAATACCTAGTAGTGCAATTGCTGGGTCATAGGGTAGTTCTGTTTTTAGTTTTTTGAGGAACCTCCATACTGTTTTCCAGAGTGGCTGCACCAGCTTGCATTCCCATTTATCTTCTTTCTTTACCAAGTTGTCTTATATTTTGTATGCTACTTCAAACTCAGTAAGGATGAGTTAGAGTATCGGTAAATTCATGAATTAAAAAAGAATATACAGAGTTATATTTCCTTTACAGAGGAGAATATTCTTACCACTTGTCCATACAGTAATTTCTTGCCTTGTTATCTGGGGTCCATTTCTGCCCACAACTCTCATACTTCTGACTTGGCCTGCTTTGAAGCTTATTTGGCTCACTCAAGGATTAGAACTACTTCTGATGCTTTTACTACATTTGAGAAGAATATTAGTTATTTGCTCAGGTGATTCTCTTTTGTTTGTGAACTGTGAGGAATAGTTGGTATGAAGCTGGGGTGGGGATGCATGTAATGAAGGAAGCTCAGGCTAGTCACCAGCCTTACATCAGAGGTAACAGGATGATGGGAAGCTACATGTCCATGCAAAATATCTTTCAATTCAACATGGATCAAAGCATTTGTTTGATAAAAAATTTTACTATGCCTTGAATGGGCATTTATTGTCAAGGTAGTAGAAAGTCATTGCTAAGAAAAGTAGGGTATGTCAGCATAATGTGTTAAGTTACAAAAATCATTTTGAACTCATGACCCCCCTCACAAAGAAATATTTTTTCCAGTTCTGTTATTTCCCAAAGTGGCCCAGCAGCAGAAGCAGCCCTTTTGTATACTCTTGGCTTTCTTTTTTTTTTTTTTTAAAGTTATAAATATACATTTATTAAATTTAATTTACAAACCAATAATATAGTCTATATTTTTATAACTATTCATTTTTTTTTTTATATGAAGTTTATTGACAAATTGGTTTCCATACAACACCCAGTGCTCATCCCAAAAGGTGCCCTCCTCAATACCCATCACCCACCCGCCCCTCCCTCCCACCCCCCATCAACCCTCAGTTTGTTCTCAGTTTTTAACAGTCTCTTATGCTTTGGCTCTCTCCCACTCTAACGTCCTTTTTTTTTTTTTTCCTTCCCCTCCCCCATGGGTTCCTGTTAAGTTTCTCAGGATCCACATAAGAGTGAAACCATATGGTATCTGTCTTTCTCTGTATGGCTTATTTCACTTAGCATCACACTCTCCAGTTCCATCCACGTTGCTACAAAAGGCCATATTTCATTTTTTCTCATTGCCACGTAGTATTCCATTGTGTATATAAACCACAATTTCTTTATCCATTCATCAGTTGATGGACATTTAGGCTCTTTCCATAATTTGGCTATTGTTGAGAGTGCTGCTATGAACATTGGGGTACAAGTGCCCCTATGCATCAGTACTCCTGTATCCCTTGGGTAGATTCCTAGCAGTGCTATTGCTGGGTCATAGGGTAGGTCTATTTTTAATTTTCTGAGGAACCTCCACACTGCTTTCCAGAGCGGCTGCACCAATTTGCATTCCCACCAACAGTGCAAGAGGGTTCCCGTTTCTCCACATCCTCTCCAGCATCTATAGTCTCCTGATTTGTTCATTTTGGCCACTCTGACTGGCGTGAGGTGATACCTGAGTGTGGTTTTGATTTGTATTTCCCTGATAAGGAGCGACGCTGAACATCTTTTCATGTGCCTGTTGGCCATCTGGATGTCTTCTTTAGAGAAGTGTCTATTCATGTTTTCTGCCCATTTCTTCACTGGGTTATTTGTTTTTCGTGTGTGGAGTTTGGTGAGCTCTTTATAGATTTTAGATACTAGCCCTTTGTCCGATATGTCATTTGCAAATATCTTTTCCCATTCCGTTGGTTGCCTTTTAGTTTTGTTGGTTGTTTCCTTTGCTGTGCAGAAGCTTTTTATCTTCATAAGGTCCCAGTAATTCACTTTTGCTTTTAATTCCCTTGCCTTTGGGGATGTGTCGAGTAAGAGATTGCTACGGCTGAGGTCAGAGAGGTCTTTTCCTGCTTTCTCCTCTAAGGTTCTGATGGTTTCCTGTCTCACATTTAGGTCCTTTATCCATTTTGAGTTTATTTTTGTAAATGGTGTGAGAAAGTGGTCTAGTTTCAACCTTCTGCATGTTGCTGTCCAGTTCTCCCAACACCATTTGTTAAAGAGGCTGTCTTTTTTCCATTGGATGTTCTTTCCTGCTTTGTCAAAGATGAGTTGGCCATATGTTTGTGGGTCTAGTTCTGGGGTTTCTATTCTATTCCATTGGTCCATGTGTCTGTTTTTATGCCAATACCATGCTGTCTTGATGATGACAGCTTTGTAGTAGAGGCTGAAGTCTGGGATTGTGATGCCTCCTGCTTTGGTCTTCTTCTTCAAAATTCCTTTGGCTATTCGGGGCCTTTTGTGGTTCCATATGAATTTTAGGATTGCTTGTTCTAGTTTCGAGAAGAATGCTGGTGCAATTTTGATTGGGATTGCATTGAATGTGTAGATAGCTTTGGGTAGTATTGACATTTTGACAATATTTATTTTTCCAATCCATGAGCAGGGAATGTCTTTCCATTTCTTTAAATCTTCTTCAATTACCTTCATAAGCTTTCTATAGTTTTCAGCATACAGATCCTTTACATCTTTGGTTAGATTTATTCCTAGGTATTTTATGCTTCTTGGTGCAATTGTGAATGGGATCAGTTTCTTTATTTGTCTTTCTGTTGCTTCATTGTTAGTGTATAAGAATGCAACTGATTTCTGTACATTGATTTTGTATCCTGCAACTTTGCTGAATTCATGTATCAGTTCTAGCAGACTTTTGGTGGAGTCTATCGGATTTTCCATGTATAATATCATGTCATCTGCAAAAAGCGAAAGCTTGACTTCATCTTTGCCAATTTTGATGCCTTGGATTTCCTTTTGTTGTCTGATTGCTGATGCTAGCACTTCCAGCACTATGTTAAACAACAACGGTGAGAGTGGGCATCCCTGTCGTGTTCCTGATCTCAGGGAAAAAGCTCTCAGTTTTTCCCCGTTGAGGATGATGTTAGCTGTGGGCTTTTCATAAATGGCTTTTATGATCTTTAAGTATGTTCCTTCTATCCCGACTTTCTCCAGGGTTTTTATTAAGAAAGGGTGCTGGATTTTGTCAAAGGCCTTTTCTGCATCGATTGACAGGATCATATGGTTCTTCTCTTTTTTTTTGTTAATGTGATGTATCACGTTGATTGATTTGTGAATGTTGAACCAGCCCTGCATCCCAGGAATGAATCCCACTTGATCATGGTGAACAATGCTTTTTATATGCTGTTGAATTCGATTTGCTAGTATCTTATTGAGAATTTTGGCATCCATATTCATCAGGGATATTGGCCTGTAGTTCTCTTTTTTTACTGGGTCTCTGTCTGGTTTAGGAATCAAAGTAATACTGGCTTCATAGAATGAGTCTGGAAGTTTTCCTTCCCTTTCTATTTCTTGGAATAGCTTGAGAAGGATAGGTATTATCTCTGCTTTAAACGTCTGGTAGAACTCCCCTGGGAAGCCATCTGGTCCTGGACTCTTATTTGTTGGGAGATTTTTGATAACCGATTCAATTTCTTCGCTGGTTATGGGTCTGTTCAAGCTTTCTATTTCCTCCTGATTGAGTTTTGGAAGAGTGTGGGTGTTCAGGAATTTGTCCATTTCTTCCAGGTTGTCCAATTTGTTGGCATATAATTTTTCATAGTATTCCCTGATAATTGTTTGTATCTCTGAGGGATTGGTTGTAATAATTCCATTTTCATTCATGATTTTATCTATTTGGGTCATCTCCCTTTTCTTTTTGAGAAGCCTGGCTAGAGGTTTGTCAATTTTGTTTATTTTTTCAAAAAACCAACTCTTGGTTTCGTTGATCTGCTCTACAGTTTTTTTAGATTCTATATTGTTTATTTCTGCTCTGATCTTTATTATTTCTCTTCTTCTGCTGGGTTTAGGCTGCCTTTGCTGTTCTGCTTCTATTTCCTTTAGGTGTGCTGTTAGATTTTGTATTTGGGATTTTTCTTGTTTCTTGAGATAGGCCTGGATTGCAATGTATTTTCCTCTCAGGACTGCCTTCGCTGCGTCCCAAAGCGTTTGGATTGTTGTATTTTCATTTTCGTTTGTTTCCATATATTTTTTGATTTCTTCTCTAATTGCCTGGTTGACCCACTCATTCGTTAGTAGGGTGTTCTTTAACCTCCATGCTTTTGGAGGTTTTCCAGACTTTTTCCTGTGGTTGACTTCAAGCTTCATAGCATTGTGGTCTGAAAGTATGCATGGTATAATTTCAATTCTTGTAAACTTATGAAGGGCTGTTTTGTGACCCAGTATATGATCTATCTTGGAGAATGTTCCATGTGCACTCGAGAAGAAAGTATATTCTGTTGCTTTGGGATGCAGAGTTCTAAATATATCTGTCAAGTCCATCTGATCCAGTGTCTCATTCAGGGCCCTTGTTTCTTTATTGACCGTGTGTCTAGATGATCTATCCATTTCTGTAAGTGGGGTGTTAAAGTCCCCAGCAATTACCACATTCTTATCAATAAGTTTGCTTCTGTTTATGAGTAATTGTTTTATATATTTGGGGGCTCCGGTATTCGGCGCATAGACATTTATAATTGTTAGCTCTTCCTGATGGATAGACCCTGTAACTATTATATAATGTCCTTCTTCATCTCTTGTTACAGCCTTTAATTTAAAGTCTAGTTTGTCTGATATAAGTATGGCTACTCCAGCTTTCTTCTGGCTTCCAGTAGCATGATAAATAGTTCTCCATCCCCTCACTCTCAATCTAAAGGTGTCCTCAGGTCTAAAATGAGTCTCTTGTAGACAGCAAATAGATGGGTCTTGTTTTTTTATCCATTCTGATACCCTATGTCTTTTGGTTGGCGCATTTAATCCATTTACATTCAGTGTTATTATAGAAAGATACGGGTTTAGAGTCATTGTGATGTCTGTCTGTTTTATGCTTGTAGTGATGTCTCTGGTACTTTGTCTCACAGGGTCCCCCTTAGGATCTCTTGTAGGGCTGGTTTAGTGGTGACAAATTCCTTCAGTTTTTGTTTGTTTGGGAAGACCTTTATCTCTCCTTCTATTCTAAATGACAGACTTGCTGGATAAAGGATTCTTGGCTGCATATTTTTGCTGTCTAGCACCCTGAAAATCTCGTGCCAATTCTTTCTGGCCTGCCAAGTTTCAAAAGAGAGATCAGTCACGAGTCTTATAGGTCTCCCTTTATATGTGAGGGCACGTTTACCCCTTGCTGCTTTCAGAATTTTCTCTTGATCCTTGTATTTTGCCAGTTTCACTATGATATGTCGTGCAGAAGATCGATTCAAGTTACGTCTGAAGGGAGTTCTCTGTGCCTCTTGGATTTCAATGCCTTTTTCCTTCCCCAGTTCAGGGAAGTTCTCAGCTATGATTTCTTCAAGTACCCCTTCAGCACCTTTCCCTCTCTCTTCCTCCTCTGGGATACCAATTATGCGTAGATTATTTCTTTTTAGTGTATCACTTAGTTCTCTAATTTTCCCCTCATACTCCTGGATTTTTTTATCTCTCTTTTTCTCAGCTTCCTCTTTTTCCATAACTTTATCTTCTAGTTCACCTATTCTCTCCTCTGCCTCTTCCATCCGAGCTGTGGTGGTTTGCATTTTGTTTTCCATTTCCTTTAAAGCGTTTTTCAGCTCCTCGTGACTGTTCATTAGTCCCCTGATGTCTGTAGCAAGAGATTCTCTGCTGTCCTGTATGCTGTTTTCCAGCCCAGCGATTAATTTTATGACTATTATTCTAAATTCACTTTCTGTTATATTATTTAAATCCTTTTTGATCAGCTCATTAGCTGTTGTTATTTCCTGGAGATTCTTCTGAGGGGAATTCTTCCGCTTGGTCATTTTGGATAGTCCCTGGTGTGTTGAGGGCCTGCAGGGCACTTCCCCTGTGCTGTGGTGTATAACTGGAGTTGGTGGGCGGGGCCGCAGTCCGACCTGATGTCTGCCCCCAGCCCACCGCTGGGGCCACAGTCAGACTGGTGTGTGCCTTCTCTTCCCCTCTCCTAGGGGCGGGATTCACTGTGGGGTGGTGTGGCCCGTCTGGGCTACTTGCACACTGCCAGGCTTGTGATGCTGGGGATCTGGCGTATTAGCTGGGGTGGGAAGGCAAGGTGCACGGCGGCAGGGGGGGCAGGCTTAGCTCGCTTCTCCTTAGGTGATCCACTTCAGGAGGGGCCCTGTGGCAGCCGGAGGGAGTCAGATCGCTGCCGGAGGTTTGGCTCCGCAGAAGCACAGAGTTGGGTGTTCGCGCGGAGCGAGCAATTTCCCTGGCTGGAGCCGGTTCCCTTTGGGATTTTGGCTGGGGGATGGGCGGGGGAGATGGCGCTGGCGAGCGCCTTTGTTCCCCGCCAAACTGAGCTCTGTCGTCCAGGGGCTCCGCAGCTCACCCTCCCTTTGTCCTCCAGCCTTCCCGCTTTCCGAGCAGAGCTGTTAACTTATGACCTCCCAGACGCTAAGTCGCGCTTGCTGTGGGAACACAGTCCGTCAGGCCCCTCCGCTTTTGCAAGCCGGACTCGGGGGCTCTGCTTGGCCGGCGAGCCGCCCCTCCGCCCCGGCTCCCTCCCGCCAGTCCGTGGAGCGCGCACCGCCTCGCCGCCCTTCCTACCCTCTTCCGTGGGCCTCTCGTCTGCACTTGGGTCCGGTGACTCTGTTCTGCTAATCCTCTGGCGGTTTTCTGGGTTATTTAGGCAGGTGTAGGTGGAATCTAAGTGATCAGCAGGACGCGAGGTGAGCCCAGCGTCCTCCTACGCCGCCATCTTCCTGGACCAACCTCTTGGCTTTCTAAGTATTGGCCCTTAGCAGGAGCCCAAGCTTCCTATAAGGGAAGTGATTACATTTCTCAGTATAGGAAAACTTGAGAATATTCTATGGTTGCTGGGAAAAAAAAGTACTTTCAAAGATGTCAGGTGGCAGGGAAAAGACAAAGAAACCAGGTTATAGAACCACATTGTAACAATTTGAACATTAAGAAATCAGGGGCATGTTACTATATGCTGTTTTTTGTTTGTTTGTTTCTTATATTAAGTATATATCTGTTCTTATAGCATCTTAGAAGTGTTTTTAAAAATGCATTTTCGGGGCGCCTGGGTGGTGCAGTTGGTTAAGCGTCCGACTTCAGCCAGGTCACGATCTCGCGGTCCGTGAGTTCCAGCCCGCGTCAGGCTCTGGGCTGATGGCTCGGAGCCTGGAGCCTGGAGCCTGTTTCCGATTCTGTGTCTCCCTCTCTCTCTGCCCCTCCCCCGTTCATGCTGTGTCTCTCTGTCCCAAAAATAAGTAAAAAACGTTGAAAAAAAATAAAAATGCATTTTCAGGGGCATCTGGATGGCTCAGTTGGTTAAATGTCCGACTTCAGCTCATACCATGATCTCATAGTTAATGAGTTCGAGCCCTGTGTTGGTCTCTGTGCTGATAGCTGGGAGCCTGGAGCAGGCTTCAGATTCTGTGTCTCCCTCTCTCTCTCTGTCTTTCCTCTGCTCACACTCTGTCTCTCTCAGAAAATAAATAAACATTAAAAATAAAAAAAATTCATTTTCAAAGTCCAGAGAAAAATAGTAGAAACTACTAAAAACAGGAATAATTGGACAGTATTCACTGTCTCATACAAAAATGGCATAGAGGTCCAGGATTTAATTGGCACAATGGTAACACATGGTAACTAAGTTGAGAGAGGAGTTAACAGTGTGTAGGCAAGATTTTCAATGTCCAGATGTCCTAAGGAGGAGAGGTAATTGCACAGACCCAATCTTTCATCTCCTAAGAAACAGAACCCTTAGATGGCCTTACTAATCATAATAAAATAGTAATTAGGAATATAAGCTTTTCTAATAATGCTAACCAGCCAGGTCACTATAGTGTAATGAGAGGACAAAGGTTCATGCTGACCAAGTGAAACTCAAATATCTCAATACATTATTTCAAGGGGAGATACCAAAACCTGTGTGAAAAGTGTGATCTTAGAGTTTTAGTGACATAATAAAGGAAGGTGAATTCCTAAAATAGCTTAACCAGATTCCATGTCAGACAGGAAACAGAAAGCAAACAAAGCACAAGTACATCAACCACCCGCCCCATCCTAACACACAAGTACCCAAAATATCAATAATGCAGGACTTGCAAATGTAACTGACTAGTCTGAGATTTTTTTTTTTGAGAGAGAGAGAATAGATTTGGTATCATTGCTTACTGCAAGGCTAAGAAGATATAGAATTTAAATTAATGTATTAGCACTAAAAGTAGTTTAAGTTTAATAACAAGTTCTGTAACACTGGTGCTATTTTGTCAGGGTTTTGCCTACTTCTCAAATGTTTAAAACATTTATGAGAATATGACATTTTAGATTTGTGATTGTAATTCAATGTCGAGGAGAGCTTGAGCAAAAAAAAGTGTGTATTCAATATTTGAATGTTTAGGAAAATCTGATTTGTTAAGTTATAGGCATTTATTATTTGTGTAACTAAATTGTATATTTTGAGAGCCATTGATTCCTTCATATTTGAAAGAATGTTAATTATTTTATAGATTTATAAAAGGTATATATATTGTACCTGAAACAATAGTTGAAGTGGAGTTTCATGTCCATGAACAAAAACCATGAAAAAAAAAATTTCTTATGATGATGCTATATGGTTTGAAAGTTACTGCTCTCAAGTTTCTCTCAAATTTATTAGGGGTCATAAGAGTAATTTGCAAGTAATTATGTAGAGTTTAGCTGTGGTGATAAAACAGAATTTGAGGCTCAAGGCAGGTATGATCGACACTGATAGGAGGCAAATTTGTGCAGGGTGCTCTTTTAGGCAATTGGACCTATGGTTATAGAAACTTGAATTTGTATAGATACCTCAAAATCCAACTCTGGGAGTTGGTTGAGAGCATTAAGTGAGGACACTGACATTAGAGAGATTTTGAGGCTTGACCAAATCTCCAGATTCTTGATGGGCAGAAATGAAGCTTGAGTTCAGGTTTTCCTGTCTGAGAGTCCAGAGCTCTGTTCACTCTGTGAGCCCTGCTTGAATCTGTGCCAGGGGACATGGGCCCATATATGATATATGCATAGTAGGTGGCCAATAAACAATATTAGCAATAATAAAAATAGAAATAACAGCAGCAACAATATATTCACTCATGAGAAGCTTATCGTTATGTTTGGCAGATGAAACGGGCTTATCGAGAACAATCAAATCATTGTGAAAACAAATTTCTAATGTATACAAGGAAGAAGGTAGAAGAGAGCATTCCTGCTCTTTCAAATTACTCAAAACAGACAATCTAACCAAAAAAGGGGCAAAAATAGAAGCAGACGATTCACAGAAAAGATATCCAGATGGACAGTAAACATATGAAAAGATATGCAGTCTTACTAGTAATTGTGGGAACAAAAATGAAACACAATGTTGTTTCTCATTTATCAGATAAAAATTAAAAAAAATTATGATATTCATTGTGGGTGAAGATGAGAGGAACTAAACCTTGTAATTTGGGTTGGAATGGGCTATGGTAAAGACTTTTAGAGGGTTGATTTCTTAATATTATTCAAAATTTAAATTGTGTTCATGGTTGACCCAGAATTGGAATTCTAGTAATTTGAAAGAAATCCTGTTCATGACTATAAAGATGTAGATAGCAGGGTGTTTAATGACATATTATTTTATGCTACTGACAAATTGACATTACACAAAGATTTCTTAAAAATGAGATTAAATGCAATATGGTGCATCTACACTGTGGGATACCATGTGGCAATTAAAAATTAAAAGTTAAAAATATCTTCAAGGATAAGATATCTTATCCAAATGGGCAGATCACTGAGGCATTTTGTTAAGTGACAAAATGCATGAAAAATCTGTCTAATCATCCCATCAGTGCAAAAAACCAAATGTGTATATGTTTATATATGATTATAAATGCGTAAATAAATAACCTGAAGGAAACCCTTAATTGTCATCAGTCATTACCTTTGGAAAGAAGAATGTGTTTGGAAATAGGGAGGTGGATAAGGGACTATGTTCCACGTTGCACTATATATCTATATCTATACTTATAACTGTATCTGTATCTGTGTACTCATTGATGTCTATGTTGATGTGATATAAGAGTCTGTATTGAGTTCATATAGTATTAATCCCATAAAAATTATCTGTTATTTTTAATAAAGAATTTTTAAGGCCCTGGCACTCCAGCCTAGTCCTGTTTCCACTCTAAGAAAATAATCACTCATTGTATAATGAAAGGAATGGCATGAAAAGACTTGAAAGGAACAAATGGCCACTTCTTGGCCCTGGTCCCTTTCCTCCTTGCCCATCTTTCCAATAGAACATGTGGAGGTAGAGAGCATCCTGCCGCACTTATGTGTGCTTATTGAACCTTTTCCTGCCTTCTAGGGTGAAAATACACCTGAGATTGTAACTCTTTAAAGTAGATGATGCCAATTTGAAATGTTTTCTCCAATGTCTAGTGTTCTCTGCTTGGCTGGCAACCCCAGCACTGCCCAGTGTGTTTGCTTGCTCTTTCCAGGTGGAATAGCAGTTTGTCTTAGGCTCTGCTTTGTACTTGCTTAGTGGAACCACACAGGAGACCTGGCCTCATGCTGGGGACAGAACTGCAGAACATGAACTCAAAGCCTGTACTTTGTTTATCAAATGGAACAGTTCTGCCAACAGAATCTGTTGGGGATGTTGGCCTTACTTCCCAGGAAAAAAGATGAATAGTTTGCTTTGAGCACTCGTGGCAGTCTCTGTTGGCTCATGGTAATAGGAGGTGGCGCTGCCATAGCACCTGTATCTCTTGGGATGCAAATCACAACTCCTACACGGGAAGGCTGTTCAATGGAGGATCCAGAAAGGCACCAGCCACGAGGTACTTGGGACTGTCACCTAGTTTTTCCATTGATTATTCATTTGTCCAGCAAACATTAGCTTTCTCACTCTGTTCTACCTGTACAATTCATCACCAGACACATATCAAAGCCTACCATTTCTGTGATTTTCTCACACTGCCCTCTCCCTGGCCTGCTTTGACTTGTTGTCCTGGCTTTCTTTCATTTTCCCTGGCTCTCTGTTCCCTTGGGCCTGCACCTTTGTTCCAGATAGTGATTGTTCTAGGACTTACTTGCTTTGAGAGACTGCCTAGACATAATTAGCCTGCCCTGACCCACAGTTCTTCCTGGATTGTGATTTGCTTTTGGTTTTCTGGCTTTGTCTTGGCCCTAGAAATGAAATGGGCTTGGCTAAACTTTTAGAATTTTCTAGGCAGTGGAGGGGATCAGATAACACCATGGCCAAGCACATTGTGCTAGGAACCAGGTTGTAGGTGGGAAGAGCTAGGGCTATGAAGATCCACTCATTCCTTCATGACAAAGAAAATTGAAAAAACATATGGGCTATCAGATGTTGAGAACCTCTTTAAAGAAAGCATACTGAAGGAGAATAAAAGTTATTGGGGTAAGAGTAGGGATAGCAATTTAATAGGGAGTTCAGAGAAGGCCTTGCTCACCAGTGAATTGCTTGGGAGGGAGACTCTAGACAAAAGAAAGAGCCAGGACAAAGGCTATGAGGCAAGAGCTTGCCTGGAATGTTGGAGAAAAGCAAGAAGGACCGGGGGGGGGGGGGTGGGGGCAGGGATGAGAGGGGAAGAGAGAGTAGAGGTCCATAAACTCAGCTCTGTAACACATCCAGAGTATGTAGCACTGTGTGGTCCTTTGTGAGGGCTTCGGCTCTCACTGCCTGTCAGCTGAGGAGATAGTCACTACTATCACTAGTGGGGAAGTCTCATGCATAGAGGTGGACACCCACTCAGCATGCTGCATGTGGACCGTCTCATTTGGAGGTGATGGCAAGACTGACAGGTAATAGCCAACTCTGCCTGAGGGAGTTGGGGAACAGCTGAGTCTGCAAGTGTGAGAGATTTTCCAGAAAGAGGGACTAGCATGGGTCAGGGCTACTGTGTGTGTGACATCATGACATCTTCAGAGAAAGGAGAACAATTTGCTTTGGCTGCAGATGATAGTGCAAGAGCAGAAAGGCAGGAAGGAGCTGAGAGGAAACTGATGATGGGGGGGATACCAGCCCAGAAGGGCCTTATGTGATGCAGTAATGTGGTTGGATAGTCATGGAAAGTCATGGCAGGTTTTCAAATAGGGACATGTGACTTTCACTGTGAAGATGAAAATAATTTTCACTCTAATGCCTCAGTTTCCATGTGATCTAATAATGAGAATTCTCAGGATTTAGAGAAAGTGAAGTGAAGTGGGCTTTGTTTACCTCACCAGTCTCTGAGGAGGAATAAATGAGATAACATATATGAAAAAGCACAGTCTTCAGAGTGTCCATTATTGCCTTTGACCCAAGAATGGGATGGATGGATTTGGCAAAAGGAGTGGGCAGCATACTCAAGTGGAAGGATGCATGGCTTCAGAGTTGGACCTCGGTTGGAATCTTAGCTTCACCATACACTGGCCATGTAACCTTGTACTAGGTGCTGGACCTTTCAGAGTCTCAGTTTTCCCAACAGCAAAATTGGTTAATTTTTACTTCTCAGGATTGATGTGTAGACAAGGTATATGAAATGTGTAGCCCTGTGAATTATTCAGAGGAGAAGCCCAATAGCTGACAGCTGTTATTTTTTGAGAGTTATCATGGTGGACACATGATCAGATGGATACTTATGACAGTCTTACTGTGAGCAAGTTAGTATGCCTCGTGCTGTTAAGGCATTGCTGCCGATGCTGGTAGGATGCACCATTTGAATCTGAGCTGCTTTTTAATAGGGGGGATGGGTTTGTGCCAGTCTTTTACCTTTCTTGGATCAGTTTGTGCTCATGGCATGCTGTACATCTGTGGTTAGGGGCATGATCAGGACACGTGAATAAGTGTGGCTAATGGGCCCCCAGGAGCATCAGGCTCATGGCCAACATGATATATACTCTAGGCTCTGTCCAACTAAGCTAACTGGCTGCAGCCTGGCTTACAGTCATTGATTCAGATAGGCCAAAGAGAAAAGGAGGCTGAAACATGGATTCATATAACTAGCTCATAATTTTATGCTACTAAGGGAGAAAAGTCTTATTTTATATGAATTTAGCAGAACAATTGTCCACGTTGATTGAATTCTTCAAATAACTTCTCATCTCCATGCTCTGTTTTGTTTCAGAGCACACAGCTTCCCATTTAAAAGAGAGAAAAGAGAAAAAAAATTACTGTCCAGCTGCAATTTCTCATTTGGCAGGCGCCCAGCCATTTTCTCAGGATTTGACAGAATGTGATCTCTCATTTAACTCACTTCCTAATACTGCCCCTGAGCAAGACTGAATTGAATCATACCCCAGTGCAATCATTATCTTGGCTGAAGATTCACACCTACAGTTCTTCCTACAGATTGTTCAGTGCAACCCACAGTGGACTCTGAGGAAAACAATCAGAAAACAATGCACTTGCCAAGCTGAAGCCAGGCTCACTGCTGTGTCCAATTGGGCTGCCTTGCTCCTGCCTTTTAATGATTTTAACAATTCTCCACAGTCATTAGTCATTCATTCATTCAATAAATAATTAAGCACCTAGCATGGAGCAAATGCAAATAGTATAATCTATGATCTCTTCCCTCAGGGAACTTACAATTTAGTGGAGAAGGAAGATGTACACAAATAACTAGCCTCTAACATAGGAGCATATAAGTGGATGATGAATAGTAGGGTTTGAGAGCAGGGGAAGATAACTTTTGCCAGGAATGATTTCATGGAGTGAGTAGAAAAGTTTGGGTGGTGAGTTGAAGGAATGGGGTACACAGAGATAGAAATGGGGGGGGGGTAGGTGAGTACCTCAAGTTGAATGGTGGGAGAAATAAGAATGGTGTGCTCTGTAATTACTTTTTGGATTGAATTGAAATAAATAGCCTTTGGAGTAATGCAATAGTAATCCAACAGCTTGAAAATTTTAAAGAGGCTGCATAGAGGGAGGCCAGTTAGGAAGCTGGTGCAATAATCCAGGTGAGAGAGAAGGGGATAAGGTGATAGTGACAAAGATAGTGAGAAAGGGTGGGATTCTAGATATATTTTAGACTTTCTGATCTCAGTCTCCATATGTGCTTCCTCCTAGCGGACTCCTGTTCTTCAGTTTTGAAAAAAGATGCTTCTGAAGAAGTAGTTCTCAGTGTGTGATCAGAATGTTCCCCCTCACCTCAGCCATGGCACAATGCCTTTTGAAGTATGGCTCTGCTCCATTTGCAGGTGTGATACATAGGGTCATAGACTCACAGAACAAGAGAAGTGGGGCCTGACGATCCTCTAGTCCAATCCCTCACCTTACAGATGTGAAAACCAAGGCTCAGGGAGAGGTGAACTGATTTGCCCACGTCCTGAGAGGTAGTCAGGAGTGGGACGAAAGTTGGGTGTCCTGACTCTGAGTCCATTGGTCTTCCTAGATCACTAGTTGATCAGCCTAGATCAGCCAATGTGTGCTTTTCCCTTGGGGCAGAAACTGGCCTCCTTTCTTCTTGTTCAAGTTGGTCTATGTTTCCCAGTTTTTCTTGCAGTTAGGTGTGGCCATGGATTGAGTTCTGACTAGTGGAATGTGGGTAGAAGTATGAATGCTTACTCTCAGGCCTGGCTCATTAAAAACCTCCCTGCACAAGCCTTGACTTTTCTCACTTGCTAACAAGATATTGATACCCAGGGCAACTTCAAAAGCAATGTGTTGAAGATGGCATAGTCCTCATTACCCTGGAACCTTTAATGACATCATGGAACAGTTATTCCTCCCACTTTGATTATAAATTGTATTGTGGTAAGCCACTGAGATTTGTGGATTTTTTTTGTTAAGGTTACTAATATTGTCTTAACTAATTATATCTTATCACCTCAAATCTAGAGAGAGGGACTTCAGTAAGATTACCTGAAGTGATTCATACATGCTCCCTGCAGTTGGTTGGCACATGGACTTGGGTTTTTGATCCCCATCCTAAAAATCTAGAGGATAAGAATTTTTGGCAGCAGAACAGGGAAGGATGGGTTGAGATTGAACTGCACTCCCAGAATTTGTCACATCAAAAGGAATGTGGACCAGGTATTAGTCATGCAGTAGAGAAAAACTACCTGGAGTTATTTAAATTCTTGTTCAGGTATACTACCAGGCAAGAAGACATTGATGATGGAGAGAGTGTCTGGGTGTGTTGGAGGTGGGGGGGGGCCGGGAGGGGGACAACCAGAAAGCCCGAGGTAGAGGGAGAAGAAGTGGCAGAAGAACTGGTGACACTGCCCCCATCTTTGAAGTTGCAAGTCAGGAAATCCCAGCTGGGGAACCTCCAAAGAACCCCGAAGTCACATAGAATCAGATTTAAACATTATCTCAGCAAGAGCAAAACATCAATAAGACTGTACTAGTCAAGTAAGAACCTTCTGAATCCATTCCCATTCTCTCTCCTTGATGTTTATGCAGAGAAGGAAAGGGTGATGAAGCCAACCATATGCCCTTTCTCTAAGGCAGGAGGCCTGCCTACCATAGGTTTCTAACAGGTGAAGAAATGGAAGGGAGTCTTAACTATGGATGAAGATAGTCATGGATTAATATATTAGAGTGTAAATTCCACTTTATCAATTAAGATTTTATTTTACCACTTCAAGTGATCAAGTTACATCTTGTTTTCTAAGAGTGATGAAAAAAATCAGAGGGCCCATCATTATGGGTTTTCAGTGTGGAAGGGGAAAAACTTCCTATGATAAACTTCTCAGGAGCAGTGGGAAATAAAGAATAAAGGTGATTCATTTATCAGATGGTACTTATTCAAGGTGATATCAGTGGTTCCAAGCACCATGATATGCTTGGATGGGAACAAGGACTGGATGCTAAGGAAGCCCATTGGAGGGGTGGCAGAACCAGACCTACTGGAAAAGACATCAAAGGTGGGACCTAAGGGAGGGAGCAATCTATGAGGTGGAGAAGGAGTATTTCAGGTAGATAGAGCAGTGAACAAGCTGGGAAAGAAAACGAAATACTTAAAACTGAAAAGTGACTGGAACACAAGAAATGTGGTGGTACAGAAGCCAGGTCAGGAATCCAGATGGTGGTAAATGTGTTGAGAAATTTGGATCAACCTGAAGGACTCTGGGAACCCCTGGGAGACTTTTAATTTTTTTATTATTTTATTAAAATTTTTTTAATGTTTACTTATTTTTGATAGAGAGAGAGAGACAGAGTGTGAGGGAGAGGAGGGGCAGAGAGACAGGGAAACACACAATCTGAAGCAGGCTCCAGGCTCTGAGCTGTCAGCACAGAGCCCAATGCAGGACTTGAACTCATAAGCTGTGAGATCATGACCTGAGCTGAAGTCAGACACTTAACTGACTGAGCCACCCAGGTGTCCCAGGAGATTTTTTAGACAGAGGAGTGACATGATATGATATGTGTTTTAGAAAAATCACTCTGCCCTACATGATCCAGCTGTAGGATCTTGCCCTGATTTTCTAAGACTTAGTGTATGGAACTTTCCCCCTCAGTCTTTGAACTTTAGCAACATAGTTCTACTTTTGGGTTGGCAAACACACTAAGCTCTTTCCAACTTCAAGGCTTTTTCACATATCCTTCCCTCTTCCTGGTACACTTTTTCTCCATCTCATGGCATTTACACATTTTTTGGTTCTACTTTAAATGCCATTTCCTTAGAAAGACTTTTTCTGTCCACTCCATCTATATTACTTTTCTATTGGTGCCATAACAAATCACCACAAAATTAGAAGTTTAAACAATGCAGATTTATTATCTTACAGTCCTCAAGGTCAGGGTTTGGCAGGGCTGAGTTTCTTCTGGAGAATGCATTTGTTTTCCTTCTTCAACTTCTATAGGCCACCTAAGTTTCCTTGGCTCATGACCCCTTCCTCCATCTTTAAGACCAGAAGCAGTGGGTCAAGTCCTTCTCATGCTGCCATTCTTTGGTTATCCTAATTCTCTCTTCCACCTTTAAAAACTCTTGTAATTATGTTAGGATAATCTCCACATTTTAAGGTCAGCTGATTAGCAATATTAATTCCATCTGTAATCTTAATTCCCTTTAGAGATGTAACTTAACACATTCATAGGGTCCAGAGATTAAGATGTAGACATTTTGGGGGAACGATAATTTTGTCTACCACACTATTTAAAGTAGGTTCTCCTGATTTTCTTTTGCTTAGCTCTTGTTTGCTTTCATTCCACTAATCAAAAATTTGGAGTTACTTATTTCTTTGCTTTTTTTCTTTTCCTTTCTCTCATCAGAAAGTATTCTCTATTAGGGCAGGAACTATCTGTGTTGTTTACCTTTGTGTGCCCAACAAATAGTACTTGCTCAGTAAACACTGATTGAAAGAATTGACAAATGAATGAAAAGTTGTTGAAAGAATGGATCATGGAATTTAAGGTGAAAGGGATTAAAGTGAAACTTTAAAGAGGTGATAGACCCAACCATCAGAGGAGTAACTAAGGAAAGTAGATGGAAAGATGGGAGGCTGTGAACTGAGAGTAAGACCCTGGAGTATGATTCCACATGTGGCAAACGCTAGGGGCAATTTTAATATCTGAAAAAGTTATTCTTAACTATCTTTGGGGGAGGTTATGGGGTCCCTTGAAAATAACATAAAAAAATATAGACCCTCTCTTAAGGAAAAAAATGTAATTAACACACACACACACACACACACACACACACACACACACACACAATTTTGCATCCATTTCAGGAGGCCTGCAGTTGTCTAAATCTTCAGTGAATGAGGAGATGATTTGGAGGTCAGAAAATGGTGGTATAAAGAGGATAGAGAGATATGGAGGTTGATGGCATGAGCCTTAAAGGATATTATCTCCCAACCAACACTCCTTTATAACACTTAAACTGATGTCAAAATTACTACCAGCAAGAGGGTTGTAAGCAAAAGACATATGGGCCACTTGGACTTGGTTATTGGGTCAAGGTGGAGCAAAAGGGAATTCGACTTCTTCCTCCTCTTTACTTTAGGATGGTAACTATAACTCATGCTATTAAATGATAAAAGAACTACTCAGATTACTAACACTGTTCTCTTGGGACTGCATGCTTTTTGAGGATGAAGCTCTGGGGAAATGGGTAAGATAGCTGCTGTCATGGACTCATCCAAGGGAATGGTGAATGTCAGTCTGCATCCAAGGTGGTTTCTTCTGATAACTCTTCTGACAAGCTCCTATCTCACAATTCTTACCACGAAACAGGAAATTAAATCTGTAGCTTTTAGGCGATTATGACCAAAGAATCTTTTGTTGTTTGTTAACTCAACAGGGATGGGAATGTTGAAAATGAAACACAGAGATAGATTTTATGGTTGTTGGATTACAGTATTGGTGGATTTATGTCTTTTCCAGGGCTCTGGCAAGTTAGAACATTGTTTGGGAAGGCATAGTATCTAGATAGCTAAGATGAGGATCCCCAAGAGGATATTGGGCATTTGGAGAATGAGGATCTCCACACTGCTCTAGAACATACACTGCCACCCTTTTCCTAGGGGAGAAAATTGGTAATTCCCATTCATTTTCTATGGCAGAGACCATTGGTTATCCTCTAATATCTTTTCGTCCTTTCTTCTAGAGAAATAGCACTCCTGATTTTTTGCAAAGCCCATGGCTCTTCAGAATAAAGATTTCATTTTCTAGCTCCCTTGTAGCTCAGTGGGATCATGTGAGTAAAATGTAGCAAATGTGACATGAGTAATTAGTGTAACTTCCAGGAGGGGATTTTCTCTTCTTCTTTCTCTTGTTTACTGGTTAGAATTGAGATATATTGACTTGGCTTGGACCAGATCAATCTACTAGACCATCAGGAGCCTATTAGACATGATAGAGGATGATGGTATCCATCAGAGTAGCTATGGAATGCCTTAATAACCTTGGGCCACCCACCTGGGCCTTTACCTGAGGAAAATGTACTCCTGTCTTGCTTAAGCCATTGTTATTCGAGGTTTTGTTACTCTTATCTGCCTAATTCTCATCCTTCATTATTGTTCACCCAGTGAGGGAGAAGGATTTAATGATTTTATATAGTGCTTTCTGAATTTTGGTCTCTATTTCTGGGAATCTGGCTTCTGCTGGTTTACAGGTCTTGGTAACCAAATACAAGATTCTTTCACCAGGGGCAGGAATGGGTTCACAGAATTGGAAGTTGAGACTGCCACCAGAGCAGGTTAGGCTCCTCACACTATTTGGGGACAGGAAAAGGTGGGGATAGAATTGACTGGAGTGACTCACCTTGATTATCAAAGAGAAGTCAGGTGGCTACTGCATAAAGAAAATGATTTTACTCTAAGGAAGCCTTACTATGGCATGACAAGTGGTCTATATTAATGTGTAATTGTTGTATTCCTCTACAGGAAAGACCATTGAAGGCTCAGATCCCCTAGAAGACTCACTCCTCCTGTGATAGCAGAACCTCAGCTGGTTCTGTCAGAGCTTCTTGTCAAAGGTCAGAGGAACATGATGTGGGTATTACAGGTGGCGGTGAGCCATAAACACCAGCTGTAGTTTTATGGCCAGCTGGGGGGATGCCTTTCTGTGCATCTTCTTACTTACTGTAAAATCTATTTAAAAAGTTTTTCTTTAATGTTCTATCTTCCTCTCAGGTTATTTGGGATTGTTTATCACTTAATCTCTTAGTGCAGACCACAGAGATATGGTCATGATGGATTTTTCCGGGAGTTCTGGACCTAGAGAATAGTGTATGTGCATGTGTATGTGTTTGTGTCCTGGGGAACTACCAAGCAGTGGACCAAGGTAGCAGTTTATTTTTACCTGCATATTATGCTTTCCTGACCTCCTTCTCATCCCTCTTATGGTAATAACTGTTGTGTCCCTGACACTGTTCCAGGCTGGTCTTCCAAACAGTATCCCACACCCTCACTCCAGGAATAAATTGGGCCGATTGAATTCTGTCTCCTGGAGCTTCTAAATTTGAGCCGAGGTACAGGAGGATGGAAGGCTGTCAGAGTGCAATCACCTCATGCATGGTAATGCCCTTGAGTGAAGATCTGCAAATCCTGTGGTTGAGATTTCCAGCACTTCTTTGGTTTGTGTCTTCCCTAGGCCTGACAGTTCACTTCTTTCTGCAATTTTGTAAGTGATCTCAGGCTCCATTCAATTTTTTATATACATTAGCCAGAGTAATTTTGCTTGCAACCAAAGAGCATTAACACAGGATCCATAAATTCCAAAGTGAGCATGGGCTTCATACTTACCTGTGAAGTTACACTCATTTTACAGAAAAAAGAAGACATGTGAATATCTAACCCAATCCGGAAAATTGGGGGAGACTATGCTGGAACCAGATCATTTGACTCTTTGTTTAGTACTCTTTGAACTCAACTATATTATGCTTAATCTGCTTCCTCTAATAAAAACACAAACACTTTATCTTTTTCTTCAAAGCAAAGTGATTGTAAACATGATAGTACAGGTTATGAAACAAGGGAAAATGTGAAACATTTTTTGCCATATTGGGCTTGAAAACAAACAAACAAACAAAAAATTTTTTAGAAAGAAAAAAAAAAGAAAACAAACCTTCAAGTGTTGATTAAAGACAGGACAAATTGTCCCCAAGGTTTACAATGTAAAACAAGACAAATCCTGAAAATTAAGTTGACAAGCCTATGCAGCAGTGTAATTTTTTCTTAATTAAACTGACAAAGATCCCAGTTCCACATAAATCAAGGAAAAGCAACACACCCACAGTGCTCAAAGGAGGAACATTAAAGAGTTGTGGAAAGGAGAATGAAAGAAAAAATGTAATGAAATAATCCATGCTTTGCTGATTTGCTTTCCTTGGGGTAGGTGATTGGTTGGAGATGAGGAGGGGAAGTAAGAAGGAAGAGAGATAACAGGCTCTACAAGTTAATTTCTAGAGTTATCCTAGTGGAAATTATATCAGGCAGGAGTAATGGCAGTCTTCTTCTACCTTTTAAACAAAAGAAGGATGCAATTAAATATTAAAAGAAGTATTGATTCTTGATTTTTAGGAGATCCTCCTGATGGGCTCTCTTCCTGGCCCTGGTGATACATTGCACAGGATAGATGTGCCCCCTTAATTTTGTATAAAGTGATTTTTTAAAAAAAAATTCAAAGCAATTTTAAATTTCATTTTATTGTATATAAGAAATGGCTTGATTTCTAGTAAATGGATACAAAATACATATACCTGCTGTACTCACAGATTGTCTTTGGCAATCAATAATGGCACTGTTTCCCAATGAGCTAGTTATGGAATCCCAATCCTTCTCAACACAGCTTCTAGGTTGTCATATCAGCCAAGAGGAGTGGGTCTAGAAGTAAAATCTGTTTGCCATCTCTGGACTGGTTAGGAGGTAGGCTTTGGAGGTGGATGAGGATTTAGTGCATCCTTGTCTGCTGTGTAGCCTTTGGCAAATAATTGCTCTGAGCCTCATTAGTAAAAACGGGGCATATGTTATCTTCAAGTTTGGAGAAATCTATGTGTAGCTGGATCACATTGTGAGGTATTAATTTATGTCTTTTCCTGTATAGATTTCTACCGTCTGTCTCTAACCCATTGAAGCACAGTGCAATGTCCTAGAGGAGCTAGGTGGTGAGAAGGGAAGGAGAAGTAGCCTGCAGGGACTCTCCAAATTTTGTTTTTAAAAACCGAAGCCCATCAGAGAACATAGAGGTTAGAGAGAAGGTAGAAGAGAGAAGAGGAATGGTGGAAAAAACAAAGAGGTTGGAGAAAGCAAGAGGAAGGGAGGCTTTCCTCTGACTAAAAGGAGATTTTCCAAATTTATTGAGAGATTTTGTAAAGACCCACATTCTACTTCCTGACAAAGCCCTTGAGAATAATGGCTACAGGTATGGGAGGCTGTAGTTGGGTTCCCCTGTTTTGGCAGAGGGGTCCAGGCCTATCCATGGTGCCTCTGAAGATGGAGTGAAGCACTGATGGTTCTGTAAGGCTACATTAACTAGGACAGTGGATGTTCCTGAGGGAGCCTGTGTGTACAGGTACCTAGGCCAGAAGGCCCTAATACCTTGGCACCTAGTACTGTGGTCTCTTGGGTTGGCAAAGCCCAAAAGACAACTGAGGTGAAGTTTCCTGCCATCCTGCCATCCAAAATAAAAGTTTAAATTAGTTCATAGAAAATAAAAAGGTATAGTATTTCTTGCACCCTTGACCTGAACTGAGACTCATACTAATACCTCTGTAAAGAACCTAGCAGTGAAAACTTAAGCCACAGTTACTGTTCTTAGGAAAGACGTTTTAAATAAATCCCTTTTTTTTTTTCTTAATTAGGTTCCATGTGTGGCATGGAGCCCAACTCAGGGCTTGAATTCACTCCCCTGAGATCAAGACCTGAGCTGAGATCAAGAGTCAGAGGCTTAACCGACTGAGCCACCCAGGTGCCCCAAGAAGTCCTTTTTGAAAAATGAGGAATTCTTTTACAGTGTGTATAATTATCCCAGTAAACCTACATATTTATCTTCACTTGGATTATTCTCCCCTTGTCCCCACCCCTAGTTCAGACCATGCACTCCCTTCCCTGCTATATTCTCTGCCCCAGGAACCTGACCTTTTTGGGCTGCCTGATCCAGGCTTTCTTCCTGGTTGGCTTTGGTTGGGTTTGACCAGAGGGAGGCACCAGCTGGGAGTATGAGAGAGGGAAAAGTTGGGCTTTCTTACCAGCTCTCTCTCTGCTGGGTACCAAAGGTCTGGGCATGGCTGTGTCCCTGGTGACCACAGCTGTTGCTGGTGGCTATCCTTCATCAGGCTACAGTAAGTCTTACCTCTCCCTTTGTCCCTTCAGGATTCGGGGTAGGAATGGCTCCCTCCTGTTATTCATTTCTGGGAGCTTGACATCCCTTTGGTTCTCTAACTCTGCTCATTCCTCTGAGGGCAGTCCTTTCATTAAGTTCTCCTCATTTTAAACATCTGGGTAGAATTGTTTCATGCTAGGACCTTGACTAATAGCAGAAGCAAGATTATTTTTTTGGATTGTTTTCCCAACAGTAGGAATGGTTACAGTGATCTGGTCACTTTACCCAACTTGGATTCTGTTAGGACCTAGGACCCACCCCTCCAATCAGTCAGCATGAAGGCTGATTGGGACTATGGGTCAGTCAGTGGCTGGCACTGTGGGGTAGCGTTCAGTTAAAGATTAGGTGTTGGTATCTCTGTGACCTAGGTTCAAGTTTCATTTCTACCTATGATTTACTTCCATTTGGGTAATATAAATTATCTCTCTGGGTATTCATTTCTTTATTTTTAATGTATGCTTGATGTAAGTATTCACCCGATAGGGTTGTGTTGAGAATAAATGAGATGATGAAAAGTGCTTAGCACACGCATATTATTGAAGTATGGGAACGTGGTAAAAAAAGTGTTGCTCTTTGCCATGAGCAATTAGTTTCTATAAGATCAAGCCATTGTTTTAGCTGCCTTAGCATTCTGCTTTAAGCTAAAAAGGTTGCAGCCTTTCCATCCCTGGGAACCCCTACTATTGGGTGAAACTGACAGTTCAAAGCCCTTGTCTTATCTATCCAGGATAGAAACTTCCAGAAACAAAGAATGGCTTCTAGGTGCTTACTTCCTGGGTGTGATTTCTGAGGTAAAATAGACAGAACTTCAGTTATGATGACTTCATCAACCTTGACATGTCAAAAACCCTTTTATAGATTGCATTGTGAGACCTCAGGACTAAAATGACCAATGGTTTGGGAAATAACCCAGCTGCTAATTCCCACTATTGTGCAAATGATCTGCAACCTAGCTTTTCCTGAGCTGAAGGGAGGGGCTTTGATGGGAGACTTGAGGAGAGGGTTGAGTGTTCAGAGGGATGGGGGATCACAGAGGTGATGGGCAGCTTCTCTAGGCATTTTTATGGAAGTAAAATCTTTGAGGAAAGCTTATTTTAGGCTCATTTAGGAAGACAGTGTAACTTTCTGGCAAAGTCTTTACTGTACAGGAATAGGAATCCAGGGAATGGTGGTTAACCTTGGCTGCGCATTGGAATCATCTTGGGAGCTATTAAAACAATTCTTATGCTTGGGTCTCCCCTCTGAAGATTTTGTTTTAATTCATTTGGAGTAGGGTCTGGGCAACTGGATTTTTCAGAACTTTCCAAGTCATTCCAATTGCAGTCAGAATGAAGAAACACTGGTTGGGACAAACTTTCTGAGTTTGGGAGTGAAGATGTTAGGTGTAGGCATTTCAGGACTCCTCAATGGGGAGAGACCAACATTAGATACCTGCAGTGTATCACATATTATACATAGTTTTGTCCTTTAATTCCCTTAACAATCTCATGGCATTGCCATTCCCACAATCAAGATGAGGAAACAGGCTCAGAGGTCAATACCCCCAGGGTCACACTCCGAAATAAATGGTATCTGGTATCTGGTAAATGGCAGAGCTGGGATCAGAACCTATATTTTTCTGACTCCATGGCTACATACTTCCTCCTCTGGATATCTAAATTTCATTTAGTTAACTCAGTCTTTGTAGGCAAGTTAGGTGTCTCAGCATTTGCTTTTTCCTATTTTTAAAAAAATTTTTGGTAAACCAGAAGGCCAGAAAAAAATTAATTGTATACTCAAGATTCTCCTGTGATAGGCTTATAATTTTAACATAATCCAACTTCATTTAAAATAAGCCATGATTTTTTTTCTTCCAGTTGAGATTTGATCAAAGGCCTTTCCTTTGATCACATGGCACGTACACACCATGTAGTGTGTATGCTTGAAAACGAAGCACTGAAAAACATGTTGTGAGATGCCCTCCTTCATTCTGACGTAGGTAGGAAGTCCCAAAGGGACTGAGGAAGGTTTTGATTTCAGAAACTGTTCCCTTCTCACATGCTTGTGTGTGTGTGTGTGTGTGTGTGTGTGTGCGCGCGCGCATGCTCGTGTGCACACATGCCTGTGTATGAACTGGTGTTCTTTGTGAAGGGGAGTGGGGGAAGTCTTTGTGGTGCTTCACATGACAAGTAGCAGAGGGCAGAAATGAGGCAACCTCCAAACCCATACATCCCATCATACTACCAAGAACAACTCAGTTCACTTGAAATATTCTATAAATAGATGTCTGGCTAATAGCATTTTTTTTTTTCAGGAAACAGAGAATTAAAGATTGGAACACATGGGTTAGAATTCTTGCTCTGATACAATGGCATGACCATAAACCCACCTTTCATTGTCCAAGCCTCAGCTATCTAATATGTAAAACAGTGATTTAAAAACAAAGAACAGGGGTGCCTCGGTGGCTCAGTCAGTTAAGCGTCCAACTCTTGATTTCAGCTCAGGTCACAGTCTCATGGTTTGTGGGTTTGAGTCCTGCACTGGGCTCTGCACTGACAACACGGAACCTACTTGGGTTCTCTTTCTCCTCTCTCTCTCTCTGCCCCTTCCCTGCTCATGCTCTCTCTCTCTCCCTCTCAAAATAAATAAACTTAAAAAAAAAAAAAAGAACAGCAGCAAAACCTGGTCTCAGAATTGCAGAAAAATATAGCTAGCATTGTACCTGGCATATAATAGATACTCAATATATGTTAAGCAATCTTAAAAATCTTGATTACTGGAAATCTTAAAGCCTCGGTTTTGTTGACTGAGAATATGGCAAGGTGTGGGGGCCCATAATTCTGAGTGACACTGCTCTGTGGACTGTTTGGGGGAAATGCTTTCAGGGGAGGAAGAGTAGGATTCTGGGCAACTGAACATTGCCCTCTGAACATTACTTCTACCCTTCACTAGCCAGCACACCACTGGTGTATCCTTGGTCTTCCTGTGCCTCCATTTCTTGAGATGAAATGGGTTAGAGTGAGCTCTCTAGCCAACATACCAGGCTTTTGTGAGGATCGGATGAGATGCTGCTTGTGCAGTACTTGCCAAACTATAAAGTGACATCGAAATGTGGACAGTCCTGCATATAAGTGGAAAGTGTTCTGAGGGCTGGGAAGAGTTGAATTGGGTAGGAACTGAAGCAGCACAAGGGGCTATCTCCTTCCCTGAATTCCTTTAGCCCCTGCCTCCCCTGCTCCCTGGCTGGCCAGTGCCCTCTCCTTCCTTGCTGGCTTTGTTCAGGTCCCCGTCTTGTAGTCTCCCCACCTACCTGCCCAATGGACTTTAATCTTCTGGAGGGCAGTGACTACCTTATATTGTTAAGTAATATTTCTTCTGATTGGGGCCCTGAAATATGTTTGCACTTCAAGTTTTCTGTTTCTGTCCCATTCCTGGGAGGAGGTAAGTCTTGTTTTAGGAACTTAATTCTAGTCAAGGTCGGATGCTTCGCAAGTACTAAGGGAAAAACTCATACCTTTGAGGGGTCTTTCCTGTCACCCTCCAGTGTCTTCTTGGGCCTCTGGGACAAGCAAAACTAGTCAGGGATGATGGGGAGGAGGATCCTCGTCTGCTTGGTGGGTCTTTCCAAGCACAGAGGCTGCCTTGGCTGGTGGTCTTTGCATTGGCACTCTCACCTCTAGGTTACATCTTGATTTGAACTGATTTTTGGCTTTGTAGCTGGAGTAACACCTCCTTTCCCCACTCTCCCACCCCAGCTCCCTCTTTGGATTTATCAACCCCAAGATGATCTCTGGTGCTTAATGTGAATGAGTGAGCAAATGAAAGAATGAATGGATGGATGATTGAATGAATGAATGAATAAATGAATGAAATCCTAGCCCTCCTTGCTGGGGGCTTTCAGGGAACTGGGCTCCTGTGAGTCACTGCCCTGTTGTGCAGGGCTCTTCATCACAAGCATACAGGTTCTCAGCAGGAGCTCAGCACCCCCCTCCCCACCCCACCTGCCCAGGAGCTTTCTCCATTGTAACTCCTTGTTACCTGCTCCTGTCTGCTCCTGTTAACAGCCTGTGTCACTGCTGCCACAGTCGGTCATTGTGACCAGGTTGTCAAGCCCTGCCAGGTTGAGGCCCTCAGTCTCATTGAGAGATGTTAAACTGACTGTCCAGTGGGCCTTCACTAGGGCAGGGGAGTGCTTTGATTTAAAATGACAATTTGGGACCAAAATAGGAAGTGAGAGCAAGCCTGGCAATCAAGCTGGGATTTTTGAGCAGTATGGGTGGGAAATCTTCTCAGCTCTAGGCAAAACTCTGTTCCTAGCCTTAATTAGCTTGTGTGACCTTGGGCAAATTCCTGATCATCTCTGGGTCTCCTCAGTTTCCCATCTGCAAATTTAGGGGAGTGAAATGCATGATTTCTAAGGTGTCTCCTAGTATTTACTCTCTACACTGCTCTGCTGCTGTACCTCTCAGGCAGATGTTGCCTTGCTGGTGGCTCTCCACCAGCTGCTATGTCTGGGGCCCAGGAGGCTGTGGTGGGGAAAACGCTTGCAGTGCCTGTGGGAAGCCATTCCCAGCCTGAGTACAGTCTCTGTCCACCGATGGCCGTGGAATCTATTTGCTGTGTGGTCCTCACCTCTCAGCATTAGCTCCCTTCTCCAAGGGCTGAATGGGCTCGGAAGGGGATCATTTCAGGGGCAGGGGCTGAACTGAGCTGGAGGGTGACTGGGTTTATAGAACAGAGATGCTATTGGAGGAGAGCTAGGGCTTCCCTCGCCTGTGCAGGACCTCACTTCCTTTGTTCTTCCATGTGTTTCCTACAACACAGGCTGGGCCAGTGGAGACCCAATTCCAGGCCTCATAGATTTTTCTTCTCCCCAGATACTCTGGCAAAAGACCAGGCTACAACCCCAGCGTATTTTGAATTGAGATAGCATTTGGCAACAAATCTTTTATAAATGATGGCATTGACATTATATCTCTGTTAGAGTAATTTACTCCCCACAGTAATTTGACTTAGTTTGTTCTACACAGAGAGTTATTTTCATCATCCTTTCAGTTGTTATTGATGAGAGCTCTTGGAAAAAGATTAGAAGATTAGTTTAAAATTATCCCCAGCAAATTTAAAACAATAACAGGGACATGAATACAGACTAAAACAAATTAAGGGCTGTCATAGCTGTATTAAAAGACTATTGTTTGATGAATTGGGGACATAATGGTAGCACTAATGGCAAGGCTTGAATACACCCTCTTTCACTCCACTTGCCCCAGAAGTTGACTCTCCCTCTTCCCTTGCTTCTGCCCCTTAGTCATGCTTGTCTTTGTGTTTGCACCTCTGCTCATGTGCTTTCCTTTTTCTGCCATGCTTGGCCCATCCATAGCTCTCCAGTCCAAAGAGTTCTTTTCATTCCCACCTTTCTCTAGAAGATTTCTTTAGAACTGATGTCTCCCTTCAACTGACAGGCTGGTATTATCTGTAAAAGTGCCAATTATTTTAGGAAGGATTTCTATCGGTTTCCCAAGATACTCATAGTTATTGGGAGAAAGAAAAGGGGATGGGGAGTATGAACAATTTTTTTTTTTGGTGGGGGGGAATGTTAGTTAAAGGTAAAAGACTTTTTTTGTTTTGTTTTATTTTGTTTTTTGTTTTTTTGGAAGGATTTAATATACTGTTGAACTTTGTGAATCTGTCAATAGGAAGACATAGTGTACAGCTTTTTCCAAAGTTCCTTTCCAAATTACCTCTCGTAATGGGGGTATTTAATGTAAGGTTATAGAGAAGGACAATAAGAATATAAAAACTAGGGCAGTCACCTTGCTAGGTCTTATGAAGATTGAGATGTGTTCAAAAGCTGGAAGGCTCTAGTGAGGCTCCAAGTTGCTCATATCCAGAGTCATATACTCTGGTGTCATCTTGTAAACGGGACCCACATACTTGCTGGAGTATATGTGTGTGCTACCACCATGACCAGTTTTCTATGTATTTCCAAGTTGAATTCATGAGAAATTTCATCTGTGTGAATCAGCTAATCACTACTGTCTCTGGTTGGGCAGAGTCTTGTGTCAGCCCATGCTAAAGGCCACTAAAAAGAATGCGAATGTGCTGCCCTTTGGTCTCTAACACAATCAGTGGTTGCCTTTGTGCAAAGTCAGCCTTAGCACCACTTGCCTAGAGCAGGAGCTCAGGCAGCTTTAGCTGGAGGGGAAGCTAGGAGAGGTGGTCTCATGAGTGACATATCCAGGATAGTTCACCTCTTGAGGCCATGCATACTCCTCTGCTTTCCTGCGTTCATTCATTTCCAAGGCTACTACACCTAATGCGATCTAACTATGAAGCTTATGACTGCAAATCACACTCACCTGAACATGGGAAACAGAGTGAGTCATGGTAAGTAGCACACAGAGGGGCTCTGCTATGGAGCCCCATGTGATCATCAGGTCCACAGTCTTTTGGTGGTTTGCTGAAGGTAAAGGATCTCAATATGGGATGAGTGTGCAGTATGGTCTCAGTGTAGAAATACATCTCTTGTCTCCTACATAGTGAGTGCATTGATACCTGGCATATGGATTAGTGGCTATTTAGGTGGTTCCTGCAAATGTGCAGCAAATTGTTTTGGTCAAACACAACCTTTTTCGGCCAAAGCAAGAAATCACTTGCTTTGAGGCAAGTAGTTTTGAGGCAAAGAAAGGTGAATTTTAATGCAGATTCTCTGGTAGAATAGTGCTTCACTTTGGAACATGCGGTTAGGAATTCAGATGGGTCAATGCATGTTTGCTTCTTCACTTCCACGTAGTCTTGGCTGACTTTCTAGAAAGACATGCTGCCATAGACAGCCCAGCTGCACACCATTGGCTCTCTTTTTAAACAAAATCAACCAACCCAGCACTCAAGCTTTGCAATAGCAAATTTTCTGTTAGTTGTGATTTTAGAGAAGTTGGAGAATGTGATCATATATGTAGGTTTGAATTCATGGAAGAATTTCAAGCTTTATTTTAGGCAAAACCACCTTATGTGTCATAAACAGCCCATCCTGACCTCTTAGCATGATAGGATGTTCTGTGGGGTTGATGGGTAGATTGGTATCAAGTGCCAGCAAACACAGGGTGGTACCAGGAATATTGACCGAGTCAGCAAGAGTCAGCGGTGCAAGCTAGGAGGTCCAAGGCCTTTAGACCATCACCTATCCAGCTTGGCTGCTGTCAGTGTCCAAACAGCCTGATTTACAGGCCCAAGGGTGGCATCAGTACTGCTGGGAAGCAGTGATTCTGGTTAGTTCTCTCAGTTAAGTATGTGCCTGGTAGAGCCGTATAACATTGTTGAAGGTGAACACATTTGAGAATCAGACCTTGGATTGAATTTTGATTTTGCCACTTACTACATGTTTGATGTTAGGCTTATTTTCCTTAAATCTCTGTGAGGCTCAATATTCTTATCTGTGAATCAATATAATAACACCTACTTCCCAGAGTTTTTTGCATGTATTACAAGAGATGATATATGAAAAGGTTTAGAAAAATACGACACCTTATTAGCTCTCAATAAACTGGCTCTTTTTAAAAATCAGAGTAGAAGTAGAAGAAAATTTTCCTCTTTTATTGAACAAAACTGACTGGGTGGCTCAGTCAGTTAAGTGTCCAACTCTTGATTTCAGCTCAGGTCATAATTACACAGTTCATGAGATCAAGCCCCGCATGAGGTTCTGCACTGACAGTGCGAAGCCTGCCTGGGATTCTTCCTTTCCCCCTCTCTCTGCCCCTCCCCCCACTCTCTCTTTCTCTCTCAAATAAATAAATACATTATTTATATATAAACAAACAAATAAACAAAAACTAGTAGACTTACCATGACACACACTTCTCCTCCAACCTGCTGCTTCATTCCTTGTTCCTTTTTATTAAGCAGAAAAAAAAAATTTTTTTTTTTGGAAACCTGAATCCTGCCTGGTGTATTTCACCTTTCCTTTTGGGTTCTTATAATTCAGTTATTGCTGGCAGCACCTTGCTAGCCTCAGGAGTGTATCTTCTTCTCCTCCATCCCTGACTTAAATTACCTACCCAAGAATGGATACACTCCTAATTCAGTTTTGAAGTTTGACTTATACATGTCCTGAAAGGATGTATTTCCCAAGAGAATAACAATCCTGTATCTTGATTCTCTTAGAACAGCTGAAGCAGATGGCATTTTTAAGCACTACTAAATATTAGGAGACAACAAATAGGAATAGTTGACGTACTTCAGATTTATGATCCTGCCCTAAATAGTGTGTACTCAAGATTTTCAGGCCCATCTTGTGATCCTTCCTGATAATTTTAATGTACATTTGAGCTGTGTGTGTGTGTGTGTGTGTGTGTGTGTGTGTAGGGGGCACAGGTACAGGGTCTAGGGAATAATAAGGAGGGAGAGGATTGGCACAATCTTGCAGGCATGAGTTCCCCATGCCCGGATCCTTGTTTCTCTTCACTTGGAAATAACAATTCATTACCTTCCTCCACAGCCACCTTATCACCTTTTTGCCATTTTCCTGAGGGTTCAGTCTTCCAGTTTAAGAGCCAGTTCATCACATCCCCAACTAATTAAAGCCAACAGTGACTTAGCCTATAGGTGAACTCCCACCTCTTTCACACAGGAAGAAGCCTTTATGAGATCTGTCCAGATATTGGTCATGGCATCCTCATAATGACAATACCCACACACAGCAACTGATGTCTCTCCCATGATCTCCCATCAGCTGACAAAGGGTGATACGGGGGAAACCAAATGTGGAGTCCAGTCAGAGGACAGGCTGGCAGAGGTTACGGTAGAAGGTCAAGAGCTTTCCTGTGGGAAAGTTGAGTTCTAAGGACAGCCTGGACTGGTGGCTTGACAGACACCCTAACAGAGCAGGTTGGGACATTTGTAGTCTGATGTGCATGGAGGTATGTAGGGGCTAAAAATTGTCACCCCCAAGTTAGAGGCCAGGTGCAGGGGAGCCAGACCATGCCTGGGCTCCACTTGATGATGGGGAAAGGGCTTCTATAGGATCAACAAGACTGGCTCTTAGAGGCACAGGCCTTGGCAGGGCTGACCTTGAACCTTGACCTTTTCTGTCTTTTCCCAGCTCTTCCTTAGATCCAGGAGAATCCCCCAGATGCCTGTTAAATTTTCAGTTTTCTGGGACTCAACCCCAGTTATTCTGATTCAATAGACTGGGCTGGAGCCCAATTACCTGTAATTTTAATAGCCACACTGGCTGATTATGAAGCAGGGGTCTATGAACCCCACTTGACAAATGTTACCTTCGATTCCTATATAAAACTGAGAACTTGATATTATTTATCCTTTATCTGGAGTGGTATTAAAACAATATGTTCTGAAGAAAGTCCTCATGTAATTAAGAACTGTTGGTTAAGCTTGAACTTGTTGCTGATTTTCTGATTATATCATGGGCATTAGCCAGGAGACAAAACTAATGTAAGGAAAAACTGTGATTTAACGTCACCAGATGCATGTATGTAGAGGTGTATAGTCCACAGCTCTATGTTTATCTGTGTGCACACACAGAGTCGTTTATCTTTATTCTAAGTAACAGGCTTGCCATTTAGGAATTAAAACCCATTCCTGTAATTTGATACTGGCTACAGCTGTTCCTGACTTTGGACAACCAGAAACGCTAATGTTCCTTTGTGATGAGACTGTTGCACTATGATGTTTCCTCCCACCAAACCCTAAAAGTGTTTGCAATGTTTCTATCTAATGAGGATGTGAATGGCAAATGGTTCCAAGGTATTCAGATAATGTCTCCACGGGGCCTCAAAGTTTAACCATTTCTTCTCTATGCATGAAGCAGAAAAGTTTAAAGGAGGCTCAGCTACTCTCTCCAAGTACATGGTGGGCAGCATCTGGTTTCCTTCCTTGTTGACACCTGCTGAAGATAGTTCAGGAAGGTCAGGGCTGTTCTGATGGAAGGTTACATTGTTGCAGCAGCTAGAGATGGTGGTGGTGCTGGCTGGTGGTGCTGATCCTGTGTTAGCCTCAGGCTTTAATTCAGTACTAATAGTTTTAAGGTCTCTCTGTCATTAGGTTTAGAGATAATTTGTTGTGTAATTGGAGAAGGCCAACACCACCTACTTATTCAATGGGTCCTGATGTCTGGGATCTTATTCCCATCTGTAACTAGCCTGCTGAGTGACTCTGGACAAACACTGAATATCTTGGTCCTTGGTTTTCTCATCTGTGAACTTGTCTTACCTTCAAAGCCTTCCAGAGGGTCAAATCAAAATGGGTGGGGGACTTGGGTGGGAAACATACACTTGATCCAAATCCAAACAGTACTATTATTTTAAGCCGTGATTTTAATACAATGCTATAATTGAAAAGGGTGTCACATTCTTTATTTGTTAAATTTTTAAAAAATTTTTTATGTTTTTAATATAATTTATTGTCAGATTGGCTTACATACAACCCCCAGTGCTCCTCCCAGCAAGTGCCTTCCTCAATGCCCATCACCCGTTTTCCCTCTGTCCCTGTCCACCCTCAATTTGTTCTTTGCATTTAAAAGTCTCTTGTGGTTTGCCTCCCTTCCTCTCTGTTTGTAACTACTTTTCCCCCTCCCTTCCCCCATGGTCTTCTGTTAAGTTTCTCAAGATCCACATTATGAGTGAAAACATATGATATCTGTCTTTCTGAGACTGACTTATTTCACTCAGCATAATACCTTCCAGTTCCATCCATGTTGCTGCAAATGGCATGATTTCATTCTTTCTCATTGCCAAATAGTATTACATTGTATATATAAACCATTCATCAGTTGATGGACATTTAGGTTCCTTCCATAATTTGGCTATTGTTGAAAGTGCTGTGATAAACACTGGGGTACAAGTGCCCCTATGCATCAGCACTCCTGTATCCCTTGGGTAAATTCCTAGTAGTGCTATTGCTGGGTTGTAGGGTAGTTATATATTTAAATTTTTGAGGAACCCCCACACTGTTTTCCAGAGCAGCTACACCAGTTTGTATCCCACCAACAGTGCAAGAGGATTCCCGTTTCTCCACATCCTCATGTCTGTAGTTTCCTGATTTGTTCATTTTAGCCACTCTGGCAGACATGAGGTGGTATCTCAGTGGTATTTTGATTTGTATTTCCCTGATGAGGATTGACATCAAGCATCTTTTCATGTGTCTGTTGGGCATCTGGATGTCTTCTTTGGATAAGTGTCTATTCATGTCTTCTGCCCATTTCTTCACTGGATTATTTGTTTTTTGGGTGTTGAGTTTCGTAAGTTCTTTATAGATTTTGGATACTAACCCTTTATCCGATATGTCATTTGCAAATATCTTTTCCCATTCCACTGGTTGTCTTTTAGTTCCGTTGATGGTTTCCTTTGTAGTGCAGAAGCTTTTAATCTTGATGAGGTCCCATAGTTCATTTTTGCTTTTAGTTCCCTTGCCTTTGTAGATGTGTTGAGTAAGAAATTGCTGTGGCTGAGGTCAAAGAAGTTGTTTCCTGCTTTCTTCTCAGGATTTTGATGGTTTCCTGTCTCACATTTAGGTCTTTCATCCATTTTGAGTTTATTTTTGTGTATGGTATAAGAAAGTGGTCTAGTTTCATTCTTCTGCACATTGCTGTCCAGTTCTCCTGGCACCATTTGCTAAAGAGACTATCTTTTTTCCATTGGATGTTCTTTCCTGCTTTGTCAAAGATTAGTTGGCCGTGCATTTGTGGGTCCAATTCTGGGTTCTCTATTCTATTCCATCGGTCTATGTGTCTGTTTTTGTGCCAGTACCATACTGTCTTGATGATTACAGCTTTGTACTATAGCTTGAAGTCTGGGATTGTGATGCCTCCTGCTTTGGTTTTCTTCTTCAGTATTACTTTGGCTATTGGGGGCCTTTTGTGGTTTCATACAAATTTTAGGATTGTTTGTTCTAGTTTTGAGAAGAATGCTGGTGCAATTTTGATTGGGATTGCATTGAATGTGTAGATTGCTTTGGGTAGTATTGACATTTTAACAATATTTATTCTTCCAATCCATGAGCATGGAATGTTTTTCCATTTCTTTGTGTCTTCTTCAATTTCCTTCATAAACTTTCTATAATTTTCAGCATACAGATCTTTTGAATCTTTGGTTAGGTTTATTCCTAGGTATTTTATGGTTCTTGGTGCAATTGTAAATGGGATAAGTTACTTTAATTCTCTTTCTGTTGCATAAAAATGCATTTGATTTCTGTAAATTGATATTGTACCCTGAACTTTGCTGAATTCATGTATCAGTTCTAGCAGTCTTTTGGGTTTTTCCATGTGTAATATCATGTCATCTGCAAAAAGTGAAAATTTGACTTCTTCTTTGCCAATTTTGATGCCTTTGATTTCATTTTGTTGTCTGGTTGCTGATGCTAGGATTTCCAACACTATGTTAGACAACAATGATAAGAGTGGACATCCCTGTTGTGTTCCTGATCTCAGGGGCAAATCTCTGTTTTTCCCCATTGAGGATGATATTAGCTGTGGGCTTTTCATTTATGGCTTTTATGAACTTTAAGTATGTTCCTTCTATCCCTACTTTTTGAGGGTTTTTATGAAGAAAGAATGCTATATTTTGTCAAATGCTTTTTCTGCATCTATTGACAGGATCATTTGGTTCTTATCCTTTCTTTTATTAATGTGATGTATCATATTGATTGATTTGCGAATATTGAACCAGCCCTGCAGTGCAGGGCTGATCATGGTGAATAATTCTTTTTATATGCTGTTGAATTCGATTTGCTAGTGTCTTGTTGAGAATTTTTGCATCCATGTTAATCAGGGCTATTAGCCTGTAATTCTCCTTTTTTTTTTTTTTTTTTTTTTTTGTGGAGTCTCTGTCTGATTTGGGAATCAAGGTAATGCTGGCTTCATAGAATGAGTCCAGAAGTTTTCCTTCCCTTTCTATTTTTTGGAATAGCTTGAGAAGGATAGGTATTAACTCTGCTTTAAATGTCTGGTAGAATTCTCCAGGGGAGCCATCTGGTCCAGGACTCTTATTTCTTGGGAGATTTTTTGATAACTAATTAAATTTCTTCACTAGTTATGGGTCTGTTCAAATATTCTATTTCTTCCCATTTGACTTTTGGTAGTATGTGGGTGTCTGGGAATTTGTCCATTTCTTCCAGGTTGTCCAGTTTGTTGGCATATAATTTTTCATAGTATTCTCTGATAATTGCTTGTATATCTGAGGTATTGTTTGTGATTAATCCATTTTCATTTGTAATTTTACTTATTTGGGTCCTCTCTCTTTTCTTCTTGAATAGTCTGGCTAGGGGTTTATCAATTTTGTTTATATTTTCAAAAAATCAACTCTTCATTTCACTGATCTGTTATACTGTATTTTTGGATTCTATATTGTTTATTTCTGTTCTGATCTTTATTATTTCTCTTCTTCTGCTGGGTTTGGGGTTTCTTTGTTTGTTCTGCTTCTAGTTCCTTTAGATGTGCTGTTAGATTTTGTATTTGGGATTTTTCTTGTTTCTTGAGATAGGCCTGGATTGCAATGTATTTTCCTCTCAGGACTGCCTTTGCTGCATCCCAAAGGGTTTGGATTATTGTTTTTTCCTTTTCATTTGTTTCAGTGTACTTTTAAATTTCTTCTTTAATTGCCTGGTTGACCCATTCATTCTTTAGTAGGATTTTCTTTAACCTCCATGCATTTAGAGGTTTTCCAAACTTTTTCCTGTGATTAATTTCAAGTTTCATGTCATTGTGGTCTGAAAGTGTGCATGGCATGATCTCAATTCTTTTATACTACTTAAGGGCTGTTTTGTGACCCAGTATGTGATCTATCTTAGAGAATGTTCCATGTGCACTCGAGAAGAAAGTATATTCTGCTGCTTTAGGATGAAAAGTTCTAAATATATCTGTCTAGTCCATCTGGTCCAGTGTATCATTCAGGGCCATTGTTTCTTTATTGATTTTCTGTCTAGATAATCTGTCCTTTGCTATAAGTGGAGTATTAAAGTGCCCTGTAATTATCACATTCTGGCCAATAAGATTGCTTATGCTTGTGATTGTTTAATATATTTGGGTGTTCCAAATTCAATGCATAGACATTTATAGTTGTTAGCTCTTCCTGATGGATAGACCCTGTAATTACAATATAATGCCCTTCTTCATCTCTTGTTACAGCCTTTAGTTTAAAATCTAATTTGTCTGATATAAGTATGTCTACTCCAGCCTTCTTTTGACTCCCAGTAGCATGATAGATGGTTCTCCATCCCCTCACTTCCAATCCAAAGGTATAAAATGGGTCTCTTGTAGACAGAAAATAGATGGGTCTTGTTTTTTTTTTTTAATCCATTCTGATACCCTATGTCTTTTGATTGGAGCATTTAGTCCATTTACATTCAGTGTTATTATTGAAAGATATGGGTTTAGAGTCATTGTGTTATCTGTAGATTTCATGCTTGTGAGGTCTCTGGTCCTTTGTGGTCCTTGCAACATTTCACTCACAGAATCCCCCTTAGGATCTCTTGTAGGGCTGGTTTAGTGGTGATGAATTCCTTCAGTTTTTGTTCTTTGGGAAAACCTTTATCTCTCCTTCTATTCTGAATGACAAGCTTGCTGGATAAAGGATTCTTGCATATTTTTCCTGTTCATCACATTGAAAATTTCCTGCCACTCCTTTCTGGCCTGCCAAGTTTCAGTAGATAGGTCTGCTACTACTCTTATGTGTCTACTCTTGTAGGTTAAGGCCTATTTATCCCTAGCTGCTTTCAGAATTCTCTCTTTATCTTTGTATTTTGCCAGTTTCACTATGATATGTTGTGCAGAAGATCAATTCAATTATATCTGAAGGGACTTCTCTGTGCCTCCTGGATTTCAATGTCTGTTTCCTTCCCCAGATTGGAGAAGTTCTCAGCTATGATTTGTTCAAGCACACCTTCAGCCTCTTTCTCTCTTTCTTCTTCTTCTGTAACTCCTATGATATGGATATTGTTCCATTTCATTGAATCACTTAGTTCTCTAATTCTCCCCTTGTGATCCAGAATTTTTTATCTGTTTCTCAACTTCATCTTTTTCCATAATTTTATATTCTATTTCACCTATTCTACCTCTGCCTCTTCAATTCTCATTGTCACTGCCTCTAGTTTATTTTTCATCTCATTTACAGCATTTTTTAATTCATCATGACTATTTTTTAGTTCCTTGATCTCTGCACCAATAGATTCTCTGCTGTCTTCTATGCTTTTTTCAAGCCCAGTGATTAATCTTATGACTATTATTCTAAATTCCTGTTCAGTTGTATTGTTTATATCTGTTTTGAGCAATTCTTTGGCTGTCATTTCTTTATGGAATTTCTTTTGAGATTTCTTCCGTTTTGTCATTTTGGCTAGTTTTCTGTCCCTTATGTGTTTAAAAGCTTGTTATGTGCCCTGCACCTGCGAGCTCTACTATATTAAAGAGGGGTCATATACTGTCCAGGGCCTGGCCCTTCAGGATGTTTTTTTTGGAGAGTGTTACTTGCTCTCTGTTGTTGTGACTTTGGTTACTTTATCTCCCTACTCTAGTGATGTTTTGGACTCTCCACCAGGTGTGCTTTGATTTGTTCATTGAAGTAGCCCTGGAAAGGAAAACAGACAAGCAAACAAACAAAAAACAAACAAACAGAAAACAAAAGCAGGCAGGCACATAAACAAAAAGACAAAAAACAAAAAACCAGAAACACCAGCTGCAAGTAAACAACAGGGTGGAGCCAGTGCTGATAGAAGAGGCCTTATCCCATACAAAGAGAGAATTTCCAGGGGGTGGGGAAAAAGAAGAAATAAAAATTGACCAGGCAGAGAAACTACACGGTTAATCCAGAGAGAGAGAAAGGAAAATAAAGAAGGAGGTGGGGAAAAAGAAAAGAAAATAAAATTGACCAAAGAAACTATACAGCTTACTCCAGAGAGACAGTAAGGAAAATAAAGAAGGAGGTATAGAACATGTATCAAGAATGGATTAAATATGTATGCTTAAACAAACCAACAACCAGAGTAACCAGACTAGAGGAGGGAAGAGCTAAGAAGGAGAAAAGGAAGGAGGAATATATCTATATAATGAGAATTGTCTGAGAATTAAACAGGCAATGCAACAGCACAGGTCTGGAGGAGGGGCTGTCTGGTTGTTGGTGTCAATCCTGCTCCAGTAGATACACAAGTACTAGGCACAGAGGAGTGTAGTTTGGTGTAGGTGGGTTCCACCTCCACTGTGAGCAGCTGTCTATTCTCTGAAGCTGCCCTACTTATGGCCATCAGGTTGTCCTGGTGGGTCCCTGGAAGCAACTCTGCTTCTTTTTCTCCCGGACTCTTAGGGTTCAAAGTCCTTTGGCCTCAACATGGCTTTGTTTGAGAGATGAGGGAACTTTGGATCCCCCTACCTCTCTGCCATGTTGGCCACTCCCTCCAACCCCTCCCTTCTGAGGAACTGCGGCTTTGACCCACTCAGATCCTCTGGGGGAGGGTCTCACTGAGCAATGGCCAAGTGTCAGCCTGCCCCCAGGAATGTTTGTGAGACCCTGCTGCTGCTAGTGTCCAGAGACTGCAGCTGGGTGCCAGCCCACCCCAGAAAAAGTTCACCTGATCATGTAGCAGCAGTATTTCAGGGTTTATGGAAAATCACAACATACATCTAGTGCCAGGCTTCCCCCATTACATCCTTGTTCCATCACCAGTGAATGTAGTCGTTCTCTGGGGTCTGCTGGGACTTTTGCCTGTGGGGTAGCCACACAGCCTCTACCAAATGTCCTCCCTGCAGGGGAATTGCCTTTCCCCATGTAGCCCATGGACCCTTTGGACCTCGCTCTCCACTGCTGGGGATTTGCCCTTCCCACCAGAGCACCGCCAGGTATCGAGCTGCAGAGTTTCAGATTCTGTGCTCCCCCTGTTTGTAGAGTCTTAATGGAATTTAAACCCTCTCTTTTCTCCTTTATCCCTTATATATATATTTTTTTCAGTCCCTGTGGCTGTTTCCACTTTTCTACTTTCTTACCAGGTGCTTTTGGTGGAGTGCTTTTTCCATACTAACTCCCCTCCATCTCTGTCCTCTCTACACAAGCAAATACAACTCCCTGCCTTCGCAGCTTCTCTGTCACCCCTGGTACACACCTCACGCTGTGTATTTGCTGAATTCTGTGGTTCAGGTTTTGCAGATTGTTGTGTTAATCCTCAGGTCAGTTTTCTAGGTGTGCAGGATGGTTCAGTGTTGATCTGGCTGCATTTCAGGGACGATAGACGCCACAAAAACTTCCATGCTGTTCCATCATCTTGGTCCCTCCCCCCGTGTCACATTCTTTATATTGATGCCCAACTTCCAAAAAATCAGTTAAAAATCCATACTATTTTTATAAAGTTAAAAAAAATAAAACCCAGCAGCATTTGGAGTTTTCTCTATTTTTCTTGACAGTGAATTCTTTCTTAGTTTTCAAAATTATGTGATGACCAGGATCTTCCATGTATGGAAGTTAATGTATGCATGACCCCTTTATCCATACTGCCGATACTCAATCAGTATCATGTTGCAGAATCATAGATCTGGCAAGAATAGTGGTTCCAATGGTGACAGCAGAATTTAGGAACTGGCTGTGGAGCTGCCAGAGTTGTCATTGGTCATCTGAGGTGTCCAATACCAGGGGATATTTACAGCAGGAGCCATAAAGCCATGAATCAGCTAGGTGAGAGGTGGTTCTGCATATACCCCCTAGACAGCTGAGAAAGCATGCAATTCAACATATACTAAGCATAAATCAGTGAGCTGGATGTCAGGACATCTGTCCCATCACTAGGAAGCGACTGTCTCAAGAATAGGTGATTTAATGTATTTGTTGCTATCTGCATTGTTGAATTGTGTTAATATTAGGATCATCTAGGGAAGAATAATTAAAATGCTTCTTATAGATTAGGATTGATGGAGGCAAAGGGAATTTGCCACCAGCATACCAAGCGAGTTGATATTTTTTTGTTCTAAAAACAAGGCTTACTCATGTTGGTGACTTGACCCATCTCAAGAATTGCTAGCATACTGAATATGAAGTTGCCTAAGAAAGTTTAAAATGTGAGATGAATACAAGGTATTATTTTGATATTTCTTTTTTTTACATATTTAAAAAAATGTTTGTTTTTGAAACACAGAGCATAAGTGGGGAAGGTGGGCAGAGAGAGAGGGATACACAGAATCATAAGCAGTCTCCAGGCTCTGAGCTGTCAGCACACCTTGACAACTGAACTGTGAGATCATGACCTGAGCCAAAATCAGAAGCTTAACTGACTGAGCCACCCAGGCACCCCTATTTTGATATTTCTAAGAGTTGTAGGCCTCTTTGAGTTCATTCTTTTTAAAAAAGTTGTTTATTGAGATATAACATGCATCTCATAAGCAGCATACATCTTGTGTGTGAGTTCATTAATTTGTTCTTAAAGCTTATTTATTTATTTTGAGAGAGAGAGCATAAGCAGGGGAGGGGCAGAGAGAGAGGGAGAGAGAGAGAATCTCAAGTAGGCACTGCACTGTCAGCATGGAGCCCAATGTGGGGCTTGAACTCATGAACCGTGAGATCATGACCTGAGCTGAAACCAAGAATATGACACTTAACTGACTGAGATACCCAGGCCCCCCTGAGCTCATTAATTTCAAAAATATTACTAAAAATTTAAAATTCTTTAAGAAGTCTCCTGTGCCTTATGTGCTTGATGGGGAAGGTGTTGTTGCAATGGGTTATGTGTTAAGATTGGATTCAAATAAGAACTAGAGCTTATATGAAGTATTATTGGGACAGGGACCAGCTCCATGCATACATCTGTCCAATCAGGAGTATGTATGTGTATTTCAATGTATTTACATGTGTGAGCATATGGATATTAGAAGACCAAAATATAGGAGTTATATATTAGTGATGTATGTATGTGTGTGTGTGTGTGTGTGTGTGTGTGTGTGTGTCTGTGTAATAAGGCTCTTCTGGCTACAAGGAGCAGAGCCCCAATGAAGAAGAAAAAGGATAAGACTACATTTGGAATGGAAATCCCCCCAGGGTGATCAAAAGGTCAGTTTCCTTCCCACTGTAGGACATCTTTGCCTTTCTCTACATGACTGCTTTGTCCCACCCTTGGTCACTAGGTCCTCTATTTCTTACTCATAGTTTTTTCTGCCTCATAACTATGTGGCTTGTACTTGGCCTCAGTGTGCCTTGGCCCCACCTCTACATTAAGGCATCCTTTTAGCTTTTGCTTCTCCTAATGATCAAGCAGACTTTTCTATGTTTCTTAGTTCAAATTTCAGAGATAAGAAATGTTTTGTATAGGCTGCTGGCAAGCCTTCTATTTGGTTGTCTGGTTCAGGATTTCGTCTCTGGCCCCATAAACTTTGGCCAGGGGGTGGGTGGGAAGGCACTAGTGGGGTAAGCATGGCTACCTATGTCTTTGCCTTGAGCAGAGACTACAGAATGCCTAGGAATTGACAGCTTTATTATGGTGCAGTAGGAGACTGTGGAGAAGTACCTTAGTGCTTCTTGTGGATAATGGAACTCTGACTGAAGAAGAAAAGGATAGAGAAAAGGGAAAGCACTCCTGTGAAGGGGATTAAATTTCTCCCACTCATTCTGTAGAAAGAGGACTTGTTCAATGATGAAAAATCATGAACCAAGATAAACAGCTAAACAGATCACTTATGGAGGCATGGCTCATAGAGTTATCAGAAGGTGCTAGCTACAGCAGAGAGGAACCTGTTATGAGAGGTGAGTTAGCCTTGGTAGATGTCACTTCTAAAAGAAAGCCCTGACTCATGGAACAGTATGCTCCTGCCTGTTTCAGATATGAGTGAGGGGAATGGCTTTTCCAGGCTGATGTATCCCAGGAATTCCCATATGTCTTTGCAGCATAATCTTCCATGTTAGAAATATGTGTAATGTCACATTTTCTACTAATTGTTTTAGTATACCTTTGTGAAATGAAGCCTTGTATTTTAGCAGTACCCAGGGGAAAAGGAAAAGAGGGTAAGCTGGAGAGAGGGTGTTCCTTCTGGCATCATTCCAGGAGACTGACCACCTGGAAGAATTCACAAAGTTAATGTGGAGGGATGTGCTTCTTTATTATTTTTCTAAGGAAGAAATCCAGCTTTGACATTGAAGAAATGCAAAAGACTAGAGACAATTAACTAGAAGCTGTGGAGAGTGAGAGATACCTTGAATATCTGCTTTGCCTTAGGCAGGGAAGTACCTCAGGAGCCTTTGGTCCATGAAATACCATTTGTGTGTCAGAAAGAGGAAGCCCCTCCTGTCCTGTTACAGAGCTTTGGATGACAGGGGACTGAACTGAGCAGTCTTAGCTCCAGCTCACAAACCCTCCAGCTCCTTGTTTCCAGGCATGGGGCCCTAGTGCCCTCTTTTTCCATCTCTGCTTCCCTCCATTCTTGCTCTGAAGAAATAGCCAGATTAACACCTTGGTTTCCAAATTTATCTATGCTAGAAGCAGCTCTGGATACCACATGACTGTCTCCTTGGAGGCATGTGTCAGGAGGATTACCCACCTCAGTGTCCTTCAGTTGCCCAGAGCTCTGGAAGATTCTATTCTCAGTAGCATGAAGGATGTCAGGAGACAGGGAGGAAAGAAATGGTCAGTCTTTACCACCTGCATTAGCAAGTGCTTTTAAATATATGAAGCCATGTGGGGGTGCTGTTGTTATAAGAGATGAATGTTCCTTTACTGAGCCTGTCTGCTGAAAGTCTGCAGTGGGACTGGGTGCTCACGAGCAATCAGACAACCGTATAAATGATGGCTCCTGCAAGCCAGTGGATGTGGATAGCAGAGTCGGCCTGTCATTTTGAAGCCAGTGGGCAAGCCTGTGTTCTTCTATGCAAACCTCAGGAAATTCAGTGGGAAAGCCTTCTTATGCTAGCTCTACAGCTGGACCTTTGTTAAGGGAGAGTAAGGATGGGCTACTTGGCAAGCATTTTCCTTAGTAATCGTGAGGATGGTTGTTAGACTTCATTAAATATGAGCTGAGGAAGCTGGCTTAGTGAGGAAGCCCTGTGATTTTAAATGTGGGCCAAGGAGAATCTAGTAACAGGGCAAAGAGAATTTGAAATCTAGACTCTGAAGGGAGCAAGGACTCTTCCAACAGCGAGCAATAACCTATGACTAGCAATATTCTTCAATTTTCAAAAAAATCTGTGTAATCTACACCAAAGTTTTATCTACATCTCTTCTTTTTCCTACTTCATACCATACTTGTTCAAACCCTCTTTCATAGACCAGCCATGCCCACATAACTTTTGCCTGGTCCAGTGACCAAATTCAGCATAAAGTATCTTGCAAAGGGGTCTCTTTGCAAGGGCCAACATGTGTAATGGTCTATTTGTTCACAATCACTTAAAAAAATTTTTTTTTAACATTTATTTATTTTTGAGACAGAGAGAGACAGAGCATGAACGGGGGAGGGGCAGAGAGGGAGGGAGACACAGAATCAGAAGCAGGCTCCAAGCTCTGAGCCATCAGCCCAGAGCCTGACGCGAGGCTTGAACTCATGGACCGCGAGATCATGACCTGAGCTGAAGTTGGATGCTTAACCGACTGAGCCACCCAGGCGCCCCCACAATCACTTTTGAAAGAGTTGAGTGGTTGACTCATTCAGGCCACTCCAGAGAGTCACCTAATTAACGTTTCTGAGATCGTGCTATCCTTATGTCCCTCCTTGCTCCAGAACCTACCATGGTCCACTCAGGACTATGCATAAACTCCACAATCTTCTGCCAGTTTCTTAGTGCCTCCTATGGTCTACCCATCCCATGCTTCTCCAATCCCTTTCCCCACTTCTCCCCCAAATGGCAGTGTCCATTTTAGTCATGTCCTCTCCACAGCTGTTCTTTGCATGGGATTATTTGTCTTCCCGCATCAGCCTATCCAGTAAAGTCTCATCCAGTCTGCAAAGTTTGCCTCTAATCTTAACTTTTTGGTGAACTTCCCACCCCACCTTCTTTTTTCTAATATAGTTTCTCCTTATCTTGAGTTTTTATAGAGTCAGGTGCTTGAGGAGAAAGTTACTATTGTTTCTAAATTCCAAAAGTGTTGAATATTAAGGAAAATACATGAGTGATACAGAGTTTTATTTGTGTGTGTGTGTGTGTGTGTGTGTGTGTGTGTGTGTGTGTTTGATCATAAAACACAGAACAGGAGAGAATGCGTGATGATGACTGAGTAGCTTTGGAGGCAAGAATCCTTTCCGGACTATTGGTGAGGTGTTTGGGGAGAGGAATTGGAGAAGAGAACACATGAGTTTAGAGCTAATACTGAACTCTGCTCAAACCTTGGGTTTGGAGGGTGGGTGTAGAGGCTCTTGGATAGGTTTGGGGTCTGAGGCCAGAGGGGCCACACACACCTCACTTCCTGAGGGGACTTTGGGAAGAAGAAGTTCAGCAGAGTGCCCTGCCCCAACATGTTGGCTTTGGAAGCATAGAAATGGCAGCACAGTAATATTAGGCAGAAAGGAGGCCTTGCCAAATATCCCCCCTCCCTTTCCATACAAGTTCTCCTTTGGCTCCTGTAAGGCATGGAGAAGACCTGAAGTTTCTTAGGTAATGAATACTTTAGAGCCTGATGGGGTTGACAGGGATTCATATTGGGATGGTTTAGGGAGCCCAAAGAGGATGCTGTTGGATGGACATTTCAAGTTTGAGCATAAATCAAGGGAGGAGTGGGCAGGTTTGAGAGGGTCAGCAGAGCCAGGGAAAGCCAAAGTGTTGGCTCAGATGGGAGAAGGACTCTTTTCTAGAGCCCTCCTGGGTGCTACTTGTCCTGAAGGGAAAGAAGGAAGTTATTCTTGAGAAAAGTGAACATGGACCATTCGGTGATGGGTCAATTGTGATGGGTGCCATGAAGGAAGTGAATCAAGCATAGTGATGGAAGATTGCAGGTGTGATGGGATGCATTGGCACAATTAAGTTGGAGGCAAGAGGAAAAGGAGACAGTAATGCAGGAGGAAAGGTTCTAGGCAGAGATGGTAGTGTTGGAAGGCTCTGGGAATAGAGAGAGCAGGTTGGATTTGAGGACCTGAAAGGAAGTTAGAGCACTCGACAGTGGCACTTGAGGAAGGCAGTGGCATGAGACAAGGTCAGGAAGGTGACCAGAGGCAAATCATTTAGGCCTTGTGACCCCAAAACTGAGTTTGGAGTTTTATTCTCAGTGCAGTGTGAAGTCTTCAAAGCAGTTTGAACAAAAGAGTGATACCATCTGAGTTTTGAAAGGATTATTGCGAAAAATTATTTTGAAAGGTTATTATGGCTATTCTGTGGAGCCCAGATCAGAGATGGGGGAGTAGGTTCTGGAATGGCAGCCTGGGGATAAGATCCTCCCACCTGTAGAAGAAAGCCCAACATATTCATTCTCTTTCCCTTCTGGCTTCTTAGCTCTGAGCATCCTTTCTTACCTGGGGTTTTAACATGACCAAGGTGTCCCAATTGCTTTTTAGTTCAGTTGCATACAATACATACTTATTGAACATCTGAGCAAGGCACAGTAGGGGATTAAGAAACACAAATCTCATCTCTGCCCTCAAGGAGCTTTAAAATTACATTAAGAGAAACGACATTTGTTCATTAATCACAATCATCCTCTGCCATGTAGGTGTGGATTTAGAGGAAGACTAAGATGTGTTTTTTGCCCGGGAGTGGTCATGTTCTGGGGAGACAAATGTTTAAAGAAAAATTTGTGTAGTGTTACATAATAGAGGTACATGCTGAGTGTTAAGGAAGGAAGGAATTCATGTGTCAGGACAGCTCTTAGAGGAAGTGAAATTTGTGTTGGATCTTAACCAAGAGTTGGAATGGGCTGGAGGCTAAGCATTTTAGTCCTATTCAAAAGGAGGCTGCTGGATGCTATACTTAATATGAGTCAACAGTGTGAGGTAGGTGCTAAGGAAGTGAGTAGGTTGTATTAATGAAAGCTTAGTTCTGAAAATAAAGGAGGAGATGACTGGGTGGTGTTCTTCTGACTACAGAGTTGTTAGGTATAGGTGAGGGTAACCCTCTTGAAGAGGGATGTAAATGTTGAATTGGATGGATGTATTAGTTAGTCTGGGACTTCTGAAAAGCAGATTCCAATATGGGATTAAATGTGTAATGATTTTATTAAGGGAAATGCCTTGAGAGAATAATAGGGAGAGAGCCAGGAAAGTCTGAGAAAGCCATCAGAGTGCAATATAAGTCTTACCCAATTGCAGGAAAGAGAGAAGACAGGTTTAGTGGAAGCATTCTAGATTGTCATGCTGACTAAGGAACGATTGGCAAGGCATTTGGGGAGTCCTCTAGCCAAAGTTAGCTGTCTGAGCATGCTGAGTTTTCCAGAATTTAATATCCGTAAGGGCGCCAAGTCATTGGCTGGGAGTAGCCTGGGGGCAGTGTGGCCTTAGTGCAAACATGACAGTGAATTTCTGCGGCAGCAGTTGGGGCCCTTGACTGATAAAAGTCCCTGTACCTGGGGGTCTGGGAGGCTCACATGGCAGCCTGTAGAGAATTTCTGGGGCAGTGAGAAAATTCAACCAAATATGGGAAAGGAGACTACAATATGCTGAGTCTGAAGAAGTCTCAGAGGTGACATTTATCATTCTTTTTTTTTTAATTACTTATTTGACATTTATTTATTTATATGGCTGTATGCTGGGAATATTGATAAGAAAGAAAGAGACCTTGCCTTCAAGGAGCTCATAGCCTAGAGGGGACTGCAGCCTGATGCACCATGATGACTGGATGAACTCAGCACAGGGAACACATCTAGGTGCTGATGTTGGTGGTGATAGGATCATTGGATTCCTAGAAGGCTGTGAGCTGGGTTTTAAGCACAAACTGCAAGTCTTCAGGTGGAAGAAGGAAGGGATTACACTAATATTCAAAGAGGCGTGGTATGTGGAATGACATTTGATTTTCATGTGAATAATGTAATTGAATTATTTTAGCCCCAATGTGTGGGAACTGTGAGAATACAGATTTGGGATTAATATAAGCAAGAACATTCTGATAAACCGAGCTTTGCAAAGGTGAGATAGGGTTGCCTTGGTGCATTTCCAGTGCTGCTAATATCCAGCTGGGAAAGCTGTTAGCAGAGATGGAGTCAGGTCAGGGAAGGATGGTTGTGATTCTCAAGGTGATTGTTAAAGTCCTTCCCATCCTTGAGATTCTATTGATAGGGAAAAATCTGTTATAAGATGGCCGACAGGACTGATAGGGACATTTCAGTCCCTGACTGAAGACTCCCCTTCTGGGTTCTTCTTCCTACCCCACATTAGCCTGTGCTAATGTGGAATGTGGAAGTAACAGACTATAAATTTTTCTCTCTGCTAGGACTCGGGGCTCAGATTCCTGGAGAGTGATCTCCTCTGAGCCCGCAGGTGTGAGATAAACCTCCTGCTTTCCAAGATCTCTGAGTGCCACTTGGTTCTTCCACCAGGTGATCCAGACCAGGTTCCATAACACTGATTCAAAGTAGCACTTTTTGGAAGGCAGCCATTAGAAGAACCATCTGTACCCTCCCAGCCTCAGGTTGCACACTGTCCTGCAATTTCTTCCTGGCCAGGGATGAGGACAGGGGGGCCTATTTCTTAGAAAGAAAAATTTCAGCATCCAACTCATTGCATACAACAAAGGTTAGGAGTCTCAGGAAGTGACTTTCTCTGGCTGATCAGAGGTGAGATTTCCACCAGTACTCTTGATTGTCCTCTCCATGAAGGAAGCAGGCCATAAATATATATGTACAATGCAATGTAAGTTCATCAAAGGCCTCCCAAAGACACTACTTCTTGGAGAAACCCTCCCTGGAGACTTGATAAGTATCTAAGAGGAAATGGACTGCTAATTAGTGAAGAAGTTAGATTATATATATTCCTGCCAATATCCATTCTTAATAGAGTAGGATAGCAGTTGTTTAAATCTGACAATAGAACCTACAATCAAAATGATGTTTGTTCCACTTGTTTTTTTCTTGCAGGTATATCCTGATATTTCTTGCTCCTCCATTTCTTTGCTCTCATTCATCTTCCCCACAGTGTGTTCCCGAGACGAAGTAACTCAACTTCCAGTTGCCCCTGAACTCCCTGTACTTCCACACTTCAGTTCTCCCTGGTTTGATTCCCAGCACTGTTGCATTTAAACTTTGGAAGGAATCAACTAAATGGTTTTCACACTGGGATCTCATTATAGCAAGGTGAGTTTCCCTGGAAGCCAATATAGAGATAGAGTGTAAAAGGGAGGATGTTTATTAAGGAGCACCCTTGGATCAGTACCTGTGGGAGGGTGTGGGAAATTCCTTCCCCCTGAAGGAATTTAATCTTGCTCGAGAGGACTCTTTCCAACTGAGGCAGTGCCCAAAAGTCTGAGAGCTAAATGCAGTCTGTTGCCCTCATACCCAGCAGCTGTGGCAACAAGTCCTTCCTTAAAGGGGAATCTGGGTAACAAATGGCAGTGTCCACCACAGCCTCCCTCTCTGTTTCCCCACCTACTGTCGCCAAGAGAGAAGCAGCTCTCCTGTGATCTGTTTCATAATTAGGGTTCTGCACGAGAGTCCCTTTGCAAGATGGGTTCTGTGCTAAAAAAAAGTTTGGATATCACTGATTAGAGACTATAAGGCAAGCTGAGGGCCAAGCACAAGCTAGCACAAACCCTCCTCTCCAGGTGGGGCATGGTGTGGTATTCTTCAGGCACTCCTGGCTGCCCAAGAACAAAGGAAAGGCAGAAAACAAGTGGTTCAACTGATAGTCCCCATCAGTTCACAAATATCTCATCAATAGCCTAATCTCCAGGAACTCCCTACTATCTTCATGATAATGCTTTGCTAGAGGGAAAAACAATCTTAGCTTGACAGTTGGTAGGCATCCAGTAATCTGTAAATCATCTTTAGCGTATGGAAATCCCTTTAAGAAATTTCCTCTTGACTTTACCTCCCCCAATTCCACACTATATAAGCAGTCACTTTGCACAAGCCCAGTGCAACTCTTCCTGCCCATGGGTCCTGTCCCTGTGCTTTAATAAAATCATCTTTTTGCACCAAGACATCTTCAAAGATTCTTGGCCGTTGGCTCCGAACCCCCACAAATACCCCCAAACCCCATCAATCACTGCCCTTGTCCAACCCTCTCATTTTTCAGGTGAGTAAATTGAAGCCCAGCCCAGCTTCTCTGAGTCCTAACATAGTATCTTTTAAAATTTTTTTACCAAATTTAGCATCTCTATATCTTTGTTTCCTTTCTGTATATCTAACACGCCCAAGGACAGACTGATCAAATGTGGCAGACACTGCTGGTCTCCTAGCAATATTCATACTCTCTTTTCTACTAACAGAACCTTGGTTTGTGCCCAAGGGCATGTGCTCAGCTAAAGAACCTCATTTCCCAACCTAGCTTGCAGCTAGTACCATCGATGTGACAAAGTTCTGGCTCATGAGAAGTAAACTGAAGGTTTCTGGGTAAGCTCTACTTCCTTAATATAAGCACCACTCCTTCTTTCTTCCTCTTTTACTTCCTCCTGTTGCTTAGAATGCAGAAATCGTGAATGGAGATAATGCGGCCATTGGGAGAGAATGAGAACAAGGTTCTCAGCCTAAGAATGGCAGAGCACAAAGCTAGAGGTGTCTGGGTCCAGATAATCTATGTGGAGCTCTCCTCTATCTTCTCTGAGTTTTATGTTATATAAGGGAAATAAAAATTCCTGCCTAATTAAGGCACAACTCCTTGGAATTTGGGTTGCCAAACCCAATCCCAGGTGGATAATGCTGAGTTGAGAGAAAAGAAGATCTTGGACCTCATGTGTTCAGATTAGTATCTTCAATTGCCCTGGCCTCAGAGAATCTCAAATTCCATACCTGAAGTATCCCATGGCTTCCTGTATGAAGGCCTGGTGAAGGGAAAGGACACTGAACTGGGAATTTGGAGAAGTGGGTTTCAAGTCTATTTCTGCCATTCGCTATTTGTGTAATTTCAGACAAGTTGGATAATCTATTTGGGGCTCAGTTTCCCTTATTGTAAAGACAAAGAGTTTGAGTACATCTCAAAGTTTTCTTCCATAGCTTAAGTCACAGTTTCTCTCCCTTGACTGAGTGTACACTGGGAGTGCATCTGTGTAGAGGCCCACTTTAGGGCAGTAGTTACAGGTCCGGAGGTTGTGGGTGGGACAAGTGTGAGAAACAGCTTTGCTTTTAAGGTTATTTCTTGCTAAGTATAATCCAGTTGGCTAAGGATTTTCTTCATAAAAAATTCTTTGTATTTTTGTGGGTTGATTACTGGCTTAATTAATGTAATTAAACACAATTACAAAATTAGTACAAATCTATGTAATCAGGTACTAACAATATGTAATTAAGTAACTACATCTTCTAATTAGAGACTTGAGTATGCAGTGCCACTTTAGAGTCCTTATTCTACTTTGTACAAAAGTTATGCCAAATCTACACACAGATCGTTTCAGACGTTTGTCTTACCCCATAGTTGAATGGGTGTTTTTTATTCCTATAAATTATTAACAACACATCCCCCCCTGTTTAGGTAGTAATAACCTTGTATTTTATTTTCAAATCAAATATTTTTTTAAAGTAACTATGACCCCAAAATCAATCTCAGATTACACAAAATAGAAGTTGTCTTAGAAAGAATGATTTGAATTCTGGAAAGGGAACTCCAGAATAGCAATACATGAATAACATTATAGTCACATTATCAGTCTTTCGAATTAGAGTTTGATGAATTTTCCAGGTTTTTTGTATGCATTTCATTTGCATCCAAATATTTGATACATTATATTTTTATCTTTTGACAAAGTAAAATGAGAGTTCCATGATGATGGAAATGCTCCAGATTTGCGAGATCCCTAGGTTTTTTCAAATGGGTTTGCAACAACTGTGCTCCAGAGAGCACCAAGAAAACTTCAACGGTAATCTCTTGCCCCTTTTCCATTCTAAAGAACAGCATGCTCTATGATTTGGGTGTAGCTGCCATCTTGGTGGAAGAGAAAACCATTTGAGATTTATTGAAGCCATATGGCTTCTAATGACCCCCTTCCTTACAACCTGAGGGCATCCCCTAAAAGGTAGATGAAATGTCCTAGGCTGGGAGTTAGCATACTTAATTTTGGTGCCAATTCTATCATTGGCCAGTGATTTTTCTGTTTCCTCACCTAGGATATGTATTTAAAAAGTGGTACCGTTTGTATATTTAGTAAGGTCAAATGGACAGAGTGTATGGAAAAGAGCAAAGAAAAATATAAAGCATATCTTTGTGTTAGGTTTTATTCTCTATTATTATTTGGGTGTTGGGGAGATTTTTTTCCTTTAATTTTCTCTATCTAGGTCACTACTCCTTTTACTCATGCAGGTGTAGCTTTTGAAAACTGGTATTTGATGAAACACCTCATTTTACAGATGAAACTGAAGCCCAGAAAGGTCAAGAAGTTTGCCTAAGGTTCAAGGTTAGCTGGCAACAGGGCTATTTTTAGAATGCAATTTTCTTGACTTCCAATTGAGTGCCCTTTCTAATCACACTAGCGTGGTCCTTGAGGACCTAATGGAGCTGGGGACACCATCTACCCTTATTGATATATCTCCCAGAGGAGAGCAGCCCCTTTTTCACAATGACACTTTTTCCTGGAGGAGATCTGGATGTTGATGCTTCTCAGTAGCTCCTTTTCCTTGAGGAAAGATAGGAGGAGGCAAGCACTGCACTTGGTGAACTAAAACAAAGCTTTCTTGGATGAATTATGAAAATTTGGGATGGAGATTAAAAACATAGGGTGAATTGTCTTTGCCTTATGCAGTGTGTGGGGTGGTGGTCTTGGACTTGAGATGAAATAAAGTGGGGAGGTTATTAGGGTGGAATCAATGGTGGTTGTTGGTGAGAGAGAGACATTAGTGTCAAGTAATTTTTTTACCCTATGAAGGGAGATGGTTTGGTGGCTTTGGTTAGAGCAGGCTGGGTGGTAAAGCCAGAACCATGGTCTATAAGTACTTAGGTATCATGTGCTTGCAAATATGCTTTTTTTATGTCTTCAGCTTTTAGTGGTTACCATTCGGTAACTCTTAACTGAAATGGTTGGGTTTGTCAATCTGCTTCAGGAACTTTGTCTTACAATTGGTTGAAAAAGTGCTTTTCCTTGGGATTTGATAAGGATGATAAAAGGATTTATTTTGGATGACTGAATCCACTCTGTGGGATGGATTTATAATTTCCAGAGGAATTAACTTAAGTATAACTTATAGGCCAACTATAATCATGATACAGTGTGATTTCTTTTTATTACCTTATCTCTCCTTGTTAAGAAATGAAAAATAAATTCTAGACATTTTTAGTTTCTATTCAGCTTCTCTTCTTTTAATACTCCGTTTTTTTTGTTTCTTGTCTATGTTCATTGCAATTTGCATCCCATACTAAACTGCCTTAGGATTTTTAAAAACTGAATAATACATTCTAATATCAATTAAGGAGACTTTTCAGTGTCTTCACATGCAGTTATTTAAGGTTAGATGTCATTTCTAAATGGATTGCATCTCTGAAGCCCCAACTATCTTAATTCCCATTCCTACTGTTCCATGTCATGCTAAAACTTCTCATTTATAATTTAAAAAAATCCTCTCACTTTCCTGGTATTGGGAAAGCCTGTTGAGTTTTGCATCTCTGCACAGTGCTGAATTGCTCAGACTCGTGCTGTGGCAACAAGAGGTTTCCTAACCCTGAATTTTGTTGACCATATGGGAACCATGGTCAGAAAGTGTAGCCATTGCCTGTAGAAGAACATCAAATTAATTCTGTTATCATCTGGTTTTGGTGAACAGGGACATCATATACTTTGTCTACCCTGGATCAACAGTTTTGTGTTTTTCATTTGATTATTTTAAGCCCACTATATTGTTAAATCAGAAATTGTGAAGGGTCTGAGATTTTATTCTACATGCCAGCTAACAAGTTATCCTGCCATGGTGTGGTGTGGTATGTGTGTGTATGTGTGAGTGAGTGTGTGTGTGTGTGTGTGTGTGTGTGTGTGTATCTATACTAACAGAAAACAGGAGGCCTCAGAGTCAGAGATGAACATAGTTCATTATATACAGCAAAGGCTACAGCTACTTAGCACCAATTCTTCAAGTCCCAGTCTTTGCATGGTGATATGGTGAGGGTCAGATGGTAACTGCACATGTGGTAGGGTGCATCATAGGAGAGGGACCCCACAATAGGGAGGTTCTAATCTTATATAGGGTCTTGGCAACCTGCCAGTGCCTCACTGCCAAAGAGACCTTACTCTTTCTCTGGAAAGTAAGCCAATCTTCTCTAGGCTGAGAAGAAGACATCTTAATCTTTACTACCCTGGAATGTCTCTGAGGAAGGATCTTTAAGCTTTACTATATTGGAAACAAATCTTTCCTCTAATATGAAGGGATACACTATTTCTAGTTTCTAAGGATGTTTGCTATTCAAACAATTTCGTGAAGAGATAGTTTAAGGTATATATAAACTCCAGATTCATGGAGAATTATCTTTCAGCATATATGTAGGCAACATCTTTCCCCTAAACAAATAAGTAATCAAAAACCAAAAACACATAAACATCTGTGGCCCTTCATGAACTACAGTGTAAAATCTAAACTTCTTGACTTGGCATTTAAGGTTCTTCACTACCTGCCCCCTTTTACAATTCTCCATCTTTAATCCTCTGCTTGGACATAACTGGTCTTCTCATCATTGGCTTTTTCCCTCCACATTGTCTCTCTCTTTATGGCCTTTATTCATATATTCTCCTGTTCTTAGCATGACCTCCCTCCTTTCCTTTCTTTTTTTTTAATGTTTACTTTTTATATTTGAGAGAGAGAGAGAGAGAGGCAGTGCGCTAGTGAGGAAGGGGCAGAGAGAGATGGAGACAGAATCAGAAGCAAGCACCAGGCTCTGAGTTCTCAGCACAGAGCCCAATGTAGGGCTCGAACCGATGAACTGTGAGATCATGACCTGAGCTGAAGTCAGATGCTCAAATGACTAAGCCACCCAGGCACCCCCTCCTCCTTTCCTTTCTACCTTTATGAATTCCTTCCCACACTTTAAGAGCTAGTTCATCAACCAGGCTCCCATTCTTTCTAGTTGTAGGGTAAGCACCTCTTCTTATCTGAGCTAATTCTGAAACCTGACATCCATTCTATGCAGAATGAAGAGTATGACCTGATTTACTGACCAGGAGACTATCACCCCTTGAGGCCCAGGGCTCACCTATTTTAAGGTCAGATTGCAGTTGGACACAGTGGATCACCCTGGTCTGTGGCTTGGTTAGCCTAGTGCCTTAGTTCTTAAGGGCCTCTTAGATTTAAGCAGGTTGCCAAGAAAGCCATGGTTGTGGGTTTTATTCTGATACCATAAATTCAGGATTAACACATGCCCCCAAGCCTCTTCACTATGTCCCCCTTCCAATTCCAGTCTGCTTTCTCAAGAAGGGCCTCACAAAGTTTAATACATACAAGACATACATGATGAACCCAATTCAGTGGGTCTGGGGAAGGACCCGAGAAATTTCTGAAAGACAAATTCCCAAGTTATACCGATACTGCTGGCTCATGGCTCACACTTTAAGAAGCAAGGGTTGGGGTAACTTTTGGACATCAGGTATGTGTGTGCATACCTGTAAGTCTCTACAAATGCTGTTTACCTAGAAAAAGAATCCAGAAATCCAGAAAAGGAACTGATTTTCTGAGCATATTACTCAGATGCAGGATTTTTTTTTCTTTTCCGTTTTATAGCTGAGAGAACTGAGATTAGAGAGGAATGAATCTTTCTGATAATAAGCAGAAGAGCTGGAATTCACACTCCTATCCCCTCATTCTGTCCACCACACCAAGATCAAGGTATCTGAGGTCTACTGGCTAGGAAGTGAACATCACACCTAAGGCAGGCCACAGACCCTGAATGACCACACAGTGCTTTCAACCAAGGTGTACAGTAGAAAAGACAGCCAGGGGCATGTGGTCAGCTTGGTTCTAGTTGATGAGAGCCCTTTGGAAGACAAGACACTTGTATATGGAAGCATGTTGGCAAGTTCACAAGGTTCCTGGCCTGCTCTGTCATTTTCTCTGAATTATTCAGACTGTGTAGTTCTCTGTTTCAGAATCCAATAGTTGTGAAAGTCTTTTTCTAATATTTATTCATTGCTCTCCTGATTGGGGTGTTTAGCTTTCAGCCAAATGGCATATACAGGTAGATGGCAAATCCCAGGAAATAGCCTCATGTGCTGGGTAGAGGTGTGCATAATGGTCTGTAGAAGAGAGAAAGCAGTTGTCCTGTGAGTCAGGGAGACAATCTGTGACTGTGACCACTATCCTGGGAGCCCAATTCTGGGTCTGCCTTTGGTTCCTTGGCTTGATGAAAACCCTTCACCTTGGGTTGGGTTCCTCTGCTGCTACAATATGACCTGAGCCAATTTAGTCCCTTTTTCTCATTTTTTTTTGTTTGTTTGCAGCATTCAGTTAGGCTCTGTATGAAGATAATCAGGGCAGGAACCCTCATATCAAGAAGATTGTAATCTAGTAAGTAGCTGTGTTCCTGACTACTAGATCCATGAGGTTTAAGAACTGTCTGTTCTCCATCTTTTCACTTATGTATTCTTTGAGCACCCTTCTGTGCACTAAGAACTATCAACTATCATGGGAATTCAAGTCACTCAAAAGTACTCTTCCTATGCTCATGAGCCTCAGGGTCTATCTGGAGAAACCTGGAGTTGGAATTGCAAAATTAGCAATCACCTGCTAAATGATGGCATCTCCACTTTAAGTGAAGTAGAAGCCAAAGGAGGAAGAGAATATTGTGATGAGGGAGGGCAGAGAAGCCTCCCTGGAGACGGTGAGACTTCAGTCTAGCAAGGAGAGAGGATGTGCCAAGAACAGCACAGTCTGATAGTAATATGGTACAAGCCACAAATGTCATTTAAGTTTTCTAGTAGCCACATTAAGAAAGTCAAAGGAAACAGGTAAAATTAATTTTAATATTTATTATTAACCTAATACATCCAAAGTAGTATTATTTCAACAGATTATGAATACAAAAATTATTAATGAATACTTTATTTTATTTTTTGTATGTGTGCTAAATCTTTGGTGTATTTAGACGTGTATTTTACACATACATTTTGGTTTGGACTAGCCACATTGCAAGTACTCGGTAGCCACATGTAATGGACAGCACAGGGGGATGGGTGGATGAGCTTGTAGTTGTGTTAACCCTAATATATGAACTGGAGGACAGGACTCCGGGTAGGTGGGCTAGGTGGGTAGAAGGAGGTCTCGGCCAGCCCTGGGCCTGAGGAAAGCAGACACGCTGCGGGAAAATGAAGAATAAAAATACACATAGGTTCCAGGGACTTAAAAAACCTGGTGCAGGGAGGTACCCACTTTTTCTGCCACAACACACAAATTTGAAATGGCTTTGGAAAAGAGGCCCTGAATAGGAACTGCATTTCCAGAGAAATGAGCGTCCTTAAAGCTGTCTGAATAGAAAATAAGGTTATCATTATGCCTTATCATTAAGAGAGAGAAGAATATTAAAAGGACTCAGTTCAGCTTGAATAAAAAAGATAAATTTCAAGTAAACTGGCATACAGTTTATCCATGACTGGATTTGCTGTAATAAAGTCAGCGAGGGAATAAGCTGGATGATTTACAGGGAGACTGCTTCTGTAAAATTTACAAACTGCTGTGATAAAATGTCACCTTTTATGATGCATTCCACCCGGGCTGCATATATAAAGGGCACTGCAATGGAAAGAGTTGCAAAAACAAAGCTGTAGTCTGGCTCCCCAGCTGCCTTTGTCTGCTTTTCCAGCAGAATTGGGGATTTATGGAAAGATGACCTAGTCACTCGCTTTTTACGGTTGTGGATTGCAAACTGCCAGTGAAATGGCATCATTTCCTTTAGTTTTTATTTTGCCACCTCGGGGACTGCTTTCAGTAATTTAGACCAGGAAAGCTTGAGGTGAGGTGAGGAAGGGTAGGATGAGGAAGGAAAAGACCGCAATTCCAGGGGTTCTCAGTGCAGTTGGGAAGGCAAGCATGCCCATGAGTGATTTAACACAAATGTAGCAGGTATGAATTTTTAATCTAATCCATGCCATAATCATTTACTTTTCCAGATTAAATTTTATCTGCTATGAGTCTCCATCTGCCTATTTGGTGGGAAATTAAGTCTCAATCATTATTGGGGTATACTTTATATGCAGATGAATCCTGGTACTACACGCTGAGGAGGGGCCAGGTCTTCAGGCCATGGTGTTTCCATCTTCTCACTACCCATTTGCCTTCACAGTGGCCCTGTAGGGAGTGATCCTGTCCCTCTGTCTCCCAGTCCTCATGCTCTGGGGGAAGTCACTGAGATGCTCCTCTTATCCTGCAGCCTGCCATCCAACAGCCTCCAACCTCCTATCCCCACCCATCCAAGGCTCTGCCTGTCTGTGAGGCCACTGGCATCTCTCCTTAGCCCCTGTCTCAAAGGAAACTTGTCTCCTCAAGCCAGTGGCTTCTCCTCCTCCCCTCTCAGCACTCACAGCCATGCCTCCTCTTCAGCAACCCCAGCTCAGTCTTCTTCAGTGGGCCTGAAATACAAATTCTGTGTGTGTGCACATGCATGTGTGTGCAAAGACTAACCTGGATCTTGGAAAAAAAAGCAGTGTTGGCTCCTTTTATCCTTAGGTGGATATGGGGAAAACCGTGTTTACACCAGTTACTTTCTTCCTCAGTAATTCACCCAGTTATACTAGGTAGACAAGGATAAATACTACAATGGGACTAGAAGCAAAGTTGGAGAGATTACTTTCAACGTGGAGGAACCAAGAAAGGCTACAAGGAAGAGGTGAGATTTAATTAGAGCTGTGAAGGATGGGAGAAGTTTGCTCTGCAGGCAAAGTCAATTCAGAAGGGAAAGATAGAGCCAAGCCTACAGTGGAGGGGGCAGGGGAGGTGGAGGTGGAGGAAAGGGGGATGGGGCCAGAGTGAGAACATTTGGCTTATGTGTGGGTGAAGTGGGAAGCTGGGGAGGAGGAAGTGAGTCTAGGGCTGGGGTTTGGATATGTGGAAGAGGGGTTGGTGGTGGTTGTATGGGATGCTAAGTGGTGTGGAAAATAACATGGCAATATCAAGTACTTAAGCTCATCCTTGGCCGTCCTCAAGTAGTGGAAACAATTTAACTTATAAAACTGGATATGTGGGTAGCAGTGAAAACAAGAATGTTTCTACTACAAAAATGCTTGTCCACCAGGTATCAGTAAAAGTCCAGGCTGTCATAGCCAAACAGGATTTAGATAACTTTATCCAAAGTGTGCTCCTTTATATTAACTTTCTGAATACACAATTCTCCATTGTACTAAGGGCCTGGGGCAACATACATCACTGAGATCCCTCACAATACTCTAATCTCTGCCAACTCCCCCCTTTTACCACCTCCTCTGTTGTGTAGGCACTAAAGTACCCCCTCCCCCCATAAGACCTAGATAATCCTGGGAGCAGGAGGACCCATTTGTCAGGGAGCAGAGTCCAACAGAGGCTCCTGGAGTTGCACTGGCCACGGAGGTGGAATTGCTGGAAGGAAAACCCCAAAATATGATAATGGAAAAACATTAATTATAGTCAGTGTCAAGTTGGGAACAAACAACAAAACAAGTAAGCAGTCCACTTAGAGACAAGAAGATTTGAGAGCATGTCAGTCTAGGAATGGGGTGAGGTAAGTGGTTCAGAACCTAGGTTTAAACAGCAGGGGCATACTAAAATCCTTCAGTTATGTGCTGCTAATATATATAGTGCTGGGTGGGCATGGGGACTTGTGGAGACTATAGACCTAACTTGCTGATAAGGGAATAGAGTTGGCTCATTTGAACTTAAACTTCCCCTGAGATATGAACCCTCGTAGCTGGAGCAGGGAAATGTCAGTTTCCTTGCTCCATTATTCCTTGGTCAGAAGGTGCATGGGGACAGTCCCCTCTGTGTGGTCACAAGTGGCCACATCTGGACTGGGTTCCAAATCCAAACTCTTGAGCTCAGCCCATCTATGCCTTGGTTCCCTGAATTCCCAACTTGTCAGGCTTTGGGGAGTGTCCATTAAGGATCTGTCCCTTGCAAAACATGTATCTCCCAAATTAAGAGTTTAACTAGATTTCATTTTGGGAATTGAACAAGAATCGGCAATAATTTAGCTTATAAAACTGTAGTTTAATGAAAGTATAAGACAATAGGCCTGGAAGAGGCTTTTTACTGTCATGAGATGAGAGTTTGTATGGCCTGTGCTGACAGATTTACTGTTGTTTTAACTTAATAAGCTATTTCTGTTTTAGCGTTGTTATTGTTTCCGTGGTTATAGGACATTCTGTATTGTTTTATTATATTATCCGTCCCCCTCAGTTTTAGGGTGGCATTTTTCTCTTTGCTTAGCTTGTAAATATACATATTTCCTCTTATCCTCCTGATTCTTCCAGGCACAGGGAGAAACAGAGCAGTTTCTCAGGACATGGGGTGGGATTTGCCTCTGGTCACCCTTTTCTTTCTTTCAGCTCATAAAGGGCAGGCTCCTCTTGAAGTCAGTATCCTCCCCACAAATTGTTTTAATTACGTCTCTAAAGCCATCCAAATAAAAATTATATTTATCAGGTTTTATGCTTGTAAAGCATTTTTAGCTTTAAAATGTATTGTCTGGTGTGATCTTTGTGACCACTCTGTGTGGTGGGCTCCATGGAGGATGGGGATGTATTACTGTCTTCATTTTACACATTGGGAAGAGGAGTTCTAAGAGGATAAATAAGTAGCTGAGGACTGTCTAGCAAGTCAGTGGCAGAGCCTGGAGGTCAAAGAACTTCCTAGAAGAGAAGGCTGGGTTGAGGCAGAAGACATCTTCCAGCAACAAGGACCGATCATGAAAGTAGTAGCCTATTGGCTGTGGAATACTCCATGACTGTTCCATTACCAACTTAACAGATGATATAGATCTTTAGCCTCCTCTTTTTCTTTCTTCATATTTCCCAAGAGAGAAATTACAGCTAGGAAGGAAAAACAAATTTAAATCTATCTCCTTCACTGTCATTGGGTAGTCTAGTCAATATTTGATGGACAACAAGATGGTCAAAAATCCTCTGGGACTGGCTTGAGGGAAACTCTCAAACCAAGTAGAGAAAAGAATGGAAGAGAAATAGTAAGGTACATTGTGTTAATTAAATTTTTTAACAATCTGGCAAGGTAGGTGAGTCCTAACTTATGAAAGGGAAATCTGGAGTTCAGAGAGAGTCAGAGACATCTTTGGGATCCAGCATCAATCTTTCTCTCAAGCCCATGATCTTTGGGCCCCTTTATTTCTGTCCTTTCTCTTCCTCAGGTACTCAGGAGACTAAATCTATAGTGAGAATCCTCAATCTCTCCCAGAACCAGGGAATAACAATTTAACAGCATCTGATTGGAGTAAAAATATCTTAAAGAGATAAAGGGCCAACAAACACAAGCCTGGTGGTAATATTTAGATTTTAAAGAAGATTAAGTAAATTACTCTCTTAGATTAATCTCTTTATGGAAGACAATCCAGAATGGAGTAAAAAAATGAAATGACTATTTTGAAAGCCTCAGGCAATCAGGCTGGGGTTCCATTCCTCACCCATCAGAACTCATCAGCTTCTGGTTCCTCAGATACAATGCAAAGATCTTTTCTAGTTCTACATTCTACGCTCCTATGACTGAAATCACATAAGTTGGTCTCTACCTGGGCCTGGCCCTTGTGCTCCATTCAGGAAGAGCATGCATCAAGCCTGTGCTTCTCATCTCTAAATTTTCTACGTGTTGAAGTTGGTCTTTCCTCCTTCCTGTGGATTTCCTCAGTCACAGCCCTTGGAGAATCTCCTGCCCCAAAGTCCTTCGAAAATCCAGAGTGTGGAGGAGAATAGGGCTTCAGCCTGTCATGGTTCATATTTTCTACTATGTCTCTTTTTTGTTTTTCCCTCCCTCTGTATCCTTCAGTCTTAAGATTTGTAGGGTTTGAGTTTCAGACTGGTAGAGAGAGAGTGCTTTTTGTAGAGACAGGAAATTCTCCATCTGAAAAGGCCCAGTTTACCTCTCTACTTAACTAAGGCTTCATATGGTGTCAGCTTTTCCCTTTTTCTTCCTTCTTTTCCTTTTCTTCCCTTTCTTTTCCTTCCTGCTATCCTTTCTCCTCCTCCTCCCCCTCATCTTCCTCTTCTTCCTCTTTCTTCTTCTTCTTCTTCTTCTTCTTCTTCTTCTTCTTCTTCTTTTTTGCATTCATGCATGTTTTTTTTTAATTGAGAATTTTCCTTTGTGGCTCCTATCAGTGGGAATGTTAGGCAGGATGGATCATGGAGGTCATCCTAGGAGCCATTTAGCATTTTTAGGGTCTGTGCCCAGAGTGGTTCAACAGTGCCAGAACTGCTAACTTGGGGTTGAACTTCTTGATTTCTTATATTCCAGGAGAGTATTTTTACTATTATTATCAGTCTTCTTTTTTTTCTGCTCTCTCAGCATCAGCATTCCTGGCTCCAGGTAACTGTCTGATTTATCACCAATATTTTAATTTTAGCCAGTTCTGCTATTTCCTTGAGCCCCAAGTCAGCATCCTAGGTCTCAGCATCATAATTCTGAGAAGAGAAGGGATAGGGCAGGAGCCCAGGCTCCAATATGGCTGGTTACAACTCACAGTAATTATTCTGTAAGCACTGAATTGAATTTGCACTAAAAACTAGCCTCCAAGGCTAAGGACAAGACAGATTTTGGGCAATGATTATGGATCCCAGACAATAAGGAGCTGCCAAAATTTTTGAGGAAGGGATATAGTCAATGTATTACTTTATGAAGTATTTACTGAGAGTTTGAGATACTTCAGGTCAGTGACTGTGTTTTATTCATCTTTGAATCCCCAATGCAGAGCTCAGCACTGACAAAATAGAGGCATGAATACTTTGAGTAGCATTAATGAATAAATGAATGAAAAAATATGTGCACAGCACTGATTGTAGAGAGGAGAAATCAGGCTGGAAGCATTTTCAAAAGGCCTTTATAATAGTGAGATAAAATGACAGAGTGATTGATCAGATATGGAGGGAAGGAAATAATAAAAACTGATTTTAAGTTTATTATTAAAAGTTTGGAGAATGGAGACACTAAGTCTTTAGAAATAGAGGAGTTAGATAAGGGAGTTGGATTGAGGTGGGGAGCGGAGGTATCAACATTCACGTGGGCATGTTAAGATTCAAGCATCCAGATGAACATACAGAGCAGGCGGCTGGAGAAAGAATGGGAGATCAGGACAGAGGTTAGATTTGGGGGTGGGGGTGCTGGAGTTCTCTTCTAGCAGGTGGTATTTTCTGTGGGAGAAAATTAGATATCCAATGGAGGGGATATAGAGAGGGTAAAATAATATCTGAAAAATGTGTCTCAATGAGAAACTATTGAGTCCTTACATGCAGCTGCTGGGTTAGTCTAAATATGCTCCAGTGACATAAAAGCTACATTAGTTATTGTATCATTTCCAATGTTATACACTAATTCCTAACAACCACTATTTAAAAGTACCTCTGTCTGAAAGCAAAGGATGAATCTTTATATGTGGTATAGTGATCCACTTATTCTTCTACCTACTCATCCATCCACTGATCCATTCATACACATCTGCCTCTCCATGCATCCATGCTTCCATGCATCCATCCATCATCATCTGTCTGCCCACCCACCCATAACCTCTTCAATATTTATTGAATGGCTTTTTTAGGATGGGCTAAAGAACAGAGACTTTTTAGCACTGCTGATAAATCGTAACACCCAGTTAATATTAAAGAAGATTTTATTTGGAACAAAATTGGCAAGCATCATTACACCCTGAAACTGATCTTTAGACCTTTTCCCCTTACGTCTGCAGCCCCTGGGGAAATGATGCTGAAGAGCCTTCAGAAATCAGATGTCAGCACTCAAAATGTTTTATAAGCCTTAGCAGTGAGCTTTAGGCATTCCCACCTTTTTTCTCTCCCTCAGCAATTCCATCCTTACTTTTTTGTCCCCTGAGTCTACAACTTGATCATTTCCTCATCCATGGAAAATACAGTGATTGATACCCTTAATATGGGTGGATGATCTATGAACAGTGAGAGTCTAGTTTGGGGAATGTAGGGAATGAGCTGCTTTGTGGATAGTTTTCATTCCAGATCCTGAAAGGGATAATAGGGAAAATGTGCAGGAGTGAAGTCATCCAAAGTAACAGAAGGATAAAATTCTGCCTGGCCTGTTACTTAGGTCTGGGAGGGCAGGAGGTCCTTCTCTGTCCCTTTCTTCTTTCCTCCTTTCTCCTCTATCTTTTCACCTTTTCTCTTCTCCTTCTCTCTGTGGAGTTAAATCAGTGGTCCACTGTAGTTCAGACTTCTTGGGATTTTGGGGCCTACATTGTCCTCTCTTTGGTGGGGATGAGGGTTGGGCCAGCTCATTCTCCATCTCACTTGTGCCATTGGTTCCTGTCCTGCTACACCAGAAATGGAAGGTCAGGATGCTTTGTGAATACAGCAGGGTAGAAGACTCACCTCTTCTCTCTTTATGAGGAGGGAGCTGAGGGGCAATTTTGTAAGGGCCACATTTGCATTGAGTCTGCCCATATGAGACCCAGTAGTGCCAACACCTCACCATATCTACCTCCTTTTCCTTCTGCTCCAGATTATATAAAAGTATGACACCCCACAACCTGTAGTACCCTTGTGGTAATTTATCCTTCTGTAACCGTTTCTCTTGAGCCCTCCTGCTCCCAGCTCAATCTAGCTCCTGCCTAAGCCTGATCTTCCCAGATGATGCCTTGGTTTCCAGTCCAAACCCCCCAGACAAAACAAAACTTAGAATAAAGTCAGTAACCCCAGAATTTCATTCTCTGATGATCTTTTTATAGCTGCCTACCTGTTGATTAGTTGTAGGGTGGGGGGGGGGGTTGGGGGAGTGCTTACTTTATAGAACGGGCTTGCAGAGCTTACTTTATAGAAAGAGCCCCTCCAAAGGCTCACAGACACTGTGTTGGCTCATGGGGAAATATTTTGGGTAGAGACTCTTCCCAGAGCCCTTCCAGGCCCTTTGTGATGCCTACTCTGGCAAGGCTGGTCTTTGTACAAGTCATTATGGTTCATAACATGGACTTTGGAATTGAATAGGCTTGATTTGAATCTGGCTTTTCCAATTTCCATCTGTCTGATATTAGGTAACTTTTGTTTTTACTCGTCTAAGCCTCTATTTCTGCATTACCAAAATGCTGATGGTACTTATCTCATAGGGCTGAGGGGAGAGTTAAATGGAATAATAATAATGGCTATTTACCTATGGATGCTTAGAGTGTGCCAGAAACCAGTCTAAGTGATCTCTATGGGAATTATATCATTTAATCCTTACAACAGCTGTGTTATTCTCATTTGGTAGCTGAGGAATCTGAGGCTCAGAGGGGCTAAGTAATTCCCCAAGGTCACAGAGTTAGCAAGTGGCAGAGTTGAGCATGACTCTGAAAGTATAATTCTATAGCCATGCTCTCAAACAGGGTTCATCAAACTATCTTTTAGATTATGAGGAATCAGTCCTTGACATGTGGTTAGCACTCAGTAGCTGTCAACCATTTCATACAGACATCTCCTTAAGGCCTACATTTATTCAGTGCTTTTACTCCTATATTCATTCACTCAGTTTTTAGAATGTAAGCTCCATATGGGCAGGGATAGAATTTTTCCCAGTTTTATTTACTGTTGTATCTCCTGTGCCTAGAACACTGCTTGGTATAGATTGGGCACTCAATATATTTGTTAACAAATGCATCTACTCACTCATCCAGCTGTGTGTCAGCAAAGGTATTTTGAGCATCTACTAAATATGAGATTCCAGGCGCCTGGGTGGCGCAGTCGGTTAAGCGTCCGACTTCAGCCAGGTCACGATCTCGCGGTCCGGGAGTTCGAGCCCCGCGTCAGGCTCTGGGTTGATGGCTCAGAGCCTGGAGCCTGTTTCCGATTCTGTGTCTCCCTCTCTCTCTGCCCCTCCCCCGTTCATGCTCTGTCTCTCTCTGTCCCAAAAATAAATAAACGTTGAAAAAAAATTAAAAAAAAAATGAATATGAGATTCCATGCCAGGTGCTGAGGTAGGGTAGAGTCTCTGACCTTGAGGATCTTATAATCTGGCAAGGTGAACAGATTTGTGACCTAGTAACTCAATTTCAATATGGAGTATCTAAGAATGTTACCTGGGGTGAATGGAGAGGACAGCTCCCTTTTCTTCTGAGATGTTGCCTAATTTTTCATTTAGTGTTTCCACCTGATATCTCTCTGTGAGTAAATTCCTGTCTATTAGAATAATCTTACATCCTGCAGAAAGGATAAGGAGGAAGGGTAAGGCTGGAAGTATTTTGCTGTGCAAACTATGCACTACAAAACTCTAGGGGATACCATTCATTAATGTAGAGTCTGATGGGAATGGTGTCATCATAGTTGTGTAACGTGGTGGCTCTGTAACAGCTGCCTTTAAGGTCACCTCTGAATTATTTTACCAGGGGCCTGGGAGACTGGGAATAATTTACATAAATCCTTTGAGGGCACCTCCCAAGGCACATTCTTGGTCCCAGTGACCTGTGTAGAGAGTTAGAGCATAGGCCAGTAAGCAGTGTGAACAGATTATATTGCTAAAGGGAATGAATTTCACTGGGATCCTGTTGGTGTTTAAGCCTAGTGGGGCATGGACCACACTGACATCATTGATATCACCAGGGACATGACTACGACCATAAGCTTTCTCCTTATTTAAACTTAGACCCCTTTTATTTGCCACATATCCTCCACTTGACACCATACTGTGGTCACATGCTTTCCAAAGTCTCTTCTACTGAGGGTTGGGAGGAAGCTTCTGAAACTCATTACCCTTGGATGCCAGGGGGCCCTAAGATTTTAGCAAAAGACTTTGGATAACAGCAATGCTTGACCTGACAGGGAGGACAGTGCTTCAGTTATGGGCTTGGAGTCTTGCTGGCTTTGTACCTTATATTAGAGCTTGTAGACTTGCCCTGTTTCTGTCCATGGGGGTCTGTATAAAGTTTGTACTTAATCCCTCCTTCCAGGATCTACACCATACAGGGTTTTCAGGCAAGTGCAAACATTAGCCCTCTGCATAGCAAGTTAGTTCCTGTCTTCTGTCTTGGGCATTCCAAAGAACAGGTCAGAATTTTAGGGCACAGTGGATACATTTCAAAACTGAGCTCTGGTTTTGGCTGTTCCACTCAAATGGCCATGTAAGTTTAGGGCAAGTCAATTTCCCTTTCTGGGTCACAGTTTCTCCATCTGTAAATGGTATCATTATATCACTTAGGAAGAGGTCCTCCTCCTAGAGGTCTTATCAGGGTAAAACAAAATAATGCACGAGAAAGTTTTCTAAGCAATTTGTGCTGTAGGGATGTGAGTACTGCTTGTTGCATGTTTCTGTTTTAGTATAGTGTAGCTTGACCACATGGGCCTCTGGATAGACACAGGTGCTTCTTAGTTTGCAGACATCAAGGATTGAGCCCAATCCCATGGCAAAGCAGATAGTAACCGCAAAGAACATCTTGAGTTTTTCTCTGGAATAAAAAGTAAAGCCTTCCATTAAGTCTGGATTCCTAATGGGCTATACCATAGTAATACTGGCTACTGTAAGAAATGAAACCTTAAAGTATGAGTAGCTTATAATATTAAAAGTTTATTCTTACTCATTAACAGTCAAATGCATGTATTTATTTTCACTGGGTGGGTTTTCTTCTTGCACTGTTTAGAGATGAAGGTTTGTTCTATCTTGTGGCCTCAACATCCTAGAGACTGGTTCTCACACTTGGCTGATCATCTGCATCACCTGTGGAGCTTTAAAAACCCATGTCTGGTTCCTACTTTAGAGATTCTGATTTAACTGGTGTAGCCTGGGATTTTTTTAAAATAAGTCTCAGGTGATTCTAATTTGTAGCTAAGGTAGCAAACTACCAGCACCTGTTGGCATCCTCTCCTTTTGACCATAAAAAGGGGGAAAGGAACAGAAAAGAGGCTGCATTTACTTCCTAAAAACCTCAGCTCTTGTTTGGTGGATATCACTTCTGCTCACGTTCCATTAGCAAGAAAAGCTGTATTGCCACCCTGGATGCACGGTAGGCTATGAGATGCGCTCAGGTGCTATTTCCCAGCAATGGCTGTGTCCTGGGGAAGGGGGAATATTTTCATTGTTTATCTGTGTCCCAGAGGCTGGCAGTTTGAGTTCCCCAGTCCTTACATATGGCATCAAAGCTTGGTGCTGTTAATTCAGAGAGCCTTCCTGGGTATGAGGAGAGGAATGGGTGTCACTTGTTTTGTATTTGGGAACCATGGCCACCCACATTCTTGTCTTTTATATTGGTATAAGGATATTTTGTTGTTGTAATAAAGAGTGATGACTTTGCAGGCAAGCAAATTTGGTTAAAATCCTCATTTATTGCTTGCTAAACTTGGGATTTTAGGCATGTTATTTAACATCGATAACCTTCACTTTTCCCCAAAGTAAAATATATGTAATTCTGTCTGTGTTGAAAGGCTTTATAATAATATAAAAAATGCCTACCTTGCCTTAAATAAGATAGTATCTGTTGTGGTGGTGGGTATGGTAGGCATGGGGCAGAGGTGGAACGTGGAATCTTCTCTCTTCACTGAAGTGGGGAGAGAGGGGCTCTCTGCGGTGGTTGGGAACAAGGGAGTGAGGAGAGAGGCTGGGTTTCACTGCTAGGCTGAGAAAGTGCCCCTGGATTCCCCCTCTTCTATTGGAGCAGAGTATTGGAGTAATGGGTCTGGCTTCCCTGAACAGACAACACCTCTTGGAAAGCTGAGGATCAGGCTTGTTTTCTCAGTGTAGGGGTATCAGGTGATGAGCTGCCACTACTGGGCTATGCATCTCCCTAGCCCCAACCCTCCCTCCCCAGTAAGGAGGAGACCTTACTTCTGGAACCCTAAGCAGTTTGGGTGACAGACTCCAATCCAGGTGCAGGAATGTTCCAGCAGGACCAGACTTATCCAGAGCCTGGCAGATGCCTCCCGCTGGGGTAGCTGCGGCTGCTGCCTGGGGTTGTTTGATAAAGGAAGACGCAGAGATCGCAGGAAGCCTTCCTGTTAGTGCTTGCGAATAGCTGGGTGCAGATAACATGCCTGTCAGTTCCTAGCCTGGAGTGTGACAAGACTGGCTTTGTGTGACTCAAATTGATTCTGTGTGCGTCCGGTTGATGGGGGTAGGGGGCAGTGGCAATGGGAGGGGAGAGGCTGGGCAGGACTGTGAAACCTACAAAGATCATTTTTGGGGCATTTCTGGTTTCCTCTCTCTATGACTCTTTCCTCCTCTGTGACCCAGTACCTTTGGCTTCCCTCCCAATCCCTTGTTGTGAGGGTTAACCTGAATGAGGTGGGGCTTGGGTTACGCCAGGTTGTTTGGAGTAATTGTGTCCTAAAATCTCAGGACAGTAAAGGTGAAGCAGCTCTGTTCAGGGGCCACTGCCCTCTGGCAGATGCTGTCAGGTCTGCCACTCCAGGCAGATGGCAGCAGTTCTACACGATCATGAATGCTCCTGGGGAAAATCCGAGCTCACCTCATGGTATATCTTTTGATGTCCTTAATGCCTCTTTTATTTCTCCTGGGATGCAAGAGTCTACAGGTGAAGCTTATGTGGTCCCTCATACCAATTGCTGAAAATGATATGAAACACCTCATACGTGCAATGTGCTGTTGTGCTTGACACATTTTCTGGTGATGGTTCAAGCTTCACAGCAGACATTCAGGGTGTTTTATTTTTTATCCCATTTTTACAGATGAGAAAATAGGCGCAGAGAAGGTAAGGGATCTGCTCAGTTTTATGCAGCTTGTTAAGAGGTACTACACTGCTTGGTTTCAAAGGTCCCTTCTCCCTGCTCTGATCTCCAGCTGGCATTCTGCAACACCTTTATAGATGAACAATGAAATGTTACTTGTAGGGAATGGGAGGAGATGGAAGAATCGGAATTTGTGAGGAGTGTGTTTTTTTTTCAAAAGTGTATTTAATTTTATAATTACTTTGACTGGTTTCAGTCATGATACTTAAGTTGTGATAATGTTAAATAGTCATGCATAAAATGTTTGCTTATCAAAAAGGAGTGTAAGTTCAAATTGAGAAATCTAAAACTTCACAGTAAGGTATGAGTGATGAACATAAAATGCCTGACCCTTCTCAGAATATTTTAATCTTAACATGTGGTGATGACAAAGGAATGATGAAATTTCTACAACGAAGGAGAGATTTTAGGAGCCAGAGCGTTCCTGGAAACCATTTCAGCAGATCCCAACAAGGAGTTTGAAAGCATAATGGGGAGATGAGTCTTCAGTGTCCCTCTTGACCTCCCAAGTGGGAACTGTCTCCATGAATGATCTTCAGGAGGTGGCTCTCAGGTGGTGTGCTGATGGTCAGGATACCAGGGGATGGGGGGTGGAGGGTAATGAAGGATAAAAGACCTTGTTTGAAATGTAGAAAGAACCCACTGGATCATTTTGTTCTAATTGTCCAAGATTGAGAACTGATTGAGAACCAGTATGTGGAAGAAACAAGACTTATGTTGGAAAGAGAACATGACATTATCTGCATTTAGACTTAATTCAGTGGGAAGATGTTTCTCTGTCCTTGGAGGAATATTATGGCAAGCTGTGTGGCTTTTATGTTCATCCTTAGGAAATACTATCTAATGGACTCTATCAGTTACATAACTGAATTCAGGGAATCAAATACCTAGTTCAAAATAAGAATTAAAATTCCAAACTAGACCAACATGAAATATTTCCCTGCTCCCAGCCCCATGATTGGACCTGCCATACCCTGGAAGTCTTCAAGTGGGAATGGGGACCTTTCCTTATGCTGCTTCTCTCTCCCTCAACCTCTCTTAGCTATTTTGATCCCCTGGGGATTGGTTTGAGAAGGGAGGTAATAGCTGGTTTTCATTGGCTGAATTCTTTCTGGGCCTGGAAAGTGGTCAGAGAAATTTCTTTGAGGACTCCGTGCACTCTTTGAGTTTTCCCTGCTGGGCCCCTCTCCTTGCCCTATTATGTAGGGTATTCCCTTGGATTCTTTCCTGGCTCCCAGACATTGGGTACACCTTCAGCATCTTTCAGCTGAGGTCTCTCCATCCTTACAAGCATACTTCTCAGGGCCCACAATGACCTTATGTCACTTTTTGTTGAGTGGGACACATGTAGCTCATGGGAGAGCTGCATTTCTTGGAAGTACAAGCTTATCCCAAAGTACCAGTCTCTCTCAGCCCTCAACAAGTAGTTGCTCTTATCTTGACCTCAAAATTTCCTGGGCAGGCATCATGCCTCAGTCTGCAGTCGTCATAATCTTTCCCGAATTAGTCAGGAGCCTGTCTTTAGCATCCCCCAGTTGGAGAAATCACACTTTGGAGTATCCTCAGTGGCTGCCTTTGAGTTCTTCTCTAGTGAGTTGTTAGAAGTAGCACATCCCTATCCCTGAACAGAAAGTGGGTGGGGAATTGCAGCCCACAACCCCTCTCTAAAGAAATCTCTCAACCAGCTTCTCTTTAAAAATTCTTGTCTTACCCAAAATGATATGACTTGACTCATATGAGGACTTTAAGAGACAAAACAGATGAACATAAGGGAAACAAAAATAATATAAAAACAGGGAGGGGGACAAAACAGAAGAGACTCACAAATAAGGAGAACAAACTGAGGGTTGCTGGAGGGGTTATGGGAGGGGGGATGGGCTAAATGGGTAAGGGGCATTAAGGAATCTACTCCTGAAATCATTGTTTCACTATAGGCTAATTTGGATGTAAATTTTAAAAAATAAAAAAAATAAAAAAAAATTAAATAAAGAAATTTAAAGCAGGGGAAAAAAATTCTGGTCTAACCCAATTTTGTATCCATGATTTTTTTTTTTTTTGAGGGGTCCATGCATCCAGGTTCTTCCTCATTCCCTTTGTAAATTCTTAAACTATGTATGTTTGCTTGGGAGGTCTGCCATCCACTTCCTTTGGTATCCTAATATCTATGATCTCTATGGCACTTTCATCAAAACTGTAGCAGAAAACACTGTTCTAATAGCTTATGCATGATCCATCTGAATCTGGCTGTCATTCTTCAAGTGTGCTGCTTTGGCTGAGTGGAGACACTGGAGACTTGACAGCAATTGGTATGATGGTACCTACCACACTAATCACAAAGCAGTAGGGTTTGGGGGTGGCACAGTCAAAAAGGGCAAAGGTGAGAAGGGCATGATGGGATAAGTGGATGGAGGAAAGGGTACCCACTGTCCCCTGTGGTAATAGAATCATTTGGGTGAGGCTTTGATGATCCTTAGTGATGGGATATAATCCTTACATCAGCTTCAGCCCAAATCCACAACCCACAGGCACTTGGCAAGAGCAGAGTGCTAACCCAGGAGCAGGATGAGGTTTCCTGGGATGCTGTCACTTCTACTCACACTTTGGAACCTCCAGAGCACATCCACCTTCATGGCCCTGACTTGTTCTTATCACAGCCCCTTGTGAATTATGTCACTGTGTCCTGTTGAAGTTGAGTATAAAAATGTGCTGAGTGGGGCACCTGGCTGCTCACCTGTGGAATGTGCAACCCTTGATCTTGGGGTTGTGAGTTCGAGCTCCAGGTTGGGTGTAGAAATTATTTAAAATTAAATCTTCAGGGCGCCTTGATCTCTCAGGGTCATGAGTTCAAGCCCCATGTTGGGTTCCATGCTGGGTGTGGAATCTACCTTAAAAATCTTATGGGTGGGCTGAGCTTTTGCAACTCTTGGAGGGCAAGGCCCAAGGACAAGTGCAGGTTGCTTGACTCCTGGGAAAGGCAAATCCCAGGGGATGTTCTCGTTGCCAAAAATCTCCCCCTGCATTGCAGACACTGCCTAGAAGAGTGCTCTACTCTCTGAGTGAGGGCCTCAGTATAGAACTCTGAAGAGGCTTAGAAACTGCTTCAGAACCTCTGTGGTTAGGTGTGTTGATTCCTGGCAGTGGAAAATAACACTACACAGGAGTTAACCCCATCCCTGGAATGAGGTAACCTAGCTTTCAATCTCCACAGTTAAATTGCAAGTTGTAAAACTTGGAGTAAGATAGTTTGTCTTCTGGACCTTAGACGTCACATCTATAATGTGGGAGTAATATCAACATAATTGAGATAATTCGTGTAAGCCATGAGGCACATAACCATCTTTCTATAGCCATTACTTTTGTGAAATTATTTTATGGAAACCTCCAGAAAAATAGTACTTGGTACTCAAACACACAGCTCTTGATTCTAAACTTGCTATGTTACTGGCCTTAGGTCTTTCTTCCTTTTTCCTCTTTACCTCTCTTTTCACTTGGACATATAAAACCATTGCCAAATGAGTTATTTGAAATGTGAACATTAAATTATTTGAACTCTTTAAAAGTTCAAATGCCCTGTGTTTATACGCTAAAACAAACCAACAGAAACCAATAAAAACACAAATTGGCAACACACTCACACACACACACACACACACACACACACACACACACACACACACAACACTCCACAGGCAGCCCATGTAGTGGGAGAATCTGTCTTAGGGACAGATTCAACAACAGAATTGCCAATCAACCATGGAATTAATAATATTTATGCTCCAATGGTTTTAGCACAATGAGATGCTGTCCTGTTCCATCAGAGTGCAGGGTCTTTGTTGAAACTACATTTCCCTAAAAACAACCTGGATTAGTGAACAAGGGGCAGTGAGAAGGAACCCCAGTAAACTGGGCCATTCTGTTTAGGAGCCATCTTGGATTCCCAATTTTTCTGCCCCTATATCTCCAGCCCTGCCTACCATCTTGTTAATATTTATAGTTGCAGTTTGCTGCTCCAGTAGAAAAAGCCAGAAGTGTTCATGGATTGCCTCATAAAAAGAAACTCAATTTAGAAAGTCTTATTCACTAAGGATTTATTAGCTCTTCACACTCTGGAAGCCTGGAGTTTTATTTTGATTCAGAGTTAGTTGTGCACCCAAACCAGCTGAATAATTGTACCCTGGAGACAGGAGGCCAGTTGGAGGCAAGAGCTTTTCAGCTGCCAGCAAGTTCCCCTTTGGTTATGGTCACCAGGTGGGGGTGTATGTGTGTGATAGAAGTTGGGGGAATCCTGTTTGCCCAGGGTGTAACCACCCAGGTGTGCCCTTCTGTACACCCTGAGCCAGAAATCCCTGAGTTTTAATTACTTAAAAATAGATTGTGGGGATGGGGGTGGTTAGAGAAATCCTACAAAGTTATGACTGAAAATTAACAGTAAAATTTGCAGGCAGCATAAGTTCTATATGTGGTTCAAGGGAGTGGGGAACAATGAGGAAAGGTTCCACTTGAAGAATTAAATACCATTTGGGGGTAACCTTGCCAAGGTAATATCAAGGAGCTAGATGAGTAACTGAGCTGAATGGCATGAAGAGTAAGAGTTGTGTGTCCAAAGGAGGACCAGTCAGCATGCACTGGGCTGGTCAGGGAAGGCTCCATGGCAAGGCATGATTTCAACTGTACCTACAAGCATGGGTTTTATTTGCATAGGGAAAGAGGAAAAATGAGGAATTAAATAAAACAAACAAAAAACCCCAAACCTCTCCTTGCTTTGGATTTCAGCCAGGACTTGAATGCCATTGAAAGGGAGAACGGTTACTTTAGAGCTATACTTCAGTTTCAGCTGCAAGGGTCCATGCCATGTATTTGGGAGCATAAGAAAAAAGGGGAATTATCAGAAAACTCTCTTTATTCTTGTACTTGATCTCCACCTCCCCATCCCCCAAAGGCTTAAGAATTGAGTAATTAATGCAGGCCCAAGGGACAATAAAAATTGTAAGTTGCATGATCTTGAAAGTCCTAGTAACAGCAATTAGGCAAGTAAAAGAAATAAAAGGTATCCAAATTGGAAAGGAAGATGTAAAATGGTCATTATTTGCAGATGACATGATATTATATATAGATAACTCTAGAGAGTCCCCCAAAAAACTGTTAGAAGAGACCAATAGAGTAAGTTTGCAGGATACAAAATGAGTACACAAAAATCTGTTGTTGACAGTCTGAGAAGTTCCTGAAAAGATGGCAGAATCAACATTTGGAGACTACTCGGTGTAGAAGCAGATAGTCTTACATCTTGATTATGATACCATAGAAAAATCGATATCAAGATTAGGTGAAGACGGGGGAGCTGGGGTGGCTCAGTCAGTTAAGCATCTGACTTGGGCTCAGGTCTTTATCTCCTGGTTTGTGGGTTTGAGCCCCGCATCAGGCTCTGTGCTGACAGCTCAGAGCCTAGAGTCTGCTTTGGATTCTGTGTTTCCCTCTCTCTGGCCCTCCCCAACTCTAGCTCTGTCTCTGTCTCTCAAAAATAAATAAACATTAAAAAAATAGACTAAGATGAATAAAATCAGTATCAAGATTAGGGTTATCAAGAAATGTTTAAAATATGTCAGGGAAGAACTTTAGATTTTGCTAAGAATTGGTCAACAATGTATTGGCATGTAAAGAGGTAAATGCTGGATACCTACATGGGGAAGAGGATCAGGCCTCTCCTGGGAGCTGAGCATGTGAGGTGCTTTCAGATGTTCATATTGATCATCACAGCTCTGGCGAGCTGCCTATTTTATTTTTGGGGAAACTGAGGCTCAGAGAGATTAGGTAACTCACTTGTAGTCACACTTGTACTCACACAGTGAGTAGCTGAGAACCAATTTGAATCTACTCCCTAGGCCATTATAAATCACTATCATTTATGTAGAAACCTTGTTTTCAATGTTATGTATAATAGAAGTTTTGTTCGACTTTCTGTGGGTCCTTTGCTGGTCTGCCTGAAATAAAACTACCTGAGGACAGGTGCTGGCTTGGTTTGATATTTCAAAAAAAAAATTCATTGTTTTGTGCCACCCAATATTTAATAAAGCTTTTCTAGTATAGGAGGATGAGATAATTCATATACAGTGCCTTGCACATAAGAATTCAATAAATGCAATCTATCATGATAATAATGATGATGGTAATGAAGATGATTAAACAGCTTTTGCCCAAAAGGATTTCCCCTGACAGACTATTGATTTCTGCAGAAGAATCAGCCTAACAGGATAGAGATTTGTCATCTCCACATCATCAATTATGAAGCATTTATCAAATGTAGATGAGGACATAGGCTCTGGAGTCCAAAGCTTAACCTTGTTCTACTGCCTCCTAATGGTGTTTCAGGACTCTTGTCCTAGTAATGGAGGGCAAGTTATCTTCTGTTTTGCTTTCGTGTTTCTCGCTCTCTTTCTTGCTCTCTTGCTCGCTCGCTCTGGTTTCATCACTAAAAACCATGAGTGGTTTCTTTCTTCTCAGAGCTGAGCTAACTTGCTGATGATCTTGTAGAGATTTTCCTTAGGAAATATAGCAAGCCTCTTCTGCTGAGTGGCAAGTGTTCTGTTAGCCCGTAATGATCCAGCTCTCCTATTGAATATCTGGCCCATCTTCCCTTGAACTTGTCCCTACTACATTCCCTCTGTGAAGATCAAATACTGTGCATGGTGAAGACCCCATTTGGGACTGAGGGCAGGAGAGGTGACAGCATCTTTTGGCCTTGACTTCCATACAAGAACACTAGAAGGGGAATTAATTACCAAATGAACTGTGTTAATAATAATTGCTAGAGGACTTAAGAGAAGGATAAAGGATTTGTACCTGGGATGAGGAGGAAAGTATTTGTACCTGGGATGGGGTGGTCCCATAGGCTTCTTGGGTGGCATGGCCCTAAACTGGTGGGGCTTGTATTGATCCTTAAAGCCAGAGTTCTCAGCCCTACTTTTTTTCTTTAATATAATTTCTTGTCAAATTGACTAACCTACAGTGTGTTAAGTGTGCCCTTGGTTTTGGGGGTAGATTCCTGTGGTTCATCATTTACATATAACACCCAGTGCTCATCCCAGTAAGCATCCCTCAATCTCCATCACCCTCATTCCTCATGCTCATTCCTCAATCTCCATCACCCATTTTCCCTCTCTCCCCCCACCATCCACTTATTTTGTTCTCTGTATTTAATAGTCTCTTGTGGTTTGCCTCCCTCCCTCTCTGTTTGTAACTATTTTTTCCCCTTCCCTTCTGCCGTATTCTTCTGTTAAGTTTCTCAGGATACACATATCAGTGAAAACATTAGGATATCTGTCCTTCTCTGATGTATTTCACTCAGCATAATACCTTCCAGTTCCATCCATGTTGCTGCAAATGTCCACCCTACTTCTTAATAGATGTGTGACCTGAGTAGGTTTTTAGCCTTTCTTTGCCTCCATTTCCACATCTGTAAAAGCGGGATGATAATAGGGCCTACCTCATAAGATTGTTGCAAGGATTAAATGATTTGGTACACCTCAAGTGCTGAGGACCCAGGACAGATCTAGCACCTAGGAAGAATTCAATAAAAGCCATATTTCCTGAAGACTTGGAATGATTTGGGTAGTCAGAAGCCAGATATCAGAGGCAGGAGAGAGAATTTAGGTCAAATTTATGGTCCCTCCCAGCCAAGGCAGGAGGTATGATGCATCCCATTTCACTAGTGACACAGCCAAGGGCAAAATGTTGATCCTCTGACTTCCCTGAAGGCTTAAGTGGCTCCTTAGGTGGCTGCAATCTGGAAAAACTGTTTTCTGAAGAGTTTAATTTGCTCTTTGGGATATATTTGAACCTGGGGAAATGCTGGTCCTGAGATGGAGATTTTGTGGCTTCTTAGAGAAAACATGGCTTGTTGGGAATTTAGAAGACTTGCTGGCTCAATTTCACTAAAAAGCCATGTTCAAGCCCAGCTGTTGACTTACAAATGAGTTTCTAAGGAGAATACCTGGGTGTAACCTGAGGTTAAACCTGTTCTGAGGCAACATCTGGGATCTCTCAACATTTAGTAGGCATGGGTTGATCATCTTACATGTGCCATGTTTCTGCCTTTACAGAACTTACAACTTATTACTATGACAAATCCTCTCATGGGGGAAGTGTAGGGCACTATGGGAGCAAGTGAAAGGACTTAACTAGTCCAGGGTAGTGAAAGACAGGACCTGTAAGCCTTAAAGGAGGTGGGGGAATTCACCTAGAGCAGTAGGATTAAGAATTAAGGGTGGGAGTGTGGGAGGTAGAAGGAACCACTGAGAGGCTATGTGTTCTGACCTGTTGAGACAGGCCCAGTTTAATACTATGTATGGGTGATCATGTGTGTGTGAATGGGAAGAAAGATGGGATGGAAGAGGGGTGGTTTGGGGTAGTGAAGAGAGACTTCATCTGAATTAAGAGAATGCTGTTTTTGTAGTATCTTACTGGCTGATTTTGGGCAAGGCACTTCACCTGTATGAACATTAATTTCTTCTTAATACAAATTTGGCCTATTTCCCAAGGCTGTTTAATAATAATAGAAATGAAAGGGCTTAAAATGTACAGTGTTAAATACTTCTCAGGAATTGTCACTGTAATCATGATTTCATTATGGAAGGCTGACAGTACTTTTATAAATCTGTGGTACTGGGGCTATGTCAAAGTCAGTGATTATGAATCACCATCATGAACAATGTCTTTAATAGTTCCAATGCCATTATTAGAAGCAAAGTCTCAGTTTATGGTCGTGGCCAGTGTTAATCTATTAGAGTAAATGGTCACATCTGCTGTCCATTCCCCCTGGTCCACAGCCACCCCCACCTACATATGTCCAAAAGGTGGTGGTTGACAGGTTACACAGAAAAGATGGAGATTGTTTTCCCAAACCTAGTCACAGAGCATCAATTCTTGGTATTACATCTCCACTACTGGTTTACAGTGATAATTTGATCAGATAGCTGAAACAATGGTGGGAATGTTGTGAGCGGTAGAACAATATGGTATAGCAGAGGGACTTCTCCCTCAGCAGAGAGATGAAAGGGAAGTCTTGACAGATCAGCTGCAGGGGTCATATGTGAAGGTGACAATCTGGTGGTCTGAAAAGGCAAGTAGTCTTCCATCCTAATCCTAGTTTTCTGGCTGCTTGGTGGCCTTGGCAGGTCACCTTCCTTCTTGAAGCTTTGCTTTTTTTATCCATTAGCTGGGAGATAATAATAGTGCCAATTTCACAGAATTCTGAGAGTTATTAGGAAGTAAAATTAGGACATATGAATATAAAATGAATATATGTCAAAGATTTTATATAACTAGTTAATTAGCAAGGGAGACTCTAAGATGATTCAACTGGCTTAAAGGAGAATTCAAAGAATCACACATATAGGTAATAAGGAATGCCCAAATGAATTTAAACATAGGTGCAAACCAAGTTGATCCACAACGCAATAGTCAGTTGCATTTGATTGGCTGCGTTTCATTTGCATTTCAATTGACAAATTTATTTGCTTTGTTATCGGTTTTATATGTTTTACAGAGTAATAGAATAGCTAAAAAAAACCCTTATAACCCAGAGTATGCTTAGTTTTCTATTGAAAAAAAAATCAGCAATCTTTTTGGTCCATTTCAATGTCTTTCTCACATTTTCTCACACTTAATTAAATAGAGATAATGCATATAGAGTGCTTGGCAAAGAATAAGTGCTCAATAAATGCTAGCTATTATAAAAGTCACTAAAATTAATAGTAATAATAACTCTGCCAGCAGTGGAAAGGATTTTCATCTCCCTGAAGTAAAGCTTTAGTCATGATACCTCCTTCTCAAACTTTCAGTGACTCATCATTGTGTGAAATAAATTCTACACTTCTTAGCTGGACACTTGAGGACATATCCCCATCCCAAATTACCAGTCCATTTCCTACATAGGATTCCTTGCAGGGTCTGTCATGGTGCCTGGAATTTCACCATTAGGGATCAAACTTCTTGGTTCCTGAAGAACTGTGGGTCTCTTAGTGCTCCCTCTGAAAATGCAAATGCAACCAAAAGAGGATTTTGCCTGGACATGATCTAGCAACAATATACCTGTTGAGATGGGCAAGTGTGTTAGTCTGCTCAAGCTGCTAAAACGAAATACCATTTGCCTGGAGATAGTCTGGAAACCATATGTTTGTCGAGATTGGCAAGAGTGGTAGTCTGCTCAGGCTGCTAAAACAAAATACTGTAGACTGGGTAATTTAACAGACATTTACTTTATCACAGTTCGGGAGATAAAAACTTTGATCATGATCCATGATGAAGTACTGGCTGATCTGATTTCTAGTGAGAACTCCCTTCTTGACTTGCAGACAGCCACCTTCTTCCTGTGTGTTCACATGGCCTTTCCTCTGTACGAGGAAGGAGAAAGAAATCTATGGTGTCTCTTCCTCTTCTTATTAGGACATTAGTGCTATCAGATTAGGAATCGCTCTTATAATTATTTTTGAACCTTTAATGACCTCTAAAAAGCCTTATTCTCCAAATACATTACATTGGGGATTCGGGCTTCAACATACAAATTTTAGAGGGACACAGTTCAGTTTTATAACAGGAAGGTACAAGGAAACAGAGGGTGGAAAAATGGAGTGTGGGATGTCTCGCTTCATCATTGTGCTACAGAGCCAGTCTGCAGAGTTTTCCTTGTTTGAGACCAGTTCGTACCTGGAGTACTTGGCACTTGACTCGCACATTCCAAAACACTGGCCCTAGCTGGGGAAGATGGCAGGGGGTTGGGATTCTCTCACTCTCTGATTCCAGTGGGTGTCTCACTTATGTTGAAAACCCAAGACAGCTGCCGAGGTGTGGCTGAGATTTTTATTGGGAGAGAAACACCCAGAAATGCTACCAAGTTATCTTCAAGGATTAAGATTATGTGGTTTGTTTTTGATGGGTGAGTAAAACAAGTGATTTTCTTTGTTCATATATTTGACTTTTTTTTTTGTCTAGACATCTTTATTTTAAAGTAGCCTTCCTTTCATATTACTTTATAGAGACCTAGGGCATAATTTGACTTAATCACAGTCCAGTCCATTTTGATGCTAACAGTTGAATAAAGTTGCACAATATACACAGGGTTTTGGGGGTAGCCAAGGACCTGGGATTAGCTAATGAAGTTTTCATCTTGGGGTAAGTATTTTTCAAAATGTGTTTTATGCCAAACTCAGTGACCAAGGTTTTCAGGAAGACATGTGGGTAATTTCAGGAGCAATTTTAGGGTAGCTTCTATCGTGGAATTGTTTGCTTAGTAAGTGGGTATCACTTCCTATTAGAGTTTATTTATTGGAAGCCAAATAGGAAGAAAGTGTTAAGTGGCATACATAAATTGTGGCAGTGAGACATAATGAAAAAGAAAACTAAGGTCCTGCTGGGTTTGCAGCCTAACAGACAAGAGCTTGTCACTTCCTAGTCCTCGGACATTAGGTAAGTCCCTTAGTTTTCCAGGCTACAGTTCATATAACTATATAAAATTAATGTCAATGACCTTTAAGGTTCTGTATTAGGATAGTTTTAGCTGCTGTAACAAATGCCATGATTCAGCCTAACACAATAGAAATAAACGTTATTAAGCAGATAAATTTTTTTTGACAAGTTTTCTTTTAAATTTTTTTTAATGTTTATTTTTTGGAAAGAGAGACAGAGACAGAGTGCAAGTGGGGGAGGGAGAGAGAGAGAGGGAGACACAGAATCTGAAGCAGGCTCCAGGCTCTGAGCTGTCAGCACAGAGCCTGATGCGGGGCTCAAATTCATGAACCATGAGATCATGACCTGAGCCGAAGTCAGACACTCAACTGACAGCCATCCAGGTGCCTCTGAAGTTTTGTCTTTAAAACAAATGTAAAATTGTAGTATAACAAGCTGTTGACAAATGCATATATCAAAAGCTTGTACCTCAACTAAGTTATAGTAAAGTGAACTCCTATGTAACTAGTAGCCCAGCAACACATTTCATAGCCTCTAATCCTCTCTCCACCCCAAGTTACTCAAAGCAACCGCTGTTCTGACTTACAGTACCATAAATTAGTTTTGCTTGTTTATATTCTTCATATAAATCAAATCCTATAGTATGTGTATTTTTGTCTCTGGCATCTCTCTGGGATTCAAATAGGAGATTCAGATATTGTTGCATGTAGCAGTAATTCACTAATTTTGATTGCTTTATGATATTCTATTGTGTGAATACACCAAAAATTATCCATCCTTTGTTGATAGATATGTGGGTTATTATGAATAATGCTGATAGGAACATTCTTATACATTCCTTTTTGGAGTGTGTGTGTGTGTGTGTGTGTGTGTGTGTGTGTGTTTCATTTCTCTTTTTTGTTTCCTATTGGTTGTATTATTGAAAAATACTTGCAGTTTTTCAAAGTGGCTGTAAACTCTCATATTTATCAGTCATTTGGATTCTTTCTGTTAAGTAACTGAATTCTTTACATTTCTTTTTTGTATTAGGTTGTTTCTTACTGATCTGTAGACGTCATTTTTTTTCTGGATGCGAATGAACCCTCTGCTCTGTGCTACTCTATTGCCTTCTATCTTCTAATTCCTGTTCTTTTTTTTTTCTTTTTATCTTTATTTGCTCTCTCATTATCTTTAGTTGACTTTGTTTTATTAATTTCTCAAAATGGATTTCATTTATTTTTACTCTTTTTTTTTGTCCTTTTCTTAAATTAAAAGTAGTTAAGGCAATGATTATTCCTCTGAACACTATGTTAACTTTTCTTGTTGGTTCTGATATGTAGTATTTTAATAATTTTCTGTATAGTCAGCAATTTTAGTTTGGATTTTCACCTTGAAGCAAGAATTATGAAAGTTTTTTTGTTTTTCTTTTTTGTTGCATTGGAATCAGAATATATTGTTTTATACAACTTGTACTTTTGGAAATTCATTAGCATTTTCTTTGCAACCTAACAGATAATCAGCTTTATGAATCTTAAGAACGTGAAAAAAAATGTTATTTATATTGAGTGAATAGAAATTGTGTATATGGGTATTTATATAAAATATGCCATCAGTCAGATTTACTTTATTATGTTAGGTAAGATTTTATAAACTTTTTCATTCCTTTGTTTGTTATGGAATGGGATTAGTCTCCTAAAACTTATGTGCTTTTTTTGATTTCTCTTTGAATCTCCTGAGATTTTGTTTTCTATGTACTCTAGACCTCATAGATTCATAGATGTTCACACTTCTTTTTTTTGAGATCGTACCCTTTGGCATTAGGAAAATATTCTTTCTTCCCTCTCAATTTTTTTGGTCTGAATCCAATTTTGTATGATAGATGGTGATTTTTTTTTTTTTTGGTATGCATTTGCCTAATTTGTCAATTCTATTTTAACCTTTTCTGAGAATCTACATTCATCTGCATTAGTCTGCAACTACATGTTGTGATTCAATCTGAATGTTTATTTTTTACTGTTGGCCTTTGTACTGTTAAGTATGATTTGGTCTTTGTGACTTGATTTTTTTTTTTTAAGCTTAAATGATATCCTTTATCTTCAGAATCATTTCATCTACCCTACTGCTCATCTTCTCTCCTCTTTCCTCTGTTGATATTTGTTATGATTCCACATGGTCACAACATCTAACATTGTGTTCTGTTACCTTATATCTACATTTGTTTTAGTCTTACAATCCATTTAAGGAGAGGAAGCTGTGCTCCACTAGTCTTGTTGCTATGATTTTTACAGTAATTTCTTGGTTAGATGAAGTTAAGCTTCTACTAAATTCCTTAAGGGCTTATGCAAATGATCCTGTTTGTTTTATTTAAATTTAATAACAGTTTGGCTGGATATAAAAATTGTGAGTTCCCCTTTGTTTTTTGATCATTTCAGGGGTGTTGTACCCCTCTCCTCTCTTTTGTTTTCCAACTATTGAACACTGCTGTGAAGAAGTTTGAGGCCAGGCTGTTTCTCATTTTGAATTTGTGACTGCCTTTTAGGGTAGCTGCCCAGAAGGTTACTTCATCTTTGAAGTCTGGTATTTTTATTAGGATGTATCTTGGTATTGACGGTTAAGAGTCCCTTAACTCTGGGACACAGTGTACCCTTTCAATAAACAGACTCAAGTTTTTTCAAGTATATCTTCCAATATTGTGGAAATAGAACAAACAAAAGCTATTTGAGAGCTTGCTTTACAAGGAAATTCACAACAATCACTTGAGTTGTATAGAGACTCAATGTTGGACAGAGGAGTGGGATAGCTTCATGATCAGAGGAAGATTTAGGCAGGGGGAAACTAGGTGGACTAACTAGAAGCCGGCATCCTATGTGATTGACTTGGGGAGCATATTTTTCTTTCTCCCATGGTTTCTAAATGGGGCAAAGGTTGAAGCTAGAAGTTACTGATCAAATCCTGGTTATTTGGGAATAAATGCTTAGAGGGGTGTTACTTGGTTTTCTTGGATGCAGAGAGTGAATCAGGTGTATTTTCCTGTATGGTCTGGATAATTGTTCACATGTATATTCAGCCTTTCAATTATTATTTTTCCAATTACATTTTTTTCCTTGGCATTCTAGTTACATTTACTCTGGCTATCTTTTAATTAACTTCACTATCAATCATCTCTCAAGTTCTTTTAAACTTCCACTTTGTTCCTGCGTGTCTCATCTTCACATCTCCTTGTGTTCACTCGTGTCTTTTTTTTTTTGTTTTTTCTCTTTTGCTTCTTCTGATTTTGCCTTTATTTCTGTGATAGCTTTATTTTTATTTCTTCTATTTCATTCCTGAATGCTGCCAGCCCATGTTAATTTTGTTCTTGTGCCATTTATTCACTGATCTCTTGAATTTGTGCTTTGAGCTCATGTTTAATAGAAATTCCTTTCTTAGGTGTTTTAAATTTCCATCAGTTTCTTTCTCCATGGAAATACGGTTGTGTACTCATTGCCATTTCCTTTTATTGACAATTTTCTCATTAAAAACAAAACAAAACTCTTATGTTCGTGTAGGTCCTATGCTTTTTAAAATACTCAGCTTTAAAAGTGACATTATTGTGGACCAACTAAATGTGTAAAGAAGAAGCCAAAGCTATTTAGTTGAATTTTTTTTTTTTTATGTTCCAGGATTTTGTGTGTGAGCTCATTTAGACTTCTCTTGATCTGATGAAGACCGACAATGAAAAATTTATAGCTTTTGATTATTATTTTTAGTGCATGACTGTACCCTTGTGATGCCATGGATATAGACTAAAAACGTGATATATATATATTTTTTTATCACAGCATCCTGTTTCTGGAGTCTCACAGATGCACCCCCAGTAATGTATCCCTATCCTTCCTATTACTAATATTTCCTATTACTGTAGTTAATTACTACTAGTAGTTACATTACAGTGTGTATCCCTCACTATGTACTCCTCACCTAGAAGTGTATGTTGTATCACAGTTTTTGGAAATTGTAGCTGAGTCTTCCTGTTCAGAACTTTTTCTTCTTCTCTGCTCTTGCCTACATGGCCCCTTCTCAGTCACAACTGTTGTTTGAAGCTCTGGGATATTTTTGAGGGGATGTGGTGAGGGTAGGGATCTGAGGTTTTTAACTGTCTTTCAGTTTTCCTGAAAATGGAATTTGTCTTTTTGCTTAGTTCTTGGCAGTTTTAGATAATTTTGTATCCTTTCCAGGGAAATAAGAGGGAAATGTTGATTATTTGTCATAATGTTGAGATAATTATTTCAAGGTTCCTTCTAGGAGACGTAGGGGAAGATGGCATCTAGCAGTGACAGGGAATGTCCCTCAGCATGGCTGACTCAAAAGAAGGGAGCCCTTCATTCCTGTGGCCAGATCAGTCTCTCTTACTCTTACTTGTGCTTCCTACTTGAGCTGGTGTTTAAATTATTGCATTAGTAGTCTTCATTAACAAAACAAAACATCTTAAATATACAACAAGCCACTAGGAAAAAAGTCTTATTTATTTTATTTATTTATTTATTTATTTATTTATTTATTTATTTATTTATTTTACTGTGAATGGCAGAGGACAGACTATGAATCAGTGTTTCAGTTAGTATTTGGTGAGAAATTGGAAAATAAAGTTTAGACTTTGGTCATGATTACTAGGTAACACATGATAGAAAACTTATTAGATTTTTTTCTCCTTAAATTACCTTTTTAAAAATCATTCTATATCTGGCTTTAGAGGAAGGATGAACAGATTGCAGTCATTGAGGTGTGATTTTTGATAGGCCTTCAGAAGCCCTCTTGGCCCAAAACATGTGTCACCTAGGGACTTTTCTTCCTGCTTGACTTTGAATCACTTCAGGACTGCTCCTTTAGTCATCTTCAAGATTTCCATGGGCAAGGCAATGCACTAAGGATGATTTTGAACCAGTTTTGAGGTGCTTTGATTCTCACAGGAGTCTTTTAAACAAAAATTCCCTGAGAATTTTCTGGCTCTTCCCCCTAGGGTGACAACCATGTTCATGATTGGTAGTAGTTTTTGCAGTCAATACCATGTATTAATATACAAACTAAAGTATGGCAATGGGGTAAGGGTATCTCTCCTTTGTCAGGTATGAACCTTTTTTTTTTTTTAACGTTTATTTATTTTGAGAGTGAGTGAGTGTGTGTGTATTGGGGAGGGACAGAGAGAATCCCAAGCAGGCTTCACACTCAGGGTGGAGCCTGACTCGGGGCTAGATCTCACCATGAGGTCATGAACTGAGTTGAAATCAAGAGTCAGATGCTTAACCAACTGAGACACCTAAGCACCCTTGGGCCTGAGCTTTTAAATATAACCTCCTTCTGTTAAGGTGATTGGGCAGAGTTGGGGTCTTTGAGTAAGAATCAAAATGGGGGAGGGTGATCATTGCACCTAAAAAGACAAACACAAAACAAACCCCCCCCCCCAAAAAAAACAACTTAGTTCTAATCTTCTCTTTCACAGTCTCTGCCTTGTTGACATGTCTGAGCATTTTTGCTTCCATGTTTAAAATTGGGAAGAAGGAAGTAAATAGAACACTCTACTTGCATCTTGAAACTTGGTCCTATTTAGCCTTTATTCTGAGCTATGCACTGCAAGGTGTGCTAGTACAGATAGGAATAAAATTGTACTCTTTCATTCTGTATTTCTTTGTGAATACCTCCCTAGAACGTTACTGGGAGAAGATAGGGATAATTAACAAGGCAAGGGCTGGTCCTTCTCTGGTCCCTGACTGTTGTAACATCATCATAGCACCTGGCACTCTGATTTTCACCTCACTGGGATGTTGTAAAGACCAGGTCAGGGAATACAGAATGGATGGGGAAAAATGCTCACCAGCTGGGAAAGAACAAGCTATTGTGGAACATGGAGCAGTAGACTAGGAGAGCCTTTGTGTGAGATGAGTATGTTTAAAGATGTGGCTTGGGAGGGATTGGTGGTCAGAGAATATTTTTGAATTAGTAAAAGACCTTGTTAAAACATTAAATATAATGGGATAATAATATTGTTTACAGTCCTTTAGTGCCTCCTACTGCTTACTAGGAGGATAAAAATCTAATCTATTTAGCCTTGTCTCCTTCCTGTTTTAGCCTGTCTCCACCCCCTTAAAGGCACAATGATCTTTAATTCCTTAAGCTAATCAAATCCGATATTAATTCAGGGCCTTGGCATCACATGAGCTATTCCTTCTTTGAATATTTGACTCACTTAGCAAATACCTGCTTGCCAGATAGGTTCCCTCCCCTGCCCCCCACTTAAATTGTCACTTCAGAGAAATGTATTTTTATCCCACAAAACTCAGGTGTGTCACAAATGTTAAGTTTGTTTCTGTACCTCCTCTATCTTAAGATCTTGTTTTGTCTAATGGCAGGAAAAGCTACAATCTTGCTAATCCATTAACCTAGTCACTTCCAAGAGTTTCTTTAATTCTAGAATTAATCACTTCAGATACTTTCCCCCACTTTTGGTGTTGCATCCAATTAGTAGGGGTGCTTGCAAGTTATCACAGCATTTGGGAGAGCATCAAGTCACTGGTATCTAACCATGAGATACCTGTTTGTGAGACAAGTTTTTGGCGTATCTCTGATTATGGCACCCATACCTCTAGTTTCTGTCAAGGTATACCATCTTGCTTGGCCAGGGGGGTGGTCCTTACCAAGAGAACTAACCATGTCCTCGTATCATCCATGGCAGCGTAGTCCACCACCTGCCTTCTGCTTACCTGAGATATTTCATAGTCTTGCGATATCCACAGCCTTGCTGACTTTGTCTTTCACAGCTAACATCTGCGAGACCAATAAATATGTAAACTGGCTCTTTACCCTTATTTTGCAGAATTGTCATGGAATAATCTGATACACTGATTCTTTCAAGGTTTTGCTTTTGATACTTAAGTTTGGGCTTTGACAAATTGTGGAAAGAGCCTAAATGTCCATCAACTGATGAATGGATAAAGAAATTGTGGTTTATATACACAATGGAGTACTACGTGGCAATGAGAAAGAATGAAATATGGCCCTTTGTAGCAACGTGGATGGAACTGGAGAGTGTGATGCTAAGTGAAATAAGTCATACAGAGAAAGACAGATACCATATGTTTCCACTCTTATGTGGGACCTGAGAAACTTAACAGAAACCCATGGGGGAGGGGAAGGAAAAAAAAAGAGGTTAGAGTGGAAGAGAGCCAAAGCATAAGAGACTCTTAAAAACTGAGAACAAACTGAGGGTTGATGGGGGGTGGGAAGAAGGAGAGGGTGGGTGATGGGTATTGAGGAGGGCACCTTTTGGGATGAGCACTGGGTGTTGTATGGAAACCAATTTGACAATAAATTTCATTTATTGAAAAAAAAAGATAAACAACAATAAAAAAGTCTGGGCTTTGAGAACTCAAAGACTTTTTTTCTGAGGAAGCTCAAGCACTTGTCAATGAAAGTTTTATTTTTTAAGTCAGTTTGCTCTGTCAGTAGATTGAAAAGTCTATTTTGAAGTTTAAAAACTCAGAATGGATTACGTCTTTGTCTTGGTATTCTTGCTAAAAAAGGAATAGAATTTTTATAAAGGATTGAATATCTGTGTACAGGGAAGAGTCAAAAACGAGATGGTGGAATACAGAGGGAAGTACTTTGTATAGGAAATGTACAGAGGGAAGTACCTTGAAACCTTCCTCAGTGTCAGGACCAGATCAAACCCCGCTGTTACAGGCTGAAATTAAATGCTGAATTGATAGGTATCTCTATTACAGCAATGTCCATGTGTCCCACCAAACTGAGTTTCTCTTTTTTTTTTCTTTTTATATACAAACTTACAGTTAAATCTACTAAAAGTAATAGTTATTAAAAACTCATCATTGGGGTGCCTGGGTGGTTCAGTTGGTTAACTGCCTCTTGATTTCAGCTCTGGGCATGATCTCATGGTTCATGAGTTTAAACCCCATATCGGGCTCCACATGGATAAATCAGAGCCTGCTCGGAATTCCTTATCTCCCCATCTCTCCACCTCTCCTGCACTCAAGCTTGTGTTCTCTTTCTCAAAATAAGTAAACTTAATATTACTATTATCTATATTCTTGAGATTATTTGTATTTTTTTAAGTTTATTTTTACTTTTAAAATTTAAATCTAAGTTACTTAGGATTTTAGGAGTAGAATTTAGTGATTCATCACTTATATCTAGAACCCAGTACTCATCCCAACAAGTGCCCTCCTTAATGCCCATCATCCATTTAGCCCATCCTCCCACCCAACTCCCTTCTAGCAACCCTTAGTTTTTTCTCTATCCTTAAGAGTCTCTCATGGTTTGCCTCTTTGTGTTTTTATCTTGTTTTTCCTTCCCTTCTCCTATGTTTATCTGTTTTGTTTTGTTGACTTAGCATAATACCTTCTATTTCCATCCACACTGTTGCAAATGGCAAGATTTCATTCTTTTGATTCCCGAGAAGTATTTCATTGTGTGTGTGTGTGTGTGTGTGTGTGTGTGTGTGTGTGTGTGTAAATTTGGCTGTTGTCAGTAGTACTGCTATAAACATTGGGGGGCATGTGCCCCTTCAAATCAGCATTTTTGTATCTTTTGTATAAATACCCGGTAATGCAATGGCTAGGTCATAGGGTAGTTCTATTTTTAATTTTTTGAGGAATTTCCATACTGTTTTCCAGAGCAGCTGCACCAGTTTGCATTCCCACCAGCAGTGCAAAAGGATTCCCCTTTCTCCATATCCTTGCGAACATCTGTTGTTTCTGGAGTTGTTAATGTTAGCCATTCTGACAGGTGTGAGGTGGTGTCTTGCTAGGGTTTTGATTTGTATTTGCCTGAAGATGAGTGATGTTGAACATGTTTTCATGTTTTTTTGGCCATCTGGATTTCTTTGGAGAAGTGTCTAATCCTGTATTTTGCCCAGTTCTTCACTGGATTATTATTATTATGTTTTTAGTGTTGAGTTTGATTAGTTCTTTATAGATATTGGATACTAACCCTTTGTCCAATTGGTTATTGGCAAATAACTTCTCCCATTCTGTAGGCTGCCTTTTAGTTTGGTTGATTTGTTTTTTACTGTGCAGAAGCTTTTTCTTGATGAGCTTCCAATAATTCATTTTTGCTTTTGTTTCCCTTGACTCCAGAGACCTGTCTAGTAAGAGGTTGCTGTGGAAAAGTCCTAGAGGAGAAAACAAGGCAGCAACACAACAAACTGAGTTTCATGAGAGATCTAGGACTTTCTGTCTTGCTCACTATTTAAAGCCTGAGCTTTAAGTGCAAGACTTGGCAGAGAATAAGTGTTACACAAATTTTCATGACACTATTGAATAACACAGAGTGAAAGAGGAGATCAACCTAGCAACAGGATGGTCTGGTATCAAGGTGCTGAAGGGGTACTGAATGAACACATGTGGGAAATGGCTGCAAGTAGTACCTCAAATAATTGATTGGAGCAATGATGTGTTTGAGTATTGTTGTGGAACCCATTGGAACCAGGATCTTTGTGCTCTGCATAAACTTCAAGTAGACATTGAGTTGGGAACTTATTTTGGGATAGTAGTGATAGAAACATAATGAAGAACAAAGCGGGGAGAAAAACCCTTCTGCTTGTGGGTAGCACTGTTGGCATCTGCCTGGATGCTCTTTACATAATTCCTGCTCATCACCCTTCCATATTCCCCAAACATGGACTGAATGTAGTTCTGGCTGACTACAGAGAAGGCTTTATTTATGTTGACATGGTGAGGACAGGGGTTTGTAAAATTCTCTGCCTGAATGTGCTGCACTGGGGTTAGAGTTTCCCTATAGAACCAGTAGGCCTGCTTGAAGAAAACAAATAAGTTAAAAATAACAAGTGGATAATTCACTTTCTCATTTTATCAGGTTGTCAGGAAATTTGTGTGTATTGTATGTGCTTTTATAATTTGAAAAACATATCTGAATCTTGTCAGAATTGATTATTTTGGGACTTTAAAAGCAATACACTCAGAGAACAAAACTGAAAAATCCTGACTTGAAAGCAGATGGTGAAATTTCTTACTCATTTGATTCTCAGGGAATACTGGCACATTTTTGGCACTCGAGAAAGAGAAATAATGTTATTAGGGTCACTGTCTCAATTTATCTTAAGGGAAGGACATGAGGAAAATGTAAGCAAGGCTTACCTAAATTTCTGTATAACCCAAACTCCAGAAGCTGGTGGAAGGCAAGTAGCTTTGCAAATTGACATCAGAGGAAAAACGAAACAAAACAAAATTTGGCAAGATAGATTCAGACACCAAGAGGGGGTGTCTAAGACCTGTGACCCAGCTTCCTTATTTTACAGATAAGGAAACTGAGGCCTGGAGTGAATTGGCTTGTTCAAGGTAACAGTTAACTACTAGGAGAGCTGTGATCGGATTACTTAAACCACTACTCAAACTTGTATTATCATACAGACCATGGAAGGATTCTGTTAAAAATGCATATTCTGATTGAGGAGGTCAGAGACATAGCCTAAGAATCTGCATTTTCACATGCTCTTTGGTGATATATTGACAGTCCTGTTTCCTGGACAACACTGACTTGTTAGTTAGCAGGGTCTAATCCTAAACCATCCCAGACTACCTCCTTCAGAGAGGATGCTAGGTTAAGGCAAGGAAGGAATCTCAAGAGCCGTCCTACCTGGTGAGCTCTCATTGGGCCATGCTAAGCCTGACTCTCTAAATCGGGGATGTCCTGTGAGGTCAGGTTTTGGGAGTTCTGACCAGATCACTTTTCTTGCCTTCACCATTGATCCTGTCACTGTCTTCTTACATGGGACAGGGTGTTGGAAAGATGTGCTACCTGTTATGTAAAGAAAAATTGTGGAAGACTACAATAGACTATTTGATTCCTTGGGCTTTCCTACCATTGTCTTTGAGCATTGTTAAAAAATAGTTACTTAGCATAATTGGGAGTGGAGGAGGGTGAGGGAGGGAGAGAATCCCAAGCAGGATCCATGCTCAGCATGCAAGCATGTGGGGCTTGAACCCACAAACCATGAGCTCATGACCTGAACCAAAGGTGTACATTCAACATATTGAGCCATCCCGGTGTCTCTGGTTTTTTTGTTTGTTTTCTTTCTTTTTAAAAATCTAAACTGTAGAACTCTAAGTGTAACACAGATGATTCTTGTCTGTAGAAATGCAAACAAAATATGTCCCATGGAATGTGATTATTGCTGTATAATATTGACCATATCTATCTGTAAATTCATTTCAGCATTCCTGATGGTCTATGTGTTTCTTTGAATTCTCCTTTGAATTGATTGCAATATTGTACTAGTTGTGTCATTACTTCATGAGTTAAAGTATTTGACACACGTCCACTTGATATGTGAACAAGAGCCATGATTTTATCTTTTAACAATGTATTTTTCTTAACAAACAAAAACAAAAACAAACCACTGATTATTGGGTTGCATATCTTCTCCAAAAGAGGTGAAATTGGATCTTCCCTTTAATGTGAGAATTTGGGATTTTTATTTTCAACTTTTATATAGCATTTAATGTCATGCCATCTTCCGGAGTCACAAAGGATTATAAGTTACTGATGAAGCAACTAAAGCTCAGGGAAGTAGATTTATCCAGGGGCACATACCTAGATACGGCAGAGCAAGGACTCTTCCATTTCCTTATACTACCTTTTATTTGTGTGTTCAGATGACCCAGGTCGTGACTATTACCCCAATCCATGAAATGGGGTTAAGGAAAATGAGAAAGGTTTATGTCTTGTCACGGATATGTTTGTATCTATGATGTACCTCAGGCCTGTCACCTGCAAAGATGTATTATCAACCAAATGTGTCTCTGAAGCTAAATGTCTCCATGCCACTATGGATGAGAATGACCATGGTGACAGATAGTGATGATAGTTTCTTGGAATGAATACATGCTTTGAAGCCAGATTGACCTGAGTGTGAATTCTTTTCTGTTATTTACAAATTGTCCTACCCTTGGCAGAGTTGTTTATCCTCCCTGGAATTTTTTTTTATTTGTAAAATGTAGATCAATTTCATAGAATTATTGCAAGAAATTCGAGACGAGAAGCACAATGTAGTTTTTAGTCGTTGTTTATCAAATATTCTTTTCCCTTCACTTTCTCCCTAAAATATATTCCTTTACTTCAATTGTTTACTCAGAAGAGTGTTAACTGCTTGATGACATTTAATGAACACTTGTTATGAATCCAGCCTTGTGGTAGGGAGTATGGGGCATACAGAAACGTAAACATTCCCATTCCTGCTTCTGATAAATGTGCAGCCTAATTAAGGAGAGTGTAGTTCCAGACCTCAGTGCCGTAAAGGTTCGGAGAAGTAAGGCATCAGTGAGTGTTATAAAAGGTGTTATGGCCACATCATGAGTAAAAGTGAGGTGGTAGGAAGGGATATTAATGAGCAGAGAGGATGGTATTATGGAATGTTGGAGCACAAATGGGGAAAGCAGGCCTATGGTGGTCTGGAGAGCTTGTGTGCCAAGCTAAGCAGTTAGGTCTTGATAAACAGGTGACATCCAGATTCTCAAGGGTCTCAGCAGAGGAAGGAGTGTGCTGTGCAAGTCTGGACATTGCCTTTTGTGGCTTCTTCCATGGGCTCTATTTGCTGCTCTTAAGCTCCCCACCCAACTTCTGGAAGACAGAGATATTACATGCTACTCTGACACTGATTCAGAGGCTGCCTTTGAGGAGTAGTGAGCAGGAGGCTGCTGTGGGAAGAAATGGCAATTTAAATGCCCCATGGAGGCAGCTCCCCCAGATTTTTGCACATTACATTTCCTTCTGAGTGTCTGCTCTTCTGATTACTTTGAACAGGAAGATGTTATCTGTAATTTTTCATCATAAGTCTGTTTAATTATCTTTTTTTCCTTTCTAGGGACTCAATTTAATGAAAAGGTATAATTTTGACTGCTGGAAAATTGAGCTTTGCTGCTCTAGTCAATATTTTTCATTACCATTGTCATTTCTAGACAAGCCTCTTGATAATGGAATTGCATGTGAGCCCTTTATAAGGATTTTGACAAACTTCCATTTGGAACCAAGGCAATTTCTGTGGCTCGGACTGAATGCCTTGGGCTTTGGGTAAGAGGGGATGAGGGCAAACTTCCCTTTTATGGGCACAACAGTGCTGATGTGCTGAGGGCTAGTGTCAGTGCAGGATACTGTATAGTGGGCAGATCATCAGCACTATGTACATGTATTTATCAGCAAGTAAAATGGGAGATGTTGAGCCTGGAGGAAGGAGTGATAGGAAGGGAGAAGACACATGGGAAGGGAGTCTGAAGTCCTTTGATATATATGGGATACAGAATGCAATCAATACATGATATTTAGGCAAACAAAGCTAGGGCAGCTACTAACTCCTAGAGTGACTAAAGTAATGACGAAAAATAAAAATAACATACCTTTGAGTAGCTTGCATGTACTGTTCAATTTTTATTTTTAAAACAACCCTGCAAGGTCAGTGTTAATAATCTGATTTTTGTAGATAATGACAGATCTGGGATTAAATTCCTGGTCTTTCTAAGGCCAAAGGCTGAGCTCTCTATAGCATGGCACTGCCTCTCTAGGAAGATCCTTTTAAGTAAAAGACTTCTTAGCTTGAGGTGAAAGTATTCTTACCTTGGGATTCAGATGAGTCCCAAGTAATGGTAGATTGTACTTTCTAATAATCTTTGTATGGGGGACCAGGGAGATTTCTTAGGAGGAGGATGGGGAGGAATGGAGGCTGAAAAAGGTAATGAATTATGTCTTGTAAGCCAAGGTTGGTCTTCCAGCTAACATGGAGTGCTGGGTTTTGAATGTAGTTAGCATGGATACTCAGCCCATCCTCTGGTCCAGTCCTGAAGATGTCATAAAGACAGGGCTAAAAATAAAGACTAGCTGAGTTGTCACTAAGGCCACCATATATCATTAGAGGCAAAAGATCTCTTCTTTTGGGGACTTAGTTAGCAAAATACACTTAAAATTCAGGGGTGGGATTCTTCCATGCCATATTGGAAAGAGAAGTGGGACCACAGAATATTTGGGGTGCTAGTGAATTCTGCCAAGTTGAGCAATAGTTCTTTTCACATCTGGATTGGCCATGTTGGCACAGAAATCAAGCAAATGCCAGTAGAAAGAAGCCTTTAGTAGGTACCGGCAGGGACAACGGGACCCTTGTCAAGGTAGAAGTGCTGGACATTGGCAGAAAAAAACAACTTCGAAATGGACAAAATATGATTATGGGGTCCATTCAATGGATTTCTAGGTGTTATATAGTGCCCCCTTCTGGATTATTGATATTTGGGGGGGTGTATCTTTCATTCTCTGAACTTGCAAGGTTTGAGCACTCCTGATGACCCATATGGGTCTATCTTTGATTCTCCTTTGTGCTTGTAACATCTTACTGGTTGCCTCATTAGCAAGTTAAATAAATTTTTTTATGTGAGTCATGTTTTTACCTAAAAAAATAATCCTTAAATAGCTTCAGATGTTTAGTAAAGATACCCATATCTTACTCATGATGGGTCAAACCTCTTTATAAATGAGAGTCTAGAGTAGACTGGACTGCTAAAGGTAGGGGAAGGAGAGGTTGGTTGGGTTTTGCTTCTTCAAATTTCTTCTCAGTGTTTTTATAGTGTTCTGGCCCTGCTGGGTGGATTTGATACACTTTTGATTTTGTACACTTTTGTGATTTTTGTGATGGTTGGGTGGAGGCTACAGTGATGAGGGAAACAAGAGCTTTCAGATGGAGCTGAGAGAAGAGTGATTTTGAAAGGTTTGGATTAGAGAGACACTCTGAACTGCAGGTATGAAGAAAGTGGATGGGAAAGAATAGGAACTTGATGAGATCTGTCCCCATTCACAGTACTTGATAAACACAAGCAAAGTTATTTTGAAAATACATCATGAATTACTAGACTATGTCGCTTTAACTGAGCAGTTCTCTGAATCAGTCATGATTTTGTAGGTTTTATACCAACAAGCTTGCTATTGACCATCTTAGCACTTGGGATGACATTTCTACAACGTGCTTTAGTATAAATAGGTATTTCTAACCAGGAAAATGAACTTGGTTCCTACTTCAAAGAGTGATAGGTTAGGGATCTTAGTAAAACCTAAAAAAACCTATTTTTTACCTTTTAGCATTCCATTAATAATTATCAAATTTCCTTGCATTTTAACAGTGACCCTAGATGATAATGCCATGCAGCAGCAAATTTCTGAATATTTGCTGTTAAGTTCACCAAATTACTGATGTTCCTGACTACATCTCACTAGGAAGATATCCAATTTCACATTGGTCCTTTTCTTGGACTAACCAAGAATAAGTGACCAGGACCAATATTTTTTCTTGGCAAATCTTCCAGGCTCTAAAAAATACAACCTTGACCCAAGAAGAAAATTTTCTAAGAGATACAGGAGTGAATGACCCCATATCCTTAGGTCACTTCTCCATCTGAGTACTTCCCTTCTTGACTTGTTGGTGTGGGGACTAGCTTTCTGACTTTTGACAAAAAAACTGAATCCAAGTCAAGAAGATACTGTGCTGGGTCATCAGAAACAGCTCAAGTTGGGACCATCTCTGCCTATCACATGTGGCATTCCTACTGCAATAAATACCCTCTGGCTATAACAAAGTATGTGAATTGGGGTAATAATCTCCCCAGATCTCATTTTATTAATCTGTGAAATGAATGGAAGACTTCCAAGCTATTTTTTAGCTCTTAGTGGATTTCAGGCATAAACAATAGGTGATAGGTCTCCCTCACATCTCCCCATTATAGCCACTTCAATTCTGGCATGGTCTTAAATCTTCTGTTGACTAGAATCAGATTAACTGAAAGAACAGTTCTCCCTCGATGAATATTTTGGCTAATTATGGCTTTTCTGTAAAGGACCCCCAACTGCTCAAATGTATCCTGGCCCTTAATGGAAATGTGGGTGCATATGAAGGCCAAGACCAGTAGAAGTCAGTGGAATGATGCCAACTGGTGGGTCCAGCCACTGGTGCAGGATGACACTGGTCACTTTCCTGGTGATTGTGGGGGTAACTTGGGAATTCCAAAGAACCAAAATAACAAGTAGGCCTTCGATGGGAAAGAAGATGCAATAGAGGGTTCAGTAAGAATGCTAACAAAGGTGCTATAGGCAAGATTCCTTAACTCCCTCTCTGGCTGAGGGACACGATTAGCTGGAATCAATGGTCCAGGACAATCCTGGGTACCTCAAGTGTCTTATTGCAGTCTCTTGAGGTCAGCTCTACACACTGGAAACCTGGGGCCAATTTCAGATCTCTGTCACCTTGAATAGGATCACAATTTGTTTTTCTAAGACCTGTGGTGGTCACTGAAAAGTAGCACCCAGACATCGAGATTTGAAATGTTGTTTGAAAACTAACACTTTTTGGTGACAAAAGAATTGTCTTCCTTTCATTTATTGTTCCATAATCTCCGACTCCCAAAAGGGCTTAGGTTTCCAAGTGCACTACATAATTGCCTGCCCCAGTAATAAAGAGGTTATATTCTCTTCCGTTGTGATAGCAACAGAACTTCTTTACTGTGGTGTGTGTTTGGGAAGGAAGTCAGGATCTGACTCTGCCCATTTTCTAAAATTAAATTCCCCTGCAAGTTTGCTCCAGATAAAGGGTCAAAATCTCCTGCTAACTTGTCAGGTTTTTTTCTGGTTTTGTCTGGAAGCACTTGTAAAGCACTTTCTGGGAGAATTAGGGGTTTAGCTGCTCCAGTTGGTTCAGGCTTTCAGAAACACGAGCCTCTCCCTTCAGTCTTACTTTCCTTGTTTGTTTCTTGTACTGGTAGCATCTGCCCTTAATTCAGATTGCCACTATTCTTTCTGCTGATCTAACCTTGCAGAACATACTTGGACCATTTCCATGCCCTGGGGATTCAGCATAAATTCCTTTTGCAGGAGAAAGTGGGTGGGTGGTAAGTGGGGGGGAGGTGGCCACTGTTGTCTCTTCAGGTTCCTTTTTCTTTCAAGTCCCACCATAGGATAGAGATATCCTATAACTTAGCATCCCAAAATGGGGACACTTAAATTATATGGTAATTATTGATAATTACACTTGGATAGCAAGAACAAACCAGGATCATCCCAGCTGAACAGAGATATGTGGCCCCGCACCAGTGGACTGGGCATACTTTGGCCGTTGGGCTCTTTATATGCCATTCTGGCTATGTAGAATGTTCTTCCCCTACATTTCTGTGGTTAGTTCCTGTTCACTCTTTCTTTACACTTGATGTTAGACAAAAGGCCAAGAAGTGATCACTCTTTCTTTAGACTGTGGTCTTCAGTAATGACATTTTTTAGGAAGACTTCTCTGACAGTCCAGGACTGGGTAAGATGCCCTGCTTCCAAAGCTTCCTCTTCCCCATCAAAACCATCATACCATATTGTGATGTTCTATTTACAGTGAGCTCGTGTTTTCTCTCTCTCTCTCTCTCTCTCTCTGTCTGTCTCGTGAGTATGCACCCAGGGCTCAGGGTTTAGGCACTTTTTACTTTGTTTCTGCAGCATAATACCTAGCTTGGTGATTGGAGCTAAGTAATTTGTATTTGAATGCTATGCTGATTTTTTTTTTCCCTCCCCTCTCACCCTTTTCTGGTGCCTTGGGTCTCTTATATCTAGTACAGTATTTGCCTGTATTTAGTTTTGGCTTCTTTCTTTGGTATTCCAAGTCCTGTTTTCTCTCCTTGCCCTTTGCATTTTGATCAAGCTCATCCTACTCTTTTCTCCTCCCTGCTCTTCAGGTCTCACTGTATCCTATGACAGATGGCTCAATTTCTTCTCCCACACTTTCTTCCTTTTAAAACAGTTCCTATAGTGAATGGGTGGCTCCTTCTCTGAAAATGCACCCCAAGAATAAGAGTCCCCATTCTCCATGATTTTGAAATAAAAGGCATGAAAGTCCAGGCCTGACATGTCAGCCTAGAAGATCTCTGCTTCAGTTTTGAGTTGGTGACAAATTACATGGAATTGGCATGCCTGCAAATATGTCTTTACTTCTGCTACTGTCCCTCTGCAGTCTGGTCCTTTTTTTTTTTAATGTTTTTCTTTAACGTTTATTTATTTTTGAGACAGAGAGAGAGCATGAATGGGGGAGGGGCAGAGAGAGAGAGGGAGACACAGAATTGGAAGTAGGCTCCAGGCTCTGAGCCATCAGCCCAGAGCCCGATGCGGGGCTCGAACTCAGACTGTGAGATCGTGACCTGAGCTGAAGTCAGATGCTTAACTGCTTAACTGACTGAGCCACCCAGGCACCCCTGTAGTCTGGTCCTTTTAATGTTAGTAAGTTTGAAGCAGGACTGCTGCTGGGAAGATTTTCATTGTTAACACTAAATTTTTTTTCTTTTCTTTTTTCTTTCTTTTTTCTTTTCCCTCTTTTTTTGTTTTTTTTTCCCTTCTCCCTTTTTTCCCTTCTCCCTTTTTTCCCTTCTCCCTTTTTTCCCTTCTCCCTTTTTTCCCTTCTCCCTTTTTTCCCTTCTCCCTTTTTTCCCTTCTCCCTTTTTTCCCTTCTCCCTTTTTTCCCTTCTCCCTTTTTTCCCTTCTCCCTTTTTTCCCTTCTCCCTTTTTTCCCTTCTCCCTTTTTTCCCTTCTCCCTTTTTTCCCTTCTCCCCCTTCCCCTCCCCCTCCCCCTCCCCCCTTCCCCCCCCATTTTAATTTTAAGTAGGCTCCACAACCAATGTGGGGTCTGAACTCATGACCCTGAGATTGAGTCACATGCTCTACTGAGCCAACCAGGAGCCCCAACACTAAATTCCTTCCCCCCTTCCCCCCTTCCCCCCTTCCCCCCTTCCCCCCTTCCCCCCTTCCCCCCTTCCCCCCTTCCCCCCCCATTTTAAGTAGGCTCCACAACCAATGTGGGGTCTGAGCTCATGACCCTGAGATTGAGTCACATGCTCTACTGAGCCAACCAGGAGCCCCAACACTAAATTTCTTTTGAATCTTTTTTTTTTTTTTTTTTTATGAAGTTTATTGACAAATTGGTTTCCATACAACACCCAGTGCTCATCCCAAAAGGTGCCCTCCTCAATACCCATCACCCACCCGCCCCTCCCTCCCACCCCCCATCAACCCTCAGTTTGTTCTCAGTTTTTAACAGTCTCTTATGCTTTGGCTCTCTCCCACTCTAACGTCTTTTTTTTTTCTCCCTTCCCCTCCCCCATGGGTTCCTGTTAAGTTTCTCAGGATCCACATAAGAGTGAAACCATATGGTATCTGTCTTTCTCTGTATGGCTTATTTCACTTAGCATCACACTCTCCAGTTCCATCCACGTTGCTACAAAAGGCCATATTTCATTTTTTCTCATTGCCACGTAGTATTCCATTGTGTATATAAACCACAATTTCTTTATCCATTCATCAGTTGATGGACATTTAGGCTCTTTCCATAATTTGGCTATTGTTGAGAGTGCTGCTATGAACATTGGGGTACAAGTGCCCCTATGCATCAGTACTCCTGTATCCCTTGGGTAGATTCCTAGCAGTGCTATTGCTGGGTCATAGGGTAGGTCTATTTTTAATTTTCTGAGGAACCTCCACACTGTTTTCCAGAGCGGCTGCACCAATTTGCATTCCCACCAACAGTGCAAGAGGGTTCCCGTTTCTCCACATCCTCTCCAGCATCTATAGTCTCCTGATTTGTTCATTTTGGCCACTCTGACTGGCGTGAGGTGATACCTGAGTGTGGTTTTGATTTGTATTTCCCTGATAAGGAGCGACGCTGAACATCTTTTCATGTGCCTGTTGGCCATCTGGATGTCTTCTTTAGAGAAGTGTCTATTCATGTTTTCTGCCCATTTCTTCACTGGGTTATTTGTTTTTCGGGTGTGGAGTTTGGTGAGCTCTTTATAGATTTTAGATACTAGCCCTTTGTCCGATATGTCATTTGCAAATATCTTTTCCCATTCCGTTGGTTGTCTTTTAGTTTTGTTGGTTGTTTCCTTTGCTGTGCAGAAGCTTTTTATCTTCATAAGGTCCCAGTAATTCACTTTTGCTTTTAATTCCCTTGCCTTTGGGGATGTGTCGAGTAAGAGATTGCTACGGCTGAGGTCAGAGAGGTCTTTTCCTGCTTTCTCCTCTAAGGTTCTGATGGTTTCCTGTCTCACATTTAGGTCCTTTATCCATTTTGAGTTTATTTTTGTAAATGGTGTGAGAAAGTGGTCTAGTTTCAACCTTCTGCATGTTGCTGTCCAGTTCTCCCAGCACCATTTGTTAAAGAGGCTGTCTTTTTTCCATTGGATGTTCTTTCCTGCTTTGTCAAAGATGAGTTGGCCATATGTTTGTGGGTCTAGTTCTGGGGTTTCTATTCTATTCCATTGGTCTGTGTGTCTGTTTTTGTGCCAATACCATGCTGTCTTGATGATGACAGCTTTGTAGTAGAGGCTGAAGTCTGGGATTGTGATGCCTCCTGCTTTGGTCTTCTTCTTCAAAATTCCTTTGGCTATTCGGGGCCTTTTGTGGTTCCATATGAATTTTAGGATTGCTTGTTCTAGTTTCGAGAAGAATGCTGGTGCAATTTTGATTGGGATTGCATTGAATGTGTAGATAGCTTTGGGTAGTATTGACATTTTGACAATATTTATTTTTCCAATCCATGAGCAGGGAATGTCTTTCCATTTCTTTAAATCTTCTTCAATTACCTTCATAAGCTTTCTATAGTTTTCAGCATACAGATCCTTTACATCTTTGGTTAGATTTATTCCTAGGTATTTTATGCTTTTTGGTGCAATTGTGAATGGGATCAGTTTCTTTATTTGTCTTTCTGTTGCTTCATTGTTAGTGTATAAGAATGCAACTGATTTCTGTACATTGATTTTGTATCCTGCAACTTTGCTGAATTCATGTATCAGTTCTAGCAGACTTTTGGTGGAGTCTATCGGATTTTCCATGTATAATATCATGTCATCTGCAAAAAGCGAAAGCTTGACTTCATCTTTGCCAATTTTGATGCCTTTGATTTCCTTTTGTTGTCTGATTGCTGATGCTAGAACTTCCAGCACTATGTTAAATAACAACGGTGAGAGTGGGCATCCCTGTCGTGTTCCTGATCTCAGGGAAAAAGCTCTCAGTTTTTCCCCGTTGAGGATGATGTTAGCTGTGGGCTTTTCATAAATGGCTTTTATGATCTTTAAGTATGTTCCTTCTATCCCGACTTTCTCAAGGGTTTTTATTAAGAAAGGGTGCTGGATTTTATCAAAGGCCTTTTCTGCATCGATTGACAGGATCATATGGTTCTTCTCTTTTTTTTTGTTAATGTGATGTATCACGTTGATTGATTTGCGAATGTTGAACCAGCCCTGCATCCCAGGAATGAATCCCACTTGATCATGGTGAATAATTCTTTTTATATGCTGTTGAATTCGATTTGCTAGTATCTTATTGAGAATTTTGGCATCCATATTCATCAGGGATATTGGCCTGTAGTTCTCTTTTTTTACTGGGTCTCTGTCTGGTTTAGGAATCAAAGTAATACTGGCTTCATAGAATGAGTCTGGAAGTTTTCCTTCCCTTTCTATTTCTTGGAATAGCTTGAGAAGGATAGGTATTATCTCTGCTTTAAACGTCTGGTAGAACTCCCCTGGGAAGCCATCTGGTCCTGGACTCTTATTTGTTGGGAGATTTTTGATAACCGATTCAATTTCTTCGCTGGTTATGGGTCTGTTCAAGCTTTCTATTTCCTCCTGATTGAGTTTTGGAAGAGTGTGGGTGTTCAGGAATTTGTCCATTTCTTCCAGGTTGTCCAATTTGTTGGCATATAATTTTTCATAGTATTCCCTGATAATTGTTTGTATCTCTGAGGGATTGGTTGTAATCATTCCATTTTCATTCATGATTTTATCTATTTGGGTCATCTCCCTTTTCTTTTTGAGAAGCCTGGCTAGAGGTTTGTCAATTTTGTTTATTTTTTCAAAAAACCAACTCTTGGTTTCGTTGATCTGCTCTACAGTTTTTTTAGATTCTATATTGTTTATTTCTGCTCTGATCTTTATTATTTCTCTTCTTCTGCTGGGTTTAGGCTGCCTTTGCTGTTCTGCTTCTATTTCCTTTAGGTGTGCTGTTAGATTTTGTATTTGGGATTTTTCTTGTTTCTTGAGATAGGCCTGGATTGCGATGTATTTTCCTCTCAGGACTGCCTTCGCTGCGTCCCAAAGCGTTTGGATTGTTGTATTTTCATTTTCGTTTGTTTCCATATATTTTTTGATTTCTTCTCTAATTGCCTGGTTGACCCACTCATTCGTGAGTAGGGTGTTCTTTAACCTCCATGCTTTTGGAGGTTTTCCAGACTTTTTCCTGTGGTTGACTTCAAGCTTCATAGCATTGTGGTCTGAAAGTATGCATGGTATAATTTCAATTCTTGTAAACTTATGAAGGGCTGATTTGTGACCCAGTATATGATCTATCTTGGAGAATGTTCCATGTGCACTCGAGAAGAAAGTATATTCTGTTGCTTTGGGATGCAGAGTTCTAAATATATCTGTCAAGTCCATCTGATCCAGTGTCTCATTCAGGGCCCTTGTTTCTTTATTGACCGTGTGTCTAGATGATCTATCCATTTCTGTAAGTGGGGTGTTAAAGTCCCCAGCAATTACCACATTCTTATCAATAAGGTTGCTTCTGTTTATGAGTAATTGTTTTATATATTTGGGGGCTCCGGTATTCGGCGCATAGACATTTATAATTGTTAGCTCTTCCTGATGGATAGACCCTGTAACTATTATATAATGTCCTTCTTCATCTCTTGTTACAGCCTTTAATTTAAAGTCTAGTTTGTCTGATATAAGTATGGCTACTCCAGCTTTCTTCTGGCTTCCAGTAGCATGATAAATAGTTCTCCATCCCCTCACTCTCAATCTAAAGGTGTCCTCAGGTCTAAAATGAGTCTCTTGTAGACAGCAAATAGATGGGTCTTGTTTTTTTATCCATTCTGATACCCTATGTCTTTTGGTTGGCGCATTTAACCCATTTACATTCAGTGTTATTATAGAAAGATACGGGTTTAGAGTCATTGTGATGTCTGTATGTTTTATGCTTGTAGTGATGTCTCTGGTACTTTGTCTCACAGGGTCCCCCTTAGGATCTCTTGTAGGGCTGGTTTAGTGGTGACAAATTCCTTCAGTTTTTGTTTGTTTGGGAAGACCTTTATCTCTCCTTCTATTCTAAATGACAGACTTGCTGGATAAAGGATTCTTGGCTGCATATTTTTGCTGTCTAGCACCCTGAAAATCTCGTGCCAATTCTTTCTGGCCTGCCAAGTTTCAAAAGAGAGATCAGTCACGAGTCTTATAGGTCTCCCTTTATATGTGAGGGCACGTTTACCCCTTGCTGCTTTCAGAATTTTCTCTTTATCCTTGTATTTTGCCAGTTTCACTATGATATGTCGTGCAGAAGATCGATTCAAGTTACGTCTGAAGGGAGTTCTCTGTGCCTCTTGGATTTCAATGCCTTTTTCCTTCCCCAGTTCAGGGAAGTTCTCAGCTATGATTTCTTCAAGTACCCCTTCAGCACCTTTCCCTCTCTCTTCCTCCTCTGGGATACCAATTATGCGTAAATTATTTCTTTTTAGTGTATCACTTAGTTCTCTAATTTTCCCCTCATACTCCTGGATTTTTTTATCTCTCTTTTTCTCAGCTTCCTCTTTTTCCATAACTTTATCTTCTAGTTCACCTATTCTCTCCTCTGCCTCTTCCATCCGAGCTGTGGTGGTTTGCATTTTGTTTTCCATTTCCTTTAAAGCGTTTTTCAGCTCCTCGTGACTGTTCATTAGTCCCCTGATGTCTGTAGCAAGAGATTCTCTGCTGTCCTGTATGCTGTTTTCCAGCCCAGCGATTAATTTTATGACTATTATTCTAAATTCACTTTCTGTTATATTATTTAAATCCTTTTTGATCAGCTCATTAGCTGTTGTTATTTCCTGGAGATTCTTCTGAGGGGAATTCTTCCGCTTGGTCATTTTGGATAGTCCCTGGTGTGGTGAGGGCCTGCAGGGCACTTCCCCTGTGCTGTGGTGTATAACTGGAGTTGGTGGGCGGGGCCGCAGTCCGACCTGATGTCTGCCCCCAGCCCACCGCTGGGGCCACAGTCAGACTGGTGTGTGCCTTCTCTTCCCCTCTCCTAGGGGCGGGATTCACTGTGGGGTGGCGTGGCCCGTCTGGGCTACTTGCACACTGCCAGGCTTGTGATGCTGGGGATCTGGCGTATTAGCTGGGGTGGGAAGGCAAGGTGCACGGCGGCAGGGGGGGCAGGCTTAGCTCGCTTCTCCTTAGGTGATCCACTTCAGGAGGGGCCCTGTGCAGCCGGAGGGAGTCAGATCGCTGCCGGAGGTTTGGCTCCGCAGAAGCACAGAGTTGGGTGTTCGCGCGGAGCGAGCAATTTCCCTGGCCGGAGCCGGTTCCCTTTGGGATTTTGGCTGGGGGATGGGCGGGGGAGATGGCGCTGGAGAGCGCCTTTGTTCCCCGCCAAACTGAGCTCTGTCGTCCGGGGGCTCCGCAGCTCACCCTCCCTTTGTCCTCCAGCCTTCCCGCTTTCTGAGCAGAGCTGTTAACTTATGACCTCCCAGACGCTAAGTCGCGCTTGCTGTCGGAACACAGTCCGTCAGGCCCCTCCGCTTTTGCAAGCCAGACTCGGGGGCTCTGCTTGGCCGGCGAGCCGCCCCTCCGCCCCGGCTCCCTCCCGCCAGTCCGTGGAGCGCGCACCGCCTCGCCGCCCTTCCTACCCTCTTCCGTGGGCCTCTCGTCTGCACTTGGGTCCGGTGACTCTGTTCTGCTAATCCTCTGGCGGTTTTCTGGGTTATTTAGGCAGGTGTAGGTGGAATCTAAGTGATCAGCAGGACGCGCGGTGAGCCCAGCGTCCTCCTACGCCGCCATCTTCCTAGTATCTTCTTTTGAATCTTTAAGCATTCTAGATTTGAGAAGTTGGTAACATTGTTTGTTCTTGGTCCTCTTGAGCATCAGTGGTCTCAGACATAGGGAAAGGGAACTTGCTTTGACACAGGTGTTCCTCAAAAAAGATGAGGCTGGGTTGCAAGGAGGCAATTTGTAGTAATTTAATTTTTTACCCTGTACTGCCTTTTCAGGTCCCACTTTGTTTTTTAGTATTGTCCCTGTGTTTTGGGCAGTTTTGCTCTTGGCACCTATATTCTTCCTGCGTTAATTCAGAGCCACAAATTCTGTGTCTCTGTTAACCTCTGACTTACCTGAGCTTCTTTGCTCCCTCATACGCTTTAGCTCCAAACGCTAGGGGCTCATCACTGGTGTGCTGGAGCTGGCAAAGCCTGGCATCAAAATTCTGGCTCTGTTGTCCAATATGGTAGTCACTATCTGTGGTTATGTATATTTAAATTAATTAAAAGTAAGGAATTCTGTTCCCTAGTCCTCCTAGCCATATTTTAATGCTCAATAATAATACAATGTTAGTGGCTGCTGTATTGGTTAATGCAGGTATAGGACATCTTCATCACAGAACATTCTGTCAGATAGCCCTGACTAGCTGCTGTGTACCTGTCATACATTTGGGGTCATGGTTCAGTCTGAGGGATTAGGATTCATTCTATTTTTAAAACTTTAATATGCAAAATTTCAAACAGACATGAAACTGAATAGTGAATCCCCATGTACCTATCACTCAGTTTCAATAATTACTAATACAAAGCAAATCCTATATTGACCCCCCTCGTAAACTTTTCCTCAATGTATGGGAAGATGATGTGTCAAAATGAGAACCTATTTCAAAAAATCACTTACTAAAATCTTTTGATTTACAAAAGCCAAACTTTGGATATTTTCAAAAGCAATCTTACACTATCTGATTAGATGCCTGGTTCCCAGGAGTCACTGATGATCTATCCTTCCTCTGAAAGCATCTCTGCTTCTGCAGTGGGTGGCCCTCCCCACTTTGGGAGTGTGAGGTAGAATTGCCCAGTGTGAACTTGCTTGGGAATTAAACATGAAGCAAGCTGCACGGATGCTTCTGCTTCTGGATATTCTCATTGCCCCTGGGCCATTCTTGAATGAGCCCCCCAGTCCTTGTCACCAGGGAGTGACATAGGCAGGTTATAAGGCTCATGTGAACTCAGTGACTGTTAAAACGCAGAATACCCTCTCCACCCCTCCCTTTGCCTCCTTCCCCCTTCCCTCTCCACCCCTCACTTGTACTGTGAGAGTTCTCAAGGAAGAACTTTTTTTGGTAAAGAGAATCATAGTGTCAAAGTTAGAGTGGAAAAAATACCTTCATGAGCATATGGTTAAACCCTCAGTAGTTAAAGGTGGTAAAGAAAAGGGCTCAGAGAAGTGAAGGGATTTACTTAAAGTCACACAGTTAGACTGTGACAGCAATGTGTAGACTGAGTCTCCTGATTGCTACTTGAGCATTGGCAAAAAAAAAAAAAAAAAAAAAAAATGGAGGGGAGGGGGGGTCTGTCCCACATTGCCCCCTATGTCTTTCCCCTTTCTGCCTTTCACTTGAGACCTATCTTGCTTTTTCACTATTACCTATTTCCCAGCTAAGGCATTAGTTACTACTGATGGTATTAACAGCTTTCAGAGAAAGTATAGAATAGCAGAGGTATAGGAATAAAAACAGTGCTCTGATGCTAAGAAACAAGTGTGGCTTCCAGTTTGTCCTTCCTTTTCACTGTACGTTCCTCCCTGTTGGCTCAAACCAAGCTTTGTGAATGGAAAACCTTACAGATGCTGCCATACTGATAGAAGATTTTTGCAGCTGTAATATGGACTTCCTTATAAATGTGCCCCTGCCCCCATCCCCACATCTCAGCTGTGACCTTTGGCTGAAATAACACTTAAACTTGAACCCAAGTGACTCCCTCTTAAACCCAAGTGGCAAACTTGATGAGTGAGTGATTCCTAGCACCCTGCACAGTAAGAACATAAGCAGATTGTGATCTGTTCCTAAAACCCTTCAAAGACCTCCCATTTCCATTGAAATAAGGATAAGTTCTTTCACCTGTCCTAAGGGCCCTACACACGGGGCCCTGACTGCTTCTCTTTTCTTCCTTCATAGACTCTTCTTTGAAGTGGTGGCTTTTAGTTCCAGGAACTGTAAGCTATTCCCCGCCTTGGGGATTTTACATTTCCTGTTCCTCTGCCTAGAATACTGTTCCCTTCAGTTTTCAACTGACTAATATCTTCTATTCCAGCTCTATGTCACCTCCTCAGAAAAGCTTCCTATAGTAGATTTAAAATTAAGCTGTTTTTATTCAGCTATGTAACAGGTCTTGGGTGTCTTTTGCTAATGGCATATTTTTCCCTCTACCTAGACTGTCAGATCTACGAGGAGAAGAACCCAATAAATATTAGCTAAGTATGTTTTTCTAAGTGTTTTATATCTATCCATGTGTATCTAATTTCCCCCCTTCCCAATCATATTACATACTCTTGGGGACCAAGATTTCTGCTTCTTCTGTTTCTACCACAGTGCCTGGTACAGGGCTCAGTCCACAATTGCTCACCTGGAACAGTGTTTTTAATTTCAATTTTTTTTTAATACTTACATTTGAGAGAGAGAAGGATAGAGCATGAGTGGGGGAGGGGCAGAGAGACAGACACAGAATCCGAAGCAGGCTCCAGGCTCTGAGCTGTCAGCACAGAGACTGACATGGGACTCGAACTCACAAGCTGTGAGATCATGACCTGAGCCAAAGTCAGATGCTCAAGTGACTGAGCCACCCAGGCACCCCTGTCCCCGCATCTGTTTGGTCATCCTCTCAGCATCTATATCTCCCTTTAGCTGCCTTACCCCAAACAGCTGGAGCCACGAGGCACCTCAGTGCCAATGCCCCAGCCCTGCCCAATTCAGGTCGCCTACCATTGCTATCACCTCCCACACCTCCTTCCCAGGAAGGCCCCCAGCTGCTCCAGTGCACAGAATCCCTGTCCAGTTTCAGGAGGACACCAGTCTGTACTTGGAGCCTTCCAACCTTCGTAAGAGTCTGCTATGTGCTATTGTGGTGCTTGTCACTAGAGACATAGCAGCTAACATGACCATATCCACCCTGCAGGAGCTTAGGGCCGACCAGACCATGGGTGCATTCCATCTGGCAGAAGTGCTTGGATTTCCAGTGAACTTCCATCTGGCCCTGGAACACTGTTTTTAAATATGAAGAAAGGAATTTGGGGATCACAGCTCAGGGAGAGGCTATTCCTTTAATTTTGTAGTTTTCCTACATAGAATATAATACTTAAAAAAAAACAAACCCTGCTTTATTTTTTAGAAAAGTTTGTTTTGCTGTGATGTAGCTGTTCTTAAAAAAAAAAAAAAAAGGGGGGGGGGTGTGTGCCTGGGTGGCTCAGTCGGTTGAGCGTCCGACTTCAGCTCAGGTCATGATCTCGCGGTCTGTGAGTTCGAGCCTCGTGTCTGGCTCTGTGCTGACAGCTCGGAGCCTGGAGCCTGCTTCGGATTCTGTGTGTGTGTGTGTGTGTATGTGTGTGTCTGCCCCTCCCCTGCTCATGCTCTGTCTCTTTCTGTCAAAAATAAATAAACATAAAAATTTTTTTTTTAAAAAAAAGGAAGTTCAGAGTTTTCCCACATACCCATTAATCTGACACCTGCACAGCCTCCCATCAACATCCACCAGAGTGGTACACTAGTTGTGACTCATGAACCTAAACAGACCCATCATCATCACCTGAGTTCACATTAAGGTCCATTCTTGGCGTTGTATATTGTATGGGTTTGGACAAATATATAATGACTGCTATGGTATCATATGCAGTATTCCCACTGCCCTAAAATCCCGTGTTCGACCTATTCATCATTCTCTCCCCCAAAAACCCTTGCAACCACTGATCTTTTAAACTCTGTGGTTTTGCCTTTTCCACTATGTTATATAGTTGGAATCAAATAGAATGTAGGCTTTTCGAGTTGGCTTCTTTCACTTAGTAATATGTGTTAGGTTCTTAATACAGTTTTTTTTAAAGCTATAATATCTAACTCAGTATTTTCTCAATGTATGTTTCATGGAAGGTCACTGAGCCTTTCGGTGAAAAGTGATCCATGGTCATTAGGTTGGAAAACCTGAGTACCCTTCCTGTTGTGGGAGAGTCAAGTTCACATTGGCATTATTAGCACTGTTTAACCCCCTGTATGCCTGAAGGACTTCTCCAGTAAGAGCCACCCATTCCTTGACACAAGATGTGGTCCATAAAACCCTTTTGAAACCCAGCCCATTATCGTACTCCCTCTTCTGTTTGATTCCTCCCCAGAAACAGTGGCTTGTTATATTATCTTTAACTCTTCGGTGGAAATAGTACCAGAAAGTACTTCATAAAGCAACATTTTAGCAGTACCACATGTTCTATGCCAAATTTAACTGTCCACCTGTTGCCATGGTAACAATACAAACAACCAAACACTGGATCACACAAACC